>NC_141878.1:252383006-253633006 GCF_056163025.1 Triticum urartu | reverse complement strand
CAAGGTTGTCCTTATCTTTCGTGTTAGGCGGGTTATTCTCAAGAGGAATGGACTCCGCTCCTCACTCACGAGAAAATGGTTGTTCACCGGGATGCCCAGTCCCATGCTTTATGCAAACTAAATCAAAATTAATTGCAAACAAAACTCCCCTTGGGACCTGATGCATGTTGGAGGCACTCGTTGTTTCGAGCAAGCCATGTATTGATGCTTGTTGGTGGAGGGGGAGTATAAACTTTACCATTCTGTTTGGGAACCGCCTATAATGTGTTTAGCATGGAAGATATCACCATCTCTTAGTTGTTACGTTGACAATGAAAGTATACCGCTCAAAATACAATTTATCTCTATTTAAAAACCAAGCTCTCGCACCTCTACAAATCCCTGCTTCCCTCTGCGAAGGGCCTATCCATTTACTTTTATGTTAAGTCATCACCCTCTTATTAAAAAGCACTAGCTGGAGAGCACAGCTGTCATTTGCATTCATCACTGTTAATTTATATTGGGTATGACTATGATTGGATCTCTTTTACCATGAATTACAACGTCTAGTCAATCCTTGATCTTTAAAGGTGCTCTGCATTTATGTTTTGCGGCCTCAAAAATGAGACAAGAGCAAACAGAGTTTGTAAAAGTTTTTCTTTGTTTCTTTCAGTTTGTCAACTGAATTGCTTGAGGACAAGCAAGGGTTTAAGCTCAGGGGAGTTGATACATCTCCATCGTATCTACTTTTCCAAACACTTTTGCCCTTGTTTTGGACTCTAACTTGTATGATTTGAATGGAACTAACCCGGACTGACGCTGTTTTCAGCAAAATTACCATGGTGTTGTTTTATGTGCAGAAAACAAATATTCTCGGAATGACCTGAAACTCCACGGAACATCTTAGAAAAAATAATAAAAAATCCTCGCCAAAGATGAAGACCAGGGGGCCCACTCCCTTCTCACGAGGGTGGGGGGCGCCCCCCCTAGGGCGCGCCCCCCTATCTCGTGGGCCCCCTGGATGCCCTCCGACGCCAACTCTAACTCTATATATTTGCTTTCAGAGAGAAAAAACAGAGAGAAGAAATCATCGTGTTTTATGATATGGAGCCGCCGCCAAGCCCTAAAACCTCTCGGGAGGGCTGATCTGGAGTCCGTTCGGGGCTCCAGAGAGGGGGATTCGTCGCCGTCGTCATCATCAACCATCCTCCATCACCAATTTCATGATGCTCACCGCCGTGCGTGAGTAATTCCATCATAGGCTTGCTGGACAGTGATGGGTTGGATGAGATTTATCATGTAATCGAGTTAGTTTTGTTAGGGTTTGATCCCTAGTATCCATTATGTTCTGAGATTGATGTTGCTATGACTTTGCTATGCTTAATGCTTGTCACTAGGGCCCGAGTGTCATGATTTCAGATCTGAACCTATTATGTTTTCATGAATATATGTGAGTTCTTGATCCTATCTTGCAAGTCTATAGTCACCTACTATGTGTTATGATCCGGCAACCCCGAAGTGACAATAATCGGGACCACTCCCGGTGATGACCATAGTTTGAGGAGTTCATGTATTCACTATGTGCTAATGCTTTGTTCCAGTTCTCTATTAAAAGGAGGCCTTAATATCCCTTAGTTTCCAATAGGACCTCGCTGCCACAGGAGGGTAGGACAAAAGATGTCATGCAAGTTCTTTTCCATAAGCACGTATGACTATATACGGAATACATGCCTACATTACATTGATGAATTGGAGCTAGTTCTGTGTCACCCTATGTTATGACTGTTACATGATGAACCGCATCCGGCATAATTATCCATCACTGATCCGGTGCCTACGAGTTTCCCATATACTGGTTTACGCTCATTTACTTGCCCGCTGCTACTGTTACAATCACTACAAAATACCAGAAACACTACTTTTGCTGTCTTTACTTTTGTTGCCGCTACCACCACTATCATATTACTTTGCTACTAAACACTTTGCTACAGATACTAAGTTTCCAGGTGTGGTTGAATTGACAACTCAGCTGCTAATACTTCAAAATATTCTCTGGCTCCCCTTGTGTCAAATCAATAAATTTGGGTTGAATACTCTACCCTCGAAAGTTGTTGCGATCCCTATACTTGTGGGTTATCAGGGCGTGTCAGCGCATCCGCTGGATGTAGCCCCCGAGATTCGAGCCAAATGCTGAGCTGTCGGGCCGAATCTCCCAGCGACTACTTTGTCTTCTTCCTCGCGGGGGCACGTCAGCGCACCCGCTGGGTGTAGCCCCCGAGATTCAGGGCGACTGCTGAGCAGTCGTGCCGGATCTCCCGGTAACTACTTTATCTTCTTTCTTGCGGGGGTGCATCAGTGCATCCGCTGGGTGTAGCCCCCGAGATTCGGGCCGGCTATTGAGCAGTCGGGCCGGATATCCCGGCAACTACTTTGTCTTCTTCTTCGCGGGGGCGCGTCAGCGCATCCGCTAGGTGTATCCCCCGAGATTCGGGCCAACTGCTGAGCAGTCGGGCCGGATCTGCCGGCAACTACTTTATCTTCTTCCTCGTGGGGGCGTGTCACCGCACCAGCTGGTGTAGCCCACGAGATTCGGGCCAACTGTTGACCAGTCGGTCCCGATCTCCCGGCATCTACTTTGCCTTCTTTCTTCTTCTCTTTGTCCGGCTATGGGCAGCCGGACGCACATTTCTTTTTCGGCCGGCTGGGCAGCCGGACTCTCTTTTTCGGCCATCTAGAAACAAGCAGCCGACTCGCACTCTATCTTTTTTTCAGCAACCGGCCTATTTTTTTCTTTCAGTCAGCCACATTCCTTCTCTGTTTCTCCAGCCGGGCCGCTTCGTTCTTCAGTCTGTAGCTGGCAGGGTGGGGTGTAGGCGGGTAGGCGGAGCAGCCGGCACGGCTAAGCCCACGGGCCGAGAAGCGGGTGGAAGCCGGCCGCCGGCTGGAGCGGCAAGGCGGCGGGCGCGGGGGTCGGACCCGGCACGGGAGGCCAGCAGCCGGCGTGGGAGGGAGCCAGCCAGGCAAGGCGGCAAGCGGGGTCGCCAGAGCCGGGAGGCGCCAGGAGGCGAGCGGGCGGAGCCGGCCCGCGGGGGCGTCCCGATGTGAAGCCAGACGCCGGCTGGGAGCGGCGACCCCGCTAACGGGCGCGCAGGAGCCGGCTAGCCGAGCGAGGTAGAGTGGCGCGCGGGGGCAGCGCAGCCGGTCGGAGGGAGCTAGTGCACGGGCGGTGTGCGTCTTGCATCTAGCCAACATACGGGCCGACTACAATCACTGTGTGACTATCACCCGACTTGCATCTCGCTAGTGTATGGGGATTGTTTGGGTAGTATCTGTGTAGTGTATGGCCAATGGTTTAACCATGGTTTGACTTGCATCTAACTAGCTTGCCTAGATTGTATGTGGAGGAACGAACACGTGTTTTGGCCGGAGCAAGGCGCAACGCGGAGGGAAGCAGAGGCGAGCAGCGCATGGATGGCCACGACCGACCGAAACAAGGCCCCGCGCGCGGTGCACGCGGACGGACGACTGACGCTGCTGTGCTGGTGAAGAAGGCAAGGCCGACGGCGAGGACGCGCCACCCCTCACGGCCATTCCGGGGGCATGTCGATGTCGAGCCCCCGACCACAATCGGAGAGATGGCGTGACGCCACGGTGATGACGAAAATGGTCCCGCCCGGACTGCGAAACCAGTAGCACCAGGCCCTGGTGGGCGCCAACTGTCGTGGTGTTCTCACGGGGGGTGCAAGACGACAAATGCAACAAGGTGGCTTGAGTGTGAGGGCAAGACCGCTGCTGGAATATCCAGGGACGGGTATGCGAGTAGCAGATGCTAGTTTACCCAGGTTCAAGGCTCTCCGGAGAGATAATATCCCTACTCCTGCATGTGTGAGTATATATTTGGGGTGTACATCAGGCAGTACAAAGTGCTCCTGAAGCTGTATCTGAGATCAGTGCCGCGGGTATCTGATCTCATATATGCATATGCATAGGATGCTCTGATGGTCAAGATGCATGCATGTGAGTGTATGAGCGTCGATGCTTATCCAGGGTGCCATTGTGGCCAGCCAAGTGCATGTGGCATGTGTGTGTGGATAGATGGATGGTTGCTATATATAGTGGGGCTAGCTTAGGAAGTAAGCTAAGTAGGCATGGTGGCTAGCTAACTTGGGTCACTTCATAAATAGTGCCAGGGGACAAGTGACACTATACATGATGATTGGGGTGACACGTGAACAGTGCTCAGGTACAGCCATCTCGTCGGGGTTGCATCGGGCTGCAGTTGACTTCTGGCAGCCAGCTGGTTGGCGTAGCTGGCAGGAGCGGCCGAGCTGCAGTTGACTTCGGGCAGCCGGCAGCCGGCAGCCGGCCAGGTGGAGCAGTCGGCAGCCGACAGGAACGACCGGGCTGTAGTTGACTTCGGGCAGCCAGCTGGTTGGCGGAGTCGGCAGCCGGCAGCTGGCCGGGTGGAGCAGTCGGCAGCCGACAGCCGGCCGGGTGGAGTACTCGAATGGGGAGCTGGCAGGACCGGCCGGGCAGTCGGACTGAGGGGCTTTGCTAGCCCCGATGTCTTGAAATATCATCTTGCTGTCTTCGGGGTACCCGTGGTCAATTAATCCGACACTGCCTTTGGCTCTAGCGGCCCTTTCTTGTCTTTCCCTAATGATTTTAGCAAGTTCTTCATCATCAGCTTCATCGTCATCAGACGAAACTTGGAACGCCAATTGCTTCTTATGAGGACTTGGCCTCGTTCCCCGTCCAGTAGTGGTTTTGACTTTTAGTAAGGTTGGACCTGTTGAGGACTGTGGTGGAGTTGAGGAACTTCTGGATGCTTCAGAAGCAATGGAAAAGCCTGCAGTCCGTTTACACATTGCAAGGTGCACAGCTGTTTAGGACTTTGCAGCAGCAGCTGAGGATTTTGTGGAAATAGAGGGGATTGGCATTGCCCTTGAAGAAGTTGCCTAATGATTTTACCTTGAGGAATTTGACATTGAAGAACTTGTCCATGAGGGCATTGCCGTTGGGGAACTCGGCTTCACAACAGATTTCTTCGGCTTACTGGCAGAGGCCTTAGCAGGAGCTTGAGAATCCTCATTGAATTTCTTCACTGCTTCTTTTGCAACTTTAGCCAATTTGGCTTGGCGCTTGGCCCATTCTTTAGGAAATTCCTCACCACGCCTGATGCTGGTGGGATCAGCTTGTTGGCCAGCAGCCAAAGGAGGTCATGGACATGGAGGGCGTACAGCGAATTTCTTCATGTACTTGGGAGTAACATAGCAATATTCACTCCATTCCTTAGCCCATCTCCTCTCAATTCTCTGTATGCGCACTTTGCACTGATTCTTGGTTTCTTTGCCATGAGTTTCTTCATCAGGTGTACAGTACCCAGCATAGATATCCCTAGGGTTCTCAAAGGCAGTGTTTGACTCTGGCCTCTTTCCTCCCTTCTGAGGTCTCTTCCCATCTGCCTTTTTCCTCACTCGAGGACTTTGAACTTTGGATGTTTATGAGGAAATATGCAACTTATCTTCGAGGAACGCTACAAATGAGTTAAGTTGACAAGAACCTAGTGATTCAGCAGCGGACATTTTGTTCATGTGAACAGAGTATAGGTGCGAAGAATTTGGAAAGGTCATATGTGTTCTCAGAAATTTTTCAAAAGTATCAAGTTTGTGGAATTTGACCATGAGTGTCTTGAGGAATTTCATTAAGCATTCTTGACTTAGGTTCTAGAGTTGTATACATTTGAAAATCCACACATTTGAGGAATCTCCAAGAAAAACATAAATTAGAGAAACAAATCAAGGTACATAAGCATCTGAATATTTAAGGAGTGGGAAGTTAAAGAATAAACACCTTTTGAAGATTTTTTGGAAATCATATGAATCAAAGTAGGGCAGTAAAATTAGATTTTAATTACCCTGGAAGATAAACACGGCGAACTGGGAGGGGAGTTTGAGAAGTTCGTTCGTTCAGATCTCCCACGCCCTAACTTGGCGGCGAGAGATAGCTACGGCGGCGGCGGAGTGAAGATATCCGCGGTCGGCACGAGTACGACGGCGAGGAGGTCAAGGCAGTGAAGCTCTTCCTCACCGGCATTGATGGAGAATAGCGGCGGTGCTAGGTCTAAGAGCTCGAGTGAGGGAAGGGAGATCAAGTGTAGTAAATGAGGTCTAAGGAATGGGAGGGGTATTTATAGCCACTGTGAAAAACTGCTCGTCCGAAGATTTTGGACAAACATGCCCCTGACCCTTACTCTTCTAACAACATGTGTCACCCATGTACAGAGAGGTGGAGATCATGGGGGATCATGTGTGAGTTGTTTAATCCATCGTGGGATGTAGAGCGGTTTGAGCGGCAACAACTGAAAATCCAGATGTGAAAATTTTGAAGTTTCGTTCGCTAATTCTTCAGCTGTCAAGGACATAGTGAAGACTTTGAATGGGTTTCAAATAGAATGCACATGAAGAGTTTGTGAATAGACTGGGTTGAGTTTAGCATAGAGGGGGAACGGGTCCGATCACATTCACTTAGAAGAATATCAACTTGAAGAATTAGCTATAAGTGAATGTTGTTGAGGACATGAAAACTCAAATATATATATATATAGTCAATGAAGATCACTAGTCAAAAAGTTTGAAGACTTTGCAAAGTTGAAGAATTTGAACATTGAAGAATTTGAAAGATTTGAAGAATTTGCCAAATGAAGAAAAACTCAATTTTGAAGATTTTCAACTTTTGTTGGTGTTGTGACCCACCGTATAAGAATGATGATTTCAGACGCTGCGTACAATTGTCAAAGGGATCTGGGAATCAAAGTCTTCGTTAATTTCTTCAAACTTAGAGGGTTAGTCTTCATTGATTGAGCAAAAAAGTTACTTTGTGTGTTGCACATCTAAGTCATCAATTTTGCATAAGTGTTAGGATGTGTGTCCTTTCAAAGAAAGTGCGAAGATTCTAAGATATTTAGCTCACATCGCAACTTGCTAAATCTCTTCTTGTCCAAGGGCTTTGTGAAGATATCTGCTAGCTGTTCTTCAGTCTTCATATGGTTGATGGAGATGTCGCCCTTCAACACATGATCACAAAGAAATTGATGACAAATCTGGATGTGCTTAGTCTTCGAGTGCTAAACTGGGTTATGAGCAATTTTGATGGAACTATCATTGTCGCGGTAGAGTGGCACATTCTTCATGTTGATGCCATAGTCCTTGAGGGTTTTGTTCATCCACAACAATTGAGCACAGCAAGAACCAGTAGCAATGTACTCAGCTTCAGCAGTAGAGAGTGATACACAGTTCTGCTTCTTCTAGGTCCAACAAACTAAGGATCATCCGAGGAAATGGCATGTGCATGATGTTGACTTGTGATCCACTCGATCACCAGCATAGTCAGAGTCAGAATATCCAATGAGATCAAAAGCTGAGCACTTGGGATACCATAATCCAAGTGTTGGAGTGTGAGCTAGATATCGAAGAATATGTTTTACATCCTTATGGTGTGATTCCTTCGGTGTATGTTGAAAATGGGCACACACGCAAACACTAAGCATAATATCTGGCCTAAATGCACATAAATACAATAAAGGGCCAATCGTGGAGCGGTATACCTTTTGATCGAAGTCTATACCATTTTCATCGGTGCATAGATGGCCATTCATGGGCACAGGGATTTCGACGCCTTTGTAGTCTTGCATGCCGTATTTCCTCAGCACATCCTTGAGGTATTTCTCTTGAGATATGAATATGCCATTGCATTGTTGACGAATTTGAAGACCTAAGAAGAGTTTCAATTCTCCCACCATAGACATTTGATATTCCTCACTCATCATATAGGCAAATTCGTCACTGTAACGTTGGTTAGTACAGCCAAAGATAATATCATCAACATATATTTGGCACATGAATAATTCATCGTCATATGTTTTGGTGAAAAGAGTTGGGTCAAGTGAACTGGGTTTGAAGCCTTTCTTCATGAGGAATTTCTTTAGTGTATCATACCAAGTCCGAGGGCCTTCTTGAGGCCATATAGGGCCATGTTGAGTCCGAAGACTTTGTCGGCATGCTTAGGATCTTCAAAACCTGAGGGTTGAGCAACATATACTTCTTCGTCAAGCTTACCATTGAGGAATGCACTTTTCACATCCATTTGATATAAGATGATATTATGATGGTTAGCATAAGCAAGCAATATGCGAATAGCCTCATGTCTAACAACAGGTGCAAAAGTTTCATCAAAATCAATTCCTTCAACATGTCTGTAGCCTTGAGCTACAAGACGAGCCTTGTTCCTCACCACTAGGCTATTTTCGTCTTGCTTGTTGCGGTAGATCCACTTTGTACCGATGATATTGTGCTTGTGTGGGTCTGGTCGCTTGACAAGTTCCCGCACATTGATGAGCTCAAATTGATGTAATTCCTCTTGCATAGCTTGAATCCACTCAGGATCTAGAAATGCCTCATCAACTTTGGTGGGCTCTATGCTGTGATAGGTGGTGAAGACTGTGTAGGTGTGCGAGTCCTTTCCGTAACCAAGCATAAAACCATCGTGTGCTTTCGGTGCAAATTTAGAATTGTGATGAGGATCTCTAATCCATCATTTAGCACCAAAGACTTTGAAATAACTCACATTGGGTTTCTTGTCAGTGAGGAGTTCATATGAGGTCTTCTTGAAGATTTTGTGAAGATATACCTTGTTGATGATGTGGCATGCAGTATCAGTTGCCTAAGGCTAGAAGCGATGAGGCGTCTTGTATTCATCAAGAATAGTGCGAGCCATCTCAACAAGACTCATGTTCTTGCGCTCCACGATGCCATTCTACTGAGGAGTATATGGGGCAGATAACTTGTGAGTAATACCAAGTTCAGCAAGATAGTCATCAAGACCAGTATTCTTGAACTTGGTCCCATTATCACTCCGGATATGCTTGATCTTCACACCAAAATTCGTCGAGGCCCTTGAGGAAAATCGTTTGAAGACTACCTACACTTCAGTTTTGTACATAATGATATGCACCCATGTGTAACGAGAATAATCATCAACAATAACAAAGCCATATAGAGATGCTGCATTTTTTAGTGTGGCATAATGACTAGGGCCAAAGAGGTCCATGTGAAGAAATACAAAAGGACGAGTGGTAGGCATGATACTCTTCGAGGGTTGCTTGGATCTGGTCATCTTTCCAGCCTCACAAGCCCCACAAAGATTATCTTTGAGGAATTTGACACCCTCAATGCCAATGATGTGCTTCTTTGTGACGCCCCTGATTCAATCGTACACTAATCATACACGCAAATGTGTACGATCAAGATCAAGGACTCACGGGAAGATATCACAACACAACTCTAGACACAAATTAAAATAATACAAGCTTTATATTACAAGCTAGGGGCCTCGAGGGCTCGAATACATAAGCTCGAATACACAAGAGTCAGCGGAAGCAACAATATATGAGTATAGACATAAGTTAAACAAGTTTTCCATAAGAAGGCTAGCACAAAAGCAACAACGATCGAAAAGGCAAGGCCTCCTGCCTAGGAGCCTCCTAACAACTCCTGGTCGTCGGCGGTCTCCACATGGTAGTAGGCACCCTCGGGGTAGTAGTAAGCGTCGGTGGTGGCATCTGGCTCCTGGACTGCACCATCTGGTTGCAACATCCGGAATTAAAGGAAAAGGGGGAAAAGAGGGAGCAAAGAAACCGTGAGTACTCATCCAAAGTACTCGCAAGGAAGGATCTACACTAATTATGCAACATCATCAAAGGAAGGGTTGTATATGTGGACTGGACTGCAGAGATGCCAGATTAGAGAAAAGGCCTAGTCCTATCGACGACTAGCATCTTCATCATATTTGGAGGTCTTGCAGCATTAGAAGAGTGCAGATTAGCATAATGTAAGTAGTAGTAGTGTTAACAACCTCGGCCAGAGATCCTTTCTCGACTCCATGCGAGAAAGTAATCCCAGAGCCATACTATCCATTTCTCATATCCATGTCTCATCTCAAGTATCCAGTTCTAGTTGTATCGATCGGGATACAACTCCAAGTGTCCGTTACCATAGGACAGGCTATCGATAGATGTTATCTTCCCTGCAGGGGTGCACCAACTTACCCACCATGCTCGATTAACTCCGGCCGGACACACTTTCCTGGGTCATTGAAGGATCTAGAAGTAGATGTGTCTAGAGGGGGGTGATTAGACACTTAGTGCTAAAGTTGCAATTTTTAGGCCTTTTTGGTTTGAGTGGAGTTTTAGGCACAATTTCAACATACACAATACATATCAAGCAAGCATGCAAAGAGTATATGAGCAGCGGAATGTAAAGCATGCAACTTGCAAGAATGTAAGGGGAAGGGTTTGGAGAATTCAAACGCAATTGGAGACACGGATGTTTTTCCCATGGTTCGGATAGGTGGTGCTATCCTACATCCACGTTGATGGAGACTTCAACCCACGAAGGGTAACGGTTGCGCGAGTCCACGGAGGGCTCCACCCACGAAGGGTAATGGTTGCGCGAGTCCACGGAGGGCTCCACCCACAAAGGGTCCACGAAGAAGCAACCACCCACGAAGGGTCCACGAAGAAGCAACCTTGTCTATCACACCATGGCCATCGCCCACGAAGGACTTGCCTCACTAGCGGTAGATCTTCACGAAGTAGGCGATCTCCTTGCCCTTACAAACTCCTTGGTTCAACTCCACAATCTTGTCGGAGGCTCCCAAGTGACACCTAGCCAATTAGGAGACACCACTCTCCAAGAAGTAACAAATGGTGTGTTGATGATGAACTCCTTGCTCTTGTGCTTCAAATGATAGTCTCCCCAACACTCAACTCTCTCTCATAGGATTTGGATCTGGTGGAAAGAAGGTTTGAGTGGAAAGCAACTTGGGGAAAGCTAGAGATCAAGATTCATATGGTAGGAATGGAATATCTTGGTCTCAACACATGAGTAGGTGGTTCTCTCTCAGAACATATGAGTTGGAATTGTGTATGTGTTCTGATGACTCTCTCCACGAATGAAGAGGAGGTGGAGGGGTATATATAGCCTCCACACAAATCCAACCGTTACACACAGTTTTCCAATCTCGGTGGGACTGAATCAACAAACTCGGGCGGACCGAAAAGGTAAACCTAGTGACCGTTAGAGATTTTCGGTGGGACTGACATGCAACTCGGTAGGACCGATATGGTTAGGGTTTGGGCATAACGTAATCTCGGTGAGACCGATTACACAAACTCGGTGAGACCGAGTTTGGTAATAAGCTAACCAGAGAGTTGGTCAGGTAAACTCGGTGGGACCGATTTGCTCTTTCGGTGAGACCGAAAAGTTACAAAAAGGAAACGGAGAGTTTATACTGCAATCTCGGTGGGACCGATTCGCTCTTTCGGTGAGACCGAAAAGTTACGAAAGCGAAACAGAGAGTTTGCAATCCCATCTCGGTGAGACCGAGATCCCTATCGGTAGAACTGAATTGCTAGGGTTTGGCAGTGGCTTATGACATGTGAAACTCGGTGGCGTCGGATAGAAAGAATCGGTATGACCGAGTTTGGCTTAGGGTTTAGGTCATTTGTGGAAGTGGGAAAGTAGCTGAGGATTTTGGAGCATATCATTAAGCACATGAAGCAAGAGGCTCATTAAGCAACACCTCATCCCTCCTTGATAGTATTGGCTTTTCCTATGGACTCAATGTGATCTTGGATCACTAAAATGTAAAATGAAGAGTCTTGAGCTTTAAGCTTTAGCCAATCCTTTGTCCTTGGCATCTTGAAGGAGTTCCCACAACCTTTAGTCCATGCCACTCCACTGTTGAACTTATCTGAAACATACTAGATAGAAACATTAGTCCAACAAGAGATATGTTGTCATCAATTACCAAAACCACCTAGGGAGCACTTGTGCTTTCAATCTCCCCCTTTTTGGTAATTGATGGCAACATACATCAAAGCTTTAGATAAGGATATAAAGAACAGCAAGTAAAGCTTTGGAAGGACATGCAACAAGCGTAGGCTCCCCTTACATGAATGCAATCATATGAATATAAAATATAGAAGCATGTGAGAGCATAATCATGACAGAGTAGGCAAAGTGTTACATGTATCTTGGCCATATGCATCAGAGTAAAAGATTATCAAGGAAAATACCTTCATGCTCATGAGTCCTTCTTGCAAACAGTATGTACATAAGCAAGAACTCCTCATACTCATGATTTTGATGCATACACTTACCGTGTAGTCTTTGAGTTGGCTTAGGATGGAATGAACCTACTCAAGCAAAGTTATATAACACAGGTACATCCACTAGCCAGAGCACACAAAAGAAACCACAAGAATGCCAAGACTGGGATGACATGTAGAGAGTGAGTACAAGGTACCACATTGGATTCAACATGTCCCCAAGAGTAAAGATATGCAATGAATTTGACTGATTTCTTTCCCTTAGGTGTCTTGCTCCCCCTGAATCTTACATGGGATATTGGGAGAAGATAGGGAACAGAAAATCAGAGCTGAAAGATACAAATGGATAGAACTTAATGCAAATACATGTCTTTCCCCCAAAAAGGCATGTGACATCTCTCCTCTTGAACATCAAGCATCTGGGATCCTTGAGTATTCTCTCCCCCTGGAAATCTCTTTCTCCCCCTTAATACTTTCTCTCTTGTAGGTTTAGTTCTTTAGTTCTTGAGACTTTTTCTCTCCCTTGATGTGATCTCTCTCTCCTACAAGCTTTGATGTGATCTCTCTCTCCCCCTTTGACATCAATTTCCAAGAAGGGCTTTCTGGAATCCGTCGTATAGGTTTGGTCCTTGAGACTCAGCACAAAGCAATGGATAAAACTATGATGCTTGAAGAGGACAAGATTCATTGAGTAGAGCTGGATCAGAAGAAATATAGAACAAGTGGCAAATTGTTTTTCTTGTTGCGAAGTCGGTGGCACCGAGTGGAATGTTTCGGTGGTACCGAAAGGATTCGGTTGGACCAAAAATTACAAGTCGGTGAAACCGAGTTTACACAGAGAAAAACATTTGTCACCTCAGCTCACTAGACATGTAGGATCTCACAAAGATTTGCAATGAATTACCTGAAGGATTTGCAAGGAATTGAATGTAGAAAATGCAGAAAAAAACAAAGAGAAAAGAGAAGAAACTGAAAGATCTAGATGAAGTTTTTTTTTTGAAAAAGAGAAAGAAAATAAACATGCATGAGACAAATGCAATAACACAGAAAAGAACACAAGAGAACTTCATCTAGAGTTGGGCGGTGACATAGTCACCTATGTTAGAGTATATTGACTTAGGAGTCAAGTGAGAACACTTGATCATAGGTCATACTCATCGTTTAAGCTCAAAATGGGGTTACCATTTTTCATTTAAGCATCTTGATGTATTCACATCTTGTTGAGTTGCTTTGACTCATGTCTTGGAGTAAAGCTTCTCTAAGATGGAATAACATACCTTGGGTGGTGGTGTGGTTCTTGCTCATGTAGTTGGACTTGTGTGGGTGCTCAAGGTTGATGTAGCTCATAAAGAGTTGGGAGCACCACTTGGAGTTTGAGTTCATCTACCTACATGGGTTAGTTCTTGCAAGGAAGAGCACTTGTGTATCCAAAAATGACAATCATGAAGCTCAACATACAATTTGTCAAAGGATATGTTTGAATGGTTTTGTGCTTCCTTGTCTTCAACCACCATTGTGTAGAGTCTTCGTGATGTAGAGATTGCTCAAGATGTGAGTGAGTTGCAATCTCATGCAATTAGATTCAACCAAGCACCTACATGGGTTAGACAACATGCAAGGTGCAAATATATCCAAGACATAAGATAGTCATCATAAGAGATATATCATGGATTAGTCATAAGCTCATGTCTTGCATGTATCCAATGGAGTTTCTACTCCAAGTTTGAAGCATCAATGATGTTCAATTCACCTCTCAACCTGCAAAATACTTTCTCATCAAGAGGTTTAGTAAATATATCCACTAATTGCTTATCGGTGCGAACGTGCTTAAGATTAATGTCACCCTTAGCAACATGATCTCGAATGAAATGATGACGAACTTCAATATGCTTAGTTCGAGAATGTTGTACAGGATTATGACCAATTTTGATAGCACTTTCATTGTCACAAAGCAGTGGAACATGTTTCACATAAATCCCATAATCTTTAAGGGTTTGGGTCATCCAAAGTAATTGAGCACAACATGAACCAGCGGCAATGTATTCCGCTTCGGCGGTGGATAAGGATACCGAGTTTTGTTTCTTGGAAGACCAAGACACAAGAGATCTACCAAGAAATTGACAAGTACCCGAAGTGGACTTTCTATCAACCTTGTCTCCGGCATAATCCGAGTCGGAATAGCCAACAAGATCAAAAGAAGACCTCTTAGGATACCAAATGCCAAAATTTGGTGTATGGATTAAATATCTCACTATCCTTTTCACAGCCTTAAGATGACATTCTTTAGGAGCAGCTTGATATCGTGCACACATGCACACACTTAGCATAATATCGGGACGTGAAGCACATAGGTATAACAATGAACCAATCATAGAGCGATAAACCTTTTGATCAACCGGTTCACCATCTTTGGTCAAATCATTATGTCCACTAGTAGGCATGGGTGTAGACATACCTTTGCATTCTTGCATATTGAACTTCTTGAATAAGTCCTTAGTGTACTTCGTTTGAGAGACAAATGTACCTTCCTTATTTTGCTTGATTTGCAAACCGAGAAAGAATTTGAGTTCACTCATCATAGACATCTCAAACTTCTCTGACATTAGCTTTCCAAACATTTCACTAAAGAGAGGGTTAGTTGAACCAAATATGATATCATCGACATATATTTGGCATACAAATAGTTCTCCATTAACCCTTTTAGTAAAAAGAGTAGAATCAATTTTACCAATTTCAAAACCACTTGTAATAAGGAACTTGGTCAAGCATTTATACCATGCTCTAGGAGCTTGTTTAAGACCATAAAGAGCTTTGTGAAGTTTGTAAACATGATTTGCTTTCTTAGGATTGATAAAGCCGGGAGGTTGTTTGACATAAACTTCCTCCTCCATTTCACCATTTAGAAAAGCACTTTTAATGTCCATTTGGTACAAGGTGATATTATGGTGATTAGCATAGGCAAGTAAGATGCGAATGGACTCAAGTCTAGCAACGGGAGCATATGTCTCACCATAGTCCATACCTTCGACTTGTGTGTACCCTTGGGCGACGAGACGTGCTTTGTTGCGAACCACTTGTCCATCTTCATCTTGCTTGTTGCGAAACACCAATTTGGTACCAATGATGTTGTGGTTGTTGTCGGGCTTCTCAACCAATGTCCAAACTTGGTTTCTCTCAAAATTGTGTAGCTCTTCATGCATAGCGTTTATCCAATCCAGATCTTCCAATGCTTCTTCAACCTTCATAGGTTCAATGCTAGAGATGAATGAATAGTTTTCACAAAAGTTAGCTAAACGAGTTTTTGAGCGAGTGATTCTCCCGGTTTGTATATCATTGAGGATTTGCTCGACGAGATGATCTTTGGCAATTCTTGCTCGAACTCCTGAGAGCTTTTGCTTGGGTCTTCGTTGAACATCTTCTTCATCTTGTTCTTCTTCTTGGCCTTCTTCATTGTTGACGTCGTCGTTCTCTTGTCGTGGTGGAGAAGGAGGTTGTTGATGTTCGTCTTGATGCATTTCCTTGTCTTCTTCATCTTGGTGTGTCCCACTTGTGGATGCTTCTGTGTCGATTCTTGGTTCACCTTGTCGTGAAGTAGAAGCTTCCACTTGGATGGATGAAGTACTCTCCTTCACCTCCGTTGGACAAATTTTGCCAATGGACAAGTCTTGGATTGCTTCTGAAGGGTCTTTGTCTCCTACATCAATTGGCAATTGCTCTACTTGCGAGCCATTAGATTCATCAGACATTACATCTACCGTCTCTTCAACCTTTCAGGTGAAATTGTTGTAGACACGGTAAGTGTGAGAGTTTGAGCCATAACCAAGTAGAAAACCTTCATGAGATTTAGGAGCAAACTTTGAACGACGATGCTTATCAAGAATGTAGCACTTTGAGCCGAATACTCGAAAGTATCCAACTTGGGGTTTGTTACCGATGAGAAGCTCGTATGTCGTCTTGCTGAGTAGCTTGTGAAGATATAAGCGATTTGTTGCGTGACAAGCTGTCTCAACCGCTTCTGCCCAAAAGTGCTTCGGCGTCTTGTATTCATCAAGCATCGTTCTTGCCATTTCGATGAGCGTCCGGTTCTTCCTCTCAACAACTCCATTTTGTTGAGTTGTGTACGTAGCCGAGAACTCATGTGAAATCCCGTCTTCGTCAAGAAAGGTGTCCACATTTGCGTTCTTGAACTCCGTTCCGTTGTCACTCCGAACCTTCTTGATCTTCACGTCAAACTGATTTTGGGCCTTCCTAGCGAAGTTTCTGAAGATCTTCTGGACCTGCGACTTGTCATTAAGAAAGAACACCCACGTAAATCTTGAAAAATCATCAACTATAACTAGACCAAAAGAATTTCCACCGAGACTCTTGTAGGCGTTGGGACCAAAAAATCCATATGAAGTAGCTCGAGTGGCCTCCTTGTGGTCATGATGTTCTTCACGGGATGTCTTCCTCCAACCTGTTTACCTGCTTGACAAGCACTGCAAAGTCTATCCTTATCAAATATGACATCGTTAACTCCAAGGATATGATTTCCTTTAATAAGCTTGTCAAGGTTTCTCATGCCAACGTGACCTAGTCGTCTATGCCACAACCAACCTTTTGAGGATTTAGCAACAAAGCAAGTTTTAGGTTGTGCCTTTTTAGAGAAATCGACAATGTAAAGATCACCTCTAGGCATACCCGTAAAGACCATTTTATGATTGTCTCGACGAAATACTTGGCAATCTACCTCAGTAAATAGGACATTCAAACCGAAATCAGCAAGTCTAGATATTGAAAGTAAGTTGTAGCCGAGAGATTCAACGAGCATGACATTTTGAATGGAACTATCATGTGAGATGGCCACCTTACCAAGGCCAACCACTTTACCCTTTGAATTATCACCAAAGGTGACATATTTTCGAGGGCCGTCATTTTCAGCAAGCTCACGAAACATCTCTTCATCTCCGGTCATATGATCAGTACATCCACTATCAAGAACCCATTCCTTTCCTCCTGATTCATATCCCCGAAGATTTGCCATAAGACCAAAATGTCTCATTGCATCATCAAGATCGAAGTCACTATCATCATCATCATCATAGTATCCATGTTCATCATGATCTTGTGACTCATCATTTCCTAGAGAGGGTAATTCATTAGATAAATGATCATCAAAGTGGTCACCTTTATGAATTCTTATAGCTTCGAATATGATATCACTAATGATTCCAACATCTCCTTTAGCTCGCTTGAGATTGGCAAGCTCAAATAGATAATCACCAAAACTAGGATCACTAGAGTTCATCTTACTCAAGGCAATAGATTTATGGAGAATTTCATCCAAATTTTTCAAGGAATGATCGGGAAATCGTTCCTCAAGAAATTTCCATATAGTATAGGCACAATTAAGAGTAGGCAAATTAGCAATCAAATTTTTGGGCAATCCTCTAATGATGAGCTCAATAGTTCTAAGATTGCGAATCATGTCAATATCTTCATCTAGGGTAGGATGCAAAGGATCAATATGAGGTGCACAAGGACTAGCAATATACTTGTTCAAATGATATTGATTGAAGATTACAAGCATCTCATTTTTCCACTCGTGAAAATACTCTCCATCAAGAATAGGCACTCTATGTCTAAGACTCCCTAAGGTAGACACATCCATCTTCCTCCAATGGTGATTAAACCAAGGCAATGGAGACCAAAGCTCTGATACCACTTGAATGATCTAGAAGTAGATGTGTCTAGAGGGGGGGTGATTAGACACTTAGTGCTAAAGTTGCAATTTTTAGGCCTTTTTGGTTTGAGTGGAGTTTTAGGCACAATTTCAACATACACAATACATATCAAGCAAGCATGCAAAGAGTATATCAGCAGCGGAATGTAAGGCATGCGACTTGCAAGAATGTAAGGGGAAGGGTTTGGAGAATTCAAACGCAATTGGAGACACGGATGTTTTTCCCGTGGTTCGGATAGGTGGTGCTATCCTACATCCACGTTGATGGAGACTTCAACCCACGAAGGGTAACGGTTGCGCGAGTCCACGGAGGGCTCCACCCACGAAGGGTAATGGTTGCGCGAGTCCACGGAGGGCTCCACCCACGAAGGGTCCACGAAGAAGCAACCACCCACGAAGGGTCCACGAAGAAGCAACCTTGTCTATCCCACCATGGTCATCGCCCACGAAGGACTTGCCTCACTAGTGGTAGATCTTCACAAAGTAGGCGATCTCCTTGCCCTTACAAACTCCTTGGTTCAACTCCACAATCTTGTCGGAGGCTCCCAAGAGACACCTAGCCAATCTAGGAGACACCACTCTCCAAGAAGTAACAAATGGTGTGTTGATGATGAACTCCTTGCTCTTGTGCTTCAAATGATAGTCTCCCCAACACTCAACTCTGTCTCATAGGATTTGGATCTGGTGGAAAGAAGGTTTGAGTGGAAAGCAACTTGGGGAAAGCTAGAGATCAAGATTCATATGGTAGGAATGGAATATCTTGGTCTCAACACATGAGTAGGTGGTTCTCTCTCAGAACATATGAGTTGGAATTGTGTATGTGTTCTGATGGCTCTCTCCACGAATGAAGAGGAGGTGGAGGGGTATATATAGCCTCCACACAAAATCCAACCGTTACACATAGTTTTCCAATCTCGGTGGGACCGAATCAACAAACTCGGTCGGACCGAAAAGGTAAACCTAGTGACCGTTAGAGATTTTCGGTGGGACTGACATGCAACTCGGTAGGACCGATATGGTTAGGGTTTGGGCATAATGTAATCTCGGTGAGACCGATTACACAAACTCGGTGAGACCGAGTTTGGTAATAAGCTAACCAGAGAGTTGGTCAGGTAAACTCGGTGGGACCGATTTGCTCTTTCGGTGAGACCGAAAAGTTACAAAAAGGAAACGGAGAGTTTATACTGCAATCTTGGTGGGACCGATTCGCTCTTTCGGTGAGACTGAAAAGTTACGAAAGGGAAACAGAGAGTTTGCAATCCCATCTCGGTGAGACCGAGATCCCTATCGGTAGAACCGAATTGCTAGGGTTTGGCAGTGGCTTATGACATGTGAAACTCGGTGGCGCCGGATAGGAAGAATCGATATGACCGAGTTTGGCTTAGGGTTTAGGTCATTTGTGGAAGTGGGAAAGTAGCTGAGGATTTTGGAGCATATCATTAAGCACATGAAGCAAGAGGCTCATTAAGCAACACCTCATCCCTCCTTGATAGTATTGGCTTTTCCTATGGACTCAATGTGATCTTGGATCACTAAAATGTAAAATGAAGAGTCTTGAGCTTTAAGCTTTAGCCAATCCTTTGTCCTTAGCATCTTGAAGGAGTTCCCACAACCTTTAGTCCATGCCACTCCATTGTTGAACTTATCTGAAACATACTAGAGAGAAACATTAGTCCAACAAGAGATATGTTGTCATCAATTGCCAAAACCACCTAGGGAGCACTTGTGCTTTCAGTCATGCCCGGCCTCGGCCAAACAATACACCGCAACCCGACCTAGGCTTAATAGAGAGGTCAGCACGCCGGACTAAACCTATGCCCCCCAGGGGTCATGGGCCATCACACAGGGAACTCCCGCACGTTGCGTGGGCAGCCGGTGAATAGACCTAGCTACCTCCTTAAAAAAGCAGGAGCTTACCAGTCCGACCCGGTGCGTGCCGCTCAGTCGCTGACGTCTATTAAGCTTCGGCTGATGCATACGACACAGAACGCCCATACAATTCCCACGTGATGGTTCGTGCTATCAGGCCAGAGGACCCTCGGATCAAATATCCAAATCGTGGTGGATTAGGAATACGTGGCAACAAGCAGAGACTCACGAAAGATGTGACCCCGTCGCCCCGTCTCAAGGGCTTGCGGCAAGGGCTAAGAATGCTTGGTCACGCCTCGTAAGAATCTCGCGGGCACCTTCCCGGTCAACCCGACTCCACATCACTCGCAATTAAGCTCGCGCGGGTACCCCTCAGGGCTGACCCGTCTTTAGTAACATGGTTCAGTGTAAAGTCATAGCAACCATAGTAACCGCGTGTCTAACACCAAGGGGAAAACCCGAGGAATCACCCCCAATGAATTCTACTCTATGTAATCATCAAGGTGAACGTAAGAGGATCCACCCTCGGGGTTCACACTTGGGGGGTTGCACGACAGAGCCGTATCGGAAGTGGTTAAGGAGGAAATCACCCTCGATGACCACGACCGGATAGCTACACTACAGAGATCTCATCAGGAGTGATGTATGAGGTTCCACCCTCGGCACTCGATGGTAACTCTGCAGAGTCGGGCAACAAAAGGGGCGTGAAGTGATGTGAGGTGTTGGGCTCTGGTCTTCGATCCCGTTGAACGGGTCTTCGATGATGAAGCAGGGGCAACAAGGACAAGGTGGGGTCACTAATGGATCACTAACCAGCCTATACTAAGCAGTTTAGGATAAGCAGGTTGGTAACAATAAGTAGGTTACAAAAGTAGGCTATGCATCAGAATAGGAGAAATCAATTACAGTAGCAAAATCTAATGCAAGCATGAGAGAATGGAATGGGCGATATCGGGATGATCAAAGCGGGGGCTTGCCTGGTTGCTCTGGTAAGGAGGGTGTTGTCGTCGACGTAGTTGATCACAGGGGCAGCATCGGTCTCGGGGTCTACCGAAGAGAAGAGGGGGAAGAAACAGTAAATACAAAGCAAACAATACATCACAAGGCATAACATGGCAACACGCAGCGCTAGGAGTGCTCTAACGTACCGCTGCATGATACAGGTGAAGGGGAATTCAACCGGGAAGGTATTCCCGGTTCCGGACCTATGTCAGACAGGTGACCGGAAGGGGAATGTTCCATGTCTTTCAGATAGTTAGAGGCATCTGACAGGTATGTGGGTAGCGTATTCGGGTTCGTCTTGTTTTTTTGAGCAACTTTCATGTAGAAAACATTTTCATCCGAGTTACGGATTATTTTCTATGATTTATCAAGGATTTAAACATTTACTGGAATTAAATAAATTAACAGAAAGGAAAAACTACGTCAACATGACATCACTGTGACGTCAGCAGTCAACAGGACGGCGGACCAGGTCAAACTGACTAGTGGGTCCCACATGTCATACACAAAGAGCTAACACTGGGTTATTTTTAAATTAAACAGAGCAATTATTAGCTAGGCCCCACATGTTAGTGACTAATTAGTTTAGCTAATTATTTTATTTAGGAAAAAGTTTTAATTAAGTTAATTATGTGGGGGGGGGCGCGTGTTAGTGGCACTGAGTGCCCAGTCAGCATAGTTGACCATGGTCAAAATGGTCAACTGGGTCCAGGGGGCCCACGGGGCAGTGACCAGGGGAGTGGCCCTGACCGGCCACGCCGGTAGGGCGTCGGAGATGGCTCTGACAACCTCTCCCGCGGTGGCACATCACCGGAGACGGACGGGATTCGCCTACAAGGGGCCAACACGGGCGCGGGCGGGCGCTTTTGAACGGGGAGAGCCCGCCGCGTCGCGTGGTGAGGCCGGCCAGAGCGAGCTACCAGAAACGGCGCCGGCGATGAGGGGAGGCAGTGGTGGCATTCGGGGCCTCGCCGGGATCGCGCTACGGGGCACGGGAGAAGTGCGGCTAGGCGCGTACGATCGGGTGTTCGACCCCGCATCCATCTACGGTGGTGGCGCGGCCCGTAACGGGCTAGAACCACGACGATGAGAGGCGGAGCGGACGCTGGCGTTCGCCCGTGGTCGAAAATGAGGCTAGAGGGCGCGGGGAGGCTTGGTCGTGAGCTCGTTGTGCTCCAGGGAGCACCAGGAGCTCGATGCCGTGCCCAGGTGAGCGCGGCAGGGGCTATGGCCACGACGGCGGGGCGATCCGCGGCGACGAGCTCACAGCAATGGCGACGAGGTAGCTACGGCGTGCGAAGAGGCTAACAGAGGGGAGCAGGAGACGGAGAATCTCACCGCATGGCTCACACGTTGGGCCTTGGAGGATTGGTAGCAGCAGCGGCGTCGGAGAGGAGGAAGATCGTCGGCGACCGAGCCGGAAGGGGACGGCTTGATCCACGGCCTGCGGTGCTCCTCGAGCTCGATGGCGAGGTGTAGTTGAGGTAGAGGTCGACGGCGCGTCTTGCGGACGTGCTGGCGAGGCGCGGGGTGGGCGGTGGTCGCGGCTACGGCACAGCCATGGCTACGGCGGCGCTCGGTTGAGGTGGGGAACGAGGGGGAGTAAGGAGGGATCTGGTGGGAGAGGGAGAGGCGGAGCGGGCGACAGTGGAGAGCGGGGGAGAGGACCGAGGCGTCCGGAGCCTTATCCCCTCGCTGGGCATTGCCGGCGAGGTGGTTGGACGGGGACAGGCGCGTGCTTCCCCGCCCTGTCGAAGGAACAGGAAGCGACTGGGGGAGGGGGAGTGGGTCGGCCTACCTGGGCCAGTTTGCTCGGGCCAGGCACTGTGCACTTGGCCTAGTGCACAGTGGCCTGTGCTCTTTCATTTTCTTAAATAAAATCTTTTGTTTATTTAACAGAGATAGAAAGGGAATTATTTGGCCAACTATTCCACTTAGCAAAAATTTGGGAGGTGTCCCATAAAATCCCTGGTGATTATAGAAAGTGCCAAAAATATTTTGGAGACCAGAAGAATTCATTTGGTATTCTCCATAAATAGGATAGCATTTAAAAAATGCTAAATTAGTGCTGTTTTAATTACTAATGCTCATCTTTGCACAAAAGTGATGTTGTGTTCCTTAACAAATAATTGTTATGGAATTTTTGACAAATGATGAACATTTTTCCAGCAACTTTTGGGCAACTTCAAACTTCACTTGAATTTGAATTGACTGGAATTTCGAAATGGGGTATTGAACAAAGGTGATTAAGAACTATTAGGAAAATGATTAGTTTAGTCACAGGGGGTTACTGTAGCATGACACTGGGGGTGTTACATTCTTGTTCACAAGCGTGTGCATGTTCCTCATGCCAGCATGACTGAGTCGACGATGCCATAGCCAGCCTTCTGAAGCTTTTGCATGTAGACATGTGGCAGGCTATGGTCCTGCAGAGAAATCAACAATGTACAAGTCTCCTCTCATAATGCCTTCGAAGACATAGGAATTGTCATATTCCATGAGCACAATGCAATGATATTTGCCAAAGACGACAACCATATCAGGATCACAAAGCATTGGGACAGACATGAGGTTAAATCCAAGGGACTCAACAAGCATGACTTTGTCCACGTGTATATCCTTTGAGATTGCAACCCTACCTAGACCCAATACCTTGTTTTTGCCTTGTCAACATAGGTGATATGCTTCAGATGCGATGGAGATAAAGCAGTGTCCATTAATAAGTTCTTGTCACCGGTCATGTGATTTGTACATCCAATATCGAGGACCCACCCAGTAGCTTTGGGTGTATCATCCTGCAGATGAATTAGTGCTTCTTACGAACTCATATTCTTCAGAGTGAAGAATATAACATCCAATTCATTAGACATAATCTCATCAAATAATGCAGCACATATATGTATATAGCAGTATGAGGACGTGAGAAATGAGTGAATCATTTCTTCATGATTAGCTTGCGTCCTTTCAAGCATTCTCATGTATCCAACAAATTCTTCAAACGTTCAGGTTCGTCTAGAGACCTGACCCTGCATAAGAGATTAGTTCTTTTTCTTCACCACCCACATCTGGAGGGGTGGCAAAGAGTTCATCATTCTGTGAGCTCCACAAGAGAATGGTGGCATTGAAGCCAGTGCACTTTGTTTCACATAAGCGCGGTTAGAGTATGCATATGAATAAGAGATAAATTATTCAAGGACTTATGAATATAATGATTCAAAGAATAATGCACATATTCATGACTCTTAGAGTTTCCCTATGAAACAGATGCATTAGCACGATGATGTTAATATGAGGAATTTGATCCATATGACGACTTGGATCCATATGAGGAATTTGATCCACGTGAGGACTTTGATCCACATGAAGAGTTTGGTGCATATGAAGAATTTGATCTGGGATACCTATTCTTCATAGGTGGTGTCATGAGGACATTCACCTTAATACTTTCAAGGCAGCTTTTGGGAACCTAGATCTTCTTCACAGGAGGACCGTTCCTACAGTTAGTTCCAACATATCTAGCAAATACTTCACCATCTGATTTTTGAACAACTTATAGTTGGAATCAAATGACTCATCAGATGAATACGAAGATTCACATGTAAAGCCAGATAAAGTGGGTGGATCTACGGGAGGTCCTTTTGCAACAACCCATATGGTTTTGGGGTACTGCTTAGATTTCCAGTAGGACCCATCAGCATTGAGTTTCCTCTCAAATGCAATACCCTCTTTCCTAGGGTTCCTGCTGAGGATCTGCTTCTTAAGCACATCACAAAGAGCCTGATGCCCTTTGAGGCTTTTGTACATGCCTGTCACATACAATTCCTTCAACCTTGCATTGTCCGTGATACTTGTGGTATCCTTAGATGAGGAATTTGTGACTAGAGAAATAGTCGAAGAATTTGCAACAATAGAAGCATTTGAACTTTCAGGTGAAGAATTAGCAGATTCACGTTCAATGCATTTCAAACATGGTAGAATGAATTCATCCTGAGTGGAAATGATCTGTTGAGCAAGCAAAGAATCATGTTCCTTTTAAATATCATCATGACTCACCCTTAGCTTCTCCAGATGCTTTCTTTGAAGAAATTCATAAGAAAGCTTCTCATGATCAGCTAAGAGTCTTACATGATGATCTTGAAGGTTACCAAACTTAGACTATAGTCACTGAAGATTATCAGCCAAGGTTTGAGTCCGATTCAATTCCTCACCCAACTGGTTACGGCTTTAGTCTAGCAAATTTTGAACCATTTCCGAAGCTTTTTGTTGTTTCATGGCAATAGTAGCAAGCTTGGAATAGCTTAGTTTGAGGTTTTCATCAGATTCATCTTCACTTGACTCAGAGGAGGGATATTTGAGTACCTTGGCACCTTTTGCCATGAAGCAATAGGTGGGAGCGTAGTCACGTCGCCATCGTTAGCGGTGTTGGTGTTGCCATGTTCCTCGGTGTTGAAGATGGACTTTCTGACGAAAGCAGTAGTGAGAGCTAGGCTCGCCACACCAGAGTCTGGCTCCTAAGATTCCTCGTCTTCCTCATTTTCCTTAGATTCAGCTTCAGAGTCCCTTTCCTTGACAATGGATGCCCGAGCCTTTCTGGAACTGCTCTTCTTGTGAGATGAAAGACTAGGAATATTTTGATGATGAGGACATTGAAGATTTCTTCTTTTTCTTTGAGTCATCTGAATTTTCATCCTTGTATTTCTTCTCTTTGAATCCTTCAACCCTTGAGTACAATCAGCCATGTAGTGACCAGGCTTCTTGCATTTATGGCAAGTCCTTTTCTTGTAGTCATAGTATGAAGAATCTGATATCATGTCATCATTCCTTGAAGATTTTCCAAATTGGCCACGTCTAGAGAACTTCTGGAATTTCCTCACGAGCATAGCTAGCTCCTGGCTCAGTTCCTTAGGATCACCAAGGCTGCTATCAGAATCTTCCCCTTTAGATGAGGAAATTGCCTTGGCCTTAAGAGCACGTGATCTTCCATAGCTTGGCCCGTAGAGATTTCTTTTCTCAGCTTGTTGGAACTCATGAGTATTTAGCCTCTCGAGGATATCAGTAGGATCTAGTGAATTGTTGTCTCCATGTTCTTGAATCATCAGTACTAGTGTATCGAATGAGGAATCATGTCAGCAATTTCTTCACCACCTCATGGTTGGTGATGTCAGTGGCACCAAGTGCTTGAAGCTCATTTTAGATGTTAGTGAGGCGATCGAAGGTTTGCTGAACATTTACGTTGTCGAGTCTTTTGAAGCGATTTAAGAGATTGTGTTGGTGCAACAAACCCTGGGTGCATTTCCCAGACTGTGCACAGGCACAAGAATAAGTTCACAGCACCAAGGTCGGATTGGAGTACAAGGGACCAGTCCTTTGAAGGATCCAAGAAAAGATCGGGAAGACCAAGAAGAGCCAGAAAATCAAGATATCGCTAAGGGGAAAACCTCCCTTACCGGGCAAGCCAGGCTGGCCAGGATGGGGTTAGCCCTCGGAAGCAAGCCATCGGGTCATCCCGGCAGGCCTGTCGGGGCTTACGGAAGCAGAACCACTCCATCGCACCACCTCATCACAATGCACATCGTCAATCACAGCGGTGTCAAGCTCCATAGTGACTAAGTGGCTATTATTCGCCACATGGAAGCCACTTACTACAAAAAATATCTCCAAGTGACGCCTGTCTTTAGACGTGTCAAGCAAGCAGGCGCGAAGCTGGCAAAATAGCCCGACACGGCCTGCCGGGCGAGCTGCAATGTGACGTTTAGCGGCGCATTTAATGCGCTATGTTAGCCTGCGGAGTTAGGTATGATAACACTGTTTTCTATCTAATCAGTGCATGAAGACTGATTTGCCACCATGGTGACCCCTTGACCTATAAAAGGAGGCCCATGGCAACCGTAGAAAGGATTCGGACCCTCGCACGTCCTTGCACGTGTAGTCACTCTCACCCCGAGGCAAACCCTGTCAGGCAAGCGTGTTGCGCTCACCACCATTTTTCCACCATTAATCCACCAAAGCAGGAGTGGGGTTTTACGCCTCATGGCAGCCCGAACTTGGGTGAAGACTACCCATGTGATCTCTACCGTCTTGTTCCACTCATCCACTCTTGGTCCCATAGGTGGTTGTGGTTTCCCATGTCATCTTTGGTGCGCAAGGTAGGGGGATCACTTGCGCGAACCTGAAAGCATGAGCAGCACCTCATCTTCATCACTATTTTCATCATCGACAACTCCATCGACCATGGCGCCCAAGAAGAAGCCCGGTGCCATAGCTCACCTGTCCACCTCGAAGGCTCCGCCACCTGCGGCTGCCAGCGCCACGGGGAATGCGGAGTCGTACGAGGATGTGGGCGCTGCGGGGGATGCGGTCGGTGCAGGAGGCGTTGTCACCACCTCCCCCGCGGCCGAAGCAGGAGCGGGAGGCACCAGAGGAGAGCAGCATCAGCAGCATACCAACGGTCATGCTCCACGATGTACGGACGAAGGGGTTATTCCATCTGTACCTCTTCCCCTCGCCTAAGGGCACAACCACAGTGGTGGCACCCGGTCTGGGGCGAATCGCCACCCTCCGGCAGCCCCCACCGCGGGTGCGACCATAGGGCGTGCGCCTCACCTGGAGCGGGTTGACCCAACCACTATACCCAATGGAGCCACTGGCCCTCAAGCGCCTTCACCGCGTCACCGCGCCATCCAAGTGGCTGGCTCGCAACAACGGGGGTGAGACGCAGTCACCACCGGCACCGTCAGAAGCCAGGTGACCGTAGGATCTACATCATCGTTACTAATGCCAAGCATCACTAAGGAGGCCATGGCGTGGGCCCAACTGCTGTTGATGTTCCCGCCGACGGCCGATCAGATGGATGAATGGAGAGCTACTATTCAATGTCTGATTGGCTTTGCCGAGTCTGGGGGCTCGCAGTGAGCAGGCCCATCGCGGCCTCCCCAAGTGACAACAACGGCTCGCGCTGTTGGCCGTATGGAAGGAGTCGCCCCCACTGTGTAGTCCCCACCACGGCAATCAGCGCGGGAGCCGCAAAATCAAGAACCCGATGACATCTCGATGACCTCTTCCGACCCTCGAGAACATCCAGGCTAATGGCAAGCCCCGGAGGATAGGCGGAGGGGAGGCGCGCGTCATCGTCGAGCGACGCCACGACGACCACTATCGGACCAATGGGTGCGATGTCCCCGACGTCAACGAGCATGTGCTCGAGACTAGCGGGTGTTTGCCTTTCGAGGTTGGGTGCCCTGCCTTTACTCGTGATCTGCCACAAGTCCGTTGGCATCCACTCGCATGTTCAAGCCATAGATACCCGAGAAGTATGATGGGAGGCTGAACCTGGTAGAGTTCTTGAGCATCTACACCATTGTTGTTCAAGCTACCGGGGGAAGAGACGAGAAGGTGTTCACCAACTACTTCCCTTTGGCACTCAAGTCCAATGTGAGGTCTTGGCTGATACACCTGCCGAAGAACTCCATTCCGTCGTGGGCTGACCTGTGCCATGAGTTCATTGGCGCCTTCACGGGAGGCCATCAAAAACTAGGACGGCCCAGCGACTTGGAGCTTCTCCAACAGAAAGAAGGAGAGACTCTCCGCAAGTATATGCAGAGATTCAGCAGAGTCCACAGAAATATCCCAAATATCCACCCGGCGGCTGTGATAGCTGCCTTCCAATCCAATTTGCACAACCGCGGGATATGTTCCAAGATGAATGTGCGGTTGCCCAAGACTGTGAAGGAGCTGTAAACCTTGGTGGAAAAATGCGCTCGGGTGGAGGAGGGAAAGAAACTCCCTTGAGAAGAAGCTTGCGTCGACATCGACTCAGAGGATGACGACGAGTCCACCAGCCAGAAGAAGAACAAGAAGCCCAACAAGAGGCACAAGGATAAGGCAGTCATGACCGTCGAAGGATCGGGCACGCTTAGTATTAGCAAGAAGGCTAAGGCCGATGCCCGGCAAGGAAGCTGTCACGTGCGCTGACTGCCGGGAGGCTGCAGCTGTCGAGAGGGCTGGGAAAGGCGATGGGCCATACTGCAAGATTCTTCAGACCAAAGGCCATGATCTTCAAGAGTGTCACTAGTTGGAATAGCTCATCAAGAGGCAGAGGGCTGAATATGAGAAGAGTGATAAGGAAAAAGGTCAGAATGGCACTGGCAGGAAGGGGTGAGGCGGTGAAGAAAATTGCCCTGGCAAGGCTTTTCGGAACTAAGGAAAACCCGCCATGGGCCGAGAGAAGGAAGTTTGCAATGATGAGAGTGATGGAGGGGATGAGGAGAAAACCAGCGAGCAGGAATACCAGAAGGCCACTGACACCCTATGCATTGACAGGGGTGCATCTTTGCACTCCTCTCACCACCAACTTAGACGATGGGCACGTGAGGTCAATGTTGTGGAGCCAACGGCAAAGTCTCGGAAGCCGCTCAAATGGTCATGCACTCCCATCATCTTTGATGAAGAGGACCATCCTGACCGCACCACTGCGGTAGGGTGTTTGCCATTGTTGGTCTCTCCAACAATTCACAACATCAAGGTCACAAAGATGTTGGTTATCGATGGGGCCGGGTTGAATCTGATTTACCCAAAGATTATCAACAAGCTTCAGATAGCAGAGGGAGAACTAAAGGTTACAACACATTTCAAGGAGTAAATCTCGGCAGGAGTCATCCTAATGGAAATATCACGTTGCTAGTGACATTCAGAGGAGAATTGAATTACCAGATTGAGAAGGTTGTGTTTGACGTGGTGGATCTCCCCCTACCCTACAATGGGATCCTTGGACGCCCAGCTTTGGCAAAATTCATGGCAGCATCCTACTATGCCTACAACACCTTCAAGATGTGAGGGCCGGTAGGAGTCATTTCCATTCTGACAGATGAGAAAGATGCATTTATTTGCATGGATAAAATGTACCGGGACGTAGTCGCGGCAAAGGCCGCGACAGTAGCACTGCCCGCCAAGGAGAACAGGGGAAAGAAGAAGGATAGCAGAGACACCAGCAAGGAATCCAAGAAGTGTACCTCTTTGGAGTGTGCTAAGCCTATTGATGACTTGACGGAGAGTTCCAACAGCAAGAGATCCAAGGTTGTTGCACCACATGTGAAGAAGGTCCGGGCAGGGCTGCCTGGCGTTGATGGTACCTTCACCATCAGCGCCACCATTGATGACAAATAGGAAAGCGCGCTCGTTGCCTTCCTGCGAGCGAATGTCGATGTGTTTGCCTAGCAACCATTTGATATCCCAGTGTTCCGAGGGAGGTAATCGAGCACCACCTTGCTGCCTGCCCACATGCCTGACCCGTCAAGCAGAAGGTTCGAAAGCACGCCTTGGAGAGGTAGCAGTTCATTGTAGAGGAGATTAAGAAGCTTGAGGCAGCTGGTCTGGTCAGAGGAGTAATGCATCCGACATGGTTAGCGAACCCAGTGGTCTTATGCAAGGCTAACGAAAAATGGAGGCTTTGCATAGATTTTACTTATCTCAACAAGGCTTGCCCGAAGGACCCATTTCCCTTGCTGCGCATCGACCAGATTGTGGACTCCACTTCAGGTTGTGATTTGCTCTCCTTTCTGGATGCATACTCTGGGTATCATCAGATCTTCATGTCCAAGGAAGACGAAGAGAAGACCTCATTCATCACCCCATGTGGTACGTACTGCTTTGTGCGCACGCCTTTTGGGTTAAAGAGTGTTGGGTCCACTTTTGCAAGAGTAGTCCAGATTGGTTTTGAACCACAGTTACATAGAAACATTGAGGTTTATATGGATGATATCGTGGTCAAGACCAAGGACAAATCAACCATCATTCAGGATTTGGAGGAGACATTTGCTAATCTGCGCAAGATCAACTTGAAGCTGAATACGGAGAAGTGTGTGTTTGGCGTTCCCTCTGTCAAGCTACTTGGGTTATTTGTGTCCCATCGTGGGATCGAAGCCAACCCTGACAAGATCAAGGCTATCGAACAGATCCAGGCACCCAGGACAGTCAAATATGTGAGGCGTCTGATAGGGTGTGTTGCCACACTTAGCAGATTCATCTCCAAGTCTACCGAGGGTGCCCTGTCGTTCTTCAAAATTTTGAAGAAGGCAGGGCCCATAAAGTGGACCCCAGAAGCATATGCAGCTTTACAAGATTTGAAGACCTACTTGTCCTCTATGCCCACTTTGGTTTCCTCTAAACCACAAGAGTCGTTGTTGTTGTACTTAGCGGCAACTAATGAAGTGGTTAGTGCAGCCCTAGTGGAACATCGGGAAGTAGAGGAAACAAAGAGTGGACAAAGCCCGACAGGTCCGGATGAGGATCAGGACAAAGAAGATCACGGCAGCACGGGCAACCCCAAGGACGCGACAAGGAAGAAAGTGGTGTAGCACCCAGTATACTTCGCCAGTCCCTATTACAGGGGGCTAGATCGAGGTACTCTCCTGTGCACAAGTTGATTTTTTGCCTCATTATGGACTCAAGGAAACTGCGCCACTACTTCCAAGCCCATGAGATTATGGTTGTCACCCGCTTTCCATTGCAAAGGATACTCCGAAACCCTGAGGATATAGGCATAATAGTGGAGTGGTCTTTGGAGTTATCCAGCTTTGTCCTGAAATTTGAGAGCACATCAACAATTCAGAGCAGGGCATTTGCAGAGTTTATTGCGGAATGGATGCCAACCCCTGATGAAGAAGTACTAGAAACAGTTACCCCCGGCAAGGAAGCGCCCCGAGAATGGATCATGTATTTTGATGGTGCTTTCTCCATGCAAGGTGCAGGGGCTGGCGTGCTTCTTATTGCTCCCACTGGGGAGCATTTGAAGTACGTCATCTAGATGCATTTTCCCTGGGAGGATGCAACAAACAATATAGCAGAATATGAAGGGCTCCTTGTCGGGTTCAAGATTGGAGGAGCGCTTTGACGGATTGCAAATAGAGCACGTGCCCCATGTGGAAAACAGCATAGCTGATCATCTGTCAAAGTGTGATGCGCAAAAACTTCCTGTGGAACCAGAAACTTTTGTTCTCCATCTTACTCAGCCCTCCGTATCCCCGGAAACAATGGTCCAAAAGAGGAGGAAGTTGGACTCCGGTAAGCCTCTCCTGGTAGAGCCTCCCGGGGCCCCTGGTAGGGACCCTGCCAGAAACAACTCCCCATCGATTACCAGGTTGCGCCCTCCTGTCGGGCCACTAGTCCCTACGGTCGAGGAACGCGCTCCCGCAGATGAGGAGGTGCCACTAGTCCTTGTTGCCGATCCCCAGGCCCCATCTTGGGCAAGGCACATAGTCCATTTCCTCAAAATTGGAGAACTTCCCAATGAGCAAGAGGAAGCTGAAATAGTAGCCCGGAGGGCCAGTATGTATCAGTTTGTCAATGACACTCTATACAGAAGGAGGCCCAATGGTGTAAAATTGAAGTGAATCTATCGAGAAGTAGGAAAGGAACTGCTGGCGGAAATACACAAAGGCATGTGCGACTCCCACATTGCATCAAGGGCATTAGTTGGGAAAGCATTCCGGCAAGGATTCTATTGGCCCACATCCCTCCAAGATGCGGTTGAGCTAGTTACAAAGTGTGAAGCCTGCTAGTTCCATTCCAAGAACGTCCATCTGCCTGCACAAGCTCTTCAGATAATCCCTTTGTCATGGCCCTTTTCGGTCTCGGGGCTCGATATCCTCGGCCATTTCCCCCAAGTTGTCGGCGGCTTTGAATTCTTTTACGTTGCCATCGACAAGTTTACAAAGTGACCGGAAGTAGATGCCGTCAGAAAGGTGACTGCTTAGTCAGCAATCAAGTTATTGAAAGGATTGGTGTGCCGCTTCAGGGTCCTTGATCATCACCGACAATGGCACCCAGTTCACGAGTCATGCCTTCATGCAATACATTCATGCCCTCGGAAGCAAGATCTCATTTGCCTCTATTGCACATCCCAGAAGCAATGGACAAGCTAAGAGGGTGAACGCTGAAGTGTTGCGAGGACTCAAGACGAGAACATTTGATACGCTGTAGAAGTGCGGCAGGCAATAGATTGATGAGATGCCGGTAGTTCTCTGGTCCCTCAGAACGACACCAAATCGAGCTACTGGGCAGACTCCCTTCTCCCTAGTTTATGGGGCAGAAGCAGTTATCCCCACGGAACTCATTTACGGGTCGCCTCGAGTGCTTGCCTACGATGAAGTAGCGTAGGATCAACACCGGCGTGACGGCGCTGTGCTTCTTGAGGAGAACCGTCTCCGGGCTGCTACGCGTGTTGCACGCTATCAGCAAGCCCCGCGTCGCTATCACAGCCGCAGGGTTCATGCCCGGTGTTTTGAGGAAGGCGACCTTGTCCTTAGGCGCGTTCAGTCCGCCAAGGGTACAAAAAAGTTGACGCCAAAGTGGGAAGGCCCTTACCGGGTAGTTCGAGTCAGCAGACCTGGCGCGGTCCGTCTGGAGACCGGAGATGGCATTCAATTGCAAAACTCATGGAATATTTAGCATCTCTGGAAGTTCTACCCGTAAGGCGTGACTGTCGGGCCCTGTCCGGCAGCCACCCTTTTGTATAGTCCTTGCCTCAGTTGCATCTAACCCCTTGTACAAAGCCAGTCGTAGACCCTGAGCAACAAAGAAATAAATGAAGCGCTGGGGGCCCGACAAGTTGCATGCATGCCTAAGAATTTCATGAGCATCGCATGTTCATGTAGATAAGATCGCATCTGGCATCATTTCCATCTGCATACAACTGCAGGTTCTTGCCGAGAACTTGGCCTCTAAGTGAAGCTGGAAAGTTGAACCAACACTGTGGTCTCCGGCAAACCAAAGAGATATGTTCAATCTCTTGTCCATACGTGTTGTGTAAGCAAAAACCTGTGCATAAGAGAACCTTGCCGCTTTTTGAAACTTAGGAGTTCCCATCCCTAGACTTGAACACTACTTCGGTCAGGATGGTCGCAGTGGCCTTTGCTGAAAAAAGATTGGCGGGGGCTGGTCCCTCACCGCAATTTGTGCCCTGTTGGCTTAACTCCCTGGCAACAAAATAGAGGGTACCGGCAGGATAGCCTGCCAGGGAAAACTTGTTTATTTAAAAAATAAAGAGGCACTCCACCTCTGCATGGATGTATACATGCACGAGTCCCCGACAAGGTTCATATTTTTCATTAATATGTTGATCAAACAAGTACAAACATTACATGGCACAGGCATGGATTCAAGAGATTACATTATTTGAACTAAAATTTGGTAGACGCCTACAGATTTAAGATTGAAAAGAGATAAGTTCCCCGTAATCTCCTCTTTTCATTTTCCCTCCGCCAGGTTTTGCGGTCGGAAGAGGAGAGGACTAAAGAAGCACCCAAGCAGGAGCCCATCACGGCCTGCCAGGCGCGGCCTGACAAGATCGGAAGTGGCAAGGCTACGAAGGAGGGGACAGGGAGCAGCTCAGCGGTGCCCTGGTCACCACCTCCAGGACCAGCAAGAAGACCCGGCTTGAGCACCGGTGGAGTCATCCACCAAATCTCAGCCGGAAGACTATTGGAGGGGAGGTGAAGGCACCAAGGGAACATCCCTCCCTGGCTATCACCCAAAGAGACTGGTGATGATGGTGCCGGGGAGCAAGGGAAAGAGCGGAAAGATGAGGCGATAAGTCACAAGTCCGAGGCGAAGGAATCAGTGCCATTGTACTCCGACTTGACGCCCTGCCACCTGCCTTCTTCGTCTTCCCTCGCTTTCTCTCCATCACCACCGCTCCGAAGAGACGCTAGGCCACCAGCGCGGCACCTTCCCCGGAGAAGTAGCCGAGAGCCAAGATGGCCAGCGGCTCGGGGCAGGAAGGCGCATCTCCCTTCAACATCAGCCCCAAACCTACCGAAAGGGGCAGTGCTGGGATTACCAATGATCCCTAGCACTACACCCCGGACGGGCACCGAGGGCTCCAAGAACCTGGTCGTCGGGCTAACGAGTGGCAGCAGCTCAAGGCAAGATGCTGGGTTACCCGATGGATGACCGACCGAGGTAGAGGAGATAAGCATTTCACCACAATGGGAAAGCTTCGTATCTCCCACACCACGGACGACTCGTCCGCCGCGTCTTTTCTGGGCTTGGACCAGACTCACTCCCCAAGCATTAGCACGAGCATTTGGTATCGCAAACCTCAAGCTACTGCCCGGGGGCTGGCCCCAGGCCCTTCCCTTCAGCATAACTAGGAGAAAGCAGAGGATGGAGGAGAAGGGATGCGAGGACGGATGACGTCGTTACTCCCCCCCGCCCTCCTTTTATAGGCAGGTCGGGGAAGAGAGCCGGTCCCTCCATGGGTAACCACCGCCCTCCTCCAACAATTCAAGAAGACCGGGGCCCTGCTTTGATGCTCTCCCGCACTACGCGCCTCCGTTACCTACCCCGCGCGATGCATGCAGCATACGTGGCTGAGGATAAGGGTGTGGTGGGAAGAGTGAATTGGCAGTTATTCCCCCATGCGTTAAAGTCATTCACAGGCCATTACAAGAATGGCCCCACCACGATTGGCTTTACACGATACGCGGGAAAACCAGAAACTGGCCCGAACGCAAGTTAATGAAGAACCAAAGAAGAGCTCAAAGGGGCCGGCCACTTCCATGTCCCTGCCAGTGCACTCGTTAGGGCCTACCCTGACGATGCCCGACAACGCGTTCGAGACAAGCCTGTCGGATTTCGGGTTCCGGCAAAACCCTTGAGGTTCGAACACTGGGGGGCACACAAAGATCTCTCCCCCTCTCTAGCTCGCGCACTCTACGATCTCACAGCCTAGCTCGACGTACCCAAAGAACATGAGACACAAGATTTATACTAGTTCGGGCCACCGTTGTGGTGTAATACCCTATTCTAGTGTGGTGTAGTGGAATGCCTCTTGGGCTGAGTATGAACAGTTACAAGGGAAGAACAGCCTCGCGAGGAGGGGTGTTCTTGTGCTTAGTGAACTTGAGTGGCTGGGGTGATATGGATCAGATCTTGGTCTCAATCAGATGCCTCCCTATGATGGTGGCTAGTCCTATTTATAGAGGCCCTCGTCCTCTTCCCAAATATTGAGCGGGAAGGGATCCCACAACAGCCAAATTCGAAGGGAGACAACTAGTACAAGCTATCATGACAAAAGTAGTCTTCGCCTGCCAAAGGCTCTGGTGGTGACGCCGTCTTGGGCTCCACGGTGACCTCCCTCCTGCCGTCCTGCTGGTCTTGGTCTTGTTGCACCGATATGGAAACCTTTGGCTGACGCCTCGGGACTCCTTGTCTGCGCTTGCCCCTTTAGCACCAAAGAGGAATAGAGGACACTGCGCCCGCCTGGCACCTGCCTGGCTCCAGTTGTCATGTCTTGCGTCACAGAAACCTTGTGAGGCGCCCCTTGCCTTGATCTCCCAACCCCTCACAAGCCAGCCTGGTGAGACCGCCCCTGAGGAGGTCTTACATCGTCCGCCTCGCGAGGCTTGGCCCCTCGCGAGGGTCTTGAATGTTTGCTGGTGAAGATGGGTCGTGCTACCTCTTGAGCACTGCGTTGGTTTTCCCGGAAGAGGAAGGGATGATGCAGCAAAGTAGCGTAAGTATTTCCCTCAGTTTTTGAGAACCAAGGTATCAATCCAGTAGGAGGCTACGTGCCAGTCCCTCGTACCTACACAAAACAAATAAATCCTTGCAACCAACACGATAAGGGGTTGTCAATCCCTACACGGCCACTTACGAGAGTGAGATCTAATAGATATGATAAGATAATATTTTTGGTATTTTTGTGAGAGATGCAAAGTAATATAAAAGAAAAGGAAATAACTAAGTAGTAGGAGATTAATATGATGAAGATAGATCCCGGAGCCATAGGTTTCACTAGTGGCTTCTCTCGAGAGCATAAGTATTCTACGATGGGTGAACAAATTACTGTTGAGCAATTGACAGAATTGAACATAGTTATGACAATATCTAGGCATGATCATGTATATAGGTATCACATCCGAGACAAGTAGACCGACTCCTGCCTGCATCTACTACTATTACTCGACTCATCGACCGCTATCCAGCATGCATCTAGAGTATTAAGTTAATGAAAACAGAGTAATGCCTTAAGCAAGATGACATGATGTAGAGGGATAAACTCATGCAATATGATGAAAACCCCATCTTGTTATCCTCGATGGCAATAATACAATATGTGCCTTGCTGCCCCTACTATCACTGGGAAAGGACACCGCAAGATTGAACCCAAAGCAAAGCACTTCTCCCATTGCAAGAAAGATCAATCTAGTAGGCCAAACCAAACTAATAATTCGAAGAGACTTGCAAAGATAATCAATCATACATAAAAGAAGTCAGAGAAGATTCAAATATTGTTCATAGATAGACTTGATCATAAACCCACAATTCATCGGTCTCAACAAACACACCACAAAAAGAAGATTACATCGAATAGTTCTCCACAAGAGAGGGGGAGAACATTGTATTGAGATCCAAAAAGAGAGAAGAAGCCATCTAGCTACTAACTATGGACCCGTAGGTGTAGGTGAACTACTCACACTTCATCAGAGGGGCTATGGTGTTGATGTAGAAGCCCTCCGTGATCGATGCCCCCTCCGATGGAGCTCCAGAACAGGCCCCAAGATGGGATCTCGTGGATACAGAAAGTTGCGGCGGTGGAATTAGGGTTTTGGCTCCGTATCTGATCGTTTCGGGGTACGTAGGTATATATAGGAGGAAGGAGTACGTCGGTGGAGCAACAGGGGGCCCACGAGGGTGGAGGGCGCGCTTGGGCGGTAGGCGCGCCCCCCTACCTCGTGGCCTCCTCTTTTGTGTCTTGACGTAGGGTCCAAGTCTCTTAGGTCTTGTTCGTTGAGAAAATCACGTTCCCGAAGGTTTCACTCCGTTTGGACTCCATTTGATATTCTTTTTCTTCGAAACCCTAAAACAGGCAAAAAATAGCAATTTTGGGCAGGGCCTCCGGTTAATAGGTTAGTCCCAAAAATAATATAAAAGTGGATAATAAAGCCCAATAATGTCCAGAACAGTAGATAATATAGCACGGAGCAATCAAAAATTATAGATACGTTGGAGACTTATCAAGCATCCCCAAGCTTAATTCCTGCTCGTCCTCGAATAGGTAAATGATAAAAACAGAATTTTTGATGCAGAGTGCTACTTGGCATAATTTTAATGTAATTCTTCTAAATTGTGGTATGAATATTCAGATCTGAAAGATTCAAGACAAAAGTTTATATTGACATAAAAATAATAATACTTCAAGCATACTAACAAAGCAATTATGTCTTCTCAAAATAACATGGCCAAAGAAAGTTCATCCCTACAAAATCATATAGTTTAGTCATGCTCCATTTTCGTCACACAAGAATGCTCTCATCATGCACAACCCCGATGACAAGCCAAACAATTGTTTCATACTTTAGTAATCTCAAACCTATAAATTTTCACGCAATATATGAGCGCGAGCCATGGACATAGCACTATGGGTGGAATAGAATATAATGAGGGGGGTTATGTGGAGAAGACAAAAAAGTCTCACATCAACGAGGCTAATCAATGGGCTGTGGAGATGCCCACCGATTGATGTTAATGCAAGGAGTAGGGATTGCCATGCAACGGATGCAATAGAGCTATAAATGTATGAAAGCTCAACAAAAGAAACGAAGTGGGTGTGCATCCAACTTGCTTGCTCACGAAGACCTAGGGCACTTGAGGAGGCCCATTGTTGGAATATACAAGCCAAGTTCTATAATAAAAATTTCCACTAGTATATGAAAGTGACAAAATAAGAGACTCTCTATCATGAAGATTACGGTGCTACTTTGAAGCACAAGTGTGGCGAAGGATAGTAACATTGTCCCTTCTCTCTTTTTCTCTCATTTTCTTTATTTGGCCTTTCTCTTTTTTTATATGGCCTTTCTCTTTTTTTTATAATTCCTCACTTGGGACAATGCTCTAGAAAATGATGATCATCACACTTCTATTTATTTACAACTCAATGATTACAACTCGATACTAGAACAAAATATGACTCTATATGAACGCCTCCAGCGGTGTACCGGGATATGCAATTGACCAAGAGTGACATGCATGAAAGAATTATGAACGGTGGCTTTGCCACAAATACTATGTCAACTACATGATCAACAATAATGAATGTGTCATGATGAACGGAATGGTCGAAAGTTGCATGGCAATATATTTCGGAATGGCTACCACTACTAGGAAAATGCTTATACATAAAAGTTTACCAGTATCGTTTGTTTGTGTCCCCACGCTATTGGTAATTACCAGTAGCGCTGGGTACAAAGCACGCTACTGGTATGGCATAGGAGCAGCGTTGGTTTCTTGTGGACACGCTACTGGTAAGTGTGCCACACCACACCACCAGATCAAAAAATATTAGTAGCGCGGATAGTAAATCCTGCGCTACTACCAATAGCTATAGCACAGCCGATACACCCACGCTACTACTCAGCGTGTCCACTGCCTCCACATGCCAAGCGACGAGATAAAAAAAAACTCTTCTCCCACAAATCTCACCCCCACCGTACCCCTGGCTCTCGGTCGACCTTCTCTCCCCCACCATCTCGTCGCCGCAGCCACCACCCACGCCGGCTGGTTCCGGCGATCTCCGGCCGCATGCAACATGCCCCCAAGCTCTGCCCCGCCCTCCCCTTCGCCAGATCCATGCCTCAAGGTCTGCACCCTTGCCCGCGGCTAGGGATTCAGGCACCCCCGTGTTCTTGCCGCCGAGTGCCCAGGTCGGCCCGCTGGCCAACGAGCAGCACCCCGCACCTGCGCGTGCCCAGGCAGACGAGCAGTACGGGGATTGGTCGCGGACGGAGACGAGTGCAGGCGCAGCAGCAGGAGAAGCTATGGCGGCGACGGACTGGTGACCGCCGGGGCGGCTCGTCGTTCGTGGCCAGCCGGAGTCGCGGTGAGGCGCTGTCCTCCATGGATTCCGGTGGCTGGTTGACGGCCAATTGCTCTTGGACGCCGCTGGAGCTGCTCGTTTCTGAATTTTCAGTAATGCCAAGTGCGTTTTCTGAATTTTCGTAAGTGCAACAGCCAAGTTCAGTTTTAGTTAAGTGTAGTACTAGTGTAGGCTTTGGGATATCAGTTATAGTTCAGTGTAGTAATAGTGTATGGCAAACAAATTAGATGTTAGAAGATAGATGCACAATTAGTTCAGTAATGTCAAGTTTAGTTTTCGTTCATTGTAGTGGTGCTCAACTTGAGTTTAGTTCAGGTATAAAATTTTCTATTCACGCCTATGTTGCAGCAGTCCGCGCGATTGTGATTCTCGTGTTGCTGATAGCTTGGAGCAGTCGGTTCCGGTCCATGTACTACTCGTGACTGGGAAGGAAGGATCATGTCGTTGATAGTTCAGGTATAAAACTATATCTTCTCATATAGCATTATTTCTAACGGCAAGTGTATTTTGGTCTACAATATATCAATCCACATAAAGGATGTTATGCGATTCAGCTTCCCAGTAAGGCCTTACTTCAAAATCTGAAATAGTTAATGATAGACATCCTTGCCAGACGTCAGCTAGTCTGTCTTACCATCATATAACACAAGTCCCCTCTTCTGCAGCTAAAAAGAAAAGCCACACGTGAAGAAAATAATGCGGCTGAGTTGAGTGACTGTATGATTGTCGCCACTGGAGTTACTGGCAATCCGCTACTCACCCCAGTGTCCGGAAAAGCTGTTAAGAATTTTAAATCAAAGACTAAGAAAAATAAAGCTGGGCCTCAGACACCTACGCCAAATGTTGGTAAGTGAAAACTTCTTGAGTGCCGTTTGCTCTGAAGTCCAAACTCTTTTTTGCCTATTTATTCAGGCTGCAAAAGATTAAACATGCACATCTTTTCATGTACAGGCTCACCACTCAATCCATCAACTCCTGCTGGTACTTGCCGCTATGACAGTTCGTTAGGTGATGACAATACTCTCCATATATATGATTTTGTTTTAGGATGAGATGTTACAATTCAGCATTCTGGAAGAACTTGAATTTCTAGTTACTCTAGGCAGCTCTGGTAAAGTAAATACTCTGCATTGGCTTGCTTTTGTTATCGGGATTAAGTCTCTTCTTATAGGAGAACTAACTTGCCCATCAAGGCAAAACTGCCTATAATTTTACTTTTTCACTCTTAATTTTTGCAACAATATGATATTCTATGTAGTTCCTCAAGATATTGTTCTCTATTGGGAGGAATCAAGGATTAAATATACTGGAATAGTCTATTTTACACATACACACACATTATTACTTAATACATCCATGTGAGATAAAAAACGTACTGATATATATATATATATATATATATATATATATTTGATATAATATAAGTGCACCTGCTCATACTTTTCAATAAAACCACTACATTGGTTCGAAAGAAGAAACTCCTCATTTCCTTGCAATTTAAGACCGCACTAGAGAATATACATAACACATCTATTTGATTGCTGTTACAAATTTGCAAGTGCAGCAGCTTAACTGTCACTAATATATGAAGTGTTGCTCTAAGTCTCTTATGTCACATGAATGAATGTTATTACAAAATTTCCTTATAAATATAGTAATAAATGGGAAGTTGCCATGTCGACTATAATGACCAGTGATATTTATAATGACCAGGTGTTGTTACTACTGATGATTACTAGTAATACAACAAGAATACATCTGCAACCAAGAGTTAAATTGAAATGACCTGACATTAAAGGGTACAATGTTGGTAATAATCTACTGTTGCTGATACCTTCTTGCTTGCGTGCTTGCGAATGACCTGGGAATTACTCCTACTTGGTGCACAAACTTTGCTTGTTGCAATTTGCCTCAAAAGCTTGGATTCAGAATCTATAATAAGATTTGGTCATGCCTACCATTGTATCCTTCTTAAGTTGGGTTTTCCCCAATTTCTAGGATTGGTCTGTTAGGTACTACTTATAATTCATATATACTATGCTGCTGCTATATGCTTTTGTTTTTGCTATTGTTACTTAGTGCTCTATAGGTTACTGTTATACTGTACTAATGCTCCAGGTTCTTTCGAGTTCTTAGTAGTGGGGTCTTGGTTCATTGTTTAATTCCAGGATTTGTGAGTTCCTAGAAGGGAACACATAGACATGAAGCTACGGCGGCGACGAAGACGATATCGACATGGGGCTGCGGCGACGATGATGACGACGACATCGACATCGACACAGGGCTACGGCGGCGACAAAGACGACGACATCGTCATGGTGCTGTGGCGGCGGCGATGACGACGACGACATCAACACCATCAACATGGCCTTGTGGAGGCGCCGACGCCGACGACGTAGACACGTGGCATATATATTGTGTGTGTGTGTGCCTGCGCGCACATGCGTGTGTGCGTGTGCGTGTGTTAATTATCTACATCAGATATGTATGATTGATGATTGACTGTATGCATAACATGTACGTATTGTGAAATGCATGTCTAAACTGAAATAGGTAGACTATTATTTTTTTTAAATCCTAATTTGTTACTACTAGCGTGGGTTCATCATAGAAGCGCTACTGCTATTCCTTTACTAGTAGCGTGGGTGTGAAATACTAGTAGCGTGGGGCACCAGCGCTACTGGTATGTCTGTTTAGTAGTAGCGTGGGGTAAAACACACGCTACTGTTAAAAAATAGCTGTAGCGTCATAGCAGTAGTGTGGGAACCTACGCTACTGGTAGTCCAAAAACCCACGCTACTGGTAAGGTTTTTCCTATTAGTGTATGGAAATGCCATAATAGGTAGGTATGGTGGCGTTTTGAGGAAGATATAAGGAGGTTTATGTGTGAAAGAGCGTATCATATCACGGGGTTTGGATGCACCGGCGAAGTTTACGTCAACTCTCAATGTGAGAAAGGGCAATGCACGGTACCGAAGAGACTAGCAAGGATGGAAGGGTGAGAGTGCGTATAATTCATGGACTCAACATTAGTCATAAATAACTCACATACTTATTGCAAAAATCTACAAGTCATCAAAAACCTCGGCACTACGCGCATGCTCCTAGGGGGATAGATTGTTAGGAAAAGACCATCGCTCGTCTCCGACCGCCACTCATAAGGAGGACAATCAAATAACACCTCATGTTTCAAATTTGTTACATAACGTTTACCATATGCGCATGCTACGGGACTTGCAAACTTCAACACAAGCATTTCTCAATTTCACAACTACTCAACTAGCACGACTTTGATATTATTACCTCCATATCTCAAAACAATCATCAAGCATCAAACTACTCTTAGTATTCAAAACACTCATAAGAAAATTTTACTAATCTTGAATACTTAGCATATTAGGATTTTAACAAAATTACCACGCTATTTAAGACTCTCAAAATAATCTAAGTGAAGCATGAGAGATCAATAGTTTTCATAAAACAAATCCACCACCGTGCTCTAAAAGATATAAGTGAAGTACTAGAGTAAAACTATATAACTCAAAAGATATAAGCGAAGCACATAGAGTATTCTAACAAATTCCAAATCATGTATGTCTCTCTCAAAAGGTGATGATTTTGGTAAAATAACAAATAAAGACTCAAATCATACGAGACGCTCCAAGCAAAACACATATCATGTGGCGAATAAAAATATAGCTCCAAGTAAAGTTATCGATAGAAGTAGACGAAAGAGGGGATGCCTTCCGGGGCATCCCCAAGCTTTGGCTTTTAGGTGTCCTTAGATTATCTTGGGGGTGCCATGGGAATCCCCAAGCTTAGGCTCTTGCCACTCCTTGTTCCATAATCCATCAAATATTTACCCAAAACTTGAAAACTTCACAACACAAAACTCAAAGTAGAAAATCTCGTGAGCTCCGTTAGCGAAAGAAAATAAAAGACCACTTCAAGTTACTGTAATGAACTCATTCTTTATTTATATTGGTGTTAAACCTACTGTATTCCAACTTATCTATGGTTTATAAACTATTTTACTAGTCATAGATTCATCAAAATAAGCAAACAACACACGAAAAAGAGAATCTGTCAAAAACAGAACAATCTGTAGTAATCTGTAGCTAGCGCAAGATATGGAACCCCAAAAATTCTAAACTAAATTTCTGGACGTGAGGAATTTATCTATTAATCATCTTCAAAAAGAATTAACTAAATAACACTTTTCAAATAAAAATGGCAGCAGTTTTCGTGAGCGCTAAAGTTTCTATTTTTTTACAGCAAGTGTAACAAGACTTTCCCCAAGTCTTCCCAACGGTTCTACTTGGCACAAACACTAATTAAACACAAAAAACAACCAAAAAAGAGACTAGATAAATTATTTATTACTAAAAAGGAGCAAAAAGCAAGGAATAAAAATAAATTTGGGTTGCCTCCCAACAAGCGCTATTGTTTAACGCCCCTAGCTAGGCATAACAAGCAAGGATAGATCTAGGTATTGCCATCTTTGGTAGGCAATTCTTCAATGAGGCATCTACCATCTTTAGGAATTTCGTTATTTTTATTGATTATCAAATTTTTAGGCACAAGATAGAAAAAATCATTAGTAACAAATGGTTCCTTAATGATAGCAAAAAGATTGGGATGAATACTTATAGATTTGAGATCCACGGTTTCCTTACTAGAGGATTCACCCTTATTTTTAGGAACATACATAAGCTTGGCAATTTTAGTGAGAGGACTTGGAGTATTCTTTATGGAAGAAAAAGCGGTTCCCAAGTTGGTAATAATATCCTCAAGTTTATCGACTCTAGTGGAATCATGATTTATTTTTTTCTCATTAACTATGGGTTCCTTCTCTTTAATATTTTTCAAAGTGACTCCTACTTTAGATCCATATTGAGAGATTCGGTTGTGGATCTTTTATCCAATTTTTCAATTAACTCTATGGTAGCAACCTCATTTTCAACAATTTCAAGTCTTTGCATTACATGCTCCAAAGTTAATACAGTTCCATTAACCAAAAGAGGGGGTGAGCCAAACAAATCTATCATAGCATTATAATAATCAAAAGTATGGCTACCCAAAAAGTTCCCTCCAGTAATAGTATCAAGGACATATTGGTGCCAAGGAGTAACTCCTACATAAAAATTGCAAAGAAGAACAGAAGTAGATTGCCTCCTGGTAGATCTATTTTGAGCATTGAAAATTCTATACCAAGTGTCTTTTATATTTTTCCCCTCCCTTTTCTTAAAATTAAGAATTTCATTCTCGGGAGATAACGGAGAAGATAAGGGACTAGCCATAATGACAAGCAAACGAACTAACGCACAAGCAAACAAAAAGAAAGCGGGCAAAAAGAGGCAAATAGAGAAAGAGATGGAGGATAGAGAGAGGGCGAATAAAACGGCAAGGGTGAAGTGAGGGAGAGGAAAACGAGAGGCAAATGTCAAATAATGTAATGCGGGAGATAAGGGTGTGTGATGGGTACTTGGTATATTGACTTTTGCATAGACCTCCCCGGCAACGGCGCCAGAAATACTTCTTGCTACCTCTTAAGGACTGCGTTGGTTTTCCCCGAAGAGGAAAGGATGATGCAGCAAAGTAGCGTAAGTATTTCCCTCAGTTTTTGAGAACCAAGGTATCAATCCAGTAGGAGGCTACGCGCCAGTCCCTTGTACCTGCACAAAACAAATAAATCCTCGCAACCAACGCGATAAGGGGTTGTCAATCCCTACATGGCCACTTACGAGAGTGAGATCTGATAGATATGATAAGATAATATTTTTAGTATTTTTGTGATAGAGATGCAAAGTAAACTAAAAGCAAAGTAAAAAGCAAAGGAAATAACTAAGTAGTAGGAGATTAATATGATGAAGATAGACCTGGGGGCCATAGGTTTCACTAGTGGCTTCTCTCGAGAGCATAAGTATTCTACGGTGGGTGAACAAATTACTGTTGAGCAATTGATAGAATTGAGCATAGTTATGAGAATATCTAGGCATGATCATGTATATAGGCATCACGTCCGAGACAAGTAGACCGACTCTTGCCTGCATCTACTACTATTACTCCACTCATCGACCGCTATCCAGCAAGCATCTAGAGTATTAAGTTAATGAAAACAGAGTAACGCCTTAAGCAAGATGACATGATGTAGAGGGATAAACTCATGCAATATGATGAAAACCCCATCTTGTTATCCTCGATGGCAACAATACAATACGTGCCTTGCTGCCCCTACTGTCACTGGGAAAGGACACCACAAGATTGAACCCAAAGCTAAGCACTTCTCCCATTGCAAGAAAGATCAATGTAGTAGGCCAAACCAAACTGATAATTCGAAGAGACTTGCAAAGATAACCAATCATACATAAAAGAATTCAGAGAAGATTTAAATATTGTTCATAGATAGACTTGATCGTAAACCCACAATTCATCGGTCTCAACAAACACACCGCAAAAAGAAGATTACATCGAAAAGTTCTCCATAAGAGAGGGGGAGAACATTGTATTGAGATCCAAAAAGAGAGAAGAAGCCATCTAGCTACTAACTATGGACCCGTAGGTCTGAGGTGAACTACTCACACTTCATCGGAGGGGCTATGGTGTTGATGTAGAAGCCCTCCATGATCGATGCCCCCTCCGGCGGAGCTCCGGAACAGGCCCCAAGATGGGATCTCATGGATACAGAAAGTTGCGGCGGTAGAATTAGGGTTTTGGCTCCGTATCTGATCGTTTGGGGGTACATAGGTATGTATAGGAGGAAGGAGTACGTCGATGGAGCAACAGGGGGCCCACGAGGGTAGAGGGCGCGCCTTGGGGGGGGGGGGGGTAGGCGCGCCCCCTACCTCATGGCCTCCTCTTTTGTGTCTTGACGTAGGGTCCAAGTCTACTGGGTCTTGTTCGTTGAGAAAATCACGTTCCCGAAGGTTTATTCCGTTTGGACTCCGTTTGATATTCCTTTTCTTCGAAACCCTAAAATAGGCAAAAAAACAGCAATTCTGGGCTAGGCCTCTGGTTAATAGGTTAGTCCCAAAAATAATATAAAAGTGGATAATAAAGCCCAATAATGTCCAAAGCAGTTGATAATATAGCATGGAGCAATCAAAAATTATAGATACATTGGAGACGTATCAGGCCCGTACAGGGCCGCTGGTGGAGCCACGCCGTGGGCCGCAGGGAGACAAGTCTGGGGACCCCCGTTCCTAGAATGCCGAAAGTAGCCCCTGGGCCCAAGGCGTGCTCGGGCTTGGCTTTGAGGCGAAGCCAAAGGGCAAGCGCGGAGCACTGGGGGCCCCATCAGCCCGCGGCCACGGTTGGCGCGTGGCGACTGATTGGACGTGGGCGTCTCCACTTCCCCACGCTGCATCGGCAACTGCCCGACTAACAAAAAAGCCGGTGCAAGCAACGCTTGCCTTCATTGCCTTCCTCCACCTTGCTCTAGATCCCCTCTCTCACTCCTCACTTCTGAAATCTCCAGATCTGCTCGGATCTCCCTCCGAGCTTCCGACCAATGGCGCCCCGAAAGCCCAAGGTTGATTCGCCAATGTCTCGGCAAAGAACCTCACTGACACGTGCGTGCTGACGGCGGGGGAGAACAACGAGAAGGGGAAGACCGAGCTCTGGGCTGGCTCCGTCGTGCCCGAGGCTTCGAATAGCTCCTTCTACCCCTTTTTCATGAGCAGCGTCGTCGCCGGCCTCGTTCCCCCTTCTCCGACTTCTTCTACGCAGTCCTCCAACACTACGGGTTACAGGCTCTCCACCTCCATCCCAGCTCCGTTCTTCTCTTGTCAATCTTTGCCTTCTACCGCGAGGCGTATGTCGGGGTGATGCCATCCATGGCACTGCTGCGCCACTTTTTCTTCCTCCGAATCAACGACGGCCACACCACGGGTTGCGCCAACTTCGTCACAGCTGGCAAGGCCAACGCAATCTCGAAAGCCGGCAAGAAGGCTGATGGCTTCCGGAGCAAGTGGGTTATGATGGATGCCAAGTGCGTCCACCCATGGCTGAACCTCTCGACGGAGATGCCCCAGTCCGACGAGGGGTGGTCTTGTGCGAAGCTTAGCGACGACCGGGCGAAGGCGATGCTGGAGAGGATGACCGTCGACCTGAGTACGGGCAACGCGAAGGCGGTGAAGCTGAAAGGGGCCATGCTTCTGAGGGAGTTCCTGACCCTGTGGGTGGCTCCTCTCCAGGCATGCTCCCGGCCCTTGTGGATGCTCAGGGATGGAGAGGACAGGCTTCACCTGAGTCCGGAGGCTTTGTCTGAAGCGGAGCTGGTCGTGGCGCTCCGCCTCTTGGTCGGGGATGACCAAGAGTATCTGCCGAGTGCCCATGCTCCTTTGTTCCTTCGGAAGAACGGGGCGGTGATCGCGGCCGCCATGCCCACCTTTGACGGGCATGGCCTGGTGCCGCCGGTGCCCTCTGAAGTACCAGTGGCGACAGCGACGGTGCACGTGTCTTCTGGCGATTCCCGTAGGGACGGGGAGGAGGACGAGGACGAGGAGCGCGACTCAGAGGCAGCCCCCGAGGGGATGGGGGAGACCTCCCCCTTGCGCAAGGCCGACATCCTCCGCTTCCTTCCTGACGACGATGGCGAGGCCGACATCCTCCCGGAGAAGGGGGAGCCGCCCGTGGTTCCGACGAAGGGCAGGTCGGCGCTGCTCTCCCGGGACGATGCTCCTGCCTCATCGCCGCCTGGAGCTACTTCCGTCCAGCTGTTGCCCCTGCTTCTGCTCCCAGAGTTGGCGCGCCCGTGCCTCGGGCTGCGAAGCTCTCCGGCTTCAAGCTTACGAAGCGAAGTGACTATGCCGCGATGGACCAGTATGTGTTCTCGTCCTGCCTTGTTCTCGCTTCTGCCGCTCGTTTCTGACTCTTTTTCATTGTTATGCAACTAGGCCGACACCTGCGGCGAAGAGGAGAAGGGAGGGCGAGGTGGTACTGCTTGAGCCTAGATCGCCTCCTACGGCCGCACCCCTCTCCATGAGTAGAGGTGGTGACGGCGCTCGTGCCACTCCAGCCCGATCATCCTCGCGAGGCTAGGTGGAACATCCTCGGGAGGAGTCAGCCCCTGAGGCCCCGCTCGCTCCGGAGGTGCCAGCTTTCGGCTCGGGCGCTGGGGTCCCCGAGGCTCAGGAGCCTCTGGCCTCTCAAGCCATGGTGATGACAATGCCTCTTCCTCCTCCTTCGGTCGTACTACTGACCCCAGGTTCCTCCGCCTGCCCTGACGTCCTAGAGCGAGCTCTTTCTGCGATGGCCCTGCTGCGAGAAGACCTTCAGGGCACCGACCGCCGCCTGGTGGCCGGGCACCTGGAACTGGTCTCTGGCTGGCTGCACTCCAACGCATCCGTCCGGGTGGCACTGAGCCAAGCTGCTGCTGACTCCGAGAAGGATAGGGAGGCTGTCGCCCAGGCCGTGGCCGCCCGCGAGGTGGCGCTGAAGGATGCTGAGGCCACCCAGGACCGCTGCCGGTCGCTGGCTGCCAAGCTGGAGGCCGTGCGGAGGGAGCACACGAAGGAAGCCTGAGGCTGCAAGGCACAGGCCACGGAGCGCGGCCGGCTGGAGGAGTTGGAGCAGAAGCTGAAGGCGGAGAAGGCCGAGCTTGACGCCAAGGCGAAGGTCCTGACTGAGGACGCGGCCTTCATGCTCCTTGAAGAGAAGGCTCGGACGGCGCTGAAGTCGCTCTACAAGAAGGGCTTGGTGGAGCCGCTGGTTGCCGCCGACGAGGGCCCCAACCAGCTGGTTCCTTATCTGGTTGGTGCGCTGGAGGACGTTGTGAGCGGCATCGGCCCCATGGCGGACGAAGAAGCCCGCGTTCTCTCCTCAGCCACGCTGACACGCGTCTTTAGCCACCTCAACCTTCGTGATCCTGCCGCCCGCCTTGACGAGCTACTAGAGCCTATGAAAGACGAGCATTACGAGGCCGCTACTGCGGCTATGAAGGGTCAAGTGGAGGACCTACTGAAGAGGTTCCGCGCCTTCACTCCCGCGCCACCGACCGGCGGTGCTACCGATCCTGCAACTCCGGCTGGTGGTGCAAGTGAAGGCGGTGTTGTTGGAGAAGAAGCATCCCTTGCAAGCGAGGGCGGTGTCCAGGGATGATGAGGCAACCTGATGGCGGCTCTTTTCCTGTTTTAGCTTCTGCAATATGCACCATGCCTCGTGGAGGCGTTAAACTCATGTTTGATTTTAGGGGAACAATATGTCCTGTAATATTTCCTTTGAAATTCTGTGATTTCCTTTCTATTTGCTTTACATTCTACGTTGGCAGGGCCCGACCGCGCGCATACCTTAGCCGTTGTTGGGCCGTCCGGATCACCAGGACGGACCAAGGAGTGAGGGGCTAAGTGATCAGTTAGGCTCCCGAGTCGCGATGCTCAGGAGTCCCCCTTGACGCACAAACAGCTTATAGAAAGGAGATCTGGGAGTAGGTCTAGTGTTCTACGTCGGGAGGGCCTGACCCCGCGCATACCTCAGCCGCCATTGGGCCAACCGGAGCACCAGGACGGACCAAGGAGTGAGGGGCTATGTGGTCAGTTAGGGTCCTGAGTCGTGATGCTAAGGAGTCCCCCTTGACGTTCAAACGACCTTCGTACCTTAGCTCCGCTTGGGAGGGCGCGCGACGACCAGGTCCGAGGGACCTGGTAGGGTGGCGTACTCTTGGGCGTGACCCGAGCGCAGCCCCCGTGCCCAGCCCCCTCGCACGACTCTCCCGAGGGGAGGTGTTGCGATGAGGCCAGACACCGAGCCCGGAGGCTCCCTGAGGTTGGTACGGCCTTGAGGCCGCCCTCAGTTGTTTATCACCAGCGCAGAGCATTGTGCTTCCGTGCTTGCACAGGTATAGCCGCTCCTCGGCAGTGTCGAGTGCCAGTGCGGAGCATGGTGCTTACACTGGCACGTGGGAGGAGACTCCCTACCGCGTGGAGCCCCTGGGGCATGTACAGCCCGGCCTGACACGTGGCTTGCATGACAGGGCTAGACGAGGTGTATCTGGGCACTCGTGAGCCAGCGCAGGACTCACGAGGCCCTACCTCAAGGCGGGTTGCGCCTGGTCTTGGTTCTTGATGGCTGTGGCGTTCCTGCGAGATGGTTAGACAACCTGCGCTGAGTGGATTTCCTGAGGCTATCGCACGAGAAGGCGAAGCACCAACGACCCCAGGAGGTGACGTGAACGGGGCCGGCCCGCCAGACAGAGCTCAGCCGTTGGATTTATCGATGCTGCAGGGACGGGCCCGAGCACAGACGCCATGCCTAGCCTTCTTATGCGAAGGATCCTGAAGAAAGAAAATCGGTGCGCGGCTCCCTTGGTGGGTCACAATCAGGAAAGTGATATCCATGGATAGATTACGCATGAAAAGTAGCCAGCTTAGGTAAATGCGAGAACGATACATGCCACTGGGTTGGACCCGAGCAGGCTGGGGTTAATGCAGCCCGAGGGGCGCTCCCAGCAGAGTGAACCAAAGATGCAAGCGGATACATACAGCAGGAACGGACCCACGCAGCCTGGGGATGATGCAGTCCAGGGGACGCTCCCAGCTGAATGAACTTGGAAAAATGTCACCTGATTTGGTTGCCGAAGGAGTGTTGGGGTAGCTGAAGACACATAGCGAAGAAGTCACTTCTCACGAGCCGCCGAGACTCTGAGCCTCGGGAGGCTCAGGTGGCCTCCGGAAGACCGTTGTAACACCCCGGATGTAACTTTCCTTATTTGTAACTCCGACTCTTGCCATTTTTAGCTTTATGTCATGGCATTCCCTCTGTGTTTGGGTTTTTGTTTTCGTTTTGCATTTTGTTCATGTCATGGATTTCATATCATGTCATCATGTGCATCACATTTGCATTCGTGCTCGTCTCATGCATCCGAGCCTTTTCCACGTTGTCCGTTTCGCAATCCGACACTCCCACATGCACCGGCGCACCCCTCTTGTCTCATTTCGTGACCAGGAGTTAAACATTCTCGGAATGGGCCGAGATTTGTCAAGTGGCCTTGGTACACCATAGGTAGACCGCCTATCAAATTTCGTTCCATTTGGAGGGTGTTTGATGCCCGAACGGTTAACCGGGTAACCGCAAAGCCTCTTTTGTGTTGCAGCCCAACACCCCTCCAAAACAGCCCAATAACCCATCTAAACCATCTCCATGTTCTCCGCCGTCGGATCGCGATCGTGTGGGCGAAAACCGCACCTCATTTGTACACTCCTACCTCCATCTACCTATAAATATGTGCCCCTCCCCGAAAAATTCGCGGATGAAACCCTAGCAAATCTCCCCACTCCGCCGCCGGACATGTCCGCCACCCACCGGACAAGATCTCACCGCTGCCCATAGCCACTCACCGCCCGCCATGTGGCACGCCACCACCCACCACCGCGGCGGCCCGCGCAGCCCGCGGCCGGCCCGCTCCCCGCCGCTCCGGGCTCGCGCCTCCTCCTGCTCGCCCGCTCGCTCCGCCGCCGCCCGCATGCGCCAGCGGCGCCGCGTGCTTCGCAGCCTCCGCCCATCGCCTCGCCGCCTTCCTGCCGAAGTTCGCCGGCGCCTCGCCGCCTGGGACCCGCGCCCGCGCCATCTCTCCCCGCTGGCGCCAGCTCTATCCCCGACCTCTGGCGACTCCTCCTCGAGCTTCGGTCGGCCATCTCCCTCCACCCCAACGACCAACTCCGGCGAGAATCCGGCCATCCTCGATCTGCGTGCAAACCCTAGATCCAGATCTGGGAGGTGATTTTTCGTCTAAGTCCTTGAACCATAACATTTTCATGCCTCCTTCATCGCATCATATCTCGGTGACCGTGGCTCCAAATCATGCATAAGATATGTCAAATTGTTCGTCTCGTTGAGCTATTCATGTTAGAAGCTTTTCCATGCATGCTACTGTCCATTGTAATGCCTTTTTATTGTTGCAAGAGTGCTATAAAATGTTAACTGCTAGTACTTATCAGAACATGGTGATTTGTCATTTTTGTTGCATTTGATTTGTGCATTCTATGAGCATGAGGTCTACATGTGTTTTGAACTACAACATGCCATGTTTACATGGGTGCAAGTCTTGTATTTTTGTGATCTATGTGGTGACTAGCAAAAGCATGCAAACTAGACTCTGTGATGTTGCTGTTTTCAGGGACTTACGTTTTTGCTGTCTTTTTCCTGCTGTTATTTCGATGCCATGTAAACTTGATGCTACATTGAGATCCATGCTTATTTTGAGATACTTCAGTAAGCATGTTTTGAATATGTGGTTACGCTCTATCAATTCATTCCCCTTTTTAAAATTATGGAGTGCTCTAGCATGTCTTTTTCTTGCTCTACTTTTTCTATAAAATGTTCCTGGCAGATTGTTAACATGTTAATCAATATTGCCATGTTGTTGCTGGTGATACATGCATCCTATGTACTTGTTCTTGCCATTTTTAGCTTTGTGAACATGTATTCTTACTGTTGGTATGCTTGTGTTGTCATGCAATGCTTTGTGGTGAGTGGCATGAGCTCACAAAGTTGCTATCATAAATCTTTTTATGACATGCTCTATTTTTCTACTAAGTCTGAAACTGTTAATAAAACTTGCTATGTTTACGTGGGTTCCATCATATCTTCTGTGCCTTTTTGGCTCAAGTTCAGTAAGGGACTTTTGTTCTATGCATTTAGTAGAATCATGACATGCCTTTGTCTGCTAAGATATGTTCTTGTAGCATGTTGTTTGGTTGCTCTAAACATTGCTTCCTGATGTTGTTTATGACATGTTAGTATTTTCACCAAGTCTGTGAAGCTGATATCTTTTGCACTTTTGCCATGCTTGTTTGAACCTGTTCTTGAGTGATTTAGCCGTAGCTCAGTGCTCACCTGCACCTCATGGGAACGAGTAGGCGCTCTATGTCTTCAAACCTTTTTGGTCCTTACTGACATAAGGGGGAGAAGCATATGAGTTGATAGTCTTCAAGCGGGTCCATATGGGTGGTTGCTTTACTTTTTGATACTATAGCCAAGTGCTTACAACTCTCGTTTTCGATACATTTGGTTCTTTGAGTTGTAACACTTAAACTCGATGGACGTCTGCTACTTATTTGCTATTCTGTGATGCGATGATAAATTCCGGATGTGCGATGATAAATTCCGCACTTAGATCATTTTTCAGACGCCCATTTTCCATTATGCATGTCATTATCTTCGTTACATCATATCATGCATGATGAATTGTCATCATAGGTTGAAGAGGATCTCCACAAGTACAACCTTCCATGTGCATTTGCGTTCCAAGAGCAAATTCTTATATGCACATCTTCAGGGGGAGCCTTTGCAACTTATGAAGACAATACCCTATCCTTTACAATTTCACATATTTTATTCCCCATTGAAAACTTCAACTAGTTTGTCATCAATCACCAAAAAGGGGGAGATTGTAAGTGCATCTAGTGCCACCCCTAGTTGGTTTTGGAGTATTGACGACAAACCTGGTTGAGGGACTAATGTGTTTGTGAGAATTGCAGGATAACACAGGTAGAAGTCCCTCATTGATTCGGTTTTCCTACCAGAGATGACCCCTAAAAATGTATGAAGACATTGAAGTCAAAGGTGGTATGTGAAGACAGTCACATTGAAGACTATGACAAGAGAAGACATCGCGTGAAGACTATGGAGCGCGAAGACTTAGTTGTTTCGTCATTCTTTTTCTTCTTTGTTGAGTCATAGGAACCACCGTACTGTTAAGTGGGGTCCAAGTGAACCAGTCAGAATGAATGAAGTGATGCTTAACCAAAAATCCTATGTCTTCGAGCGAAGACAATGAGAGCAAATCTTATCCAGAGCTGGATAAGTCAGCTTTGCTTGTAGCCCAAGTAAAGTTGCCGTGTGTGTTTGAAATCTGACCGTTGGAACACGTGTCAGTTCCTTAGTGACACAGGGTCATTTCGGACAAATCAGGTCGGGTTGCCTAGTGGCTATAAATAGCCCACCCCCTACAACCATAAACGGTTGGCTGCTTAGAGTTAGTGTACGACTTTTGTCATTTGAGAGCAACCCACCTCGAAGCCTTTGAGAGAGAATTCCTTGCGAGAATAAAGCCCTAAACACCCAGAGCCAAAGAGTGTTAGGCATCACTTAAGTCTTCCTGTCGGTGTGATCTGAAGACTTATTACACTTGAGGACTATGAATCCTCCAGCCGGTTAGGCGTCGCGTTCTGAGCATCCAAGAGTAATTGTGGATCGCCGGTGAACGAAGTCTGTGAAGGTTTGGAAGTCTACCTTGAAGACTTACCAGAGTGATTGGGCGAGGACTGGGTGTCCTTAGCTCAAGGGTAATAAGGTGAAGACACGGTCTTCTGAGTTGAATCTCAGCCTCCCTAACCAGACGTACAGTTGTCACAGCAACTGGAATTGGTCGAACAAATCATTGTCTTCAACGAGTCACTGGTTTCATCCTTCCCATTCCTTTACTTACCGTTGGCTTTGGTGAAGTCATTGTATGATTGCATTATCTTTTGTCTTCATTGAGTAACCGCTTGTTCTGATTGGCTTCACACTATCTTCCTACCTGATCTATACTACCTAGCTGCTATTAGTCGTTGTGCTTTCACTTCATTGAATACTTGACTATGGCTTGCTTAGTGTAGTCTACCTTCCGCTGCATGATAATAGGTTTATTTCTATCGTTTGTCTTTGAAACTTCCATGTTTTGAAGACTTTCATAAAAATCGCCTATTCACCCCCCTCTAGTCGATCACTAGCATTTTCAATTGGTATCATAGCAAGGTACTCCCTTGTTCTGTGTGATTCGGTTTAACCACCTGGAGTTGTAGCTATGTCGACTGTAGGGATAATCAAAGTCTCCGCCGCGTGCCCAGTCTTCGATGGAACTGAATATCCCTACTGGAAGAATAAGATGCACATGCATCTTGAAGCCATAGATGTCGACCTATGGTATGTCGTCAAGAATGGCGTTCCCAAGGATGGTGAAGGTGTCACTGCTGTTGATGTCAAGAAGTTCGTTCAACTGGACTCCACTGCCAAGAACATCATCTGTGGTCATCTGACCAAAGGACAATATGGCCGTGTGAGTGCTTTGGAAACATCTAAGCTAGTCTGGGACTGGCTCTCCAAGGTCAATGAAGGCGTCTCAACCCAGAGAGATTAGAGAATCAGTGTCCTTCGCAACCTCTTCAACCGCTTCAAGAGAAACGACAATGAGAATGTCCAGCTCACGTTTGATCGACTCACTGACATCACAAATGAGCTTCAAGCCCTCGGCGCTACTGAGATCACCAAGCATGAAGTCGTCAAGACACTCGTGAGATCACTTGACAGCTCGTTTGACACCCTAGCCCTGATGATTCAAGAACGTCCTAACTTCAAGACACTCGATCCGTCTGATATACTTGAGAGGCTCAACACACATGAGTTTCAGCTTTGTGAGAAAAGAGACATCTACGGTCCCAACTATGGGCGAACTCATGCCTTGAAGGCAAAAGATGTCTCCTCATTTGAAGAAGAATCTGACAGCAGTTCTGATGATCCTGAAGACATTAGAAAGGAGCTTGCTTTGCTTGTGAAGAAGTTCCAAAAATTCACCAAGAAGAAATGCTTCAGAAAGTCTTCACAATCAAGCTCAAGGAATGATGAAGCTTCTGCTCATGGCTATAAGAAGAGAACATGTCACAAGTGCAAGAAACCTGGCCACTACATCTCTGAGTGTCCGTAGTGGGACAATGAGAACAACAACAAGAAGAAGAGCAAGGAGTATGATTCTGACGACAAGAAGAAATACTCAAAGTCTTCTTCCAAGTCTTCCTCAAAGTCTTCATCACACAAGAAGAGCTCATCTGGCAAGGCTCGTGCGTTTGTTGGCAAGGAAATGGATTCAGAAGAGGAGTCCGCTTCTGAGGAGGCGGAGGTGGAGTCTGAGGAGGAGTCTGATTCTGGCGTTGCTAGTCTGGCTACAGCATACGTTGCCAAGTCCATCTTCAATACTGAAGACAATGACTTCATCACCGACACCAATGCAAATGACAAGGACTACTCCGCTCCCACCTACTGCTTCATAGCACGCGGTGCCAAGGTAAACACACGCACTACTCACTATCAAACATCCAGTGAAGATGACTCTGATTGTGGTTCCAAACCCAGCTACAAAACACTTGCTAAAATTGCAACTGAACAACAGAAAGCTATGGAACATATTCAAAACCTATTAGACAAAAGCGATGACCTGTTAGACGCTAAAATGACTCGATCTCAGTCCTTAATTGAAGACACAAAAAATCTTCATGTTAAGTACGAGGAACTTGAAAGTCGTCATGAAACGCTCTCAACAACTCATGAAAAGCTTTCCTATGATTATCTTCAAAGGAAGCAAGATCTTGAGAAATTGAGAGCGGCTCATGAAGATCTTCAAAATGAAAACGAGTCACTTCGCGCCAAACAGACCAGTTCCGCTCAGGAAGGATTTGAACCACCATTTCTTAAATGCATTGAGCGTGACAACGCTACTTCTGTTGCTGGGTGTTCTACTGCTGCTACTATTGCAATATCTTCAACTGTTGATGTGGTAACTAACCCCTCTACTGAGCATACCACTACTATTGCTGATGAAAATGCAAGGTTGAAGACATTGCTTGAAACAGGGGTGTACAAAAGTCTCAAAGGGCATCAGACACTATGTGATGTTCTCAAAAGGTAGATCCTGAACCGAAACCCGAGGAAAGAGGGTCTTGGGTTCGAAAGGAAAATGAATGCTGATGGCTCTTACTGGAAACCTGAGCAGTACCCCAAAACCACATGGGTTGCTGCAAAGGAACCCTCAGTGGATCCATCCACCCTGTCAGACTTCAATTGTGCTAATCCCATTGTTATTGATGAATCCTTTGATGCAAACTATAAACTGTTTAAGAATCAGAATGGTGAAGTGTTTGCCAGGTATATTGGTACTAACTGCAGGAATGGGCCACCTATGAAGAAAGTCTGGGTGTCGAAAAGGTTGTTGGAGAATCTTCCTGTGAATGTCGTCATGACACCACAAGTGAAGAAGACAAACCCCAGACCACAGGCTTCATATGGTCCAAAGGCTTCATACATCAAAGGACTCACCTGAGTCGCACTAATCCAAATGTTTTGCAGGGAAGCCATACTCATGCCTATGAATATGAGCGCGTTTCATCAAACCGCCATGTTCATAAGACCAAGAACTACTCTGCTTATTCTTATGAGTACTATTGTCCACCTGCAAGACTTTTTGCTAGGGCTCCAAAGCCAAAGTTCTGAGATGCTGCACTTAGACTCATTGCTTCGAAGCCACCCTTGAAAATGTGGGTGGCTAAGAAAGCTTTACTCTCTTTTGCAGGGAAAGGTCTCCAACCGAGAATCAAATTCATCTGAAGCTATTGCTGGGGACCTTAAACATCTTGTAGGGTGCAAGATCAAATTCCCAAATGGTCTTATTATGTATTTTGTTCCTGAGTCTCTTGCTACTTGCCTTATCAGTCCTAACCTCGATCTAAGCTTTCATAATCCACTTGCTCGTCAAATGTTTATGCTTCACAATTCTCTTCGTGAAGCCTATCCCCCTAACTGCACTATAGGGTACGACACCAGCTGCTTCAGAATGGATTATTGATAGTCGGTGTACTAATCACATGACTGGCAAGCGAAGTCTTCTTATGGACTCAACTTTACGTCCATCTGACAAAAGTCACATCACATTTGCTGACACTGGTAAAAGCAAGGTATTGGGTCTAGGTAGACTTGCAATCTCAAGGGATCAACACATGGATAAAGTAATGCTTGTTGAATCCCTTGGTTTCAACTTAATGTCTGTCTCAATGCTTTGCGATTTAAACATGATTGTGATATTTGCAAAATATTGTTGCCTTGTTCTAATGGAATCTGAAAAGTCTCTAGTCTTTGAAGGGTATCGGAAAGATGATTTGTACGTGGTAGATTTCTCAGGAGGACCACAACTAGCCATATGTCTTCTAGCAAAAGCTTCTGAATGCTGGCTCTGGCATCGGAGGCTAGGGCATGCTGGCATGAGGAACTTGTACACTCTTGCAAGGAAGAAGCATGTCATAGGCATCGAGGGCGTCAAGTTCAAGAAGGATCACTTATGCGGTGCCTGTGAAGCAGGAAAGATGACGAGGGCCAAGCATCCCTTGAAGACAATCATGACAACGACTCAACCCTTCGAACTGCTCCACATGGACCTTTTCGGTCCCACTCATTACTCAACTCTTACGACTACTGCTTGTCTCTATGGCTTTGTCATTGTTGATGATTATTCAAGATATACTTGGGTACATATAATCCTCTACAAGATTGAAGTGCAGGATGTCTTCAGACGCTTCACCAATCGAGCCATGAACAACTATGGCGTCAAGATCAAGCACATCAGAAGTGACAATGGCATTGAATTCAAGAACACTGGCCTATACACTTATCTTGATACCTTGGGCATCACACATGAATTCTCAGCTCCTTACACGCCGCAGCAGAATGGCGTCGTGGAATGCAAGAACAGAACACTTATTGAGATGGCCCAAACGATGCTTGATGAATACAAGACTCCAAGAAAGTTCTGGCCTGAAGCCATTGATACTGCATGCCATATCATGAACCGTGTTTATCTTCACAAGCTTCTGAACAAGACATCCTATGAACTCCTTACTGGCAAGAAGCCAAATGTCAGTTACTTCAGAGTATTTGGTGCCAGGTGCTGGATCAAGGATCCACATCACACTTCAAAATTTGCTCCGAAAGCACATGAAGGTTTTATGCTTGGATATGGAAAGGATTCGCACTCCTACAGGGTCTTCAACCTCTTTCACTATAAAGTGGTTGAAACTGTGGATGTGCGGTTCGATGAGACTAACGGCTCGCAAAGAGAGCACCTGCCAAATGTGCTAGATGAAGTTCCATCCAGTGAATCAATCAAACTTATGGGAACTGGAGAAATCATACCATCTGAAGCTCAGCCTGAAGAGGAACTTATCATCTCTGCACCTGATCAACCTGAAGACAATGCTCAGCCTGAAGACAATCCTTCTAACGATGACAATGATCAGCAAGGGCAAAATCTTCGTCATGTTCATACTCATGTTGCAAATGAAGTACAGATTGAGAGGATAATTGATAGCATCAATGCACCAGGTCCACTCACTCGTTCAAGGGCAACACAGCTAGCAAACTTCTGTGGGCACTTTGCATTCGTCTCAATATCTGAACCCAAGAAAGTTGATGAAGCCTTCATGGAACCTGAATGGATTCAAGCTATGCAAGAAGAGCTTCAATAGTTTGAGCTGAATAATCTATGGGAACTGGTTAAGCGTCCTGATCCTCGTAAGCACAATATAATAGGCACTAAATGGATATATCGCAACAAGCAAGATGAGCATGGTCAAGTTGTCAGAAACAAAGCTCACCTTGTTGCTCAAGGATATACTCAAGTTGAAGGGATTGACTTCGATGAAACATTTGCTCCTATGGCTAGGCTTGAAGCTATACGCATACTGCTAGCCTATGCAAATCATCATAACATTCTTCTGTATCAAATGGATGTGAAGAGCGCTTTTCTCAATGGCAAGATTGAAGTAGAAGTGTATGTTGCACAACCGCCTGGCTTTGAAGATCCAAAACATCCTGACATGGTGTACAAGCTCAACAAGGCACTGTATGGCCTCAAACAAGCCCCTCAGGCTTGGTATGACACATTCAAAGACTTCCTAAAGGGCAAATGCTTCAAACCTGGTTCCTTGGATCCCACTCTCTTCACGAAGACATATGATGGTGAACTGTTTGTGTGCCAAATATATGTGGATGACATTATCTTTGGCTGCACTAATCATAAATACAGTGAAGAGTTTGGATATATGATGCAAGAGCAATATCAGATGTCCATGATGGGTGAGCTGAAGTTCTTCCTTGGTCTTCAAATACGTTAGCAACTCAACGACATCTTCATATCTCAAGAGAAATATCTCAAAGATTGCCTGAAGAAATTTGGAATGCAAGACTGCAAAGGCTACATGACGCTAATGCCAGCCAAACATCATCTGGGTCCTGGCGACAATGGCAAAGAGTTTGATCAAAAGGTATACCGCTCCATGATTGGTTCTTTACTTTATTTATGTGCATCTAGGCCAGATATCATGCTTAGTGTTTGCATGTGTGCCCGGCTCCAAGCGGCACCAAAGGAATCGCATCACTTAGCTATGAAGCGAATTCTTAGATATTTGGCTCACACCCCAACACTAGGATTATGGTATCCAAAGGGCTCAGAGTTTGATCTAGTTGGATTCTCGGATGCTGATTATCCTGGTGACTAGGTGGATCGCAAGTCTACATCAGGCACATGTCATTTTCTGGGACGATCACTTGTATGTTGGTCTTCAAATAAGCAGAACTGTGTATCTCTCTCCACTGCTGAATCTGAATACATTGCTGCTGGATCTTGCTGCGCTCAGCTTCTATGGATGAAGCAAAAACTCAAAGACTATGGCATTCATCTGAAGCAAGTGCCACTCTACTGCGACAACGAAAGCGCCATCAAGATTGCCAACAACCCAGTTCAGCACTCGAAGACAAAGCACATTGAAATTCGTCATCACTTTCTCAGAGATCATGTTATGAAGGAAGATATTTATATCATACACGTCAACACTGAAGAGCAATTAGCAGATATCTTCACCAAGCCCTTGGATGAGAAGAGGTTTTGCAAGTTACGGTGTGAGCTAAATATCTTGGAATCCTCAAATGTCATGTGATTAGGCACACATCCTAACACTTAAGCATGTTGATGACTTAGATGTGCAACGCACGAAGTAAAGTATATCTTCAATCAATGAAGACTTACATTCTGAGTGTGAATATATTTACATGGAATTTGACTTCGGTGCGCCACGATAATTGTGCGCCGTATCTGGGTCTAATATTTCCTATACGGTGGGTAACGCCACCACCAAATTTTTTCCCTTTGAAGTGTTTTTTTCATGGCGTTACATTTGCAAAGTCTTCGCATTTTGTTTGTCTTCAATGTTAAATTGTCCTTATGTTTATCTTCAACATACTGATTTGGTTTCCGTCCTCTACAGCATTCACTTATAGCTATGGCTTCTTACTGAATCTTTTGAACTAAGTGAATGTGATCAGACCCTAACCCCTCTATGCTTCTTTCCTAAGTCTATCTATCCAAATCATATGCATTCTATTGACATTGTCAAAATGTCTTCTCTGCATCCTTGTCAGCAGAAGACACAGAGACAAAAATTAATCCATTTTCAATGCTAAATCCTTTCACCTGAAACCCAGAGAAGTGGGAACGACCACCCTACAATCAAGGCGTGCGTGGGAACATGGAACAACCTCCGATGTGTTGCATGGTAGCCACGTGTCCTTCAGATGTGAACCGCCAGGGGCACCTGTGTAATAACATTGTGCCGTCCCTGTCCCTATATATACGCGCCTCACCATAGTCATTATCCTTGCTTCCACACTCGCACAAACCCTAGCGCCACCGCTAGCCCTCAACGACGCCGGCGACAAAGTGCTTCGCTGCCGCAACCTCACCGATGCCGTCTTCATGCCGACCGCGGACATCGTCTTCTCCGCCGTCGCCGTAGGTGTCCTCCTTCACCAAGTTAGGGCACGGAAGATTCGAACTGCTCGGCCTCCTCTTCCACTCCGTCTAGCAGTTCTTCGTGTGGTAAATAAAACCTCCTTTTTACGGCCCCTTTGATCCTATAGATTCATCATTTTCTACCACAAGCAATTTCTATTCACCCAAGTTGAATCTATTTCATACTGCATCTCATAATATGCCTAGTATGTTCACTTATGCTTCACAAAGTAGTTAGATTCCTCACTTGTACTTATTCATGGATTCGTACAAATCTGGAACCAAAACTCTATCTATGAGTGAATGTCTTCGCACTATGAGGTCAATGTCTTCTAAACTGATTTATCTTCAAAATCTTCTGAGAATGCATATGACCTCTTCCCCTTGCCTCGCACCTTAATGCTTTCATAGGTACATGTCCGTGGGAGAATCCCTTGGTTCTCATAGTCTGCATTCATTTGTAGAATTCTTACAGCATCATATAAATTCTCCTGAAGCCAGTTCCTGTCTGACCAGTAGACGAAAGACTTTGACAGTGTTGAAGCCTTTCAGTTTAAACTTCATGGCACCAGAAAAATCCGCAAGGAAGGGTGGAAGACAGCATCGTGGCAACACCTCAAGAGATTTGCCTCCTGACCTCTATGAGCTGTACAAGACAGATCCGGAGGAGGACTACAATCAGTGAAAAACTTGAATCCAATGGATTCGAAGATATTGGGCAGAATAGTGGTTCAAGTACAGGTTCGTGACCCAGGAGTATGCTAAGAAGAATGCCATCAAGCGACTGTGGGGAGACATCCTATACAAAAATCTTCAACCCAGGTCCAGAGCTGAAGCCATTAAACAAGGCTTCTATCCTTGTATGGTCCGTGGACCACAACCTGCAGATGCGAACCCATCGTCACTGCTATGGTGTCGCGATGACAATCTGTTCAAGCGCAACCTTTAGTTTGCCAGGAACTCGGCCAAAGAAAACAAGAAGTCGCGAGGCTTAGACTTCAACCCAGGTTCCTCTGCTCCTCGTGCCGATGGCTCACGCGAAGTTGAACCCAATTTTGTTGGGCCCTTCTACAACCTGGAAGGTCTCATCACTCATATTATGGTTCAAGGGGCAGTCATGGATCAACTTGCAGACGATGCTGAATCTGATGAAGCGCCTGCACCACCTAAGCCAAAGAAGCTGAAAAAGCCTAAAGCTTCAATGCCTGCCCCTGCACCAAAGGTCCCACGGGCGAAGCCTCTGGCCACTGCACCTCCTAAAGTCAGTGTGTAGTCTGAAGATTTGTCACGCATCTCCAAGCCCTCCAAAGTGAAGATGCCCTTGCAACCCACTAGCCAAGCACTGACCGCTGCTGCTATTCTGCGCAATGACGCCATTGATCTGTCCAGCGACGACGATCTTGGCGATGATGCTCTTGAGCAGTTGATCAAGAGCAAGCTAGAGGTAGAAATCTTCAATGACCTCCCTCTCTTTGATGTTGAAATCATCAACACATTCATTGATGAGTGGTTTGACAGTCCAAATGTCAGCTTTGATGATCTTCAGCTTCCCATTGGCCTCAGCGTCGCCTTCCACGGAGCCATTGCTGCTGAGCTGGCTCTAGCTTAGAAGATTGTTGAACTGAAGCATAAGATAGATTATGAAAAGGCTCAGTTCAAGAAGCACATGGCCAAGCTCAATGTTGAAGACATTCAGAACTTCCAGACCATGATGCATGAGCTTAAGGAAGCATTCCGAACCAAACGCGAAGAAGCCAAAGGTTCTCGTGAGCGCATGAAGGATCTTGCTGCTAAATGTGTCCAAGGATACAATGAGGCTGAAAAGCACAAGGCCTTGGGGCGACCAGGAATCGACCCCAGAATGGAAGCCAAGAAGAAGAAGAAGCCAGCTATGGCAGAACCCGAAGCACCAAGCCAGGAAGTACATCCAATTGTCTTCCCAGCCAGTATGACAGGTTCGAAGCCTAAGGTCCCCACAGTGGCTTCAGAACTGAAGAAAACAAGGGCTGCTGAAGCTGAAGCCAGAAAGCGCAAAACCAAGGGCACCACTGATGATGCTCCTCCAACTAAGAAATGCAAAACCAAGAAGAGACATCGGGCTGCTCCCACAGAGCACCTTGAGGTCGAGCCAATCTCAGTGGCTCGTCCTGCGTCTGAAAATCAAGAACGCCAAGTGGTAATTCATGAGCCTGCTTCTCCAGAGGCTCCTGAAGCTGAAGACAATCCAGCTATTGACCACACCGTAGCTGGAGACATTGGTCCTCACGACAATGTTGAAGATGATGAAGTCCTTCCTCAGATCGAGCACCAATTGGTATCATCGCCTGTGCTCACGCACAGCGAACTCATCAGCATTGGTCGTCCTCTGATGCCAACTGCTCAGGATGCATCGTGGGCTGATCACCCACAACGACAAGACACTCCAAGCTCTCCCCAACCGCAAGCTACCCCACCAGTGCAAGATGACGGTGACTTTGAGGCCCAGCGCACTCCATCTCCACAAGCGTCGCCAGCATTACGCAGGCTTCGCAAAGGACCAAGGCCCCAAGTCACTCCCACTATGCATGTGTCTGAGTCCGAAGCCAAAATGGCTGAAGATATTCCGGCTGCATCAGCCGATGAAGAAGAAGCACCAAGAGTTGAAAGAGTTGCTACACCCCCGTCCACCAAGATGTTGTTCTCGAGGAGAACATGTCCGACCCTCCAGCTCCTGAAGTGGAGGTTCACAACCCTTAGGCATCCACCAACATCACCGCTGAAGCCCATGACGTCGTCATGGCTGAAGCTAATACGGTGCCTGAAGCTACTGCGGTGCCAGAAGTCCAAGCATCTGAAGCCACTGCAGCACCCGAAGTCAATGTTGAAGCACCTGAGGTCCAAGCACCTGAAAACCAATGTGGCCCCTGAAGCCTATGAAGACAATGCCAATGCTCCTGTTCCCCCTCCAAGACCTTATACAATTGAGCTGGCATTTGATCGTGGTCAGCCTGTTATGGTCCGATGGCCCATTCTGGTTCCTCCACCCGCTGCGGGTCCACAATTTGAGTATCATGTCGAGCACAGACCTCAAGTCCAAAAGCCCAATCCAGGACTTCCACGATTCCCAGGCACTTCCACTTCACCTGGGGTCTTCAATGTGAATGGCCTCGTGGCACATACCACCTTCTTCAACAGCTCCAAGAACCCTTATACCAGACCTCACATTTCATCAGATAGCGATCAAGCTATCAGCAGCGCAGCTACTATTCCTGCATCCTATACAATCAAGAGAGCATATTTCCACATGTGTGCCTTGACTCTGAAGCTATAGCTAGCCTGCCCTGCCTTGAAGAAGCGTTGGATTGCTTCAGAGATGCTGGACTGTTACAGTTTGTCACAAATAAGGAACACTGGAATGAAGAGCTTCTGCTACAGTTCTATGCAACTCTTCACATTCGAGGCTACAACAGGGATCCAAAGACTTGGGTCCTTGAGTGGATGACAGGCAATGTCCATCATAAAGCTAAAGCTCTTGATATCATTGAGCTCACAGGCTTGCCCACTCCTGGTGAATACTATGAACCAGGTTGTCAACAACACCAAAATGCCTTGGAAAGCATCTTTCAGAAGCCAGAACCCAACATGAGTCAAATGCTGAGCATGATGAAACCTCTGCCTCATGACGCTGAATACCCATCTGAGTTCTTTGTTGAAGACCTAGAGTATCTGCCTCGCACCATTTACCATATCATCAGGAAGACTCTATGGCCTGTCAAAGGACATTCATCTGCAGCGAAGCTTGAAGGAGCAATGAAGACTTTGGTTTTCTATATCTTAAATGGCATCGGCTTCAATGCTCAAGACTTCTTCATCAGGCAGTTGGCTGCATCCGGCTCCGACATTTTTGGGTTGAAATTCTATGCTCCATGGGTCATGCGTCTTATCAAGCGTCACTCCGCCTTCAACTATCAGCCGTCTGCGCGCAATCATCTCATATTCTTGCCACAGGTTGATCTGTCAGTTGAAGCTATTTACCCAGAGCCGGCTAAGGATCCCATTTATCTTCACAATGTTGATCACCAAAGCTTCACCCAGCCTATTGAAGGAGTTCTAGCAGTTTCTCGTGTTTATCCTCTTGCTGGTAACACACGTGCCCCTCGCGCTCAAACTGACGCCACTGGTAGCACCATTGCGCAAAGGCCTCGAAGGCGATCTCGTGTCCTAAATGACCGAGGGCTTCTCGTTGCACCACATCAGAAACATGACAAACATCACGACTGGCTTAAGCGTCAGATGCAAAGCCTCTTGGTGGATGTCAACCGCATTCACAATCTTGCCACCAAGAATGCCTTTGTCACTCATGAAACCTGTTGGAGGTCGTGGAAGAGTTTGACCTTACTTAGTGCTGAAGCTGATCTGCAAGACGATGGCTTCACCGAACGGTTCAAGTTTGGCTCAACTCCTCCCAAAAATGCTCACTTGCGTCGGAGTCCCTCACTTGAAGAGTCTGACTACTCGTCCTCGGCTGCGACAGTGAATGCCAGAGTCATCTATGACCAAGATGATGCAACTTCACCTCCTCCAACTTCAGCACGCGTCGAAACTGCACCAAGTTCTTCTGCACCACCGGACCTCAACGACGACCCTGCTGCCTCACCTGCACCTCATGGGAACGAGTAGGCGCTCTATGTCTTCAAACCTTTTTGGTCCTTACTGACATAAGGGGGAGAAGCATATGAGTTGATAGTCTTCAAGCGGGTCCATATGGGTGGTTGCTTTACTTTTTGATACTTTTGCCAAGTGCTTACAACTCTCGTTTTCGATACATTTGGTTCTTTGAGTTGTAACACCTAAACTCAATGGTCGTCTGCTACTTATTTGCTATTCTGTGATGCGATGATAAATTCCTCATGTGCGATGATAAATTCCGCACTTAGATCATTTTTTAGACGTCCATTTTCCATTATGCATGTCATTATCTTCGTTACATCATATCATGCATGATGAATTGTCATCATAGGTTGAAGAGGATCTCGACAAGTACAACCTTCCATGTGCATTTGCGTTCCAAGAGCAAATTACTTATATGCACATCTTAAGGGGGAGCCTTTGCTACTTATGAAGACAATACCCTATCCTTTACAATTTCACATATTTTATTCCCCATTGAAAACTTCAACTAGTTTGTCATCAATCACCAAAAAGGGGGAGATTGTAAGTGCATCTAGTGCCACCCCTAGTTGGTTTTGGAGTATTGACGACAAACCTGGTTGAGGGACTAATGTGTTTGTGAGAATTGCAGGATAACACAGGTAGAAGTCCCTCATTGATTCGGTTTTCCTACCAGAGATGACCCCTAAAAATGTATGAAGACATTGAAGTCAAAGGTGGTATGTGAAGACAGTCACATTGAAGACTATGACAAGAGAAGACATCGAGTGAAGACTATGGAGCGTGAAGACTTAGTTGTTTCGTCATTCTTTTTCTTCTTTGTTGAGTCATAGGAACCACCGTACTGTTAAGTGGGGTCCAAGTGAACCAGTCAGAATGAATGAAGTGATGCTTAACCAAAAATCCTATGTCTTCGAGCGAAGACAATGAGAGCAAATCTTATCCAGAGCTGGATAAGTCAGCTTTGCTTGTAGCCCAAGTAAAGTTGCCGTGTGTGTTTGAAATCTGACCGTTGGAACACGTGTCAGTTCCTTAGTGACACAGGGTCATTTCGGACAAATCATGCCGGGTTGCCTAGTGGCTATAAATAGCCCACCCCCTACAACCATAAACGGTTGGCTGCTCAGAGTTAGTGTACGACTTTTGTCGTTTGAGAGCAACCCACCTCGAAGCCTTTGAGAGAGAATTCCTTGCGAGAATAAAGCCCTAAACACCCAGAGCCAAAGAGTGTTAGGCATCACTTAAGTCTTCCTGTCGGTGTGATCTGAAGACTTATTACACTTGAGGACTATGAATCCTCCAGCCGGTTAGGCGTCGCGTTCTGAGCATCCAAGAGTAATTGTGGATCGCCGGTGAACGAAGTCTGTGAAGGTTTGGAAGTCTACCTTGAAGACTTACCAGAGTGATTGGGCAAGGACTGGGTGTCCTTATCTCAAGGGTAATAAGGTGAAGACACGGTCTTCTGAGTTGAATCTCAGCCTCCCTAACCAGACGTACAGTTGTCACAGCAACTGGAACTGGTCGAACAAATCATTGTCTTGAACGAGTCACTGGTTTCATCCTTCCCATTCCTTTACTTACCGTTGGCTTTGGTGAAGTCATTGTATAATTGCATTATCTTTTGTCTTCATTGAGTAACCGCTTGTTCTGATTGGCTTCACACTATCTTCCTACCTGATCTATACTACCTAGCTGCTATTAGTCATTGTGCTTTCACTTCATTGAATACTTGACTATGGCTTGCTTAGTGTAGTCTACCTTCCGCTGCATGATAATAGGTTTATTTCTATCGTTTGTCTTTGAAACTTCCATGTTTTGAAGACTTTCATAAAAATCGCCTATTCACCCCCCTCTAGTCGATCACTAGCATTTTCACCGGTGTTATGTTCCTTGATTTTGCGTTCCTTACACGGTTGGGTGTTATGGGAAACCCTTGACAGTTTGCCTTGAATAAAACTCCTCCAACGAGGCCCAACCTTGGTTTTATATTTGTCTACATACGCCTTTTCCCTTGGGTTCTGCAGACTCCAGGGTCATCTTTATTTTAACCCCCCGGGCCAGTGCTCCTTTGAGTGTTTGTCCGAACCGACTAGACTGCGGGGCCACCTTGGGGAAACTTGAGGGTTGGTTTTACTCGTAGGATGTATCATCCGGTGTGCCCTGAGAACGAGATACGTGCGAATCCTATCGGGATTTGTCGGCACATCGGGCGGCTTTGCTGGTCTTGTTTTACCATTGTCGAAATTTCTTGTAACCGAGATTCCAAGACTGATCGGGTCTTCCCAGGAGAAGGAATATCCTTCGTTGACCGTGAGAGATTGTGATGGGCTAAGTTGGTACACCCCTGCAGGGTATAAACTTTCAAGAGTCATGCCCGTGGTTATGTGGCAGATGGGAATTTGTTAATATCCGGTTGTAGAGAACTTGACACTTAACTTAATTAAAAAGAATCAACTGCGTGTGTAGCCGTGATGGTCTCTTTTTGGCGGAGTCCGGGAAGAGAACACGGTCTTGTGTGATGTTTGAATGTAAGTAGCAACTTCTTGATCACTTCTAGTTTCTCGACCATTGTGTTTCTTCTCTTCTCGCTCTTATTTGCGTATGTTAGCCACAATATATGCTAGTGCTTGCTGCAGCTGCACCTCACTACCTTCTCCTACCCATGAGCTTAAATAGTCTTGATCTCGCGGGCGTGAGATTGCTGAGTCCTCGTGAATCATGGATACTTCCAAACAGTTGCAGGTGCCGAGGATACCAGTGCAGGTGATGCTATCGAACTCAAGTGGGAGCTCGACGAGGATCTGGGTCATTACTACATTTCGTTTCCTAATGATCAAAAGTGGAGCCCAGTTGGGACGATTGGGGATCTAGCATTTGGGGTTTACCTTCCTTTTTATTCGGATTTGACCATAGTCGGTCTTTGAGTGTATTTGGATGATGTATGAATTATTTATGTATTGTATGAAGTGGTGATTGTAAGCCAACTCTTTATCCCATTCTTATTTAGTACATGGGGTTGTGTGAAGATTACCCCTCTTGCGACAAAACTACCATGCGGCTATGCCTCTAAGTCGTGCCCCGACACGTGGGAGATATAGCCGCATTGTGGGTGTTACAAGTTGGTAATCAGAGCCATCCCGGACTTTAGGAGCACCCTGCTTGCTCAAATCGTGCGTCTAAGGCGGATGGTAATAGGAGGCAGGGGACACAATGTTTTACCCAGGTTCGGGCCCTCTTGATGGAGGTAAAACCCTAGGTCCTGCTTGATTAATATTGATGATATGGGTAGTACAAGAGTAGATCTACCACGAGATCAAGGAGGCTAAACCCTAGAAGCTAGCCTACGGTATGATTGTTGTATATGGAGTTGATTGCCTACGGACTACAACCCTCCGGTTTATATAGACACCGGATAGGGTTAGGGTTACATAGAGTCGGTTACAATGGTAGGAGATCTTGAATATCCGTATCGCCAAGCTTGCCTTCCACGCCAAGGAAAGTCCCATCCGGACACGGGACGAAGTCTTCAATCTTGTATCTTCATAGTCCAGGAGTCCGGCTGAAGGTATAGTCCGGCTACCCGAACACCCCCTAATCCAGGACTCCCTGAAAAAGGAAAAGAGAAAAGACCCCCCCCCCCCCCCCCCGCTGGGCCAAGTGGCCCAGCTGGCCTCCACCGGCCCAACCGTCCGGCCCACTTCCTCTCCATACCACCCTCCCCACTCCATCGGCCCCCCACCGACACTTCCCACTCCCTCCCCGAAATATCTCCCTCTCTCCCCGATTGGATCGAGATCGAGGAGGGAGATCGTTGCAACGCCCGACCCCGCCGCTCGACACCGCCTCACCGGAGCTCGATGCGCTCCCCCGCCGGCCTGCTTCTCCTCCCCCCGTCGCTCGTCTCCGTCCTCCTCCTCGCCCCCACTGCCCCGTCCCTGCTCCTTGATGTGAGCCTCACCTCCTCCCCTCTCCCTCGGGCGAAGCCCCTCCATAGCCGCGCCCGCTCGCAGCCGCTGTGTCCACACTGTCGCCGCGCTCGACCACGCGCCCATGCGCGTCCTGGTCGCACCCTGCCCAGCGCTCCTCCTCCCCCTCGCTGCACGCAATCCACCGCGCCCCGCCCACACGCGCCCGCTCCGGCCACTGCCAGTGCGCCGGGCCACGCCCGACCGGGCGCCGTTTTTCCCCGCACCCATGGTCACCCCCGCCGCTGACCGCGCAGCTCGTCGCAAACACCGGTGCCCCGACCTCCAACCTCCGCACGCGCTGCACTGCTCCGGCCGTGCCTCCACGCGCGTGCCTACGCCCCTGCCCCTGCAGCACCCTTGCGCGTGCATGCCGCCTGCCTCACCTTGCTCGCCTCCGCCATGCCCACTCTCCGCTAGCCCCGCACTCGTCGTCCTCACCGGCCCAGCAAGCACACACCCCTGCTCCCCTGCCAGTGCGCGCGCCCGCACGCTCGCCGGCCTGTAGCGCCACCGTTGCCGTCTCGCCACTCGCCGGTGTCGTAGTTGGCATACGACACGTCCGCAACCGCCCGACCGCTCCGCTCGCATGCTGCACCCCACTCCTCGCCGCCTGCCTTGCCCTACCCCGCTCCGGCGCCGCCCGACACTCCTCCCGTCCCTCCCGCTCCGGCCACAGGCGACCGGCCTCACCGAGGCCGCGGCTCCCTTGCTGGACACCGCTCGACTCCGCCCTGTCCTGCAGCGCCCGACAGGACGCCCGTGCTCTGTGCCCAGCGCCCACTCGGGCCCCATCAGCGCCCTATCCATTATGGCCTCAAGGGCCACAGACAGATGGGGCCCATGCCCTTAAAACGTTTAAAAATAATAAAATTAAATAAAAAATAATAAAAATAATATGAATTAATTAATTAATCTTGATTAATTAAACTGGATAATTAAATGTGTCACTGACAGGTGGGACCCACCTGTCAGGTTGACCAGGTCAACTACTGATGTCATGCTGACGTCAGCAAACACTATTCTGGACAATGTTGAATTAAAATAATTAAATAAGTCCTAAAAATGATTTAATTCTTTTAAAATTAATATAAAACAAACCAAAACTCGGATGAAAAAACTTTGTACATGAAAGTTGCTCAGAACGACGAGACGAATTCGGATACGCAGGCCGTTCGTCCGCCACACATCCCTAGCATAGCGAACACGCAACTTTCCCCCTCCAGTTCATCTGTCCAAAAACGCGAAACACCAGGGATATTTTCCCGGATGTTTCCCCCCTTCACCGGTACGACCTCATACCGCGTTAGGGCACACCTAGCATCATGCTTTGTCATGTCATGCATCACTATGCATTTGTTTGCATTATATTTATTGTTTCTTCCCCCTATTCTCTCGCTAGACACCGAGACCGACGCCGCTGCTACCCAGTACGACTACGATGTTGACGACCCCTCTCTCTTGCCAGAGCAACCAGGCAAGCCCCCCTTTGATCACCAGTTATCGCCTACTCTTCTCTATACTGCTTGCATTAGAGTAGTGTAGCATGTTACTGCTTTCCGTTAATCCTATCCTGATGCATAGCCTGTCCTTGCTACTACTGTTGTTACCCTTACCTGCAATCCTAATGCTTAGTATAGGATGCTAGTTTATCATCAGTGGCCCTACATTCTTGTCCGTCTGCCATGCTATACTATCGGGTCATGATCACTCGGAAGGTGATCACGGGTATGTACTATATACTTTATACATGATACATGTGATGACTAAAGTCAGGTTGGCTCGAGGAGTACCGGCGAGTGATTCACGGATTGGGGGCTGAAAGGACCTTTGTCCCGGCGGCCCTCTGTGTGGATCTTTGTGGTGGAGCGACAGGGCAGGTTGAGACCACCTAGGACAGAGGTGGGCCTGGCCCTGGATGGTCGGCGTTCGCGGTGACTTCAAGATAACACGCTTAACGAGATCTTGGTATTTGATCTGAGTCTGGCTACTGGCTTATACGCACTAACCAACTATGCGAGAACAGTTATGGGCACTTGACGTCGTGGTATCAGCCGAAGCCTTCGTGATGTCAGCGACTAAGCGGCGCACGCCGGGTTGGACCGTGTAACGCAACTTCCTTTGTAATGGAGGTTGCTAGGTCTACTCTCCGGCCGCCCACGCAATGTGCAGGTGTGCAATGGGCGATGGGCCCAGACCCCTGCGCGCATAGGATTTAGACCGGCGTGTTGATCTCTCTGTTGTGCCTAGGTAGGGCTGCGACGTGTTGATCTTCCGAGGCCGGGCATGACCCAGACAAGCGTGTCCGGACAAAGGGGATCGAGCGTGTTGGGAAATGTGGTGTACCCCTGCAGGGAAGTTAAACTATTCGTGTAGCCGTGATTTTCGGTAAAAGGACGACTTGGAGTTGTACCTTGACCTTATGACAACTAGAACCAGATACTTAATAAAACACACCCTTCCAAGTGCCAGATACAACCCGGTGGTCGCTCTCTAAAAGGGCGACGAGGAGAGGACCGCCGGGTAGGATGATGCTACACGATGCTACTTGGTGAACTTACCATCTACTCTCTTCTCATGCCGCAAGATGGAGGTGGTCAGAAGCGTAGTCTTCGAAAGGACTAGCTATCCCCCTCTTATTCCGGCATTCTGCAGTTCAGTCCACATATGATACCCTTAATCCATTTCATACCAATGCATACATATGTAGTGTAGCTCCTTGCTTGCGAGTAGTTTGGATGAGTACTCACGGTTGCTTTCCTCCCCATTTTCCCTTTTCCTATACCCGTTTGCTGCGACCAGACGATGGAGTCCAGGAGCCAAACGCCACCGTCGAGGACGACTACTACTACTCTGGAGGTGCCTACTACTATGTGTAACCCGCTGACGGCAACCAGGAGTAGTTTCGGAGGATCCCAGGCAGGAGGCCTGCGCCTCTTTCGATATGTATCCCAGTTTGTGCTAGCCTTCTTAAGGCAAACTTGTTTAACTTATGTCTGTACTCAGATATTGTTGCTTCCGCTGACTCGTCTATGATCGAGTTCTTGTATTCGAGCCTTCGAGGCCCCTGGCTTGGAATATGATGCTTGTATGACTTATTTTATTGGGCCATTTGCATTTCTATCCCTAAATCGAACCACCTAATCAGATATACCCCTAAATTGAAAGCCTGCTCAAATTTGCCCCTCCGCCGTTAGGTGCCCTTACAGAAATGCCCTTCTGCGCCATTACCGTCCGGTCAAACAGCTTTGACCGTCCTAAAAAAATAGCAAGAAAAGCTAAAAAAATCTAAAATTTTGTGAGATCGAAGATACTCATGTGCCCAAGGTGTGTGCAAATTTTCGTGCTATTTGGACATTCCAGGAGCTCGTGGCGAGGAAAAATAGTTAATCTGCACGCTTGTGAACAATAAATTTGAAATAAAATAGCAAGAAAATTTAAAAAAATATGGATTTTTTTGGCATCAAAGTGGCTTGGGTGCACAAGGTGCTTGCAAGCTTTTGTGATCAAATGACATGCAAGGAGCTCTAGCAAGAAAAAACAAAATAGTCATTTTCCCCAAGTTTTTTCCCGAGCCAAATTTTGTTTTTTTCTCCACAAGCCCCTCCAATGTCCAAACACAAGAAAAATTTGCATGCAGCTTGCAGACTCGCGCCTCTTTGATGCCAAAAAAATTCATATTTTTTTGAATTTTCTTGCTATTTTTTTGAATTTATTGTTCACAGGCTTATGTATTTATTGTTTTTCCTCTGACACGAGCTCCTGGAATGTACAAATAGCACGAAACTTTTCACACACCTTGTAAACCTGAGTATCTTTGATCCCACAAATTTTCAGATTTTTTAGAATTTTTTTGCTATTTTTTTCAGGACGGTCAAAGCCCTTTGACCGGCTTTGACCTGCTTTGACCGGACGGTAACGACACAGAAGGGTATTTTTGTAAGTGCACCTAACGGCGGAGGGGCAAATTTGAGCAGGCTTTGAAATTAGGGGTAAATCTGAGAGTGGGCGCAAATTAGGGGCATAGATGTAAATGTCCCTATTTTATTTGTAGAGTTGTGTTGTGATATCTTCCCTTGAGTCCCTGATCTTGATCGTACACGTTTGCGTGTATGATTAGTGTACGATTGAATCGGGGGCATCAGTAGTTGGTATCAGAGCTGACTGCCTGTAGGAATCCCCCTTCCACACTCCTTGGCCGAAGTTGAGTCTAGACATTACAAAAACTTTTACTAACATGGTTGTGTGCCTTACGGGCCCACGTCGCCATCTGGGTGGTATTAGGATCTTTTACTCCTCGATCCTTACTCTGGGACTCTGAACTCTCTTCTACTCGGGTTAAACGATTTTACTAACTCTAACATTAGGATCCCGTGACCACGTTCACCCCAAAGTTGGATAAGCCCTAGTTATTCTTTAGAGTAGTATTTGAACATTATCCACATTGTCATTTGACTCCCGTGAAAACATCTTTGTTTTCAGATGGAACCCACGAGACAGGTCGTGTGCCACACGACGGCCATTGGTGCCTCAGGATCACCTGTTGTGTTGGTTGAGATGATGACCTATCTAGGTTATCGCTGGCACCCTAAGTACACTGTCTAGGAGGAGTACCAGGACTTCAACCACGAGCAGTACCGTGCCATCGTCCACCTCTACTATCGGGAGTATGACTCCACTACCGTGCTGCACACTGCTCATGGTGTTGGAGTGACTATCGACATGGCGGTCCACGATGCTGCTTATGCTGCTCTGACACATCTTCATGGAGAGTACCGGGAGTTGGACACCTCCCCCTTCAGGCACATTGCTATCGCATCCGATGTTGGTGCGGAGGGATACTACACTGCTGCCTACTCCACTGTCACCCGAGAGCCCTTCTACCATCAGAACCTGGTTCTCCATGCTGATGGGCTGGATAGAGCTAAACAAGCTCTTCGCCACGAGTCGTACACCACCCGTCGGCACCTGTACCATGCTCTGATGCTGTTGCACCCCTCTGTACGATCTGGTGATCTATCGCGTTCTGCGATCTACCCTTCCAGGACTGTGATGCCCCAGGGCGTCGGCTGGCTAGATGTGGGAGGCTACTCTCCCACACTTGGTCCTCTCCTGCCACCTGTGCATCGGGTTCCGCACCAGAGTATCTGCGGACCCCAGGCTACTCGCGTGGAAGACTTCCCTTCGCGTCACTACCAGCTATAAGGCTACACCTACCTCCACAGTTCCTCCTGGGACTGATGTAGGCTTGCTTGTTAGTGTTAGATGCATTCGCCGCGAGCCTGCGTGCCGCCTATGATGTTCTTAGTCTGTGTACTGAACTCTGTGTACCAAACTCTATGCATGATCTCTTTTGTAAGATGTGCCAACTACTATGTAGTATTTATCTTGTTCCTTTCATTATGCATGTTTCATCGTGAATGGTTTTTGCCCTTGCAAATTCTCAATGCTGAACCACCCCTGTTATATATTAGCAGGATGGTTAGACCAGGTGGTCGTGGTCGTGGTGGCCATGCCCCACCACCGCCTGAGTACATGGCTGGTATGATCCAACAGTTAGAGCTGAACCGCCAATTCATGGAAAATAAGATGGCTCAGTTTCCTCGCCCCAATATGAACCAGCAGCCATCCCAAGTGACTCTGCAGGATTTCATGCGCCTCAACCCAACTGTGTATGGCAGCTCAACTCAGCCTCTGGATGCTGATGACTGGCTCCGTGACATCACCTATGAGATGGAGTCTGCTGATGTAGCCCCTGCCAGCTACGTCACCTTTGCTTCCTTCTTCTTGAAGGGACCCGCTGCTCAGTGGTGGGACAGTCACAGGCGTACTCTACCAGTTGGAACAATCATCACCTGGCCAGACTTCCAAGTTGCTTTTCGTGCTCGCTTCATTCCTCAGGGAGTCATGGACCGGAAGAAGCGCGAGTTTCGCAACCTCACCCAGGGCAACAAAACTGTCGAAGCTTATCAGCGGGAGTTTCTGGATCTGTCCCGCTATGCTGAAGAAGACATTGCAACTAATGCACGCCGACAGGAGAAGTTCCATGATGGCCTTCAAGCTGATATCAAGCTCGCACTTCTGGTGCATGACTTTTCTGATTTCGCCACCTTGGTGAACAAGGCCATCAATGCCGAAACTGGTCTACAGGAACACCAGAGCTCTCACAGGCGCAACCGTGACACGGTCTCATCTTCGGGCCCGTCCTCGCAGAAGTGTAGGATATGGATTCCCAACAGCATATACCAGCCAACTGCACCTGCTCCAAGGCAGTCCTATGCTGCACCGCATCTGCCTCCCCCACCAACTAGGCAGCCAAGGCTTCCAACTCCACCACCCCAAGCTCCTATTCCCACTCCCAATAATGGTCTGTGCTACAAGTGTGGCCAACCAGGTCACCTCGCCAGGAACTGCTTTCAGAGCCAGAATCAACTGGCCCTTCCTGCAGCTGGCTGTGGAAGCAACCAGCCTCGCAACAACAATGCCAGGTCTTATGGTCGTGTTCATGCCAACCACGTTGATCTCAATGAAGTTCTAGACCAGCCTGCTACCGTGATGGGTACACTTCTCGTAAATTCAGTACCAGCATCTGTTTTATTTGATACAGGTGCATCGCATTCATTCATGTCAGAAGATTTTGCATGCTTGCACGATATTAAATGTGAGGACATGAACACTTCGCTATTAGTGCACACTCCCGCGGGCCAATGTCGGACCTCCATGATTTGCAACGACGTCCCCGTTGAAATCGAAGGACTGGAATTCCTTGTCTCTCCCATTGTACTGAAGTCCTGTAGCATTGATCTCATTCTGGGAATGGATTGGTTGAAAGCGCATACTGCTTCTATAGTTTGTGCCACTAAGATCATCCATCTGCTACACCCTTCTGATGAAATAATTGCTTACCAAGCTCATCTAGTTAAGAACGCCGAGGCACGACTTTATGCCTTGAATGCATTGAACGCTGCACCACTCGAGGGCATTGAAAACATTCCCGTCATTCATGAATTCCAAGACGTCTTTCCGGAAGAACTTCCAAGGATTCCCCCTGCTAGAGCTGTCGAATTCATCATCGACTTGAAACCAGGCACCACTCCTATAGCCAAACGACCCTACCAGATGCCACCGCATGAACTCATTGAGCTTAAGGAGGAAATCGACAAATCTCTTAGCAAAGGTTTCATTCGCCCTAGCTGCTCTCCTTGGGGAGCACCTTCTCTCTTTGTTAAGAAGAAGGATGGGACAAACCGATTAGTCCAAGACTACCATCCTATAAACCAAGCTACCATTCAGAATAAATATCCTCTTCCTCGGATCAATGATCTTTATGATCAACTGGCTGGCTCATCAGTGTTCTCCAAACTCGACTTGAGGTTGGGTTACCACCAGATCCGTGTTCGTGAAGAGGATATCCTAAAGACCGCCTTCGTGACTCGGTATGGATCATACGAGTACACCGTCATGTCATTCAGCTTAATTAATGCTCCCGCCACCTTCTCTCGTCTGATGAACTATATATTCATGGATTACCTCGAGAAGTTCGTCGTGGTTTATCTAGATGATATCCTTGTATTTTCCAAGAACAAAGGAGAACATGCTGAACATCTTCGTCTTGTGCTGGAAAAGCTTTGAGATCATCAACTGTATGCTAAGTATTCCAAGTGTGAATTCTGGCTCTCCGAAGTAACCTATCTTGGGCATGTCATCTCCAAGGAAGGTATTGCCGTCAACCCTGAACGAGTTCAGGCTATTCTCGATTGGACTCCTCTGAAGAATGTCAAGCAAGTCTGAAGTTTTCTTGGTCTCGCCACCTATTGCCATTGATTCGTCGAGAACTTCTCCAAGATTGCCAGGCCTCTGACTAATCTGTTGCATAAGGGTGTCAAGTTCGAATGGACAGAAAAGTGTCAGGAAAGTTTCCAGGCGCTCAAAGACAAGTTGACTTCTTCCCCAGTGCTTGCTCCACCTGATACTAAGAAGGACTTCGTCATTTACTGTGATGCTTCCCGTCAAGGATTAGGCTGTGTCCTAATGCAAGAGTGCAGAGTGACTGCTTATGCCTCTCGTCAACTACGCCCTCATGAAGAAAACTACCCAGTTCATGACCTCGAGCTTGCTGCTGTCATTCATGGTTTGAAGCAGTGGCGACATTACCTTCTCGGTAATCATTGCGAGATCTTCACCAACCACCAAAGTCTGAAGTATCTGTTTACTCAGCCAGATCTGAACCTCCATCAGCAGAGATGGATGGAGACTGTTGCAGACTTTGATGTGGGTATATCCTATACCCCCGGCAAGGCTAATGTAATGGCTGATGCCTTGAGCCGCAAGTCTTACTGCAACCACCTCCAGGTTCACAAAGTTCAGCCCTCGCTTGTCGAAGAATTTAGAAAGTTGAACCTTCATATTGTTCCTCCTGGTGCACTCGCTCCCCCTCCCCCCAGAGTTTCAAAAGATGAATCTTCGTGTTGTTACTAAGGGTTCTCTAAATACCCTGGTTGTCGTACCAGATCTCGTAGATGGTATAAAGACTATTCAAGGTTATGACTCGGAAGTCCATAAGATTAAACGCCGTCTAGCAGAAGGAAAGCCCTCATTCTTCACTATCGTCGATGATGGCGCCTTGTACTTCAAAGGCTGCCTAGTGGTACCACGCTCGAGGAAAAACCTGGATCAGACTAAAAAGGTTATGAAAGAAGCTCATGATACGCCTTTGTTTATTCATCCCGGTAGTACAAAGATGTACCAAGATATCTGTCAGAGATTCTGGTGGTCTAATATGAAGCAAGACATTGCTCGATATGTTGCTGAGTGTGACGTTTGCCGCCGTATCAAAGCAGAGCATCAATGGCCTGCTAGAACTGTGCAACCTATCTCTATTCCTGAATGGAAATGGGAGCATGTTGAAATGGACTTCATCACTGGATTTCCCAAATCGCAGAAAGGTAATGATGCTATTCTCGTCGTCATTGACCGGATTTCTAAAGTTGCACATTTTCTGGCGGTCAAAGAGACAATCACTGCTAGTCAGCTTGCTACTCTCTACATGTCCAGAATTGTTTCACTTCACGGTATTCCACTGGTTATTAGTTCAGACCGTGGCAGCTTATTCACTTCAAGATTCTGGGCAAGTTTCCAAGAAGCTATGGGAACTCATCTGTCGTTCAGTACTGCGTTTCATCCTCCGTCGCAAGGTCAAGTGGAACGTGTCAACCAAGTTCTCGAAGACATGCTTCGAGCTTGTGTAATTTCCTTCGGCAAGAAATGGGAGGAATCTCTTCCATATGTCGAGTTCTCTTATAGTAATAGCTATCAAGCTAGTCTGAAGATGTCCCCCTTCGAAGTGCTATATGGATGAAAGTGTCAAAACCCTCTGAACTGGTCAGAAACTGGGGAACGTCCACTCTTCGGTCCAGATATTATCCAACAGGCTGAAGAACAAGTTCGCATTATTCGCGAGAATCTCAAGACTGCTCAGTCACGTTAGAAAAGTCAGTATGACCGTCATCACCAAGACATGGTCTATCAACCTGGCGAAAAGGATTATCTTCGAGTTACACCAATGAAGGGTGCTCACCGCTTCGGGATCAAGGGCAAGCTAGCTCCTCGCTATATCGGTCCCTTCACTATTCTCGAAAGGCGTGAAAAAGTGGCATATCAACTGGAGCTTCCGCCGAACCTTTCCCAGGTTCACGATGTGTTCCACGTGTCACAACTCCGTCGTTGCTTCAAGGATCCAATCCGAGTAGTGGATCATGAAGTGCTTGAATTGCAACAGGACCTCTCCTATAAAGATCATCCGGTCCGCATTCTCGACCAAGCTGAACGCCGCACACGTCAGAAAGCGATCAAGTTCCTCAATGTCCAATGGTCGAATCACTCTGAAGACGAAGCCACTTGGGAACGCGAGGACCGCCTGCGTGATGAATACCCTGCACTATTTCCTTCGACCTACTAAATCTCAGGACGAGATTTCTTGTAGTGGAGGAGTTTTGTAACGCCCGGGTAATCAAGCTACAGTAATTCCACGCAAATGGTGCCACGTCATCACGATTACTATTGCTAAACTACCGGTAGATCAAAACACTCTAAATTCAAATTTAAATTTAGCAAACAGTCAAAGTTTTAAAAACATTAAAACAAAAATGTTCGGTGTGTGTCAAATATTGCTATGGTAACTATAGTGAAGAAAACATAATTTTACATAGTGCCTAAGGGCTTTAAACTAAATAAAATAGAAAAAGAAATAAAAGTAAAGAAAATACAGAAGTAGAAGACAAATAAAAAAAGGAAAAGAGAAAACCCCCCCCCCCCACTAGGCCAAGTGGCCCAGCTGGCCTCCATCGGCCCACTTCCTCTCCATAACCCCCTCCCCACTCCACCGGTCCCCCACCGACACTCCCCACTCCCTCCCCGAAATATCTCCCCCTCTCCCCGATTGGATCAGGGTCGAGGAGGGAGATCGCCGCGATGCCCGACCCCGCCGCCCGACGCCGCCTCACCGGAGCTCGACGCGCTCCCCCGCCGGCTTGCTTCAACTCCCCACCGTCGCTCGTCTCCATCCTCCTCCTCGCCCCCACTGCCCCGTCCCTGCTTCTCGATGTGAGCCTCGCCTCCTTCCCTCTCCCTTTGGCGAAGCCCCGCCATAGCCCCGCCCGCTCGCAGCCGCTGTGCCCACGCTGTCGCCGCGCTCGACCGCGAGCCCATGCCCGTCCTGGTCGCACCCTGCCCAGCGCTCCTCCCCCCCTCGCTGCATGCACTCCACCGCGCCCCGCGCCACACGCGCCCGCTCCGGCCACTGCCAGAGCGCCGGGCCACGCCCGACCGGGCGCCGTTTTTTCCCGCACCCATGGTCACCCCCGCCGCTAACCGCGCAGCTCGTCGCAAACGACGGCGCCCCGACCTCCATCCCCCGCACGCGCTGCGCCGCTCCGGCCACGCCTCCACGCGCGTGCCTGCGCCCCTGCCCCTGTAGCGCCCTTGCGCGTGCACGCCGCTCGCCTCACCTTGCTCGCCTCCACCTTGCTCATTCTCCGCCGGCCCGCGCTCGCCGTCCTCACCGGCCCAGCGAGTGCACACCCCTACTCCCCTGCCAGTGTGTGCGCCCGCACGCTCGCCGGCCTGCAGTGCCACCGCTGCCGTCTCGCCCACTCGCCGGTGTCGTAGTCGGCATCCGGCATGTCCGCAACCGCTCGACCGCTCCGCTCGCATGCTGCACCCCACTGCTCGCCGCCTGCTTCGCCCTACCCCGCTCCGGCGCCGCCCGATGCTCCTCCCGTCCCTGCCGCTCCGGCCACAGGCGACCAGCCTCACCGCGGCCGCGGCTCCCTCGCTGGACGCCGCTCGAGTCTGCCCTGTCCTGCAACGCTCGATAGGACGCCCGTGCTCTGTGCCCAGCGCCCGCTCGGGCCCCATCAGCGCCCGATCCATTATGGCCTCAAGGGCCACAGACACATGGGGCCCACGCCCTTAAAACGTTTAAAAAAACATTAAAATAAAATAAAAAAATAAAAAAATAATAAAAATAATATTAATTAACTTAATTAATCTTGATTAATTAAATTGGATAATTAAATGTGTCACTGACAGGTGGGACCCACCTGTCAGGTTGAACAGGTCAACTACTGATGTCATGCTGACGTTAGTAAACACTATTCTGGATAATGTTGAATTAAAATAATTAAATAAATCCTAAAAATGATTTAATTCTTTTAAAATTAATATAAAATAAACCGTAACTCGGATGAAAAAACTTTGTACATGAAAGTTGCTCAGAACGACTAGACGAATTCGGATACGCAGCCCGTTCGTCCGCCACACATCCCTAGCATAGCGAACACGCAACTTTCCCCCTCCGGTTCATCTGTCCGAAAACGCGAAACATCGGGGATATTTTCCTGGATGTTTCCCCCCTTCACCGGTACAACCTCATACCGCGTTAGGGCACACCTAGCATCACGCTTTGTCATGTCATGCATCACTATGCATTTGTTTGCATTATATTTATTGTTTCTTCCCCCTCTTCTCTCGCTAGACACCGAGACCGATGCCGCTGCTATCCAGTACGACTACGGTGTTGACGACCCCTCTCTCTTGCCAGAGAAACCAGGCAAGTCCCCCCCTTGATCACCAGATATCGCCTACTCTTCTCTATACTGCTTGCATTAGAGTAGTGTAGCATGTTACTGCTTTCCGTTAATCCTATCCTGATGCATAGCCTATCCTTGCTACTACTGTTGTTACCCTTACCTGCATCCTAATGCTTAGTATAGGGTGCTAGTTTATCATCAGTGGCCCTACATTCTTGTCCGTCTGCCATGCTATACTATCAGGCCGTGATCATTTGGGAGGTGATCACGGGTATGTACTATATACTTTATACATGATACATGTGATGACTAAAGTCGGGTTGGCTCGAGGAGTACCCGCGAGTGATTCAAGGATTGGGGGCTGAAAGGACCTTTGTCCCGACGGCCCTCTGGGTGGATCTTTGTGGCGGAGCGACAGGGCAGGTTGAGACCACCTAGGAGAGAGGTGGGCCTAGCCCTGGTCGGTGTTCGATGTGACTTCAAGATAACACGCTTAACGAGATCTTGGTATTTGATCTGAGTCTGGCTACTGGCCTATACGCACTAACCAACTACGCGGGAATAGTTATGGGCACTCGACATCGTGGTATCAGCCGAAGCCTTCGTGACGTCAACGACTAAGCGGCGTGCGCCGGGTTGGACCACGTAACGCAACTTCCTTTGTAATGGAGGTTGCTAGGTCTGCTCTCCGGCCGCCCACGCAACGTGCAGGTGTGCAATGGGCGATGGGCCCAGACCCCTGCACGCATAGGATTTAGACCGGCGTGCTGTTCTCTCTGTTGTGCCTAGGGAGGGTTGCGACGTGTTGATCATCTGAGGACGGGCATGACCTAGAAAAGTGTGTCCGGACAAAGGGGATCGAGCGTGTTGGGAAATGTGGTGCACCCCTGCAGGGAAGTTAAACTATTCGAATAGCCGTGATCTTCGGTAACATGACGACTTGGAGTTGTACCTTGACCTTATGACAACTAGAACCAGATACTTAATAAAACACAACCTTCCAAGTGCCAGATACAACCCGGTGGTCGCTCTCTAACAAGGCGATGAGGAGAGGACCGCCGGGTAGGATTATGCGACACGATGCTACTTGTGCACTTACCATCTACTCTCTTCTCCTACTGCAAGATGGAGGTGGCCAGAAGCGTAGTCTTCGAAACGACTAGCTATCCCCCTCTTATTCTGGCATTCTGCAGTTCAGTCCACATATGATACCCTTAATCCATTTGATACCAATGCATACATATGTAGTGTAGCTCCTTGCTTGCGAGTACTTTGGATGAGTACTCACGGTTGCTTTTCTCCCCCTTTTCCCCTTTCCTATACCTGTTTGCTGCGACCGGACGATGGAGTCCAGGAGCCATACGCCACCGTCGACGATGACTACTACTACTCGGGAGGTGCCTACTACTATGTGTAGCCCGCTGACGGCGACCGGGAGTAGTTTAGGAGGATTCCAGGCAGGAGGCATGCGCCTCTTTCGATCTGTATCCCAGTTTGTGCTAGCCTTCTTAAGGCAAACTTGTTTAACTTATGTCTGTACTCAGATATTGTTGCTTCCGCTGACTTGTCTATGATCGAGTTCTTCTATTCGAGCCTTCAAGGCCCTTGGCTTGTAATATGATGCTTGCATGACTTATTTTATTTGTACAGTTGTGTTGTGATATCTTCCCGCGAGTCCCTGATCTTGATCGTACATGTTTGCGTGTATGATTAGTGTACGATTGAATCGGGGGCGTCACAGGGAGTTCGGGAGTATTGCCATAACTCGTATAACGGATGCTTTTCGAAGGTTGAGGTACATGATTTCCGAAGGTTTCTTGGTTATGTATTGAAGGATGGATACAACTGGATGTAGGGATTGTTAGTTTGGGTGAGATATTATGCTTCCCCTGTATCCCCAACACCTGATTGCATAACTAGAAAGTTTCGGAGTTTTATAGGTGGGAATTCAAGTAGCTCTAGTATTTCTTCCCGTGGATATTTGGTTTGTGATTGGGTAATCCTTACCACTTATTTGTTCTTATCCGTACCTTGTTGTTTTATTCATCTACCTTTATCTAAGTGGCTTCTCACCTTAATGGATGTGTGATGATTTACTTTGGAATTCATTCGTTCATACTTGTTCGAATGTTAAGACTATATGTTGCAATTTCTATCCATTGATTCAGCTTGAATATCTATCTATCAAGATTCTAATGGATGTCACCCTCTTCGGGATGGCTCCTCCAACGCCTCAGAATCCGGACCGCAATGATGGGGAACAGTCAAACCCTCCGCCACCACCTCCACCTCCGGAGGCATGGCAAGCTATCATGGCAGCCACGAACGCCAACACTCAGATGCTTTTGCAACTCTTGCAAGAGCGCAATCGAGGTCAAGGCAACCAAGGAAATCAAGGCCAAGGGAATTCCAACAATCAGCCTCAGTTTACTACCCTCAACCAGTTCCTCGCAAACCGGCCAAAGTCTTTCAGCAAATGTGTCGAGGCCACAGACGAAGACAATTGGCTCATGGACATCGGTAAGCATTTTGAATGTAGCAATGTCAGGCATGAGGACTTTGTCAAGTTTGCTTCGTTTCAACTCAAGGACCAAGTTGTTGAGTGGTTTCAACAATACAGAGATTCCAGAGGAGGTTGTGTGATTACCTGGGATGATTTCGGTCGAGACTTCAAAGCTCATCATATCCCACCAAGTGTTGCTAAGAGCAAGCGTGAGGAGTTCCGTAATCTCAAGTAACACAGCATGTCCGTGTACCAATCCAATATCCAGTTTCAGAAACTTGCTCGCTTCGCTAAACAAGACGTTCCCGATGAAAAGAGTATGATCTATCAATTCAGAGGTGGCCTAAGAGAAGATCCGTAGTTAACTCTCGTGCTTCTTGTGCCGACTAAGTTCAATCAATTCTAGAACATGGCACTAAAGCAAGAACTGCTCAGCTCAAGTGTGACGCTTCTAAGAAGAGAGTCAAGGATGCAGTTTAGTCTTCTTCTTCCTCACAAGTGGCAGCTAAGCAACAGAAGTTCTGGTTGCCTCCTCCTTTGTTTCGCTAGCCCTACCAGTAGAAGAGCAAACGTCGCAATGGATCTTCCCACCCACCCAACCCAAGCTAGCAGAACAAAGCTCAGTCTCAAACTCCAAGGTCAAGTGCTCCTTATCATCATCCGCGCTCAGAGGTTACTTGCAACAAGTGTCAGTAGAAAGGGAACTATGCAAACAAATGCTTCAACCAAAGGCACCTTCCGCCTCCTCCTCCCGTGAGATCTTCCAGCAATGCAGTGGTCCAGCATAATTCCAAGTCTGCAAGGGTGAACTTGATGAACGTAGCTCAAGCAGAGGATTCTTCATAAGTGATCATGGGTAACCTTTCAGTTAACTCCATTCCTGCTAAAGTCTTATTTGATACTGGCGCATCGCATTGTTTCATGTCATACCCATTTGCATCAAAGCACAATGTTGACATAGAGATTTTGTCAAAAGTTATGCAAGTTGTTTCTTTGGGAAAGCTTATGACTTCTAGTTTGGTTGCTCCCGATGTCTCTGTCCAGTTGGGCAACTATAAATTTATGTCTTCTCTAATTGTTCTTGGCGACTCGAATATTGATCTAATTCTTGGCATGGACTGGCTTTTTAAGCACAAGGCTCAGCTTGATTGTGCTGCTAGAGAGATTCAATTGACACACTCTTCTGAGTATGTGATCATCTATATCGCTCGGGATGAAACCATTCGACTATTTTCTCTCAATGAGTAGGGCGAGTTGAATGCCATCTCTCAGATTCCAGTCGTTTGTGAATATCAAGACGTCTTTCCAGAAGAGCTTCCGGGAATGCCTCCTCAACGGCCAGTTGAATTCGTTATCGATCTTGTGCCTGGCACAGAACCTGTGTGTAAGCGTCCTTACAAGCTTGGACCAGAGGAGTTGAAGAAATTGAAGAAACAACTCGATGAACAAGAGCGTATGGGTCTGATCAGACCGAGTTCATCTCCATGGGTTGTGGTGTTATTTTTGTCCGGAAGATGGATGGAACGAACCGACTCTGTGTCGACTACCGTCCATTGAACAAGAAGACAATTAAGAACAAGTATCCACTTCCCAACATCAATGAGCTATTCGAGCAACTTAAAGGTGCCAAAGTATTCTCCAAGCTTGACCTCTGTATGGGTTATCATCAGATTCACATTCATGAACAAGATATTCCCAAGACAGCATTCAGAACAAGCTATGGTTCTTATGAATATAATTTCATGTCTTTCGGCCTTGTCAATGCTCCTCCATCATTCTCTCGCATGATGAACTTCATATTCAACCCTTACACAAATGATTTCGTCCTGGTGTATCTCAATGATATTTTGGTCTTCTCCAAGAATAAGGAGGATCATGCCAAGCATTTGAGTTTGGTGCTCGACAAGCTCAGAGAACATCAATTCTATGTGAAGTTTTCCAAGTGTGAGTTCTGGCTTGATGAGGTTCTTTACCTTGGTCATATCATCTCCACCAAGGGCATTGCTGTTAATCCCGAGAAGGTGTCTACAATTGTGAATTGGGAACCTGCTCAGAATATCAAGCAGCTCGGCAGTTTTCTTGGACTTGCAAGCTATTATCGGAGATTCATTGAGAATTTCTCTAAGGTTGCAAAGCCTCTTTCCAACCTCCTCCAGAAGCATGTCAAGTATGTCTAGACACGTGAATGTGACGTTGCTTTCAACACCCTCAAAGAGAAGTTAGTCACAGCTCCTGTCTTAACTCCTCCCGACGAATCCAAGCCATTCGAAGTTTTCTGTGATGCTTCCTTACAAGGTCTCGATGCTGTGTTAATGCAAGAGAAGAAAGTTGTGGCTTATACCTCTTGTTAGTTGAAGCCCAACGAAAAGAACTACCCCACTCACGATCTTGAGTTGGCGACAGTTGTCCATGCATTATTAACATGGAGACATCTCTTGTTGGGAAGGAAAGTGGACATTTTCACAGATCATAAGAGCCTCAAGTACATCTTCACTCAACCCAACCTCAACCTCATACAGAGTCGATGGGTCGAAATGATACAAGAATACAATCCGAGTATTGAATATACTCCAGGTGAGGGAGTCCTGGATTAGGGGGTCTCCGGGTAGCCGGACTATATCCTTTGGCCGGACTGTGGGACTATGAAGATACAAGATTGAAAGACTTCGTCTCGTGTTCGGATGGGACTCTCCTTGGCATGGAAGGCAAGTTTGGCAATACGGATATGTAGATCTCCTCCCATGTAACCGACTCTGTGTCACCCTAGCCCCCTCTGGTGTCTATATAAACCGGAGGGTTTCATCCATAGGACAAGATACAATCATACCATAGGCTAGCTTTTAGGGTTTAGCCTCTACGATCTCGTGGTAGATCAAGTCTTGTAATACTCATATCATCAAGAACAATCAAGCAGGACGTAGGGTATTACCTCCATCAAGAGGGCCCAAACCTGGGTAAACATCGTGTCCCCTGCCTCCTGTTACCATCCGCCTTAGACGCACAGTTTGGGACCCCCTAACCGAGATCCGCCGGTTTTGACACCTACATTGGTGCTTTCATTGAGAGTTCCACTGTGTCGTCATCATAAGGAGGGATGGCTCGTCTCATTGTCAAGGACAACATCACCTCTGGGGGAGCCCTGGATGTAGGCCAAACTCTCCGACTAGGCGGCTTCGTTATGACCGACCGCTCGGCCACTGTGCCGACGATGACTTCTCAGGTCATCGAAAATAGCCTCCACATCGGCTTGAAATTCATCGAGAAGATGGATCCTATGGAGCTCTCCTCTTTGAACGAGATCTTGGATCACTTCGCCGCTCTGGGAGTCGCTACGGACTACGATCGGATTGGGCTTAAACCTGAACAAAAGGAGATTAACTCTCTGCCGGTCACCCATCAGATAGCGGTGGTGGAGGAGCAATGCGGCGATTCTCCCTCTATCCTGAGGACAAACTATGTCCGGATTCCCGAGCTCTCCGAGCCGGATACCCGCCCACGGGAGGACATTGCCCTAGCCCCGAACCTAGAATCAGGCTGCATGCCGAACTCGCGGGGCAACATCCCGGAGCCCGAACTTCCAAGATCAGAAACCCCCCGCCCCGGAGTCTCAGATTGGGTCAAGGTCTGAACTTAAATCCACCCACCCACCCAGATACAAACGATCTTTCCCACATTAGGCAAGAGCCCCAAGAGAAAGTACATCACTATTGGGCAAGATTCCCCCTTGTAATGAACAAGGTCAAGGACTACCGCGAGGAAGACGCAATCTCGTTCTTTTGCAACAATTGCACGGACAAGGGAATCTTCAACGCCATAAGTCGCCACGACATAGCATGCTTCACTGACTTGGCGGCCATAGTACAAAAGTACTGTGTGATGGAAAGCGCCTGGAAAACCCAAACAAAATTTTGGGATAATTCGGCTCTGACAAAACCCCAGTCCGAACTAAAAGGGTGCACTCTCATAAGTCGCCCGACTCAATTACAAAGAAACAAAATCCCACTACAGGGCGTGGAACCGTATTGGAGGGATGGCTTAACGGGCCCTGCAAAAATCATAGTACAACACATACCATACCAACACACAGCCTTAGAGCATGTTGGGTACTCCGGCAGGTGGCCAGGAGCGGTGAGGATCTCCTCATCCAAAACGCCTCAGAGCACCATCCCGTGGATAACAATACAGTATTGACAGTCTTTGAGACCTTTGCCTCAAAAATATGCGTAAGCGAGCACTCTACAGCCTTGCCGAAGTCTGCCATGTGGCAGCAATAAATACATGGAGCGACACGGCTATCACCTTCAATGCCAGTGAAGAACCTAAATTCCGAACAGCCCAAGCACCAGCCGCCTTAGTCCTCAGCCCAATCGTGGACGGCTTTCGGCTCACTAAAGTGCTCATGGACAGCGGCAGCGGATTAAACCTCATTTATGAGGAGACTCTGTAAAAATGGAAATGGACAGAAACCGTATCGAGCAAAGCAGCACGACCTTCCGAGGAATCTTTCCTAGTCGGGAGGCACGTTGCGCTGGGAAAATCACACTAGATGCGGTATTCGGCACTCCGGACAATTATAGGTCCGAAGAAATTACATTGCAAGTGGCCCCATTCAGTAGCGGATACCACGCCCTTCTAGGGCGGGAGGCCTTCACAATCTTCCAAGCCATACCCCACTATGGATACATGAAGCTCAAAATGCCTGGGCCCAATGGGATCATCACTCTAGCTAGTAATCCGGACATAGCACTCCATGCCGAGAACAAAACAGCCGCACTGGCCCTCGAGGCATTATCCGAAGCCCTTGTGGCGGAGGAATTAACCGCACTGCACTCCACAGTGGACAGGGACGATGTTATACTAGACAAAAGATCCAAGTCCACCTCTTTCAAACCAGCAGATGAAATAGTCAAATTCCAAGTCCATCCAACGGACCCTTCAAAACAACATCCATCGGGGCACAGTTAAACCCCGCTATAGACGCCGCACTATGGGAGTTCCTACGCGAGAATTGGGACATATACGCCTGGCATCCTTCAAATATGCCAGGAATCCCACGCAGGCTGGCCGAGCATAGCCTTAACATCCTAAAAGGATTCAAGCCGGTCAAGCAGAATCTTCGGCGTTTCTCTGAACCTAAGCGACAAGCCATGGGAGAGGAGCTAGCCAAGTTACTGGAGGCCGGATTCATTAGAGAAATAAAGCATCCGGACAGGCTAGCAAACCTGGTGATGGTACCAAAGAAGGACAAATCCTGGCGCCTATGTGTCGACTTCAAGGATCTCAATAAGGCTTGCCCAAAGGATCCGATCAAATTATCGACGCTACCGCAGGACACGACTCATTGTGCTTCCTCGACGCATACTCCGGTTACCACCAAATTAAGATGGCGGAGTCCGATCAAGCCACAACGGCATTTATCACTCCATATGGCCCCTTATGTTTTAACACAATGCCCTTTGGGCTCAAAAATTTCGGCGCAACGTATCAGCGCATGATTCAGACATGTCTGGAAAAGCAGATCGGCAAAACAGTGGAGGCATATGTAGACGATGTGGTCGTTAAAACCAGACACGTAGACTCCATAGTAGATGACTTGAGGCTCACGTTCGACAACGTCCAAACATACCACATCAAGCTCAATCCAGAAAAATGTGTTTTCGGCGTACCCGCCGGAAAGCTCCTGGGCTTTATCGTCTCTAGCAGAGGAATTGAAGCAAATCCGGCTAAAATCCGAGCTCTGTCGTAGTTGGCTATCCCAACTGACCTCAAACAAATCCAGAAGTTAACTGGATGCGTAGCGGCCTTAAGCCGCTTTATATCCCGATTAGGAGAAAAGGCACTCCCCCTTTATCACCTTCTTCGGCGCACCGAACACTTCGAGTGGACGGACGCAGCCACGGCCGGATTGCAAGAAATAAAAGCCATCCTAGCCACACTTCGAGTCCCACCAAGAAATGTCGGCGAACCAATGCTGTTATATGTAGCAGCAACTCACCAAGTTGTAAGCGCGGTGCTCGTCGTCGAACGAGAGACGGACGGACATAAATTCCCACTTCAAAAGCCGGTCTATTATGTGTCCACTGTCCTCACTCCATGCAAATCATGGTACCCACATTATCAAAAGATAGCATACGCGGTATTTATGGCATCCCGGAAATTACGAAACTAGTTTCAAGAGTGTTCAATCACGGTGGCCTCAGAAGTACCACTCAACGACATAATAAACAACCGCGATGCCACGGGTCGGATTGCCAAATGGGCTATCGAGCTCCTCCCGTTTGACATAACATATAGACCACGGCGAGCCATTAAGTCGCAAGTCCTGGCCGACTTCTTTGCCGAATGGACAGAAGCCGAACTCCCTAAAGAGTATGACGCATACTCCAATTGGATCATGCACTTTGACGGCTCTAAAATGCTGACTGGTCTGGGGGCTGGCATCGTCCTGACGTCCCCCACCGGAGATACAGTCCAATACGTACTCCAAATACTATATACAGACTCCAACAACGCAGCCGAATACGAGGCCCTATTACATGGTCTCCGGATGGCAGTTTCCACGGGCATTCAACGCTTGGAGGTGCGTGGGGACTCGAACCTTGCAATATCTCAAATAAATGGAGACTTCGAAGCCAAGGATCCGAAAATGGCGGCATATCGCAATGCCGTCCTCAAAATGTCAGCTCGGTTCGAGGGGCTTGAATTCCACCATGTGTCTCGGGAAAACAATCAAGCAACGGATATCCTCGCCCGTATCGGCGCTAAGCGCGATCCTGTCCCACCTAACATCTGCTTGGAAAAATAGTTTAAGCCATCCGCGGTATGGGAAGGGGACACCGGTAGAAATAGTCTGGACCCGACCACATCATCAGATACCGAACACTCTGACACAATCGGAAGCTCTGCCATCGAAATAACACCTTCAGCCCACGTGATAATGGCCATCATCGCCCCGTGGACAGAACCATTCCTAGCCTACCTAACTAGATATGAACTACCCAAGGAGCAAAATGAGGCACGCTGCATAGTGCGGCGATCTAAAGCCTACAAGGTCCAAGAGGGAGAGCTTTATAAGAAAAGCACTACCGGAGTCCTTCAAAGGTGCATCTCTGAAGAGGAAGGGTGGAAGCTTTTGGCAGAAATCCATGTTGGACTCGGCGGCCATCACGCCGCAGCCCGGGCCCTTGTAAGCAAGGCCTTCCGTACATGTTTCTATTGGCTGACGGCCCGAGCAGATGCACAACATCTGGTCCAACATTGCGTCGGTTGCCAGCTCTTTGCAAACCAAAGCCATATGCCACCTACCGCTCTCCAAACAATCCCCATTACTTGACCCTTTGCGGTCTGGGGGCTTGATATGGTTGGACCCCTTAAATGGGGAACCCATAAGAAAAAATACTTACTGGTCATGGTGGATAAATTCACCAAATGGACAGAAGCCAAACCTGTCAAAACGGCCGAATTCGGACCGGTGATAGACTTCATATCTGGGGTTGTACACCATTATGGCATCCCCCACAGCATCATCACTAACAACGGCACGAACTTTACAGCCGACGAGGTAAAACTTTGGTGCAACATGGGCATCAAGCTCGATTATGCTTCTGTCTATCACCTGCAAACTAATAGTCAAGTCGAGTGAGCAAATGGTCTTATCATGAGCGGCATCAAACCCAGATTAGTGCGACCCTTAAAGGAATCAAACACGCACTAGGTAGAGGATCTCGACTCCATACTATGGGGGCTGTGGACCACGCCGAATCGCACTACCGGATACACACCATTTTTTATTGTGTACGGCGCACAGGCAGTTATGCCTTGCGACATAATTCATGACTCACCTCGAGTGCGCATGTACGAAGAAAAAGAGGCCGAGCTCGCTCGGCAGGACAGTTTGGACGCCCTGGAGGAGGAGCGCGATGTGGCAAACGCCCGTTCCGCATTCTATCAGCAACATGCTCGAAGGTATCAAAGCAGAGAAGTACGGGCCAAAACCTATAACGTTGGCGAACTAGTTCTACGCCTACCAGAGAAGAAAAAGAACAAGCTCAAGCCCAAATGGGAAGGTCCCTTCATTATTGACCAGGTTCTGACCGGCGGAGCGTACCGTCTGTGGGATGCATCAGACAATCGACTCGAGCCAAACCCATGGAACGCAGCCAGACTCCGAAGGTTCTACGCCTAGTGCCGGACTCTATGTTCGTCTCCTTACCTATGTCAATTTTTTGCATATCAATTATCTGTCTTCTCTCTCTTTCTCTCTTTTTATTCTCCTCAAGGCCTTAAAAGGCTAAACCCGTGTCTTGGTTACACAATCTTGAAGCGCTAACCGCGCTCATTATACCTTGGGGCTTCTTATATAGAAGCTTAATATAACTATTTTCTGGGCTTCACGCCCCACACATGTGTTATTCTACCGCATATACCTTTTTTCTCCATTATATGCATCGATATGACTTAAGTTTTGGCCAAGCTGGGTTGTCTGGCTCTTGTATTTATGCCCTATGTTCCCGTTAATTCGTCTAGGGCATAAGGGGAGCACCTCTGTGATAGTTACTGTCGGGTCAATCAGATGTGTACCTCATACTCGGTGAAACCGATAGCTAGCGTTCTTAAGGGAATATTCGGTCGGTGAACAAAAGATGACTTTTATTTAATTTGACACACGCCCCTAGATGTTTATAGTCTGCGTCTCTTTTCAGTTCGGACATGCACATTAGGGCATGCATACCCAGGGAAAGGAGCCCTTAATGGAACTATTCTCCCCGGAAGATGTTTCTTACTATCCATGTAATATAACATAGCTAGTTGGGTACTTGTCTATTCAAGCACTTATGACCCCTATGCCTGGTTTCCATGCATAGCCCGGTTTTTACATAACCGAGTGGGTATTCGGATACACTCCGAACTATCGGGTCCAGAGGTCGAAGCGAAAAGGTCCGCCATGACAAATGATTTATAATCCAGCCAGGGACATTATATATGTCACTTAAAGTACATAGTCACTAAGACTGATTAAATTCTTCTTCTATACCATCCAACAGGCTGTCTAGCCTACAATCCTGTTGGGAATACTTTGCGGCTAATTCTACTTGGTCATACACCAAACTGACGGGGTTCTCTTTCCCATCGGGCCCCACAGGTCCGACCTCGGCCATGTGGTTTGGGTCAGCTTTGGTATATCGCGTCTTCACCATAGCCTAGGCTTCCCTTTCACCTTGTCGGCAGGCTGATATCTTCCATAATCAGAAGCACCACCGTGCTCCCTTGAGCTTCTCTATCAGCTCCCCCATGCCTCCTGGCGGGGACGCGAATGGCCACAAGGCTTGGGCAATACCCTGCATCACCTGTCGAACTTGTTCGTGCAGTTGTGAGAGCTCTGGTAGAAGATCACCCGCAGACCCGGGCATCTCCTCCGCTGGACGACTCGTCAGCATACCTGCAGACATAACTCTGTTAGCCGGCTTCTTTGCCGAACTCCTTCAAAAGTTCATTCAAGCACTCGCTAAAAATGCCGCGTCGAAGCTGCTTATTCTCCTTCACGGAGTCCGCAAGCTAGGCTCGGACGTCTTTCACTTCCACGTCCAGTCAGATATTGGCGTCTTGGAGATTATTTTTCTCCTACCTGACCCGCCTAAGTACGCGCTCGCCAGCATTTAGCTGTCGATTAGGACGTTGCACATCCCCCGGCATGGCCTCCGGATTCACTCAGGGGTTATCTGCAACATCTACTGTTAGATTTGCATGCATGACGCATACTATCTGGTACCTGTAATTCTATGCAACAGAAGCAAGTGTTACCAGCGGGGGCCTTCTCGGACTCCTTCAACGCGGCCACCGCGGCCTGTAGCTGGGCTTTGCACTCTTCCAGCTCTTGAGACAATTGGGTATTCTTCTTTGTAAGAACCTGCACAATTAATGATCTTTAAATCAGTTGTGTCAAATGTTTCTAGTCTTAGGTGCTACTGATATATATATATATATATATAATCATCAGATTTTCCTACCCGTATATCCTTTACATAATGGTCCATAGCTCTGGCAAGACCATTTTGACCAGCACGGATGTACGCGTCTCCTGAGTTGAAGGCATTGAATGCCTCTTGGGAGAAACAAGCGTCATGGAGTACGGCCCGACGACGCCTGTGATTCATGGTGCTCTCCACTTTGTAATTTGTAGCGGATAGTTTGTCCGCATCCTCCGTAGGAGGAGCATCCGGCGTCCGCCCCGTGTTAGCTTCCGCCTCTGTGTCCGGCCCTGGAGCCCGACTGGTGGAGGCGTGATCAGCAGCCTCTCCGGATATAGTCCGGCGAGCGTTTTTCCTATTAGGAAACATGGACGTCATTATATTTTAAAGAAAGATGACAAGCATGAAGCGAGGTTTTGTATCATACCTCTGCGCTGGCGTCTCAGTCCTGACCGCCTTCCTTTTTGGCCTACCCAGCTTCAGTGCCCCTTGTTGGCGAGTCACTGCGGGTTCGGCATGGCGTCCCGAAGGCCTTCCCTGTAAAACACCATACGTGTACGGTCGGTGAAGTGCATAAAAGGGGATCCTTCTCGGAAGATGGGACTTCGGTTTTCCCTTACCTGCGATGCAAGGAGTAGCCCAGGATAGTCGGCTATGATGGCCACCATGGCATCATCGCAGCTCAACTGATAGAACGTCCTGTCTATCAGCTCCACAAATATGTCCGGATCCTCTTCGACTCCGAGATCGAGGGCCCGGTCAGGGTCCTCCGGTTGTGGAGGCGAGCTGTTGACCTCCCTTACAACTTTTTGCAGTTCCTACCATGAAACGACATGTAACATCCCAAATTTTCAATTTGGAATGTTATACATTAGGTCATCATGCATATCATATTTTATTTTGCTTTTGGTTTTGATCCTAGAAAATCCTAAGCAACTCAAGGACCCACGGAGAGAGTTGGGGATTTCGTTATTTACATATTTGAGTTTTCTCAAATTATGTAAACAGGATCATTTGATTTTATTTATTTTATCATCAATTATTTCTATTACAAAAATATGAGAGAGGGAATAAAATGACTTTCCCAAAATATAGAAATATTGAGGATTTAATAAAATAATCAAATAAGATTTATTTCGGAGTTTTTCGGTATTTTTATTTGAATTTAGGAAAAATGCGCGTTTTTCAAAGTTGTAGTTTGGGCCTAGATAAATGTTCACTTTATCGGGCTTGATTTTAGAAACCCGGCAAAATTTATTTCGTGATTTTTGGAGTCCGTTTAGTATTTCTTTTTATTTTTCTTCCGAGCGGAACTTTAAAAAAAATGCGCGGAACCGACTTTGGGCCGTACTCGGCCAGGACACCGCCGGCCAAGGCTATATAAGCCGCCGCCCCGGGGCCCGAAAGCCCAGCCGCCAGCCGCGCCTGACCTAACCCTAGCCGCCGCTAGCCGCCGCCGCCGCCGTCGCCGCCCGCCGCCGCCGCCGCCCCGCCGCTGACTCGCCGGAGTGCGCGCCGCCTAAGGTTCGCCGCCGCCTCGTTTTCCGTGCTGTTTTTTTTTAAATTTCTGTTCGTCGTTTTTCTTTTTCGTCGGATTTTTCGCGGTTATTTTGTGATCGCGATTTCTGATCCGATTTTCGTTTTAGTATAACTTTTCGCTCGTTTATCGGAATCAGGCGATTCAAGCGCCTGGAGTTTCGTCTCGAAACCCTCTTTCCGAATAATCAACTTAAACATGTTTTTGCTACTGTAAAATTTGCCCTAGATCTAGATTACTAGAACGAAGTTGTTTCTTTCGCCGTTTGATTTCTTTTGCTTCGTTCGATTTGATTCTTTTTGCCAACCAGGGTTCTTAAGTTGAACTTTCTGGTTAGATCTTCTATTTGAGTTTTACCTGTGCATTAGATGAGTACTTATTGTATGCTTGTTGTTTGTCTGCGATAGAATACCCGGAGTGCGCCGCCTGTTACTTCGAATCTCTAGGTTTCGCGGATCATCAGCGAGGCAAGTAACACTTTGATCATACCTTTTCTACAACCCAGTTTTATTGCATTAGATCAATCCTCACACATTGCATGATTAGGATCTAACTAAATTGTGGGATGGGAAGTAGATGAGGTAGTACCTATTACCTGTTTATTATCAAACCTTTGGGAGTTACTTCTACGTTTGCTTATTATGCCATGCTATGCTACTAGACGTGGATTGGGTGAGTGATATCCGTGACAGATGTGAGATTGTTAATTAATGGTTTATCTAAGGTGGCAACCTAACACACATCTGGGTGGATTGAGGCACCTGGGGTTTCCAGGACTTGCCTGTTTTCTTTGGACCGCCACCCAGGCTCAAAGGGATCATGAGATTATTCAAACTAGAAACTTCCGTGTGCAGCCAAAAGCCATTATGGGCTCTGGCATAGTCGATTAAGTTGTGCGAACTCTTACAGTGGTAGACTAGAAGATGTAGGGGATGTAGGTGGTACGGTCTACCCGATCGTAAGGTGCTAGCGCTTCTGAAAGACTATGTCTCGGTCATCCGTTTCTCAAACACCCTGTAGTGCGAGAAACCAAATGGAGGCGATCGAGTCTTGTGGGGAAAAGTGCGCAAGCCTCTGCAGAGTGTAACAAACTAATCATGGTTAGCCGTGTCCCCGGTTATGGACATCTTGAGTATCTAGTACCTGGATTATCATGCGAATCTCAACATGTTACTCTAAATTGAATTTGTTGGGTTTTAATGATGTTACTTAATTGGGATTGAGAATGCTGTCAACCATTCTCAATGTTTAACAACCACCATGATAGTAATTAAATTTATTCCTTTGAAGTAGGAAAAAATTGGCTTTATGCAAAAACTGTAACCATAGAGCTTTCCACCAGCCAAATATGCATATAGTATAGTTGTTGCATTCCATTATTCTCTATGTGTTACCTTGCCAGCATATTCCATGTGCTGACCCGTTTTCGGGCTGCAACGTTAATGTTGCAGACTTTTCAGACGACGATTAAGGAGTTTTTAGGTCATGGTTCTATACTCAGTGATGCCATTGGAGTTGATGGACTCACTTATCTTCCAAGCCTTCCGCTGTTATCGTCACTAGATGGCCTTAAGCCATATTTATTGTAATAAGTTCTCTTTTTGAGACACTCGATGTAATAAGTGTGTGATTGCTACTCTGTTACAAATCCTCCGAGTATTGTGTGGTGTCAGCATTACTGATCCAGGGATGACACCGAAGCACAGAGATCAGACTGTTTGAGGTCTAGTCGCTACAGAGATGGTATCAGAGCACACGCTGACTGTAGGACACGACCACTAAGCTAAAGACCTAGATCACTACTCACTCTCTTCTCTTCCGACCTCTCATCTTTTCTACTCTTTAGGATGGCGGATGCAAGGAACAAGTTCACCCAACCGGATGAAGATACACCCTTTGGACGCCACTTGAAGGAAGTCACTAGATACCTGAACATAGGAGTACCAAGCTTCACGGGAACCTACAACGCCACTTTACCTTAAGAAGAGCGCTGGATGATTCAAGTTCAAGTTCCAGGAAGGACGTTCATGCCAGCCACTGAGCCCATAGAGTTTTCTTTTGATGCACCAACTTGGAGTCTAGGAAAGAGTATGGCAGCTCACATCGCCATGGGATGCATTGGAGAAGTCTACCGCAAGGATCTTAAGGATACTATCTACCAGATTTGTGGGCGCCGAGATGAACACTGGGAGATGATTAGCACCAGGAAGGATAGATCAATCGCAGCTTTTATCCAGGAGTTAAACCAGCACAATCGACGATAGGAGAATCAGATGTGCGCCAACATGATAGATCTGAAGAAGGCTAAGACTAGAATCAAGGAACTGGAGGAAGAACTCAAGGCTACACGTGAAGATTATGAAGAAGAAATTGAAGTATTGGTGGAGAAGAATGACGATCTGATCAAGAAGATTGGAATATTTATGGGAGGCCCGACACCAGTAGATGAAGACGAGGAACCCAAGGAGATTAGCCCGGAAGACTACATCATCATTGACGGCACCGACTCGGAACAAGATAGTAGCGATGATGACTATGTGGATGAAGCATGAGCGGATATCATGGAGTCTACAACCGTAGAATATTTCTAGTAGACCACCTCATCAGTAGTAGTAGTCCACCATGTAAATTTGGTAGTCCGAGCACTTTTGCGATAGCTAGATCGATTGTATGTCCTTGTTTGATTGATTGAAGTGAATTTTTTGTTTTTGCCTCATGTGCATATGGGTAGTGTTTTCCCTTTAGACCCCCTCTATTCTTATATCTCATATTTTCTAAACCCTCAGATGCCTCCGAGACGTGACCCCGGATTTTCCTTTCCGCCGGAGCTCACTCAGTTGATCCAGCAGCAGAACACCTTGATGCAGTTGCTAGTTCAGAATCAGAATCAGGGGAACAATAACAACACCCCACCACCACCACCACCACCTGTTGACCACTTAGCCCGTTTTCTTAGGCTAAATCCGCCGGTGTTTTCTAGTAGCACCGAGCCGATAGTAGCAGATGATTGGCTCCGCAAGATAGCTAGGGAGTTGACCACAGCAGGATGCACAGATGTGGAGAAGGTTAAGTTTGCCGCACATCAGTTAGAAGGACCCGCAGCATCTTGGTGGGAGAATTTCACAGCCACCTTCCCAGTCGACACTGTCACATGGGACCAGTTTCAGCAGGCTTTTCGTACTGCCCATGTTTCAGCAGGAGCAATGGCCATGAAGAAGCGTGAGTTTCGTAACTTGCGCCAAGGAGGACGGATAGTTGGCCAGTATGTGGAGGAGTTTAGTAAGCTAGCACGTTATGCCCCAGATGACGTTGCTACGGATGCAGCTAAGCAGGAGAAGTTCCTGGAAGGACTGAATGATGAGTTGAGTATGCAGTTGATGGTAGCCACCTTCAACAACTACCAGGAGTTGGTAGACCGTGCTCTTATGATTGAAGGGAAGCAGCAGCAAATTGAGAACCGCAAGAGGAAGTATGGACAAGGAAAGTATAATTCAGGAGCTCAGCAGAAGCCTCGTTTTACCCCTAGGCCAGGAGGACATTTTCAGCATACCCATGGAGTAGGTAGCTCGCACAACCACAATGGCACCAAGAATGGTAATGGGAATGGAGGAAGCAATGGACAGAACCGCAGCTCCCCATCAACCCCAGCCAAGAAGGACTTGAGTCAAGTCACTTGCTATAAGTGTTCGAAGCCAGGCCATTATGCAAATGAATGTCTTGAAGGCCAAAACGGCAATGGAAGCTCTGGAAAGAAGCCGAACCCTTTCAACAGGGGACAGGTGAACCATGTTAATGTGGAGGAGGTTGAAGCTCAGCCCGATGCAGTAATAGGTAAGTTTTTGGTTAAGTCATTTACTGCACTCATTCTTTTTGATACTGGTGCATCGCATTCATACATATCAAGGGGATTTGTGGATCATTATAACCTACCAACCCAAGCCCTTAGGTCACCCATGTTAGTAACCTCGCCAGGAGCAGAGTATGTGGCAAGTCTATGGTGTGATCGGTTACCATCAAGGATTAGTAACTATGCTTTTCCCTCAGACCTAATAGTATTGGAATCTCAAGGATTTGATGTGATATTAGGCATGGATTGGTTATCAAAGTATGAAGGGAATATTGAGTGTGCTAGTAAGTCAATTTTGCTTACCACACCAGAAGGGAGAAGGATCAAGTATGTATCCCGGCATGTGCCAAACAGGACACAAATAAATTCCTTATTAGGAGTTGTGCAGGAGGAAGTACCAGTGGTAAAGGATTTTCCTGATGTATTTCCCGAAGAGTTGCCAGGCATGCCACCGGATAGAGACATTGAGTTTTTGATTGAACTTTTGCCAGGCACTGGGCCAATATCGAAGAGACCATATAGGATGCCAGCAAAAGATTTGGTGGAAATTAAGAAACAGATTAAGGATTACTGGATAAGGGATATATTCACCCAAGTTCTTCGCCTTGGGGATCGCCAGTACTTCTAGTAGAGAAGAAGAATGGATCGTTAAGGATGGTTGTTGACTATCGAGGATTGAATGAGGTAACGATCAAGAACAAGTACCCGCTACCAATGATCAACGATCTGTTTGATCGATTGCAAGGAGCTAAAGTGTTTTCCAAGATCGATTTGCAATCAGGATACCACCAGTTGAAGATTCGAGAACAGGATATACCTAAGACAGCATTCACCACAAGATATGGAATGTATGAGTATACCATTATGTCATTTGGACTGACTAACGCGCCTGCCTATTTTATGAACATGATGAACAAAGTGTTTATGGAGTTTTTGGATAAGTTCGTCGTAGTGTTCATTGATGATATCCTGGTATATTCGAAGAATGAAGAGGAGCATAAGGAGCATTTGTGTTTGGTATTTGGAAAGCTCAGAGAACATCAATTATATGCCAAGTTCAGCAAATGTGAATTTTGGGTTGAAGGAAGTAGGATTCCTCGGACATGTTATATCTGGAGAAGGTATAGCAGTAGATCCCGCTAAAGTTGAAACCGTGACCAAGTGGGAAGCCCCAACTATCGTTGGAGAGATCCGGAGTTTTCTTGGACTCGCAGGATACTACCGTAGGTTTATTGAGAATTTCTCAAGGATTGCGAAGCCTATGACGGAGTTGTTGAAGAAGGATACTAAGTTCAAATGGACTGATGAGTGTGAGGCAAGTTTCCAGGAGTTGAAGAACCGTTTGGTTACCTCACTAGTGTTGATTTTGCCAGATCAAACCAAGGATTATGAGGTGTATTGCGACGCTTCACGTCGAGGACCTGGAGCAGTGCTTATGCAAGAAGGGAGAGTTGTTTCGTATGCTTCATGACAACTGAAGCCCCACGAATTGAATTATGCTACGCATGATTTGGAGTTAGCAGCCGTAGTGCATGCATTGAAGACATGGAGACATTTCCTCATCGGAAATCATTGTGAGGTGTACACGGACCATAAGAGTTTGAAGTGCATTTTCACGCAGAAGGAGTTGAACCTCAGACAAAGGAGATGGTTGGAGCTCATCAAGGATTATGATATGAGATTGCATTATCATCCCGGGAAGGCTAATGTAGTAGCTGATGCATTAAGCCGCAAGAGCCATGTCAATACGTTAATGACGGGAGAAATACCCAAGGAGTTAGCAGAAAATCTTCGTGAGCTATGTTTGGAGATAGTTCCGAGAGGCTATGTAGCAGCGTTGGAAATTCAGTCAACTTTGATGGATAGAATCAGGGAAGCTCAGAAAACTGACAGAGAGATTGCCGCTATAAAGGAGAAACTGAGCAAGGGAAAAGCTAAAGGATTTCGTGAGGATGAGCATGACACCCTATGGTTTGAAGACCGTGTTTACATGCCCAATGACCCGGAGATCAGAAAATTGATTCTGCAAGAGGCACATGATTCACCATATTCGATTCACCCAGGAAATACCAAGATGTATTTGGATTTGAAGGATATTTTCTGGTGGACCGGAATGAAAAAGGATATTGCAGAGTATGTAGCAGTTTGTGACGTATGTCAGAGAGTAAAGGCAGAGCATCAGAAGCCAGCAGGATTATTACAACCATTGCCGATACCCGAATGGAAGTGGGATAAGCTAGGCATGGATTTTATCACGGGAGTACCAAGGACTCATTCAGGCTATGACTCGATTTGGGTCGTAGTTGATCAATTGACGAAGGTAGCACATTTCATCCCAGTAAAGACCACTTACACCAGTGCTAAGTTGGCAAAGATATACATGACCAGGATCGTATGTTTGCATGGAGTTCCGACGAGCATCGTATCAGATAGAGGAACCCAGTTTACCTCAAAGTTCTGGAAGCTGTTGCATGAGACTTTGGGTACTAGGTTAGAATTTAGTACAACTTTTCATCCGTAGACAGATGGACAGACTGAGAGAGTCAATCAGATTTTGGAGGATATGCTGAGAGCTTGTGCGCTAGATTATGGATCTAGTTGGGATGATAATTTGCCATATGCAGAGTTCTCTTACAATAATAGCTATCAAACCAGTTTGAAGATGGCCCCTTTCGAAGCTTTGTACGGAAGGAGGTGCAGGACACCGTTGTCATGGGACGAAGTTGGAGACCGCCAGTTGTTTGGACCAGATTTGATTAAGGAGTCTGAACAGAAGGTGAAGTTGATTCGCGATAGGCTCAAGGTAGCCCAGTCTAGACAGAAGAGTTATGCAGATTCTAAACGCAAGGAGACAGTTTACGAAGTCAGAGACAGAGCTTATCTTCGAGTATCCCCACTTCGAGGGATTAAGCGCTTTGGAGTTAAGGGGAAGTTAGTGCCACGATTTGTAGGACCATATCGAGTTTTGGAGCGTATGGGAGAAGTGGCTTACAAGTTGGAATTGCCAGAAGGATTAACAGGAGTGCATGATGTGTTTCACGTTTCTCAGTTGAAGAAGTGTCACGCGGAGATGGCTGACATACCTTTGAGAGACACAGTGCCATTGGAAGCAATTCAGTTGGATAACAATTTGACCTATGAGGAGAAACCAGTCAAGATTCTTGAGTTTGCCAGCCGAGTTACTCGTAGCAAGGTTATCAAGTTTTGCAAAGTTCAGTGGAGCCACCACACGGAGGATGAAGCCACCTGGGAGCGAGAGGAAGATTTGCTCAAAGACCACCCTCACCTATTTTCTAGCCAACCCGAATCTCGAGGGCGAGATTCATCTTAAGGGGGGTAGGTTTGTAACATCCCAAATTTTCAATTTGGAATGTTATACATTAGGTCATCATGCATATCATATTTTATTTTGCTTTTGGTTTTGATCCTAGAAAATCCTAAGCAACTCAAGGACCCACGGAGAGAGTTGGGGATTTCGTTATTTACATATTTGAGTTTTCTCAAATTATGTAAACAGGATCATTTGATTTTATTTATTTTATCATCAATTATTTCTATTACAAAAATATGAGAGAGGGAATAAAATGACTTTCCCAAAATATAGAAATATTGAGGATTTAATAAAAAAAATCAAATAAGATTTATTTCAGAGTTTTTCGGTATTTTTATTTGAATTTAGGAAAATGCGCGTTTTTCAAAGTTGTAGTTTGGGCCCAGATAAATGTTCACTTTATCGAGCTTCATTTTAGAAACCCGGCAAAATTTATTTCATGATTTTTGGAGTCTGTTTAGTATTTCTTTTTATTTTTCTTTCGAGCGGAACTTTAAAAAAAACGCGCGTAACCGACTTTGGGCCGTACTCGGCCAGGACACCACCGGCCAAGGCTATATAAGCCGCTGCCCCGGGGCCCGAAAGCCCAGCCGCCAGCCGCCCCTGACCTAACCCTAGCCGCCGCTAGCCGCCGCCGCCGCCCCGCCGCCGACTCGCCGGAGTGCGCGCCGCCCGAGGTTCGCCGCCGCCTTGTTTTCCGTGCAGTTTTTTTTTTTAAAATTTCTGTTCGTCGTTTTTCTTTTTCGTCGGATTTTTCGCGGTTATTTTCTGATCGCGATTTCTAATCCGATTTTCGTTTTAGTATAACTTTTCGCTCGTTTATCGGAATCAGGCGATTCAAGCGCCTGGAGTTTCATCTCGAAACCCTCTTTCCGAATAATCAACTTAAACATGTTTTTGCTACTGTAAAATTTTCCCTAGATCTAGATTACTAGAACGAAGTTGTTTCTTTCGCCGTTTGATTTCTTTTGCTTCGTTCGATTTGATTCTTTTTGCCAACCAAGGTTCTTAAGTTGAACTTTCTGGTTAGATCTTCTATTTGAGTTTTACCTGTGCATTAGATGAGTACTTATTGTATGCTTGTTGTTTGTCTACGATAGAATACCCGGAGTGCGCCGTCTATTACTTCGAATCTCTAGGTTTCGCGGATCATCAGCGAGGCAAGTAACACTTTGATCATACCTTTTCTACAACCCAGTTTTATTGCATTAGATCAATCCTCACACATTGCATGATTAGGATCTAATTAAATTGTGGGATGGGAAGTAGATGAGGTAGTACCTATTACCTGTTTATTATCAAACCTTTGGGAGTTACTTCTACGTTTGCTTATTATGCCATGCTATGCTACTAGACGTGGATTGGGTGAGTGATATCCATGACAGATGTGAGATTGTTAATTAATGGTTTATCTAAGGTGGCAACCTAACACACATCTGGGTGGATTGAGGCACCTGGGGTTTCCAGGACTTGCCTGTTTTCTTTGGACCGCCACCCAGGCTCAAAGGGATCATGAGATTATTCAAACTAGAAACTTCCGTGTGCAGCCACAAGCCATTATGGGCTCTGGCATAGTCGATTAAGTTGTGCGAACTCTTACAGTGGTAGACTAGCATATGTAGGGGATGTAGGTGGTACGGTCTACCCGATCGTAAGGTGCTAGCGCTTCTGAAAGACTATGTCTCGGTCATCCGTTTCTCAAACACCCTGTAGTGCGAGAAACCAAACGGAGGCGATCGAGTCTTGTGGGGAAAAGTGCGCAAACCTCTGCAGAGTGTAACAAACTAATCATGGTTAGCCGTGTCCCCGGTTATGGACATCTTGAGTATCTAGTACCTGGATTATCATGTGAATCTCAACATGTTACTCTAAATTGAATTTGTTGGGTTTTAATGATGTTACTTAATTGGGATTGAGAATGCTGTCAACCATTCTCAATGTTTAACAACCACCATGATAGTAATTAAATTTATTCCTTTGAAGTAGGAAAAAATTGGCTTTACGCAAAAACTATAACCATAGAGCTTTCCACCAGCCAAATATGCATATAGTATAGTTGTTGCATTCCATTATTCTCTATGTGTTACCTTGCCAGCATATTCCATGTGCTGACCCGTTTTCGGGCTGCAACGTTAATGTTGCAGACTTTTCAGACGACGATTAAGGAGTTTTTAGGTCGTGGTTCTATACTCAGTGATGCCATTGGAGTTGATGGACTCACTTATCTTCCAAGCCTTCCGCTGTTATCGTCACTAGATGGCCTTAAGCCATATTTATTGTAATAAGTTCTCTTTTGAGACACTCGATGTAATAAGTGTGTGATTGCTACTCTATTATAAATCCTCCGAGTACTGTGTGGTGTCAGCATTACTGATCCAGGGATGACACCGGAGCACAGAGATCAGACTGTTTGAGGTCTGGTCGCTACACAGCAAGGTGAGTATTTACGACGAAGAATGCGGGAAGGTTGGGAGTAAAGAGTGACGGCTCACCCATCTTGGAGGGTTGTACATGGAGAATCCATCCCGTGGCTTAATATAGATGAACTCCTCTTCCTCTCCCTTGAACAACTGGGACAGAATTTTTGCTAAAGCAGCAGCGGAGTTCGATCCCTTACGCCCGCAGCGGATGGCCTCATCTTCCCTGCTAAATCACCATAGGGGGTGCCCTCGATATTGAAGTGGCTGTGGCCCCCGCATTATGCATATTGACATAACCTCTATTATTGTCAATCTTGATTGAGCCAGCACTTTAATCCGGTCCATCAGGTAAAGGACTTCTCCGTTATCTTCCTCCTGGGGGGCTCCGTGGGCGCCAGCTTCGGCGTTTCTTCAGAGGAGCATTTGTGGAACTCGGGAAGACTCCTCCGAACAGGATCTGGAAGGGGGACGTCCTCCATGTAAAACCACTCCGAAGGCCAGTCTTCGAACGTTTTCTTCAAGGTACCAGACAGGTATCCGGTCCCGGCGATGCGCCATATTTCGGCTCCGCCCACTTGATATAGCGACCCCTCCTGTGTGCGGGGCACAAGGCAGAATAGCCTCTTCAACAGATCGAAATGAGCCTCGCAGCCCAGAAACAGCTCGCAAAGGGCGACATAACCAACGATAAGCAGGGGTGAAATAATGCAACTGGAGGCCTTAAAACTCTAGGAGCCCGTGGAGGAACAGATGGATTGGAAATCCAAGTCCCCTTAGTAAATAAGGGACGAGGCATACCCGCTCCCCCTTGGAGGGATTGGGGAAGCTCCCCGCTTGCTCCCCGCCATTATAGGTGGCGAGCCCGGCTCGAACGGGGACCATATATGCTGGAGGGAGAAATCCCTGGGTCTGCAACTCTACTAATTGGTTGTGCGGGACGGAACACTTCTCCGAGTCACCGGGCTTAGGGCTACGGGAGCGGGAGGAGGAGCTGCGGTGGCCGGCCATGTTGGAATGAATTTTTCCGAGCGCGCTCCGATGGATACTCACAGTGGGGGAATGGTATGATTTGGATCTAAGAATCCCCGTCCCTTTAATAGGCCGTTTATTTACATGGCTAGGGTGGCAAATGTAAAAATGCCCTGGCTCCTCGCATTCGCTCGACACGTGGAAGATAGCCCTTATTGGGCGTAGAAGCCTAGAAGTGCAACATTTATGGGGAGGCAGACACTACTCAGCAGATATTTAGAATTTGGAGAAGAACCCGCCTTGCAATGCCGAAGACAATCTGCGCGCCGGACTAATCGTCATTGAAGCCTGGTTCGACGGATACTGAGGGAGTCCTGGATTAGGGGGTCTCCGGACAGCCAGACTATATCCTTTGGCCAGACTGTGGAACTATGAAGATACAAGATTGAAAGACTTAGTCTCGTGTCTGGATGGGACTCTCCTTAGCATGGAAGGCAAGCTTGGCAATATAGATATGTAGATCTCCTCCCTTGTAACCGACTCTGTGTAACCCTAGCCCCCTCCGGTGTCTATATAAACCGGAGGGTTTAGTCCGTAGGACAAGATACAATCATACCATAGGCTAGCTTCTAGGGTTTAGCCTGTACGATCTCGTGGTAGATCAACTCTTGTAATACTCATATCATCAAGAACAATGAAGCAGGACGTAGGGTATTACCTCCATCAAGAGGGCCCGAACTTGGGTAAACATCGTGTCCCCTGCCTCCTGTTACCATCTGCCTTAGACGCACAGTTCGGGACCCCCTACCCGAGATCCGCCAGTTTTCACACCGACACCAGGCAAGGCCAATGTCACTGCAGACGCTTTGAGTAGGAAGGCTTACTGCAACAGCTTAATTCTCAAGCCCTTCCAACTAGACCTTTGTGAAGCTTTCCAAAAACTGAACCTCCAAGTTGTTCCTCAAGGCTTTCTTGCCAACATCCAAGTCTCTACTACTTTGGAAGATCAAATTCGTGAGGCACAACTCCTTGATACCCTGGTGAATAAGGTGAAACATGGGATTGCCAAGGGTCTATCCAAATACAAGTGCTATCGCATTGATGACAAAGACACTCTATTCTTCGAGGACCGGATTGTGGTTCCTAAAGGTGATCTAAGGAAGGTCATTATGAACGAGGCACACAATTCTCTTTTGTCCATTCATCCTGTAAGTATGAATATGTACCATGACCTCAAGCAGTCGTATTGGTGGACTCGAATGAAGCGAGAAATTGCTCAATTCGTGAATGAATGTGATGTCTGTTGAAGGGTGAAAGCAGAACACCAACGACCAGCTGGTCTCCTCCAACCTCTTGCTATTCCATAATGGAAGTTTAACCATATCAAAATGGACTTCGTGACTGGATTTCCTAAGTCCAAGCGTGGAAATGATTCTATTTTCGTTGTCATTGACAAGCTTACTAAAGTGGCTCATTTCCTTCCAATCAAAGAATCTATCACAGCAGCTCAGTTGGCTGAGCTATACACCTCCAGGATTGTCTCCTTGCATGGCATTCCACAAATGATATCTTCAGATCATGGAAGAATTTTCACCTCCAAGTTCTAGGACTCCTTCCAGAAGGCCATGGGCACCAATATTCGCTTCAGCACAGCTTTCCATCCTCAAACTAGTGGCCAAGTCAAGCAAGTCAATCAAATTCTTGAAGATATGCTCAGGGCTTGTGTCATCTCTTTCGGTATGAAGTGGGAAGATTGTCTTCCTTATGCCGAGTTCTCCTAATTTCCAAGTGAGTTCGGGCAAGGCCCCATTCGAAATTCTCTATGGCAGGAAGTGTCGTACTCCTCTCAATTGGTCAGAGACTGGTGAACGCCAACTTCTTGGTAACGACTTAATCACATAAGCTGAAGAAATGTGTAAAGTCATCCATGAAAATCTCAAAGCCACACAATCACGACAGAAGAGTTACTATGATAGCAAGCACCGTGACTTGGCTTTCGAGATCGGAGACCATGTCTACCTCCACGTCTCTCCAATGAAAGGCACTCGTCGCTTCGTTATCAAAGGGAAGCTTTCCCCTAGATACGTGGGTCCTTTCAAGATCATTGGAAAAAGAGGCGACGCCTATCAACTTGAGCTTCCGTCCAACTTCGCAAATGTGCACGATGTGTTTCACGTGTCATAACTTTGCAAGTGTTTCAAGACTCCTAAACGCACTATCAACTTCAAAGAGATTGATCTCCAAGAAGATCTGTCTTATCATGAGCATCTCGTTGCTATTTTAGAAGAAACTGAGCGCAAGACTCGCAACAAGTCAATCAAATTCCTGAAAGTGAAGTGGTCACACCATTCCGACCGAGAAGCCACCTGGGAACGCGAGGATCACCTTCGTTCCGAATATCCGGAGTTCTTTCAGTCCTAGATCTTGGGAAGAGATCCTCTTGTAGTCGTGGAGTGTTGTAACACCCTGGATGTAACTTGCCATATTTGTAACTCTGACTCTTGCCATTTTTGGCTTTATGTTATGAGATTCCCTCCGTGTTTGGGTTTTTGTCTTTGTTTTGCATTTTGTTCATGTCATGCATTTCATATCATGTCATCATGTGCATCGCATTTGCATTCGTGTTCGTCTCATGCATCCGAGCCTTTTCAAAGTTGTCTCTTTCGTAATCCGACACTCCCACATGCACCAGCGCACCCCTCTTGTCTCGTTTCGTGATCGGGAGCTAAACGTTCTCGGAATGGGCCAAGATTTGTGAAGTGCCCTTGGTACACTACCTGTAGACCACCTGTCAAATTTCGTTCCATTTGGAGGCCGTTTGATGCCCGAACGGTTAACCGGGTAACAGGAAAGCCTCTTTTGTGTTGCAGCCCAACGCCCCTCCAAAACAGCCCAATAACCCTTCTAAACCATCTCCATGTCTCCGCCGTCGGATCACGATCGTGTGGGCAAAAACCGCACCTCATTTGGACATTCCTACCTCCATCTACCTATAAATATGTGCCCCTCCCCGAAAAATTCTCGGATGAAACCCTAGCAAATCTCCCCACTCCGTCGCCGGACATGTCCGCCACCCACCGAATGAGATCTCACCGCCAACCGTAGCAACTCGCCGCCTGCCACGTGGCACGCCCCCACCCGCCACCGCGGCGGCCCGCGTAGCCCGCGGCAGGCCCGCTCCCCGCGGCCCTAGGCCCGCGCCTCCTCTCGCCCGCTCGCTCCGCCGCCTCGCCGCCGTCCTGCCGCAGTTCGCCGGTGCATCGCCACCCTTCGTCGCCAGTCGCCGCTCGGGACCCGCGCCCGTGCCGCCTCTCCCCGTCGGCGCCAGCTCCGTCCCCGACATCCGGTGACTCCACCTCGTGCTCCAGCCGGCCATCTCCCTCCACCCCGGCGACCAACTCCGGCGAGACTCCGACCATCCTCGATCTGCGTGCAAATCCTAGATCCAGATCTGGGAGGTGATTTTTCGTCTAAGTCCTTGAACCATAACATTTTCATGCCTCCTTCATTGCATCATATCTCGATGACCGTGGCTCCAAATCATGCATATGATATGTCAAATTGTTCGCCTCGTTGAGATCTTCATGTTAGAAGCTTTTCCATGCATGATACTGTCCATTATGATGCCTTTTTTTGTTGTTGCAAGAGTGCTATAAAATGTTAATTGCTGGTACTTATCAGAACATGGTGATTTGTCATTTTTATTGCATTTGATGTGTGCATTCCTATGAGCATGAGGTCTACATATGTTTTGAACTACAACATGCCATATTTACAGGGGTGCAAGTCTTGTAATTTTGTGATCTATGTGGTGACTAGCAAAAGCATGCAAACTAGACTCTATGATGTTGCTGTTTTCAGGGACTTTGGTTTTTGCTGTCTTTTTCCTGCTGTTATTTCGAGGCCATGTAAACTTGATGCTACATTAAGATCCATGCTTATTTTGAGATACTTCAGTAAGCATGTTTTGACTATGTGGTTATTCTATATCCATTCATGCGCCTGTTTGAAACTATGGAGTGCTCTAGAATATCTTTTTCTTTCTCTACTTATGCTATAAAATATTCCTAGCAAATTGTTAACATGTTAATCAATATTGCCATGGTTGTTGCTAGTGATACATGCATCCTATGTACTTGCTCTTGCCATGTTTAGCTTCATGAACACGTATTATTACTGTTGGTATGCTTGTGTTGTCATGCAATGCTTTGTGGTGAGTGGCATGAGCTCGCAAATTTACTATCATAAATCTGTTTATGCCATGCTCTGTTTTTCTTCTAAGTCTGAAATTGTTAATAAAACTTGCTATGTTTACATGGGGTCCATAATATCTTCTGTGCCTTTTTGGCTCATGTTCAGTAAGGGACTTTTGTTCTATGAATTTAGTAGAATCATGCCATGCTTTTTTTGCTATGATATGTTCCTGTAGCATGTTGTTTGGTTGCTCTAAACATTGCTTCCTGATGTTGTTTTTGACATGTTAGTATTTTCACCAAGTCTGTGAAGCTGATATCTTTTGCAAGTTTGCCATGCTTGTTTGAACATGTTCTTGAGTGATTTAGCCATAGCTCAGTGTTCATGTTTTGTCAAGTATCTCTTTTACATCACTGTCATATGCTTTGTTGCTATGTTGGGGGTGCAGTAGCTTAGTTTATTATTGCGTTCTAAGTGCCATCATGCTGTTAATTGCAGATTTGCGTCATTCTTGTTTTGCTTGCCATTTGCAAATCGTGCATCCGTTTCCGGTGAGCTTTATATCGATTTCGACCGAAATCACCTCATCTTTCCAGCGGCATACTTGGTTCGCCAAGTTCATACCTTGATTATCCTTGTCCTTCTGGAGCACGCATATGCATTGCATATCACATCTTGCATATCATGCCATGTATTGCATTATGTTGTTTGTGCATTGCACCGTGATTGAATGTCGTTCCATTGCTTGTATACTTGCATTGGGTAGAGCTGGGAGACGAGAAAGTGACCGAGGAACCTGTTGAGTATGCTAACGGGGATCAAGCTTTCGACAACTCTGAGAACTTTGCAGGCAAGATGACCATACCCTCGAAATCACTTCTATCTTTGCTTGCTAGTTGTTCGTTCTATCGCTATGTCGCGCTACCTACCACTTGCTATATCATGCCTCCCATATTTCCATGTCAAGCTTCTAACCCACCTTCCTAGCAAACCGTTTTTTGGCTATGTTACCGCTTTTGCTCAACCCCTCTTATAGCGTTGCTAGTTGCAGGTGAAGTTGAAGTTTGTTCCATGTTGGAACATGGATATTGTTGGGATATCATTATTAACTCTTATTTACTTTAATGCATCTATATACTTGGTAAAGGGTAGAAGGCTTGGCCTTATGCCTGGTGTTCTGTTCCACTCTTGCCACCCTAGTTTCCGTCATACCGATGTTATGTTCCTTGATTTTGTGTTCCTTACGCGGTTGGTTGTTATGGGAACCCCTTGATAGTTATCCTTGAATAAAACTCCTACAATAAGGCCCAACCTTGGTTTTACATTTGTCTACCTAAGAATTTTCCCTTGGGTTCTGCAGACTCAAGGGTCATCTTTATGTTAACCCTCCCCCCCCGCCCGGGCCATTGCTCCTCTGAGTGTTGGTCCAAACCGAGTAGACTGCGGGGCCACCTCAGGGAAACTTGAGGGTTTGTTTTACTCGTAGGATGTCTCATCCAGTGTGCCCTGAGAACGAGATACGTGTGACTCCTATTGGGATTTGTCGGCACATCGGGCGGCTTTGCTGGTCTTGTTTTACCATTGTCGAAATGTCTTGTAACCGAGATTCCGAGACTGATCGGGTCTTCCTAGGAGAAGGAATATCCTTCATTGACCGTGAGAGCTTGTGAATGGCTAAGTTGGTACACCCCTGTAGGGTATAAACTTTCAAGAGCCGTGCCCGCGGTTATGTGGCAGATGGGAATTTGTTAATATCCGGTTGTAGAGAACTTGACACTTAACTTAATTAAAAAAGAATCAACTGCGTGTGTAGCCATGATGGTCTCTTTTTGGCGGAGTCCGGGAAGAGAACACGGTCTTGTGTGATGTTTGAACGTAAGTAGCTTCAGGATCACTTCTTGATCACTTCTAGTTTCTCGACCATTGCGCTGCTTCTCTTCTCGCTCCTATTTGCGTATGTTAGCCACAATATATGCTAGTGCTTGCTGTAGCTCCACCTAACTACCTTCTCCTACCCATAAGCTTAAATAGTCTTGATCTCGTGGGTGTGAGATTGCCGAGTCCTCGTGACTCACGGATACTTCCAAACAGTTGCAGGTGCCGAGGATACCAGTGCAGGTGATGCTACCGAACTGAAGTGGGAGTTTGACGAGGATTTGGGTCATTACTATGTTTTGTTTCCTGATGATCAGTAGTGGATCCCAGTTGGGACGATTGGGGATCTAGCATTTGGAGTTTATCTTCCTTTTTATTCGGATTTGACCATAGTCGGTCTTTGAGTGTATTTGGATGATGTATGAATTATTTATGTATTGTGTGAAGTGGCGATTGTAAGCCAACTCTTTATCCCTTTCTTATTCAGTACATGGGATTGTGTGAAGATTACCCCTCTTGCGACAAAACTACCATGCGGCTATGCCTCTAAGTCGTGCCCAGACACGTGGGAGATATAGCCGCATTGTGGGTGTTACAAGTTGTTAATCGGAGCCATCCCCGACTTAGGAGCCCCCTACTTGATCGAATCGCTGACGTTGTTGAGTCTAGAACAAAATGTTTTGAGTCTTAGGATTATATATATCGGAGAGTAGGATTCTTTTTACTCCTCAGTCCCTTCGTCGCTCTGGTGAGGCTTCCTAACATAGAAGTTTTGACTTTTATCTCCTCAAATTTCACGAAAAACAATTAGGATCACACGGGTATCTTGGAATCATTCCGATAGTCTTGTAACGAGAACATTGTTCTTGGTGCCTCCTGACATTTAGGGGTTGTGGCAGTGTCCCGGGAGTTGAGCTCCGAGGTGTTGTCATCACCATTTTATCGTTGCAGTTCTGGAGTACCTGAGTTCGCCGATATCGAAAATCTCTTTTATGCAGTTGTTGGTGAGATAACCTCGATGCCACCCAGTACTGGGGCAGGAGTTCGGCGGTATTGCCATAACTCGTATAACGGATGCTTTTCGAAGGTTGAGGTACATGATTTCCGAAGGTTTCTTGGTTATGTGTTGAAGGATGGATACAACTGGATGTAGGAATTGTTAGTTTGGGTGAGATATTATGCTTCCCCTGTATCCCCAACACCTGATTGCATAACTAGAAAGTTTCGGGAGTTTTATAGGTGGGAATTCAAGTAGCTCTAGTATTTCTTCCGGCAGATATTTGGTTTGTGATTGGGTAATCCTTAACACTTATTTGTTCTTATCCGTACCTTGTTGTTTTATTCATCTACCTTTATCTAAGTGGCCTCTCACCTTAATGGACGTGTGATGATTTACTTTGGAATTCATTCGTTCATCCTTGTTTGAATGTTAAGACTATATGTTGCTATTTCTATCCATTGATTCAGCTTGAATATCTGTCTATCAAGATTCTAATGGATGTCACCCTCTTCAGGATGGCTCCTCCAACGCATCAGAATCCAGACCGCAATGATGGGGAACAGTCGAACCCTCCGCCACCACGTCCACCTCCGGAGGCATGGCAAGCTGTCATGGCAGCCACCAACGGCAACACTCAGATGCTTTTGCAACTCTAGCAAGAGTGCAACCTAGGTCAAGGCAACCAAGGAAATCAAGGCCAAGGGAATTCCAACAATCAACCTCAGTTTACTACCCTCAACCAGTTCCTCGCAAACTAGCCGAAGTCTTTCAGCAAATGTGTCGAAGCCACAGAAGCGGAAGATTGGCTCATGGACATCCGTAATCATTTTAAACGTAGCAATGTCAGGCCTGGGGACTTTGTCAAGTTTGCTTCGTTTCAACTCAAGACCAAGTTGCTGAGTGGTTTCAACAATACAGAGATTCTAGAGGAGGTTGTGTGATTACTTGGGATGATTTCCGCCGAGACTTCAAAGCTCATCATATCCCAGCAAGTGTTGCTAAGAGAAACCGTGAGGAGTTTTGCAATCTCAAGTAAGACAACATGTCCGTGTACCAATCCAATATCTAGTTTCAGAAACTTTCTCTCCTCGCTAAACAAGATGTTCCTGATGAAAAGAGTATGATCTATCAATTCAGAGGTGGCCTTAGAGAAGATCTGTAGTTAACTCTCGTGCTTCTTGAGCCGACTAAGTTCGATCAATTCTATAACATGGCACTAAAGCAAGAACTGCTCAGCTCAAGTGTGAGGCTTCTATGAATAGAGTAAAGGATGCAGTTCAGTCTTCTTCTTCCTCACAAGTGGCAGCTAAGCAATAGAAGTTCTAGTTGCCTCCTCCTCTGTCTCGCCAGCCCTACCAGCAGAAGAGCAAAGGTGGCAATGGATCTTTCCACCCACCCAACCCAGGCTATCAGAACAAAGCTCAGTATCAAACTCCAAGGTCAAGTGCTCCTTATCATCGCCCGCTCTCAGAGGTTACTTGCAACAAGTGTCAGCAGAAAGGGCACTATGCAACCAGATTCTTCAACCAAAGGCGCCTTCCGCCTCCTCCTCCTGTGAGATCTTCCAGCAATGCAGTGGTCAAGCATAATTCCAAGTCTGCAAGGGTGAACTTGATGAATGCAGCTCAGGCAGAGGATTCTTCATAAGTGATCATGGGTAACCTTTCAGTTAACTCCATTCCTGCTAAAGTCTTATTTGATACTGGTGCATCGCATTCTTTCATGTCATATCCATTTGCATCGGAGCACAATGTTGACATAGAGATTTTGTCCAAAGTTATGCAAGTTGCTTCTTTGGGAAAGCTTATGACTTCTAGTTTGGTTGCTCCCGATGTCTCTGTCCAGTTGGGCAACTATAATTTTTGTCTTCTCCAATTGTTCTTGGCGACTCGCATATTGATCTAATTCTTGGCATGGACTGGCTTTCTAAGCACAAGGCTCAGCTTGATTGTGGTGCTAGAGAGATTCAATTGACACACTCTTCTGACTATGTGATCATCTATGCCGCTCAGGACGAAACCATTTGATTATTTTCCCTCAATGAGAAGGGCGAGTTGAATGCCATCTCTCAGATTCCAGTCGTTTGTGAATATCAAGACGTCTTTCCAGAAGAGCTTCCGGGAATGCCTCCTCACCGGCTAGTTGAATTCGTTATCGATCTTGAGCCTGGTACGGAACCCTTGTGTAAGCGTCCTTACAAGCTTGGACCAGAGGAGTTGAAGGAATTGAAGAAACAACTGGATGAACAAGAGCGTATGGGTCTGATCAGACCGAGTTCATCTCCATGGGGTTGTGGTGTTATTTCTGTCCGGAAGAAGAATGGAACGAACCGATTCTGTGTCGACTACCGTCCATTGAACAAGAATACAATTAAGAACAAGTATCCATTTCCCAACATCAATGAGCTATTCGAGCAACTTAAAAGTGCCAAAGTATTCTCCAAGCTTGACCTCCGTATGGGTTATCATCAGATTCGCATTCATGAACAAGATATTCCCAAGACAGCATTCAGAACAAGCTATGGTTCTTATGAATATAATGTCATGTCTTTCGGCCTTGTCAATGCTCCTCCAGCATTCTCTCGCATGATGAACTTCATCTTCAACCCTTACACAAATGATTTCGTCCTGGTGTATCTCAATGACATTTTGGTCTTCTCCAAGAATAAGGAGGATCATGCCAAGCATTTGAGGTTGGTGCTCGACAAGCTCAGAGAGCATCAATTCTATGCGAAGTTTTCCAAGTGTGAGTTCTGGCTTGATGAGGTTCTTTACCTTGGTCATATCATCTCCACCAAGGGCATCGCTGTTAATCCCGAGAAGGTGTCTACAATTGTGAATTGGGAACCTGCTCAGAATGTCAAGCAGCTCCGCAGTTTTCTTGGAGTTGCAAGCTATTGTCGGAGATTCGTTGAGAATTTCTCTAAGGTTGCAAAGCCTCTTTCCAACCTCCTCCAGAAGCATGTCAAGTATGTCTGGACACCTGAACGTGACGTGGCTTTCAACACCCTCAAAGAGAAGTTAGTCACAGCTCCTGTCTTAACTCCTCCTGACGAATCCAAGCCATTCGAAGTTTTCTGTGATGCTTCCTTACAAGGTCTCGGTGATGTGTTAATGCAAGAGAAGAAAGTTGTGGCTTATACCTCTCTTTAGTTGAAGCCCAACGAAGAGAACTACCCCACTCACGATCTTTAGTTGGTGGCAGTTGTCCATGCATTATTAACGTGGAGACATCTCTTGTTGGGAAAGTGGACATTTTCACAGATCATAAGAGCCTCAAGTACATCTTCACTCAACCCAACCTCAACCTCAGACAGAGTCGATGGGTCGAAATGATTCAAGAATTCAATCCGAGTATTGAATATACTCTAGGAAAGGCCAATGTCATTGCAGATGCTTTGAGCAGGAAGGCTTACTGCAACAGCTCAATTCTCAAGCCCTTCCAACCAGACCTTTGTGAAGCGAGCTATGGAGCGAAATATGTCCGGATCCTCTTCGAGCTCCACCTCTAGTAGCTTCAGGATCACTTCTAGTTTCTCGACCGTTGCATTGCTTCTCTTCTCGCTCTTATTTGCGTAAGTTAGCCACCATATATGCTAGTGCTTTCTGCAGCTCAACCTCACTACCTTCTCCTACCCATAAGCTGAAATAGTCTTGATCTCGCGGGTGTGAGATTGCTTTGTCCTCGTGACTCACGGATACTTCCAAACAGTTGCAGGTGCCGAGGATACCAGTGTAGGTGATGCTACCGAACTCAAGTGGGAGTTAGATGAGGATCTGGGTCGTTACTACTTTTCGTTTCCTGAAGATCAGTAGTGGAGCCCAGTTGGGACGATCGGGGATCTAGCATTTGTGGTTTATCTTCCTTTTTATTCGGATTTGACCGTAGTCGGTCTTTGAGTGTATTTGGATGATGTATGAATTATTTATGTATTGTGTGAAGTGGAGATTGTAAGCCAACTCTTTATCCCTTTCTTATTCAGTACATGGGATTGTGTGAAGATTACCCCTCTTGTGACAAAACTACCATGCGGCTATGCCTCTAAGTCGTGCCCCGACACGTGGGAGATATAGCCGCATTGTGCGTGTTAAAACTGTCTCCACCTCCACCAGGACCGCTTGGTGCCTAGCCTCCTGACCTGCCAGGATGCTCCGCAGATTGCGCTGGAAGGCGGCAGCCATGCTCGACAGGCCAAACGACATGCAAACATAGCTGTGAGGCGGGCCCTCACACCAGCCAGCACGCGAAGGCCAGAAGCGGTCCTGAGATGCGGCCATGTTGAGCCCTGGGATGTCGATGCAGACGCGGAACTCACTACCCTCGCCTGGGTGGGGAGCAGCACCAGGTGGGCGGCGGTCACCGCGTATTGCGCTTGCTTCCTGAAGCTCCTGAGATGCCTTGGTGATGAACCCGTGAGCGCCGGGCGCTCCTCGCCCGGTGTCCTCCTGAGGGAAACGTGTCGCAAAGCACGCCTCCACGTGGTGCCCGAGCGCCTCCCTCGTGATGTTGTCCAGATCCGAGGCCCTCAAGAAGAGAGCCCGCGAGCCCTGCCCGAGGAGGGTGCCGGGCGCGCCTCCCTACGCAAGGGAGGGAGGCTCCCCAGGCGCCGGCGTGGATCCTGAAGTGGCCGCTGGAGGTGCCACTCCCCTAAGGCCCAGTGCGGAGTAGCTACTTCTTCTTCTTGGGGTCGGCCTCAGGAGGGTACTGCGCACTCGCGCTATCAGGGTCTTCGATTGATGCGGCCTGTAAGGCGCGCTCGAGGGAGCACACCGCGTCTCTTTCTTCACAAGGGTCCGTGATGATTCCGCAGCTTCCCGGCATATTGAGGACATTGTAGCCATGGTGTGTCACTGCCATGAATTGGGCCAGTGCTGGGTACCCGAGGATGGCATTCTACGGCAGGCGGATGTGGGCGACATCGAAGTCGATGAGCTCGGTGTGGTAGTTGTTGTGCTGACCGAAGGTGACAGGGAGGCAAACTTGCCCTATCGGGGTGGTGGAGCCGTCTGTCGCTCCTGAGAAAGGCTTGGTGGGATGGAGCTAATCGTATGGCTCTTGAAGGCTGTCGAACGTCTCGACGGACATGACACTGAGTCCTGCGCCACCGTCGATGAGGGTCTTGGTGACTTGGACATTGCTGATGACAGGTGAACAGAGCATCGGGAGGACGCCAGCGGTTGCCTCGCATTTGAGATGGTCCGCCGAGCTAAAGGTGATGGCGTACTTGGACCACCTGAGTGGGCGCGTAGCCTTGAGCTTGGGGAGGGCTGCATTCACTTCCTAGGAGAACTGCTTGAAGATGCGCTAGGAGGATGGGGCCTGAGCGCCACCCAAGATGCAGGCGACGGCGCGTGGCTCCTGGAAGCCCCCAGCCCCTTCGTCCTGTTGATGGTCGTCGTTCCATCTTGGCGGCGGCAGTGGAGGGAGACCAGGGTTGCCTTGAGGACGATCTTCATGAGGCTGGTCCCTCCAGGCCCCCTCACGAGGCTGGTCCTGCCAACGATCCTCGCGACGCTGGTCGCGCCACTCTTGGCAAGGCCCACGGTCATCCCAATGTCCTGCACCTCGTCCACCTCCTCGGCCGTAGCCCCGATCGTTGCGCTCGGGGCGTCGACCGAAGCGTCCATCTCGAATGGCCCTCAGCTCTTGACAATCGTTGGTGTTGTGCGTGCGCACGTTGTGGAAGGTGCAGAACATAAGGCCGCCCTTGGATGACTCGGGAAGATCTCGGCCGTGCTTGGTGTCCGATTCTGCTGCGAGTACAGCCACTCCTTTGCGCTTCACGTCCTTGACCTTGGCCTTCTTCTCCCCTGGATCCGCAAGAGGGAGCTCGAGGAGGGAGAGACGCCCCTCCTCAGCCCTTGCACACTTGGTTGCTATGTTGAACAGCTCCAAGGTCGTGCACAGCTCCTCATGGATGGCGAGCTCCTCCTTCATCTTTACGTCACGGACGCCGTCAGAGAACGCTGAGATGATGGCCTCATCCGTCACCTTGGGGATCTTGATACGTGCGCTGTTGAAGCATTGGATGTACTTCTGCAGGGTTTCTCCCGGTTGGTGCTTGATGCGGCGCAGGTCACCCGCGACCGGGAGGCGGTGTCGAGTGCCCTGGAAGTTGGCAATGAAGTGGTTGCACATCTCATCCTAGGAGGAATCGAGCATGGGGAAGGTTCAGGAGCCATGAGCGGGCGCCGTCCTTGAGAGCCATGGGAAACCAGTTCGCCATGACCTTTTCATCGCCGTTGGCCGCTTCGATGCTCAGCTCGTAGAGCTGCAGAAACTCGCAGAGTCGGGGCTGCCATCGTAGCGAGGAGGTAGATCCGACTTGAACTTGCCCGGACAGACGACTCTACGCAGCTCAGGAGTGAAGGCACGGCAGCCCGCCGTGGCCACCGAGGCCCATCGTGGAGGTGGAGCTTGACCTTGGAGTCCCTATGCTGCCATGGCAAGTGGCACATGGCCCTGCCGCAGCAAGCGATCCTAATGCATTGGTGCTGGAAGTGGTGGAGCATCTTCTTGCTGACGGGGAACCTCCTGGCAACTTCTTTCTTCACGCATAGGCACACGGTGCAGCGGATCACGCCACTGGGCCGCACATCTTGGAGCAAGGACACCGTCTTGACGCGAGGGAGGCTGAGGCGCTCCATGAGCCACGTGCTTCGGCGCGAGGGTACCATCTTGGTGCTGAGGGGGCAGAGGCGCTCCATGATCCACATCGCCCGCAGCCGGGGGCGGGCGAGGCAGCGAGAGGGATGGTCCAAAGGAGCCCCCCGCAGCGTTGACGAGCTCGGCGATGCGGTCCAACTAGTCCTCGTAGAGGTCGTCGACCGGCAGGTAGCGCAGGAGCTCGCGTGCCATGAGCAGCACGGCTTGTGTGTCCATGGGGGCGCAGCGCACGTGAGACGATGAGACGGCCAGAGTCAGGGACGAGGTGGCGGTGTGACCATCTCGCCGCACAAAGGGGTGCAGTGAAGAGGCTTGCTGTTCATTTGCCGTCGGGCCGGTGGCTGCGGGTGACGGAGAATGACGGGGAGGTACGCCGACAGGGGCGGTCTGAGCGACATGGGTGGCGAGAGCGGCTCGGCGCTCAACACGGGCCCGGCGAGCGTCGGCCATGAACTTGGCGGAGTGGTGAAGCGCGGATCGACAAAGAGGAAAGCTTCGGCGCACCCCTACCTAGTGCGCCAAATTTCGGATTTCAGTTTCCGGCAAAACCCTTGAGGTTCGAACACTAGGGTGCGCACAAAGATCTCTCCCCCTCTCTAGCTCGCGCATTCTACGATCTCACGGCCTAGCTCGACGAACCCAAAGAACATGAGACACAAGATTTATACTGGTTCAGGCCACCGTTGTGGTGTAATACCCTACTCCAGTGTGGTGTGGTGGATTGCCTCTTGGGCTGACGATGAACAGTTACAAGGGAAGAATAGCCTCGCGAGGAGAGGTGTTCTTGTGCTTAGTGAACTTGAGTGGTTGGGGTGATATGGATCCGATCTAGGTCCCAATCAGACGCCTCCCTATGGTGGTGGCTACTCCTATTTATATAGGCCCTGGTCCTCTTCCCAAATATTGAGCGGGAAGGGATCCCACAATGGCCAAATTCAAAGGGAGACAACTAGTACAAGCTATCTTGACAAAAGTAGTCTTCGCCTGCCAAAGGCTCTGGTGGTGACACCGTCTTGGGCTCCATGGTGACCTCCGTCCTGTCATTCTGCTGGTCTTGTTCTTGTTGCACCGATATGGAAACCTTTGCCTGACGCCTCGGGACTCCTCGTCTGCGCTTTCCCCTTTAGCACCAAAGAGGAAACGAGGACACTGCGCGCTGGCACCCGCCTGGCGCCCGCCCGGCTCCAGTCATCACGGCTTGCGTCATAGAAACCTTGTGAGGCTCCCCTTGCCTTGATCTCTCTGCCCCTCGTGAGCCAGCCTGGTGAGGCCGCCCCTGAGGAGGTCTTGCGTCATCCACCTCGCGAGGCTTGGCCCCTCGCGGGGGTCTTGACTGTTTGCTGGTGAAGATGGGCCCTATAGGGCCGTTGGTGGAGCCACGCCGCGGGCCGCGGGCAGGCAAGTCTGGGGACCCCCGTTCCAGAACGCCGACAAGGTCCAGGGGCTTCTGTTGGTGCAACAAACCCTGGGTCCGTTGCCTAGACTGTGCACAGGCACGAGAACAACTTCACAGCACCAAGGTCAGATTGGAGCACAAGGGACCAACCCTTTGAAGGATCCAAGTATAGATCGGGAAGACCAAGAAGAGCCAGAAAATCAAGATATCGTTAAGGGGAAAACCTCCCTTACTGGGCAAGCAAGCCTAGCAAGGATGGGGTTACCCCCCGGAAGCAAGCCTTCCGGTCATCCTGGCATGTCTGCCGGAGCTTACGGAAGCAGAACCACTCCACCGCACCACCTCATCCATGTCATCAACTAGTGCGGTGTCAAGCTCCAAAGTGACTAAGTGGCTGTTATTTGCCACATGGCAGCCACTTCCTACAGAAAATACCTCCAAGTGACACCAGTCCTAAGACGTGTCAAGCAAGCAGGCGCGAAGCTGGCAAAACAGCCCGGTAGGGCCTCCCGGGCGAGCTGCGATGTGACATTGAGCGGTGCATTTAATGCACTTTGTCAGCCTGCAGATTTAGGTATGATAGCACTGTTTGCTATCTAATCAGTGCATAAAGGCTGATTTTCCACTATGGCAACCATAGAAAGGTTTTGGACCCTCGCATGTCCTTACGAGTGTAGTCACTCTCGCCCCAAGGCAAACCCTGTCGTGCAAGCATGTTGCGCTCCCCACCATTTTTCCACCATCAATCCACCAAAGTAGGAGTAGGGTTTTATGCCTCACGGCGGCCCAAACCTAGGTAAAGACTTACCGTGTGATCTCTGCCGTGTTGTTCCATGCTCCTCCGCTCTTTGTGCAACATGCCATCCCCTCGCTGAACCAGAAAGGGACTCTTGGTCCCATAGGTGGCTATGGTTTCCCACCACATATTGCGAAGAACATCAACTTGAGAATCACGTTGGGTTGAGAATCCTTCATTGACCTTGGGCAGCCTATCCCAGATAAGCTTTGCAGACTCCAAAGCACTCACTCTGTCGTACTATCCTTTGCTTAGATGGCCACATATGATATTCTTTGCTTGAGAGTCGAGTTTCCTGAATCTTTTCACATGGAAGGAGTGATGGAGGGAACACCATTTTCCACAACGTACCAGAGATCATTGTCAATTGCCTCAAGATGCATGCGCATCTTGTTCTTCCAAAAGGGGTAGACCTTCCCATCAAAGGTAGGACACCCAGCCGAGACCTTGATCATGCCTGTAGTAGACATAACTAAATGTCTAGGTGGTTAAACCAAAATCACACAGAACAAGGGTGTACCTTTCCCTGATACCAATTGAAAGTGTGTTATATCGACTAGAGGGGGGTGAATAGGCGATTTTACAAATTCGTCACTGAGGAAATACTACTTGAGGCATTTGTTAAGTGACCAACTACAAGCAGCGGAATAAGTATTCAGGTGCATGCATAACAAGATAGAAACAAAGTCATCATGATGAAATGAAACATACACAGAGCACAGGTAGCGTGTAACAGGATAAGCAGGCGGAAGACAAAGTGACTAAAGAAACCAGATTCAAGAATTTGAGAAATTCTTCAAAGTCTTCAAAACAGTAACGCTCAATTTCATCAACACATGAATGAGGAAATTAAAGGGTTTAGGAAATAGAACCGGTAGCTCGGTGAAGACAATTATTTGGTAGACCAGTTCCAACTGATGTGACAGTTGTATGCCTGGTTGGAGCGGCTAGGTATCTAAACGAAAAGACACATAGTCCCAGACAGACAGTCCTCACCCTATTCTCCTTGAGCTAAGGTCACACAGACCTCACCCAATCACTGGTGGTAAGTCTTCATAGGTGACTACCAAACCTTCCCAGACTTGGTCACTTGGCAATCCACAATTCCTCTTGGATGCTCTAGACCATGACGCCTAACCGTCTGGAGGATGCATGGTCTTCAAAGGTAACAAGTGTCGGTTCCACATGGGAACAATCTCTTCAGTGATGCTCAACCACTCTGGGTTGTAGGTGTTTGGGTTTGGGTTTTTCCTCACTGATGATTTTCTCTCAAAGTCCTCGGAGGATGGGATGCTCTCAATGACAAGTGTCAGTTTCTCTCGGAGTAGCCAACCAACTAGTGGTTGTAGGGGGGGGCTATTTATAACCAGGGAGTGGACTGACATGATAAGACATAAATGCCCTTCAATGATATGACCGTTAGGTGGATAAGATATTTTGGGACAGCTGGCACGTAGCACAACAACGGTTGGAAATTTGAGCTCTCAAATTCCTGAGGGCTATCATCTTCCTCACTTGTAGGCAATCCGCACTGGCGAATTCCTAACTCCTCAGTCAGAGCAAATTCCTCAGAGACCAAAAGATCTTCGTATCTGTCACTTAAGAAATTGATTGAACTATATGAGATTTCCAAAGGCTTCACTCAAAAGGATTGGGTAGGTGTAGGATTTGAGATGAGATCACTTGGAAACTTTGCCTTAGTTTTACCTTGACACCCTTTAATAGTACAGTGTTTCCTATGACTCAAGAAAGAGAAAATGAAACTACAAAAACAAAAGTATTCACGCTTCATAATCCTCACATCAATATCAAAGTCCTCAAGGTCACACCAATTTCCTCATTTTCAAAGTCTTCATGAAAACCAAAGTCTTCAAATGAAGACATTCATTTTTAGGGGTCGACTTTCTTCGTAAATATCAAACTCCTTAGAAAATTATAGAACTTGTGTACACTCAAAAACACATTAGTCCCTTAACCTATAAGTCTTCAATAAACCAAAATCACTAAGGGTCACTAGATGCACTTACATCCCATCAATCCACCAAAGTAGGAGTTGGGTTTTATGCTTCCCAACGGACCAAACCTGGGTCAAAATCACCAGCGTCACCCCTGTGATGTTGCTTCATGGTCTCCGCACTTTGCATAACATGTCCTTCCCCCTTGCCGAACCACAAGGGGTTGATGGCCCCATAGGTGATTGTGTTCAACCCTGACATCTTTGCCGTGCCAGGTAGGGGGAAGTGCTTGTGAGAACCCGAGGTCGTAAACAGTGCGTCAATATTCATCATCTTCTTCATCGATTGCTTCATCATCCATCACGCCCAAGAAAAAGTCTGGCGCAATAGCTCACCCTTCCACCTCGAAGCTACCCTCGCGTGCAGCCACTGATGCCATGGGAGCTGCGGTGGCGTCGGGGGGCACGGACGCTGCGGGGAACGTGACCGGTGTAGGCGGCACCATCACCATTCCCCCTGCGGCCGAAGTAGGAGCATAAGCCGCCGGAGGAAGGCAGCATCAGCAACACCATGAAGGCCATGTTCCACAAGACGCGGGTGGAGAGAATATTAAGTCTCCGCCTGTCCACCTTGCTGGAGGACGCAGCCACAGCGATCGCGCCCGCTCTGGCACGAATCGCAACCCCTAGCTGCCCCTACTACGGGCGCAGCTAAGGGGCACGCACCTTCCCAGGACATTTTCTTTCATACTGGGCATCTGTGTTCGCATAGGTACTACCTCTGTCGTGGTTTATTCTTTATTGGCCCCCTTCGTATTTTGTAGTACCAAACTTTGACCTTAGATTTAATTAAGAATATATTAATGCATGTCATCAAAAATAATATTGTTGGACGGCTAGTCCTGGCTATGTTCATCTGCTATATGCAATAATTATGCATGTGCTTGCTCGCCATTTAGGCGGCTGCGGCGCGCTCTACTCGCCGTTTAGGCACCCTCGGGTCGCTTCCTTCTACGCGCTCTGCTCGCCGTTTAGGTGCCAAGTCTCGCTCGGGTTGTGTCATCCCTCTACGTGCACTCTGCTAGCGGTTGGACCGGTGCACGATCACATTGGGGAAGCTTTAGTTAATTGATCTTAGATTATGTTAATTCATTATACCTCTAGAGCCGGAATCACCCGGCTCTGGAGGTATAATTAATTAACCTAAACTATGATCTTCGGTGCTCGTTCCCGTTGCGCAACTCCATCCTATCATCGGCCATTGGGGGTATGCCGGTATGTGTGGGTAACTAGCTAGCAAGTGGAGCAGTAGCGAGTAGCCACCGACGGCCATTGATGTGGTTATTTATAGCTAGCAGCTGGCTAAGTGATTGAGGATTTTACAATTCACTCATGTGGAGTGTGGGAAGCCTTCATTGGAGCGTGGGAAGCCTTCACTAGAGCGCGGGAAGACTTGGGCACACAACCCGACAACCATATGCGGTGTCACGTGTTAATATAAGGAAACGTTTGTGTAACTTACTAATCATCGCACACGAGTACTCGAACACGCATCGTGTGCGATACTCCTAGCCATCACAAGCAACTAGTATGCATTTTCAAAGTTTTTAGTACACACAGAATCACACGCGAATTAACTCTAGTAACCGTGTGTGTTATATTTTCTCATCGCAAATAGTTCATCCGAGTGGGCTATTTGCCGCATATCACACACATCTTGTTTACGCGAATCGTTTGTATTTTCTTGACTCATCGGAAACAGTTCATCTATGTGAACTGTCTGCCGCATATCACACACATCTTGTTAAGTTGAACCATTTCTGTTGTGTTCCCTAATCGAGAACAGTTCGTCCGAGTGACCCGTATGTCGTATATCACACACACCTTGATCTGCTTGACCGTTTCTGTTGCATTCCCTAATACAAAAAAGTTTACCGGGGTGAACTGCAAGCCGTATATCACACACACATTGATATGGTTGCCCGTTTCTGTTGTTCTGTCTAATCACAAACAGTTCGTATGGATCAAACATATGCCCCGCATCACACACGTAACTAAAATCTGAACCGTTTTTTATGTATCCTCCATTGCAAACATTTTGCATATTTTTTGATGGTTTTTACATCCCCGTTTGCGATTAATGCATCACACACAGTTTCGTCAAAGGGTCTCTAATTGTAGTGTCACGTTAGCAGCATCCTACAGTAGTGATGGCACTCATTTCCGTGTCCACGTCCGCCACCAACCATGTGCAATGCATGCAACATATGTGGCGGAAGCTAGTGGAATGGCAGTTATTGCCCTGTGAACGTGGGACGTGGGTAGTCCATAGATCGTGGCTTAAATCTCCTCCATAACGTGTTGCAGGACGCACGGGAAAACCAGAAACTAACTCAAGAATAGGTTAATGAAGAAGCAAGGAAAATATCAAGTAGGGCGTGCCCCAACGATGCTCGGCGGCACGTTTGGGTTAGGCCCGGGGGCTCCTGTCAGTGCAACAAACTTTGGCGTGTGTTGCCCGGACTGTACACAGGCACAAGGGCAAGGTTACTACTACAAGACAAGACCAAGCCGAAGAGGTAGCTCTTTGAGAAATCAAAGGATGGATCAAGAAGACCAAGACAAGCCAAAGGAACAAGATATCACTAAGGAAAAACCTCCCTTGCCGGGCAGGCGAACCTGGCCAGGTCGAGGCTTCACTAAAGACAAGTCCCAAGATTTCCCCGCCAGGCTTGCCGGGGCCGTCCTGGGCAAGTCACCCCGCCAAGACTCCACCACTCCACTGTAGAGCGACGCAAGTCACTTATCAGTGCGGTGTCGAGCCCCCAAATGATTAAGTGGCTGTCATTTGGCACGTGGCACCCATTTGGAAAGGAGATTTTGCCTATATGACACGTCCAGGGGCGTGTCACGTAGACAGATAAGAAGGTCCTTGAGCGGCGTGGCAAGCTTGCCGGGCTGCCTCCTCAGCGTGACATCTAGTAATGCATTTAATGCACTTTGTCCTAACTGCCAGAGTTAGGTATGATAGTACTGTTGGCTATCTAATCGGTAGATAATGACTGATTTGCCACCGTGGTAACCCCTTTGCCTATAAAAGGAGGGCCATGGCAACCTACGAGAGGATTCAGACCCTATTACACCCTTACGTGCGTAGCTGCTATCCCCGAGGCAACCTTGCCGGGCTTGAGTGTTGTGCGACCACCATGGTCCTCCCATCAATCCACCAAACCAGGAGTAGGATTTTATGCTTCCTAGTGGCCCGAACCTGGGTAAAGACCACCAGCGTCACCCTTGTCATGCTGCTTCATTGTCTCCGCTCTTTGCACAATGTGCCCTTCCTCCTTTGCCAAACCACAAGGGGCCCCATAGGTGATCGTGTTCCACCATGACACACATGCATGAAGTCGTTGTCTTCGGACACTCTCCCTCGCTTGGTTATCTTCGACAACCTATATATTCGTGGGCCCGCGTGGACATCCATCACTTCTATCGACAATGAGAGAGGTTACCAGGGTGGATTCTTCTTCTCTTGGCTCATGTTACCATATATTCGTATATCGATCATGGTGATATTCTAGACCTAAGTTTGAGCGCACATGCATACACATGAACACCTCTCACCGGCATGAAGTGGTGTGACATACGCACACACACACACACATATATATATATATGTGTGTGTGTATAGACATACACACTATACACATCATGAACCCTCGCTCCGTGCGGGGACTTTCTGGTTCGAGAAGCACGGTGCCAAATCAAAGTTGTGTGTTGTATTCAAACACCACATTACACTCCCATACATATGTTTGGGCCACATTCACCCAGTGGTTGTCTTTAGGCACTCCCTCGCGTGGTTATCGGCAACAAGCAAGCCATTTGTGGGGCAGTGTGTGGACGTCCATCACTTTGACCCAACAACTAGAGAGGTTATACAACCAAGGTGGTGATTCTTCTTGGTCAGTGTTACAACACATCTTGGTGAGATGCCCCTCCCACCGACTCAATGTGTGCGTGTGTTGGCGAGGCACTACTTTCTCACTTGTGTCGGTGGGAACGACACCTATGGGATCACAAGAATCCATACTGTGGTTCGTTTATCCAGGTGGGCGCGCGGGTCATGAGAAGAGCGCATCAAACAGATAGCACACGGTTCGTTTATGCAGGTTCGGGCCGCGAGGATGCGTAAAACCCTACTCCTGCTTTGGTGGATTGTATATCTGTGTTCTTGAGCTAGCTATGGGGCATGAGGAGCTCCAAAAAGTCGAATCCTTCTCCTGGTCGCCTCGGGCCTCCTTTTATAGAAAAAGGGGTTGCCACAGTGGCACACAACATGTGGAAAGGGTACAGTGATGTGAGGTTATCCCTCGCATTACATGACAAGGCACATTTAATGCATCTTGCCTAGGTGTCCTTGCTTTATCAGGGACGGGGGAGAGATCTGTCTCGTCCGTCGCCGCTCCTTCTTGTGTCGACACGGGCCCTGGCCAGCGACGCCTGCGATGCCATGTAAGTAGGCAGGCAGCGCCGTGGTGGGTCTTCACAAAGATCTGCATGCCGCCACGCGGGTGCCTGCCCAGCTGGTTGGGTCGACAACTGCATGCATGCGATGGTGGAGGTTTAGTCGGCGTGGTCCTGATGGTGGCCCTGCGGGTGTCCTCGGCTAGGGCCTTGCCGGGGCCCCGGCAAGGGTCTTGCCGAGGCGCCTGCTGTTGCCGGGGACTTGTGGTCTTCCTCGGCTGGGATTCCTCCAAGGGTTGTCATCTCCTTAGTGTATATCTGATCTTGAATGTCTTCACAAAGATCTGCATGCCGCCACGGGGATGTCTCCCGAATCCTTGCCCTTTGCGGGCAGTGGACTCAAGGGTGATTTTCCCTGTAGCGCGGGACGAGTCGCCGCGGCAAGGGTCTTGTCGGGGCTGCTAGAACTGTCTCCCGGCAAGGATCTTGCTGGGGGAGTCCGCTTCGTCCCCCTTGCTCTTCGTGGTATTGGCATTGGCGTCGTTCTAGTTCTCTTGAGCTTCAGTCTTACCCTGGCTCACCTCCCTTGCCTTGCTTGGTGTGGTGGTATCCGCGGCTCAGACTGCCCGTGCATAGTTATACCTCTTTTTGTACACCGACAGGAACCCCCGGGCCTGGGCCACACATAAGCGCAACGCGTTGTTGAGCTAGGCCCAAAAACGGTGCGCGGGCAGGCGGGTCGGTTTTTACCGCGGTAAGATTCTTCGCGCGCTGTGCTTCCCACGATTCCCGCGCGTGGCGCGGCGTGTGGAGGCGCGTGTGACGTGGGCGGCATGCGTGGGGTTGGTTCACGCAGGCATGCATCACATCGTAGTAAAGGGGCGGTTCGCGCCTTCCCCATAAACGGAGGGAGGTGTGGAGGCGCAGCCCATTTACTGAATGGGGCTGAGGCGCGGTCTTCAAGGCGTCCACTCCCCACGATCACGGGATGGGGAGTGGTCGTCTCACCCGTCCCCTCGGTTCTTCACGTCCGCCACATGTCTCCCATGCGCCTGGGGTGGCAAACGGTGGAGGCGGGAAACCGGGCCGTCGCTGGTTAGGGCGGCGGGTCGGTCCTGGCTCCCTGCGCCTTCCGTATCTTGATTGGCCGAGCGGGGCGGCCGAGCCCCAACCCCGATCCTTTATAAAGAGCGGGAGGGGCGGATGGCGTCCCGCATTCTTTCATCTTCTTCTTCCTTCAGCTTCTGCTCCTCCCTTCCATCCGTCATGGAGAGAGGGAATCCCAGTCTTTCAACAGTGGCGGCGAGGGTCGCCACTCGACAACGCGTCCCTCCTTCTCCTGCGCCTGCGGTGGAAGAGCCAGCCGCGAGGGGAAGGGGGAGGGGGCGAAGCCGTGGGCGAGGTCGGGGCGCTCGGGGAAGGGGAGGACGGGGCGGCGCGCCTGTAACACCCCGGATGTAACTTTCCCTATTTGTACTCCAACTCTTGCCGTTTCCAGCGTTAAGCTATATTTATTTCTCGGGTTCGGGTCTTTGTCTCCGTGTGTTGTTGTCTTTGTCATGCATCTCATATCATGTCATCATGTGCATTGCATTTGCATACGTGTTCATCTCATGCATCCGAGCATTTTCCCCGTTGTCCGTTTTCCATTCCGGCGCTTCGTTCTCCTCCGATGGTCATTTCTAGCTTTCTTTCGTGTGTGGGGATTAAACATTTCCAAATTGGACCGAGACTTGTCAAGCGGCCTTGGTTTACTACCGGTAGTCCGCCTGTCAAGTTTCGTATCATTTGGACTTCGTTTGATACTCCAACGGTTAACCGAGGGACCGAAAAGGCCTCGTGTGTGTTGCAGCCCAACACCCCTCCAATTTGGCCCAAAACCCACCAAACTCTGCTCCATGTCCTAGAGCGTTCGATCACGATCGCGTGGCCGAAAACCGCACCTCATTTGGACTCTCCTAGCTCCCTCTATGCCTATATATACACCCCTCCATTTTCGGATCTTCTCCCTTCCCGAAACCCTAAAAAGATCCACCGCGCGCGCCGGACGTGTCCGTTCCGGCCGGACACGCCGCAGCCGCCGCCCGCAGCCAGTGGCAGCGCGCCACGTGGCACCCGGCCGCCGCCGCCGCCGCGGCCCGCCCAGGCCCATCGCGGGCCCCCTCCTCGCTCCATCCGGGCCGCGCCCGCGCCCGCGCCCCCGCAGCGCCGCCGGCCTCCTCTTGCCGGCGCTGCCCCGCCGCCACGAGCCCGCCGAGCCGCCTCCCCGACGCCGCTCACCGACGAGCCGCCGCCGCCTTGGCTGCCGCGGGCCGCACGCCTCCGCCGCCCGCCGCGAGCCGCCCCGGCCATCACCGGCCCCGGGCCGCGCCGCTCCGGCCTCCCCCGCCTCGGCCCCGCTGCTCCGGCCACCTCCCTCGACTCCGGCGACCCGTCTCCAGCGACCTCGGCGCGGCTGCTACAGGAACTGCTACAGTGTCGCGCCAGATCTAGATTCAAAAAACCCTAGCCGATTGACTTTTTCCCTCTCCCCCCTAATTTTTATGCCTACTTTGACCTGCCGTAACTTTGCGTCCGTAGCTCCGATTTGGGCATATAGCATATCAAAATGTTCGACTCGACGAGTAAATCATTTCATTCCATTGCATCATTTTCATTTGAGTTCATCTTGATACCCAAAATTCTGTTAGAAGGAGGCCTCGTGAGTTAATTGTCAGATCTGCTAGTTCATCTTAGACTTTTGTCATTTTTGCCATGATTATTGTGTGCATGCTATGCCTGTGAGTCCTTCTTATGTTTTGTTAAGCATTTTGTCTTCTTTCCGAGGTGCAACCCATGCATTTTTAGGATGTGTGTGGTGACTTGTGCAAGCTTGCAAAGTGAGGCACCCGGTAAATCTGTTTTCAGAGACTTAGTAGTTTTCACCAAGTCTGGGATTATTTAGTTCATGATGCCATATGTTCAGCTTGTTTCCTAGTGATCCGTGCCTCTTTTGAGGATGATCAGTAAAGGAGTTTTGTTAATCATGTTATTCTCTATCCATAAATGTCTTTGTTTGCAATTATGGAGCAACCTAGCTTGAGTCAATCGGGCTCTACTTTTGCTTCGTGGTGAATCTGGGCAGATCGTCAACTTGTTTGCGATTTTGCCGATGTTATTGTACTTGATCCGTGCATGCTATGCCATTGTTCTTGCCATGTCTAGCTAGCATTTTGTGCCTTATTAATGGATGTATGCTTGCCTCGCCATGAATTGCACCGTAGTGAGTGCATCGAGCTCGTTTACATGCCTTCGTGAGTTATATTTCAGCATGTCTCAGTTTTCACTAAGTCTGAAAACTGATTATGTTTTTGCTATGTTCGTGTGCCCGTTAGTATATTTTGTGATCCCTTTTGACCCCAGGTCACTTAGGGACTTTTGTTAAGCTTGTTGTGTAGCTCCATGCCATGTTCTTACTTGTCTTAATCAGGTCATGTATCATATTGTTTTGCTGCTCCGAAGAGGGCTTCGTGATCTGAAATTTCAGACAAGTGTTAATTTCACTAAGTCTGGAATCTGTTTTGCATTTGCGTTTTTGCCATGCTTGTTTGAACCTCATAATGGATGAATTGGCCGTGGCTCAGTGCTAGTATTTTGTTAAGCATCTTGTGTGCATCCCTGCCATGTATTTTGTTGTCATGTTTGGTGGCCGTAGCATGTTCATCTTGTTGCATTAAATGCCTACTTGCTGTAAATCGCAGACCGGTGTCATTCTTAAAACGCTTGCCATTTCCAAACCGTAACTCCGATTCCGATGATCTCTATATCGTTTTCAAGTGATTTCATCTCATCTTTCCAGTGGCACCCTTGGAATTCCTGTCATATCTTGCATTTTGCATCCCGCATCGCATCCCGCATAGCATATCATCATTGCATCGTATCGCTTGATCCTTGCACGTGGTTGATTGTATCCTTGTTGCTTGTTTGTCTTGTTTGGGTAGAGCCGGGATAAGAGTTCGCTACCGAGGAGCCCATTGAGTTTTCTTGTGAGGATCCAGTCAACTCTGACAACTGTGCAGGCAAGATGATCATACCCTCGAAATCACTACTATCTTTGCTATGCTAGTTTGCTCGCTCTTTGCTATGCCAATGCTACGATGCCTACCTTTTGCTTGTCAGATTCCCAATTGCCATGTCAACCTCTAACCCACCATGTCCTAGCAAACCATTGATTGGCTATGTTACCGCTTTGCTCAGCCCCTCTTATAGCGTTGCTAGTTGCAGGTGAAGATCGGAGGCCGTTCCTTGTTGGAACATTTATTTACTTGTTGCGTTATCATTATATTGCTATGTTATTTTAATGCATCTATATACTTGGTAAAGGGTGTAAGGCTCGGCCTCTCACCTAGTGTTTTGTTCCACTCTTGCCGCCCTAGTTTCCGTCATATCGGTGTTATGTTCCCGGATTTTTGCGTTCCTTACGCGGTTGGGTTATAATGGGAACCCCTTGATATTTCGCCTTGATTAAAGCTTTTCCAGCAATGCTCAACCTTGGTTTTACCATTTGCCACCTAGCCTTTTTCTTTCCCTTGGGTTCTGCAGACTCAAGGGTCATCTTATTTTACCCCCCCCGGGCCAGTGCTCCTCTGAGTGTTGGTCCACCTGTCAGCTGCCGGTGGCCACCAGGGGAAACTCTGGGCTGGCCTACCCGTACCTAAGACAATCTGAGTGTGCCCTGAGAAAGAGGTATGTGCAGCTCCTATCTGGATTTGTCGGCACATTCGGGCGGTGTTGCTGGTCTTGTTTTAACCTGTCGAAGTGTCTTGAGTTACCGAGATACCGAGTCTGATCGGAACGTCTTGGGAGGAGGTCTATTCCTTCGTTGACCGTGAGAGCTTGTCATGGGCTAAGTTGGGACTCCCCTGCAGGGATTGAACTTTCGAAAGCCGTGCCCGCGGTTATGGGCAGATGGGAATTTGTTAATGTCCGGTTGTAGATAACTTGAACCTTAATTAATTAAAATGAATCAACTGAGTGTGTTACCGTGATGGCCTCTTCTCGGCGGAGTCCGGGAAGTGGACACAGTGTTGGAGTAATGTTTGTGCAGGTTGCACCCTAGCTTCTCGCTCGTGCTTTGCCTCCTCTTCTCGCTCTTTTTTGCGAATAAGTTAGCCACCATATATGCTAGTCGCTTGCTGCAGTTCCACTTATACTATTGCCTATCCTTCCTACAAGCTTAAATAGTCTTGATCGCGAGGGTGCGGGATTGCTGAGTCCCTGTGGCTCACAGATACTATAACTCCAGATGCAGGTCCAGGTGATTCCGCTCCAGGTGACGATTACGAGCTCAAGTGGGAGTTCGACGAGGACTCTCAGCGTTACTACGTGTCTTTTCCTGATGATCAGTAGTGCTGCCTAGTTGGGGTTCGACTCAGGGCCTTGTCGCATGTTGGGTTTTCTTCTATTTTGGCGCCGTAGTTGGGCCATGAGTGTTTGTATGATGGATGTTATTTATGTACTTTGATGTGACGTGGCGAGTGTAAGCCAACTATGTATCTCCCCCTTTTATTATATATTGCATGGGATGTTATGATGATTGCCTGACTTGCGACATTGCTTTCAATGCGGTTATGTCTCTAAGTCGTGCCTCGACACGGGGAGCTATAGCCGCATCGAGGGCGTTACAAGTTGGTAATCAGAGGCTTCCCCGACCTTAGGAGCCCCATTCCTTGATCGTTTTTAGCGGCCGAGTTGTGTCTAGAAAAATGTTTTGAGTCCTTAGGAATTATATATCGGAGAGTTTAGGAATTCTTTTTACTTCCCAGTCTCCTCATCGCTCTGGTAAGGCATCCTGACGTAGAGTTTTGACTCTTCTCTTCTCAAATTTCACTAAATTTTTTTTTAGGATCACGCGAGTATCTTGGAATCGTTCCGATGGCTTATGATGAGAACATTGTCTTGGTGCCTCCTGTCAGGGGTTTAGTGGAAGTGTCCCGGGGAGTTGAGCTCTGAGGTGTTGTCATCATAATTTTATTGTTGCAATTCTGCAATACTTGAGATATGTTCGCCGACATCGAAAATCTCTTTTATGCAGTTCGTTGGTGAGATAACCTCGACGCCACCCAGTACTGGGGCGGGAGTTCGGGAGTATCGCCATAACTTGTATAGCGGATGCTTTTCGAAGGTTGAGGTAGATGGTTTCCGAAGGTTTCTTGGTTATGTGTTGAAGGATGGATACAGCTGGATGTAGGATTTGCTAGTTTGGGTGAGATATTATGCTTCCCCTGTATCCCCAACACCTGATTGCATAACCGGAAAGGTTTGGAAGTTTCATAGGTGGGAATTCTAGTAGCTCTAGTTTTTCTTCCACGGATATTGGTTTGAGATTGGGATTTCTTACCGATTATTCGTTCTTGATCCGTACCTTGTTGATTTATTTCTCTACCTTAATTCTACGTGGCTTCTCAATTTATGGATATGTGACCATTTCAAGAGGAATGCATTCATTCATCTTGTTCGGATGTGAAGACTATATGTTGCAATTTTCATTCCGTTGGATTCAGCTTCAATATTTATCTATCAATGTGCTAATGGTGGTCAACCTCTTCAGGATGGCTCCTCCAACGCGCATGACTCCGAATCCTGATCCACCACCGCCTCCACCTCCTCCAGGGGCATGGCAAGCTATGATGGCCGCAACCAATGCAAACACTCAGCTGATCATGCAAATTCTTCAAGAGCGCAATCAAGGCAGTCAAGGGAATCAAGGCAGCAACCAGAGTCACTTTGCTACACTCAACCAGTTCCTTGCTAACGGGCCAAAGACTTTCAGCAATTGTGTTGAGGCAACCGATGCTGACGATTGGCTTGTGGATCTGTGCAAGCATTTCGAGTGCAGTAACGTCAGGCCTGAGGACTTTGTCAAGTTCGCTTCCTTCCAACTCAAAGATCAAGCTGCAGAATGGTTCCAGCAGTACAAGGACTCCAGAGGTGGACGTGTTATCACTTGGGATGATTTCCGTCGAGATTTCCGAGCTCATCATATTCCGCAGAGCGTGGTTGAAAGCAAGCGTGAGGAATTCCGCAATCTGAAGCAAGGCTCTTTGTCTGTCTATGACTACAACAAGTTGTTCCAGAAGCTTGCCCGCTTTGCCAAGCAGGACGTGCCTGATGAGAAGAGCATGATATACCAGTTCAGGGGTGGTCTCAGAGAAGATATTCAGCTCGCTCTTGTTCTCTTTGAGCCCTTGAGGTACGATGAGTTCTACAACATGGCACTGAAGCAAGAGGCTGCTCAGTTGAGGTGTGATGCTTCCAGGAAGCGAGTCAGAGATGTTACTCCTTCTTCCTCTACTCAAGTGGCCAAGCAGCAGAAGTTTTGGCTTCCTCCTCCTCCGTTCCGTCAGCCATATCAGCAGAAGAGCAAAGGTGGCAGTGGTTCTTCCCACCCACCCAACCTTGGCTTTCAAGACAAGAATTCGTCTCAAGCTCCAAGATCGAGTGCTCCGTATCACCGTCCGCTTTCAGAGGTCACGTGCAACAAGTGCCAACAGAAGGGTCACTATGCCAACAAGTGTCTCAACCAGAGGCGTCTTCCTCCTCCTCCTGTCAGATCGGCAAGTACAGCTGTGGTCAAGCATAACCCCAAGCATGCCAAGGTCAATTTGATGAATGCAGCTCTGGCAGAGGACTTGTCAGATGTGATCATGGGTAACCTTCCTGTTAATGATATTCCTGCAAAAGTTCTTTTGACACGGGTGCATCGCATTGTTTCATCTCGAGACCGTTTTCATCTAAGCATGGTTTGCCTTTGCAAATTTTGCCTAGTCCTTTAGCAGTTGTCTCTCCCGGTAAGCGCATGCAGGCTAACTCCATAGTTCCGGATGTTTCTATCACTTTGGGTGACTACAAGTTTCTATCTTCTCCAACGGTTCTCGGTGACTCGGATATTGATCTTATTCTCGGAATGGATTGGCTTTCTAAGCACAAGGCTCAGCTTGATTGTGCAGCCAGGCAGATTCAATTGACTCATTCGTCTGAGGATGTAATTGTCTTTGCCGCTCGGGATAATACCATCCGTCTGTTTTCTCTCAATGAGAAGGGTGAATTGGATGCCATCTCTCAAATTCCAGTCATTTGCGAATATCAAGACGCCTTTCCAGAAGAACTCCCAGGAATGCCTCTGCACCGGCCAGTTGAATTCGTTATTGAACTTGAGCCTGGCACGGAACCTGTGTGCAAACATCCTTACAAGCTCGGACCTGAAGAGTTGAAGGAGCTGAAGAAGCAACTCGATGAGTAAGAAAGAATGGATCTTATCCGGCCTAGTTCTTCTCCGTGGGGTTGTGGTGTTCTTTTTGTGAAGAAGAAGGATGGAACGGACCGACTTTGTGTTGATTACCGTCCAGTGAACAAGAAGACCATCAAGAACAAATACCCACATACCAACATCAATGAGCTGTTCGAACAACTCAAAGGTGCTCAAGTATTCTCCAAGCTTGATCTCCGTATGGGTTATCACCAGACTCGCATTCCTGAAGAAGATATTCCCAAGACAGCATTCAGAACAAGCTTTGGTTCATATGAATACACTGTCATGTCTTTTGGCCTCGCCAACGCTCCTCCGACGTTCTCTCGCATGATGAACTTCATCTTCAACGCCTACACCAATGACTTCGTTTTGGTCTATCTCGACGACATTCTGGTTTTCTCCAAGAACAAGGAAGATCATGCCAAGCACTTGCGATTGGTTCTTGATAAGCTCAGAGAACATCAGTTCTATGACAAGTTCTCCAAGTGTGAATTTTGGCTCGATGAGGTTCTTTATCTTGGTCATATCATCTCTGCCAAGGGCATTGCCGTGAATCCCGAGAAGGTGTCCACAATTGTGAATTGGGAACCTCCTCAGAACGTGAAGAAACTCCGCAGTTTTCTCGGTCTCGCAAGCTATTGCCGAAAATTCGTTGAAAACTTTTCTAAGATCGCGAAGCCTCCCTCTAATCTTCTTCAGAAGCACATCAAGTACGTTTGGTCTCCGGAGTGTGATATTGCTTTCAACGCTTTGAAAGAGAAGTTGATCACTGCTCCAGTTCTGACTCCGCCTGATGAATCCAAGCCGTACGAGGTCTTTTGTGATGCCTCTCTCCAGGGTCTTGGCGCAGTTTTGATGCAAGAGAAGAAACTTGTTGCTTATAGCTCTCGCCAGCTGAAGCCTAATGAGAAGAACTACCCCACTCATGATCTCGAATTGGCGGCAGTTGTGCATGCTCTTTTGACTTGGAGACATCTTCTATTGGGAAGAAAAGTGGACATTTTCACTGATCACAAGAGTCTCAAGTACATCTTCACTCAGCCAAATCTCAACCTCAGGCAAACTCGATGGGTCGAAATGATTCAAGAGTATAATCCGAGTATTGAGTATACTCCAGGCAAAGCCAATGTGATTGCTGACGCTTTGAGCAGAAAGGCCTACTGCAACAGTCTGATTCTCAAGCCTTATCAACCCGAGCTTTGTGAAGCTTTCCGCAAGCTTAATCTGCAAGTTGTTCCTCAAGGATTCCTCGCCAACCTTCAAGTCTCTCCTACCTTAGAAGACCAGATTTGCCAAGCCTAGCTTCTTGATGCTATGGTGAAAAAGGTGAACATTGGGATTGCCAAGAGTCAGTCCAAGTACAAGTGCTACCACCTTGATGAAAAGGACACTCTTTTCTTCGAGGATCGTATTTTTGTTCCCAAAGGTGACCTCCGTAAAGTGATCATGAACGAGGCTCACAATTCTCTCCTCTCCATCCACCCTGGGAGTACGAAGATGTATCAGGACCTTAAGCAAGCTTATTGGTGGACTCGAATGAAGCGCGAGATCACTCAATTCGTGAATGAATGTGATGTCTGCAGAAGAGTGAAGGCAGAACACCAAAGGCCAGCAGGTCTCCTCCAACCTCTTGCCATTCCAGAATGGAAGTTTGACCACATTGAAATGGACTTCGTGACTGGGTTTCCAAAGTCCAAGCGTGGCAATGATGCTATATTTGTTGTCATCGACAAACTCACCAAAGTGGCTCACTTTCTGCCTATCAAAGAGTCGATCACTGCAGCTCAATTGGCGGAACTCTATACCTCTCGTATTGTCTCTCTGCACGGTATTCCTCAAGTGATATCTTCAGACCGTGGCAGCATCTTTACCTCGAAGTTTTGGGATTCTTTCCAGAAGGCCATGGGCACTAACATCCGCTTCAGCACAGCTTTCCATCCTCAAACAAGCGGTCAAGTCGAGCGTGTCAACCAGATTCTTGAAGATATGCTCAGGGCTTGTGTGATCTCCTTCGGCATGAAGTGGGAGGATTGTCTTCCTTATGCTGAATTCTCCTACAACAATAGTTTTCAAGCAAGTTCGGGCAAGGTCCCTTTTGAAATTCTGTATGGCAGGAAGTGCCGTACCCCTCTCAACTAGTCTGTAACCGGTGAACGTCAGCTTTTGGGTAATGACTTAATCACAGAAGCAGAAGAAATGTGCAAAGTCATTCGTGATAACCTCAAAGCAGCCCAATCCCGCCAGAAGAGCTACTATGATAGTAAGCACCGTGATTTGGCTTTCGAGATCGGAGATCATGTTTACCTCCATGTCTCTCCTATGAAAGGTACTCGTCGCTTCTGTATCAAAGGGAAGCTTGCCCCTAGATACGTGGGACCTTTCAAGATTGTCAGCAAGAGAGGCGACCTCGCCTATCAACTCGAGCTTCCTTCAAACTTTGCAAATGTTCATGATGTGTTCCATGTCTCTCAGCTTCGAAAGTGCTTCAAGACTCCTGACCGCACCGTCAACTTCGAGGACATTGAGCTCCAAGAAGATCTCTGTTATCGTGAGCACCCAGTTGCTATTCTTGAAGAGATTGAACGCAAGACTCGCAACAAGTCAATCAAATTTCTCAAAGTCAAGTGGTCACACCATTCCGACCGTGAAGCTACCTGGGAACGCGAGGATCACCTCCGTTCTGAGTACCCGGAGTTCTTTCAGTCCTAGATCTCGGGACGAGATCTTTTCGTAGTGGTGGAGTGTTGTAACACCCCGGATGTAACTTTCCCTATTTGTACTCCAACTCTTGCCGTTTCCGGTGTTGTTGTCTTTGTCATGCATCTCATATCATGTCATCATGTGCATTGCATTTGCATACGTGTTCATCTCATGCATCCGAGCATTTTCCCCGTTATCCGTTTTGCATTCCGGCGCTTCGTTCTCCTCCGGTGGTCATTTCTAGCTTTCTTTCGTGTGTGGGGATTAAAAATTTCCGGATTGGATCGAGACTTGTCAAGCGGCCTTGGTTTACTACCGGTAGTCCGCCTGTCAAGTTTCGTATCATTTGGACTTCGTTTGATACTCCAACGGTTAACCGAGGGACCGAAAAGGCCTCGTGTGTGTTGCAGCCCAACACCCCTCCATTTTGGCCCAAAACCCACCAAACTCTGCTCCATGTCCTAGAGCGTTCGATCACGATCGCGTGGCCGAAAACCGCACCTCATTTGGACTCTCCTAGCTCCCTCTATGCCTATATATACACCCCTCCGTTTTCGGAATCTTCTCCCTTCCGGAAACCCTAAAAAGATCCACCGCGCGCGCCAGACGTGTCCGTTCCGGCCGGACACGCCGCAGCCGCCGCCCGCAGCCAGTGGCAGCGTTCCAGGTGGCACCCGGCCGCCGCCGCCGCCGCGGCCCGCCCAGGCCCATCGCGGGCCCCTCCTCGCTCCATCCGGGCCGCGCCTGCGCCCCCGCAGCGCCGCCGGCCTCCTCTTGCCGGCGCCGCCCCGCCGCCATGAGCCCGCCGCGCCGCCTCCCCGACGCCGCCCGCCGACGAGCCGCCGCCGCCTCGGCTGCCGCGGGCCGCACGCCTCCGCCGCCCGCCGCGAGCCGCCCCGGCCATCGCCGGCCCCGGGCCGCGCCGCTCCGACCTCCCCCGCCTCGGCCCCGCTGCTCTGGCCACCTCCCTCGACTCCGGCGACCCGTCTCCGGCGACCTCGGCGCGGCTGCTACAGGAACTGCTATAGTGTCGCGCCAGATCTAGATTCAAAAAACCCTAGCCGATTGACTTTTTCCCTCTCCCCCTAATTTTTATGCCTACTTTGACCTGCCGTAACTTTGCGTCCGTAGCTCAGATTTGGGCATATAGCATATCAAAATGTTCGCCTCGACAAGTACATCATTTCATTCCATTGCATCATTTTCATTTGAGTTCATCTTGATACCCAAAATGCTGTTAGAAGGAGGCCTCATGAGTTAATTGTCAGATCTGCTAGTTCATCTTAGACTTTTGTCATTTTTGCCATGATTATTGTGTGCATGCTATGCCTGTGAGTCCTTCTTATGTTTTGTTAAGCATTTTGTCTTATTTCCAGAGGTGCAACCCATGCATTTTTAGGATGTGTGTGGTGACTTGTGCAAGCTTGCAAAGTGAGGCACCCGGTAAATCTGTTTTCAGTGACTTAGTAGTTTTCACTAAGTCTGGGATTATTTAGTTCATGATGCCATATGTTCAGCTTGTTTCCTAGTGATCCGTGCCTCTTTTGAGGATGATCAATAAAGGAGTTTTGTTAATCATGTTATGCTCTATCCAACAATGTCTTTGTTTGCAATTATGGAGCACCCTAGCTTGAGTCAATCGAGCTCTACTTTTGCTTTGTGGTGAATCTGGGCAGATCGTCAACTTGTTTGCGATTTTGCCGATGTTATTGTAGTTGATCCGTGCATGCTATGCCATTGTTCTTGCCATGTCTAGCTAGATTTTTGTGCCTTCTTAATGGATGTATGCTTTCCTTGCCATGAATTTCACCGTAGTGAGTGCATCGAGCTCGTTTACATGCCTTCGTGAGTTATATTTCAGCATGTCTCAGTTTTCACTAAGTCTGAAAACTGAATGTGTTTTAGCTATGTTCGTGTGCTCGTTTATATATTTTTTGAACCCTTTTGGCCCCAGGTCACTTTGGGTCTTTTGTTAAGCTTGTTGAGTAGCTCCATGCCATGTTCTTACTTGTCTTAATCAGGTCAGGTATCATGTTGTTTTGCTGCTCCGAAGAGGGCTTCGTGATCTGAAATTTCAGACAAGTGTTAATTTCACTAAGTCTGGAATCTGTTTTGCATTTGTGTTTTTGCCATGATTGTTTGAACCTCATAATGGATGAATTGGCCGTGGCTCAGTGCTAGTATTTTGTTAAGCATCTTGTGTGCATCCCTGCCATGTATTTTGTTGTCATGTTTAGTGGCCGTAGCATGTTCATCTCGTTGCATTTAGATGCCTGCTTGCTGTAAATCGCAGACCGGTGTCATTCTTAAAACGCTTGCCATTTCCAAACCGTAACTCCGATTCCGATGATCTCTATATCGTTTTCAAGAGATTTCACCTCATATTTCCAGTGGCACCCTTGGAATTCCAAGTTGAGGCCAGGTTCATGCATTTCCTGTCATATCTTGCATTTTGCATCCCGCATAGCATATCATCATTGCATCGTATCGCTTGATCCTTGCACGTGGTTGATTTTATCCTTGTTACTTGTTTGTCTTGTTTGGGTAGATCCGAGAGACAAGTTCGCTACCGAGGAGCCCGTTGAGTTTGCTTGTGAGGATCCAGTCAACTCTGACAACTGTGCAGGCAAGATGATCGTACCCTCGAAATCACTACTATCTTTGCTATGCTAGTTTTCTCGCTCTTTGCTATGCCAATGCTACGATGCCTATCTTTTGCTTGTCAGCCTCCCAATTTCCATGTCAACCTCTAACCCACCATGTCCTAGCAAACCATTGATTGGCTATGTTACCGCTTTGCTCAGCCCCTCTTATAGCGTTGCTAGTTGCAGGTGAAGATCGGAGGCCGTTCCTTGTTGGAACATTTATTTACTTGTTGGGTTATCATTATATTGCTATGTTATTTTAATGCATCTATATACTTGGTAAAGGGTGTAAGGCTCAGCCTCTCGCCTAGTGTTTTGTTCCACTCTTGCCGCCCTAGTTTCCGTCATATCGGTGTTATGTTCCCGGATTTTTGCGTTCCTTACGCGGTTGGGTTATAATGGGAACCCCTTGATATTTCGCCTTGATTAAAGCTTTTCCAGCAATGCCCAACCTTGGTTTTACCATTTGCCACCTAGCCTTTTTCTTTCCCTTGGGTTCTGCAGACTCAAGGGTCATCTTATTTTACCCCCCGGGCCAGTGCTCCTCTGAGTGTTGGTCCACCTGTCAGCTGCCGGTGGCCACCAGGGGCAACTCTGGGCTGGCCTACCCGTACCTAAGAGTGTGCCCTGAGAAAGAGATATGTGCAGCTCCTATCGGGATTTGTCGGCACATTCGGCGGTGTTGCTGGTCTTGTTTAACTTGTCGAAGTGTCTTGAGTTACCGAGATACCGAGTCTGATCGGAACGTCTTGGGAGGAGGTCTATTCCTTCGTTGACCGTGAGAGCTTGTCATGGGCTAAGTTGGGACTCCCCTGCAGGGATTGAACTTTTGAAAGCCGTGCCCGCGGTTATGGGCAGATGGGAATTTGTTAATGTCCGATTGTAGATAACTTGAACCTTAATTAATTAAAATGAATCAACTGAGTGTGTTACCGTGATGGCCTCTTCTCGACGGAGTCCGGGAAGTGGACACGGTGTTGGAGTAATGTTTGCGTAGGTTGCACCCTAGCTTCTCGCTCATGCTTTGCCTCCTCTTCTCACTCTCTTTTGCGAATAAGTTAGCCACCATATATGCTAGTCGCTTGCTGCAGTTCCACTTATACTATTGCCTATCCTTCCTACAAGCTTAAATAGTCTTGATCGCGAGGGTGCGAGATTGCTGAGTCCCTGTGGCTCACAGATACTATAACTCCAGATGCAGGTCCAGGTGATTCCGCTCCAGGTGATGATTACGAGCTCAAGTGGGAGTTCGACGAGGACTCTCAGCGTTACTACGTGTCTTTTCCTGATGATCAGTAGTGGTGCCTAGTTGGGGTTCGACTCAGGGCCTTGTCGCATGTTGGGTTTTCTTCTGTTTTGGCGCCGTAGTCGGGCCATGAGTGTTCGTATGATGGATGTTATTTATGTACTTTGATGTGACGTGGCGAGTGTAAGCCAACTATGTATCTCCCCCTTTTATTATATATTGCATGGGATGTTGTGATGATTGCCTGACTTGCGACATTGCTTTCAATGCGGTTATGTCTCTAAGTCGTGCCTCGACACGTGGGAGCTATAGCCGCATCGAGGGCGTTACAGCGCCGGCCTCGCCTCCGCCAGCAGCTCCTCCTCCAATGGAGGGCCTTGTTGGGGATGACCCTTGTGAGTTCTTCGTCAGGCTGCGGCAGCGGCCGCGCCGTCGCCTTCATCTCCCGACTCCATTTGCGTGGGAGATGGAGCTGGATCCGCCGGAGTCGTTGTGGCTGCACATGAGGGGCTGCGGGATCAGTGGCACGCGGGTCCGCGTCGACTTCCCCGCCCCTCACGTGATGTATCTTCGTCAGGGATGCAAGACGTTTGCTCATATCCACCGCTTGATGGAGGGGCTCACTCTACATTTTAAGCTGATGGAGGGTGGACTTCTCTCCGTCAAGGTCTTCGAGCTATTTGGGACCCGTGCAAGGTGCTGCATGGAGAGCTCTTCTGATAGTGAAGACTCCTCCTCAGGCGGGAGTGACGAGGAGGACAGCGGCAGCGACGACGAGGGTAGTACGCGGCAGGATGACGGGTCCGACTATGTGTCGGGTGCCGCTCCGTGCGGCACCAGCGACCCCATCATCCGTGTCGCCGGCTCCCTGAACTTCTCGGGGTCGTCTCCTTGGGCGGCTGGCGTTGGGAGGCTGCGGAAGAGGAAGAGGGCGGGCAGCAAGGCCGTCAAGTCGGAGTACGCGGGCACCGATGCCTTCGACGCGTGCTGACGTCCTGCCGCCTCATCTTCGAGCTCTGCTTCCGGCGCCGCCATCACCATCCAGCCTTTGGACGGCCACCAAGATGTTCTCTTGGTGTCTTCTGCCACCCGTAGCTCGCCTAGACGCTCCTTTTGTCCTTTTCACCTCCTTGACCTACCTCCTGAGGAGAGGGACAAGAAAGGGATTACGGGCACCTTAGTTTGTAAGCCTTCGGGCCTTTGTTGAATTTAAAACTTGTAATCCCATCATTCATGTTTTTCATTCCCTATGGACTGTACCTGAGTGGAATGTTTTTTTAATGAAAAAGAGATGCTTGCCGGGTCATTTGTTTGCGGGTGGAACCCACGACAAGGAGTAAATCCTTGATATCTTCAAGATAAACATTTCCTTGCCCGGCAACAGGCCTTGCTGTTTCCCCACTTCGCTCGACCTTCCTCACGCCTTTGGCGGAGGCAGGGATGAGGCAGGTTCAGGCTCCTTGTTTCATCCTTTCGCTGCCGCGCCTACGACCAAACTTGGCCCCAGGAACGAGCCCTAGGGCCTAGAGTTATGGGAGCAGGTAGCTTAGGGGAAAATGAGGTTTCACATACCTCAGTCCATAATGGAATGCACGGTAAGGGATGAAGAACTCATCTGAAGCTGTAGTCCCCAGCAACCCTGGTTCGCCGTGGGTGAATCTTTGCTCTTGCAGCTAGTCTGTTCCTATGAACCAAAGATATCTGTGTTTCAGCACGGATATCTGTGTGTCCTGTGAACCAAAGAAGACAAAAGAAAGACAAAGAGATGCACACTCGACCTCTGAGCTAGGGGTTAGTCACCGCTAAGCACTATCAACCCTAACCAAGGACGAGACTCGACCTAGCATGCATGCTATAACTTAGGGTGCCAGCGCTTCATTTATTTATGCTCAAGGTCTGCGCCTGGCTTTGTACAAAGGGTTACATGCGTCATCGGCAAGGCTCGTACAAAAGGTGGCTTGCCGGGGGCCCCGACAAGCCGCGCCTCACGGGTAAAACTTGCGAAGATGCTCAATGTTCCAGGAGTTACTCACCGGAACGGCATCTTCGGTCTCCAGGAGGACTGCGCCGGGCTTGGTGACTCGTACTACCCGATAAGGGCCTTCCCACTTTGGCGTCAACTTGTTGGAATTCTTGGCCGATTGAATGCGCCGAAGAACAAGGTCGCCTTCCTCAAAGCTTCGGGCATGAACCTTGCGGCTATGGTAGCGGCGCAAGGCTTGCTGGTAGCGCGCTGCTCTCACAGCCGCCCGAAGACGATCTTCCTCAAGGAGCGTTGCGTCATCTTGCCGCAATTGCTCTTGCTCAAGCTCGTCATAAGCGAGTACTCGAGGTGACCCGTATATGAGTTCCGTGGGAGAACTGCTTCTGCCCCGTATACCAGGGCAAAGGGTGTCTGGCCAGTGGCTCGATTTGGTGTCGTTCTGATTGACCAAAGAACCGCCGACAATTCATCAATCCAGCGCCTTCCACTCTTGTGCAGTCTGTCAAAGGTCTTTGTCCTCAGGCCTCGCAGTAGTTCAGCATTTGCGCTCTCAGCTTAACCATTGCTTCGTGGGTGAGCAACGGAAGCGAAACAGACCTTGCTGCCGAGGTCTTGAATATATTGCATGAAGGTGTGGCTTGTGAACTGCGTGCCGTTGTCGGTGATAACCCTATTGGGTACACCAAAACGGCACACCAGTCCTTTGAAGAACTTGACGGCTGATTGTGTTGTGACCTTCCTCACTGCTTCCACTTCTGGCCACTTTGTGAACTTGTCGATTGCAACGTACAAGTACTCAAAGCCCTCGACAGCGCGGGGGAAAGGGCCCAGTATGTCGAGCCCCTAGACCGAGAAAGGCCAGGAGAGAGGAATGGTTTGAAGGGCTTGAGCTGGCTGATGAAGCTTCTTTGAATGGAACTGACACGCTTCACACCTGGTGACTAGTTTCATCGCATCCTGGAGGGCGATGGGCCAGAAGAAGCCTTGCCGAAATGCTTTGCCGGCAAGGGCCCTTGACCCGATGTGGTATCCACGTATGCCTCCATGTATCTCCGCCAACAGCCCCAGTCCTTCCTCTCGAGGGATACACTTCAATTTCACGCCGTTCAGCCTCTTTCTGTACAGGACGTCATCGACGAACTAGTACATAGTAGAGCGACGGGCTACTTTTTCCGCTTCTTCCTGCTCCTCGGGAAGTTCCCCTGTTTGGAGGAATCAGACGGTATGCTGTGCCCACGCTGGAGCCTGGGGCTCGACGGCGAGGACTAAAGGCATTTCCTCCGCTATCGGAGCGGTTGTCTCCATTACAAGAGTTTGATGCTCTGTTGGAGCTAGCCGTCCCGTGGCGGGCTCAGTGTCTCCGGCAACATCCTTGCCGGCGGCTTTGGGGAGCTCGGCGGGAAAGTACTTGCCGGGCCCTGATTTTCTCCTCTTGTTCTGCTCTATTGATGGATCAACGGATGGCTGAGTTAGCCGAAGCACAAAGGTACCTGGTTCCACAGGTAGCTTGAGGGAAGCGCGTTTTGACAGGTAATCGGCGATATCATTCTCCGCTTGGGGAACGTATTCTGCATGTATACCGTCAAAATGCTCTTCCAGCTTTCTCACTTCATCGACGTAGGCCTTCATCAACGGGCTCTGGTAATCCTTGTTGACTTGCTTGACGACAAGTTGTGAGTCACCTCTGACGACGAGTTTCTTGATTCCAAGGTCCGCCGCGATCCTAAGACCGGCAAGCAGCCCTTCGTACTCAGCCGTATTGTTTGTTGACACCTCCCTGGGGAAGTGTGTCTGGATCATGTACTTGAGGTGCTATCCGGTGGGCGCGACAAGCAGTATGCCAGCCCCGGCGCCCTATAAGGAGAAAGCTCCATCAAAGTACATGATCCAGTCGCAACTTGCCTCCTTGCCGGGGAGAGTAGTCTCTTGGGTTTCTTCGTCAGGTGTCGCGGTCCATTCTGCAACGAACTCCGCCAAGACTCGGCTTTGAATCATCGAGGTACTCTCAAACTTGAGGCCAAAGCTGGACAGTTCCAGTGCCCACTCTATGATCCTTCCCGTTGCATCTGGATTGTGCAATATCCGTTGCAGAGGGAGGCGAGTGACGACAGTGATTTCATGCGCCTGGAAGTAGTGACGCAGCTTCCTCGAGGCCATAAGAAGGCCGAAGAGCAGTTTCTGCACACCGGAGTACCTCGATCTAGCCCCCTGCAGGAGGGAACTAACAAAGTAGACCGGGTGCTGCATCATTTTCTTCTTCGGCGGCACTTCAATTGGCTGCGTCATCTCGGCATCGGTGGCATCAGGCTCCGTCGTTGCTATTACCTCATCATCAATTTCTCTCTGTGCCACTAGTGCGGCGCTGACCACCTGGTTCATTGCCGCCAGGTACAGCAGCAACGGTTCCTGTGGCCTAGGCCCTACTAGTATTGGTGCGGAGGAGAGGTACCTCATCAAATCTTGCAATGCTGGTTCGGCTTCTGGCGTCCACTCCATCGGGCCCGCCTTTTTCAAAATTTTGAAAAAGGGAAGGGCGCGCTCGACGGACTTGGAAATGAACCTGCTCATGGCAGCAACGCAACCAGCAAGTCGACGCACATCCTTGACTCGCTTGGGCGCTTCAATCTACTCTATAGCTTTGATCTTGTCCGGATTGGCCTCTATCCCACGCTGTGACACAAAGAACCCGAGAAGCTTTCCAGACGGGACGCCGAAGACACACTTCTCAGGATTGATCTTGCATAGGTTTGCAAATGTTTCTTGTAAATCTAATATGAGGGTTGCCCTATTCTTGGTTTTGACCACTATATCATCCATATAAGCTTCCATATTTCTATGGATCTGGGGTTCAAAACCAATCTGGACCGCCCTTGCAAACGTTGAACCAGCACTCTTCAACCCGAAAGGCATCCGTATAAAGCTATACGTACCACATGGGGTGATGAATGTCTTTGTACTTTTCGCCAACATTAGGTTTGAAGGCGCGGTGAGTGGGCCACTGGAACTGCCACAGCTCACGGGTAAAAGCCGGCCAGCCTACCTCGTAAGGTAGGCCTCCAGGGCTCTCCGGGGCCGGGTGGTTCATAGCAGGCCCTGCTCGCCTGTCTGACTGGTGGCGCGCTCCGCGCCGGCGCTCGATAGTGGTTCGAGCGTCTTCATGGGCTCGTTCCCGAAGAACTTGGCGCTGGTCATAGTGGGTCGCGACGAGCCGGTGTCCGCGGTACCGGATGGGGAAGAGGTGAATGCACCATTGTCGCGGCGCCGCCGGCTTTTCCGCCACCGGTCCGCGGGACTCCATCAGAGCGTCGACCCGGGGGCCCCAACGGACTTGGTTCGTCTTTGTTGGCCACTGCAACAAGGCTTCGGATAGTTGCTCTCCATTCGTCAAGTTTCCCCGTAGTAGGAGGAAACTCGAGGAGCAACTGCGCGCGCGCGCCAGGGCCTCTGCTGGCATCGGTGGCAGCGAAACCTGCATGGATCGTGACGCGCTTCGACTTCTGACCATGTCAGAAGGAGCTCTATCACGACCCCATGGTCGCATGCCATTTTCACCAGCGCCTCGGCGAGTGGGCAGGTCTTCTATGTCCCGGGAGTGGCGCTCGGGGCTCTTCCCGCGGCGATGCCTGGGATCTTCGGCATGATTATGCCGTTCGTCACGCTGCCTGGGAGGAGTGCGCTGTTGGCGCCGGCGTGGGAGTCTTGGAGGCCCTTGCGTTGCCTTCGGGCGGGGCGGCGACGACCCTGGAAGGCCCCGCTCCACCCGCGAAGGGCTTGGCTCCGCCTTTGGATTTGGTGACGTGTGGTCCGTTACCAGGCGCACAAACATCGCCGCCTCCCAAACTCCGGCTGCTGGGATGGTGTTGGTGTTCACGAGCAGCGCCCCGGGTCCTTTCTGCAACCGGTCCGCTGCTCGCCCACGTCGGGACGGGCTGTCCAGCTTCCGACTGGCCAACCGCCACCATCGTCTTCTTCTTGGGTGCCATGATGATGAAGAAGCGCCGAACTAACTACTAAAGCCGATTCTCACAACTGCGCTCCCTACCTGGCGCGCCAAAGATGTCGGTGGGAACGACACATATGGGATCACAAGAATCCCTACTGTGGTTAGCAAGGCGCGGGGTCGTGAGAAGAGCGGATCAAAGAGATAGCACATGGTTCGTTTATCCAGGTTTGGGCTGCAAGGATGCGTAAAACCCTACTCCTGCTTTGGTGCATTGTATGTCTGTGTTCTTGAGCTAGCTATGGGGCGTGAGGAGCTCCAAAAAGCCGAATCCTTCTCCTGGTCGCCTCGGGCCTCCTTTTATAGAAAAAGTGGTTGCCACAGTGGCACACAGGAGGTGGAAAGGGTACAGTGATGCGAGGTTATCCCTCGCATTACATGACAAGGCGCATTTAATGCGTCTTGCCTAGGTGTCCTTGCTTTATCGGGGACGGGGGAGAGATCTGTCTCGTCCGTCACCGCTCCTTCTTGTGTCGACACGCGCCCTGACCAGCGACGCCTGCGATGCCATGTAGGTAGGCAGGCAGCTGAGGTGGCGCAGTGGTGGGTCTTCACAAAGATCTGCATGCCGCCACGCGGGTGCCTGCCCAGCTGGTTGGGTCGGCAGCTGCATGCATGCGGTGGTGGAGGTTTAGTCGGCGTGGGCCTGATGGTGGCCCTGCGGGTGTCCTCGGCAAGGGCCTTGTCGGGGCCCCGGCAAGGGTCTTGCCAAGGCGCCTGCTGTCATCCCCGGCAAGGCGCTTGCTGGGGGCCTTGTGGTCTTCCTCGGCTGGGATCCCGCCAAGGGTTGTCGTGTCCTTAGTGCGTATCTGATCTTGAATGTCTTCACAAAGATCTGCATGCCGCCACGGGGATGTCTCCCGAATCCGTTCCCCTTGGGGGCAGTGGACTCAAGGGTGATTTGCTCCGTAGGCGCGGGACGAGTCGCCGCGGCAAGGGTCTTGCCGGGGCTGCTAGAACCGTCTCCCGGCAAGGATCTTGCCGGGGGAGTCCGCTTCGTCCCCTTTGCTCTTCGTGGTCTTGGCCTTGGCGTCGTTCTAGTTCTCTTGAGCTTCGGTCTTACCCTGGCTCACCTCCCTTGCCTTGCTTGGTGTGGTGGTATCCGTGGCTCAGACTGCCCGTGCAAAGTTATAGGGGTACAAAAAGTGTACCCCTCTTTTTGTACACCGACAACTTGCAGAACCTCGCTCCGCGGTGTCAGGGACGATGTCCGCTTAATTCATGAGGCACATGTGCCACATCAATTTTGTGAATTGGGTATTTAAATATCACACCACACCTTTTTCACACACACACACACACAAACACACACATTGGGCCACCCGCAGGTGTGGTTCATATTTGGTCTCACCCATCTCGCGCCACAGGCACACATTTGTGGGCCCACACGTGGTCCAAATTTGACCGGAAGCAAAAGGGGGGTGACCATGATGGACTTCTTTTGTCTTTGTGTTACGGTAGGGTCAGATGTCAGACCTAGCTATTTGGGGGCAATGCATTCATAGCTAGGATTCCCCTCCCGCCAACATGAAGTGTGTGTGTGGGGGGGGGGGGGACAAGCAATAATAATGTGTGCTCTGTGAGACAGGTACCACATCAAAGTTGTGCATGGGGTTTTTGAACATCATACCACCATTTTCATACATATATTTGGTCCACATGCAAGTGTGTTTGTGTTATGACCCTTTCCCGCATTTTTTGCCAAATTTATAAATAGCAGACGAATCAGATGCAGCAACCGTCTACAATCGGGTACGCCACAGACATGGTTCCCTCGGACTACCCTTGTGCCACGCTCGTGCCCCTGTAACCAACAATAGATTGGGCTCCACGAGGCTTCCCTCCCACTCTCCAATATATCTACTCCCTCGCAATCTTGAAAATATCTACCCGCCTAGAGGGTTTTTCTGTTTGATAGCACATGATTAGTATGTGTGGACCATGTGCGATGTCTGTTACTCCCGCTCTACTTCAATGCGTTGATCCAAATTTTCAGTAGCCCCGACATATTACTCCCTCCTACATCCCTCGCAATCTCAAAAATATCTGCTCGGCTGGAGGGTTTCTCTGTTTGATAGCACACGATTATTATGTTTTAACCGTGTGGTGATGTTTGTTACTACCGCCCCGCTCTGCTTCAATCCCTTGACCCAAATTATTGGTAGCCCTGCCATTTTACTCTAGCCTAGTAAAATTTTCAGTACCCGCGGCATTTCCTCAAACACCACCTTGGCCCCCCTCCACACACACACCCCAAATCCTACGTTCACCCCCAAATCCCCCGCTCACACACACACACCCCAAATCCCCCGCTCACACACACACCACCCCTCCGTCGCTTGAAACTCTAGCTAGGTCGTCGTCGCCGCCGCCACAACACCTTCATCGTCAACCTCTGTTGGTCTGCCCGTGCAGGTTACCCACCGATATACATATCCTTGCCGCCCTGAGTTTCTTGGATGACACCTGAGAAACACCCCCTTTCCCACACATCCCCATCCCCCTCCCCCACTGTAGTGCGTCACAGCCTAAGCTCGGCTACGCTTCTCGGGGAGCTCAAGGAGCGAATGGCCCAATAGAGCTTTATCGTGACCTCTTCGCCTGATGTCGGCAAGGTGGCCACCGAGGAAGCTAACGACGATGATTGGCCACAGGCTCTCAATCCACGGACAAGAGTATTCTGGTATGTTGCTGACGCTGGCTACGACATCGAGGTCATTGATAGCAATGGCTTGACGTGGGCTATGTCATGGGTTAAGTTGCCCACCCCCAACCCCTTGAGTCCGATAGCCGTTGATCTCATCGATGGCCCTGTCGCTGATCTTTTGTGGCTTGTTATGAACATTTTGCCATCCTTCATCGCCATGCCACCCCGTTTGTAATTTTTAAAGTACACGTTATGCGACGCTGGCTTTGGATCCTCAGCTGCCAACTCGGACCACCAGGACGATCCCATCTATCACAAGTGAGGAAACCCATGATTTGTTCTGCCGTGCCTCTTCATTGGGGGAATGCCATGATTTGTTTTCTCGAACTCCTTTTATAGTGAGAATTTTTCCCGTATTTATTGTTATATTTGGTTGTTTTCATTATGCCTTCTTTATTTCAATGGTTTTTGGTTATTCAATTGTTTGTAGTTAGCATATGTCCAGTTTCAATTGCTATCTTTGGTTGTTTGTAGTATGCCTTGTTTATTTAAGTTATTCACACTGTGATGTTCTATATGTGCAAGTATGAACTGTGCAGTTTAATTTCATCAATACCAGTTTCAACAATAGCTCTATGAATGACTATATTTGGTTGTTGTTAAGCATATTGTATTTAACATGCCTTTCGATTTGATTTAACAATAACTAGTGTACTTAGACCTGCATAATACCAGTTTGAGTGACCATGTTTGCTTTGTTTTTAAATGTTAGGCCTGTTGCAATTAACACACCTTTCCAATTCTTGGTTCTCTTAACTAGCGTGCTTAAACCTTCACTATGAAGCAATCATTTGGAGATTATGTTGTCTACCATGGAAATATTTGGTTCATGTTTAGCATGTTTTGCTTAACATGCCTTTAGATGTACTTACATGGGACAATATTGGAACAACTGTTGTTTATCATCGAGGTTAGTTTCATCCCATGGCTTATATACTCACTATTCGGGATATTGGTAGCTGCTACCATATAGGCCGGGGCTAATAAGGGATTAATCGTCGAATCGGACATTTAACTGAATATATCTATAACCCATTTATAGGTAGGTTATCTAGGGCCACATCTAACATATCTGAGGCTGCATAGCAACATGCATTGTATCGAATGACTAAATATGCAATCCTGGGCCACATAGCAACAAGGAAGGGCTGGTTGGTTCTAGGCCCAGGAGGGCCACACTTTGCTGTACAGTGTTGCCAAACTTGGCAAAGGTTAGTTCTTCAAAACGAGAGCCACAAGTTGGCACGCCTAAGAGAATCTTGCCACACTTTTTTAGTGTATGTGATGTTGGTCCATAGTGTGGCTTGCCTAAGATGTGGCTTGAACCAAACACACATCTAAGGTTGTCAAACTTGCCTAACCTTAGGTGGGACAACAACAACAACAACAACAACAACATTAGTTAGCTGCAGTTAAACGGCAGATATTTGTGAAAATGTAATAAACTTCCTCCACCCCATAATATAAGAATTTTATTCATCCACGTCGTGAGTATATTGGATGTTATAAGATTTTATATACTGGGACGAATGGTGTGTTGTACTACATCGTTGTGCAATTGTTGTTTAGCTTCTAATATTAACTTGTTGTTTTAGGTACAAATAATTGCTAAAGATCCGTGCTTCGACCATTTCTGCGGATGGGCAATGAGATATTGAGGAACCAGCATCAAGTGAGGAAACTGATAAAGATCTTAGTTATTGCGAAAGACCCATTTTTTAGTGGGTTAACTATTTTTCATATAGTAAATCGCTAGCAACGATCATGTAAAAACACATTACTCTCGAGCATCATCTCTCCATCTAAAAAAGAAGTGGCAAGTTAATATTTCAAAATTTGATTCGAATCGACTTGGTAAGGTAGACGTGGATGCTCATTCTCCCAAAATTTGAACGAACGTTAAACACCCTCTGCTCGGTGGAATTCGCCCGAACAAATAAATGGGAGATGTGAAATTACCGGCCTATGTGGGACACGCATCAATTGGCCCATTATACATCGAGGGTAGGTTCGTAACTTCATCCAAGCGTGCCTTCTCCTTGGCTGAAATGACATGTGCCGAATAATTCATAAACCATGGTCGGCAAAACACCCTCTCCTTGCCCGAAATAGCTCGCGCCCACTATTTCAAAACACGCTCTCCTCGCCCAAAATCGCTCATGCCCACTATATTTGAAAACACGCCCTCCTCGCCCAAAATCACTCGCACCCACTATATTTCAAAACACGCCCTCCTCGCCCGAAATCGCTCGCGCCTACTATTTGGGAGAAGAAAAGTTACTCTACTATCCCCGACCCTCAGTACACAGACCCAAGCCGAGAAGCCTAAAGGGAGGGGTAGAACTGTAACCCCCCCCCCCCCCCCACACACACACATTTCAGACAAATGTGTCCATAAGACATGGTTCCCCCTCCCAATTCCCCATTCATACCTCGTCGGCACCAAATCACCTTCTCCCCGGAAGCTCCCTTCTCCCGAGCCGTGAAACCTCAACCCCTCCTCCATGGCGCTCCCCACCGCACCAAATTCACAGCCGCCCTCCTCTCTAATCCCGGAGACGCTGCCCATTTGTCGTCGTGCACTGGGTCGTGTGCCTCTTACTCTGTGCTACCAGAGCTTCCTCGATGATGGCCGCGTGAGCCATACCAGAGCCGATTCACCCCCGCTGTTGTTGACGGCGCCGGAGCAGCTCCAACTTTGGACCCGTCCAGAGCCCCGGAGCTGCTTCCCCGTAGCCGTCGACCATCACGACATCTCTGCTTCCCTGCCGCCGGTAGCCACCGCAACCACGCCGGCCTCACCGACTAGGCTGCTGGAGCTGCCTACTTCACCGGGCCGCCAGATAGGTTGCACCCTCATCTCAAATCACTTTATTTAGGCGTCAGTTGTCTAAATTTTTATTCTGGGCCAATCAATTCCCAATGGGAAGCAGCACCCCTCGAGCCGGCAGAGCTCCTAGGCTGTCGGTTGGCTAGTGTCTAACGTAAGGATGCGGGGGTGCAAGGTCGCCGCGGAAGCAGTGCTTAGATGGCTATCTTAGAGTTGTGTGGGCTGAAGGTAATGCCGCTGCTGGATCTGGATGACGGAGAGTCTTTGTGGATTGTGAAAGGATCGAGAAGAGGTGTCTAGAGGGGGGGGGGTGATTAGACACTAATTGCCAAAAGTTACAGTTTTTAATATTCTCAAGTTTAAGTGGAGTTTAAGCACAAGTTTAACAAACACAATACATATCAAGCAAGCATGCAATGAGTATATGAGCAGCGAAAGTAAAGCATGCAACTTGCAAGAACGTAAAGAAAAGGGTTTGGCGTATTCAAACGCAATTGGAGACATGGATGTTTTAGTCGTGGTTCCGATAGGTGGTGCTATCGTACATCCACGTTGATGGAGACTTCAACCCACGGAGGGTAACGGTTGCGCGAGTCCACGGAGGGCTCCACCCACGAAGGGTCCACGAAGAAGCAACCTTGTCTATTCCATCACGGTGGCTATGTTAACTGAACTCGGTGGCTCCGGATAGAAAGAATCGGTGGGGCCGAGTTTGACTTTTGGTTTAGGTCATATGTGGATGTGGGAAGGTAGTTGAGGGTTTTGGAGCATATCACTAAGCACTTTGAGCAAGCAAGCCATTAAGCAACACCTCATCCCTCGTTGATAGTATTGGCTTTTCCTATAGACTCAATGTGATCTTGGATCACTAAAATATAAAATGTACAGTCTTGATCTTGAAGCTTGAGCCAATCCTTTGTCCTTAGCATCTTGAAGGGGTTCCACATACTCTAGTCCATGCCACTCCATTGTTGAACTTATCTGAAACATACTAGGTAAAAGTGTTAGTCCAACAAGAGATATGTTGACATTAATTACCAAAACCACCCAGGGAGCACTTGTGCTTTCAATCTCCCCCTTTTTGGTAATTGATGAAAACATACATCAAAGCTTTAGATAAAGATATAGAGAATAGCAAGTAAAGCTTTGGAAAGACATGTAACATGCCTAGGATCCCCTACATGTATGCAGTCATGTGAATATTGAATATAGGAGCATGTGAGTGCGTAAACATGATAGAGTAAGCAATGTGTTACATGTATCTTGGCTATATGCATCAGAGCAAATGATGTGAATGTGAGAAATGTACCTTCATGCTCATGAGTCCTTCTTGCAAACAGTATGTACATCAGCAAGAACTTCTCATTCACATGACTGTGACGCATATACTTACCTTGTGGTCTTGAGTTGGCTTAGGATGGGATGAACCTGCGCAAACAAGGTCAAATAACACAGATACACCTACTGACCAGAGCAAAACAAGAGAAACCACAAGAGAACCAAGACTGGGATGACATGTAGAGTGAGTACTAAGTACCACATTGGATATAGACATGCCCCCAAAGGTAAAGATATGCAATAAAATCAGAGATTTCCTTCCCTTAGATGTCTTGCTCCCCCTGAATATGCATGGGATATTGGGAGAAGATAGGGAACAGAAAATCAGAGCAACAAAAAAGAAACAGCAGAGCTTGAGCTAAAGCAAGCAACCAAACATGTCTTTCCCCTCTTAAAGACATGTGACATCTCTCCTCTTGAACACCAAGAATCTGGGGTCCTTGATGATATTACTTTCTCCTAGTTGAGAAACTCTCTCCCCCTGAGTACTCTCTCTTTCTCCCCCTATAGGAAGGATTAAGCTTTGATGTGATCTCTCTCTCCCCCTCTGACATCAATTTCCAAGAAGGGCCCTTCTGGACATATGATACAAATGGGTTGGTCCTTGAGTCACAGAGCAAAGCAGCATGTCTAATATGATGCTGGCAGAGGACAAGAATCATTGAGTGGAGCTGGAGCAAACAGAAATCAGGAATAAGTGGCAAGTTGGTTTTCCTGTGATGAAATCGGTGACTCCGAGTTGTGTGCTTCGGTTGCACCGAAGGATTTCGGTTGGGCCGAAGAGAGCAAACCGGTGTGACCGAGTTCATCAGAGTGAAACCACTTGTCACCTCAGCTCACTAGACAAGTAAGATCTCACAAGGATATGCAAGGAATTAACTGAAAGATTTGCAGTGAATTGGATGCAGAAAATGCAGAACAAAAAAGGAAAGAAAAGAAACTAAAAGTTCTAGATGAAGTGAAAGGGGAAACAAATATGCAAATGCAAAAGCACGGAGAAACACTAGAGAACTTCATCTAGAAATGGTCGGTGACAAAGTCACCTATGTTTGAGTATATTGACTTAGGAGTCAAGTGAGAGCACTTGATCATAGGTCATACTCATCGTTTAAGCTCAAGATGGGGTTACCATTTTTTGTTTAAGCCTTTTGATGTATTCACATCTTGTCGAGTTGCTTTGACTCATGACTTGGAGTAAAGCTTCTCTAAGACGGAATAACATACCTTGGGTGGTGGTGTTGATCTTGCTCATGTAGTTGAACTTGTGTGGGTTGCTCAAGGTTGATGTAGTTCATCAAGGGTTGGGAGCACCACTTGGAGTTTGAGTTCATCTACCTACATGGGTTAGCTTTGCAAGGAAGAGCACTTGTGTATCCAAATTGACAATTATGAGACTCAACATAGAATTTTCCAAAGGATATGTTTGAATGGTTTCGTGCTTCCTTGTCTTCAACCACCATTGTGTAGAGACTTGGTGATGTAGAGATTGCTCAAGATGTGAGTGAGTTTCAATCTCATAGATTTAGATTCAACCAAGTACCTACATGGGTTAGATAACATGCAAGGTACAAATATATCCAAGACATATGAATAGCATCATAAGAGAAATATCGAGGATTAGTCATAGGCTCATGCCCCGCATGTATCAAATGGAGTTCCTACTCCAAGTTTGAAGCATCAATGATGTTAAATTCACCTCTCAACCTACAAAACACTTTCTCATCAAGTGGTTTAGTGAAGATATCCGCCAATTGCTTATCGGTGCGAACATGCTTAAGGTTAATGTCCCCTTTTGCAACATGATCTCGAATGAAATGATGACGAACTTCAATATGCTTAGTTTGAGAATGTTGCACGGGATTCTGAGCAATCTTAATAGCACTTTCATTGTCACATAGCAATGGAACATGTTTCACATATATCCCATAATCTTTAAGAGTTTGGGTCATCCAAAGTAATTGAGCGCAACATGAACCAGCGGCAATGTATTCCGCTTCGGCGGTGGATAAGGATACCGAGTTTTGTTTCTTGGAAGACCAAGACACAAGAGATCTACCAAGGAATTGACAAGTACTCGATGTGGACTTTCTATCAACCTTGTCTCCGGCATAGTCCGAATCGGAGTAGCCAACAAGATCAAAAGAGGACCTCTTAGGATACCAAATGCCAAAATGTGGTGTATGGGTTAGATATCTCACTATCCTTTTCACAGCCTTAAGATGGCATTCTTTAGGAGCGGCTTGATATCGTGCACACATGCACACACTTAGCATAATATTGGGACGAGAGGCACATAGATATAACAATGAACCAATCATAGAGCGATAAACCTTTTGATCAACCGGTTCACCATCTTTGGTCAAATCAAGATGTCCACTAGTAGGCATGGGTGTAGTCATACCTTTGCATTCTTGCATATTGAACTTCTTGAATAAGTCATTGGTGTACATCGTTTGAGAGACAAAGGTACCTTCCTTAGTTTGCTTGATTTGCAAACCGAGAAAGAATTTGAGTTCACTCATCATGGACATCTCAAACTTCTTCGACATTAGCTTTCCAAACTTCTCACTAAAATGAGGGTTAGTTGAACCAAATATGATATCATCAACATAAACTTGGCACACAAATAGTTCTCCATTAACCCTTTTAGTAAAAAGAGTAGAATCAATTTTACCAATTTCAAAGCCTTTTTCAATAAGGAACTCGGTCAAGCATTTATACCATGCTCTAGGATCTTGTTTAAGACCATAAAGGGCTTTGTGAAGTTTGTAAACATGATTAGGTTTCTTAGGATTGATGAAGCCGGGAGGTTGCTTAACATAAAGTTCCTCTTCGATTTTACCATTTAGAAAAGCACTCTTAATGTCCATTTGGTACAAGGTGATATCATGGTGATTAGCATAAGCAAGTAAGATGCGAATGGACTCAAGTCTAGCAACGGGAGCATATGTCTCACCATAGTCCATACCTTCAACTTGTGTGTAGCCTTGGGCGACGAGACGTGCTTTGTTGTGAACCACTTGTCCATCTTCATCTTTCTTGTTGCAAAACACCCATTTGGTACCAATGATGTTGTGGTTGTTGTCGGGTTTCTTGACTAATGTCCACACTTGATTTCTCTCAAAGTTGTGTAGCTCTTCATGCATAGCGTTTATCCAATCCGGATCCTCCAATGCTTCTTCAACCTTCATAGGTTCAATGCTAGAGATGAATGAGTAATGTTCACAAAAGTTAGCTAAACGAGTTTTAGAGCGAGTGATTCTCCCGGTTTGGATATCATTGTAGATTTGCTCGACGGGATGATCCTTAGCAACTCTTGCTCGAACTCGTGAAAGCTTTTGCTTGGGTCGGGGTGGAACATCCTCTTCATCTTGTGCTTCTTCTTGGTCTTCTTCATTGTTGACGTTGTCGTTCTCTTGTCGTGGTGGATAAGGAGGTTGTTGATGTTCATCTTGGTGCACTTCCTCGTTTTCTTCATCTTGGCGTGTCCCACTTGTGGATGCTTCCATATCAACTCTTGGTTCACCTTGTCGTGAGGTAGAAGCTTCCACTTGGACGGACGAGGTACTCTCCTTCACTTCCGTTGGACGAATCTTGCCAATGGACAAGTCCTGAATTGCTTTCGAAGGGTCTTTGTCTCCTACATCAATTGGCAATTGCTCTACTTGCGAGCCGTTTGATTCATCAAACTTCACATCTACCGTCTCTTCAACCTTTCGGGTGAAATTGTTGTAGACACGGTAAGTGTGAGAGTTTGAGCCATAACCAAGTAGGAAACCTTCATGAGTTTTAGTAGCAAATTTAGAACGACGATGCTTATCAAGAATGTAGCACTTTGAGCTGAATACTCGAAAGTATGCCGTCTTTCCGAGTAGCTTGTGAAGATACAAGCGATTTATTGCATGACAAGCTGTCTCAACCGCTTCCGCCCAAAAGTGCTTTGGTGTTTTGTACTCATCAAGCATCGTTCTTGCCATCTCGATAAGAGTCCGGTTCTTCCTTCCAACAAATCCATTTTGTTGAGGTGTGTACGTAGCCGAGAACTCATGTGAAATACCTTCTTCGTCAAGAAAGGTGTCCACATTTGTGTTCTTGAACTCCATTCCATTGTCACTCCGAACCTTCTTGATCTTCACGTCAAACTGATTTTGGGCCTTCCTAGCGAAGTTTTTGAAGATCTTTTGGACCTGCGATTTGTCATCAAGAAAGAACACCCACGTAAATCTTGAAAAATCATCAACTATGACTAGACCAAATGAGTTACCACCGAGACTCTTGTAGGCATTTGGACCAAAGAGATCCATGTGAAGTAGCTCGAGTGGTCTTCTTGTGGTCATGATGTTCTTCGCGCGATGACTTCCTCCAACTTGTTTCCCTGCTTGAAAAGCACTACAAAGTCTATCCTTGTCAAATATGACATCTTTTTTATTCCAAGGATATGATCACCTTTAATAAGCTTATCAAGATTTCGCATACCAACATGACCTAGTCTTCTATGCCACAACCAGCCTTTAGAAGATTTGGCAATTAAGCAAGTTTTAGGTTGAGCCTTTTTAGTGAAATCAACAATGTAAAGATCTCCTCTACGTATACCGGTAAAGACCATTTTATGATTATCTCTATGAAAAACTTGGCAGTCTAGTTCAGTAAATAGGACATTGAAACCGAAATCAGCAAGTCTAGATACTGAAAGTAAGTTCTAGCCAAGAGATTCAATGAGCATGACATTTTGTATGGAGCTATCATGTGAGATGGCCACCTTACCAAGGCCAACCACCTTACCCTTTGAATTATCACCAAAAGTGACATACTTTCGAGGGCCGTCATTTTCAGCAAGCTCACGGAACATGTCTTTATCTTCGGTCATATGATCAGTACATCCACTATCAAGGACCCATTCCTTTCCTCCAGCCATGTAGCCGCGAAGATTTGCCATAAGACCAAAGTGTCTCATCGCATCATCGAGATCATAGTCACTATCATCATCATCATCATCCTCATCCAATATTCATGTTCAACATCATCTTGTGATTGATCAATTCCTAGAGAGGGCAATTCATTAGATAAATGATCATTTCTATAGTTATCTTTATGAATTCTAATAGCTCTGGAAATGATATTGCTAATGATTCAACATCTCCTTTAGCACTTGTAAGATCAGTAAGATCAAATAAGCAGTCACCAAATTTGGGATCATTGGAACTCATCTTAATCAAAGCAATAGACTTATGGAGGATTTCATCTAGATCTTTCAAGGAGTAACTAGGAAAGAGTTCCTCAAGAAATTTCCATATGGTGTAGGCACACTTAAGAGTCGGCAAACATCCAATCAAGTTTCTATGCAAGCCTCTAGTGATAAGATTAACAGTTCTAAGATTGTGAATCATGTCAATATCTTCATCTAGGGTAGGGTGCAAAGGATCAACATGAGGTGCACAAGGGCTAGTAATGTACTTGTTCAAATGATATTCATTGAAAATCTCAAGCATTTCATTTTTCCACTCATGAAAATACTCTCCATCAAGAATGGGCACTCTATGTCTAAGACTCCCCAAAGTAGACACATCCATCTTCCTCCAATGGTGTTTAAACCAAGGCAATGGAGACCAATGCTCTGATACCAATTGAAAGGATCGAGAAGAGGTGTCTAGAGCGGGGGTGATTAGACACTAAGTGCCAAAAGTTACAGTTTTTAATATTCTCAAGTTTAAGTGGAGTTTAAGCACAAGTTTAACAAACACAATACATATCAAGCAAGCATGCAATGAGTATATGAGCAGCGGAAAGTAAAGCATGCAACTTGCAAGAACGTAAAGAAAAGGGTTTGGCGTATTCAAACGCAATTGGAGACACGGATGTTTTAGTCGTGGTTTCGATAGGTGGTGCTATCGTACATCCACGTTGATGGAGACTTCAACCCATGGAGGGTAACGGTTGCGCGAGTCCACGGAGGGCTCCACCCACGAAGGGTCCACGAAGAAGCAACCTTGTCTATTCCATCACGGCCATCGCCCATGAAGGACTTGCCTCACTAGCGGTAGATCTTCACGAAGTAGGCGATCTCCTTGCCCTTACAAACTCCTTGGTTCAACTCCACAATCTTGTTGGAGGCTCCCAAGTGACACCTAGCCAATCTAGGAGACACCACTCTCCAAGAAGTAACAAATGGTGTGTTGATGATGAACTCCTTGCTCTTGTGCTTCAAATGATAGTCTCCCCAACACTCAACTCTCTCTCACAGGATTTGGATTTGGTGGGAAGAAGATTTGAGTGGAAAGCAACTTGGGGAAGGCTAGAGATCAAGATTCATATGGTTGGAATGGAATGTCTTGACCTCAACACAAGTATAGGTGGTTCTCTCTCAGAAAATGTGTATTGGAAGTGTAGGTATGTTCTGATGGCTCTCTCTACGAATGAAGAGTGGGTAGAGGGGCATATATAGCCTCCACACAAAATCTAACCGTTACACTCAATTTACCAATCTCGGTGAGACCGAAGGGAAAAACTCGGTCGGACCGATTTAGTAAACCTAGTGACCATTAGGGTTTTCGGTGGGACCGACTAGTTAAACTCGGTGGAACCGATGTTCTAGGGTTAGGGTAAAAGCAAAACTTGGTTTGACCGATTACTCAAACTCGGTGGGACCGATTTGGGTAATAAGCGAAACAGAGAGTTGGCCAAGCAAACTCGGTGGGGCCGATTGCATATCTCGGTGGGACCGAAAATATTGCAATAGGTAACAGAGAGTTTGCAAGCCCATCTCGGTGAGAACGAGATCCCATTGGTGAGACCGAACTGATTAGGGTTTCTGGGAGTGGCTATGTTAACTGAACTCGGTGGCTCCGGATAGAAAGAATCGGTGGGGCCGAGTTTGACTTTTGGTTTAGGTCATATGTGGATGTGGGAAGGTAGTTGAGGGTTTTGGAGCATATCACTAAGCACTTTGAGCAAGCAAGCCATTAAGCAACACCTCATCCCTCGTTGATAGTATTGGCTTTTCCTATAGACTCAATGTGATCTTGGATCACTAAAATATAAAATGTACAGTCTTGATCTTGAAGCTTGAGCCAATCCTTTGTCCTTAGCATCTTGAAGGGGTTCCACATCCTCTAGTCCATGCCACTCCATTGTTGAACTTATTTGAAACATACTAGGTAAAAGTGTTAGTCCAACAAGAGAGATGTTGACATTAATTACCAAAACCACCCAGGGAGCACTTGTGCTTTCAGATTGGCCCGGGGGCGGCGCAACCACGGCAGTGCGGTGCGGCGGGGAGCGGGGTTTTGGTCGGGGCCATGGATGGTGGAGGTAGGCTGCTCTGCCGGTGGTCGCTGGCTCTTCAGGGAAGATTCCGAACATTGTCAATCGGGAGGCACAAGACGGCTATCAAGGCATCAGCGTAGATCTAACAGTACCAAAATAAAATAAAATCGTGTGACCCCAATTTAGTCTTCAGTCAATAGACATGTGACCACTCTCGTACCTTGCTGTTGATCTCTTAGGGTATTTCTTCAGATCAGAGAGATGTATCGTTCTTAACATTATGCGTTTTCTGCATCTTCAGCCACACCGTCTTCCGACTCACCGCAACTGCTCCAACAAGGGAAGCATACACCAGAAGGGAGCTATAGTCCCCACTCAATAGTTCCCTGCATCGAATGGGCGTGCCCGACATGGACAGCCACAACAACTTCAGGGCCATCGACAAGTCAGCACATGATTCTCACTCCTATGGATGGCGACCAGATAGGTTGTACCATCATCTTACTTGTGTGCAATATTTATGGCTTTGTTATTCATCTAAGCATGGAAAATAGATTATCACATTTCACTGTATATTCATGTTGATCTCTTACGGGTCTTGTTCAGGATTTAACCTTATTCCATAGTTAAGCTAAGAGACTTGTTCTTTAGGTAACGATGTTCCATAGTTATCATCCATCATCCAATGATATCCCACAGGCTGGTGATTATAGTATTATACCACTTCTAGTATAACCTATCTTGTTCCTTAATACTTCTATGTTCCATCTAGTTAATCTCGAGTACAAACGATACATACTTTGTATCTTTCATCTATGTTCTCCCTTTAGTTTTTGAGACCTGTTGCTGCTAGTTAACCCCAGTCCTACTATTTATGTCATCTCCTACAGGCACTCATTACATAAATCTAACTACTAGTTGTCTTCCATGCATGTCAGATATAATTGCACACACTGATTTATCCACAAGAACCTCACAGAGCAATGTAACGGCCAACAAACTTGACGTCAATGATACCCAATATGATGGAACATGTAAAGGAAGTTCTTCACAAGACCTATAGAAAGATGATGAATCCTATTCACCCCATAAGGTCCTTGCTCTAACTTGGCCCTTGATATGGGTACAACATGCATATAATGTCCTGGAGTGCATCTACTCTGTTGCAATGCCTTGTGCTTAGCCTGCTGATCATGCATGTAAATATGGCATGCCTTCCTATTTTTTAGTACCTATTCCATTCATGATAACTGTATTCAAATTCAAGTACTATCATTCTACTCTATCGCAATGCCATCTTCTTAGTTTGGACATCATGCTTCTCAATATCTTATGCATTGTTATTCATCAGTATGTACTTCATCTGTCTACCATACCATGTTTTCTTACATTGAAGTGTTGTTCTAGTGGTCTCTTGCAATGCCATCTTAGTTTCCCAATCATACACGCATATGTTGCCTTAGTGTTTTTCTGTATGTATTCCGCTAGCATACAGTTTTACATTCAAGTAGTGTTTTTTACACTGTTGTCATGTCGTATCCCTAGCTCTTACACCATACTCCCTCCGTCCGGATTACATGTCATAGAAATGGATAAAACTAGATGTATCTAGAACTGAAATACACCTAGACCCATCCATTTATTTCTGGATGGAGGGAATACATGTCAATATGTCATGCCTTTCTATTCTTCAGTACCTATTCCATCTTTGTTGTAGCATGTTTTATAATTGAAGCACCATTCGTCTATATAAGGCATGCAAGGGGAAGACGTCTATGTTAGAATCTGAAGGGTAACAAACCAGGTCAAATGCCAGGAGATAATAAACCAACTCTAGTTTTCATAGATACTGCTTAGTACAGAGAAACCCAACACCCACTAATAATAAGTAGATTCTAGTGGCCAAAGAACTAGTATGCTCCAGTCCAGCAAAAATATGTCAACTCCATTCTAAGAAGCGTGTGTGTGTCCTCGCATCATGAAATTTTATATCATTCTGATCATATTTTCTACTTGTTTCTTACACATCTCTCTTTTAGAAAATAAGGTTAAATGATAGAAGACTTCCTCCATTGGGATCGTATTCGAGGAAAATATCTTGCGGGAATTCTCTGTGCTCCAATGCTGATGTAAGTACCTGTTGTATATCACTATATTTTTACATCAGCATGTATTTTGTTAATCTACGTGAATCCAACCTTTATCTGATCTAAAATTAGTTGTAGCAAAATGTTAAAGGCGCTAATGTTGATTTTTTGTAAGGAAAACTGCCTGGTTGTTTTTCATACTGAGCTGCATGAGTGTACTATCTCATATCATGCACATTACTAAATTGTAGTGCTGCTCTGGTTGCCCATTCATTCATTTTTTCAATGTTGCTTTCGTATTACCTTACCTGGCTGATGATAGTTGTGCCATATTGTGTTAATTTGGTGTAGGCTAGTTGCCCAAACGTTCATTGTGTCGATGTTGCTTTCCTATTATCTCACCTGGCCAATGATAACAATGCTAGTGTGTTAATTTGGTGCAGGCTGCTGAAGATAAGAAGACAAACTCTGAAAACAGCAAGGCAACCCCATTGTTTCTTTTCAATAAATCTAGGCCAGGTAATATGGCAATAAATCATGATTAATTTGTTTGGTTCCCCTCCTAATTTACGTTATGATGCGGGGGTCGAGACACTCTCCACTATCAATAATACAAGCCTGCCAAAATCGCCATATGAATCTGTTCAGTTTCCTCTGTCTCGAATGCAACAGAAAAAATGTATGTTTGTGAACCAATTAATGGCTGAAGCAATGATGAAAATGGTGGAGGAATCAGAGGTGCACATTCATGCGCAACAACAACCGATCAATGCTTTCAGAGACAGTGTAGCGAAGCAGCAAGAACTTGCCCACATGCTTATGGGTGTCATCTGCGCTGAGTTGCAGATTGTGATGTTGTAGATCCTTAGGTTCTGTTCATTTATTTGCACTGGCATCAATCTTTGATTTCCCAGTGGATGTAGTTTCCTATAATATATGTTGGATGTGCAACGTTTTTCCCTTTATGTCGTACGCTTGCTTGATCGGTTTTGGTACTATGCATAATTGCTCGTCGTAATGGGCTCAAATTCTCTAATTGGGCTTAAAGACATGTAGGAACTTTAGTGGGCCCATTAAGTTAGTGGGCCGTTACCAGGCCGAAGGTTAATGGTCGTCCCTCTTACTTCCCGGGTCGTTAACAGGCCGACATCAGAGCGGGCGATAGGTGGGCCCATTTGATTTCATGGGTCGTTAACAGGACGTTAATAAGGTCGGGCTACATATGGCCCTACTATTCTATGGGGCTTTAGCAGGCCGAAAGAGATAGCGGGCTCGTACTGGAACCATGAAGAGCATGGGCCGCTAAGAGGCTGAAAGTCAGGTCGTACAGTAAATGGCCCAACTATGTTGTGGGCCTCTAGCAAGCCGAAAGAGAAACCAGGCTGGTATTGTACCATGAAGAGCATAGGCTGTTAAAAGGCCAAAACTTAGGTCTGACTACAAATGGCCCAACTCATTTATGGGTCGTCAATAGGCTGAAAGACACACCGGCCGGGAATTGGCCCAACACTTAAATGGGTCACTAAAAGGCCGAAACTAAGGTCCGACTACAAATGGCCCAACTCATTTATGGGCCGTTAACAGGCTGAAAGACACACCGGACCGGAAATTGGCCCAACCCTTAAATGGGTCGCTAAAAGGCCGAAAGATGTACATCTTGAAAATTGGCCCATCCCTTGAATGGGCTGTTAACAGGCCGAAATCACATCGGGCCGATATTGAGCCCAAATATATAGCGGGTTATTAACGGGCTTGAACTGACGATGGCCTGCAATGGTGTCAAATCTTTAACGGGCCATTGACGGGCCAAATTGGCACATCTCATATGGGCCGTGGGCTTAAATGGACCTGACACAAGTAGGCCTTATATGGGCCGGCCTGCTAATTTTTACTGGGGCGGCCTTTTTCATCGGAATGGGCCACTGTTGGGCCGTGCCATGTGTCGACCTATCATAGGCGCCTCCGGTCCAATGAGTGGATGACATCTGTCCCAATGGTGAGCCAACACGTGTTTCCTCCAGCCAATGAGAATTTTACAAGTGGAAAATCCCCATTGGTCCGGGCTGTTAATGGGTTATCGGATCTGAAACTGGACCCGATAGCTTAACGGCGACCCATTACGGTGGATGCCATGTGTCGGTCACCCTTGACGAAAGCACTTTCATGACGCGCCATTTATCGTCATGGAAGTGGACACTTCCATGATGATAACTTTGGTAATGTCATGGAACACTTCTACGACAGGACAGGTATGACTATCTTGATGCTGTCATAAAATTGTCATGGATGTACATGCATGACAGAAAACATGACCTATTGTGTCAAACATGTATCATCACTGAAATGTATTTTTTTGTAGTGTTTGCAGTGGTTCTCGAAGCAGTTTATTCAAGATTACCTCTCAAACTACATGATTGGTGGGCATGCCAAGGTTAAAGTATTTCTACCAGAACACAATGACTATCCAGATGTCCTCATGAGTCATGAAGACAGTGAAGGATGGTCGGCCGACCATCACAAGGGGTTGGACTAGAGTCGTGTGTGCCTTCTGCATGGAGGAGAGCAGAATACATGCATTTTACTTCACCTTGTTCAGCAACCAGAATGTCTTTCACATCTTTCTTTACGGTGTTTAATGGTACAAGTATACAACTAATACATCTCCAACGTATCTATAATTTTTTATTGTTCCATGCTATTATATTATCAATCTTGGATGTTTTATAATCATTTATAGTCATTTTATATCATTTTTTGGTACTAACCTATTAACATAGTGCCCAATGCCAGTTGTTGTTTTTCCATGTTTTTTACATCGCAGAAAATCAATATCAAACGGAGTCCAAATGCCAGAAACTTTACGGAGAATTTTTATGGGCCAGAAGGAACACAACGGGCCCTAGCTGCGCCTGGGCGGTGCCCCGAGGGGAGCACAACCCACCAAGACGCGACAGGAGGCCCAGGCGTGCCCTGGTGGGTTCTGCCCACCTCGGGTGCCCTCCGGACCGCCTCTTTGCTCTATAAATATCCCAATATTCCCCAAACCCTAGGGGAGTCGACAAAATATTGATACAGCCGCCACAGAGTCCATAACCACCAGATCTAATCTAAACACCATCTCGGATGGGGTTCACCACCTCCATTGGTGCCTCTCCGACGATGCGTGAGTATTTCTTTGTAGACCTTCGGGTCCGTAGTTAGTACCTAGATGGCTTCCTCTCTCTCTCTCCCTCTCTCTATCTATCTCTCTCTCTCTTGATTACAATGGTCTCTTAGAGATCCATATGATGTAACTCCTTTGCTGTGTGTTTGTTGGGATTGGTGAACTTTGAGTTTATGATCAGATCTATCTTTTTGTATCCATGAAACTATTTGAGTTTCTTTGATCTCTTGTATGCATGATTTCTTATAGCCTCGTATTTCTTCTTCGATATTTGGGTTTTGTTTGGCCAACTTGATCTACTTATCCTACAATGGGAGAGGTGCTTTGTAGTGGGTTCGATCTTACGGTGCTTGATCCCAGTGACACAAGGGGAACCGACATGTATGTATCATTGCTACTAAGGATAAAATGATGGGGTCTATGTCTACATAGATAGATCTTGTATACATCATGTCATCGTTCTTATTGCATTACTCCATTTCTCCATGAACTTAATACACTAGATGCATGCTGGATAGCGGTCAATGTGTGGTGTAATAGTAGTAGAAGCAGGCAGGAGTCGGTTTACTAATCTTGGACGTGATGCCTATGTAATGATCATTGCCTGGATATCGTCATGAGTATTTGAAGTTCTATCAATTGCCCAACAGTAATTAGTTCACCCATCGTTTGTTATTTTTCTTGAGAGAAGCCACTAGTGAAACCTACGGCCCGCGGGTCTCTTTCTCATATTATTTGCCTTTGCGATCTACTTTTATTTTCTTTTATTTTCAGATCTATTAATCCAAAAACACAAAAATACTTTGCTTCACTTTATTTTATTTGTGATCTATTTATTCAATCTATCACAACTTTCTCCCGTCACGCACCAATTTCTGGCACTGTTACCCGAAAGGGATTGACAACCCCTTTAACAAGTCGGGTTGCAAGGATTTGTTATCTGTGTGCAGGGGTTGTTTACGTTGTGTCGCTTGGTTCTCCTACTAGTTCGATAACCTTGGTTTCATATCTTAGGGAAATATCTACCGTCGTTGTGTTGCATCATCCCTTCCTCTTAGGGAAATACCGACGTAGCTTCAAGCGACATAAAAAGGAATTTATAGCACCGTTGCCGGTGAGGATCTTCATCATATACCAGGTTCCTAATCACAAATCGCATCTCCTCGCAATTTACATTATTTGCCATTTGCCTCTCATTTTCCTCTCCCCCACTTCACAAAAATTTGCCGTTTTATTCGCCCCTCTTTTCTGTTCGCCATTTTCTTGACGTATATGTTTTTTATTGCCATCTTGTTGTGTGGTCATCATGACTCAATAGAACACCAAGTTATGTGATTTCTCAAATACCAACAACAATGATTTTATTGGCAGTCCGCTTGCTCCTCCCGCCACTAGTGTGGAGACTTGTGATAGTAATACTGCTTTGCTGAATATCGTTATGAAAGACCAATTTTCCGGTACTCCTAATGAGGGTGCCGCGTCCCATCTTAATACCTTCATGGAATTATGCGATATGCAAAAGAGAAAGATGTGGAAAATGATGTGGTCAAGATGAAATTATTTCCATTTTCTTTGCGTCATTCTGCAAATATTTGGATCTCTTCTGTGCCTCGCAGTAGTATCGATTCTTGGAATAAGTGCAAAGATGCTTTTATCACTAAGTATTTTCCGCCTGCAAAAAATATTTCCCTTAGAACCCAGATCATGAATTTCAAGCAACTTGAACATGAGCATGTTGCACAATCTTGGGAAAGGATGAAAATTATGCTAAGGAATTGCCCAACTCATGGGTTAAATCTTTGGACGATCATACAAATTTTTTATGCGGGATTGAATTTTGTTTCTCGTAATCTTTTAGATTCCGCCGCGGGTGGTACTTTTATGAAAATTACTTTGGGTGAAGCCACCAAATTGCTTGATAATATTATGGCAAGTTATTCACAATGGCATACCGAAACAGCTCCTACTAGTAAAAAGGTTAATTCGGATGAAGAAATTTCTTCTTTGAGTGAAAATGTTGATGCTCTTGTGAAACTGGTTGCTAGTAGAAGTGCTCCTATTGATTTTAATGATATGCCTTTTTCTACTTTGATTGAGAAAAATAGTGATGCCATATATGTGAAATTTATCTCTCGAAATAATTTCAACAACAATGCTTATAGAGGTAATTTTAATCCTAGGCCTTTTCCTAGTAATTCCTCTAATAATTATGGTAATTCCTATGGAAATCAATCTTATAATAATAATAGGAACACCTCTGATGTTGAGAATAATATTAAAGAATTTATCAGTACTCAAAAAGTTTTCAACACTTCCATAGAAGAAAAGTTGAGTAACATTGATGATTTGTTTAGAAGTGTTGATAGAATTGCTCATCATGTGGAAAATCTCAAGATGAAAATTATTGTGCCTAAGATTGATGAATCAATTAAAGCCCTTTATGTTTCTATGTATAAAAGTAAGAAAAGAACCGCTATGCTTAGAGCTAAAAGAGAATTTTTAGAAAAAACATTTTCGAGTGATTTCTTTCGCAAAAGTGATGAAGATCTTAAAATGATTTGTGTTTCTTCTATTGATTCTTTGGTTAGTAAAGTTAATATTGATGATAAAGGGACTGGACAAGAGTCAACTTTAAGTAGAAGGTGTCCCAATGATTCGGAGGGTGAAAATCTTGTTGAGAAAATTGATAAAAGTGGGTTTGGAGAGGTCAAAACTTTAGCTAGTGATGTGCCCACTCTTTTGGATTACAAAGACTTTAATTATGATAGTTGCTCTTTGATTGATTGTATTTGTTTGTTGCAATCCATGATAAATTCAGCCCATTCTTATAAACAAAATAAAGCTTTTACTAAACATATTGTTGATGCTATGATGAAAGACTTTGAAGAAAAAAAATTGGAATTAGAAGTATCAATTCCTAGAAAATTGCATGATGAATGGGAACCTACTATCAAAGTCAAGATTAAAAATTATGAGTGCTTTGCTTTGTGTGACTTAGGTGCTAGTGTTTCTACAACTCTTAAATCTTTATGTGATGTGCTTGGTCTTACCGATCTTGAATCGTGCTCTTGAAATTTGCACTTGGCGGATTCTCCTATTAAAAAGCATATGGGAAGAATTAATGATGTTCTTATTCTTGCAAATAGGAATTATGTGCCCATAGATTTTATGGGAAGAATTAATGATGTTCTTATTCTTGCAAATAGGAATTATGTGCCCATAGACTTTATTGTTCTTGATATTGATTGCAATCCGTCTTGTCCAATTATTCTTGGTAGACCATTTTTACGCACTATTGGTGCCATGATTGATATGAAAGAAGGCAATATTAAGTTCCAATTTCCTTTGAGGAAGGGTATGGAACACTTCCCTAGAACAAAAATTTGGTCACCATATGAATCAATCATGAGGGCATCTTATAGATCTCGAACCAAAGATGACAAAATTTAGATCCTTGCTTTATGCCAAGCTAAGGGCGTAAAACTATAGCGCTTGTTGGGAGGCAACCCAATGGATAAAATTTATTTTTTATTTTTGTTTCCTGTTTTTGAGTGTTAGCGCAATTATGCTACTATTATGATTTTGTTTTTTTATGTTTTAATTAGTGTTTGTGCCAAGTAAAGCCTTTAGGATCTTCTTGGGTGATAGTTGTTTGATCTTGCTGAAAAACCAGAAAATTTCGCGCTCACGAAAATAATTTTCATTGTTTACCAGGGAGCGATAAAATACCCATTCCATTTGCAGTAGATCAATATACAAATTTCTCGGGACGTCCTAATTATTTAGAATTTTTGGAGTTACAGAAGTATCCGGAATAGTCAGATTGCTACAGACTGTTCTGTTTTGATAGATTCCGTTTTCTTTGTGTTGTGTGCTTATTTTGATGGCTCTATGGTTTTCTTTGATGAGTTTTTGACATAGAAAAGTTGGAATACAGTATATATAATGCAAGAACAAAATATGAATTGATTTGATGCAGCACTTATAGTAGTGATTTATTATTTTCTTATACTAACGGATCTCACGAAGGTTTTGTTGGGTTTTGTGTGATTGAAGTTTTCAGGTTTTGGGTTATCTTATGATGGATGAAGGAATAAGGAGTAGAAGGGTCTAAGACTGGGGATGTCCCGTCATCCCAAGCTATTATCCAAGAATGAGCAACCAACGAAGCTTCGGGATGCCCCGAGTGGCATCCCCTCTTTCTTCTAACGACCATCAGTATTTTACTCGAAGCTATATTTTTATTTGTCACATACTATGTGTTTTGCTTGGAGCGTCTTGTATGATAGGAGTCTTTACTTGTTTTATTTTGTGTTTTAAGTCTTGGTCCCTTGCTGGACACACGTATTTGAGAAAGCCAAAATTATGCCATGACTTGCTAGAATTGCTCTGTATGCTTCACTTAAATTTTTATGAGCTGTGGATTTGCTATAGTGCTTCACTTATGTATTTTGAGCACGGTGTGCTTTAGTATTTTTGAAGAAATGCTCTCTTTCTTCACTTAGATTTATTTGAGAGTTAGTAAAATTTTCAAGAAATTTTGTCTTGCTTCACTTAAATTAATCTGAGAGAAAGAAATATCGTGCTCATGATCTTCACTTATATTTGTTTGAGCTTGTCAAAAGCAACACATGAAAATTAGTCCCAAAGTGATAGATATCCAAGAAGGATATAATAAAAAAATTCATGAAGATCATTGGACAAAATAAAATTGATTCTTAGTAATAGTTTTGAGATATGATGATGTGATATGTGAGTCATCTTGATGAGTAATTATGCTTTAGTAAGAATATTGGTGTTAAGGTTTGTGATTCCCTATGCAAGCACGAAAGTCAATAGTTATGCAATGAGATTATATCCTACTTATGGTTCATTATTCGGTGTTAGTTATGCTTAACGCTCGCTTATGAGATTATTCGTTTCTTGGTTGGTCGCTTCTCAATCTTTTGCTAGCCTTCATTTTGCACTAAGTATGATCTCTACTTGTGCATCCATAATCCTTTAAACCAGTTTACCACATGAATCCACTATATCTACCTATATGTGGTATCCTTTTGCCGTTCTAAGCAAATTTGCATGTGCCATCTCTAATTTTCAAAAATAAACTTCTCTTTCGTGTGTTCGTTTCGCTCGCGGAGCGGTGAGGGGTGGCTAATATTTTCCATGCTAGATGTGTTGTTCTCAAGATGAGTGTTTATTCACTTGTCATTGCACGAGAGAAAGGCAAAGGTATTAGGGAGGCCCAGTCCCGAAATAAAAAAATGAATTTACATTATGTTGTCAAATAATAAATTCCTTGGAAAGTGTTGGTATGGAGGGCACCCATGGATACGGTTAGACATGGAAAGGGAAAGTATGGTGGAAAAAGGAATAAACTTTATTTTCTATTTGGGAACCGCCTATGATATATCTAGCATGGAAAATATTGGGAACTCTAAGTCGTTTTCGTTGGTGGGATGGATACACCTCCCAAAATGTTTTTATCTCTAAGTTTTTCGTTTTGAGCTCTGGCACCTCTACAAATCCCTACTTCCCTCTGCGAAGGGCCTTTCTTTTACTTTATGCAATTTTATTTTGAATTTGAGTCTCCATCTTCTCTTATAAAAGCACCAACTAGGAGGCAATATGATCATACTTGAGTACTGGGTGTAGCTAATATGCGAGTGTTTTTCATGAATGGATCAATGGTTGAGCATGATGGGCTAGGGATAGCTTATTTTAGCATTGATATTTTGAAAGACATGGTTGCTTGTTGATACGCTTGAGTATTTAAATTATCATGTCAAAACTAGACTATTGCTTTGAACAATATAAAAGTCCAAATGTCCATGCTATAAAGAAAGAAATATGATATGACATGTTAGGCAGCAGTCCACATCAAAAATTCTATTTTTATCACTTCCTTACTCGAGGACGAGTAGGAGTTAAGCTTGGGGATGTTGATACGTCTCCAATGTATATATAATTTTTGATTGTTCCATGCTGTTATATTATCAATCTTGGGTGTTTTATAATCATTTTATAGTCATTTTATATCATTATTTGGTACTAACCTATTAACATAGTGCCCAGTGTTAGTTGCTGTTTTTTCCATGTTTTTTACATCGCAGAAATCAATATCAAACGGAGTCCAAATGCCCCGAAACTTTATGGAGATTTTTTATGGGCCAGAAGGAACACAATGGGCCCTGGTTGCGCCTGGGGGTGCCTTGAGGGGAGCACAACCCACCAGGGCGCGCCAGGAGGCCTAGGCGCGCCCTAGAGGGTTGTGCCCACCTCGGGTGGCCCCTAGACCGCTTCTTTGCTCTATTAATGCCCCAATGTTCCCACAACCCTAGGGGAGTCAACGAAATATTGATCCAGCCGCCGTAGAGTCCAGAACCACCAGATCCAATCTAGACACCATCTCGGATGGGGTTCCCCACCTCCATTGGTGCCTCTCCGATGATTCATGAGTAGTTCTTTGTAGACCTTCGGGTCCGTAGTTAGTAGCTAGATGGCTTCATCTCTGTGTCTCTCTTGATTCTCAATACAATGGTCTCTTGGAGATCCATATGATGTAATTCTTTTGCGGTGTGTTTGTTGGGATCGATGAACTTTGAGTTTATGATTAGATCTATCTTTTTATATCCATGAAAGTATTTGAGTTTCTTTGATCTCTTTTATGCATGATTGCTTACAGCCTCATATTTCTTCTCTGATATTTGGGTTTTTTTTGGCCAACTTGATCTATTTATCTTGCAATGGGAAGAGGTGCTTTGTAGTGGGTTCGATCTTACAATGCTTGATCCCAGTGATAGAAGGGGAACCGACATGTATGTATCGTTGCTAGGATAAAACAATGGGGTCTATCTCTACATAGATAGATCTTGTCTACATCATGTCATTTTTGTTATTGCATTACTCCATTTCTCCATGAACTTAATACACTAGATGCATGCTCGATAGCGGTTGATGTGTGGATTAATATAGTAGATGCAGGCAGGAGTCGGTCTACTAATATTCGATGTGTTGCATATGTAATGATCATTGCCTGGATATCGCCATGAGTATTTCAAGTTCTATCAATTGCCCAAAAGTAATTTGTTCACCCACCATTTGCTATTTTTCTCGAGAGAAGCCACTAGTGAAACCTACGGCCCCTGGGACTCTTTCTCATATTATTTTCCTTTGCGATCTACTTTTATTTGCTTTTATTTTCAGATCTATTAATCCAAAAACCCAAAAATACTTTGGTGCACTTTATTTTATTTGCGATCCATTTATTCAATCTATTACAACTTTCTCCCGTCACGCACCAATTTCTGGCACCGTTACCCGAAAGGGATTGACAACCCCTTTAACACGTCGGGTTGCGAGGATTTGTTATCTGTGTGCAGGCGCTTCTTATGTTGTGTTGCTTGGTTCTCCTACTGGTTTGATAACCTTGGTTTCATATCTGAAATACCTACCGCCGTTGTGCTGCATCATCCCTTCCTCTTTGGGGAAATACTGACGTAGCTTCAAGCGACATCAACAACCCTGGTTCATCATTCTTTATTTGGTGCTTATGTAATTCTTGAACATATGTCTCTGCGAATCGAAGAATGTATTGGTTGTGTCAACTCGATGGATATGAATAAAGCTGTAGCCAACTTTCAAGTACAAATTTAGTACAATTTTAAATAGTAGCACTTAAATTAGGGTGAAATTATACTCAGCGGGTTGTTACGGCGCACATGGTCTGTAAAGCACAAATGTGTGTGATGTACATCATAATCAGACTTGGTTTGCAAAGAGGAAATGTGTGCGACCATGCACACAGTTCCCGTTTGTGAAGCATGTGTGATGTCGGACAAACTAAATGTTTGTGATAGTCGCCTTATCGTACACGGTTTACAATCATGAACTGTTTCGGATGTCGTAGGCATGTAAACGTTGCACCACATAATCGCGTGTGCGATAGTTATCCTGTATGAGACTGGTATGATGGTCTGATGTTTCATAATCCTATCTGTCACTTGTGCGATGATTAGCTAATATTATTAAAAATTTATCGCATATGGTCTGGGATAAGTGAATGTGTGTGATTTTCTGCTTATCATACACGTTCTATAATCGTGAACTATTTGTGATGGGACGCGCATCGTAAATGTAGTATCACAGAATACCGACTACGATGGTAATGCCAGCACACACAAGTAGCAAGGATGGAGCGTTTGGGATATTTGATATATCACAAACAATTTTGTGAAGAATCGCGTTTGGGATAGATGCGGGCATCGCATACGCTTTGTTCTTGAAACCGTATGCATTCCTACTCCCTTTCCCCAATGGTTTCTAGGTCGTGTGGGAAGGACCCTGAAGGAAATATGCCCTAGAGGCAATAATAAAGTTGTTATTTATATTTCATTATATCATGATAAATGTTTATTATTCATGCTAGAATTGTATTTACCGGAAACTTAGTACATGTGTGAATACATAGACAAACAGAGTGTTCCTAGTATGCCTCTACTTGACTAGCTCGTTAATCAAAGATGGTTAAGTTTCCTAGCCATGGACATGTGTTGTCATTTGATGAACAGGATCACATCATTACAGAATGATGTGATGGACAAGACCCATCCGTTAGCATAGCATAATGATTGTTTAGTTTTATTGCTACTTCTTTATTCATAACTTATACAATGTTCCTCTGACTACGAGATTATGCAACTCCCGAATACCGGAGGAACGCCTTGTGTGCTATCAAACGTCACAACGTAACTGGGTGATTATAAAGGTTCTCTACAGGTGTCTCCGATTGTGTTTGTTGAGTTGGCATAGATCGAGATTAGGATTTGTCACTCCGATTGTCGGAGAGGTATCTTTGGGACCTCTCGGTAATGCACATCAATATAAGCCTTGCAAGCAATGTGACTAATGAGTTAGTTGCGGGATAATGCATTATGGAACGAGTAAAGATACTTGCCGGTAACGAGATTGAACTAGGTATTGAGATACCGATGATCGAATCTCGGGCAAGTAACAAACCGATGACAAATGGAACAACGTATATCGCTATGCGGTTTGACCGATAAAGATCTTCGTAGGATATGTGAGAGCCAATATGACCATCCAGGTTCCGCTATTGGTTATTTACCGGAGACGTGTCTCGGTCATGTCTACATAGTTCTCGGACCCATCGGGTCCGCACGCTTAACGTTCAGTGACGATTGGTATTATGAGTTTATGTGTTTTGATGTACCAAAGTTTGTTCAGAGTCCCGGATGAGATCGGGGACATGACGAGCAGTCTCGAAATGGTCGAGACATAAAGATCGATATATTGGAAGGCTATATTTGGACATCGGAAAGGTTCCGAGTGATTCGGGTATTTTTCGGAGTACCGAAGATTTACGGGAATTCGTATTGGACCTTAATGGGCCATATGGGAAAGGAGAGAAAGGACTCGAGGGTGGCGGCGCCCCTTCCCCATGGACTGCACCGTTTTGGACTAGGGAAAGGGGGCGCCCGTTTCCTTCCTTCTCCTTCTCCCTTCCCTTTTCTCCTATTCCATGTGGGAGGTGGAATCCTACTAGGACTAGGGAGTCCAAATAGGACTCCACACTTTGGGTGCGCCCTATGAGGGCCGGCCTCCTCCTCCCTCCATCCTTTATATACGTGGCCAGGGGGCACCCCATAGACACACAAGTTGATCATTGATCTCTTAGCCGTGTGCGTTGCCCCCCTCCACCATAATCCACCTCGATCATATCGTAGCGGTGCTTAGGCGAAGCCCTGTTCCGGTAGCATCATCGTCACTGTCATTACGCCGTCGTGGTGACGAAGCTCTCCCTCGACACTCTGCTGGATCGTGAGTTCATGGGACGTCATCGAGCCGAACGTGTGCAGATCGCGGAGGTGCCGTACTTTCGGTACTAGGATCGGTCGATTGTGAAAATGTACAAGTACATCAACCGCGTTGTCATAATGCTTCCACTTACGGTCTACGAGGGTACGTGGACAACACTCTTCCCCTCTCATTGCTATGCATCACCATGATCTTGTGTGTGCGTAGCAATTTTTTTGAAATTACTACGTTCCCCAACAGTGGCATCCGAGCAAGGTTTATGCGTAGATGTTATATGCATGAGTAGAACACAAAGGAGTTTTGCGAGTGGGTATATACATATTGCTTGTCATCACTAGTTAATTCTTGATTCGGCGGTATTGTTGGATGAAGCAGCCCAGACCAACATTACGCGTACACTTACGTGAGACTGGTTCTACCGACGTGTTTCGCACACAGGTGGCTAGTGGGTGTTAGTTTCTCCAACTTTAGTTGAATCAGATTCAATGAACAGGGTTCTTTCTGAAGATCAAAAAGCAATCACTATACCGCATTGTGGTTTTTGATGCGTAGGTAAGAACGGTTCTTGCTCAGCCCGTAGCAGCCACGTAAAACTTGCAACAACAAAGTAGAGGATGTCTAACTTGTTTTTGCAGGGCATATTGTGATGTGATATGGTCAAGACATGATGCTAAATTGTATTGTATGACATGATCATGTTTTGTAACACAGTTATCGGCAACTGGCAGGAGCCATATGGTTGTCGCTTTATTGTATGAAATGCAATCGCCATGTAATTGCTTTACTTTATCACTAAGCGGTAGCAATAGTCGTAGAAGCAATAGTTGGCGAAACGACAATGATGCTTCGATGGAAGATCAAGGTGTCAAGCCAGTGACGATGGTGATCATGACGGTGCTTTGGAGATGGAGATCAAAGGCACAAGATGATGATGGCCATATCATATCACTTATATTGATTGCATGTGATGTTTATCTTTTATGCATCTTATTTTGCTTAGATCGACGGTAGCATTGTAAGATGATCTCTCACTAAATTTCAAGGTACAAGTGTTCTCCCTGAGTATGCACCATTGCGAAAGTTCGTTGTGCCGAGACACCATGTGATGATCGGGTGTGATAAGCTCTACGTTAACATACAAGGGGTGCAAGCCAGTTTTGCACATGCAGAATACTCGGGTTAAACTTGACGAGCCTAGCATATGCAGATATGGCCTCAGAACACTGAGACCGAAAGGTCGAGCGTGAATCATATAGTAGATATGATCAACATTGTGATGTTCACCATTCAAAACTACTCCATCTCACGTGATGATCGGACATGGTGAGCATGTGCTCAGATTGTCTGGGTACTACAATTGCTTGAATCAAGTGGGAGTTAATCTTCCAGCTAAGAAAGTAATTGATAAAGTTCTCTAGTCACTATCACCAACTTGCTAGAACTTAGTGATGAACTATAATATGCAAGGGATGACCAAAGTAATTCCCAAGCTCTTCGCGATGCTGAAATCGGTGAAGGTAGAAATCAAGAAATAGCATCAAGTGTTGATGGTTAACAAGACCACTAGTTTCAAGAAAAGGGCAAAGGGAAAGAAAGAACAACTTCAATGAAGAAAGGCAAGCAAGTTGCCACTCCCATGAAGAAGCTCAAAGCTAAACCCAAGCCTCGAACTGAGTGCTTCTACTGCAAAGGAAATGGTCACTGGAAGTGGAACTGCCCTAGATACTTGGTGGATAAGAAGGATGGCAAAGGGAACAAAAGTATAGATTTGATATACATGTTATTGATGTGTACTTTACTAGTGTTTATAACAACACCTCAGTATTTGATACTGGTTCAGTTACTAAGAGTAGTAACTCAAAACGGGAGTTGCAAAATAAACAGAGACTAGTTAAGGGCGAGGTGATGATGTGAGTTGGAAGTGATTCCAAGGTTGATAAGATCACCATCGCACACTCCCTTTACCTTCAGGATTAGTGTTGAACCTAAAATAAATGTTATTTGGTGTTTACGTAAAGCATAATATGATTGGATCATGTTTATTGCAATACGGTTATTCATTTAAGTCAAGGATAATTGTTATTCTACTTACATGAATAAAACCTTCTGAGGTCATACACCCAAGGTGAATGGTTTATTGAATATCGATCGCAGTAATACACATATTCACAATATTGAAGCCAAAAGATGCAAAGTTAATAATGATAGTGCAACTTATATGTGGCACTGCCATTTGGGTCATATTGGTGTAAAGCGCATGAAGAAACTCCATGGTGATGGGCTTTTGGAATCACTTGATTATGAATCATTTGATGCCTGCGAACCATGCCTCGTGGGCAAAATGACTAAAACTCTGTTCTCCAGAACAATGGAGCAAGCAACTAACTTATTGGAAATAATACATACTGATGTATGCAATCCGATGAGTGTTGAGGCTCATGGCGTGTATCGTTATTTTCTGATCTTCACAGATGATTTGAGCAGATATGGGTATATCTACTTGATGAAACATAACTCTGAGAGCATCTCCAACAGGCGCCCAAAAAGAGCTCCGCGCACTAAAATTTTGTTTTTTTGGGCGCCGCACAGCTCCAGCAGATGCTGTAGCGCTAAAAGTTTTTGGGCGCACGCTGAAAAAAGCTATCGCGCGCAGCATATTTTGGGCTCCGGATTGCGCGCGCTTCACAATTTACACTGTGTGCTTTTTGTGCACGCGTTTTTGGGCGCCTGCAAAAGCGATGTTGGTCCCGGCGCACTAAAAGTGCTAAAGTGGCGCGCTATAACTTTTATTGGGCGCCTTATTTTTTTGCGGCCGTTGGAGATGCTCTGAAACATTTGAAAAGTTCAAAGAATTTCAGAGTGAAGTGGAAAATCATCGTAACAAGAAAGTAAAGTTTCTGCGATCTGATCGTGGAGGAGAATATTTGAGTTACGAGTTTGGTTCTCATTTGAAACAATGCGGAATAGTTTCGCAACTCACGCCACCTGGAACACCACAGCGTAATGGTGTGTCCGAACGTCATAACCATACTTTATTAGATGTGGTGCAATCTATGATGTATCTTACTGATTTATCACTATCGTTTTGGGGTTATGCATTAGAGATAGTTGCATTCATGTTAAATATGGCACCATCTAAATCCGTTGAGATGACACCATATGAACTGTGGTTTAGCAAGAAACCTGAGCTATTGTTTCTTAAAGTTTGGGGCTATGATGCTTATGTGAAAAAGTTTCAACCTGATAAGCTCGAACCCAAATCGGAGAAATGCGTCTTCATAGGACACCCAAAGGAAACTGTTGGGTACACCTTCTATCACAGATCCGAAGGCAAGATATTCGTTGCTAAGAATGGATCCTTTCTTGAGAAGAAGTTTCTCTCGAAAGAAGTGGTTGGGAGGAATGTAAAACTTGATGAGGTAATTGTACCTTCTCCCGAATTGGAAAGTAGTTAATCACAGAAATCAGTTGTAGTGATTCCTACACCAATTAGTGAGGAAGTTAATGATGATGATCATGAAACTTCAGATCAAGTTACTAGCAAACCTCGTAGGTCAACCAGAATACATTCCGCACCAGAGTGGTAGGGTAATCCTGTTCTGGAGGTCATGTTACTTGACCATGACAAACCTGCGAACTATAAGGAAGCGATGATGAGCCCAGATTCCACGAAATGGCTTGAAGCCATGAAATTTGAGATGAGATTCATGTATTAGAACAAAGTATGGACTTTGATTGGCTTGCCAGTTGATCGGTGAGCCATTAAGAATAAATGGATTTTCAAGAGGAAGACGAACACTGATAGTAGTGTTACTATCTACAAAGCTCGAATTGTCGCAAAAGGTTTTTGACAAGTTCAATATGTCGACTACGATGAGATTTTCTCACTTGTAGCGATGCTTAGGTCTGTCCGAATCATGTTAGCAATTGCCACATTTTATGAAATCTGGCAAATGGATGTCAAAACTGCATTCCTTAATGGAGTTCTTAAAAAAGAGTTGTATATGATGCAACAAGAAGGTTTTGTCAATCCTAAAGGTGCTAACAAAGTGTGCAAGCTCCAGCAATCCATCTATGGACTGGTGCAAGCATCTCGGAGTTGGAATATATACTTTGATAAAGTGATCAAAGCATATGGTTTCTTACAGACTTGCGGTGAAGTTTGTATTTACAAGAAAGTGAGTGGGAGCACTACATCATTTCTGATAAGTATATGTGAATGGCATATTGTTGATCGGAAATAATGTAGAATTTTCTGGAAAGCATAAAGGAGTGTTTGAAAAGAGTTTTTCAAAGAAAGACCTCGATGAAGCTACTTACATATTGAGCATCAAGATCTATAGAGATAGATCAAGACGCTTGATATATTTTCAATGCGTACATAACTTGACAAGATTTTGAAGCAGTTCAAAATGGAAAAGTCAAGGAAGGAGTTCTTGCCTGTGTTGCAAGGTGTGAAGTTGAGTAAAGACTCAAAACCCGACCACGGCAGAAAATAGAAAGAGAATGAAAAGTCATTCCCTATGCCTCGGTCATAGGTTCTATAAAGTATGCTATGTTGTGTACCAAACCTATTGTGTACCTCACCATAAGTTTGGAAAGAGGGTACAATGGTGATCCAGGAGTGGATCACTGGACAGCGGTCAAAAATATCCTTAGTGGAATAAGGAAATGTTTCTCAGTTATGGAGGTGACAAAGAGTTCGTCGTAAAGAGTTACGTCGATGCAAGCTTTGACACCGATCTGGAGGACTCCAAGTCTCGATATAATACATATCGAAAGTGGGAGCAATTAGCTAGAGTAGCTCTATGCAAAGCATTGTAGACATAGAACATTTGGAAAATACATACAGCTCTGAATGTGGCAGACCCGTTGACTAAATTTCTCTCACAAGCAAAACATGATCACTCTTTGGGTGTTGATCACATAGCGATGTGAACTAGATTATTGACTCTAGTAAACCCTTTGGGTGTTAGTCACATGGAGATGTGAACTAATCACATAAAGATGTGAACTATTGGTGTTAAATCACATGACGATGTGAACTAGATTATTGACTAGTGCAAGTGGGAGACTGAAGGAAATATGCCCTAGAGGCAATAAAAAAGTTGTTATTTATATTTCCTTATATCATGATAAATGTTTATTATTCATGCTAGAATTGTATTAGCTGGAAACTTAGTACATGTGTGAATACATAGACAAACAGAGTGTCCCTAGTATGCCTCTACTTGACTAGCTCGTTAATCAAAGATGGTTAAGTTTCCTAGCCATGGACATGTGTTGTCATTTGATGAACCGGATCACATCATTAGAGAATGATGTGATGGACAAGACCCATCTGTTAGCTTAGCATAATGACCATTCAGTTTTATTGCTACTTCTTTCTTCATAAATTATACTTGTTCCTCTGACTATGAGATTATGCAACTCCCAAATACCGGAGGAACACCTTGTGTGATATCAAACATCTACACGTAACTGGGTGATTATAAAGGTGCTCTACAGGTGTCTCCGATGGTGTTTGTTGAGTTGGCATTGTCGGAGAGGTATCTCTGGGCCCTCTCGATAATGCAAATCAATATAATCCTTGCAAGCAATGTGACTAATGAGTTAGTTGCAGGATAATGCATTACGGAACAAGTAAAGAGATTTGCCAGTAACGCGATTGAACTAGGTATTGAGATACCGACGATCGAATCTCGGGCAAGTAACATACCGATGACAATGGAACAACGTGTATCGTTATGCAGTTTGACCGATAAAGATCTTCGTAGAATCTGTGGGAGCCAATATGAACATCCAGGTTCCGCTATTGGTTATCGACCGGAGACGTGTCTCGGTCATGTCTACATAGTTCTCGAACCCGTAGGGTCCGCACACTTAACGTTCGGTGACGGACGATATCATGAGTTTATGTGTTTTGATGTACCGAAGTTTGTTCGGAGTCACGGATGATATCGGGGACATGACGAGGAGTCTCTAAATGGTCGAGATATAAAGATTGATATATTGGAAGGCTATATTCGGACATCGGAAAGGTTCCAAGTGATTCAGGTATTTTTTTTGGAGTACCAAAGAGTTACAGGAACTCGTATTGGGCCTTAATGGGCCATACGGGAAAGGAGAGAAAGGCCTCAAGGGTGGCCACGCCCCTTCCCCATGGACTGCTCCGAATTGGACTAGGGAAAGGGGGCGCCCCCTTCCTTCCTTCTCCCTTCCCTTTTTCCTATTCCATGTGGGAGGTGGAATCCTACTAGGACTAGGGAGTCCTAGTAGGACTCCACACTTTGGGTGCGCCCTATGTGGGCCGGCCTCCTCCTCCCTCCATCCTCTATATACGTGGCCAGGGGCACCCCATAGACACACAAGTTGATCATTGATCTCTTAGCCGTGTGTGGTGCCCCCCTCCACCATAATCCACCTCGGTCATATCGTAGTGGTGCTTAGGAGAAGCCCTGTTTCGGTAGCATCATCATCACCGTCATCACGCCGTCGTGCTGACGAAGCTCTCCGTCGACACTCTGCTGGATCATGAGTTCGTGGGACGTCACCGAGCCGAACGTGTGCAGATCGCGGAGGTGCCGTACTTTCGGTACTAGGATCGGTCGATCGTGAAGACGTACGACTACATCAACCGCATTGTTATAATGCTTCCACTGACGGTCTACGAGGGTACGTGGACAACACTCTTCCCCTCTCATTACTATGCACCTCCATGATCTTGTGTGTGCGTAGGAATTTTTTTGAAATTACTACGTTCACCAATAGACCCCCCCTATCGCCCACATTAGCAAGGCAACGTTATAAAATATCGTCACGAAAAGGGGTTAAAAACCATTTGTATAGCAGGTCATTGTACCAGTGTCTCTCTCTCCTCTTCATCTATCTGTATCTCTCTCTCTGGTTTTGCATGTATGCGAATCTCTCTCCCTATGCAAGCATGCCTTGGGAAGGGACAAGAAATATGGGAGAGAGAGGTGGGAATTATTGTGACTGCGTGTGTGGTACTATTGGAAAGAGCAGCACAAAGATGTTAAGGCGCTGACCATTGCAGGGAAAATGAGATTATCTTATACGCATACAAAAAAGGAACGGAGGGACTAGTACAGTGATATGAAGCTTTCAGCTTTTGTTTCATGTATGTATCTTGAATCCAAGGGTGAAGGTTGTTAAGAAGGTTGGTGGTGGCCAGGGCATCGGGCCAAAAACGAGGTGGTATGTAAGCATGAAAAAGAAGGGCGTGAACACATTCATTAAGAGTATGAAGAACACATTTAGCCCTACCGTTTTGTTGTGAGGTGTATGGACATGTGAGGCGGAAAATTGTACCGTGGTTGGAGAGAAGAGTGCGAATGGTGATGTTCTCGAATTCTTTATCGTTGTCAGTCTGAAGAGCATGTATAGGACGGCTAAACTGAGTAGACGCGTAGGAGTAGAATGCAATGAGTGTGGCGGGAACATCGGATTTCCTACGAAGCAAAAAAGTCCACACAAAGTGAGAATAATCATCTAGAATGACAAGATAGTATAAAATAACTAGAATTACTACGTATAGGCGATGTCCATACATCACTATGAATTAATTCGAAAGGATAAGCCACAACTGTGGATGAAGGACCAACAGGAAGTCTAACTTGTTTGCCCATATGGCATGCTTGACAAGCATGATGATCCGTTTTATTACATGAAAAAGAAAAATCCTCATTATTTGACGAAGAGCGGTGGAGCTAGGATGACCGACATGGGCGTGCCAAAGACCGACGGCAGGGAAAAAACCGAGAGGTCCAGCACATGATGCTGATGAAGACTAGATGGGGCACATGTCGTCAGAGTTGTCACATCAGTGAAGAACCATCCGGGTACGGGTGTCCTTAACATAAAAACCTACTTCATCAAATTCCAAATTTATAGAATTATCATGAGAAAGATTAGGAACAATGACTAAATTCTGAATAAGTTTAAGAGACATAAGAACATTATTGAGAAACAGTGGTCTAGAAGTGGAAGGAAAATAGTAGAACTGACAGGAGTAATAGGGAGGCTGGCACCGTTACCGATGATGATACGAGAGGAAGTGTGAACGGGAGACGTAGAGGAAAGGTTACCCAGGTAGGTTACCATATGCAAAGATGCACTGATGTCCACAAACCAATCCCCACCTCTGGTGTAGGAACCGAGTTTGGGCGTGTACTGCAGCGCGGCAAGCAGGGCCGGGTCGCAAGGGACCGGCGCGACCAACGAGGCTGGTAGCCGATATAGCCCGTCAGCCCACCGCTAGGGTTTGGCCCTCCATAGACAAATGCATGTGTCCTTGGGAGCATTTTCCTTTATATAAGAGTTCATCCTGGTTTGTCCTTTGCTACAGGAAGGATTGGTCCACCTTGCTGCACCTTTGTTACAGTTGTTACTTGTTACCCGTTACGAATTATCATATCACAAAACTATCTGTTACCGATAATTTCAGTGCTTGCAGAGAATACCTTGCTGAAAACCGCTTGTCATTTCCTCCTGCTCCTCGTTGGGTTCAACACTCTTACTTATCAAAAGGACTACGATAGCTCTCGTATACTTGTGGGTCATCACCTATCCACCCTCACCGGCGGCCTCCATGAGGATCTCTGTAACACCGCTTCCAATCTTATGGCTAACCCTACCTACGAGCCGACAGTGGCATATATTCGTCTCGAGGAGCGACAGGTGAAGACCTTGTGCTGCAGGCTACTCATGCAGTGGCCCTGCACCAACCCCCTCCATGCCCGCCGGTGCCTACGACGCCTCCAGCAGTCATGCCTGCCAGTGCTTGCTGCACCCGCTGGTGCCTATGGTGCCCCCTATCAACCTTGGCCTTAGGCGCCTGCGGCACCTCCTCGGTAACGGCCGGCTGATCGAACTCGACAATGCCGGTGTGGCCGGAACGGCCAACAATGCAACAACGACGACACCAATGGGAACCAGCAGCGCGCCGGTCCACAGTACCCGCCGCCGCTGTGGAGCGGCGGCCATAATCCCTGGAGTGGGGTGGAGCACTCTTACATGATGCCTATCCTCGTGCCCCCGCTCCCACCCTTCTTGGATCACGGCCATTAGACTCTGTATGTGGCACCTCAGCTGGGTCATGAGGCCCCTCCAACGCCCTACTACCCTACTGCACCATTTGTCTATGGAGGGCCAAACCCTAGCGATGGGCTGACGGGCTATATCGGCTACCAGCCTCGTTGGTCGCGCCGGTCCCTTGCGACCCGGCCCTGCTTGCCGTGCTGCAGTACACGCCCAAACCCGGTTCCTACACCAGAGGTGGGGATTGGTTTGTGGACATCAGTGCATCTTTGCATATGGTAACCTATGTGATACTAATCCCGAAGGTAGATGTAGAGGTAGTGTGCCGACTGCGATCACATCGACTTTGGGACCATTTCCTACGCGCATCGTCACCTCATCCTTTGCCAATCTTCGCTTAATCCCTAGTCCCTGTTTCGAGTTGCAAATATTAGCAGCAGAACTAGTATCAAATACCTAGGCACTACTGCGATAATTAGTAAGGTACACATCAATAACATTTATATCACATATACCTTCTTATCCGCCAACTACTTGGGGCAGTTCCGCTTCCAGTGACCAGTCTGTTTGCAGTAGAAGCACTCAGTCTCAGGCTTAGGTCTAGACTTGGGTTTCTTCTCTTGAGGAGCAACTTGTTTGCCGTTCTTCCTGAAGTTCCCTTTCTTCTTCCATTTACCCTTTTTCTTGAAACTCGTGATCTTGTTAACCATCAACACTTGATGCTCCTTCTTGATTTCTACCTTCGCGGCCTTTAGCATTGCGAAGAGCTCGGGAATTGTTTTAGTCATCCCTTGCATGTTATAGTTCACCACGAAGCTCTTGTAGCTTGGTTAAACTCGTTCAACTCAAGATCATGTGTCCTTGGGACCGTCCCGGATCCTCAGGTTGTGGAGGAGGGCTGTTTATTTCTTTAACAACCTGGCGCAGTTCCTGCGTTGAAGTCGTTAGACTGAAAATTTAACAATGGGAATATAAAACGAATGGGCAAGTAAAAGTGTCCACTTACCCAACTCGGGGGATTGTACATAGAAAATCCACCCCATGGGTTGACGTAGAGAAATTCCTCCTCTTCTCCCTTGTACAAAGCGGACAAGGTCTTTATTAGAGCGGCAGCCGAATCCGGCCCCTTACGGCCATAGCGGGTGGCGTCGTCCTCCCCGTTGAAGTCCCACATGGGGCGGCCTCTATACTGAGGCGGCTGCACCCCTTGCCTGATGCATGCGGCCTTGACTCCGATCATGGTTAGTCCGGAATGAGCTAACAATCTTATTCGGCCCATCAGGTAAATAACGTCCCTGTCGCTTTCCCTCTGAGGGCTCCGTGGATGCCAACTTAAACGATTCTTTAGGGGAGCACTGTCGAACTCAGGGAGGCCGATCCGGACAGGATCCGGCAGTGGAACGTCCTCTATATAAAACCATTCCGAAGGCCAGTCCTCAGACGCCTTCTTTGGGGTTCCGGATAGATATCCAGTCCCGGCGAAGCGCCACACTTCGGCTCCGCCCACTTGATATATCGACCCGTCCTTAAAGTGGGGCACAAGGCAGAATAGCCTTTTCCACAGCGCAAAATGAGCCTCACAGCCCAAAAAGAGCTCACGAAGGGCTACGAAGCCCGCGATATGCAATATGGAGGCAGGCGTGAGGTTGTGCAGCTGGAGGCCATAGAACTCCAGAAGCCCCCGGAGAAACGGATGAATTGGAAATCCGAGCCCTCTTATTAAGTAAGGGGCAAGTCATACTCGCTCTCCTTTGGAGGGATTGGGCGCGCTCTCCGCTTGCTCTTCGCCATTATAGGTGGCAAGTTCGGCTCGAACCAGACCATATAGGCCGGGGGGAGAAATCCCTTGGTCTAGAGCTTCACTAGCTCGCTGTGCGGGATGGAGCATGTAACACCCTCGATGCGACTATATCTCCCACATGTCGAGGCACGACTTAGAGGCATAATCGCATTGAAGGCATATGTCGCAAGTTAGGCAATCTTCACAACATCCCATGTAATATAGATAATAAAAGGGGAGATAACATAGTTGGCTTACAATCGCCACGTCAATCAAGTACATAAATAACATTACATCATCCAAACACTCATGGCCCGACTAAGATGCCAAAATAAAAGATAACCCAACATGCGACACGGTCCCGATCACCCCCAACTGGGCACCACTACTGATCATCAGGAAAGGAAACACAGTAACGTTGAGAGTCTTCGTCGAACTCCCACTTGAGCTCAAGCGTGTCTCCTAGAGTGGAATCATCAGGCCCTGCATCTGGTGTAATAGTAATCTGTGAGCCACAGGGACTCAGCAATCTCGCACCCTCGCGATCAAGACCATTTAAGCTTATAGGTAAGGCAAGGTAAATATAAGTGGAGCTGCAGCAAGCGACTAGCAAATATGGTGGCTAACTTATTCGCAAAAGAGAGCGAGAAGAGGAGGCAAAGCGCGAGCGAGAAACTAGAGGACAACCTGCGCAAGCATTACTCCAACACCGTGTCCGCTTCCCGGACTCCGCCGAGAAGAGGCCATCACGGTAACACACTCAGTTGATTCATTTTAGTTAAGTTAAGGTTCAAGTTATCTACAACCGGACATTAGCAAATTCCCATCTGCCCATAACCGCGGGCACGGCTTTCGAAAGTTCAAATCCCTGCAGGGGAGTCCCAACTTAGCCCATGACAAGCTCTCATGGTCAACAAAGGAATAGACCTCCTCCCAAGACGTTCCGATCAGACTCGGTATCTCGGTTCTTCAAGACACTTCGACAGGTTAAAACAAGACCAGCAACACCGCTCGAATGTGCCGACAAATCCTGATAGGAGCTGCACGTATCTCGTTCTCAGGGCACACTCAGATGAGACATCCTACGAGTAAAACCATCCCTCAAGTTGCCTCGAGGTGGCCCCGCAGTCTACTTGGTCGGACCAACACTTAGAGGAGCACTGGCCCGGGTGGGGGGGTTAAAATAATATGACCCTCGGGCTCCAGAAACCCAAGGGAAAAAGAGGCTAGGTGGCAAATGGTAAAACCAAGGTTGGGCATTGCTGGAAAAGCTTTAATCAAGGCGAACTATCAAGGGGTTCCCATTATAACCCAACCGCGTAAGGAACGCAAAATCCGGGAACATAACACCGATATGACGGAAACTAGGGCGACAACAGTGGAACAAAACACTAGGCGAGAGGCCGAGCCTTCCACCCTTTACCAAGTGTATAGATGCATTAAGATAACAAGATAATATAATGATATCCCAACAAGTAAATAAATGTTCCAACAAGGAACGGCCTTCGATCTTCCCCTGCAACTAGCAACGCTATAAGAGGGGCTGAGCAAAGTGGTAACATAGCCAATCAACGGTTTGCTAGGACAAGGTGGGTTAGAGGTTTGACATGGCAATTTGGGAGGCTTGAAAGCAAGAGGTAGGCATCGTAGCATTGGCATAGCAAAAGAGCGAGCAAACTAGCATAGCAAAGATAGTAGTGATTTCGAGGGTATGATCATCTTGCCTGCACAGCTGTCAGAGTTGACTGGATCCTCAAAAGAAAACTCAACGGGCTCCTCGTTAGCGAACTTGTCTCCCGGCTCTACCCAAACAAGACAAACAAGTAATAAGGACACAATCAACCACGTGCAAGGATCAAACAATATGATGCAAAGATGATATGCTATGCGGGATGCGATACGGGATGCATATGCAAGATTTCACAAGGGATGCATGAATCTGGCCTCAACTTGGGAATCCAAGTGTGCCGCTGGAAAGATGAGATGAAATCGCTTGAAAACGATATAAATAACACCGGAATCGGAGTTACGGTTTGGAAATGGCAAGCGATTCAAATATGACCACGTTCTGCGATTAACAGCAAGTAGCCATCTAAATGCCACGAGATGAACGTGCTACAGCACCCAAACATGGCATAAAAATACATGGCAGGGATGCATTCATGATGCTTAACAAAAGTCTGGCACTGAGCTACGCCCAATTCATCCATTAACAGGTTCAAACAAGCATGGAAAAATGCATATGGCAAACAGATTTCAGACTTAGTGAAATTAACACTTGTCTGGAAATCTCAGATCAGGTAGCACACTTTGGAGCAACAAAACTATATGCTACAGTACCTGAACATGGCAAAGTAAAACATGGCATGGAGCTACTCAAAGATCTTAACAAAAGTCCCTTAGTGACCTTGAGCCAAAAGGGATCATAAAATACAATTGCAAGCATGTGAACATAGCAAAAACATAATCAGATCACAGACTTAGTGAAAACTGGCACATGCTGAAACATATCTCAAGTAGGCATGTTTACGAGCTCGATGCACTCACTACGGAGCAAGATATGATAATCTAAGAATACATCTGTCAAGAATACACAAAATGCAAGCTATACAAGGCAAGAATAATAGCATAGCATGCACAGATCGACTACAACATCATCAGCAAAATCGCTAACAAGTAGACAATCTGACCAAATTCACAAAGTAGCAAAAGTAGAGCTCGATTGACTCAAGCTAGGCTCCTCCATAATTGCAAACAAAGACATGGATGGATAGAGCACTGCAAGATTAACAAAACATCCTTACTGATCATCCTCAAAAGAGGCACGGATCACTAGGAAACAACATGAACATATGGCAACATGAGATAAACAGCTCAAGGACTTAGTGGAAATGCTAAGTCCCTGAAATCAGCATTACCAACTGCACCACTTTGCAAGCTTGTGCTAGTCACCACACACATCACAAAAATACATGGGTTGCACCACTGGAAACATGACAAAACCCTTAACAAAACATATGTAGAGCATCAGGGCATATCATGCACACAAAAATCATGGCAAAAATGACAAATATGTAAATGGAGCAGCAGATCTGACAATTATCTCAAGTAGCCCTCTTCCAACAGCTTTTCGGGCATCAAGATGAACTCAAATTAAAATGATGCAATGGAATGAAATGATGTACTCTCTGGGATGAACATTTTGATATGCTATATGCCAAAAACGGAGTTACGGATGCAAAGATACGACACGATGAACATGAGCATATGGACTAGGAAAATCCGGGAACTTAGAAAAAAAAAGAACCACCAGATCTAGGGTTTCTTCGGCGGTTACTGTAGCCGACGGGCTCGAGGTCGCCGGCGACGGATCTGACCGGAGAGAGCTCGGCGGCGGCTCGGGTACGCGGGGGCCGCCGAGGGCACAGCCGGCGACGAGGCTGGACGACGGCGGAGGGTGGCCGGAGAGGGCACCACGGGCTCGGGCGCGGCGAGGTGGCCGGAGATGCGGCCGGAGCGGGCAGCGGTGGCGGCGACCTGCGGCGGCGGGGCGGCAAAGACCCGGCGATGGCGCGTGGTGGCGCCGGTGGCCGGTCGCGAGGGAGAGGCGGCGCTGTGCGGGAAGGAGGCGGCGGGGCGACGTGGGCCGCGGGGGCCGGGGACGGGCCTGGCGGCGCGGGGCGACGATGTGGTCACGAGGGCGCCACGTGGAAGCTCCCGGTTGGGGTGGCGACGATGTCTGGCCGGCGCGGAGACGATTTTTAGGGTTTTGGACGAGGGGGATCCAGATTTTTGGAGGACCTATTTATAGGCATAGAGGGAGCTAGGAGAGTCCAAATGAGGTGCGGTTTTCGGCCATGCGATCATGATCGAACGATCTAGATGATGGAGAAGGCTTAGGTGGGTTTTGGGCCAAATTGGAGGGGTGTTGTGCTGCAACACACACGAGGCCTTTTCGGTCCCTCGGTTAACCGTTGGAGTATCAAATGAAGTCCAAATGATACGAAACTTGACAGGCGGTCTACCGGTAGTAAACCAAGGCCGCTTGGCAAGTCTCGGTCCAATCCGAAAATGTTTAATCCCCACACACGAAAGAAAGGTAGAAATGACCACCGGAGGAGAATGAAGCGCCGGAATGCAAAACGGACAACGGGGAAAATGCTCGAATGCATGAGACGAACACGTATGCAAATGCAATGCACATGATGACATGATATGAGATGCATGACAACGACAACAACACACGGAGACAAAGACCCGAACCCGAGAAAATAAAATAACTTAAGCCGGAAACGGCAAGAGTTGGAGTACAAAATTGGGAAAGTTACATCCGGGGTGTTACAACACTCCACCACTACGAAAGGATCTCGTACCGAGATCTAGGACTGAAAGAACGCCGGGTACTCAGAACGGAGGTGATCCTCGCGTTCCCAGGTAGCTTCACGGTTGGAATGGTGTGACCACTTGACTTTGAGAAATTTGATTGACTTGTTGCGAGTCTTGCGTTCAGTCTCTTCAAGAATAGCAACTGGGTGCTCACGATAGGAGAGATCTTCTTAGAGCTCAATGTCCTCGAAGTTGACGGTGCGGTCAGGAGTCTTGAAGCACTTTCGGAGCTGAGATACATGGAACACATCATGAACATTTGCAAAATTTGAAGGAAGCTCGAGTTGATAGGCGAGGTCGCCTCTCTTGCTGACAATCTTGAAAGGTCCCACGTATCTAGGGGCAAGCTTCCCTTTGATACCGAAGCGACGAGTACCTTTCATAGGAGAGACGCGGAGGTAAACATGCTCTCCGATCTCGAAAGCCAAATCACGGTGCTTACTATCATAGTAGCTCTTCTGGCGGGATTGGGCTGCTATGAGGTTATCACGAACGACTTTGCACATTTCCTCTGCCTCTGTGATTAAGTCATTACCCAAAAACGGGCATTCACCGGTTTCAGACCAGTTGAGAGGGGTACGGCACTTCCTGCCATACAGAATTTCAAATGGGGCCTTGCCCGAACTTGCTTGAAAACTGTTGTTGTAGGAGAATTCAACATAAGGAAGACAATCCTCCCACTTCATGCCGAAGGAGATCACACAAGCCCTGAGCATATCTTCAAGAATCTGGTTGACACGCTCGACTTGACCGCTAGTTTGAGGATGGAAAGCTGTGCTAAAGCGGATGTTGGTGCCCATGGCCTTCTAAAAAGAATCCCAAAACTTGGAGGTAAAGATGCTGCCACGGTTTGAAGAGATCACTTGTGGAATAGACCGTGCAGAGAGACAATACGAGAGGTATAGAGTTCCGCCAATTGAGCTGCAGTGATCGACTCTTTGATAGGCAGAAAGTGAGCCACTTTAGTGAGTTTGTCGATGACAACGAATATAGCATCATTGCCACGCTTGGACTTTGGAAACCCAGTCACGAAGTCCATTTCAATGTGGTCAAACTTCCATTCTGCAATGGCAAGAGGTTGGAGGAGACCAGCTGGCCTTTGGTGTTCTGCCTTCACTCTTCTGCAGACATCACATTCATTCACGAATTGAGTAATCTCGCGCTTCATTCGAGTCCACCAATAAGCCTGTTTGAGGTCCTGATACATCTTCATGCTCCCAGGGTGGATGGAGAGGAGAGAATTGTGAGCCTCGTTCATGATCACTTTACGGAGGTCACCTTTGGGTACAACAATACGATCCTCGAAGAAGAGAGTATCCTTGTCATCAAGGCGGTAGCACTTGTACTTGGGTTGACTCTTGGCAATCCCAATCTTCACCTTTTTCACCATAGCATCAAGAAGCTGGGCTTAGCGAATCTGGTCTTCCAAGGTAGGAGAGACTTGAAGGTTGGCGAGGAAACCTTGAGGAATAACTTGCAGATTAAGTTTGCAGAAAGCTTCACAAAGCTCGGGTTGATAAGGCTTGAGAATCAGACTGTTGCAATAAGCTTTCCTGCTCAATGCGTCAGCAATCACATTGGCCTTGCCTGGAGTATACTCGATACTCGGATTATACTCTTGAATCATTTCGACCCATCGAGTTTGCCTGAGGTTGAGATTGGGCTGAGTGAAGATGTACTTGAGACTCTTGTGATCAGTGAAAATGTCCACTTTTCTTCCCAATAAGAGATGTCTCCAAGTCAAAAGAGCATGCACAACTGCCGCCAACTCGAGATCATGAGTGGGGTAGTTCTTCTCATTGGGCTTCAACTAGCAAGAGGTATAAGCAACAACTTTCTTATCTTGCATCAATACTGCGCCAAGACCTTGGAGAGAGGCATCACAAAAGACCTCGTACGGCTTGGATTCATCAGGCGGAGTCAGAACTGGAGCAGTGATCAATTTCTCTTTCAAAGTGTTGAAAGCAATGTCACACTCCGGAGACCAAACGTACTTTACGTGCTTCTGAAGAAGATTCCCCTGTTTTCTTCGCCCAATGTCACACTCCTGGTTTCTTCTCTTATGTGTTGCTTGTGAACTCTTATATAAAGGAAAGTGCTCCCAAGGACACATGCATGGGATTTACTGTCAAGCTAGTTTTCATCATGCTCAAATGATTTGTTCGTTACTTTGATAATTTGACATGTGGGTGGACCGGTGCTTGGGTGCTATCCTTACTTGGACAATCCTCCCACTTATGATTAACCCCTCTCGCAAGCATCCGCAACTACAAAAGAAGAATTAAGATAAATCTAACCATAGCATGAAACATATAGATCCAAATTAGCCCTTACAAAGCAACGCATAAACTAGGGTTTAAGATTCTGTCACTCTAGCAGCCCATCATCTACTTATTACTTCCCAATGCCTTCCCCTAGGCCCAAACAATAATGAAGTGTCATGTAGTCGGCATTCACATAACACCACTAGAGGAAAGACAACATACATCTCATCAAAATATCGAACGAATACCAAATTTACATGATTACTTATAACAAGACTTCTCCCATGTCATCAAGAACAAACGGCTTTGGGGGAGTGGGGCACTGCACACGGCTAAGGGATCAATGTGTGTCTAGAGGTGCCCCCTGATGCATAATTGATGCCTGAACAAACTTCTCCGAGTTGCTACCGATGTAGGGCTTTGGCTAAGCACCGCTACGATATGATCGAGGTGGATTATGGTGGAGTGGGGCACCGCACACGGCTAAGGGATCAATGTGTGTCTAGAGGTGCCCCCTGCCCCCGTATATAAAGTAGAAAGGGGGAGGCTGGCCGGCCCTCTATGGCGCGCCAGGAGGAGGAGTCCTCCTCCTAGTAGGAGTAGGACTCCCCTCTTTCCTACTCCTACTAGGAGGGGGAAAGGACGGGGAGAGGGAGAAGGAAAGGGGGGTGCCGCCCCCCTCTCCTAGTCCAATTCGGACCAGAGGGGGAGGGGCGCGTGGCCTGCCCTAGGCCAGCCCTCACTCTCTCCACTAATGCCCATAAGGCCCATTATTTCTCCCGGGGGGGTCCGGTAACGCTCCGGCACTCCGATTTTCCCCAAAATCACCCAGAACACTTCCGGTGTCCAAATATAGTCGTCCAATATATCGATATTTACGTCTCCACCATTTAGAGACTCCTCGTCATGTCCATGATCATATTCGGGACTCCGAACTACCTTCGGTACATAAAAACACAAAAACTCATAATACTGAGCGTCACCGAACTTTAAGCGTGCGGAGCCTACGGGTTCGAGAACTATGTAGACATGACCGATACACGTCTCCGGTCAATAACCAATAGTGGAACCTGGATGTTCTATTGGCTCCCACATATTCTTCGAAGATCTTTATCGGTCAAACCGCATAACAGCATACGTTGTTCCCTTTGTCATCGGTATGTTACTTGCCCGAGATTCGATCGTCGGTATCTCAATACCTAGTTCAATCTCGTTACCGGCAAGTCTCTTTACTCGTTCTGTAATGCATCATCCCACAACTAACTCATTAGTTGCAATGCTTGCAAGGCTTTATAGTGATTTTCATTACCGAGTGGTCCCAGAGATACCTCTTCGACAATTGGAGTGACAAATCCTAATCTTGATCTATGTCAACTCAACAAGTACCATTGGAGACACCTGTAGAGCACCTTTATAATCACCCAGTTACGTTGTGACGTTTGGTAGCACACAAAGTGTTCCTCCGGTAATCGGGATTTGCATAATCTCATAGTCATAGGAACATGTATAAGTCATGAAGAAAGCAATAGCGGTAAAGTAAAACGATCAAGAGCTAAGCTGACGAAATGGGTCTAGTCAATCGAACCATTCTCCTAATGATGTGATCCCGTTTATCAAATGACAACTCATGTCTATGGTTAGGAAACATAACCATCTTTGATCAACGAGCTAGTCAAGTAGAGGCATATTAGTGACAATTTGTTTGTCTATGTATTCACACATGTATCATGTTTCCGGTTAATACAATTCTAGCATGAATAATAAACATTTATCATGATATAATGAAATAAATATTAACTTTATTATTGCCTCTAGGGCATATTTCCTTCAGAAAATGTGATAAATAAAAACCTTTGGTGCTTGTTTATTTGTTTTTACAGGCTTCATTGTGCAGATAATTTACTATTTGTTCCATAAGATCACATTTTGGTAGTGGTATGACCTGAACCTTGATGCTTTCTTCTTGCTGCTGCTGCTATATTCTGTAATGGAACTGTTGGATAAGGTAGTTAACTATCTAGCCGTAGGTCTTAGAAGTGCAGATTCATTTTATTTTCTAGGGTGTGCAGAACAAAATCACGAAATGGTAGTAACTGGCAGCTACTTCTGAGTACAGATTTTGCTTTTCTGAATTACCATACTCCTTTTGTTTCTCATAATAATTAGGTTGTATTCAAATTGATTTGCCCCTGAGTATATGTTTATACTCTGTGACCAGTCATCCTAATACTTTACGAGTTCCCCTCAACCATTGTATCCTCTCCCTATTACTTTACAATCATCCTCGTGTTTTGATTTAATCCCCAGAATATCTCATTTTTGTTTATGTAGATTCTTATTTATCTATGCCTATATGGTGTTGCATGAAAATCCAAGCGGGTTGTAAGTTGCTGGTGCTTGGATCTGGGGTGTGGTGGTGAGCCATCACTTCTCTCCGCCATCATCTTCACAACTATGGCCAACTGAGCCCAGAGGTACTCACTGAACTCACATACTTATGAAACCAAGCTGGATATCATATGCTGCGTAGCTCATCATCTGGTGTGCATATGGATATAGTAAATCTGTCATTGTTCAGTTTATTCTCTGAATTGACCGTGATGAGTATTTCATGAGTCATACCAAAATTTAAGCTATGAGACTCAAAACAACAACTCAACTGTGTCTCTTCCCCCTAATTGAAGAATCTTATATTTTTATGCAGCTAATGAATCTGCACATCTGTATGGTTTTCAAAATTTTCCAAAAACATTATAGAAGTACTTCATTGGATGTGCAGAGTATTAATCCATTTTTTCATTCATGTGTGAATATCTTTAGTTTTAAGGAAGAGTATTAAATGTATGTGTGGTTCTTTCTATTACACTGCAACTATAGCTTCACTGCCCCCTTCTCTATTTAGTTAATGTACTGCCGGTGCTTTCTTGCATCCATTTTGTTTCATGGCAGAATTACAGAATTCATGGAAAGCTTACCCTTCTCACGAAAATGTATCTAGCTTAGTGGCATATGCATATTTTATTTGTTATAGAATCTAATTTATGATATGTTGGGTTATCTTATGTTACTGTTGCAGAGTAAAAGGCTAACAGAATATTAGGTTGCCGGTTCAGACTGTAGGGTCGTCTTTCTCCCTGACCTCTTCCACATCGTCAAGGAAGTTGCAGAGCTCATCCTTGAGAAGCTCCTCTACCAGGTATTGTCGTAAACAAACATTCAGATTCATACCCTCTACCAGGTTAACTGATTTGGTTCCTTCGGTTCAGACCCATTTCATCTTCTCCGGTTGATCTATGGATTGATCCTTTGCTGACATTTTAGTTTCCCATGATGCATTTTATTTTTGTTATATTAGTTTATTGTTCTCATCTCCAAGCGAAATTCTTTGTTACAGTCCAATTATAAAGCTTATACTTCAATGTTCCTGCTTTTTTTTCTGTCACAACAGTTTTGAGATTGGCCTTGATAGCTGGTTATCATTGTACAAGGCATCTTAGGTTAGATACCATGTACTGATGGGTTAGTTTCTCATGTAAACTCATCTTTCATGATATTTTGTGATAATCATGGCAAACTGAAGATATGGTATCTATGCAGTATAATAGTAGCGTTAAAATTCAAGCTCCTTTTGGCATTGTAATAATACTGTCTAATTATCATGCAGCGCAAATATCTAACTAAATTGCACTATGGAGCTTGCACTAGCCGAACGAGTTGCCATCCTGAAACATATGTATAGGCTAAAGAGTAGTGTGGAAATAGTAGTCGTTTCGCAAGGATATGTTTCTACGCTTGCTTTCAAATGTTGATTTATCTTTCTTCATGTACTCATTTGCTACATAATTTTGAAGTTTACAAGTCATGAGATTTGATGTCATATTCTAAACTTTTAAGCATTCTTTCTAAGAATATCTTTATTTTCTGTCACAACATTCTCGTAGAACAATTATTATGCCTCCATCAATGATAACAATGATACCTGATTGAAGATTAGGTGGTCTACAAGCCCACGGCTCTCCAAAACTATATCTCTAGGCCACAACTCTTCAAAGTTAAGGTCTGCCTTGAAACTGTGCTCCCTTTTCCCGTTGCTCCACTCCCTTTTTGTGAATCTTACTTCCCATGGATGTTCTGCATTAATATCCCAGATTGCAAAATGTTAGTATTGAGTCTTTACGATATTATGATAAATTGCAATTGCTTCAATGACTAAGATCATAGTTTGTTGGTTTTCAATAAAGTTTCTGATTAATACTTTACCTTGTGAATGAATTATCACTTTAGCATAAGAAATTATATGTCAATATATGTTGTTGTTCTAAAGATGATCATGATGCCCTCATGTTCGTATTTCATTTTATCGACACCTCTATCTTTAAACATGTGGACATGATTATCGATTTCGGCTTTGTCTTAAGGACAAGCGAGGTCTAAGCTTGGAGGAGTTGATACGTCCATTTTGCATCATGCTTTTATATTGATATTTATTGTAAGATGGGATGTTATTACATATTTTGGTACAATACTTATGCCTTTTCTCTCTTATTACATATCTAGCGCTCCGGCGGACCTGTTCTACCGGGGAAACTTCCCTCCCGAAGGAGGAAATCATCATCGTCATCACCAATGATCCTCTCATCAAGAGGGGGTCAATATCCATCAACATCTTCATCAGCACCATCTCCTCTCAAACCCTAGTTCATCTCTTGTATCCGATCTTTGTCTCAAAACCTCAGATCGGTACCCGTGGGTTGCTAGTAGTGTTGATTACTCCTTGTAGTTGATGCTAGTTGGTTTATTCGGTGGAAGATCATATGTTTAGATCCTTAATGATAATTATTACTCCTCTGATTATGAACATGAATATGCTTTGTGAGTAGTCTAGACCTACGTCGGTAGCAACATCATCACCGCCAACACGCCGTCGTGCTGACAGAACTCTCCCGTGAAGCTCTGCTGGATCGGAGTTCGTGGGATGTCATCGAGCTGAACGTGTGCTGAACTCGGAGGTGTCGTGCTTTTGGTACTTGGATCGGTCGGATCGTGAAGACGTTCGACTACATAAACCGCATTCTCATAACGATTCCACTCACGGTCTACGAGGGTACATGGACGATACTCTTCCCTCTCGTTGCTATGCATCACCATGATCTTGCGTGTGCGTAGGGAAATTTTTGAAATTACTACATTCCCCAACAGTGGTATCAGAGCCATGTTTATGCGTAGATGTTATATGCACGAGTAGAACACAAGTGAGTTGTGGGCAATACAAGTCATACTTCTTACCAGCATGTCATACTTTGGTTCGGTGGTATTGTTGGATGAAGCGGCCCGGACCGACATTACGCATACGCTTACGCGAGACTGGTTCTACCGATGTGCTTTGCACACAGGTGGCTGGCGGGTGTCAGTTTCTCCAACTTTAGTTGAACCGAGTGTGGCTAGGCCCGGTCCTTTAGACGGTTAAAACAACACTAAGTTGACAAACTATCATTGTGGTTTCGATGCGTAGGTAAGAACGGTTCTTGCTCAGCCCATAGCAGCCACGTAAAACTTGCAACAACAAAGTAGAGGACGTCTAACTTGTTTTTGCAGGCCATGTTGTGATGTGATATGGTCAAGACATGATGCTATATTTTGTTGTTTGAGATGATCATGTTTGTAACCGAGTTATCGACAACAGGCAGGAGCCATATGGTTGTCGCTTTATTGTATGCAATGCAATCGCCCTGTAATTGCTTTATTTTATCACTAAGCGGTAGCGATAGTCATAGAAGCAATAGTTGGCGAGACGACAACGATGCTACGATGGAGATCAAGGTGTCGCGCCGGTGGCAATGGTGATCATGACGGTGCTTCGGAGATGGAGATCATAAGCACAAGATGATGATGTCCATATCATATCACTTATATTGATTGCATGTGATGTTTATCTTTTATGCATCTTATTTTGCTTAGATCGACAGTAGCATTATAAGATGATCTCTCACTAAATTTCAAGGTACAAGTGTTCTCCCAGAGTATTCACCATTGTGAAAGTTCGTCATGCCGAGACACCACGTGACGATCGGGTGTGATATGCTCTACGTTCACATACAACGGGTGCAAGCCAGTTTTGCACATGCAGAATACTCGGGTTAAACTTGACGAGCCTAGCATATGCAAATATGGCCTCGGAACACTGGAGACCGAAAGGTCGAGCGTGAATCATATAGAAGATATGATCAACATATTGATGTTCACCATTGAAAACTACTCCATCTCACGTGATGATCGGACATGGTTTTGTTGATATGGATCATGTGATCACTTAGATGATTAGAGGGATGTCTATCTAAGTGGGTGTTCTTTAATAATTTGATTAACTGACCTTAATTTATCATGAACTTAGTACCTGATAGTATTTTGCATGTCTATGTTGTTGTAGATAGATGGCCCGTGCTATTGTTCCGTTGAATTTTAATGCGTTCCTTCAGAAAGCAAAGTTGAAAGATGATGGTAGCAATTACACGGACTGGGTCTGTAACTTCAGGATTATCCTCATTGCTACATAGAACAATTACGTCCTGGAAGCATCGCTAAGTGCCAAACCTGCTGCAGGAGTAACACCAGATGTTATGAACGTCTGGCAAAGCAAAGTTGATGACTACTCGATAGTTCAATGTGCCATGCTTTACGGCTTAGAACCGGGACTTCAACGACGTTTTGAACGTCATGGAGCATATGAGATGTTCCAGGAGTTGAAGTTAATATTTCAAGCAAATTCCCGTATTGAGATATATGAAGTCTCCAATAAGTTCTACAACTGCAAGATGGAGGAGAATAGTTCTGTCAGTGAACATATACTCAGAATGTCTGGGTACCATAACCACTTGACTCAACTGGGAGTTAATCTTCCTGTTGATAGTGTCATTGACAGAGTTCTTCAATCACTGCCACCAAGCTACAAGAGCTTCGTGGTGAACTATAACATGCAAGGGATGACTAAAACAATTCCTGAGCTCTTCGCAATGCTAAAGGCTACGGAGGTAGAAATCAAGAAGGAGCATCAAGTGTTGATGGTTAACAAGATCACGAGTTTCAAGAAAAAGGGTAAATGGAAGAAGAAAGGGAACTTCAGGAAGAACGGAAAACAAGTTGCTGCTCAAGAGAAGAAACCCAAGTCTAGACCTAAGCCTGAGACTGAGTGCTTCTACTGCAAACAGACTGGTCACTGGAAGTGGAACTGCCCCAAGTAGTTGGCGGATAAGAAGGTATATGTGATATACATGTTATTGATGTGTACCTTACTAATTATCGCAGTAGTGCCTAGGTATTTGATACTAGTTCTGCTGCTAATATTTGCAACTCGAAACAGGGACTAGGGATTAAGCGAAGATTGGCAAAGGACGAGGTGACGATGCGCGTAGGAAATGGTCCCAAAGTCGATGTGATCGCAGTCGGCACGCTACCTCTACATCTACCTTCGGGATTAGTATTAGACCTGAATAATTGTTATTTGGTGCCAGCGTTAAGCATGAACATTATATCTGGATCTTGTTTCATGCGAGACAGTTATTCATTTAAATAAGAGAATAATGGTTGTTCTATTTATATGAGTAATATCTTTTATGGTCATGCACCCTTAAAGAGTGGTCTATTCTTTTTGAATCTCGATAGTGGAGATACACATATTCATAGTATTGAAGCTAAAAGATGCAGAGTTGATAATGATAGCGCAACTTATTTTTGGCACTGCCGTTTAGGTCATATTGGTATAAAACGCCTGAAGAAACTCCATTCTGATGGACTTTTGGAATCACTTGATTATGAATCACTTGGTACTTGCGAACCATGCCTCATGGGCAATATGACTAAAACGCCGTTCTTCGGAACTATGGAGCAAGCAACAGATTTGTTGGAAATCATACATACTGATGTATGTGGTCCGATGAATATTGAAGCTCGCGGTGGGTATCGTTATTTTCTCACCTTCACAGATGATCTGAGCAGATATTGGTATATCTACTTGATGAAACATAAGTCTGAAACATTTGAAAAGTTTAAAGAATTTCAGAGTGAAGTGGAAAATCATCGTAACAAGAAAATAAAGTTTCTACAATCTGATCGTGGAGGAGAATATTTGAGTTACGAGTTTGGTCTTCATTTGAAACAATGTGGAATAGTTTCGCAACTCACGCCACCCGGAACACCACAGTGTAATGGTGTGTCCGAACATCCTAATCGTACTTTACTAGATATGGTGCGATCTATGATGTCTCTTACCGATTTACCACTATCATTTTGGGGTTATGCATTAGAGACAGCTGCATTCACATTTAAAAAGTGGCACCATCTAAATCCGATGAGACAACACCGTATGAACTATGGTTTAGCAAGAAACCTAAGCTGTCGTTTCTTAAAAGTTTGGGGTTGTGATGCTTATGTGAAAAAGTTTCATCTTGATAAGCTCAAACCCAAGTCGGAGAAGTGCTTCTTCATCGGATACCCAAAAGTAACTGCTGGGTACACCTTCTATCACAGATCCGAAGGCAAGACTTTTGTTGCTAAGAATGGATCATTTCAAGAGAAGGAGTTTCTCTCGGAAGAAGTGAGTGGGAGGAAAGTAGAACTTGATGAGGTAACTGTACCTGCTCCCTTATTGGAAAGTAGCTCATCACAGAAACCGGTTTCTGTGACACCTACACCAATTAGTGAGGAAGCTAATGATGATGATCATGAAACTTCAGATCAAGTTACTACCGAACCTCGTAGGTCAACCAGAGTAAGATCCGCACCAGAGTGGTACGGTAATCCTGTTCTGGAAGTCATGTTACTAGACCATGACGAACCTACAAACTATGAGGAAGCGAGGATGAGCCCAGATTCCGCAAAATGGCTTGAGGCCATGAAATCTGAGATGGGATCCATGTATGAGAACAAAGTGTGGACTTTGGTTGACTTTCCCGATGATCGGCAAGCCATCGAGAATAAATGGATCTTCAAGAAGAAGACAGACGGTGATGATAATGTTATTGTCTACAAAGCTCGACTTGTTGCGAAAAGTTTTCGACAAGTTCAAGGAGTTGACTACGATGAGACCTTGTCACCCGTAGCGATGCTTAAGTCCGTCTGAATCATGTTAGTTATTGCCGCATTTTATAATTATGAAATTTGGCAAATGTATGTAAAGACTGTATTCTTGAATGGATTTCTGGAAGAAGAGTTGTATATGATGCAACCTGAAGGTTTTATCAATCCAAAGGGTGCTAACAAAGTGTGCAAGCTCCAGCGATCCATTTATGGACTGGTGCAAGCCTCTCAGAGTTGGAATAAACGTTTTGATAGTGTGATCAAAGCATATGGTTTTATACAGACTTTTGGAGAAGCCTGTATTTACAAGAAAGTGAGTGGGAGCTTTGTAGCATTTCTAATATTATATGTGGATGACATATGTTAATTGGAAATGATATAGAATTTCTGGATGGCATAAAAGGATACTTGAATAAGAGTTTTTCGATGAAAGACCTCGGTGAAGCTGCTTACATATTGGGCATCAAGATCTATAGAGATAGATCAAGACGCTTAATTGGACTTTCACAAAGCACATACCTTGACAATGTTTGGAAGAAGTTCAAAATGGATCAGGCAAAGAAAGGATTCTTCCCTGTGTTGCAAGGTGTGAAGTTCAGTAAGACTCAATGTCCCACCACTGCAGAAGATAGAGAGAAAATGAAAGATGTTCCCTATGCTTCAGCCATAGGCTCTATCATGTATGCAATGTTGTGTACCAGACCTGATGTGTGCCTTGCTATTAGTTTAGCAGGGAGGTACCAAAGTAATCCAGGAGTGGATCACTGGACAATGGTCAAGAACATCCTGAAATACTTGAAAAGGACTAAGGATATGTTTCTTGTTTATGGACGTGAGAAGCAGCTCATCGCAAATGGTTACGTTGATGCAAGCTTTGACACTGATCCGGACGATTCTAAATCGCAAACCGGATATGTGTTTATATTGAACGGTGGAGCTGTCAGTTGGAGCAGTTCTAAACAAAGCGTCGTGGCAGGATCTACTTGTGAAGGGGAGTACATTGCTGCTTCGGAAGCAGCAAATGAAGGAGTCTGGATGAAGGAGTTCATATCTGGTCTAGGTGTCATACCTAGTGCATCGGGTTCAATAAAAATCTTTTGTGACAATACTGGTGCAATTTCCTTGGCAAAGGAATCCAGATTTCACAAGAGAACCAAGCACATCAAGAGACGCTTCAATTCCATCCGCGATCAAGTCCAGGTGGGAGACATAGAGATTTGCAAGATACATACGGATCTGAATGTTGCAGACCCGTTGACTAAGCCTGTCTCACGAGCAAAACATGATCAACACCAAGACTCCATGGGAGTTAGAATCATTACTATGTAATCTAGATTATTAACTCTAGTGCAAGTGGGAGATTGAAGGAAATATGCCCTAGAAGCAATAATAAAGTTATTATTTATTTCCTTATATCATGATAAATGTTTATTATTCATGCTAGAATTGTATTAACCGGAAACATGATACATGTGTGAATACATAGACAAACAGATTGTCACTAGTATGCCTCTACTTGACTAGCTCGTTGATCAAAGATGGTTATGTTTCCTAACCATAGACATGAGTTGTCATTTGATAAACAGGATCACATCATTAGGTGTGATTGACTTGACCCATTTCGTCAGCTTAGCACTTGATCATTTTAGTTTACTTCTATTGCTTTCTTCATGACTTATACATGTTCCTATGACTATGAGATTATGTAACTCCCGATTACCGGAGGAACACTTTGTGTGCTACCAAATGTCACAACGTAACTGGGTGATTATAAAGGTGCTCTACAGGTGTCTCTGATGGTACTTGTTGAGTTGACATAGATCAAGATTAGGATTTGTCACTCCGATTGTCGGAGAGGTATCTTTGGGCCCACGTAATGCACATCACTATAAAGCCTTGCAAGCATTGTAACTAATGAGTTAGTTGCAGGATAATGCATTACAGAACGAGTAAAGAGACTTGCCGGTAATGAGATTGAACTAGATATTGAGATACCGACGATCGAATCTCGGGCAAGTAACATACCGCTGACAAAGGGAACGACGTGTGATGTTATGCGGTTTGACCGATAAAGATCTTCGTAGAATATGTGGGAGCCAATATGAACATCCAGGTTCCGCTATTGGTTATTGACCGGAGACGTGTCTTGGTCATGTCTACATAGTTCTCGAACCCGTAGGGTCCGCACACTTAAAGTTCGGTGACGATCGGTATTATGAGTTTTTGTGTTTTGATGTACCGAAGGTAGTTCGGAGTCCCGGATATGATCACGGACATCAAGAGGAGTCTCGAAATGGTTGATATGTAAATATCGATATAGTGGATGACTATATTTAGACATCGGAAGTGTTTCGGGTGATTTCGGAGAAAACCGGAGTGCCGGAGGGTTACCAGAACCCCCCCCCCCCCCCCCGGGGAGAAATAATGGGCCTGATGGGCCTTAGTCGAGAGAGAGAGAGGGCTGTCCTAGGGCAGGTCACGCGCCCCTCCCCCTCTGGTCCGAATTGGACTAGGAGAGGGGGGGCGCCCCCTTTCCTTCTCCCTCTCCCCTTCCTTTCCCCCTCCTAGTAGGAGTAGGAAAGAGGGGAGTCCTACTCCTACTAGGAGGAGGCTCCTCCTGGCGCGCTATAGAGGGCCGGCCGGCCTCCCCCCTTGCTCCTTTACATACTGGGGCAGGGGGCACCTCTAGACACACAATTTGATCATTGATCCCTTAGCCGTGTGCGGTGCCCCCCTCCACCATAATCCACCTCGATCATATCGTAGCAGTGCTTAGGCGAAGCCCTGCGTCGGTAGCAACATCATCACCGTCAACACGCCGTTGTGCTGACGGAACTCTCCCATGAAGCTCTGCTGGATCGGAGTTCATGGGATGTCATCGAGCTGAACGTGTGCTGAACTGGAGGTGTCATGCGTTCGGTACTTGGATCGGTCGGATCGTGAAGATGTTCGACTACATCAACCGCGTTCTCATAACGCTTCCGCTTACGGTCTACGAGGGTACGTGGATGATACTCTTCCCTCTCGTTGCTATGCATCACAATGATCTTGTGTGTGCGTAGGGAAATTTTTGAAATTACTACGCTCCCCAACATTTTCAGGCTGGTGGGGCAACATAATTCTAGCTCATATCAAAAGCTAACACTGTATCCATATCAAAATGGCATATGACAGAATAAAACATTGTGTATTCTATATCTTCAGGCCACTCAAACTCAAAGCATCTAATAACCAAGAAGCGGCAGGTTACCTAGGGGTACAAACAGTGGGGAGGGGCTCGGAGGAGTCCTCCTCTTCGAGGTGGGCTTGTAAGGATGCTGATGTAGCAGTACTTATGACCCCCTTCAGATCGGCTTGGCCAGTTCCATGACCCGCTTCAGATCGGCACCGCCTATAACGCCCCGGATACAACTTTCCATATTTGTAACTCCGACTCTTGCCTTTTCCGGAGATACGATATGATTTTTGCCTTCGTGGTTGGGTTTTGTTTTCGTTTTTCATTTTGTTTGTGTCATGCATTTCATATCATGTCATGATATGCATCGCATTTGCATACGTGTTCGTCTAATGCATCCGAGCATTTTTTTCCCCAGTCTGTTTTGCAACCCGACACTCCTACTTGCATCGCCGTCCCCCTTTTGTCTCTTTTCGTGAGCGGGTGTTAACCATTCTCGGAATGGACCGAGATTTGCCAATGTCACATCCCTAGTTCTGGTATGATCCTAGGCTTGCTTGTGCATCATGTTTAAATTTCAAATAAATTTGAAATGGGGAAAGTTGCAAACCCTAGCACCAAAGCAAATTCAAATATGTTCAACTTTAAAATGGATTTTCAATGAACCCAAAATGCTATTCAAAAATGTTCATGCTCTTTGGATAATGTTGGGAACAACAACTAGAAGTGATGCACATTTTTGCTACAGATTTTGGATTTTTGAATCAATGCATAAATATTTGATTTGGAGCTGTTTAAATTATATAAATATTTTAATGGCTCCAAAAATGTTGGGAATTGGTAAGAGCCTCTGGAATATTATATCTAGATGCCACAAATATTTTCAGCATTTATGGAAATGTTTTAACATTTCTTTTAGATACAAAACAAATGTCAGAAATAGAAAAAGAAAACAGGAAAAGGAAAAGGCTTACCTGGCCTTACCTGGCAGCCCAGCCGGCCTGGCATTGTTGGCCCAGCCCACCAGGGGCAAGGTTGTCTTCAACCTTGTGCCCACTGGCAGCCAGCATGCAGCCGACCGCGCCACCTCCTGCTTCGCCGTGTCGCGCTCCCCGTCAACCCAATCCCGCGCCTGGAGACGCCTCGAAGCCCTCTCTCTCGTCCCCATCCTCTCCCCTGGCTCTCCCCCCTCTCTCTCTGGAACCCCTCCCCCTTCTCCGTGCGCTTTCGAATGGAGCTCGTCGACGCCGATCGCCGTTGCCGTGGCCACCGAGCCCCCCGCGCCTAGCTAGGATGCCCAGCAGCTCCGCCACCTCGCGCTACGCCTCTCCACAGAAGGAAGCCCGTCGGAGCGCCCCGTAACGCCGCCATCGCCGTCATCCCCTTCTTCGGCCGCCGAAGATTCGCCTCGCCGTCCCGGCGTCGTCCGACCTTCCCCGTGCAACCGCTGTGAGGCCACCCATCTTTTTCCCCTACTCCCGTCGTCAGTTGCGTCCTCTAGCTGGTAGCCCCGCCGCATCCGTGAGCTCACCGCCGGCGACCCCGTCGCCACCATCGATCTAGCATGCATTAGACGCGCCCGAGCGCATGGTCGTGTTCCTGAAGATGCCAGGAGTCCAGAGGACCCCTTTGGTTAGCCACTAGCGCCCCATAGCCGCGCTCGCTCGCACACCGAACTCCGGCCGCCGCCCAAATACTCGCCGTCGATTAACCAGGCCACCCCGCGACCTCCTGACACCTCCCCTGGATGCGGGAGAGCACGATCTTGCCTCTGGTGCCCTCGGTGCGTCCAGCTGTGGCCGAAAATGGCTGGCCGGCAATCGCCGCCGCGCCGGATTAGCGCCGCCAGTTAGTCACTGGTTAACCCCAGCGTTTGCACTAATTAAACCCCGCTCACAGGCAATGACAGCGGGCCCCACCACTGGTCAAACCAAGTCAATGCCAGGTTTTGACCGGGATTAACCCCAGTGTCACTTACGTGTGGCCCCCACACGTCAGGTTTGACCAGTCAGCGCTATTGACTTGCTGACGCAAGCATGATGTAGTGCTGATGCAATAAACTATTTTCTGGATTTAAAATAAATTAGGAAATTTAAGAAAATAGTTAAAACTTCTAAAATTCATAGAAATTAAACCGTAGCTCAGAATGAAATAAATTATATATGAAAAATCATAAGAAAAATGCAAGGAATCCATTTATGCCAGTTTCATGCATGAAAAACCAACTTATACTTGCTGTATAAGTGAAAACGTAATAATGGCATGTTATATATTTAACTTGGGGTTTGCATATGAACCCTTGGTTCATATGGACTTCAACCAAATTGATGCTAGATGCATTAGGGCAAATCATAGCATCTTTGAAATGTCATCTTCATGCATCATATTGTTGCATATGGTTGTTTATTGATTGCCGGCACCGTTCCCTCCCGATATGTTCTACTCCGGAAGGTGTCCCGAGTACCTGTGTGAGGAGCAGTGCTTCTTCATGGATCTATGAGGCAAGCAAACCCCCTTGAGCATCTCGATAAATCCCACTCTCTCGCTCCTGCTCCTTTTACTGCATTAGGACAACAACGATTCAAAACTGCTACTTTCTGCTGCGGTAGCTGAACCCATTCCTCTGCATGACCTGTCATTGCCACAGTAAATAGTTGAAACCCACTAGCATGAGTAGGAGTTGCTTGAGCCTTGATGTGCCTACTCATCCATGCTTGTTTTTATTTATGCCAGCTATGCTTAGAGTTGTGTCAGGTCTGATTCATCGGGAATGAATCGGAGTGGTGAACATGTCCTACCGGTAAAGGCTAAGTGTCTGAACACGCTTTGGTAAAGGTAGAGATGAGAGGCCATGTAGGAGTACATGGTGGGTTGTCTCATTGGAACCATCCTTAAGCACTGTGTTCTGTGTATGTTATCCAAGTCTAGTTACTACCACACATAGGGTTCCGCTTATCCGGCCCCTCTCGGCTTATTAATCCACTTGATCTCTGTCCAGGAGTTGCAACTAGTTTCTGGCGTTTGTAGGTAGTGCTACTTGTCTACCAGGTGGTGTCCAACGGGACGGGCTTGGGACAGACTAGGCACCGTGGCACGGTGTACCAAGTGGCACCCGGATGGTGGGCTTGGGAACCCTGCACACATCGTTTGGGGCCGTGAGCGACACCCCGGCCGGATCTCCTTGCGGATGGAACCCGAATAGGCGATAAACCTGGACGAGAGACTTGTGTGGTTAGTCAGGTCGTGGCCGACACCCTCGCCCGGGTTTCGCTTGAAGGTTGCCGAGGTACATGACGTGTACATGGCTATAAGTGGCGAGAGCGTGTGTGAAGAAGTACACCCCTGCAGGGTCAACATTATCTATTCGAATAGCTGTTTTCCTCGGATATGGAAACTTGGAGGACTTATGTAGTACATAGACAATTTGAAGTGGATACTCTAAAATACGCAAGATAAGCGTGAGTGCTATGGATGGCCTTCTCGTAGGAAGACGGGAACGGATCCATAGTGGAGTATTGATATGGTGAACATGTGGACTCGTGTGCGTCTTCTTACCTCAAAGAAGTTTCTGATACTCGTAGTATAGGTTAGCCACTGAGTCAAAGCTGGCTTGCTGCTGTTAAAACTCCACCCCCCCCTTTTGTTGATAATGTTGCATATGTAGATAGTTCTGATGTAAGACTTGCTGAGTACCTTTGTACTCACGTTTGCTTATTTATGTTTTGCAGTTGGTTACGCTAGTGACTTCGACGAGTAGCTTGTATCCCAGCTACGATCTTGTACCCTTGGAAGGGTCGTGTATAGTCAGGCTTCCTAGTCTTTTCCTTTTGTAGTTGTCTGTACTCAGACATGTAATGCTTCTGTTGCTTGTATGCTCCGAATGATGGGTCATGAGACCCCTATTTGTATTGAATGCTATGTGGCTCTTCTGGGCCTTTATCTATATGAGTTTGAGTTATGTTGTGATGCCATGATGTAAAGCACATACTTGCATGTTATGCGTACGTGTAACGTGTATTGCTATGTGTGGGATCCGACAACCTAGTTGTTTACCTCTGATAGCCTCTCTTATGGGGAAATGTAGTCTTGTGCTTCCATGTGCCATAGTAGTCCGCTACAGCCCGGTTCACCGGAGTCCTGCTAGCCCAGCACTACTGCTCCAGAACACTTGACTGGCCGGCATGTGATTCACTTCGTTCTTGTGTCTGTCCCTTCGGGGAAATGTCACGCGGTGACATCCGGAGTCCTGCCTAGCCTGCTACAGCCCGGGTTCCCGGAGTCCTGTTAGCCCAGTGCTACAGCCCGGATTCATACGCTGTTGACCGACATGCTCGAGGTTGACTCATGTATGCCTGTCCCTGTAAGTTAGTGCTACTTTGGGTTCACGACTAGTCATGTCGGCCCAGGTTCTCTGTCATATGGATGCTAGCGACACTATCATATACCTGAGCCAAAAGGCGCAAACGGTCCCGGGCCAGGTAAGGTGGCACCCGTGGGAATACCGTGCGTGAGGCCACAAAGTGATATGAAGTGTTACATGCTAGATCGGTGTGACTTAGGATCGGGGTCCCGACAACGTTGGTATCAGAGCCTGACTGACTGTAGGATTACCAAGCCAAACTGGTCGAAGTTGAGTCTAGAAATGCTTTAGTTATATAAGGGAATTGATCGTGGAAGGGAACGTAAGGCTCTTTTTACTCCTTTACCTCATGTCATTCTTTCTGAGTCAACCTCTTCTTTTCTACGAGGGTTAAGGCCTAGGTTTCTCCTCTCTCTCTCAGGATGACGTGTTACTAAACCTTAAAGTCTTAGGATTGTTGGGTTGTGTCTCCGTATAGTTCTACTACTTCCGTGTGTCCTCAGTTTGACCCAGAACCTTGATATTATGATGTTGATTGATTATGCTATTCCTTTGATGAATGTCTCAAAAATCCTTTTGAGCATTTATAGCCGTTATGCTGCCGAAATTGTCCTAGGATTTCAAGAATTTCCAATGCTTTTGCATTACATTCCGCATCCCTATGTCTATGCTAATTCCATCCTTGTTCCCTTGGTTTCTGTGCCAGGATGTCGTCTGCTAACCGAGGTTCAGTTGCTCATAGCAAGAATCACGGAGATGGTAGGGACGAGGATCCTCCTGACCAGCCTTTGATGGCAGAGTTCTTGTTAGCGTCCGAGAGGAACAAGCGTGAGACTAACCGCTTGCTGGCACAGATTGAGCAGAACACCGCATATCAGCGTAAGAAGTTGGTTTCTATCACCGACTTCATTGGTCTGAAACCACCCACCTTCCATCATTCCATTGAGCCACTCGATGCGGATGACTAGCTCCGGAGCATCACTCACAAGTTGCTTTCTGCGAACGTGGCTGAAGGTGACAAGGTCACCTATGCTACCTATCACCTGGAAGGTCCTGCTAGTATTTGGTGGCAGAGCTATGAGGCTATGCTTCCAGCTGGTCAGATTCCTACCTAGAGGGATTTCACCGAGGCTTTTCGTGAGCACCACATTCCTCAGGCTCTCATTGACCGCAAGAGGGAAGAGTTTTGTAGTTTTACCCAGGGTAAGCTGCCTGTTGATGCTTAGAGTAGAGAGTTTGGAAACCTCGCCCGCTATGCTACAGAAGAAGTGTCCACGGACGCTAATAAGCAAGCTAGGTTCCGGAAGGGTCTCAACCCTAAGTTGCACCATGATCTCCACCTGCATCACTGTGATACTTTCCAGGCTCTTGTGAACAAGGCCATTAATGCAGAGACAGCTCAACTCACTTACGAGGAGTCTCGAAAGCACGACTGCGATCTAGGTTCTTCCTCCCGCTCTGGCTCTCAGAAGCGACGGATTTGGATTCCGAACTCGGCTCTTCCACCTGGATATGCACCGAGGCCATCCGATGTGGCGCCTCACCCAACTTAGCAACGTGCTCCACCCAGGCCTATTAGTGGACCACTTGCCAATGTAGGTCCATGTCCAACCTCAGGAACTTGCTACACCTGCAGAGGACCAGGGCACTATGCACGTGACTGCCCTCAGTCCAGTTTTACTCCACCATAGTCTGTGAGGTCTGTTGGCCATGAAAAGCCATTAGGCAAGATGATCAGTACCAAGCCAGCCTCCATTGAACGAGCATGTGTGCACCATGTCTTAGCTACAGAAGCTCAAGATGATCCCGACGTCGTACTGGGTACGCTTCTTGTCAATTGTCACCCAGCTTCAGTTCTGTTCGATACTGGAGCATCCCACTCCTTCATATCCGAAGGTTATGCTCGGTTGCACGACATGTCATTTTGTGATATGCCGACTCCACTAATAATCCAGACTCCTGGTTCCAAATGGCAAACCTCCAAGGTAAGCCATGGTAATGAAATCCTTGTTGACATACTGGTATTCCTTGCTTCTTTTATATCTCTTAAGTCCTTAGATATTAACATCATCTTGGGTATGGACTGGATGACAGCTCATCATGCCAAGATAGATTGTTACACCAGATCTGTTCAACTTACACATCCATCTGGCAAAATAGTCACTGTCTCCACTAGAGTTGCAAGGCATCAACTCTATTCTCTTAATGCCAGCCCTCTTCCAGACCTTGAAGATATTCCGGTAGTCCGTGACTTTCCGGATGTTTTTCCAGAAGAACTGCCAGGTGTCGCACCTGACAGAGATGTAGAGTTTGTCATAGAACTTATCCCAGGAACTGTTCCAATCTCTAGGAGACCATACAAGATGGCACCTTTGGAGTTAGCCGAGCTTAAGAAACAACTTGATGAGTCCTTGCAAAAGGGTTTCATCCGTCCCAGTTCTTCTCCTTGGGCTTGTCCTGTCCTCTTCGTCAAGAAGAAGGATGGTACGGATCGAATGGTTGTAGATTATCGTCCCGTTAATTTGTTCACGATAAAGAACAAGTATCCGATCCCGAGGATCAACGACCTGTATGATCAGCTCGCCGGGTCCTCAGTCTTTTCCAAGATGGATTTGAGGTTAGGCTACCACCAAATCAAGATCAGAAATGGGGACATCCCCAAAACAGCCTTTGTCACTCATTATGGTCAATACGAGTACACTGTGATGTCTTTCGGCCTAACCAATGCTCCAGCTACTTTCTCCCGCTTGATGAACTCGATCTTTATGGAGTACTTAGATAAGTTCGTCATGGTTTATTTCGATGATATTCTTATTTACTCGAAGAACGATGAAGAGCATGCCGAACATCTTAGGCTTGTGTTAGGAAAACTCAGAGAGCACCGCCTTTATGCCAAGTTCTCCAAGTGTGAATTTTGGTTGCCAGAAGTGACCTATCCGGGCCACGTGATCTCTGGTAAGGGCATTGCTGTCAATCCTGAGAGAGTCAAAGCCGTTCTCGATTGGACTCCACCCGAAACGGTCAAACAAGTTAGGAGTTTCCTTGGTCTAGCCAGTTATTGTCGCCGCTTCGTTGAAAACTTCTCCAAAGTGGCCAAACCCCTCACGGAGTTTCTCAAGAAAGATAAAAGGTTTGAGTGGACCCCACAGTGTGAGCATAGTTTTCAGGAACTGAAAAGACGCCTGACTTCTGCGCCCATACTCGTGCCACCAGATTTCACTAAGGACTTTGTTATCTATTGTGATGCTTCACGTCAAGGACTAGGTTGCATTCTTATGCAGGATTGTCATGTGATTGCCTATGCATCTCGAAAGTTGCATCCACATGAGGAAAATTATCCTACACATGATCTAGAGCTTGCAGCCGTAGTCTATGCACTTAAGACTTGGCGACATTACCTTCTTGGTAACCGTTGCGAAATCTTGACTGACCATCAGAGTCTCAAGTATATCTTCACCCAACCAGATCTGAATCTCAAACAGAGACGTTGGTTGGAGTTGATCTTGAATTACGACTTAGGAATCACCTACACCCTAGGCAAAGCCAATGTCATGGCTGATGCTTTAAGTCGTAAATCCTATTGCAACAACCTCATGTTGCAACAATGTCAACCACCCCTCCATGAGGAATTTTGTAAGCTTAACCTTCACATAGCTCCTCGTGGTTCTCTTTCTACCTTGGTGGCGAAACCTACCCTTACGGATCAGATCATAGAGGCTCAGAAGCATGATACGGGAATCGCCCGAATCAAGAAGAATATTTCCAAGGGAGTTGCTGGTTGTTTCTCTATGGATGAATGAGGTGCTGTTTACTTTGGAAACCGTTTGGTGGTTCCCAAATGTCAACAGATGCAACAACTGATCCTTAAGGAGGCCCATGAATCCCCTCTCACGATTCATCCCGGTAGTACAAAGATGTATCAGGACCTACGCCAGAGGTTCTAGTGGACTAGGATGAAGAGAGAAATCGCTCAATTTATTGCCAACTGTGACGTTTGTCGTCGCGTTAAGGCAGAGCATCAGAGACCTGCTGGCACCCTTCAACCTTTAGCTATTCCCGAGTGGAAATGGGACAAAGTTGGTATGGACTTCATTACCAGCTTTCCCAGGACCAAGAAAGGAAATAATGCTATCTTTGTAGTCATTGATCGTCTCTCCAAAGTGGCTCACTTCCTACCTATTCGAGAGAGTATCACTGCTAGTCAGCTCGCTGACTTATATATCTCTCGAATAGTGTCACTCCATGGTGTTCCACTAGAGATCAATTCAGACCGTGGCAGTCCTTTCACCTCTCATTTCTGGGAAAGCTTCCAGAATGCCATGGGCACCCATATTTCTTTCAGTACCGCTTTCCACCCTCAGTCAAGTGTTCAGGTGGAAAGGGTCAACCAAATTCTCGAAGACATGCTTAGAGCTTGCGTTATCTCATTCGGTATGGATTGGGAGAAATGTCTTCCTTTCGTCGAGTTTGCTTATAACAATAGCTATCAATCCAGTCTTAAGAAAGCACCCTTCGAGATTCTGTATGGACGAAGATGTCGAACACCTTTGAACTGGTCAGAAACCGGTGAAAGACAATTCTTTGGACCGGATATGATCCAGGAGGCAGAAGAGCAATTTCGCATCATTCATGAAAATTTGAAAACAGCCCAATCTCTTCAAAAGATCCAGTATGACCGTCGTCATAAGGAAGTGGCTTATGAAGTTGACGACAAGGCTTACCTTCGCGTTACCCCTTTGAAGGGTACCCATCGTTTCGGTATCAAGGGCAAGTTGGCTCCTCGTTACATTGGTCCTTTTCGCATTCTCGCTAAACGAGGAGAGGTTGCCTACCAGTTGGAACTACCCCCACATCTTTCTCGAGTTCATGATGTCTTCCACGTCTCTCAACTCAGGCATTGCTTCTCGGATCCCATCCGCGGAGTGGACCACGAAACGCTTGCTCTCCAAGATAACCTCACTTATCGAGAGTACCCCGTTCGCATTCTGGATCAAGCAGAGCGTGTCACTCGACGTCATAACATCAAGTTTCTCAAGGTTCAGTGGTCTCATCATGCTGAGAGAGAAGCTACTTGGGAGCGAGAAGATCGTCTTCGACTTGAGTACCCCGCTTTCTTTCCGCCAACTCCTGAATCTCGGGACGAGATTTTTCCGAGTGGGGGCGAGCTGTCACATCCCTAGTTCTGGTATGATCCTAGGCTTGCTTGTGCATCATGTTTAAATTTCAAATAAATTTGAAATGGGGAAAGTTGCAAACCCTAGCACCAAAGCAAATTCAAATATGTTCAACTTTAAAATGGATTTTCAATGAACCCAAAATGCTATTAAAAAATGTTCATGCTTTTTGGATAATGTTGGGAACAACAACCAGAAGTGATGCACATTTTTGCTACAGATTTTGGACTTTTGAATCAATGCATAAATATTTGATTTGGAGCTGTTTAAATTATATAAATATTTTAATGGCTCCAAAAATGTTGGGAATTGGTAAGGGCCTCTGGAATATTATATCTAGATGCCACAAATATTTTCAGCATTTACGGAAATGTTTTAGCATTTCTTTTAGATACAAAACAAATGTCAGAAATAGAAAAAGAAAACAGGAAAAGGAAAAGGCTTACCTAGCCTTACCTGGCAGCCCAGCCGGCCTGGCACTGTTGGCCCAGCCCACCAGGGGCAAGGTTGTCTTCAACCTTGTGCCCACTGGCAGCCAGCGCATGCAGCCGACCGCGCCACCTCCTGCTTCGCCGTGTCGCGCTCCCTGTCAACCCAATCCCGCGCCTGGAGACGCCTCGAAGCCCTCTCTCTCGTCCCCATCCTCTCCCCTGGCTCTCCCCCCTCTCTCTCTGTGGAACCCCTCCCCCTTCTCCGTGCGCTTTCGAATGGAGCTCGTCGATGCCGCTCGCCGTTTCCGTGGCCACCGAGCCCCCCGCGCCTAGCTAGGATGCCCAGCAGCTCCGCCACCTCGCGCTACGCCTCTCCATAAAAGGAAGCCCGTCGGAGCGCCCCGTAACGCCGCCATCGCCGTCATCCCCTTCTTCGTCCGCCGAAGATTCGCCTCGCCGTCCCGGCATCGTCCGACCATCCCCGAGCCCACCGAGACGCGTGCTGCAACCGCTGTGAGGCCGCCCATCTTTTTCCCCTACTCCCGTCGTCGGTTGCGTCCTCTAGCTGGTAGCCCTGCCGCATCCGTGAGCTCACCGCCGGTGACCCCGTCGCCGCCATCGATCTAGCATGCATTAGACGCGCCCGAGCGCATGGTCGTGTTCCTGAAGATGCCAGGAGTACAGAGGACCCCTTTGGTTAGCCACTAGCACCCCATAGCCGTGCTCGCTCGCACACCGAACTCCGGCCGCCGCCCAAATGTTCGCCGTCGATGAACCAGGCCACCCCGCGACCTCCTGACACCTCCCCCAGATGCGGGAGAGCACGAGCTTGCCTCTGGTGCCCTCGGTGCATCCAGCCGTGGCCGAAAACGGCCGGCCGGCGATCGCCGCCGCGCCGGATTAGCACCGCCAGTTAGTCGCTGGTTAACCCCAGCGTTTGCACTAATTAAACCCCGCTCACAGGCAATGACAGCAGGCCCCACCACTGGTCAAACCAAGTCAACGCCAGGTTTTGACCGGGATTAACCCCAGTGTCACTAGCGTGTGGCCCCCACACGTTAGGTTTGACCAGTCAGCGCTGTTGACTTGCTGACGCAAGCATGATGTAGTGCTGATGCAATAAACTATTTTCTGGATTTAAAATAAATTAGGAAATTTCAGAAAATAGTTAAAACTTCTAAAATTCATAGAAATTAAACCATAGCTCAGAATGAAATAAATTATATATGAAAAATCATAAGAAAAATGCAAGGAATCCATTTATGCCAGTTTCATGCATGAAAAACCAACTTATACTTGCTGTATAAGTGAAAACGTAATAACGGCATGTTATATATTTAACTTGGGATTTGCATATGAACCCTTGGTTCATATGGACTTCAACCAAATTGATGCTAGATGCATTAGGGCAAATCATAACATCTTTGAAATGTCATCTTCATGCATCATATTTTTTCATATGGTTGTTTATTGATTGCCGGCACCGTTCCCTCTCGATAGGTTCTACTCCGGAAGGTGTCCCGAGTACCTGTCTGAGGAGCAGTGCTTCTTCGTGGATCTATCAGGCAAGCAAACCCCCTTGAGCATCTCGATAAATCCCACTCTCTCGCTCCTGCTCCTTTTACTGCATTAGGACAACAACGATTCAAAACTACTAATTTTTGCTGCGGTAGCTGAACCCATTCCTCTGCATGACATGTCATTGCCACAGTAAATAGTTGAAACCCACTAGCATGCGTAGGAGTTGCTTGAGCCTTGATGTGCCTGCTCATCCATGCTTGTTTTTCTTTATGCCAGCTATGCTTAGAGTTGTGTCAGGTATGATTCATCGGGAATGAATCGGAGTGGTGAACATGTCCTACCGGTAAAGGCTAAGTGTCTGAACACGTTTTGGTAAAGGTAGAGATGAGAGGCCATGTAGGAGTACATGGTGGGTTGTCTCATTGGAACCGTCCTTAAGCACTGTGTTCTATGTATGTTATCCAAGTCCAGTTACTACCACACATTGGGTTCCGCTTATCCGGCCCCTCTCGGCTTATTAATCCACTTGATCTCTGTCCAGGAGTTGCAACTAGTTTCTAGCGTTTGTAGGTAGTGCTACTTGTCTACCAGGTGGTGTCCAATGGGACGGGCTTGGGACAGACTAGGCACCGTGGCACGGTGTACCAAGTGGCACCCGGATGGTGGGCTTGGGAAACCTGCACACATCGTTTGGGGCCGTGAGCGACACCCCGGCCGGATCTCCTTGCGGATGGAACCCGAATAGGCGATAAACCTGGATGAGAGACTTGTGTGGTTAGTCAGGTCGTGGCCGACACCCTCGCCCGGCTTTCGCTTGAAGGTTGCCGAGGTACATGACGTGTACAGGGCTATAAGTGGCGAGAGCGTGTGTGAAGAAGTACACCCCTGCAGGGTCAACATTATCTATTCAAATAGCCGTTTTCCTCGGATATGGAAACTTGGAGGACTTATGTAGTACATAGACAATTTGAAGTGGATACTCTAAAATACGCAAGATAAGCGTGAGTGCTATGGATGGCCTTCTCGTAGGAAGACGCGAACGGATCCATAGTGGAGTATTGATATGGTGAACATGTGGACTCGTGTGCGTCTTCTTACCTCAAAGAAGTTTCTGATACTCGTAGTATAGGTTAGCCACTGAGTCAAAGCTGGCTTGCTGCTGTTAAAACTCCACCACCCCCCCCCTTTTGTTGATAATGTTGCATATGTAGATAGTTCTGATGTAAGACTTGCTGAGTACCTTTGTACTCACGTTTGCTTATTTATGTTTTGCAGTTGGTTACGCTAGTGACTTCGACGAGTAGCTTGTATCCCAGCTACGATCTTGTACCCTTGGAAGGGTCGTGTATAGTCAGGCTTCCTAGTCTTTTCCTTTTATAGTTGTCTGTACTCAGACATGTAATGCTTCCGTTGCTTGTATGCTCTGAATGATGGGTCATGAGACCCCTGTTTGTATTGAATGCTATGTGGCTCTTCTGGGCCTTTATCTATATGAGTTTGAGTTATGTTGTGATGCCATGATGTACAGCACATACTTGCATGTTATGCGTACGTGTAACGTGTATTGCTATGTGTGGGATCCGACAACCTAGTTGTTTACCTCAGATAGCCTCTCTTATGGGGAAATGTAGTCTTGTGCTTCCATGTGCCATAGTAGTCCGCTACAGCCCGGTTCACCGGAGTCCTGCTAGCCCAGCACTACTGCTCCGGAACACTTGACTGGCCGGCATGTGATTCACTTCGTTCTTGTGTCTGTCCCTTCGGGGAAATGTCACGCGGTGACATCCGGAGTCCTGCCTAGCCTGCTATAGCCCGGGTTCCCGGAGTCCTGTTAGCCCAGTGCTACAGCCCAGATTCATACGCTGTTGACCGACATGCTCGAGGTTGACTCATGTATGCCTGTCCCTGTAAGTTAGTGCTACTTTGGGTTCACGACTAGTCATGTCGGCCGGGTTCTCTGTCATATGGATGCTAGCGACACTATCATATACCTGAGCCAAAAGACGCAAACGGTCCCGGGCCAGGTAAGGTGGCACCCGTGGGAATACCGTGCGTGAGGCCACAAAGTGATATGAAGTGTTACATGCTAGATCGGTGTGACTTAGGATCGGGGTCCCGACAACGTTGGTATCAGAGCCTGACTGACTGTAGGATTACCAAGCCAAACTGGTCGAAGTTGAGTCTAGAAATGCTTTAGTTATATAAGGGAATTGATCGTGGAAGGGAACGTAAGGCTCTTTTTACTCCTTTACCTCATGTCATTCTTTCTGAGTCAGCCTCTTCTTTTCTACGAGGGTTAAGGCCTAGGTTTCTCCTCTATCTCTCAGGATGACGTGTTACTAAACCGTAAAGTCTTAGGATTGTTAGGTTGTGTCTCCGTATAGTTCTACTACTTCTGTGTGTCCTCAGTTTGACCCAGAACCTTGATATTATGATGTTGATTGATTATGCTATTCCTTTGATGAATGTCTCAAAAATCCTTTTGAGCATTTACAGCCATTATGCTGCCGAAATTTTCCTAGGATTTCAAGAATTTCCAATGCTTTTGCATTACATTCCGCATCCCTATGTCGATGCTAATTCCATCCTTGTTTCCTTGGTTTCTGTGCCAGGATGTTGTCTGCTAACCGAGGTTCAGTTGCTCATAGCAAGAATCACGGAGATGGTAGGGGCGAGGATCCTCCTGACCAGCCTTTGATGGCAGAGTTCTTGTTAGCGTCCAAGAGGAACAAGCGTGAGACTAACCGCTTGCTGGCACAGATTGAGCAGAACACCGCACATCAGCGTAAGAAGTTGGTTTCTATCACCGACTTCATTGGTCTGAAACCACCCACCTTCCATCATTCCATTGAGCCACTCGATGCGGATGACTGGCTCCGGAGCATCACTCACAAGTTGCTTTCTGCGAACGTGGCTGAAGGTGACAAGGTCACCTATGCTACCTATCACCTGGAAGGTCCTGCTAGTATTTGGTGGCAGAGCTATGAGGCTATGCTTCCAGCTGGTCAGATTCCTACCTGGAGGGATTTCACCGAGGCTTTTCGTGAGCACCACATTCCTCAGGCTCTCATTGACCGCAAGAGGGAAGAGTTTTGTAGTTTTACCCAGGGTAAGCTGCCTGTTGATGCTTACAGTAGAGAGTTTGGAAACCTCGCCCGCTATGCTACAGAAGAAGTGTCCACGGACGCTAATAAGCAAGCTAGGTTCCGGAAGGGTCTCAACCCTAAGTTGCATCATGATCTCCACCTGCATCACTGTGATACTTTCCAGGCTCTTGTGAACAAGGCCATTAATGCAGAGACAGCTCAACTCACTTATGAGGAGTCTCGAAAGCACGACTGCGATCTAGGTTCTTCCTCCCGCTCTGGCTCTCAGAAGCGACGGATTTGGATTCCGAACTCGGCTCTTCCACCTGGATATGCACCGAGGCCATCCGATGTGGCGCCTCACCCAACTCAGCAACGTGCTCCACCCAGCCCTATTAGTGGACCACTTGCCAATGTAGGTCCACGTCCTACCTCAGGAACTTGCTACACCTGCAGAGAACTAGGGCACTATGCACGTGACTGCCCTTAGTCCAGTTTTACTCCACCCCAGTTTGTGAGGTCTGTTGGCCGTGAAAAGCCATCAGGCAAGATGATCAGTACCAAGCCAGCCTCCATTGAACGAGCATGTGTGCACCATGTCTTAGCTACAGAAGCTCAAGATGATCCCGACGTCGTACTGGGTACGCTTCTTGTCAATTGTCACCCAGCTTCAGTTCTGTTCGATACTAGAGCATCCCACTCCTTCATATCCGAAGGTTATGCTCGGTTGCACGACATGTCATTTTGTGATATGCCGACTCCACTAATAATCCAGACTCCTGGTTCCAAATGGCAAACCTCCAAGGTAAGCCATGGTAATGAAATCCTTGTTGACATACTGGTATTCCTTGCTTCTTTGATATCTCTAAAGTCCTCAGATATTAACATCATCTTGGGTATGGACTGGATGACAGCTCATCATGCCAAGATAGATTGTTACACCAGATCTGTTCAACTTACACATCCATCTGGCAAAATAGTCACTGTCTCCACTAGAGTTGCAAGGCATCAACTCTATTCTCTTAATGCCAGCCCTCTTCCAGACCTTGAAGATATTCCGGTAGTCCGTGACTTTTCGGATGTTTTTCCAGAAGAACTGCCAGGTGTCCCACCTGACAGAGATGTAGAGTTTGTCATAGAACTTATCCCAGGAACTGTTCCAATCTCTAGGAGACCATACAAGATGGCACCTTTGGAGTTAGCCGAGCTTAAGAAACAACTTGATGAGTCCTTGCAAAAGGGTTTCATCCGTCCCAGTTCTTCTCCTTGGGCTTGTCCTGTCCTCTTCGTCAAGAAGAAGGATGGTACGGATCGGATGGTTGTAGATTATCGTCCCGTTAATTTGGTCATGATAAAGAACAAGTATCCGCTCCCCAGGATCAACGACCTGTATGATCAGCTCGCCGGGTCCTCAGTCTTTTCCAAGATGGATTTGAGGTTAGGCTACCACCAAATCAAGATCAGAAATGGGGACATCCCCAAAACGGCCTTTGTCACTCGTTATGGTCAATACGAGTACACTGTGATGTCTTTCGGCCTAACCAATGCTCCAGCTACTTTCTCCCGCTTGATGAACTCGATCTTTATGGAGTACTTAGATAAGTTCGTCATGGTTTATCTCGATGATATTCTTATTTACTCGAAAAACGATGAAGAGCATGCCGAACATCTTAGGCTTGTGTTAGGAAAACTCAGAGAGCACCGCCTTTATGCCAAGTTCTCCAAGTGTGAATTTTGGCTGCCAGAAGTAACCTATCTAGGCCACGTGATCTCTGGTAAGGGCATTGCTGTCAATCCCGAGAGAGTCAAAGCCGTTCTCGATTGGACTCCACCCGAAACGGTCAAACAAGTTAGGAGTTTCCTTGGTCTAGCCAGTTATTGTCGCCGCTTCGTTGAAAACTTCTCCAAAGTGGCCAAACCCCTCACGGAGCTTCTCAAGAAAGATAAAAGGTTGGAGTGGACCCCACAGTGTGAGCATAGTTTTCAGGAACTGAAAAGACGCTTGACTTCTGCGCCCATACTCGTGCCACCAGATTTCACTAAAGACTTTGTTATCTATTGTGATGCTTCGCGTCAAGGACTAGGTTGCATTCTTATGTAGGATCGTCATGTGATTGCCTATGCATCTCGAAAGTTGCATCCACATGAGGAAAATTATCCTACACATGATCTAGAGCTTGCAGCCGTAGTCTATGCACTTAAGACTTGGCGACATTACCTTCTTGGTAACCGTTGCGAAATCTTGACTGACCATCAGAGTCTCAAGTATATCTTCACCCAACCGGATCTGAATCTCAAACAGAGACGTTGGTTGGAGTTGATCTCGAATTACGACTTAGGAATCACCTACACCCTAGGCAAAGCCAATGTCATGGCTGATGCTTTAAGTCGTAAATCCTATTGCAACAACCTCATGTTGCAACAATGTCAACCACCCCTCCATGAGGAATTTTGTAAGCTTAACCTTCACATAGCTCCTCGTGGTTCTCTTTCTACCTTGGTGGCGAAACCTACCCTTACGGATCAGATCATAGAGGCTCAGAAGCATGATACGGGAATCGCCCGAATCAAGAAGAATATTTCCAAGGGAGTTGCTGGTTGTTTCTCTATGGATGAATGAGGTGCTGTTTACTTTGGAAACAGTTTGGTGGTTCCCAAATGTCAACAGATGCAACAACTGATCCTTAAGGAGGCCCATGAATCCCCTCTCACGATTCATCCCGGTAGTACAAAGATGTATCAGGACCTACGCCAGAGGTTCTGGTGGACTAGGATGAAGAGAGAAATCGCTCAATTTATTGCCAACTGTGACGTTTGTCGTCACGTTAAGGCAGAGCATCAGAGACCTGCTGGCACCCTTCAACCTTTAGCTATTCCCGAGTGGAAATGGGACAAAGTTGGTATGGACTTCATTACCAGCTTTCCCAGGACCAAGAAAGGAAATAATGCTATCTTCGTAGTCATTGATCGTCTCTCCAAAGTGGCTCACTTCCTACCTGTTCGAGAGAGTATCACTGCTAGTCAGCTCGCTGACTTATATATCTCCCGAATAGTGTCACTCCATGGTGTTCCACTAGAGATCAATTCAGACCGTGGCAGTCTTTTCACCTCTCATTTCTGGGAAAGCTTCCAGAAAGCCATGGGCACCCATCTTTCTTTCAGTACCGCTTTCCACCCTCAGTCAAGTGGTCAGGTGGAAAGGGTCAACCAAATTCTCGAAGACATGCTTAGAGCTTGCGTTATCTCATTCGGTATGGATTGGGAGAAATGTCTTCCTTTCGTCGAGTTTGCTTATAACAATAGCTATCAATCCAGTCTTAAGAAAGCACCCTTCGAGATTCTGTATGGACGAAGATGTCGAACACCTTTGAGCTGGTCAGAAACCGGTGAAAGACAATTCTTTGGACCGGATATGATCCAGGAGGCAGAAGAGCAAGTTCGCATCATTCATGAAAATTTGAAAACAGCCCAATCTCTTCAAAAGAGCCAGTATGACCGTCGTCATAAGGAAGTGGCTTATGAAGTTGACGACAAGGCTTACCTTCGCGTTACCCCTTTGAAGGGTACCCATCGTTTCGGTATCAAGGGCAAGTTGGCTCCTCGTTACATTGGTCCTTTTCGCATTCTCGCTAAACGAGGAGAGGTTGCCTACCAGTTGGAACTACCCCCACATCTTTCTCGAGTTCATGATGTCTTCCACGTCTCTCAACTCAGGCGTTGCTTCTCGGATCCCATCCGCGGAGTGGACCACGAAACGCTTGATCTCCAAGATAACCTCACTTATCGAGAGTACCCCGTTCGCATTCTAGATCAAGCAGAGCGTGTCACTCGACGTCATAACATCAAGTTTTTCAAGGTTCAGTGGTCTCATCATGCTGAGAGAGAAGCTACTTGGGAGCGAGAAGATCGTCTTCGACTTGAGTACCCCACTTTCTTTCCGCCAACTCCTGAATCTCGGGACGAGATTTTTCTGAGTGGGGGCGAGCTGTCACATCCCTAGTTCTGGTATGATCATAGGCTTGCTTGTGCATCATGTTTAAATTTCAAATAAATTTGAAATGGGGAAAGTTGCAAACCCTAGCACCAAAGCAAATTCAAATATGTTCAACTTTAAGATGGATTTTCAATGAACCCAAAATGCTATTCAAAAATGTTCATGCTCTTTGGATAATATTGGGAACAGCAACCAGAAGTGATGCACATTTTTGCTACATATTTTGGATTTTTGAATCAATGCATAAATATTTGATTTGGAGCTGTTTAAATTATATAAATATTTTAATGGCTCCAAAAATGTTGGGAATTGGTAAGGGCCTCTGGAATATTATATCTAGATGCCACAAATATTTTCAGCATTTATGGAAATGTTTTAACATTTCTTTTAGATACAAAACAAATGTCAGAAATAGAAAAAGAAAACAGGAAAAGGAAAAGGCTTACCTGGCCTTACCTGGCAGCCCAGCCGGCCTGGCACTGTTGGCCCAACCCACCAGGGGCAAGGTTGTCTTCAACCTTTGTGCCCACTGGCAGCCAGCGCACGCAGCCGACCGTGCCACCTCCTGCTTCGCCGTGTCGCCCTCCCCGTCAACCCAATCCCGCGCCTGGAGACGCCTCGAAGCCCTCTCTCTCTCGTCCCCATCCTCTCCCCTGGCTCTCCTCCCTCTCTCTCTAGAACCCCTACCCCTTCTCCGTGCGCTTTCGAATGGAGCTCGTCGACGCCGCTCACCGTTGTCGTGGCCACTGAGCCCCCCGCGCCTAGCTAGGATGCCCAGCAGCTCCGCCACCTCGCGCTACGCCTCTCCACAGAAGGAAGCCCGTCGGAGCGCCCCGTAACGCCGCCATCGCCGTCATCCCCTTCTTCGGCCGCCGAAGATTCGCCTCGCCGCCCCGGCGTCGTCCGACCTTCCCCGAGCCCACCGAGACGCATGCTGCAACCGCTGTGAGGCCGGCCATCTTTTTCCCCTACTCCCGTCGTCAGTTGCGTCCTCTAGTTGGTAGCCCCGCCGCATCCACGAGCTCACCGCCGGCGACCCCGTCGCCGCCATCGATCTAGCATGCATTAGACGCGCCCGAGCGCATGGTCGTGTTCCTGAAGATGCCAGGAGTCCAGAGGACCCCTTTGGTTAGCCACTAGCGCCCCATAGCCGCGCTCGCTCGCACACTGAACTCCGGCCGCTGCCCAAATGCTCGCCGTCGATGAACCAGGCCACCCCACGACCTCCTGACACCTCCCCTGGATGCGGGAGAGCACGAGCTTGCCTCCGGTGCCCTCGGTGCGTCCAGCCGTGGCCGAAAACGGCCGGCCGGCGATCACCGCCGCGCCGGATTAGCGCCGCCAGTTAGTCGCTGGTTAAGCCCAGCGTTTGCACTAATTAAACCCCGCTCACAGGCAATGACAGCGGGCCCCACCACTGGTCAAACCAAGTCAACGCCAGGTTTTGACCGGGATTAACCCCAGCGTCACTGACGTGTGGCCCCCACATGTCAGGTTTGACCAGTCAGCGCTGTTGACTTGCTGACGCAAGCATGATGTAGTGCTGATGCAATAAACTATTTTCTGGATTTAAAATAAATTAGGAAATTTCAGAAAATAGTTAAAACTTCTAAAATTCATAGAAATTAAACCGTAGCTCAGAATGAAATAAATTATATATGAAAAATCATCAAAAAAATGCAAGGAATCCATTTATGCCAGTTTCATGCATGAAAAACCAACTTATACTTGATGTATAAGCGAAAACGTAATAATGGCATGTTATATATTTAACTTGGGGTTTGCATATGAACCCTTGGTTCATATGGACTTCAACCAAATTGATGCTAGATGCATTAGGGCAAATCATAACATCTTTGAAATGTCATCTTCATGCATCATATTTTTTCATATGGTTGTTTATTGATTGCCGGCACCGTTCCCTCTCGATAGGTTCTACTCCGGAAGGTGTCCCGAGTACCTGTCTGAGGAGCAGTGCTTCTTCGTGGATCTATCAGGCAAGCAAACCCCCTTGAGCATCTCAATAAATCCCACTCTCTCGCTCCTGCTCCTTTTACTGCATTAGGACAACAACGATTCAAAACTACTAATTTTTGCTGCGGTAGCTGAACCCATTCCTCTGCATGACCTGTCATTGCCACAGTAAATAGTTGAAACCCACTAGCATGCGTAGGAGTTGCTTGAGCCTTGATGTGCCTGCTCATCCATGCTTGTTTTTGTTTATGCCAGCTATGCTTAGAGTTGTGTCAGGTATGATTCATCGGGAATGAATCGGAGTGGTGAACATGTCCTACCGGTAAAGGCTAAGTGTCTGAACACGTTTTGGTAAAGGTAGAGATGAGAGGCCATGTAGGAGTACATGGTGGGTTGTCTCATTGGAACCGTCCTTAAGCACTGTGTTCTGTGTATGTTATCCAAGTCCAGTTACTACCACACATTGGGTTCCGCTTATCCGGCCCCTCTCGGCTTATTAATCCACTTGATCTCTGTCCAGGAGTTGCAACTAGTTTCTGGCGTTTGTAGGTAGTGCTACTTGTCTACCAGGTGGTGTCCAACGGGACGGGCTTGGGACAGACTAGGCACCGTGGCACGGTGTACCAAGTGGCACCCAGATGGTGGGCTTGGGAACCCTGCACACATCGTTTGGGGCCGTGAGCGACACCCCGGCCGGATCTCCTTGCGGATGGAACACGAATAGGTGATAAACCTGGACAAGAGACTTGTGTGGTTAGTCAGGTCGTGGCCGACACCCTCGCCCGGCTTTCGCTTGAAGGTTGCCGAGGTACATGACGTGTACAGGGCTATAAGTGGCGAGAGCGTGTGTGAAGAAGTACACCCCTGCAGGGTCAACATTATCTATTCGAATAGCCGTTTTCCTCGGATATGGAAACTTGGAGGACTTATGTAGTACATAGACAATTTTAAGTGGATACTCTAAAATACGCAAGATAAGCGTGAGTGATATGGATGGCCTTCTCGTAGGAAGACGGGAACGGATCCATAGTGGAGTATTGATATGGTGAACATGTGGACTCGTGTGCATCTTCTTACCTCAAAGAAGTTTCTGATACTCGTAGTAGAGGTTAGCCACTGAGTCAAAGCTGGCTTGCTGCTGTTAAAACTCCACCACCCCCTTTTGTTGATAATGTTGCATATGTAGATAGTTCTGATGTAAGACTTGCTGAGTACCTTTGTACTCACGTTTGCTTATTTATGTTTTGCAGTTGGTTACGCTAGTGACTTCGACGAGTAGCTTGTATCCCAGCTACGATCTTGTACCCTTGGAAGGGTCGTGTATAGTCAGGCTTCCTAGTCTTTTCCTTTTGTAGTTGTCTGTACTCAGACATGTAATGCTTCCGTTGCTTGTATGCTCTGAATGATGGGTCATGAGACCCCTGTTTGTATTGAATGCTATGTGGCTCTTCTGGGCCTTTATCTATATGAGTTTGAGTTATGTTGTGATGCCATGATGTACAGCACATACTTGCATGTTATGCGTACGTGTAACGTGTATTGCTATGTGTGGGATCCGACAACCTAGTTGTTTACCTCTGATAGCCTCTCTTATGGGGAAATGTAGTCTTGTGCTTCCATGTGCCATAGTAGTCCGCTACAGCCCGGTTCACCGGAGTCCTGCTAGCCCAGCACTACTGCTCCGGAACACTTGACTGGCCCGCATGTGATTCACTTCGTTCTTGTGTCTGTCCCTTCGGGGAAATGTCACGCGGTGACATCCGGAGTCCTGCCTAGCCTGCTACAGCCCGGGTTCCCGGAGTCCTGTTAGCCCAGTGCTACAGCCCGGATTCATATGCTGTTGACCGACATGCTCGAGGTTGACTCATGTATGCCTGTCCCTGTAAGTTAGTGCTACTTTGGGTTCACGACTAGTCATGTCGGCCCGGTTTCTCTGTCATATGGATGCTAGCGACACTATCATGTACGTGAGCCAAAAGGCGCAAACGGTCCCGGGCCAGGTAAGGTGGCACCCGTGGGAATACCGTGCGTGAGGCCACAAAGTGATATGAAGTGTTACATGCTAGATCGGTGTGACTTAGGATCAGGGTCCCGACAGCCAAGCGGCCTTGGTACACCACCAGTAGACCGCCTGTCAAATTTCGTGCCATTTGGAGTCCGTTTGATACTCCAATGATTAACCGGGTAACCGTAAAGGCCTCGTGTGTGTTGGAGCCCAACACCCCTCCAAATCGGCCCAATAACCCTTCCAAACAACTCCCATGTCCTCCGTCGTCGGATCACGATCGTGTGGGCGAAAACTACACCTCATTTGAACACTCCTACCTCCTACCTATAAATATGTCTTCCCCCGAAATTTCGCGGCCAAACCCTACCCTAACCTTCCCCCGTCGCCACCGGACGCGTCCGAGACGGACAGACGTGTCCGCCACCGCGCCCGGACCAACCTCGTGGTGCCACGTGTCCTCCACCGGCCCTCTCTCTCTCCTCCGGCACCGCCGGCCCGCGGAGCCCATCGCGGGCCCGCGCAGGCCCGACCGCGCCGCCGCTCGCCGCAGGCTCCACGAGCCGCCCACGACCGCGCCTCGCCGCCTCGTCGCCGGTTGCCGTGCCGCCTCGCCGCGGATCCGGTCGGGCCAGACCGGATCCGGCCACCTGCTTCCTCCTCCGACCTCTCCGGTGATCACCGGAACCCTAAGGTTCGCCGGAGCTGGCGTTGAACCGAATCAGGATGAGATCCACCAGTCCCTCGTTCCAAAGGCACCCCGTCCTGTATCTCTGCATCCTGCACCGCTCCGTCCCGATTCTCCGAGGTCTAATTTCTCCAAGTCCTTTATCTATGATATTTTCAGGCCATGTTCATCGCATCATAACTCCATGACCGTAGCTCCGTTTCATGCATATGAGATATCAGAATGTTCATTGGGAGATGCTCTTCATTTCATTCCATTGTGGCATGCTTGTTTGAGTCCAACTTTATGCCCAAATCACTAATGCAAGAGTGCTATAAAATGTTTGCTCCTGTTACTTAGCAGATTATGAGGATTTGTCATTTTTGTCACTTTTGTTGTGTGCTTCATATGAACATGAGCTCTACATGTGTTTTGAGCTATGCCATGCCATCTTTACAGTGGTGCTTGCTATGTATTTTTGTGATCTATGTGGTGACTAGCACAAGCATGCAAAGTAGCCTTCGTGATATTGCTGATTTCACCTTAGAATTTTACTAAATCCTTTTCCTGTTGTTATTTTCATGCCATGTATACATGATGCTACAGTGAGATCCATGCTTGTTTTGAGATTCTTAAGTAAGGATGCTTTGGACATATGGTTATGATCTATCCATCAATGCCCCTGTTTGCATTTATGGAGTGCCTTAGCATGTCTTAATCTTGCTCTACTTTTGCTATAAAATGTTCCTGACAGATTGTTTACATGTTAATCAATTTTGCCATGGATGTTGTTGATCCGTGCATGCTATGAACTTGTTCTTGCCATGGTTAGCTTCATGATCATGTATTCTTGCTGTAGGTATGCTTGTCTTGTCATGCAATTCCTTGTGTTGAGTGATTCGAGCTTGCAAAGATGCCTTCATAATTTTGTTTATGCCATGCTCAGTTTTTCTGCCAAGTCTGAAACTGTTAATAAAACTTGCTATGTTTACATGGGTGTCATCATATCTTCTGTGCCTTTTTGGCTCATGTTCTGTAAGGGACTTTTGTTCTATGCATTTAGTAGATTCATGACATGCCTTTGTTTGCTATGATCTGTTCTTGTAGCATGTTGTTTTCTTGCTCTAAACTTTGCTTCCTGATGTTATTCCTAGCATGTTAGTATACTAGATGACTCGTTGCGCCAATGGCGCAAAGGCCGAGAGGGAGCCAAGTATTGTGAGAATATTTAGTGACCCAAGTCGAACACCAAATGTGGCCAACACTCCCACATCCTCTGCTTGGAAGCCGCCTTTTCTCACCGGATCTAACATAGGTACATGATTCTTCGAAAGCAAATTTCAGAGAAAATATAAAGCATGGAAGGCTTTAAGTTGTACTCTCTCCGTTCCAAAATAGATGACCCAATTTTGTACTAATTTTGTACTAAAGTTAGTACAAAATTGGGTCATCTATTTTGGAATAGAGGGAGTACTATTGAGACCATACCACCATATATTCATTTAGTTTCTTTGGAAATCTAAAAGTCTAAGAGAACGGTACATGTGAGAAGCTGTGAATCCACAACAAAAAACTAAACTAACTTCCGAACAAACATTTCAAGTTTGGAAGCCACAAAGAAGCAACCCAGATCTCTCGTTGTAGTGCAGGTTCAAGAAAATGGGCTGAATGACCATCATAGCAACATGTAGAAGTAGCAAAAATATAGGCTTGGTGTGTAACTGATCATGAAAGATAGCTTGGTCAGTTTCTCCATTGTTGGCTTATACTGAGCAAGAACATCAGCCTATAGAGAACAAAAATGGAGGACTGCTTTATTCTACGGTACATCCACAATAGTACAGCAAATAAAGTATTTAAATGTGCACTAAGATGTAAGACCTTTTAGATCACTATTTTAGTGATCTAAAAGGTAAGTAGTGATCTAAAAGGTCTTGTATTAGTTTGAAGAGGGAGCACTTAATAAGACCGTAAGCCAGTACATCAAAGTAATGCCGGCATCCCATTGATTTGATCAAACCAGTATGACAAAGGGAAGGTGAAACTTCAGAAAACCATATAAATTGACCGCGATGTCTTAATTTAAAACTCTGAAATGAAGTAATAAACATTAAGTCTGAATGTTGTCACTAAAAAAGCATACAAAAAAGGCAGACCAGCCAGGAGTGCATCATAATTAGTGGTTCATCATGCGCAAACCAGGCAGCAGTAGCCTAATAACTTAGACGGAAAAATGCAAGAAGTCAAAGCACAAGGAGGGAAATAGGACCAAGCATTCACAGGTAACCAAATAATGAAGGAATATCCCCATGAAAATCAAGAACGGTAAATTAGCATCCAGAAGTACATAGAAACAAACATTCCGTTTGGCAGAGTGTGATCTCAGTATGATGTCAATAGCTGGGACTAAGAAGGTAACCACATAGAGTGTCACACCTAAGGGTGTTTTCTTACGTCTCTACTCTCTAGTAATACAACTCTCTATTGATTGATTTAACTAAGGTATTCGTCAGCTGGGTATTTATAAAGGAAATTCACTGTGCTTTTTTACCAGCGAGTAGAGAGAAACTGAAAGACTTATGTTTTTAAATGCAAAAACAAACCTGACCAGGCTGCTGTGCAGACTTATTGTCAGTGAAATATGCTACAGCTGAGCAAAATTGGCTTGTGATTTCTTCTATGCCTGCTGCTCCCTCCTGCAGCAATTATTTAGAACAACAAAACAATTTACTGTGAGATGAGAGAAGGCACACTAAAGAAGCACATCCAGCACATCCGTAAGTGTATATCTAATAATATAGATGCTACAAATCAATAGAACTAAAATACTCCAGCAATTGGGATTAGCTAGATCTATGTCTACATCACCAAATCAGAAGTTTAGTTACCTGTGGTTCGGTTGATAGCAGTTGCAGGTTTTCATGCGCTGAAGTCAAGAACCGACCAGCAGCGACCAAATCTGAGCACAACCATCCCTCACAATTTGAATTCTACCCCAGCAAATACAAACACGTCCTCTGCAACCTCACACAGATACGAAAGCATCATAAAGCACATCGCACTACGCCACCACCATGACCTCCAAAACATGTATAATGATTGAAATAAGTGGATGCATTCTGCTCACACACAAGCATGACATATAAGCAGGATGAGGCCGAACAATACATGATGGTGTGCCATCCAGAAAATTAAAATGATCAGCAATTTAAACACCATGACAACGCGTACAGGAAAGGAAATATGCATTTTAGCTAGACAGAAAGCAAGCAAACCTTGATGATAGAACAGAGATGCAACAAAGCAGAAGATCGAGACGCAGCAACACAAGAGATCGCGGAACCTAATAAATAAATGGACATGAAGTGGTCAGTGCACCGGCATGCTATGGAAGACAGGTAAAAGAAGAGTCGTTCCCCAGAAAAATTAAAGAATGGTCCATTTACTTGAGTTAGAGAGGAGAAGAAAGCAAGCAGAGCAGCCAAGATGGATGAGCATACAAAGGACGAGCGGCCGGCAAAACCAAACGCAAAAACAGAAACCAAATAGAGATCAATTTTCAGCTGAACCAGTAGATTCACTCCTTCAGGTATACATCCCAATTGGTCCTACAAAGATCACAAGAAATTAGAGGATGGAACTTGACTGCCTTCTTTATCATTTGAAGGACGAACTTGACTACCTATTAAAATGATAAAACGCATGATTGCCGCGGCACGTGTACTTTTTTGTGCGAAAACATGCTGTTAGGTGCAGAAGTAAAGAACATATCGCATGGATGCTTGTTAGCATGTATAAAATCATCAGACCAAGACTGAAGAACCATGATTATCATATCTACTTGAACTAAGATTTACATAGTGGCAGCCATTGATCTAGTTACTCAATGGTAGTGCTACTGTTAAACAACAACTCTAAAGCAAAGTTACTGAATCTACTAAAGTAGAAGAGAATTCAGTTATTTACCTGGGAAGCAACATCACTTCATTTCCAATAGAAATATGACCAATTCATTTTCAAAGTAAAGATACTCATCCTTGAAAAGTGAAACAAAACTGCAGAAGAGCAAGGTGTCAAAATCAGATGAGAAATTAGATATTGATAGTTGAACTTGGCGAGCATAGCATATACTAAGATCGGACAATATGATTAAACACAACAATGGAGCAAGTATCACAAGTAAACCAACACTGACACACTTCAGTAAACATGGTCTGAATATTTTAGAACTAAGTCTTAGGGTTTGGGTTCGAACACTCAGCAAGATCTGAAGATAGAAAGCATCTTCAAAGAAACAGAGAAAAGAACAATAGCTACAGCATGGAAGCCACCCTACTTGAGCGGCCGAGCTCAGACCCGTGCGGCTGCTAGTTGTTGCTGCACGCATGTGGACGGAGAAGGAGGAGATCCAGCCGAGGTCAAGGACCCTGTGTTCCAGTTGCTCGTGGCCGGGACACCGCCGGCATGGGCGACGAGTGCGCTCTCTCGCGGTGGAGCTCACCCTAGCCCACCCGGTGCGGTGCGGCTCGCCATGGCCTGCCGTCGTGCAGTGTGGTTGCAACCCTGTCTCTTCCTATTAAGCACGGAGGAGCCTTCTCATTGTGGCAACCTACGTACACGCAGAGAACGAAAGAGTGATCATATCATACAGAAAATGCATGTAAGATTGTATCTTCAGGCACACATATATCTTCAACCGAAGCAAAGCAAACTCATACATATGCACATGATGTCCCTGTAAGGATGTGACAAGAATATCGAGAATTAATATCAAGCAAGAAAAAAGCATGAGTTGCAGATTTAGTGAGGTGAGATGGCGCTGACTTGTAACTCACCAATCGCTGAAAGAAAACTTGTGATCAACTTCCTCCCATTAGTAACATCCACCTCCAAACTCTGGAATCAAATCAGAAATCTAGATGGGAGGAACAAAAAAAATAGATGTGATTGATCTTTACAGAAAACGAAAAAAACCACGCTTGACATGTTTGTAAATAAAATAACAACCTGTATGTAGTCTATCAGGGAAAATGATATTGCAAACAAAAATGTTAAATTTCTTCCTCTGTAAGGTGAAAACCCTCAAAAGGAGTAACCCCATGGTCCCATTCTAAATTTCTTGGGACATATATTTAATGACTAAAGTTTTCAAATTTCTCAGAATATTAATCATAAAGCTGAAGAATGCATGAAACAACGGACAGAATATATCTATCATAGGATTTCCTCAAAGACAAAAATACAAAGAGAGTATTGGGATAAATTATCGAATCTGTTCAAGTCAAGAATGCATACCCAGGGGTTTTACCCCCCCCCCCTCCTCGGCCTCCCCAAAGACACACACACACACATAATGTTCTTACCTCTAGTGTACAGCTTCTTAGGTGAAGGCTGTACCAAAGTACATGAGATAACATGAGGTTAGTTATTTTTCACAGTAATAATCTTAATTGTGAGACATCACTATGCATATCTCAGAGCTGGTAAAAAAGAGTTACACATTATTGAGGGTTTGTGACAGGATGGTATGCCATCGACAAGTTAAGGTGATAAAAAATTTGGTGTATTTTCTCTTAAGAGCAAGGAAGCAAGAGTTTTGCTATTACAAATTTACTATACATACATGTTGAAGTTTTTGCATACCTACAGCTTCGAACTGATTGGTTCATCCAATGCCCTCTCCTCCAGCTCATAAATCATGAAGCCGTGTCGGACCATTAATCTTCTCCTATAGCAAGCACCTGAGTAAAGATACTAAATCAAACACACACAAAAGTGACAATGAAACACAAATTCTATGGCATAAACTGAAGGTACAACAAACATTTGCTGCAGTAGTAGTTTAAACTCATGCTGATTGCGACGGAGAACAGGATGGTTCTCATCGTTCTCATTTAAGCCCAGTCATCTCATTCATGTCAAGGGTACTGTAAAACATGATTGTTAAAATTTAGAAACATCAAACTATATAACCTCCTGACTATCACCAAAAAAAGGAAGTGAATCCCTGCCACCGGAGATCTTGGCACAACAAAATCGAAGCCGCTCACATGGGCACACTCCTTAATCTCCACATACCTGCTGCACGCCTCAGGCTCTAGCTTACCATAACTGAGCTCTTCGCATCCACTAAACAGTAAACACAATCTGATACAAATAGACCATTCTACCACGGAGCTCGGGGAGAAACATGGCGGCGGCTCCTCGCCCTTTCACAATGAGCATGTTTGAGCCAATCAAAAAGGCAAAAAGGAAATGAACAAAACAATTGCAACTAAAGAAATCAGGATGCTCCCTGCAAATAACATATCTCAAGAACCCAAAAAAATGAAACTGCAGTCCATAGGGCAGGTTGCGAAGTATGTGCAGCAGCAAACAAGAACTTAATGATCAGATCATCCTCGATGGCCGGCATGATGTCCTAATCACATAGCGGTGGTGCTACTAATTAAATTGATAACTGTGATGCTTTTATCTAAATCTGAAGACAACAAATGGTGTCATGAGACCGAGTTTAACTATGTGCGGAGGCAAACGAATATGGTTTTAGAATGGCTATAGCCAAAACTACTTATGTATTGACTAACAATAAAAAATAATTAGAATGATAACGTGAGAATGAGGTTAGTAGAATCATGTCTTGGAAATTATGCATTTTTTGTATTTTCTGCCTTTCGTGTTAATGTCAAACAGCATACACTTTGTACAATACACTAACTGGTAATTGTCAGACAAACAGGAAAACGACACCACTGAATATGACCTAAACATGAAAAGGTTAGTTCATGGAAATTTAACAGACAATTTACAAGAAGAAATGTTCTCTTTCCATCTTTTGTATCTCCTTCAAGCAAGCCATGAGTAACAAAGATGGCAAGTTGGAACAGTACATGAGCATCTGAATATTTTAGAACTAAGTCTTAGGGTTTGGGTTCAGGGATGTGAAACTGCGCCACACGCACGCGCACAAACAGAATCAGCGAGTGAGTGCCTGGTTGAGTCTCGGAGAGAGAGAGAGAGAGAGAGAGAGATGGGGATCATACCTGATCCAAAGCAACAGGATCCAAGCTGCGAGAAATCCATCGACGGTGGCTCAGATCCCGCGCCAACCCGACCAGCCCCTCGAACGGAACACATCACGGGCCCTACCTCTGGGTCCACAGTCCGCGCCGCCGCGGATGTCCTGAGCCCCGTGGAGTGCGCCGCCGGCCACGAGCGCCGCGACAGCGGTGGTCCCGCTCATGGAGTCGTCCATGGCCGCCCAGAATGCGAAGAGGAGGGAGGGGGTTAGGGTTCGTGGGAGGGGATCGGGGAAGAGAGTGGCGTGGGTGGGTGGGGGCGCGAGTGCGGGCGGAGGCAGCGGCTAGGGTTTCTCCACGGGCGGGCTGCGTTATATATGCCTGCGCGTGAAATGACTAAAATGACCTTGGCGGGGCATGGAATTTACAGGCGGTGGCATAGCGATTTAAAGGCGACGTGGAGGCAATGGTTGTGACTACGAGTCTAGGAGGGTTTATACGTTCAATTTTCACTAAGTCTGTGAAGCTGATATCTTTTGCACTTTTGCCATGCTTGTTTGAACCTGCTCTTGTGTGATTTAGCCGTGTCTCAGTGTTCATCTTTTGTCAAGCATCTTGAGTAGATCACTTCCATGTGCTTTTTTGCTATGTTGGAGTGCAGTAGCTTAGTTTCTTGTTGCATTCTAGATGGCATCGTGCTGTTAATCGCAGAATTCTGCCATTCTTGTTTTGCTTGCCATTTGCAAACCGTGCATCCATTTCCGGCGATCTTTATATCGATTTCGACCGAAATCATCTCATCTTTCCAGTGGCACACTTGGTTTGCCAAGTTGATGCCTTGACCATTCTTTCCCTTTTGAAGCACACATATGCATTGCATATCATGCCATGTTTTGCATCATGTTGCTTGCGCATTGCATGGTGATTGATTGTTCATTCTTTGCTTGTGTTCTTGCCTTGGGTAGAGCCAGGAGACGAGTACGTGATCGAGGAACCCGTTGAGTATGCTAACGAGGATCAAGCTTTCGACAACTCTGAGTTCATTTCAGGCAAGATGACCATACCCTCGAAATCACTTATATCTTTGCTTGCTAGTTGTTCGCTCTATGCTATGCCGCGATACCTACCACTTGCTATATCATGCCTCCCATAGTGCCATGTCAAGCCACTAACCCACCTTCTCCTAACAAACCGTTGTTTGGCTATGTTACCGCTTTGCTCAGCCCCTCTTATAGCGTTGTTAGTTGCAGGTGAAGATGAAGTTTGTTCCATGTGGGAACATGGATATATTAGGATATCACAATATATATTATTTTAAATATTGCATATATATACTTGGTAAAGGGTGGAAGGCTCGGCCTTATGCCTCGTGTTTTGTTCCACTCTTGCCGCCCTAGTTTCTGTCATACCGGTGTTATGTTCCTTGATTTTGCGTCCCTTACGTGGTTGGGTGTTATGGGAACCCCTTGATAGTTCGCTTTGAATAGAACTCCTCTAGCAAGGCCCAACCTTGGTTTTACATTTTCCTAACAACCTATCACCTTCCCTTGGGTTCTGCAGACTCAAGGATCATCTTTATTTTAACCCCCCCCCCCGGGGGGGCCAGTGCTTGTCTAAGTGTTGGTCCGAACCAGAGCCACTTGCGGCGCCACCTCGGGGAAACTTGAGGGTTGGTTTTAGCTATATGTAGTGTTCATCCGGTGTTGCCCTGAGAATGAGATATGTGCAGCTCCTATCGGGATGTCGGTGCATCGGGCGGTCTTGCTGGTCTTGTTTTACCATTGTCGAAATGTCTTATAACCGGGATTCCGAGTCTGATCGGGTCTTCCCGGGAGAAGGAATATCCTTCATTGACCATGAAAGCTTGTGATGGGCTAAGTTGGGACACCCCTGCAAGGTTTTGAACTTTCGAAAGCCGTGCCCGCGGTTATGGGCAGATGGGAATTTGTTAATGTCCGGTTGTAGAAAACTTGACACTTAACTTAATTAAAATGAATCAACCGCGTGTGTAGCCGTGATGGTCTCTTTTCGGCGGAGTCCAGGAAGAGAACACGGTCTCGTTTTATGCTTGAACGTAAGTAGTTTCAGGATCACTTCTTTGTCACTTATAGCTTCTCGATCGTTTTGTTGCTTCTCTTCTCGCACTTATTTGCGTAAGTTAGCCACCATATATGCTTAGTGCTTGTTGCAGCTCCACCTCACTACCCTTTCCTACCCATAAGCTTAAATAGTCTTGATCTCGCGGGTGTGAGATTGCTGAGTCCTCGTGACTCACAGATACTTCCCAACAGTTATAGGTGCCGATGATACCAGTGCAGATGACGCAGCCCAGTTCAAGTGGCGATGAAGATCTTCATAGTTGTTTTGTTTCCTTTCCGAATGATCAGTAGTGGAGCCCAGTTGGGACGATCGGGGATCTAGCATTTGGGGTTGTCTTTCTTTTATTTGGTTCCATGGTCGGACCTTGATTGTATTCTGGATGATGTATGATATATTTATGTATTATGTGAAGTGGCAATTGTAAGCCAACTCTTTATCCCTTTCTTATTCAGTACATGGGATGTGTAAAGATTACCCCTCTTGCGACATGCCTGCCATGCGGTTATGCCTCTAAGTCATGCCCCGACACGTGGGAGATATAGCTGCATCCTGGGTGTTACAATTTGGTATCAGAGCCTTCCCCGACTTAGGAGCCCCCTGCTTGGTCGAATCGCTGATGTTGTTGAGTCTAGAACAAAATGTTTTGAGTTTTATAGGATTATATATATCGGAGAGTAGGATTATTTTTACTCCTCAGTCCCTTCGTCGCTCTGGTGAGGCCTCCTGACGTAGAGTTTTGACTCCTCTCTCCTCAAATTTCATGAAAATTTTTTTAGGATCACGTGGTTATCTTGGAATCGTTCCGATGGTTTTGTGACGAGAACATTGTTCTTGGTGCCTCCTGACATTTAGGGGTTGTGGCAGTGTCCCGAGGAGTTGAGCTCTGAGGTGTTGTCGTCACAATTTTATCGTTGCAGTTCTGGAATACCAGAGTTCGCCGACATCGAAAATCTCTTTTATGCAGTTGTTGGTGAGATAACCTTGACGCCACCCAGTACTGGGGCGGGAGTTCGGGAGTATTGCCATAACTTGTATAACGGATGCTTTTCGAAGGTTGAGGTAAATGATTTCCGAAGGTTTCTTGGTTATGTGTTGAAGGATGGATACAGCTGGATGTAGGATTTACTAGTTTTGGGTGAGATGTTATGCTTCCCCTGTATCCCCAACACCTGATTGCATAACCAGAAAGTTTCGGGAGTTTATAAGTGGGAATTCAAGTAGCTCCTAGAATATCTTTCCAACAGACACATGATACGATATGGGATCTATCATATGTTTGTTCCTGCTTATTTTGCAAGCCAATCCTTTGTTTTTGTTTTGATTGAGGTATTCGAGTTGCTTCAATGTCAAGTGTTAATTCCATACCTTCCCTAAGTGGTGTTCTCACACTTCTATGTGAATACCAATCCTTCGTGATAATCGAGATTGTCATGTCAATCTTTTTCAACCGGCATATTTGTCTTCAAGTGGATCCGATCATTTCCACTTCCGCAGGATCACCTCTCGGTTTTCCCAACGGTGTTTGTTTCATCTGTTCCAAGTTATCTTTGTTTTCCCTCCCTCCCACCCTTTTCCTTCAAGGAATCATATGTCCTAATCAAGTATCCATTTTATTCATGTGAAGTCTCTTCATTCTTTTCAATCAATGTTCTTATACGGTGATTCTCACGAAGAATCTAACGGAGCTTCAAGTTCGTCATTCTTCATTCTTTTCTCCTCTAGTGGATTCAATTCAAGCTTTGTCGATCATATCTTTTCCTTGGTTCAAATGTTTTCTCATGCTGGTGCACCTGTTAATAATCCACTTCTCGATATTCAATTGTTCCGGAGTGCTAAAGATATCTCGAAGATTTGTGTTTCCACTCTACATTCGTTCAAGCTCATTCGAGGTTGCTATCTCATTCAAGCCATTTAATTCAACCGGTGCAATCTCTCTTTTCAAGCAATCATTCAACGGTGTTTCTTTTTGAGTGGGCCCTAACCCACAGGTCATTTTTCCAGGATCTTACCTGACTCTTCTAAATTTACCGGAGCTATTCTCAAATCTTTCAAAGTTGACGTAAGAATAAATTATCATCAGTCATTTGTCTTTCTCCAAGATCTTTCAAATTCTTTTCATCGTTGGTTCAACCTTTCTATTTTTCATCCCGGAGTATCTCAACAATTCATGGTTGTCTTTCTCATTGTCATTCTCTGCTTTTGGGGACTGAAGAAGTGTTTCCTCTAAATCTCGGTCCGTTCTCTCAAAGATTCATGGTTCTAGCGTTATGCCATCCTCTCATATTATTTTCGATGTGAGATTCCTTTTCACCCATCCGGAGCAATTCAGGAGTATTTTCAGTTTGATCCTTCGGAGCCCATCATCTCAGAATTATTCATTTCAGCTTTCAGCTCTCGTTCTCCAAATCTTACCGGTGCATCATTCAAATATTCTCTAATTAGCTCGTGATCTATTCATTCTCTTGTATAAAATTCTCTCTTGTATCTTCGTTCATTTCCTAATTCTTCCCAGTGTTTCCCTATCTTTTCTTCATTCGTTTTAAATTCTTACGGTGGCTCATTCAAGAGTTCTCTTCCTTGGTTATCATATCAATTCATTCGTTCTTTCCAATCCTATCGGTGGTTCGTTGAAGACCTTCCCAAGTTTGCGCTATGTCTATCTTAATCCTTTCTATGAAAATAAGTAGTATGCCAAATCCGTTGCTTGCCATCAATCTAAATTGGTGAAGGATGCGTATAACATAATTCTTATAATTGTTTCATCCAAGTGATTAATTCCTTATTCCGGAGGTTCATCAAAATTCTCGGTTTCAATTATTTCATCTTTTCTTCCTAGAGTTTCAAGATCTTTCAATTATATCATTGCGAAGCTCCATTTAATCAATTCAAGGGTTCATCTTATTCTTTTCAAGCTTCATTTCTTTGCAACCATCTTTTTATTAACGGAGTTCTTTATGGAGGCTCTACATGATGGTTCATCAAGGATTTAATTCCTTCTCGAAGTGTTCATTGAGATTCTTTTCAGAGGAGCTCAAGTATTCTTCATCTTGCATTCTGAAGTGCAATTCTTTCTACCTTATCTTTTGAGATGGTGTTATGTCATTCTTGACAATTTCCCTTCGTGTTTCGTGATTCGCAAGTTGTCAAGTATGAGATAGTTAAACCCATCAATTTCTTCTCAACCCATCGATCTCTTCATTGAAGTTATCTTGGGTTATATTTCACCTAAAGCTTTCCCTAAGGATTGTTGCTATTTATGGTGCTTATAAATGACACAAGTTCTTCATTTATTCTTCCGATGAAATAAGCTTCTCGTCTTCTTGTTGATATCAATCCAATCTTTTGTTTTCAGTTAATGGCAGAATTTCATCTCATAATTTTGAGATGTATTCCGTAAACCCATATCAAGCTTATCCTTTCGTTGTTGATAATCCAACAACTCCGTTCTAACATTTATTGTAAGCGTGCTCTCCCAAGATCTTGTTTCCCTCCGTTCATTACATTCCATTCTTTCATTTCTTCCAGAGGCATTGTGATGTTGCTCTTTTCTCTCATCATCTCGAATGTTGAGGATCGCGTTCTTTTAGTCCTTAACCATTTAACCGGAGTGTTGTGTCCTCTGCTCAAGTTCTTTTCATCTTCTCAAGTCTTGCATCTCTTTTCAACCAGAGTGCTATCCGAATTTGTTCTCCTCTTTTCTGACGGAGATTGTCAACTTCGTTTATCTCCGTTGTATTCTTTTCTTGAAATGGTTTAACCTTTCAAGGTTCTTTGGTTTCACGCGTTTGTCAAAGAAGAAACTTTGTTTTACCTCTTCATCATCTGTTTTCCCTCCGGTGCCATCCTAGATCTCAGGACGAGATCCTCTCGTAGTGGTGGAGTGTTGTAACGCCCCGGATACAACTTTCCATATTTGTAACTCCGGCTCTTGCCTTTTCTAGAGATACGATATGATTTTTCCCTTTGTGGTTGGGTTTTGTTTTCATTCTGCATTTTTTTTCGTGTCATGCATTTCATATCATGTCATCATATGCATCACATTTGCATACGTGTTCGTCTAATGCATCTGAGCATTTTTCCCCGTTGTCTGTTTTGCAATCCAACACTCCTACTTGCACCGGCGTCGCCCTTTTGTCTCTTTTCATGAGAGGGTGTTAAACATTCTCGGAATGGACCGAGATTTTCCAAGCGGCCTTGGTACACCACCAGTAGACCGCCTGTCAAATTTTGTGCCATTTGGAGTCCGTTTGATATTCCAAAGGTTAATCGGGTAACCGTAAAGGCCTCGTGTGTGTTGCAACCCAACACCCCTCCAAATCGGCCCAATAACCCTTATGTTGGGGATATTACTACTGGGCGTAAACCGGCCTATCTGGGCCGGGTTAACTTCGTCAGTAGTTAAGTAAGTTAAAGCCCAAGAAGATAGAGGAGGGCTCAAGGCCCATGGTCGGCTCAAGGCCTGCAGCCGCAAACCGGCGTTAGTAGTTAACCTGTATTGTAAATTAGGAATAAGAAGAGACCAAACCAGACACATCTATGAGCCAGTATTGGGACTCCGTAAGCCGACGAGAGTCACCCGTGTATATAAGGGGATGACCCGGCGGCGGTTCAAGGACAAACAGACAACAACTCGAGACATAGGCGAAGCTTGTTTGCTCCCTAGTCATCGAAACCCCATCAATTCCATCACAACTAGACGTAGGCTTTTACCTTCATCAAAGGGGCCGAACTAGTATAAACTCTCTTGCGTCCTTGTGTCCGCTTTAACCCCTTCAAGCTAACCAGTCGCGATGGCTCCACGACTAAGTCCTTTCTCTAGGACATCTGCCGTGACAAAACTACGACAGTTGGCGCCCACCGTGGGGCTATCGCACAATGGTTTCCGGTTCTTGGAGGGCCGCTTTGAAGGACTCGAGGGCTACGCTGTAGGCCGGATGACTAAGAGTAATCGCGGCAAGCTCTACATCGACGACGCAGGCTGGGGCCCCGAGGCCGGCGCAATTGAGTACGGGTACCGGGTCCCCTTTGGTAGCATTCACGTTTTCATTGGCAAGATCGGTGAACCGGGCCCTGAGCCGGACATCTGCACCGACCTCGTCGAGACGGCTCAGCGTGCGCAATCCGCCCGGGTTAAACCGGCCATGAAGCGTGCCTTCGTGGGAGTCATCCATGGAGGAAGTTATGAGGACGGATCGGAATTTCGCGGGGCGACTATCATTTGTTCCAGTGACGAATCTTCGACTGGAGAAACCGAATCTCTTTATCAGCTACAAGATGGCCGGATTGGGAGCTGTTCCGATGGCGACAGTATTCCGGACCCCTCTGATCAGCCCAACCGGGTTGGAATATTCATGGCCGGAACACAAGCAGCGCTTCATTCTTCGACAGTTGCGGCAACGATCTCCGGTTCAGCAGCGGCGACGGCTGCCAGGGCAGGAGGCCCTGTGCGCCCGCCAGCTCAGGTTCTATCAGAACTATTTGATGTGTTGGCTGTGCTTATGGCGGAAGTTAATCCGCCAGATCAGGACGTTCACAACACGGAGATTGCAAAGGTAAAGGAACAGATCACCCAGGCCAAGGCGGATCTGGCGGCTGAGGACACCAGGATGGCCGCAGAGCGGGCCGCTTTAGACGCACAGGCCTACAGGCTTATGTTGGACCAGAGCACGTCGCATGAAGTCATGAGGAGGAAGCACCGATCCCGCTTACCTCCGGTTTTTGAGGCCAGAGACCTTTTCAACACTCCAGGACCAAGAGTCGGCCATCCGCTGGAGGGGAACCGGGTAGAAGCCCCTGGGACCGGTGCACCGGTTCAGCCTCGTCAGATGGACCCGCCTCGTCAAAACACCGTTATACCTCAGGATGCTTTAACACCTCCGGGTCACTACTCCAACCCAATGGACAATCTTGTTGCCGCTGCTGCACGGCTGGAGGCCATTCCAATTGAAGGTGACTCGCCGCAGGCAGTAGAGACGCGACGGGTCAAGGAACTTCTAAGGACAGCTTTGGCCCAACAGGAAGCGTACTCGTACAGCCATGACCGGATCCACTCGACCCCCCGTCCAAGCCGGAGCTATAGCAGACATATAGATGAACCAGCAGTGTCGAATAATGAACGACGTGGAGCACCCCATGGCAACAACCCGACGGGTGGTGCTGATGACGCTCAGGAAGTGGTGAACCGGGCCCGAGCGCGCAGGGAGGCCGAGTTAGCCGCACAACATCAGGCTCGGCAGCTCACGCCGGTTCGTCCAACCATCTCGATCGAACCTGGTGTTACATCTAGTTCTTTGGGGGTGCCTTGCCTTATCCCTGCTTTACGCAACGTGCGCCTGCCCAAGGTTTTCAAAGGCCCGCGCAAGGTACCAAATTACACGGCGGATCAACCTCCAGAGACATGGGTGGAGAGCTATGAGATGGCCATGGAGATGCTTGATGTGGATGACACGGCGTGTGCGAAATACTTCACCATGATGCTTGAAGGAATGGCCCGTACTTGGTTAAAAAGCTTGCAAGCTAATTCTATCAGTTCATGGGCCCAATTACGAGCCTGGTTTATCAGCAATTTCAAGGATACCTGTAAACAGCCTATGTCGATAGTGGACTTAGCTGCATGCGTCCAGGAGGAAGGAGAATCAACGACTCATTGGGTGCGCCGGGTTTCACAAGTGTTGCACTCCTCAGACCGCATCAACGCTAACACCGCAGTATTAACCCTAGAAGGCAACTGCCAGTTTGGGCCCCTGAAGTTGAAATTGGGATGGATTAAACGTCATTGCACCGACATGGGGACCCTCATGGCCGCTTTGGTGAAATATGCTGATTCTGATAGTACCAAGGATCCGAATCTGATGATGACAAGACAGGGAAAGGGAAGAAGAACAGCAGCTCCAAAGGTTAGCAGCATCACTGGGTAGGCAATGGCGGAGGAGGCAAGCGTAAAGTGGATGGTAACATGGACTTTGTGGCTAATACCAATGCACAGGACAATGGCCAGCGACGCAAGGGTAGGCCGAAAAATCGTAATGGAGCACCCAACCCTAACCCAAACCGCCTAAACTATCTGCTAAGCCAGCCCTGTCCAAGACATGGGACGAAGGAGGCGCCAGCAAACCACCTTTGGAAGGATTGCTTTATTATGCAGGAGTTCAAGAATTCTAATAATTTCTGGTATGATCACGAATCTGGAGGTGGCTCAGGATCTGGGCCGGGTTACGATGGAGGAAGTTCCGGTTCAGGATTTAATGGTAATCCGGGCGGACATAATGGTCAAAATAGTCAGAACAACCAGGGTGGTTACAACCAACAGCAGCAACAGTCAGGTTACCAGAGCAACCCAAAGCAGTTGAGTAGTGGGCAGTATCATGTCTTCACCACTAGCTTGGACAAGCGAGACCGGAAGGTTCAGAGGCGGGCAGTCAACTCTGTTGAACCGGCCATACCCCGTTATCTACGTTGGTCTGAACAGCCAATAATATGGAGCAGAGAGGATCACCCACCCCAGGTCGATAATCCGGGTCAGTTGGCTCTGGTGGTGGTGCCTCAGGTGGGAGGTTATAAGTTCACCAAGGTGCTCATGGATGGAGGGAGCAGCATTAACATCCTGTACTATGAGACCTTCTGTTGTATGGGACTAACAGATAAGAATCTCAAACCGTCTAATACAGTATTCCACGGTGTAGTGCCTGGCAGATCAGCATATCCCGTTGGTAAGATAGCTCTGGAAGTGGCCTTTGGGGATGATCATGATTCCAGGTCGGAGACATTGATGTTTGAAGTGGTGAAAATCCAAAGTTCATATCATGCCCTGTTTGGGCGACCGGCCTACGCCAAGTTTATGGCTCGGCCCTGTTATGTGTATTTGCAGCTCAAGATGCCGGGTCATAAGGGGACAATAACGGTTCACGGAAGCCGCAAAATCGCTTTGGAATGCGAGGAAGGAGATGCGGCTTATGCAGAGTCGGTTTGTGCCACCGAGGAGTTGAAGTACTATAAAGACAATGTTGATCCGGCGGACATGACTCCGTTGAAGAAGCCAACTACGGAGCATGATCCGGCCCTGAAGTTCAAATCGGCAGCAGAAACTAAGCTTGTTGACTTCGTACCTGGCGATTCGTCCAAGCAGTTCAGCATCAGTGCCAACTTGGATCCGAAATAAGAAAGCGCGCTCATCGAGTTCATCCATGAGAATCGGGACATTTTTGCATGGAAGCCCTCCGACATGCCAGGTGTACCCAGGCAACTCGTTGAGCACACACTTAATGTGGATCCTAAATATAAACCGGTGAAACAGTTCCTCCGCCGGTTTAACGAATAAAGACGCAAGGCGATTGGAGAAGAGGTAGCCAGGCTCTTAGCAGCTGGCTTTATTGTTGAAGTTTTTCACCCTGAGTGGCTTGCCAATCCGGTGCTGGTCCTCAAGAAAAACGGCACCTAGCGCATGTGTGTGGATTACACAGATCTTAATAAAGCTTGTCCAGCAGATCCTTTTGCCCTCCCCCGTATTGATCAAATTATTGATGCTACGGCGGGTTGTGAGCGTTTAAGTTTTTTGGATGCGTATTCTGGCTATCATCAGATCAAAATGGTAGTTAAGGACCAGGAGAAGACAGCATTTATAACTCCCTTTGGAGCCTTCTGCTATGTGTCTATGCCCTTTGGGCTCAAGAGTGCCCAGGCAACTTACCAACGGTGTGTACAAAATTGTCTTCACAAGCAGATTGGCCATAATGTACATGCTTACGTGGATGATATCGTGGTTAAATCCAGGGAGAAGGAGACTCTGATTGATAATTTGAAGGAAACCTTTGATAACCTGAGAACATACAAAATGATGCTTAATTCGGACAAGTGTGTCTTTGGTGTACCGGCGGGCAAGCTATTGGGTTTTCTAGTGTCCAACAGGGGAATTGAGGCTAATCCGGAGAAGATCACGGCTATCAACTCCCTGGCTAAACCGAAGTGTATCAACGATGTTCAACGCCTGGCAGGCCGGATTGCTGCGCTAAGCCGGTTTATCAGTCACCTGGGTGAGAAGGCAATGCCTTTGTATCAGATGTTGAAAAAGACGGATCAGTTTGTCTGGAGTTCTGCTGCTGATGAAGCATTTGAGGACTTAAAGCGGCAATTGGCCAATCCTCCTGTGCTCGCCGCTCCCATTGACAAGGAGCCGTTAATGCTATATGTTACTGCTAATGTTCGGGCGGTCAGCGTAGCTATTGTGATGGAGCGAAAGGAGGCAGCTAAGGAGCATCCGGTTCAACGTCCGGTCTATTATATCAGCGAGGTGCTCATTGAGTCCAAGCAAAGGTATCCGCATTGGCAGAAGCTGGTGTATGGAGTTTTTATGGCAAGCCAGAAGCTTAAACAATATTTCCAAGGGCACTCAATTATGGTGGTCAGTTCTGCTCCTTTGGGAGATATCATCCAGAACCGGGAAGCAACTGGCTGGATTGCAAAGTGGGCCATAGAGCTGGGGCCGTATGGTTTGAAGTATGTGCCTCGGACAGCGGTTAAGTCTCAAGCACTTGTTGATTTCATCAATGATTGGACGGAAATGCAAGCACCTGAAGAAAAGCCGGATCATACGTATTGGACCATCCATTTTGACGGATCCAGGCAGTTGGAAGGCTCGGGGGCTCGAGTCATATTAACTTCCCCACGAGGTGATAAGTTTTCTTATGTTCTCCGTTTAATGTTCCCTTGTACTAACAATGCAGGTGAGTATGAAGCCTTGCTCCATGGTCTCCGGATGGCTAAGGAGATGAATCTAAGTCGAGTTAAGTGCTTCGGTGACTCGGACCTTGTGGCTCAGCAAGTGTCTGGCACTTGGGACTCCAAGGACCCACTCATGGCAGCATATCGTCGTGAGGTGGATACTGTCGCAGGTTATTTCAAAGGCTATCAGGTGGACCACGTGGATCGGCGGAAAAATGAAGCGGCAGACGCTTTAAGCCGGCTAGGCTCTCAGCGCAAACCGGTCCCACCCAATGTTTTTATGGATGTGCTACACAACCCGTCGGTCAAGATCCCCGGTGAAGAGGATTTGGCTATTCCTGATCCGGAGGCTCAATTAGTGGTGGCTCTTCATGTTATTCCAGATTGGACGCTTCCTTACCTGGCGTACAAGAACCGGGGTGAGTTGCCAGAGGATGAGATTCTAGCCTGGCAGATAATCCGGCGATCCAAGTCCATGGCTATCATCAACGGCGAGTTGCATCATTGCAGTATATCAGGAGCTTTTCAACACTGCGTGTCTCCTGAAGAAGGCCGTGAAATTTTGCGTGAGATCCACGAAGGAGATTGTGGTCACCACGCCAGTTCAAAGTCTCTGGTGGCTAAAGCGTTTCGCCATGGTTTTTATTGTTTAACTGCTCATGCTGATGCGGAGGATCTGGTCAGACGATGTGATGGTTGCCAAAGGTTTTCAAAGCATGCTCATGTACCGGCTCAAGAATTGAGAATGATTCCAATTACTTGGCCGTTTGCGACTTGGGGGCTGGATATGGTTGGGCCTTTCAAAAGGTCCAAAGATTAGAAGACCCACCTCCTGGTGGCGGTAGACAAGTTTACAAAGTGGGTAGAGGCAGAACCTGTTAGCAACTGTGATGCGGCCACGGCGGTTCAGTTCATCAAAAAGGTGATTTTCCGATTTGGCTTTCCGCACAGTATTATCACAGATAATGGTACCAATTTGTCCAAAGGTGCTATGAAGGAGTTCTGCGAACGGGAGCACATCCGGCTCGATGTTTCATCAGTGGCACATCCACAGTCCAATGGTCAAGCAGAAAGAGCTAATCAAGAGATCCTGAGAGGCATCAAGCCCCGGCTCATGGTTCCTTTGCAGAGAACGCCGGGTTGTTGGGTAGAAGAATTACCATGTGTGCTATGGAGCATCAATACAATGCCCAATAGATCAACAGGGTATACACCGTTCTTCATGGTTTATGGAGCGGAGGCGGTTCTCCCCAATGATATCCGTCATGATTCACCTCGTGTAACGGCTTATATTGAAGCGGACAACGAGACAGCACGGCAAGATGCTTTGGACCGGTTGGATGAAGAGCGTGACATCGCAGCCGCCCGATCGGCGATTTACCAGCAGGATCTTCGTCGTTATCACAGTCGCCGGGTCAGAACCAGAACCTTTCAGGAGGGAGATTTGGTGCTTCGGCTCATCCAAGATCAGACTGGTATGCATAAGTTATCCCCACCTTGGGAGGGGCCTTTCGTGGTCAGCAAGAATCTGCACAATGGGTCATACTATCTGATCGATATTCGAGAACATAAGGACTCACGTACATCAGAGGAGGAGACCAACAGGCCGTGGAACATAGCTCATCTTCGGCCTTATTATACCTGAGCCATTGGTTCTACTTATGTACATATTACAGCGATGTATATATTAACTATAATAAACCGGAACCTCAGCTAAAGCGGGGTATCTGTTCTTTTACATCATGTGTGGTTACACGGAGTTGTTTTACAGCGGCTTCCGGTTTACCCCTTGAGTTCGCTTTGCTAAAAGCATCGTGTTATATCACTTGGAGGATTGGTCGTGTCCGAACCAATACCATGCCTCTTGATAGGCGAGAGCCACCAGATCACTTGGGGACTTGGTCATGTCTGAACCAGTCATGCCTCTTGATCGGCTTAAGGCCACAGAATCACTTGGGGGCTTGGTCGAACCTGAACCATGACCATGCCATTTGGTCGGCATAAATGCCACGGTTTCATTTGGGGACCTGGCTAACTAGAACCATAGTTACACCTAACGGGAGCTTGGTCGTGTTTGGCCATGGTAACGCCATTTGATCAGCTTAAATAAACCTTTTTTGGCAAATGGTTTTGTCGTTGCTTTTGCTTCACACTTTTCTTTGAAGGGGGGTTTTTGCTTTTCATTGTGTTTTTTAAACCGACAAAGTTTTTTAACCAATCAATTGACGGAACACAGTTCACGTCAATCCGGAGACTATTTGTCTGGTTTGATCCTTGTTGTTAACATCCTCTTATGGAGTAACACGGTGTTTATTATAACCCGGCACGGTTTACATGGTAAACCAGCATCATATATATATATATATATACAGGAGCTGTTATCTCCTCCAACAGTGTGGATTTGCAAAACTCCGCTTCAAGATTGGCCAAGCCGACTTCATACTCAACGATGGCAGGTATTATGTATCTCAAAAATTTGATCATATACTTAAAATTTTGTTTTGGATGTTTTGATTTCATATATACAGACATCATAGTTCGCCTGACGGTACAACCACGGTGGCACTTGAAGAATTTCTCATTTCAGAAAGTGTTTTAGAAAGTTCATTACCACAGGAAGAACAAGTTATGCATGAAGTCATATCAACATCAAAGGTATCAGCTAGCCTATTACAAGGCAACATGGTGCCCATAATAATATAATTGTTTTTCAGAAAGGAGAGGCAGTTTTAAAACCGGCTTCCGGTTCAAGCTTGGTCACCAGCCTGGCCTGATGGTTGTGGGTCATCCTGCGCCGCTTCAGCTTCCGTTTCTCTACCCAGTGGCTGGAAGTCCACAATTGTCCAGTCGATTCCCATTAATGCTTGAAAAACAGCTTCATCATGGATCAGCAATGACGGGTCAATATCGGGAGCGTAAGTATGCTTACGGATTGGAGGGATCAGATTTTCCGATTCATGGATTGGTGCAGCTATTCGCTTGTTCTGACTGTCATATTGCGCTTGATAATGAGACAAGTCTGCTTCCTCAGCCAACTGACAAGCTAGTGGACGTACCTCCCGGTTTATTGCTCGCAGATCCGCTTCACCAAATTCTGACCCGTCTTCCTTCAAGCTGGGATAGCCCTGAGCCGCTTCAATAGGATCAAAATCCGGCACCCAGGCTTTTGCCCGGATTAAGGCATTGATTGCACCGGTTCGAGCAGCAGATTTCTTCAGCTCTTCAACCCGGGCAGGAAGCACTGACAGTTCATCAGAGTATCTTGAATGAAAGTGGGCGCTGGTTTGTTATGAGACGCGGTACAGATGATCCGCTGGGCACCAGTATACAATTGTTCAACCAATGTATAGGCGGCTTTCAATTTCTTCCGCACATCTGACCCCAAGTGACCAATGCGTGTCCCTGAAATACCATAAAGGGTTAATAAACCGGTGACTCTGTAAGAAGGCAGAGCCAATTCAGAAGGCAAGCTGGCTTACCAAAGATAGCAATGGTCATGGCATGAACGTGCCGCTTTATGCTGGTCAGTTCATCCGTCACTGGTTTTAGTGCAGCCTCGGCATCCTCTGCTCGTTTGATCAAAGCGGACTTTTCAGTGGCCCAATCCGCCCGTTTCTTCTTGAAGTTCTCCTTAAGTTGTTCCATGGCGCTTAAAGCACTGGCCAATTCCTCTTTTGCTTTGGAGGTTTCAGCCTGTTGGGTTTTCAGGTTTTCTTGAAGATCGATGACTTGGTTTTCTTTCGTCTTCAGCTCCGCCTGCATGCATACAGATATATGTTTCAACAAATCGGTAGAAGGATTCAAGTACCAACCACACAACAAGTTATGCGCTTAGCACTTGGGGGCTAATGCATATTCGATCTTCATCTTTCAATTGTTTACAAAGTCCCAAGATCAATACAAGTATTCAACTTGGCACTTGGGGGCTAATGGCTATTTGATCATATATATTCTGATGCGGCAGTTTCAATTACTTAAAGTACCGGTTTAACTATGCTAAGTTGAGCCGGCCCTTGGGGGCTACATCAGCAAATTTCAAAGCATCAAGATTTATATTATTAAGTCCTGGTTTGAAAGAATATTTCAAACCGGCCCTTGGGGGCTAGGAGAATCAGCAAGAATGGAAGCATACAAGCAGGAAGGAGCATATGAAAGTTACCTCATATTTATCTTTCATCATATTAACCAGACCGGCTTCGTAGTCACGGCTGGTATACAGCCGGTTCAGATAGCCGGAATGGATATCTTGGGTGTTCAGAGCAGCGTAAGTCATCAGATCAGCGTTCCACTTGCCTTTGCCAAAGGCAGCAAATTCTTCCTTGGCAGAATGTTTGGATAAAGCGACAGGATTGCTTGGCTCAGTATGGCCAGTGCCAGTAATGACAACCTCATCATCCTTGGTACCGCCGGTTTGCACTGGAGCTGTTGGCTTGTCAGTAGGTTTTGCTGGACCGGTGGAGCTTTCAATCCGGATGGAACCTGTGGGCTGATGGATAGGACCTGAGGTATCAGTAGGTCTCTCTTCAGCAATAAGATCATCATCTTGCTGCGGTGGATCGTTGGGAATATCCTTAGGAATAGCCGCTTCAGCATTGGGTGTCTTGTCTGCTTCAAGAACGACATCTTCTTCGGCCGCTTTGTCCATGCGGGCTTTCTTGCTTGGCCTAGGTTTGGCCCTGAGAAGAATAATAAAATCAAATACAGCATATGTTCTAAGGTGATGTACTGCAAACATCACAATAAGTATAGCTTACCCAAGCACCGTTTTAAGCGGTGGGAGCTGAGTAGCCGAGGACTCGCCAGAAGATGAGTGGGAAGTAACCTGATAATCGGAGTCAGACGGATTAAGAGGTTGACGAAAGCAGCCCGCTTTAGGACAAGCACTGACAAGCAAATTAGAGACCTCTGAATGGCGCTTCCGAACCGGACTATTCGGTAAACCGGCGGAGGTAACTACCTGGCCGCTGTGCCGGGTTGTGCGACGAGCTTCGTGTTGTTGGGTCTTCATAAGAAATTTAGGATCCAAATAAGCAAGAGGATGAGAAAATTTAACTTCCCGGTTTGCCTGGCGGATTTTTTGTGAAGGCAAAGTTTCTGAATCGGAAGAGAGAATAATTACCTCTGCAACATCCGCGTGGCTGGCTTCGGCATCATCCTGACAAATATCATCATCAATAAGATGCATGAAAAATAAACCAAGTGAGTCAAGTTCTACCTCAAAGTCCGGATTATCCACATCATCATCAGCGGCCGGATTAGAAGATGCAGTGGTTCTTTTCCTATGGGCAGTCTTCTACACAGCTTTAGTCTTTTGCCGGGTTGCTCTTTCTGGTTTGTCTAGTTTTTCTGGTTTCTCCTGCGGCAGTTTTTTGCTCCAAAACAGATCATTGCCCTGATTATGCAGACACTGATATTAAAAACAATGACCAGACATATCAATAACAGATTCAGCAAAGAGAAAAATCAAAGTCTTACAGCTGGCGGTTTGTTGGTGGCACAGAAGGGAAGCAGGCCGGTTCTAGCGCAGACGTGTTCCGGTTCATTCAGTATCTTATGCACAGCCTCTGTGATTTCTTCATCGGAGAGCTGGAGTTTTGAATGTCATAGTGGGTCATCAACACTGTCAGTATACTCACAAATCAAACCGGAGCGCTGACTAAGGGGCAGTATGCTCCATGATATCGAACAGCGAGCGAGATCAACCCCTGTTAAACCGTTGGCCATAAAGGCTCTGAGCTTTGACAGCTGGGGAGCATATTTGCTTCTCTCCTGGGCAGTTAATCTTTGAGGAAAAGGGTGTGTATTGCTGAGCCGCTCCGGATGAAAGCCAGGCAAGGGATTCTCACCAGCAGGGGAGGTGTCTTTGCAATAGAACCATGTCTGATTCCACTCCTTGGGGTGACTGTGCAGCTTGGCGTGAGGGTATGTGACCTCTTTTATTTTCTGAATCGCCATGCCAACCAACTCCGTATTAGAGCCATCAGTAAACTCAGTATGGCGGTTTAGATGGAAAAGGTCTCTGAACAATTCCACTGTGGGCTCCTCTTGAAAGAACACCTCACAGAGCACTTGGAAGTGGCACATATTTGGAACAGAGTTGGGGCCAGTGTCTTGCGGATGGAGTTGGAAATCGGCTAAAACATCCCGGTAAAATTTAGAACTGGGCGGCTTAAAGCCCCGGGCTAAGTGATCTACGAAAACAACAACCTCTCCTTCTCGAGGTGTGGGAGGGCATTCTTTGCCAGGAGCCCTCCAATGGATGGTATCTTTGCTGCCTAAAGCGCCAATCAGGACTAAATCGTCCAGTTGATCCTCTGTGACGCGAGAAGGAACCCAATTGCACTCATATACTTGCTTGGCCATGATGGAATCTACAAGGTAGAAGATCCCGGTTCAAAAAATGCATTTGATCAAGGTACGCTGGTATGGGCACTGTTAAACCGGAGACAGAACTATCTAAACCGGAGTTTCATGAAGCAACCAACATCTGGCGGTACAACAAGGGGACTAATGGCATATACCGGTTTGGAAAATTTTCTATAAGGTTAAACCGCCTGATCTAAGCATTGAAAAGCTGAGATTGCGGATGGACAAGTACGCACAAACAGGTTTCACAAGATTTCTTTACAGCATTGGATCTGAAGCAAGTTCAGAGAAGAGATAAATACTTAGAGGTTCAAAGGAGCAGTACCGAACCAATGAGCAAAACGTTCATATAGACCCATGGTTTGAGATGCATAAGTAAAGGCGAAGGTCAAACAACTATCATTGCACAGAATAAAGATTTGCGGATTCATCTAAAGATCTATTGTATGAGCAAGAGGCAGACGATGAACCCTGAAGAACTACGAAACCCTAGGCCAGATCTGCGGGGGAAAAGATAGAAGATTTACCGGAGCTGAGGAAGATGCGGAAGGTTGCCGCGATGTTCTGGTGCGCTCAGGTTGATGCAGCGGCCAAGAATGAGGCAGAGGTCGACGGCGGCGGCGGAGCTCCGAGGCTGGCGACGCGAGGAAGATGAAGAAGGCACGGAAAGAGAAAAGAAATGACCCTTCGGTCCTATTTATAAGGCGAAAGAACATGAGTCAGGCGCGACAATCAAGGGGCCACAAAACGGAGCTGTCGCCTCGATTTCCGCCGATCTATTAAACAAAGAAGCATAATGGATAGCTTCGTTATGACAGGTGACGTCACTCCGGTTTACAGCAATCAGAGAAGAATACATCATGGCGGTTTACCAATTTATAAGAAGATGTTGAAGATGAAGCTTTTATTAAAGGATTGACATGAACCCGTTCAAATCAATCTGGGGCCTAATGTTGGGGATATTACTACTGGGCATAAACCGGCCTATCTGGGCCGGGTTAACTTCGTCAGTAGTTAAGTAAGTTAAAGCCCAAGAAGACAGAGGAGGGCTCAAGGCCCATGGTCGGCTCAAGGCCTGCAGCCGTAAACCGGCGTTAGTAGTTAACCTGTATTGTAAATTAGGAATAAGAAGAGACCAAACCGGACACATCTATGAGCCAGTATTGGGACTCCGTAAGCCGACGAGAGTCACCCGTGTATATAAGGGGACAACCCGGCGGCGGTTCAAGGACAAACAGACAACAACTTGAGACATAGGCGAAGCTTGTTTGCTCCCTAGTCATCGAAACCCCATCAATTCCATCACAACTAGACGTAGGCTTTTACCTTCATTTAAGGGGCCGAACTAGTATAAACTCTCTTGCGTCCTTATGTCCGCTTTAACCCCTTCAAGCTAACCAGTCGCGATGGCTCCACGACTAAGTCCCTTCTCTAGGACATCTCCCGTGACAAAACTACGACACCTTCCAAACCACTTTCATGTCCTCCGTCGTGGGATCACGATGGTGTGGGCGAAAACTACACCTCATTTGGACACTCCTACCTCCTCCTATCTATAAATATGTCTTCCCCCAAAATTTCACGTCCAAACCCTACCGTAACCTTCCCGCGTCGCCTCCGGACGCGTCCAAGACGGCCGGACGTGTCCACCACTGCGCTCGGACCAATAACGCGGTGCCACGTGTCCTCCACCGGCCCTCTCTCTCTCCTCCGCCGCCCCGGCCCGCGGAGCCCATCGCGGGCCCGCACAGGCCTGACCGCGCCGCCGCTCGCTGCGGGCTCCCGGAGCCGCCCGCGACCGCGCCTCGCCGCCTCGCGTCCCCGCCGCCGCGCCGGCGAGCGCCACCACAGCTCTCCGCTCCTCGCCGCCTCGTCGCCGGTTGCCGCGCCGTCTCGCCGCGGATCCGGTCGGGCCGGACCGGATCTGGCCACCCGCTTCCTCCTCCGCCCTCTCCGGCGATCGCCGGAACCCTACGGTTCGCCGGAGTTGGCGTTGAACTAAATCGGGATGAGATCCACTAGTCCCTCGTTCCAAACGCGCCCCGTCCCCGGATCTCTCCATCCCGCACCGCTCCGTCCCGATTCTCCGAGGTCTAATTTCTCTAAGTCCTTTATCTGTGATATTTTCAGGCCATTTTCATCGCATCATAACTCCATGATCGTAGCTCTGTTTCATGCATATGAGATATCAGAATGTTCATTGGGAGATGTTCTTCATTTCATTCCAATTTGGCATGCTTGTTTGAGTCCATCTTTATGCCCAAATCGATGATGCAAGAGTGCTATAAAATGTTTGCTCCTGTTACTTAGCAGATTATGAGGATTTGTCATTTTTGTCACTTTTGTTGTGTGCTTCATATGAACATGAGATCTACATGTGTTTTTATCTATGCCATGCCATCTTTACAGGGGTGCTTGTCATGTATTTGTGTGATCTATTTGGTGACTAGCACAAGCATGCAAAGTAGCCTTCGCCATATTTTTGATTTAACTAAGTCCTTTTCCTGTTGTTATTTTGATGCCATGTATACATGATGCTACAGTGAGATCCATGCTTGTTTTGAGATTCTTCAGTAAGGATGTTTTGGACATATGGTTATGATATATCCATCCATGCCCCTGTTTGCATTTATGGAGTACCTTAGCATGTCTTAATATTGCTTTTCTTTTGCTATAAAATGTTCCTGGCAGATATTTTACATGTTAATCAATTTCGCCATGGATGTTGTTGTTGATCCATGCATGCTATGAACTTGTTTCTTGCCATGGTTAGCTTCACGATCATGTCTTATTGCTGTAGGTATGCTTGTCTTGTCATGCAATGCCTTGTGTTGGGTGATTCGAGCTCGCAAAGATGCCTTCATAATTCTGTTTATGCCATGCTCAGTTTTTCTGCAAGTCTGAAACTGTTAATAAAACTTGCTAGGTTTACATGGGTGTCATCATATCTTCTGTGCCTTTTTGGCTCATGTTCAGTAAGGGACTTTTGTTCTATGCATTTAGTAGATTCATGACATGCCTTTGTTTGCTATGATCTGTTCTTGTAGCATGTTGTTTGCTTGCTCTAAACTTTGCTTCCTGATGTTATTCCTGGCATGCTAGTACATTTCACTAAGTCTGTGAAGCTGATATCTTTTGCACTTTTTCCATGCTTGTTTTAACCTGCTCTTGTGTGATTTAGCCAAGGCTCAGTGTTCATCTTTTGTCAAGCATCTTGCGTTGATCACTTCAGTGTGATTGTTTTCTATGTTAGAGTGCAGTAGCTTAGTTTCTTGTTGCATTGTAGTTGGCATCGTGCTGTCAATCGCAGAATTGTGCCATTCTTGTTTTGCTTGCCATTTGCAAACCGTGCATCTGTTTTCGGCAATCTTTATATCGATTTCGATCGAAATCATCTCATCTTTCTAGCAGCACACTTGGTTTGCAAAGTTTATGCCTTGATCAATCTTCCCCTTCCGGAGCACGCATATGCATTGCATATCATAGTATCTAGATGGCTTCTTCTCGCTCTTTGATTCTCAATACCATGTTCTCCTTGATGTTCTTGGGGATCTATTCAATGTAATACCTTTTTACGGCGTGTTTGCCGATATACGATGAATTGTGGATTTATGATCAGCTTATCTATGAATATTATTTGAATCTTCTCTGAATTCTTATATGCATGATTTGATATCTTTGAAACTCTCTTCGAACTATCGATTTGGTTTGGCCAACTAGATTGATTTTTCTTGCCATGGGAGAAGTGCTTAGCTTTGGGTTCAATCTTGCGGTGTCGTTTCCTAGTGACAGTATGGGCAGCAAGGCACGTATTCTGTTGTTGCCATCGAGGATAAAAATATGGGTATTTCATCATATTGCTTGAGTTAATTCCTCTACATCATGTCATCTTGCAAAAAGCATTACTTCGTTCTTTATGAACTTAATACTCTAGATGCATGCTGGATAGCGGTCGATGTGTGGAGTAATAGTAGCAGATGCAAGCATGAGTCAGTCTACTTGACACAGATGTGATGCCTGTATTCATGATCATTGCCTTAATATCGTCATAACTTTGAGCTTTTCAATCAATTGCTCGGCAGTAATTTGTTCACCCACCGTGGTATTCTCTATCTTGAGAGAAGCCTCTAGTGAAACCTATGCCCCTGGGTCTATTTTCCATCATATAGGCCCTGTTTGGTTCAGCTTTTATCGACGGATTCCACTGTCACGCAAAAGAATTTGAACCAAAGGGAGAACCCAGCAGAATCCAATTCCAGAAATCCGCTGCCAAAATCTGAACCAAAAGCGGAAGCAGCCCACGACGTGCTTTCCAAAATCTGATTCCGCTGCGGGCCAAAATCTGAAAAAGTTGTATCAGCTAGTTTGCCAAATGACCTACATCTTTTTCACATCAGATTTTTCATAGCCGTTTTTGCACAACAGATTTTTCATAGCTGCTTTTAGAAATCCACAGCCGAACCAAACAGGGCCATAATCTTCTATTTTCCATCATATAAGTTTCTGATCTACAATTTTAGTTTCTGATCTACTTCCTTTGCAATCTTTTACTTTCTGATCTATAAACCAAAAATACCAAAAATAATTACTTTACTGTTTGTCTATCTCTATCAAATCTCACTTTTGCAAGTAATAGTGAAGAGATTGGCAACCACTTTATCATGTTGGTTGCAAGTTGTTGGTTGTTTGTGCAGGTATTCGGTGACTTGTTTGTTGTCTCCTACTGGATTGATACCTTGGTTCTCAAACTGAGGGAAATACTTACTCTACTTTGATGTATCACCCTTTCCTCTTCAAGGGAAAAACCAACGCAAGCTCAAGAGGTAGTAGGAAGAATTTCTGGTGCCAATGCCTGGGAGATCTACGTCATGTCATCTTTTGCATTACATTATTCGCCATTCGCCTCTCGTCTCTTGCATTACGTTATTCGCCATTCGCCTCTCATTTTCCTCTTCCCACTTCTAAAATGATTTTCGGAAAAAGTTGCCTTTTCTTCGCCCCTCTTTCGTTCGTCTTCTTCACTTGCTTTTGTGTGCTCGTGAGTTGGATTGCTTGCTTTGTCACGATGGCTCAAGAGAATACCAAATTATGTGAGTTTTGCAATACCAATAGTAATGATTTTATTAGTACTTCGATTGCTCCCGCTACTAATGCGGAATCTTGTGAAAGTAATGTTGCTTTGCTGAATCTTGTCATGAAAGATCAATTCTCCGGCCTTCCAAGTGAAGATGCCACATCACGTCTTAATAGTTTCGTGGATTTGTGTGATATGCAAAAGAAAAAAGATGTGGATAACGATATTATTAAATTGAAGCTATTTCCGTTCTCACTTCAAGATCGCGCTAAAACTTGGTATTGATTCATGGACAGTATTGATTCATGGAACAGTATTGATTCATGGAATAAGTGTAAAGATGTTTTTATTTCCAAGTATTTTCCTCCCGCTAAGATCATCTCCCTTAGGAACGATACTATGAATTTTAAGCAACTTGATCATGAACATGTTGCAGAATCTTGGGAGAGGATGAAATTGATGATACGAAATGGCCCTACTCATGGTTTGAATTTGTGGATGATTATACAAAAAATTTATGCTAGATTCAATTTTGCTTCTAGAAATCTTTTAGATTCAGCCGCGGGAGGTACTTTTGTGTAAATTACTTTAGGATAAGCTACAAAACTTGTGGATAATATTGTGGTTAATTATTCTCAAGGGCATACCGAAAGATCTTCCACTAGTAAAAAGTGCATGCGATTGAAGAGATTAATGTTTTGAGTGGAAAGATAGATGATATTATGAAATTATTTGCTAGCAAGAGTGCCCAATTGATCCTAATGATATGCCTTTTTCTACTTTGATTGAAAATAATAATGAATCTATGGATGTGAATTTTGTTGGTAGGAACAATTTTGGTAATAACGCGTAAAGAGGTAATTTTAATCCTAGGTCGTTTCCTAGTAATTCCTCTAATAATTATGGTAATTTCTACAACAATTCTTATGGAAATTATAATAAGATTCCCTATGATTTTGAGAATGGTGTTAAAGAATTTATGAAGTCGCAAAAAAGTTTCAATGCTTTGATTGAAGAAAAATTGCTTAAGATTGATGATTTGGCTAGGAACGTCGATAGAATTTCTCTTGATGTTGATTCTTTGAAACTTAATCTATTCCACCCAAGCATGATATCAATGAGTCTCTCAAAGCTATGATAATTTCCATTGATAAGTGCAAAGAAAGAAGCGCTAAGATGTGTGCTAAGAAAGATTGGTTTGTAAACACATGTTCTTCTAGTTTCCGTGAAAATAATGATGAAGATCTTAAAGTGATTGATGTGACTCCTATTGAATCTTTGTTTTCCAATATAATCTTGATGAAGATGGTACTGGAGATGAGTCAACTTTAGTTAAAAGGCGTCCCAATGTTTCAGAGTTTTTAGATCTTGATGCAAAAATTGGTAAAAGTGGGATTGGGGAGGCCAAAACTTTAAGTAGCAATGAACCCACTCTTTTGGATTTCAAGTACTTTAATTATGATAATTGTTCTTTAATATATTTTATTTCCTTGTTGCAATCCATGTTGAATTCTCCTCATGCTTGTAATCAAAATAAAGCTTTTACTAAGCATATTGTTGATGCTATGATGCAATATTTTGAAGAAAATCTTGAATTGGAAGTTTCTATCCCTAGAAAACTTTATGATGAGTGGTAACCAACTATTAAGATGAATATTAAAGATTACGAGTGTTATGCTTTGTGTGATTTGGGTGCTAGTGTTTCCACGATTACAGAAACTTTATGTGATGTGTTAGGTTTCCGTGAATTTGATGATTGTTCTTTAAATTTGTATCTTGCGGATTCCTCTATTAAGAAACCTATGGGAAGGATTAGTGATGTTCTTATTGTTGCAAATAGGAATTATGTGCCCGTAGATTTCATTGTTCTTGATATAGATTGCCGTCCTACATGTCCTGTTATTCTTGCTAGACCTTTCCTTAGAACGATTGGTGCAATTATTGATATGAAAGAAGGAAACATTAGATTCCAATTTCCGTTAAGGAAAGGCATGGAACACTTTCCAAGAAATAAAATTAAATTTCCTTACGAATCTATTATGAGAGCCACTTATGGATTGCATGCCAAAGATGATAATACCTAGATCTATTCGTGTTTTATGCCTAGTAAGGGTGTTAAACAATAGTGCTTGTTGGTTTGTTTTTGCTTTTTAGGTAGTGTTTTGCAAAATATAATTCATGTAGCCTCTGTTTAGATGTGGTTTTGTGTTTTAGTTAGTGTTTATGCCAAGTAAGACCTTTGGGATAGCATACGGTGATAGTTGATTTGATCCTGCTGAAAAACAGAAACTTTTGCTCCCAGGAAATTAATTTTCATTTTTAGCAAAAGCGCGATAAAATACTGATTCTTTTTTAGGAAGATTAATAAACAAATTTCTTAGGCTTTCCTAATTTTTTAGAATTTTTGGAGTTACATAAGTATTGGAAATCTCCATATTGCTACACACTGTTCTGGTTTTGACAGATTCTGTTTTCTATGTGTTATTTTCTTATTTTGATGAATATATGGCTAGTATTGGGAGGTATGTGTAACACCCCGGATGTAACTTGCCATATTTGTAACTCCGACTCTTGCCATTTTCGGCTTTAAGTTATGAGATTCCCTTCGTGGTTGGGTTTTGTCTTTGTTTTGCTTTTTGTTCATGTCATGCATTTCATATCATGTCATCATGTGCATCACATTTGCATTCGTGTTCGTCTCATGCGTCCGACCATTTCCCCGTTGTCCGTTTTGCAATCCGACACTACTACATGCACCGGCGCACCCCTCTTGTCTCTCTTCGTGAGCGGGGGTTAAACATTCTCGGAATGGACCGAGATTTTCCAAGTGGCCTTGGTACACCACCAGTAGACCGGCTGTCAAATTTCTTTCCATTTGGAGTCCGTTTGATGCTCCAACGGTTAACCTGGTAGCCGCAAAGGCCTCTTGTGGGTTGCAGCCCAACACCCCTCCAAAACAGCCCAATAACCCATCCAAACCACTTCCATGTCCTCCGTCATCGGATCACGATCATGTGGGCGAAAACTACACCTCATTTGGACAATCCTACCTCCTCATACCTATAAATTTGTGATCCTCCCCAGAAATTCAGGTCCAAACCCTAGCAAAACTCCCTCCTCCACCGCCGGACATGTCTAGATCGAACCGGACACGTCCGTGCCGCCGCCCGCAGCCAACCGGCGCCCGCCACATGGCGTCCGCCGCCTCCCACCTCCGCCAGCCCGCGAGCCCATGCCTGGCCCGCGGGGCCCGTTTCGCCGCCGCCGCCGCCCGCTCTGAGCTCCGCCGCCGTGCCGCCTCATCACCCGCTCCGGCCGTCGTTCTCCCCCGCCGCACCACCACCGCTCCTCCACGCGCCGCCGCACTAACCTGCCGCTGCCAGCGCGCCTCGCCGCCACCACCACACCACTCCAGCGACCCTGCGCCTAATCCGGCGTCCCGACGCTCCGGCCACCTCCTCACCTCCGGTCGCCGTCCCCGACGAACTCCGACGAGCACTCCAGCCCTGCATCGGTTTCCGTGCTGAAGTCAAACCCTAGATCTGGAGGTCGAACCCCCCTCGTTTCGTGTCTTTTTCTATGATAATTTCATGCCATGTTCATTGCCTCGTATCTCCATGACCGTAGCTCCGTTTCATGCATATGATATATCGAAATGTTCATTGTGAGATGCTCCTCATTTCATTCCATTGTGGCATTCTTTTTTGAGTTCATCTTGATTCCCAAATCATTGAAGTAAGAGTGCTATAAAATGTATACTGCTGCTACTTATCAGATTATGAGGTTTTGTCATTTTTGTTGCATTTGTTGTGTGCTTCATATGGGCATGAGATATACATGTGTTTTGAACTATGTCATGCCGTCTTTACAGAGGTGGTTGTCTTGCATTTTTGTGATCAATGTGGTGACTAGAACAAGCATGAAAACTAGGCTTCGTGATATTGCTGTTTTCAGTGACTTAGGATTTTGCCAAGTCATTTTCCTGCTGTTATTTTGATGCCATGTAACCTTGATAGTGAGATACATGCTTATTTTGAGATACTTCAGTAAGGATGTTTTGAACATGTGGTTATTCTCTATCCATCCATGCCCCTGTTTGCAATTATGGAGTGCCCTAAAATGAGTTATTATTGCTCTACTTTTGCTATAAAATGTTCCTGGTAGAATGTTATCATGTTAATCAATTTTGCCATGGTTGTTGCTAGTGATCCATGGACCCTATGAACTTGCTCTTGCCATGGTTAGCTTCATGAACATGTCATCTTGCTGTTTATATGCTTAGATTGTCATGCAATGCTTTTTGGTGTGTGGTTTGAGCTCGCAAAGTTGCTATCATAATTCTGTTTATGCCATGCTCTGTTTTTCTGCTAAGTCTGAAACTGTTAAAAAAACTTGCTATGTTTACATGGGTGCCAACATATCTTTTGTGCCTTTTTGGCTCATGATCAGTAAGAGACTTTTGATCTATGCATTTAGTAGATTCATTCCATGCCTTGTTTTTCTATGATATGTTCCTACAGCATGTTGTTTGCTAGATCTAAACATGGCTTCCTGATGTTATTTCTGGCATGTTAGTATTTTCACCAAGTGTGTGAAGATGATATCTTTTGCACTTTTGCCATGCTTGTTTGAACCTGCTCTTGTGTGATTTAGCCATAGCTCAGTGTTCATGTTTTGTCAAGCATCACTTGTACATCACTTCCATACACTTTGTTGCTATGTTGGAGTGCATTAGCTTAGTTTCTTGTTGCATTCTAGATGGCATCGTGCTGTTAATCGCAGAATTAAGTCATTCTTGCTTTGCTTGCCATTTCAAACTGTGTATCCGTTTCCGGTGATCTTTATATCGATTTTAATCGAAATAATCTCATCTTTCCAGCGGCATACTTGGTTCGCCAAGTTGATGCCTTGATCATTCTTTCCCTTCCGGAGCTTGCATATGCATTGCAAATCACATCTCGCATATCATGCCATGTTTTGCATCATGTTGCTTGTGCATTGCACCGTGATTGATTGTTGGTCCTTTACTTTGGCTAGAGTCGGGAGACGAGTACGCTAACGAGGAACCTATTGAGTACGCTAACAAGGATCAATCTTTCGACAACTCTGCGAACTTTGCAGGCAAGATGACCATACCCTCGAAATCACTTCTATCTTTGCTTGCTAGTTGCTCGCTCTATTGCTATGTCGCGCTACGTACCACTTGTTATATCATGCCTCCCATATTGCCATGTCAAGCCTCTAACCCACCTTTCCTAGAAAACCGTTGTTTGGCTATGTTACCGCTTTGCTCAGCCCCTCTTATAGCGTTGCTAGTTGCAGGTGAAGATGAAGTTTGTTCCATGTTGGAACATGGATATTTTTGGGATATCATTATTATCTCTTATTTACTTTAATACATCTATATACTTGGTAAAGGGTGGAAGGCTCGGCCTTATGCCTGGTGTTTTGTTCCACTCTTGCCGCCCTAGTTTCCGTCATATCGGTGTTATGTTCCTTGATTTTGCATTCCTTATGCGGTTGGGTGTTATGGGAACCCCTTGACAGTTCGCCTTGAATAAAAGTCCTCCAGCAAGGCCCAACCTTGGTTTTGCCATTTGCCACCTAAGACTTTTCCCTTGGGTTCCACGCACTCAAGGGTCATCTTTATTTTAAACCCTCGGGCCAGTGCTCCTTTGAGTGTTGGTCCAAACTAGGCGATGTCCGGCGCCCCCTGGGCTACCTGGCTCTGATACCAACTTGTAACACGCACAATGCGGCTATATCTCCCACGTGTCGAGGCATGACTTAGAGGCATAGCCGCATGGTAGGTCAAGAGGGGTAATCTTTACACAACCCATGTACTGAACACTTGTCCGTTCTGAGCCCTTACACACTTGCACGCGCCCGCGGCACGTCTGAAATAATATTTTATAAGTGACCAGAAAATGTTCTCGGAATGGGTTGAAAGTTGGCATGCGGTTTTGTTATAGTGTAGATAGGCCTTCCAAGTTTCACCACATTTGGAGTCCGTTTGATGCCCGAACGGATAACTAGAGCGACAATATAGTCGGTCAAAACATCGGACATTTTCGGTCCCCGAAAACTGTTGCTGGGCTTTCCCTCTCTTTTCTCTCTAGACCATCTACACAGTCCACTACCAACTGCCAGGCCCCGAAATCCCTCCTTGCACAGTGCATCAACCACCCCCGAGTGCGCGTCCGAAAGTTGTCCCGAACCCAACCTGGAAAGTCGTCACCGTTGGGTCTGGATCATCCCCAAACATCCTTAAAACATCACTGTTTTCTTATTTGGACTTCCCAACCTAGTTATCTTGGACCGCCCAATTTCGATCGGAGGGTCCGAATCTACCCTAAGCTCCCCCTCTTTCCTGATATAAGTAACTCCTAGTCTAAATCTGGACAAAACCCTAATATCTAGGGACTTGTCCCTGCCGCCGCCGCCGCACTCATCTCCCACATCCCTATCGCCAAACCAAATCCCCATTGGGATCCACCCCGATCCACCTGCCAACCAACGCCCGAGCCTCCCCTCGATCCATCCCATAGCCACCTGGTCTCCCTAGATTTCAACGCCGGCCAAGCCCAACCAAATTCCATTGATCCATCCATCCAACCGCCTCCACATGAGAGCCTCACTCGACCCCGCGCACCACCACCGGCCGGCGACCTCGCCGGAGCTCTACCGGAACCACCAGGCCAGCTCCTCGCCACCCTCTCCTTCTGTTCCCTCGTCCCTGCAACTCTCTCTCCCTAATCCCTCATCTCTCTATACCTCAATAGGAGCTCCAGCGCCATGGCCTGAGTTCGGCCTCGAGTCCCCGTCGCCGACTTCTGCAGCTGTTGCTCTGCCACCTTGCCCGCTGGTAGCCAGCACCCCTCACCGGATGAGGCCCTGCCGCCGCGCACCCCCCATTAGCGGTCTCCCTTTTGTCCGCTCTAACCTCCCCTGCTCTTCCTCCTTTCTCTTTGAACAAAAGCAGGTGCAGCCCCGCCGCACCATGAAACTCGATGCCCGCCGCCGGTCTTGTCCCCCATTATATCACACATGCTTAGAATTTTGTGTATATTAATAATATCCAACTTTCATCCATGTTTAAAATGTTGTTTGTTTAAATTCTCTTAAATGTCATGCTAAAATGCTTTATTCCATAACTAAATAACCGTAGCTCCATTTTAAATAAACTTTATATGTAATTGGGGTAGAAAAATTCTTAGTTTAATATGGTGGCATTACTTTGCATGTTAAACAACTCTAAAATATGCTTTAGGGCAGAATAGTACCAAATTCATAATATGCACATGGGAATTTTCCGGAATTGTTGTTTGTTGTTCCGGCCTCATTTAAACTTGTCTAGATAGGTAGTTTTCACATGCTTCACCTCTTGCCATGTTATTCAACATTTAATATTGTTGGGTACTTAAACGAGATCGAACTAAATAACGTGATTGTGGTGTTCCGTCAATATGCAACGGAGTTGCATATTGAGCTCCACTTAATTTGTAGTATTGTGTGTTGCACTTTGCCATGCCATGCATATTTAAACCGGACATGCATCATACTTGCTTCTGCATCATGCCATGTTTATGTGATGGTTGTTTACCATGTTGTTTGCTTCTTTCCGGTGTTTCTTCTTCTGTTAGTTCTGGTAACGTTGCGTTTGTGAGGATCCGTTTGACTACGTATGTTTGTCTTCTTCATGGACTTGTTCTTCTTCCTTGCGGGATCTCAGGCAAGATGACCATACCCTCGAAATCACTTCTATCTTTGCTTTCTAGTTGTTCACTCTAGCGCTATGTCACGTTACCTACCACTTGCTATGTCATGCCTCCCATATTGAAATGTCAAGCCTCTAATCCACCTTCCTAGCAAACCGTTGTTTGGCTATGTTACCGCTTTTGCTCAGCCCCTCTTATAGCGTTGCTAGTTGCAGGTGAAGATGAAGTTTGTTCCATGTTGGAACATGGTTGTTGTTGGGATATCATTATTATATCTTATTTACTTTAATGCATCTATATACTTGGTAAAGGGTGGAAGGCTCGGCCTTATGCCTGGTATTTTGTTCCGCTCTTGCCGCCCTAGTTTCCGTAATACCAGTGTTATGTTCCTTGATTTTGTGTTCCTTACGCGGTTGGGTGTTATGGGAACCCCTTGACATTTTGCTTTGAATAAAACTCCTCCAGCAAGGTCCAAGCTTTGTATTAACATTTGCCACCTAAGCCTTTTTCCCTTGGGAGTCGCGCTGCCGAGGGTCATCGTTATTTTAACCCCCGGGCCAGTGCTCCTCTGAGTGTTGGTCCAACCTGTCAGCCGCCGGTGGCCACCAGGGGCAACTCTGGGTTGGCCTACCGGAAGTTTGGACAATCCGGTGTGCCCTGAGAACAAGATATGTGCAGCTCCTATCAGGATTTGTCGGCACATTCGGGCGGCTTTGCTAGTCTTGTTTTACCATTGTCGAAATGTCTTGTAAACAGGATTCCGAGACTGATCGGGTATTCCCGGGAGAAGGAATATCCTTCGTTGACCGTGAGAGCTTGTGATGGGATAAGTTGGGACACCCCTGCAGGGTTTTGAATTTTCGAAAGCCTTGCCCGCGGTTATGGGCAAATGGGAATTTGTTAATATTCGGTTGTAGAAAACTTGACACTTAACTGAATTAAAATGCATCAACCGTGTCTGTAGCCGTGATGGTCTCTTTTCGGCGGAGTCCGGGAAGTGAACACAGTTTTGTGTTATGCTTGAACGTAAGTAGTTTTTTAGGATCACTTCTAGCTTCACGACCGTTGTGTTGCTTCTCTTCTCGCTCTTATTTGTGTATGTTAGCCACCATATATTGCTTAGCGCTTGCTGCAGCTCCACCTCACTACCCTTCTCCTACCCATAAGCTTAAATAGTCTTGATCTCACGGGTGTGGGATTGCTGAGTCCTCGTGACTCACAGATACTTCCAAACAGTTGCAGGTGCCGATGATACCAGTGCAGGTGACGCAACCGAGCTCAAGTGGGAGCTCGATGAAGATCTTGTTCGTTGTTTTGTTTCTTTTCTGGTCGATCAGTAGTGGAGCCCAGTTGGGATGATCGGGGATCTAGAATTTGGGGTTGTCTTCTTTTATTTTGGTTCCGTAGTCGGACCTTGATTGTATTCTGGATGATGTATGTTAACTTGTTATATGTGTGAAGTGGAGATTGTAAGACAACTCTTTATCCCTTTCTTATTCAGTACATGGGATGTGTAAAGATTACCCCTATTGCGACAAGCCTACCATGCGGCTATGCCTCTAAGTCATGCTCCGAAACGTGGAAGATATAGCCGCATTGTGGGTGTTACAAGTTTGTAATCAAAGCCATCCCCGACTTAGGAGCCCCCTGCTTGATCGAATCGCTGACATTGTTGAGTCTAGAACAAAATGTTTTGAGTCTTAGGATTATATATATCGGAGAGTAGGATTATTTTTACTCCTCAGCCCCTTCGTCGCTTTGGTGAGGCCTCCTGGCGTAGAAGTTTTGATTCTCCATCTCCTCAAATTTCACGAGTTTTTTTTAGGATCACGCGGGTATCCTGGAATCATTCCAATAGTCTTGTGATGAGAACTTTGTTCTTGGTGCCTCCTGACATTTAGGGGTTGTGGCAGTGTCCCGGGGAGTTGAGCTCCGAGGTTTTGTCGTCACAATTTTATCATTGCAGTTCCGGAATACCTGAGTTTCGCCGACATCGAAAATCTCTTTTATGCAGTTGTTGGTGAGATAACCTCGACTCCACCCAGTACTGGGGTGGGAGTTTAGGAGTATCGCCATAACTCGTATAACGGATGTTTTTCAAAGGTTGAGGTACATGATTTCCTAAGGTTTCTTAGTTACGTGTTGAAGGACGGATACAGCTGGATGTAGGTATTGTTAGTTTGGGTGAGATATTATGCTTCCCCTGTATCCCCAACACCTGATTGCATAACCAGAAAGTTTCGGGAGTTTATAAGTGGGAATTCAAGTAGCTCAGAATATCTTTCCAACATACACATGATATGATATGGGGTCTATCATATGTTTGTTTCCGGCTTATCCTGCAAGCCAAACTTTGTTTTGTTTTTGAGTTGTGGTATTCGAGTTGCTTCAATGTCAAGTGCTGATTCCATACCTTTCCTAAGCGGTGTTCTCATATTCCTATGTGAATACTAATCCTTCTCATTTATCGAGATGGTCATGCAAATTCTTTTCCATCCGAAGTGCTCCTCTTCAAGTGGATCCGATCATTTTCAACATCCGCAAGATCAACTCTAAGTTTTCTCAACGGTGTTTGTTTCATCTGTCCCCAAGTTTCCCTTGTTTTCCCGCCCTCCCACCCTTTTTCTTGAAGTACTCAGAGATATTAAAATCAACTATCCATTTTATTCATACGAAGTCTCTTCATTCTTTCCCTTCAATTTTCTTACCTGGTGATTCTCATGAAGATACTAACAGAGCTTTGAGTTTATAATTCTTCATTTTTTTCTTCTTCGGTGGATTCAATTCAAACATTCAGTGTTGATCATATCACTTTTCCTCCTTTCAAATGCTTACTCATGCCGACGCACCTCTTAATCATTTATTTCTCGCTATTCATTTGTTCTGGAGTGTTGAAGATATCTCGGAAGATCCGTGTTTCTATTCTTAATCCATTCAAGTTCTTTCGAGCTCGTTATCTCATTCAAGCCATTTAATTCAACCGGCACAATCTCTCTTAAGTTGTTCAACGGTGTATCTTTTGAGTGGGCCCTAACCCACAGGTCTTTTCCCTGGATCTTACCTGACTCTTCTAATTTTCCCAGAGCTATTCTCAAATCTTTTAAAGTTTGACGTAAGAATGAATTTTCATCAGTCAATTGCCTTCTCCAATATCGCTTTCAAATTATTTTCATCTTTGGCTCAACCTCTCCTCTTTTAATCATTCCAGAGTGTCTCAACAATTCATGGTGGTGTTCTCGTCGTCATTCTCGGATTTTGAAGATCGAAGAAGAGTTTTTCCTCCATATCTTATCCGTTCTCTCAGAGATGCGTAGTTTAAGCTTGTTGCCATCCTCTCATAATTGTTTTTGATTGTGAGAATTCTTTTCACCCATCCGGAGCAATTCAAGTTTCTTTTCAGTTTGATTCTCCGAAGCCCATCATCTCAGAATTATTCATTCTCAGCTTTCAGCTATTGTTCTCCAAATCTTACCAGTGCGTCATTCAAATATTCTCTAATCAGCTCATGATCTCTTTGTTATCTTGTATCAAATTCCCTCAAGTATCTTCATTCATTCTCTAACTCTTTCTGGTGTTTCCTTATCTTTTCTTCGTTCATTTTAAATTCTTACAATGGTTTGGTTCAACATTTCTCTTCCTTTGTTATCATATCAATTCATTTGTTCTTTCCAAGCATACCGGCGGTTCGTTCAAGTCCATCTTAAGTTTGTGCTATATCTCTCTTAATCCTTTCAACGAGAATGAGTAGTATTACAAATCCATTGTGTGTCATCAATTTAATTCGTGAAGGATGAGAATAATGCAATTCTTATTCTTGTTTCATCGAGTAAATTCAATTCCTTATTCCGGAGGTTCATAAAAATTCTTGGTTTCAATTGCTCATCTTTCTTTTCTAGAGTTCTAAGTTTTCTCTGTTACATCATCGTGAAGCTCCATCTAAATCATTGCAAGGCTACATCTTGTTCTTTTCAAATTTCTTTCGTTTGATCATTCTTTTTTATTACCGGAGTTCTTCATGGAGGCTGTACATAGTCGTTCGTCAAGGTTTGTTTTCATTCTTCAATTGTTCTTCAAGATCTCTCTCGAAGTTAAGATCCGCCAAGCCATACTCTAAAGTAAACATGGTGCTCAACACATGCTTGTTTTGAGGAGTTCAAGTATTCTTCTTGCATTTCAAAGTGCAATTCTTTCTATCTCATCTTTTGAGGTGGTGTTATGTCATTGTTGACAATTTCCCCTTCGGGTTTCATGATTCACAAGTTGTCTGGAATGACATATTTTAAACCCATAATTTTCAATTCATTCATGAGATCCTTTGCAACCCATCCATCTCTTCATTCGAGTTATCTTGGGTTATATTTCACCTAAAGCTTTCCCTAAGGATTTTTTGATATTTATGGTGCTCACAAATGACCCAAGTTCTTCATTTATCCTCCCGGTGAAATAAGTTTCTCGTCTCCTTGTTCATGTCAATTCGATCTGTTGTTTCCGCTAGTGGCAGAATTTCACCTCATAGTTTTGAGATGTTCTCCATAAGCCCACTACAAGCTTGTTCTTTTTGTTGGTGGTTTTCCAAACAACTCCGTTATAACCTTCTTGGAAGGGTGTTTTCCAAGCTCATTTGTGGCAGAATTTGTCATTTTTTCCTCTGTTCTATTATTCCGACGATCGACCTTCTATTATTTCTTCTGAGGGCGTTGTGATGTTGCTTTCTTCACCCATCATCCCATTTTTTGTCGAAGATCATGTTCTTCCCTTTTGCTTATCCATTCAACCGGAGTGTCGTGTCCTTCATTCAAGTTCTTTCATCTTATCAAGTTTTGCCTCCGTTCTCAACCGGAGTGCTGTCTGGAATCTTTCTTACCCGTTGTACCATTCTTTCAATAGTTCCGGAGGCAGTGTGTTGCTGATTTCATCAAGCATCCTCTCATCTTGTCAAGTTCATGTTCAATTCCTTCCATTTACAATCAGAGTGCTGTCCAAATTATATCATTCTTATTCCTTCTCTATCTTGTTTTAACAGGAGTGTTGTCGTAATTGACCTTTATCGTCCTTGTACTTCTTGTTTCGACCGGAGTGCTTGCATGTACTTCTTACCCATTGCAACCATTTTCTCATGTCTATCAACCTACAGGGTTCTCGTGATGTTCCTTGTTCTTCTTTTCTAACGGAGTGTTTTCAACTTTGTTCATCTTTGTTGTATTCTTTCTTTCAATTTGTTCAACCTCTCAAGGTTCTTTGGTTTCACTCATTGGTCAAAGAAGCAACTTAGTTTTACCTCTTCTCTTCCTCTTCCGTTTCCCTCCGGTGCCAACCTAGATCTCGGGACGAGATCCTCTTGTAGTGGTGGAGTGTTGTGACGCCCCGAGACCGATGCGCCAGGTGTCTTCTAGTTATTCACTGTTGTTGCCTTTTCATTCGCTTGCATGTTGAATTTTCCCATGAAATCATCCGAATTGCATCATCATGTTTTCAAAACTTGCATTCGTCCAGGTTCTCCCAGTTCTCCTCGTTGTCCGTTCTGAGCCCTTACACACTTGCACGCGCCCAGCACGTCCGAATAATATTTTATAAGTGGCCAGAAAATGTTCTCGGAATGGGTTGAAACTTGGCATGCAGTGTTGTTATAGTGTAGATAGGCCTGCCAAGTTTCATCGCATTTGGAGTCCGTTTGACGCCCCAACGGATAACTATAGCGACAATATAGTCGGTCAAAACATCGGACGTTTTCGGTCCCCGAAAACTGTTGCCGGGCTTTCCCTCTCTTTTCTCCCTAGACCATCTACACAGTCCACTACCAACCGCGAGGCCCCAAAACCCCTCCTTGCATAGTGCATCGACCACCCCCGAGTGCGCGTCCGAAAGTTCTCCCGAACCCAACCCGGACAGTCGTCACCGTTGGGTCCGGATCATCCCCAAACATCCCTAAAACATCACCATTTTCTTATTTGGACTTCCCAACCTAGTTATCTTGGACCGCCCGATTTCGATCGGAGGGTCTGAATCTACCCTAAACTCCCCCCTCTTTCATTATATAAGTAACTCCTAGTCCAAATTTGGACAAAACCCTAAAATCTAGGGACTTGTCCATGCCGCCGCCACCGCCGCACTCATCTCCCACATCCCCATCACCAAACCAAATCCCCATTGGGATCCACCCTGGTCCACCAGCCAACCAACACCCGAGCCTCCCCTCGATCCATCCCATAGCCACCTGGTCTAGCTAGATTTCAATGCCGACCAAGCCCAACCGAATTCCATCGATCCATCCATCCAACCGCCTCCGCCCGAGTGCCTCGCTCGACCCCGTGTGCCACCACCGGCCGGCGACCTCGCCGGAGCTCTACCGGAACCACCAGGCCAGCTCCTCGCGACCCTCCCCTTCCGTTCCCTCGTCCCTGCAACTCTCTCTCCCTAATCCCTCATCTCTCTGTACCTCAACAGGAACTCCAGCGCCATGGCCTGAGTTCGGCCTCGAGTCCTCTTAGGCTTGCAAGCTATTGTCGAAGATTCATTGAGAATTTCTCTAAGATTGCAAAGCCTCTTTCCATCCCCTCAGGAAGCATGTCAAGTATGTCTGGACGCGTGAATGTGACGTTGCTTTCAACACCCTCAAACAGAAGCTGGTCACAACTCCTGTCTTGACTCCTCCTGATGAATCCAAGCCATTTGAAGTTTTCTGTGATGCTTCCTTGCAAGGTCTCGGTGCTGTGTTAATGCAAGAGAAGAAAGTTGTGGCTTATACCTCTCGCTAGTTGAAGCCCAACGAAAGGAACTACCCCACTCATGATCTTAAGTTGGCGGCAGTTGTCCATGCATTATTAACGTGGAGACATCTCTTGTTGGGAAGGAAAGTGGACATCTTCACAGATCATAAGAGCCTCAAGTACATCTTCACTCAACCCAACCTCAACCTCAGACAGACTCGTTGGGTCGAAATGATTTAAGAATACAATCCGAGTATTGAATATACTCCAGGTAAGCCCAATGTCATTGCAGATGCTTTGAGTAGGAAGGCTTACTGCAACAGCTTAATTCTCAAGCCCTTCCAACCGGACCTTTGTGAAGCTTTCTACAAACTGAATCTCTAAGTTGCTCCTCAAGGCTTTCTTGCCAACCTCCAAGTCTCTCCTACTTTGGAAGATCAAATTCATGAGGCACAACTTCTTGATTCCATGGTGAACAAGGTGAAAATGGGATTGCCAAGAGCCAACCCAAATACAAGTGCTATCGCATTGATGACAAAGACACTCTCTTCTTCGAGGACCGGATTGTGGTTCCTAAAGGTGATCTAAGGAAAGTCATCATGAATGAGGTGCACAATTCCCTTCTATCCACTCATCCTGGAAGTACAAAGATGTACCATGACCTCAAGCAGTCGTATTGGTGGACTCGAATGAAGCGAGAAATTGCTCAATTCGTGAATGAATGTGATGTCTGCAGAAGGGTGAAAGAAGAACACCAATGGCCAGCTGGTCTCCTCCAACCTCTTGCTATGCCAGAATGGAAGTTTGACCATATTGAAATGGACTTCGTGACTGGATTTCCCAAGTCCAAACATGGAAATGATGCTATCTTCGTTGTCATCGACAAGCTTACTAAAGTGGCTCATTTCCTTCCAATCAAGGAATCTATCACAGTAGCTCAGCTAGCAGAGCTATACACCTCCAGGATTGTCTCTTTACATGGCATTCCGCAATTGAAATCTTCAGATCGTGGAAGCACCTTCACCTCCAAGTTCTGGGACACCTTTCTGAAGGCCATGGGCACCAACATTCGCTTCAGCACAGCTTTCCATCCTCAAACTAGAGGCCAAGTCGAGCGAGTCAATCAAATTCTTGAAGATATGTTCAGGACTTGTGTCATTTCCTTCAGTATGAAGTGGGAAGATTGTCTTCCATATGCCGAGTTCTCCTACAACAATAGTTTCCAAGCGAGTTCGGGCAAGGCCCCATTCGAAATTCTCTATGGCAGAAAGTGTCGTACTCCTCTCAATTGGTCAGAGACTGGTGAACGCCAACTTCTTGGCAATGACTTAATCACAGAAGCTGAAGAAATGTGCAAAGTCATCCGTGAAAATCTCAAAGCCGCACAATCGTGCCAGAAGAGTTACTATGATAGCAAGCACCGTGACTTGGCTTTCGAGATCGGAGACCATGTCTACCTCCGCATCTCTCCAATGAAAGGCACCCGTCGCTTTGGTATCAAAGGGAAGCTTGCCCCAAGATACGTGGGTCCTTTTAAGATCATTGGCAAAATAGGTGACCTCGCCTATCAACTTGAGCTTCCGTCCAACTTCGCAAATGTGCATCATGCGTTTCACGTGTCACAGCTTCGCAAGTGCTTCAAGACTCCTGAGCGCACCATCAACTTCGAAGATATTGGTCTCCAAGATGATTTGTCTTACCATGAGCATCCCGTTGCTATTCTTGAAGAAACTGAGCACAAGACTCGCAACAAGTCTATCAAATTCCATAAAGTGAAGTGGGCACACCATTTCGATCGAGAAGCCACCTGGGAACGCGAGGACCACCTCCGTTCCGAATATCCATAGTTCTTTCAGTCCTAGATCTCGGGACGAGATCCTCTTGTAGTGGTGGAGTGTTGTAACACCCCGGATGTAACTTGCCATATTTGTAACTCCGGCTCTTGCCATTTTCGGCTTTAAGTTATGAGATTCCCTTCGTGGTTGGGTTTTGTCTTTGTTTTTCTTTTTGTTCATGTCATGCATTTCATATCATATCATCATGTGCATCACATTTGCATTCGTGTTCGTCTCATGCGTCCGAGCATTTTCCCCGTTGTCGGTTTTGCAATCCGACACTCCTACGTGCACCGGCCCCCTCTTGTCTCTTTTCGTGAGCAGGGGTTAAACGTTCTCGAAATAGACCAAGATTTGCAAAGTGGCCTTGGTACACCACCGATAGACCGCCTGTCAAATTTCATTCCATTTGGAGTCCGTTTGATACTCCAACGGTTAACTTGGTGGGCGCAAAGGCCTCTTGTGTGTTGCAGCCCAACACCCTTCAAAATGGCTCAATAACCCATCCAAGCCACTTCCATGTCCTCTGTCGTCGGATCACGATCATGTGGGCAAAAACTACACCTCATCAGACCGGACGCGTCCGTGCCGCCGCCCGCAGCCAACCAGCGCCCTGCTACCTCTTGAGCACTGCGTTGGTTTTCCCCGAACAGGAAGGGATGATGCAGCAAAGTAGCGTAAGTATTTCCCTCAGTTTTTGAGAACAAAGGTATCAATCCAGTACGAGGCTACGCGCGAGTCCCTCGTACCTGCACAAACCAAATAAATCCTCGGAACCAACGCAAATAGGGGTTGTCAATCCATATAAGGCCACTTACGAGAGTGAGATCTGATAGATATGATAAAGATAATATTTTTGGTATTTTTGTGATAAAGATGCAAAGTAAAATAAAGGCAAAGGAAATAGCAAAGGAAATAACTAAGTAGTAGGATATTAATATGATAAAGATAGACCCGGGGGCCATAGGTTTCACTAGTGGCTTCTCTCGAGAGCATAAGTATTCTGCGGTGGGTGAACAAATTACTTTTGACCAATTGATAGAATTGAGCATAGTTATGAGAATATCTAGGTATGATCATGTATATAGGCATCACGTCCGAGACAAGTAGACCGACTCCTGCCTGCATCTACTACTATTACTCCACTCATCGACCGCTATCTAGCATGCATCTAGAGTATTAAGTTAAAAACAGAGTAACGCCTTAAGCAAGATGACATGATGTAGAGGCATAGACTCATGCAATATGAAGAAAACCCCATCTTGTTATCCTCGATGGCAACAATACAATACGTGCCTTGCTGCCCCTACTGTCACTAGGAAAGGACACCGCAAGATTGAACCCAAAGTTAAGCACTTCTCCCATTGCAAGAAAAATCAATCTAGTAGGCCAAACCAAGCTGATAATTCGAAGAGACTTGCAAAGATAACCAATCATACATAAAAGAATTCAGAGAAGATTCAAATATTATTCATAGATAGACTTGATCATAAACCCACAATTCATCGGTCTCAACAAACACACCGCAAAAAGAAGATTACATTGAATAGATCTCCACAAGAGAGGGGAAGAACATTGTATTGAGATCCAAAAAGAGAGAAGAAGCCATCTAGCTACTAACTATGGACCCGTAGGTCTGAGGTAAACTACTCACACTTCATCGGAAGGGCTATGGTGTTGATGTAGAAGCCCTCCGTGATCGATGCCCCCTCCGATGGAGCTCCAAAACAGGCCCCAAGATGGGATCTTGTGGATATAGAAAGTTACGGCGGTGGAATTAGGTTTTTGGCTCCGTATCTGATCGTTTTGGGGTACGTGGATATATATATATATATATATATATATATGATGAAGGAGTACGTCGGTAGAGCAATTGGAGGCCCACGAGGGTGGAGGGCGCACCTAGGGTAGGCAGGCGCGCCCCCTACCTCGTGGCCTCCTCTCTTATGCCTTGACGTAGGGTCCAAGTCTCCTGGGTCTTATTCGTTGAGAAAATCATGTTCCCGAAGTTTTCATTACGTTTGGACTCCGTTTGATATTCCTTCTCTTCGAAACCCTCAAGCAGGCAAAAAACAGCAATTCTGGGCTGGGCCTCCGGTTAATAGGTTAGTTCCAAAAATAATATAAAAGTAGATAATAAAGCCCAATAATGTCCAAAACAGTAGATAATATAGCATGGAGCAATCAAAAATTATAGATACATTGGAGACATATCAAACATCCCCAAGCTTAATTCCTGCTCGTCCTCAAGTAGGTAAATGATAAAAACAGAATTTTTGATGCGGAGTGATACTTGGCATAATTTTAATGTAATTCTTCTTAATTGTGGTATGAATATTCAGATCTGAAAGATTCAAGAAAAAAGTTCATATTGACATAAAAATAATAATACTTCAAGCATACTAACAAAGCAATTATGTTTTCTCAAAATAACATGGCTAAAGAAAGTTATCCCAACAAAATCATATAGTCTGGCTATGCTCTATCTTCACCACACAAACTATTTAAATCATGCACAACCCCGTTGACAAGCCAAGCAATTGTTTCATACTTTTGACATTCTCAAAACTTTTTCAATTTTCACGCAATACATGAGCGTAAGCCATGGATATAGCACTATAGGAGGAATAGAATGGTGGTTGTGAGGAAGACAAAAAGGGAGAAGATAATCTCACATCAACTAGGCGTATCAACGGGCTATGGAGATGCCCATCAATAGATATCAATGTGAGTGAGTAGGGATTGCCATGCAACGGATGCACTAGAGCTATAAGTATATGAAAGCTCAAAAAGAAACTAAGTGGGTGTGCATCCAACTTGCTTGCTCATCAAGACCTAGGGCAATTTGAGGAGGCCCATCATTGGAATATACAAGCCAAGTTCTATAATGAAAAATCCCCACTAGTATATGAAAGTGATAACATGAGAGACTCTCTATGAAGATCATGGTGCTACTTTCAAGCACAAGTGTGGTAAAAGGATAGTAGCATTGTCCCTTCTCTCTTTTTCTCTCATTTTTTTGGGCCTTTTCTCTTTTTTTATGGCCTCTTTTCTCTTTTTTTCGTCCGGAGTCTCATCCCGACTTGTGGGGGAATCATAGTCTCCATCATCCTTTCCTCACTGGGACAATGCTCTAATAATGATGATCATCACACTTCTATTTTTCTTACAACTCAACAATTACAACTCGATACTTAGAACAAAGTATGACTCTAAATGAATGCCTCCGGCGGTGTGCCGGGATATGCAATGACTCATGAGTGACATGTATGAAAGAATTATGAATGGTGGCTTTGCCACAAATACGATGTCGAATACATGATCATGCTAAGAAATATGACAATGATGGAGTGTGTCATAATAAACGGAACGGTGGAAAGTTGCATGGAAATATATCTCAGAATGGCTATGGAAATGCCATAATAGGTAGGTATGGTGGTTGTTTTGAGGAAGGTATATGGTGGGTGTATGATACCGGCGAAAAGGTGCGCGGTATTAGAGAGGCTAGCAAAGGTGGAAGGGCGAGAGTGCGTATAATCCATGGACTCAACATTAGTCATAAAGAACTCATATACTTATTGCAAAAATCTACAAGTTATCAAAGCAAAGTATTACGCGCATGCTCCTAGGGGGATAGATTGGTAGGAAAAGACCATCGCTCGTCCCCGACCGCCACTCATAAGGAAGACAATCAATAAATAAATCATGCTCCGACTTCATCACATAATGGTTCACCATACGTGCATGCTACGGGAATCACAAACTTTAACACAAGTATTTCTCAAATTCACAACTACTCAACTAGCACAACTTTAATATCACCATCTTCATATCTCAAAACAATTATCAAGCATCGAACTTCTCATAGTATTCAACACACTCATAAGAAAGTTTTATTCTTAATCTTGTGTACCAAGCATATTAGGATTTTAAGAAAATTACCATGCTATTAAAGACTCTCAAAATAATCTAAGTGGATCATGAGAGATCAATAGTTTCTATAAAACAAATCCACCATCGTGCTCTAAAATATATAAGTGAAGAACTAGAGCAAAATTATATAACTCAAAAGATATAAGCGAAGCACATAGAGTATTCTTACAAATTCCAAATCATGTATGGCTCTCTCAAAAGGTGTGCAAAGCAAGGATGATTGTGGTAAACTAACAAGCAAATACTCAAATATTACAAGACGCTCCAAGCAAAACACATATCATGTGGCGAATAAAAATATAGCTCCAAGTAAAGTTACCGATAGAAGTAGACGAAAGAGGGAATGCCTTCCGGGGCATCCCCAAGCTTTGGCTTTTAGGTGTCCTTAGATTATCTTGGGGGTTCCATGGGAATCCCCAATGTTAGTCTCTTGCCACTCCTTGTTCCATAATCCATCAAATCTTTACCCAAAACTTGAAAACTTCACAACACAAAACTTAAAGTAGAAAATCTCGTGAGCTCCGTTAGCGAAAGAAAACAAAAGACCACTTCAAGGTACTGTAATGAACTCATTATTTATTTATATTGGTGTTACACCTAATGTATTCCAACTTCTCTATGGTTTATGAACTATATTACTAGCTATAGATTCATCAAAATAAGCAAACAACACACGAAAAACAGAATCTGTCAAAAACAGAACAGTCTGTAGTAATCTATAGCTAGCGCAAGATCTGGAACCCCAAAAATTCTAAAATAAATTTCTGGACGTGAGGAATTTATCTATTAATCATCTGAAAAACTAATTAACTAAATATCACTTTCCAAATAAAAATGGCAGCAGTTCTCGTGAGCGCTAAAGTTTCTGTTTTTTACAGCAAGTTCAATAAGACTTTCCCCAAGTCTTCCCAACGATTCTACTTGGCACAAACACTAATTAAACACAAAAAACACAACCAAAACAGAGGCTAGATAAATTATTTATTACTAAACAGGAGCAAAAAGCAAGGAATAAAAATAAAATTGGGTTGCCTCCCAACAAGCGCTATCGTTTAACGTCCCTAGCTAGGCATAACAAGCAATAATAGATCTAGGTATTGCCATCTTTGGTAGGCAATCCATAAGTGGCTCTCATAATAGATTAATAAGGTAATTTAATTTTCTTTCTAGGAAAGTGTTCCATGCCTTTCCTTAATGGAAATTGGAATCTAGTTTTTCCTTCCCTCATATCAATAATTGCACCAATCGTTCTAAGGAAAGGTCTACCAAGAATAATAGGACATGAAGGATTGCAATCTATGTCAAGAACAATAAAATCTATGGGCACATAATTCCTATTTTCAACAATAATAACATCATTAATTCTTCCCATAGGTTTCTTAATAGTGGAATCCGCAAGGTGCAAGTTTAGAGAGCAATCATCAAAATCACGGAAACCTAACAAATCACACAAAGTTTTTGGAATCGTGGAAACACTAGCACCCAAATCACATAAAGCATAGCATTCATGATCTTTAATTTTAATTTTAATAGTTGGTTCCCACTCATCATAAAGTTTTCTAGGGATAGAAACTTCCAATTCAAGTTTTTCTTCATAATATTGCATCAAGGCATCACCGATATGCTTAGTAAACGCTTTATTTTGACTATAAGCGTGAGGAGAATTTAGCACGGATTGTAACAAGGAAATACAATCAATAAAAGAGCAATTTTCATAGTTAAATTCCTTGAAATCCATAATAGTGGGTTTAGCAACATCTAGGGTTTTAATTTCTTCAATCCCACTTTTATCAAATTTAGCATCAAGATCAACAAATTCCGAATTCTTGGAACGCCTTCTAGGTAAAGGTGGATCATATTCAGTCCCATCATTATCAAGATTCATATTGCAAAACAAATATTTAATAGGGGACACATCAATAACTTTTAGATATTCATCTTTATTTTCATAGGAACTAGAAGAACACACTCTTATAAAGGCATCTTTCTTAGCGCGCATCCTAGCGGTTCTTTCTTTGCACTCATCAATGGAAATTCTCATGGCTTTGAGAGACTCATTGATATCATGATTATGTGGAATAGATCTAAGTTTCAAAGAATCAACATCAAGAGCAATTCTATCAACGTTCCTAGCCAAATCATCAATCTTAAGCAATTTTTCTTCAATCATAGCATTAAAATTCTTTTGCGAAGTAATAAATTCTTTAATATTAGATTCAAAATCAGAGGGAATCTTATTATAATTTCCATAAGAATTGTTATAGGAATTACCATAATTATTAGAGGGATTACTAGGATAAGGCCTAGGGTTGAAATTTCCTGTATACACGTTGTTACCAAAATTGTTCCTACCAACAAAATTCACATCCATAGATTCATTATTATTCTCAATCAAAGTAGACAAGGGCATATCATTAGAAACACTCTTATTAGCAAATAATTTCATAAGTTCATCCATCTTTCCACTCAAAACATTAATTTCTTCTATCGCATGCACCTTTTTATTAGTAGATCTTTCAGTATGCCATTGAGCAAAATTAACCATAATATTATCTAGGAGTTTAGTAGCTTCTCCTAAAGTGATTTCCATAAAAGTGCCTCCCACGGCCGAATCTAAAAGATTTATAGAAGCAAAATTCAATCCTGCATAAAAAATTTGTATAATCATCCACAAATTTAAACCATGAGTAGGGCAATTACGTATCATTAATTTCATTCTCTCCCAAGCTTGTGCAACATGTTCATGATCAAGTTGCTTAAAGTTCATAATATCGTTTCTAAGAGAGATGATCTTAGCGGGCAGAAAATACTTAGAGATAAAAGCATCTTTGCACTTATTCCATGAATCAATACTATTTTTCGGCAAAGACGAAAACCAAGCTTTAGCACGATCTCTAAGCGAAAAAGGAAATAGCTTCAATTTAACAATATCATTATCCACATCTTTCTACTTTTGCATGTCACACAAATCAACGAAGCTATTTAGATGGGTAGTGGCATCTTCACTAGGAAGGCCGGAAAACGGATCTTTCATGACAAGATTCAGCAAAGCAGTATTAATCTCACAAGATTCAGCATCGGTAAGAGGAGCAATCGGAGTGCTAATAAAATCATTGTTGTTGGTATTGGTCAAGTCACACAATTTAGTATTATCTTGAGCCATCGTGACAAGCAAGCAAACTAACACACAAGCAAACAAAAAGCAAGCGGGCAAAAAAGAGGCAAATAGAGAAAGAGAGGGAGGATAGAGAGAGAGGGCGAATAAAATGGCAAGGGTGAAGTGGGGGAGAGGAAAACAAGAGGCAAATGGCAAATAATGTAATGCGGGAGATAAGGGTATGTGATGGGTACTTGGTATGTTGACTTTTGCGAAGACCTCCCCGGCAACGGCGCCAGAAATCCATCTTGCTACCTCTTGAGCATTGCGTTGGTTTTCCCCGAAGAGGAAGGGATGATGCAGCAAAGTAGCGTAAGTATTTCCCTCAGTTTTTGAGAACCAAGGTATCAATCCAGTAGGAGGCTACGGCGAGTCCCTCCTACCCGCACAAAACAAATAAATCCTCGCAACCAATGCAAATAGGGGTTTTCAATCCCTATAAGGCCACTTACGAGAGTGAGATCTGATAGATATGATAAATATAATATTTTTTGGTATTTTTGTGATAAAGATGCATAGTAAAATAAATGCAAAGTAAATAGCAAAGGAAATAACTAAGTAGTAGGATATTAATATGATAAATATAGACCCGGGGGCCATAGGTCACTAGTGGCTTCTCTCGAGAGCATAAGTATTCTACGGTGGGTGAACAAATTACTGTTGAGCAATTGACAAAATTGAGCATAGTTATGAGAATATCTAGGTATGATCATGTATATAGGCATCACGTCCGAGACATGTAGACTGACTCCTGCCTGCATCTACTACTATTACTCCACTCATCGACCGCTATCCAGCATGCATCTAGAGTATTAAGTTAAAGCCAGAGTAACGCCTTAAGCAAGATGACATGATGTAGAGGGATATACTCATGCAAGATGAAGAAAACCCCATCTTGTTATCCTCGATGGCAACAATACAATATGTGCCTTCCTGCCCCTACTGTCACTGGGAAAGGACACCGCAAGATTGAACCCAAAGCTAAGCACTTCTCCCATTGCAAGAAAGATCAATCTAGTAGGCCAAACCAAACTGATAATTCAAAGAGACTTCCAAAGATAACCAATCATACATAAAAGAATTCAGAGAAGATTCAAATATTATTCATAGATAGACTTGATCATAAACCCACAATTCATCGATCTCAAAAAACACACCGCAAAATGAAGATTACATCGAATAGATCTCCAGAAAAGAGGGGGAGAACATTGTATTGAGATCAAAAAAGAGAGAAGAAGCCATCTAGCTACTAACTATGGGCCCGTAGGTCTGAGGTAAACTACTCACACTTCATCGGAAGGGCTATGGTGTTGATGTAGAAGTCCTCCGTGATCGATGCCCCCTCCGATGGAGCTCCGAAACAGGCCCCAAGATGGGATCTTTTGGATACAGAAAGTTACGACGGTGGAATTAGGTTTTTGGCTCCGTATCTGATTGTTTGGGGGTACGTGGATATATATAGGAGGAAGGAGTACGTCGGTGGAGCAACAGGGGGCCCACGAGGGTGGAGGGCGCGCCTGGGGTAGGCAGGCGCGTCCCCCTACCTCGTGGCCTCCTCTCTTGTGCCTTGACGTAGGGTCCAAGTCTCCTGGGTCTTATTCATTGACAAAATCACGTTCATGAAGTTCATTCCGTTTGGACTTCGTTTGATATTCCTTCTCTTCGAAATCCTAAAACAGGCAAAAAACAGCAATTCTGGGCTAGGCCTCCGGTTAATAGGTTAGTCCCAAAAATAATATAAAAACAGATAATAAAGCCCAATAATGTCCAAAATAGTAGATAATATAGCATGGAGCAATCAAAAATTATAGATACGTTGGAGACGTATCACACCCGCCACGTGGCGTCCGCCGCCTCCCACCGCCGCCGGCCCGCGAGCCCGCGCCTCGCACGCGGGCCCCGTTTCCGCCGCTGCGTCGCCTCCTCGCCCGCTCCGGCTGCCGCTCTCCGCCTCTGCACCGCCACCGCTCCTCCTCACGCCGCCACACTAACCCGGCGCCGCCAGCACGCCTCGCCGCCACCACCACACAACTCCGGCGACCCCACGCCAGATCCGGCGCCCCGATGCTCTGGCCACCTCCCGACGCTCCGGCCACCTCCTCACCTCCGGCCGCCGTCCCTGACGAACTCCTGTGAGCACTCCGGCCCTGCCTCGATTTCCATGCCGAAGTCAAAACCCTAGATCTGGAGGTCGAAACCCCCCCTCGTTTTCGTCTAAGTCTTTTTCCGTGATAATTTCATGCCCTATTCATTGCCTCATATCTCCATGACCGTAGCTCATGCTCTTCATTTCATTCCATTGCGGCATGCTTGTTTGAGTTCATCTTGATGCCCAAATCATTGATGCAAGAGTGCTATAAAATGTTTACTGTTGCTACTTATCAAATTATGAGGTTTTGTCATTTTTGTTGCATTTGTTGTGTGCTTCATATGGGCATGAGCTCTACATGTGTTTTGAACTATGTCATGCCATCTTTACATAGGTGCTTGTCTTGCATTTTTTGATCAATGTGGTGACTAGAACAAGCATGCAAACTAGGCTTCGTGATATTGCTGTTTTCAGTGACTTTAGGATTTTGCGAAGTCATTTTCCTGCTATTATTTTGATGCCATGTAACCTTCATGCTACAGTGAGATCCATGCTTATTTTGAGATGCTTCGGTAAGGATGTTTTGAACATGTGGTTATTCTCTATCCATCTATGCCCCTGTTTGCAATTATGGAGTGCCCTATAATGTCTTATTCTTTCTCTACTTTTGCTATAAAATGTTCCTAGGAGAATGTTATCATGTTAATCAATTTTGCCATGGTTGTTGCTAGTGATCCATGGACCCTATGAACTTGCTCTTGCCATGGTTAGCTTCATGAACATGTCATCTTGTTGTTTATATACTTATATTGTCATCCAACTCTTTGTGGTGAGTGGTTTCAGCTCGCAAAGTTGCTATCATAATTCTGTTTATGCCATGCTCTGTTTTTCTGCTAAGTCTGAAACTGTTAAAAAAACTTGCTATGTTTATATGGGTGCCATCATATCTTCTCTGCCTTTTTGGCTCATGATCAGTAAGAGACTTTTGATCTATGCATTTATTAGATTCATGCCATGCTTTGTTTTGCTATGATATGTTCCTGTAGCATGTTGTTTCTAGGTCTAAACATGGCTTCCTGATGTTATTTCTGGCATGTTAGTATTTTCACTAAGTCTGTGAAGCTGATATCTTTTGCACTTTTGCCATGCTTGTTTGAACCTGCTCTTGTGTGATTTAGCCATAGCTCAGTATTCATGTTTTGTCAAGCATCACTTGTACATCACTGCCATATACTTTATTGCTATGTTGGAGTGCAGTAACATAGTTTCTTGTTGCATTCTAGATGGCATCGTGCTGTTAATCGCAGAATTGTGCCATTCTTGTTTTGCTTGTCATTTGCAAACCGTGCATCCGTTTCCGGTGATCTTTATATCGATTTCCATCGAAATCATCTCATCTTTCCAGCAGAATACTTGGTTGGCCAATTAGATGCCTTGATCATTCTTTCCCTTCCGGAGCTCGCATATGCATTGCATATCACATCTCGCATATCATGCCATGTTTTGCATCATATTGCTTGTGCATTGCACCGTGATTGATTGTTGGTCCTTTGCTTGTGTTCTTTCTTTGGGTGGAGCCGGGATACGAGTATGCTAACAAGGAACCTGTTGAGTATGCTAACGAGGATCAAACTTTCGACAACTCTGAGAACTTTGCAGGCAAGATGACCATACCCTCGAAATCACTTCTATCTTTGCTTGCTAGTTACTCGCTCTATTGCTATGTCACGCTACCTACCACTTGCTATATCATGCCTCCCATATTGCCATGTCAAGCCTCTAACCCACCTTTCCTAGCAAACCGTTGTTTGGCTATGTTACTGTTTTGCTCAGCCCCTCTTATAGCGTTGCTAGTTGCAGGTGAAGATGAAGTTTGTTCCATGTTGGACATGGATATTATTGGGATATCATTATTATCTCTTATTTACTTTAATACATCTATATACTTGGTAAAAGGTGGAAGGCTCGGCCTTATGCCTGGTGTTTTGTTCCACTCTTGCCGCCCTAGTTTTCGTCATACCAGTGTTATGTTCCTTGATTTGGCGTTCCTTACGCGGTTGGGTGTTATGGGAACCCCTTGACAGTTCGCCTTGAATAAAACTCCTCCAGCAAGGCCCAACCTTGGTTTTTCCATTTGCCACCTAAGCCTTTCCCTTGGGTTCTGCGGACTCAAGGGTCATCTTTATTTTAAACCCCCGGGCCAGTGCTCCTCTGAGTGTTGGTCCAAACTGGGCGATGTCCGGCGCCCCCTGGGCAACCAGGGTCTATGCCAACCCGACGTCTGGCCCATCCGGTGTGCCCTGAGAACGAGATACGTGCGACTCCTATCGGGATTTGTCGGCACATCGGGAGGCTTTGCTGGCTTGTTTTACCATTGTCGAAATGTCTTGTAACTGGGATTCCGAGACTGATCGGGTCTTCCGGGGAGAAGGAATATCCTTCGTTGACCGTGAGAGCTTGTGATGGGCTAAGTTGGGACACCCCTGCAAGGTTTTGAACTTTCGAAAGTCGTGCCCATGGTTATGGGCAGATGGGAATTTGTTAATATCCGGTTGTAGAAAACTTGACGCTTAACTTAACTAAAATGAGTCAACCGCGTGTGTAGCCATGATGGTCTCTTTTCGACGGAGTCTGGGAAGAGAACACGGTCTTGTGTTATACTTGAACGTAAGTAGCTTCAGGATCACTTCTTGATCACCTATAGCTTCTCGACCATGCGTTGCTTCTCTTCTCGCTCTCTTTTGCGTATGTTAGCCACCATATAAGCTAGTGCTTGCTGCAGCTCCACCTCACTACCCTGTCCTACCCTTAAGCTTAAATAGTCTTGATCTCATGAGTGTGAGATTGCTGAGTCCTTGTGACTCACGGATACTTCCAAACAGATGCAGGTGCCGATGATGCCAGTGTGGGGGACGCTAGCGAACTCAAGTGGGAGTTCCACGAAGACATGGGTCGCTATTATGTTTCCTTTCCTGATGATCAGTAGTGGAGCCCAGTTGGGACGATCGGGGATCTAGCATTTGGGGTTGTCTTTCTTTATTTTGGTTCCGTAGTCAGACCTTTGATTGTACTGTGGATGATGTATGGATTATTTATGTATTGTGTGAAGTGGCGATTGTAAGCTAACTCTTTATCCCTTTCTTATTCAGTACATGGGATGTGTAAAGATTACCCCTCTTGCGACAGACCTACCATGCGGCTATGCCTCTAAGTCGTGCCCCGACACGTGGGAGATATAGCCGCATTGTGGGTGTTACAGTATGAACCATGTAAAAGTTGGAATACCTTAGATATTACACCAATATAAATAAAGAATGAGTTCACAACAGTAACAAAAGTGGTGATTTATTTTCTTATACTAACGGAGCATATGCGATTTTCTGTTGAGTTTTGTGTTGTGAAGTTTTCAAGTTTTGGGTAAGGATTTGATGGACTATGGAATAAGTGGTGGCAAGAACCTAAGATTGGGGATGCCCAAGGCACCCCAAGATAATATTCAAGGATAACCAAGAGCTTAAGCTTGGGGATGCCCCGGAAGGCATCCCCTCTTTCGTCTTCATCTATCAGTAACTTTACTTGAGGCTATATGTTTATTCACCACATGATATGTGTTTGGCTTGGAGTGTCTTGTATGATTTGAGTCTTTGCTTTTTAGTTTTCCGCAATCATCCTTGTTGTACACATCTTTTGAGAGACACACACATGAATCGTTATTTATTAGAATACTCTATGTGCTTCACTTATATCTATTGAGCTAGGCAATATTGCTCTAGTGCTTCACTTATATATTTTTAGAGCACGGCGGTGGTTTTATTTTATAGAAATTGATGAAATCTCATGCTTCACTTATATTATTTTGAGAGTCTCTAAACAGCATGGTAATTTGCTTTGGTTATAAATTTAGTCCTAATATGATAGTCATCCAATAGGCATGTATTAAAAACTTTCATATAAAGTGCATTGAATAATATGAGAAGTTTGATTCCTTATGATTGTTTTGAGATATGAAGATGGTGATATTAGAGTCATGCTAGTAAGTAATTGTGAATTTGAGAAATACTTGTGTTAAAGTTTGTTATTCCCGTAGCATGCACGTATGGTGAACCGTTATGTGATGAAGTCAGAGCACGATTTATTTATTGATTGTCTTCCTTATGAGTGGCGGTCGGGGAGGAGCGATGGTCTTTTCCTACCAATCTATCTGTAACACCCTCGATGCGACTATAGCTCCCACGTGTCGAGGCACGACTTAGAGGCATAATCGCATTGAAGGCATATGTCGCAAGTTAGGCAATCTTCACAACATCCCATGTAATATAAATAATAATAAAGGGGAGATAACATAGTTGGCTTACACTCGCCACGTCAATCAAGTACATAAATAACATTACATCATCCAAACACTCATGGCCCGACTACGGCGCCAAAATAAAATAGAACCCAACATGCGACACGGTCCCAATCAACCCCAACTGGGCACCACTACTGATCATCGGGAAAGGAAACATAGTAATGTTGAGAGTCTTCGTCGAACTCCCACTTGAGCTCATACGTGTCTCCTGGAGCGGAATCATCAGGCCCTGCATCTGGTGTAATAGTAATCTGTGAGCCACAGGGACTCAGCAATCTCGCACCCTCGCGATCAAGACTATTTAAGCTTATAGGCAAGGCAAGGTAAAATATGAGTGGAGCTGCAGGAAGCGACTAGCAAGTATGGTGGCTAACTTATTCGCAAAAGAGAGCGAGAAGAGAAGGAAAAGAACGAGCGAGAAACTAGAGAGAAACCTGCGCAAACATTACTCCAACACCGTGTCCACCTCCCGGACTCCGCCGAGAAGAGGCCATCACGGTAACACACTTAGTTGATTCATTTTAATTAAGTTAAGCTTCAATTTATCTACAACCGGACATTAACAAATTCCCATCTGCCCATAACCGCGGGCATGGCTTTCGAAAGTTCAAATCCCTGCAGGGAGTCCCAACTTAGCCCATGACAAGCTCTCACGGTCAACGAAGGAATAGACCTCCTCCCAAGACGTTCCGATCAGACTCGGTATCTCGGTAATTCAAGACACTTCCACGGGTTAAAACAAGACCAGCAACACCACCCGAATGTGCCGACAAATCCCGATAGGTGCTGCACATATCTCGTTCTCAGGGCACACTCAGATGATACTAGCTACGAGTAAAACCAACCCTCAAGTTTCCCCGAGGTGGCCCCGCAGGCAGCTCCTTTCGGACCAACACTCAGAGGGAGCACTGGCCCGGGGGGGGTTAAAAATAAGATGACCCTTGGGCTCCGGTAACCCAAGGGAAAAAGAGGCTAGGTGGCGAATGGTAAAACCAAGGTTGGGCATTGCTGGAAAAGCTTTAATCAAGGCGAACTATCAAGGGGTTCCCATTATAACCCAACCGCGTAAGGAACGCAAAATCCGGGAACATAACACTGATATGACGGAAACTAGGGCGGCAAGAGTGGAACAAAACACTAGGCGAGAGGCCGAGCCTTCCACCCTTTACCAAGTATATAGATGCATTAAGATAACAAGATAATATAATGATATCCCAACAAGTAAATAAATGTTCCAACAAGGAACGGCCTTCAATCTTCACCTGCAACTAGCAACGCTATAAGAGGGGCTGAGCAAAGCGATAACATGGCCAAACAACGGTTTGCTAGGACAATGGTGGGTTAGAGGTTTGACATGGAAATTTGGGAGGCTTGCAAGCAAATGGTAGGCATCGTAGCATTGGCATAGCAAAAGAGCGAGCAAACTAGCATAGCAAAGATAGTAGTGATTTCGAGGGTATGATCATCTTGCCTGCACAGTTGTCAGAGTTGACTGGATCCTCGAAAGCAAACTCAACGGGCTCCTCGTTGGAGAACTCGTCTCCCGTCTCTACCCAAACAAGACAAACAAGCAACAAGGATACAATCAACCACGTGCAAGACCAAGCAATATGATGAAATGATGATATGCCATGTGGAATGCGATGCGGGATGCAAAATGCAAGATATGAAAGGAAATGCATGAACCTGGCCTCAACTTGGAAATCCAAGTGTGCCACTGGAAAGATGAGATGAAATCGCTTGAAAACAATATAAAGAACGCCGGAATCGAAGTTACGGTTTGGAAATGGCAAGCGATTCAAAAATGACACCGGTCTGCGATTTACAGCAAGTAGGCATCTAAATGCAACGAAATGAACATGCTACAGCCACCAAATATGACAACAAAATACATGGCAGGGATGCACACAAGATGCTTAAAAAAAGTCTAGCATTGAGCTACGGCCAATTCATCTATTAACAGGTTCAAACAAGCATGGCAAAAATGCATATGACGAACAGATCTCAGACTTAGTGAAATTAACACTCGCCTGGAATTTGAGATCAGGTAGCCCTCTTCGGAACAACAAAACTACATGCTACAGGACCTGAACATGGCAAAGTAAAGCATGGCATGGAGCTACTCAAAGAGCTTAACAAAAGTCCCTTAGTGACCTTGATCCAAAAGGGATCAGAAAATACAATTGCAAGCATGTGAACATAGCAAAAACATAATCAGTTTTCAGACTTAGTGAAAACTGACACAAGCTGAAATATAACTCAAGTAGGCATGTTTACGAGCTCCATGCACTCACTACGGTGCAAGTCATGGCAAGACAAGCACACCTCCATCAATAAGGCACAAAATGCAAGCTATAAATGGCAAGAACAATAGCATAGCATGCACGGATCAACTACAACATCACCGGCAAAATTACAAACAAGTTGACAATCTGCCCAGATTCACAAAGTAGCAAAAGTAGAGCTCGATTGACTCAAGTTAGGGTGCTCCATAATTGCAAAAAAAGACATGGATGGATAGAGCACTACAATATTAACAAAACATCCTTACTGATCATCCTCAAAAGAGGCACGGATCACTAAGAAACAACATGAACATATGGCATCGTGAGATAAACCGCTCCAGGATTTAGTGAAATTACTAAGTCCCTGAAAATAGAATTAGCAAGTGGACCACTTTGCAAACTTGCACTAGTCACCACACACATCCTAAAAATACATGGGTTACACCTCTGGAGAGATGACAAAACCCTTAACAAAGCATATGTAGAACTCACGGGCATATCATGCACACAATAATCATGGCAAAAATGACAAAAGTGCTAAACGGAGTAGCAGATCTGGCAATTAACTCAAGTATCCCTCTTCTAACAGCATTTGGGGCATCAAGATGAGCTCAAATGAAAATGATGCAATGGAATGAAATGATGTACTCTCTGAGATGAACATTTTGACATGCTATATGTATGAATCGGAGTTACGGATGCAAAGTTACGGAGCTACGAACATGTGCATATGGGCTAGAAAATCCGGGGACTTAGACGAAAATTCAACCTCCGATCTAGGGTTTCCAGATCTGCACGCTTCCCAAGGTGGCGGCGCGAGCACTGTAGAAGCTGGGGTTCGGTTCGCCGGCGGGAGAGAAGAAGAGGCGAGGACGAGGGCGAGGGCGGCCGGCGGCGGTGGAGCTTGCCGGCGTCGAGGAGGCGGCGGCTCCGGGTGGCGGACACGGCGCGGCGGCTGCGGCGGCCGGAGAAGGAGGCAGCGGGCGGCGGCTCGCGGGCGATGGCGGTGGCTCGCGGCAGCGGTGGGGCGGCGGCGCGCGCCGGCCGGGCGGGCCGAGCGCGAGGAGGCGGGGCGCGGTGGCGATGCGGGCCGGGGGGGCCGGCCTGGGCCGCGCGGGCCCGCGGGGAGGCGGCGACGATGTGGTCTGGGGCGCCCATGTGGCGGCTCCCGGTTGGCAGAGGCAGATCCGGACGTTGTCCGGCCTGTGCGGACACGTCCGGCGGCGGCGGAGATGGTTTTTTTTAGGGTTTGACGAGGGGATCCGAGATTTGGAATGAGGGAGGTATATATAGGCATAGAGGGAGCTAGGAGAGTCCAAATGAGGTGCGGTTTTCGGCCACGCGATCGTGATCGAACGCTCTAGGTGATGGAGCAGAGTTAGGTGGGTTTTGGGCCAAAATGGAGGGGTGTTGGGCTGCAACACACACGAGGCCTTTTCGGTCCCTCGGTTAACCGTTGGAGTATCAACGAAGTCCAAATGATACGAAACTTGACAGGCGGTCTACCGGTAGTAAACCAAGGACGCTTGGCAATTCTCGGTCCAATCTGGAAATGTTTAATCCCCACACACGAAAGAAAGCTAGAAATGACCACCGGAGGAGAACGAAGCGCCGGAATGCAAAACGGACAACGGAGAAAATGCTCGAATGCATGAGACGAACACGTATGCAAATGCAATGCACATGATGACATGATATGAGATGTATGACAACGATAACAACACACGGAGACAAAAAACCCGAACCCGAAGAAATAAAATATCTTAACGACGGAAACGGCAAGAGTTGGAGTACAAATTGGTAAAGTTACATCCGGGGTGTTACAACACTCCACCACTACGAAAGGATCTCGTCCCGAGATCTAGGACTGAAAGAACGCCGGGTACTCAGAACGGAGGTGATCCTCACGTTCCCAGGTAGCTTCACGGTCGTAATGGTGTGACCACTTGACTTTGAGAAATTTGATTGACTTGTTGCAAGTCTTGCATTCCGTCTCTTCAAGAATAGCAGCTGGGTGCTCACGATAGGAGAGATCTTCTTGGAGCTCAATGTCCTCGAAGTTGACGGTGCGGTCAGGCTTCTTGAAGCACATTCGAAGCTGAGAGACATGGAACACGTCATGAACATTTGCAAAGTTTGAAGGAAGCTCGAGTTGATAGGCGAGGTCGCCTCTCTTGCTGACAATCTTGAAAGGTCCCACGTATCTAGGGGCAAGCTTTCCTTTGATACCGAGCGACGAGTACCTTTCATAGGAGAGACACGGAGGTAAACATGATCTCCGATCTTGAAAGCCAAATTATGGTGCTTACTATCATAGTAGCTCTTCTGACGGGATTGGGCTGCTTTGAGGTTATTACGAATGACTTTGCACATTTCTTCTGCTTCTGTGATTAAGTCATTACCCAAAAGCTGACGTTCACCGGTTTCAGACCAGTTGAGAGGGGTACGGCACTTCCTGCCATACAGAATTTCAAATGGGGCCTTACCCGAACTTGCTTGAAAACTGTTGTTGTAGGAGAATTCAGCATACGAAAGACAATCCTCCCACTTCATACCGAAGGAGATCACACAAGCCCTGAGAATATCTTCAAGAATCTGGTTGACATGCTCGACTTGACCGCTAGTTTGAGGATGGAAAGCTGTGCTGAAGTGGATGTTCGTGCCCATGGCCTTCTAAAAAGAATCCCAAAACTTCAAGGTAAAGATGCTGCCACGGTCTGAAGAGATCACTTGTGGAATACCGTGTAGAGAGACAATACGAGAGGTATAGAGTTCCGCCAATTGAGCTGCAGTGATCGACTCTTTGATAGGCAGAAAGTGAGCCACTTTGGTGAGTTTGTCGATGACAACGAATATAGCATCATTGCCACGCTTGGACTTTGGAAACCCAGTCACGAAGTCCATTTCAATGTGGTCAAACTTCCATTCTGGAATGGCAAGAGGTTGGAGGAGACCTGCTGGCCTTTGGTGTTCTGCCTTCACTCTTCTGCAGACATCACATTCATTCACGAATTGAGCGATCTCGCGCTTCATTCGAGTCCACCAATACACTTTCTTGAGGTCCTGATACATCTTCGTGCTCCCAGGGTGGATGGAGAGGAGAGAATTGTGAGCCTCGTTCAAGATCACTTTACGGAGGTCACCTTTGGGTACAACAATACGATCCTCGAAGAAGAGAGTGTCCTTTTCATCAAGACGGTAGCACTTGTACTTGGACTGACTCTTGGCAATCCCAATCTTCACCTTTTTCACCATAGCATCAAGAAGCTGGGCTTGGCGAATCTGGTCTTCTAAGGTAGGAGAGACTTGAAGGTTGGCAAGGAAACCTTGAGGAACAACTTGCAGATTAAGTTTGCGGAAAGCTTCATAAAGCTCGGGTTGATAAGGCTTGAGAATCAGACTGTTGCAGTAAGCCTTCGTACTCAAAGCGTCAGCAATCACATTGGCCTTGCCTGGAGTATACTCAATACTCGGATTATACTCTTGAATCATTTCGACCCATCGAGTTTGTCTGAGGTTGAGATTAGGCTGAGTGAAGATGTACTTGAGACTTTTGTGATCAGTGAAAATGTCCACTTTTCTTCCCAATAGAAGATGTCTCCAAGTCAAAAGAGCATGCACAACTGCCGCCAACTCGAGATCATGAGTGGGGTAGTTCTTCTCATTAGGCTTCAATTGGCGAGAGGTATAAGCAAGAACTTTCTTCTCTTGCATCAATACTGCGCCAAGACCTTGGAGAGAGGCATCACAAAAGACCTTGTACGGCTTGGATTCATCAGGCGGAGTCAGAACTGGAGCAGTGATCAATTTCTCTTTCAAAGTGTTGAAAGCAATATCACACTCCGGAGACCAAACGTACTTGACGTGCTTCTGGAGAAGATTTGAGAGAGGCTTCGCGATCTTAGAAATGTTTTCAACGAATCTTCGGCAATAGCTTGCGAGACCGAGAAAACTGCGGAGTTGCTTCACGTTCTGAGGAGGTTCCCAATTCACAATTGCAGACACCTTCTCAGGATTCACGGCAATGCCCTTGGCAGAGATGATATGACCAAGATAAAGAACCTCATCAAGCCAAAATTCACACTTGGAGAACTTGGCGTAGAACTTGTGTTCTCTGAGCTTATCAAGAACCAAACGCAAGTGCTTGGCATGATCTTCCTTGTTCTTCGAGAAAACCAGAATGTCGTCGAGATAGACCAAAACGAAGTCATTGGTGTAGGCGTTGAAGATGAAATTCATCATGCGAGAGAACGTCGGAGGAGCGTTGGTGAGGCCAAAAGACATGACAGTGTATTCATATGAACCAAAGCTTGTTCTGAATGCTGTCTTGGGAATATCTTCTTCACGAATGCGAATCTGGTGATAACCCATACGGAGATCAAGCTTGGAGAATACTTGGGCACCTTTGAGTTGTTCGAACAGCTCATTGATGTTGGGAAGTGGGTATTTGTTCTTGATGGTCTTCTTGTTCACTGGACGGTAATCAACACAAAGTCGGTCCGTTCCATCCTTCTTCTTCACAAAAAGAACACCACAACCCCACGGAGAAGAACTAGGCCGGATGAGACCCATTTTCTCTTGAATATCGAGTTGCTTCTTCAGCTCCTTCAACTCTTTAGGTCCGAGCTTGTAAGGACGCTTGCACACAGGTTCCGTACCAGGCTCAAGATCAATAACGAATTCAACTGGCCGGTGCGGAGGCATTCCTGGAAGCTCTTCTGGAAAGACGTCTTGATATTCGCAAACGACTGGAATTTGAGAGATGGCATCCAATTCACCCCTCTCATTGAGAGAAAACAGACGGATGGTATTATCCCGAGCAGCAAAGACAATTACATCCTCAGACGAATGAGTCAATTGAATCTGCCTGGCTGCACAATCAAGCTGAGCCTTGTGCTTAGAAAGCCAATCCATCCCGAGAATAAGATCAATATCCGAGTTACCAAGCCCATTGGAGAAGCCAGAAACTTGAAATCACCCATCAAGATAGAAATATCCGGAACCATCAAACTAGAACTCAGACGCTTAGCCGGAGACACGACTTGCATAGCTCTGGGTAAAGCCTTAGTACTAAAATTGTTCTCCGATGCAAATGGGAATGACATGAAGGAATGTGATGCACCAGAGTCAAAAAGTACTTTTGCGGGAATATCATTAACAGGAAGGTTACCCATGATCACATCTGACGAGTCCTCTGCCTGAGCTGCATTCATCAAATTGACCTTGGCATGCTTGGGGTTATGCTTGATCACAGCTGTACTTGCCGATCTGACAGGAGGAGGAGGAGGAAGACACCTCTGGTTGAAACACTTGTTGGCATAGTGACCCTTCTGTTGGCACTTGTTGCACGTGACCTCTGAAAGCAGACGGTGATACGGAGCACTTGATCTTGGAGCTTGAGACAAAGTCTTGTTCTGAAATCCAGGGTTGGGTGGGTGGGAAGAACCACTACCACCTTTACTCTTCTGCTGATACGGCTGACGGAATGGAGGAGGAGGAAGCCAATACTTCTGCTGCTTGGCCACTTGAGTAGAGGAAGAAGGAGTAACATCTCTGACTCACTTCTTGGAAGCATCACACCTCAACTGAGCAGCCTCTTGCTTCAGTGCCATGTTGTAGAACTCATCGTACCTCAAGGGCTCAAAGAGAACAAGAGCGAGCTGGATATCTTCTCTGAGACCACCCCTGAGCTGGTATATCATGCTCTTCTCATCAGGGACGTCCTGCTTGGCAAAGCGGGCGAGCTTCTGGAACAACTTGTTGTAGTCATAGACAGACAAAGAGCCTTGCTTCAGATTACGGAATTCCTCACGCTTGCTTTCAACCACGCTCTGCAGAATATGATGAGCTCGGAAATCTCGACGGAAATCATCCCAAGTGATAACACGACCACCTCTGGAATCCTTATACTGCTGGAACCATTCTGCAGCTTGATCTTTGAGTTGGGAGGAAGCGAACTTAACAAAGTCCTCAGGCCTGACGTTGCTGCACTCGAAATGCTTACACAGATCCAGAAGCCAATCGTCAGCATCGGTTGCCTCGACACAATTGTTGAAAGTCTTTGGCCCGTTAGCAAGGAACTGGTTGAGTGTAGCAAAGTGACTCTGATTGCTGCCTTGATTCCCTTGGTTGCCTTGATTGCGCTCTTGGAGAATTTGCATGATCAACTATGTGTTTGCATTGGTTGCGGCCATCACAGCTTGCCATGCCTCCGGAGGAGGTGGAGGTGGTGGCGGATTAGGATTCGGAGTCGTGCGCGTTGGAGGAGCCATCCTGAAGAGGTTGACCACCATTAGCACATTGACAGATAAATATTGAAGCTGAATCCAACGAAATGAAAATTGCAACATATAGTCTTCACATCCGAACAAAATGAACGAATGCATTCCTCTTGAAATGGTCACATATCCATAAATTGAGAAGCCACGTAGAATTAAGGTAGAGAAATAAATCAACAAGGTACGGATCAAGAACGAATAATCGGTAAGAAATCCCAATCTCAAACCAATATCCGTGGAAGAAGAACTAGAGCTACTAGAATTCCCACCTATGAAACTCCCGAACCTTTCCGGTTATGCAATCAGGTGTTGGGGATACAGGGGAAGCATAATATCTCACCCAAACTAGCAAATCCTACATCCAGCTGTATCCATCCTTCAACACATAACCAAGAAACCTTCGAAAACCATCTACCTCAACCTTCGAAAAGCATCCGTTATACAAGTTATGGCGATACTCCCAAACTCCCGCCCCAGTACTGGGTGGCGTCGAGGTTATCTCACCAATGAACTGCATAAAAGAGATTTTTGATGTCGGCGTACTAAACTCAGGTATTCCAGAACTGCAACGATAAAATTATGATGACAACACCTCAGAGCTCAACTCCCCGGGACACTTCCACTAAACCCCTGACAGGAGGCACCAAGACAATGTTCTCATCATAAAACCATCGGAACGATTCCAAGATACCCGCGTGATCCTAAAAAAAATTTAGCGAAATTTGAGAAGAGAAAAGTCAAAACTCTACGTCAGGATGCCTTACCAGAGCGATGACGAGACTGGGAAGTAAAAAGAATTCCTAAACTCTCCGATATATAATTCCTAAAAGACTCAAAACATTTTTCTAGACACAACTCGGCCGCTAAAAACGATCAAGAAATGGGGCTCCTAAGGTCGGGGATGGCTCTGATACCAACTTGTAACACCCTCGATGCGACTATAGCTCCCACGTGTCGAGGCACGACTTAGAGGCATAATCGCATTGAAGGCATATGTCACAAGTTAGGCAATCTTCACAACATCCCATGTAATATAAATAATAATAAAGGGGAGATAACATAGTTGGCTTACACTCGCCACGTCAATCAAGTACATAAATAACATTACATCATCCAAACACTCATGGCCCGACTACGGCGCCAAAATAAAAGAGAACCCAACATGTGACACGGTCCCAATCACCCCCAACTGGGCACCACTACTGATCATCGGGAAAGGAAACATAGTAACGTTGAGAGTCTTCGTCGAACTCCCACTTGAGCTCATACGCGTCTCCTGGAGCGGAATCATCAGGCTCTGCATCTGGTGTAATAGTAATCTGTGAGCCACAGGGACTCAGCAATCTCGCACCCTCGCGATCAAGACTATTTAAGCTTATAGGTAAGGCAAGGTAAAATATGAGTGGAGCTGCAGCAAGCGACTAGCAAGTATGGTGGCTAACTTATTCGCAAAAGAGAGCGAGAAGAGAAGGCAAAGCACGAGCGAGAAACTAGAGAGCAACCTACGCAAACATTACTCCAACACCGTGTCCACCTCCCGGACTCTGCCGAGAAAAGGCCATCACGGTAACACACTCAGTTGATTCATTTTAATTAAGTTAAGGTTCAAGTTATCTACAACCGGACATTAACAAATTCCCATCTGCCCATAACCGCGGGAACGGCTTTTGAAAGTTCAAATCCCTGCAGGGGAGTCCCAACTTAGCCCATGACAAGCTCTCACGGTCAACAAAGGAATAGACCTCCTCCCAAGACGTTTCGATCAGACTCGGTATCTCGGTAATTCAAGACACTTCGACAGGTTAAAACAAGACCAGCAACACCGCCCGAATGTGCCGACAAATCCCGATAGGAGCTGCACATATCTCGTTCTCAGGGCACATTCAGATGAGACTATCTACGAGTAAAACCAACCCTCAAGTTTCCCCGAGGTGGCCCCGCAGGCAGCTCAGTTCGGACCAACACTCAGAGGGAGCACTGGCCGGGGGGGTTAAAAATAAGATGACCCTTGGGCTCCGGTAACCCAAGGGAAAAAGAGGCTAGGTGGCGAATGGTAAAACCAAGGTTGGGCATTGCTGGAAAAGCTTTAATCAAGGCGAACTATCAAGGGGTTCCCATTATAACCCAACCGCGTAAGGAACGCAAAATCCGGGAACATAACACCGATATGACAGAAACTAGGGCGGCAAGAGTGGAACAAAACACTAGGCGAGAGGCCGAGCCTTCCACCCTTTACCAAGTATATAGATGCATTAAGATAACAAGATAATATAATGATATCCCAACAAGTAAATAAATGTTCCAACAAGGAACGGCCTTCAATCTTCACTTGCAACTAGCAACGCTATAAGAGGGGCTGAGCAAAGCGGTAACATGGCCAAACAACGGTTTGCTAGGACAATGGTGGGTTAGAGGTTTGACATGGCAATTTGGGAGGCTTGCAAGCAAATGGTAGGCATCGTAGCATTGGCATAGCAAAAGAGCGAGCAAACTAGCATAGCAAAGATAGTAGTGATTTCGAGGGTATGATCATCTTGCCTGCACAGTTGTCAGAGTTGTCTGGATCCTCGAAAGCAAACTCAACGGGCTCCTCGTTAGCGAACTCGTCTCCCGGCTCTACCCAAACAAGACAAACAAGCAACAAGGATACAATCAACCACGTGCAAGACCAAGCAATATGATGAAATGATGATATGCCATGCGGAATGCGATGAGGGATGCAAAATGCAAGATATGACAGGAAATGCATGAAACTGGCCTCAACTTGGAAATCCAAGTGTTCCACTGGAAAGATGAGATGAAATCGCTTGAAAACGATATAAAGAACGCCGGAATCGGAGTTACGGTTTGGAAATGGCAAGCGATTCAAAAATGACACCGGTCTGCGATTTACAGCAAGTAGGCATCTAAATGCAACGAAATGAACATGCTACAGCCACCAAATATGACAAAAAAATAAATGGCAGGGATGCACACAAGATGCTTAACAAAAGTCTAGCACTGAGCTACAGCCAATTCATCCATTAACAGATTCAAACAAGCATGGCAAAAATGCATATGACGAACAGATCTAAGACTTAGTGAAATTAACACTCGCCTGGAATTTCAGATCAGGTAGCCCTCTTCGGAGCAACAAAACTACATGCTACAGGACCTGAACATGGCAAAGTAAAGCATGGCATGGAGCTACTCAAAGAGCTTAATAAAAGTCCCTTAGTGACCTTGAGCCAAAAGGGATCAGAAAATACAATTGCAAGCATGCGAACATAGCAAAAACATAATTAGTTTTCAGGCTTAGTGAAAACTGGCACATGCTGAAACATAACTCAAGTAGGCATGTTTACGAGCTCGATGCACTAACTACGGTGCAAGTCATGGTAAGAAAAGCATACCTCCATCAATAAGGCACAAAATTCAAGCTAGACATGGCAAGAACAATAGCATAGCATGCATGGTTCTACTACAACATCACCGGCAAAATTGCAAACAAGTTGACAATCTGCCCAGATTCACAAAGTAGAAAAAGTAGAGCTCGATTGAGTCAAGCTAGGGTGCTCCATAATTGCAAACAAAGACATGGATGGATAGAGCACTACAATATTAACAAAACATCCTTACTGATCATCCTCAAAAGAGGCACGGATCACTAAGAAACAACATGAACATATGGCATCGTGAGATAAACCGCTCCAGGATTTAGTGAAATTACTAAGTCCCTGAAAATAGAATTAGCAAGTGGACCACTTTGCAAACTTGCACTAGTCACCACACACATCCTAAAAATACATGGGTTGCACCTCTGGAGAGATGACAAAACCCTTAACAAAGCATATGTATAACTCATGGGCATATCATGCACACAATAATCATGGCAAAAATGACAAAAGTGCTAAACGGAGTAGCAAATCTGGCAATTAACACAAGTAGCCCTCTTCTAACAGCATTTCTGGCATCAAGATGAGCTCAAATGAAAATGATGCAATGGAATGAAATGATGTACTCTCTGAGATGAACATTTTGATATGCTATATGCATGAATCGGAGCTAGGGATGCAAAGTTACGGACCTACGAACATGTGCATATGGGCTAGAAAATCCGGGGACTTAGACGAAAATTCAACCTCCGATCTAGGGTTTCTAGATCTGCACGCTTCCCGAGGCGGCAGCGCGAGCACTGTAGAAGCCGGGGTTCGGTTCGCTGGCGGGAGAGAAGAAGAGGTGAGGACGGGGGTGAGGGCGGCCGGCGGCGGTGGAGCTTGCCGGCGTCGAGGAGGCGGCGGCTCCGGGCGGCGGACACGGCGCGGCGGCTGCGGCGGCCGGAGAAGGAGGCAGCGGGCGGCGGCTCGCGGGCGATGGCGGCGGCTCGCGGCGGCAGCGGGGCGGCGGCGCGCGCCGGCCGGGCGGGCCGAGCGCGAGGAGGCGGGGCGCGGTGGCGATGCGGGCCGGGGGGGTCGGCCTGGGCCGCTCGGGCCGCTGGGAGGCGGCGGCGATGTGGTCCGGGGCGCCCACGTGGCGGCTCCCGGTTGGCGGAGGCGGATCCGGACGTTGTCCGGCTTGTGCGGACACGTCCGGCGGCGGCGGAGATGGTTTTTTTTAGGGTTTGACGAGGGGATCCGAGATTTGGAATGGGGGAGGTATATATAGGCATAGAGGGAGCTAGGAGAGTCCAAATGAGGTGCGGTTTTCGGCCACGCGATCGTGATCGAACGCTCTAGGTGATGGAACAGAGTTAGGTGGGTTTTGGGCCAAAATGGAGGGGTATTGGTCTGCAACACACAGGAGGCCTTTTCGGTCCCTCGGTTAACCGTTGGAGTATCAATGAAGTCCAAATGATACGAAACTTGACAGGCGGTCTACCGGTAGTAAACCAAGGCCGCTTGGCAAGTCTCGGTCCAATCCGGAAATGTTTAATCCCCACACACGGAAATGACCACCGGAGGAGAACGAAGCGCCGGAATGCAAAACGGACAACGAGGAAAATGCTCGAATACATGAGACAAACACGTATGCAAATGCAATGCACATGATGACATGATATGAGATGCATGACAACGATAACAACACACAGAGACAAAAAACCCGAACCCGAGGAAATAAAATATCTTAACGCCGGAAACGGCAAGAGTTGGAGTACAAATTGGGAAAGTTACATCCGGGGTGTTACACTATCCCCCTAGGATCGTGCGTGTAGTACTTCGTTTCGATAACTAATAGATTTTGCAATAAGTATGCGAGTTCTTTATGACTAATGTTGAGTCCATAGATTATACGCACTCTCGCCCTTCCATCATTGCTGGCCTCTCTAGTACAGCGCAACTTTCGCCGGTACCATAAACCCACCATATACCTTCCTCAAAACAGCCACCATACCTACCTATTATGGCATTTTCGTAGACATTCCGCGATATATTGCCATGCAACTTTCCACTATTCCGTTTATTATGACACACTCCATCATTGTCATATTGCTTTGCATGATCATGTAGTTGACATCATATTTGTGGCAAATCCACCGTTCATAATTCTTTCATACATGTCACTCTTGATTCATTGCACATCCCGGTACACCGCAGGAGGCATTCATATAGAGTCATATTTCATTCTAAGTATCGAGTTGTAAGTAAATAAAAGTGTGATGATCTTACTTATTAGAGCATTGTCCCATGTGAGGAAAGGATGATGGAGACTATGATTCCCCCACGAGTCGGGATGATACTCCGGACGAAAAAAAAGAGGCCAAAAAAATGAGAGAAGGCCCAAATAAAAAATGAGAGAAAAGAGAGAAGGAGCAATGCTACTATCCCTTTACCACACTTGTGCTTCAAAGTAGCACCATGATCTTCATGATAGATTCTTCTATATTGTCACTTTCATATACTAGTGGAAAATTTTCATTATAGAGAACTTGGCTTGTATATTCCAATGATGGGCTTCCTCAAATTGCCCTAGGTCTTCATGAGCAAGCAAGTTGGATGCACACCCACTTAGTTTCTTTTTGAGCTTTCATAAACTTATAGCTCTAGTGCATCTGTTGCATGGCAATCCCTACTCACTCACATCGATATCTATTAATGGGCATCTCCATAGCCCGTTGATATGTCTAGTTGATGTGAGACTATCTCCTTTTTGTCTTCTCCACAACCACCGTCTATTCCACCTATAGTGCTATGTTCATGGCTCACGCTCATGTATTGCGTGAAAGTTGAAAAAGTTTGAGAACATAAAAAGTATGAAACAATTGCTTGGCTTGTCATCAGGGTTGTGCTTGATTTAAATATTTTGTGTGATGAAGATGGAGCATAGTGAGACTATATGATTTTGTAGAGATAAGCTTTCTTTGGCCATGTTATTTCGAGAAGACATAATTTCCTTGTTATTATGCTTTCTTTGGCCATGTTGCTTCTTGTCTCATTGATCTGCCGAAAACAGCAACTAAGCACTTTGCAATCAAGGAAACAACATGCTACAGGAATCATAAGGACACAAACTTGACATGCACTCAAAGTACAGATTCCATGCTTCAAATAACATTTAAGGTTCAGTTTCATAGGCATCAAGATTAATCCAAGATGATCAATGCAAAAAGCAACTTAATAACACAGATAATGACTTAGTGAAAAACAGGGCATACAAGTGAGCAGGAATAATATATTGACATGTTGGAGGCATGAAACAAAGATGATATAGTGCAAGAATATAACAAACAAAAGCATGGCATCAAAGTACAGGTTAAACATGGCAAAACATTATTACTAAGCATCTCCATATAACCCATAGATCAATGCCAATCAACAATACAAGAAGCAACATGATATAAGTTGATTCTCAGACTTAAGAGGAAACCTGGGAATGCAAAACATAACATTATGATGTTGACTTTGGAGGCACATAACAGCAAGCATAGCAACTTTAATAAGGATGCAAAAGACATGGACATGTAGTAGACATGATATACTTCAACTTAGTCCATGGAAACAAGTTCATATGAAGCAAGGAGCAATTACTAAGATGCTTTCCAAAATAGAACATGTTGTTAACAGGATGACAGATTTAGCATGATGGCAACTTGGGAGCAAGAAAGAGACAAGCTACAGCAAGTTATCTTAACAACCAAGGGCATGGCATCAAAGTACACATAACAAGGAGCAGACACAAAAGATGCAGACACAAAATGCAACGGAAAAGACAAAACAGCAAGTTACGACAAGTTTCAGCAGTTAACATCATATAGCACTCTTGCAATAGGGATTACCATCACATAATGCATCCTAACATTCATGCAAATGACACTAACATCTAGAGCACTCAGAGACGAACAAAACGACATATCATTCACTCAGGTTGGGTAACCATGCACAAAGTTGTAGCCATCACAAAATGCACATATGCTATGAGTTTTCAGGGACTTGGCCATATTTAGGAAAAAAACACATGAGCGCGAAATATCTAAATCGCGCACTAGGCGGGGAATAGTTGCGCTCACCCCTTGGGCTCGGCCCAAGATGCGGAGGGAAGCGGGCCGGATGGAGCTGGGCCTGGGAGGCCGAGGTCTGGGCCGCGGGGCCCACGTGGCCGACGCCCTGGTCGTCGTTCTCCTCGAGCGCTCCTACTCGAGAAGGGGAGCAAGGAGGCGGCGGTGGCCACGGTGAGGACCTCCGGCGAGGCAGGGAACGGCGGGGAGGGACGGTGGGAGGTCGGCGGAGACGGTGCTACTCGAGATGGTGGCACCGGGCGAGCTTGGGCCGTGCGGGTATGGCGGCGGACAGTGAGGCGAGGTGGTTGGCGGGCGGCGTGGATCTACGACGGGACGGCGAGGCACTCGACGCCGGCACAGAGGACGGCAGCGGCACCTCATGGCGGAGCTGAAGGGCGGCACGACGCGGATCTGGGACGAGGAGCCAGGCGAACGGGCGGCGGCGGCCGGGCCTGCGCGGGCCCGCGATGGGCTGGGGCAGGATGCGGTGGCCGCGAGCGGGAGGCGGCGGCTCAACGACACATGGAGGCGTGGGGTTGGTCATGGAGGCGGTGGTGGCTGAGGTGGCAGCGCGTGATTGGTCGAGCGACGTGGAGGGCGGACATGTCCGGTGCGGCGCGGACGTGTCCGGCGGCGTGAGGATGAAGAAGACTAGGGTTTCGTCCGAGATTACGAATGGGAGGCTAATTTATAGGTAGAGGGAGTTAGGAGAGTCCAGATGAGGTGCGGTTTTCGCCTGCACGATCGTGCTCCAACGATGGAGAGCATGGAGGGGGTTTAGATGGGCTAGTGTGCTGTTATGAAGGGGCGATGGGCTGCAAAGAGAGAGGGATTTCACGGTTACACGGTTAACCGTTGGGGCATCAAACAACCTCCAAATGAAACGAAATTTGACAAGCGGTCTACCGGTGATATACCAAGGCCACTCGAAAAATCTCGGCCCATTCCGATAACGTTTTTCTCCCGCTCACGAAACAAGGTCTGGGAGGTGCAAGGGGTGGATGTGAGAGTGTCGGATGTCAAAATGGACAACGGAGAAAGTGACCGGATGCAAGTTTTGAAAACATGAGGATGCAATGCGCATGTTGACATGGCAAAGATGCAACACGCAAGCGAATGACATGGCAATGACAGCGAATAACTGGGAGACACCTGACGCATCGGACTCGGGGCGTTATAGAGGGTCCCCTCCTCCTCTTCCTGCCCCCTGCTTAGTGGTGAAGACCTTGGTCCCCTGTTTGGGCGGCGACGGCGTTGCAACGTTGTATTCCTTCTTGGAGGCGTCGTCCAGGGATAGCAGTGGTGGCGGGTGCGCAGTGGTGGTTCTGGTGGTGGCGGCTTGGCTCTTCTCTCTCCGACATCTTGCCCCATGAGTGGAGGATCCCTCGCGGTGTCGTTGGCAGTCCGTCGTCCTCGAGTTCAGTGTGAGGGGATCAGGTTCCCTCTGCGGTGGCAGCGGTAACCTGTTTGATGGGCGCCTTGCACTCTGGTGAATATCTCTGTGGTGGGGTTAGTGATGTCCTATTGTGCCGGCCTTGTTCACTTGCCGCTGCTCTAACAGCTTTCGTCCTGCGCTGTGGCTGAACCGGTGGCGGTGATGGCATCTCGACGGAGTTTGGCCCGAGTTTGATGGTCTATACTTGCTCCTTTCCTTGGCAGCCATGGTGTCCTATTCCAAGTGGGATCTAGGTGATTCGCTTCGCTTGTGAACGGTCAGGTCAAACAACTCGATCTGGACATTTTGGAGCATATAGAAGTAGTTTGGCGCGTGTGCAAAAGAATAAGATGGGTTAAGAAAGGGGCAACTCGTACTCCTTGATTGAGCTGGTAGTTGAGCCCAGCAACCGATCTTGTACGAGTTCAATTAATTCTGCCGTCGCTATGAAAATTAAGGAAATAAAAATATGTATATGCTCCAAAATGTATATCAATACGTATATGCTCCAAAATGTATAAGCGTAGGGACAACCCGATCTTCCAACTCGTACTTCTTAATTCTGCGGTCTCTATGAAAATCAAGGAAATAAAAATACGTATATCAAAACTATGAAAATATTTCCAAACCAAATTCATGTTTTGAAATTCATTTTAATTTTTAGGTTGTTTTGGGCCTTAAAATGATTCTCTAAAAATACATTTGGTGTTCAATTAATTGTTGAACTCCAACAAATATTCATAATAATATTCAAGCCATTTTCAAGTCATATTATCTTCTCCCATTTAATTTTTTTAACTAAAAATAGTTAGAATATTCAAAATGCACTAAATAATGCTATGAAATGATATGCTTCTATTAATGGGTGAGACGTTTTGGAGGCCGAGCTACCTGCAGGCCGAAATCTGTGCCGTGCAGTATAGCATTGCGATGTGTGCTCATTTGTTAATACGGTCGCTATTAAGTTGCAATACAGCGGTGCCGTGGGCTGCGGTGCTGTCATTCTACACGGGCCTCTGGTATGCATCGTTGCATGCCCATTATGTACCTACTGGGCTGTTTTGAAACTCCCACATGTGTGGCTGGCGGTAGGGTGGGTTTTGCGGGCCCATGTGGCGCTGCAGATAGTTTTATATTTATTTCCAGGTGATGCTTAGATTTTTCCGGCTGGTTAGATCTCTCATCCCCTTCTCGCGGTGGCTGGACGGGGCGAAGATTCGCCATGGATGGCCTGCAGTTCTTCGAGGAAGCCAAATCAGCGTGAAATATTGCTAGATCTTGCGCTTTATATTCTTGTTCTAATGCTTGGAACCAACTAGGTGTTTAGCGGATAATTCCTGCCGGATTTCTTCCCAATTTTTTGTCTAGCTCATCTGCCCCAGTGCCCCTGGTTGTTGAATCTGGATGGGGGGGTGTCGCTGATGTGGAGTGCGTCGTTGCTTCCATGCATGAAGCTCGCATGAACTGCCCAGTTTTGATTTCCTCTGAGCCAATCACTGTCGGCTAAGGCGCAGAGCGGCATCGTTTAGGACAGACACCTTGAGGAGGCAACGCTGGTGGAAGAGGACATTGGATCGTATAACGATGCTAGTGATGTGGTTGCTGACTCAAGCGACATGGCTCCTGAAGATACCAGCGATGCAGCTGTCAGAGAAGATGGAGATGCAGAACGTGTGCTCGTCTCCAACTCAACGGGCTCATGCTGGACAAGACGGTAATAAATTGACAACTAATCAGAAAACGCACTGTCTGAACGTGTAATGCTAGCTTGGGCTTGTTCGTCCTTTTGTTGAGTTAGCCAAGATTGGGTTTGGGTTCAGTTTGTGTGTACTTGCGGCATGTATTTTTAGATTGCCCATTGACAAAACTGGTAAGAATGTGGATTTCTCTTATCGACAAAGATGAGAAGTGGTCAAAATTGGTAAGAATGCCTATCTTTTATGCTAAATGTGTGGATTTCTCTTATCGACAAAGATGAGAAGTGGTCAAAACTGGTAAGAATGCCTATCTTTTATGCTGAATGTGTGGATTTCTCTTACCGACAAAGATGAGAAGTGGTCAAAACTGATAAGAATGGCTATCTTTTATGCTGAATGTGTGGATTTCTCTTATCGTAATCCAGTTCTCTCCAATATCAAAACAATTAAGACATATATTGATGATATGCACCAATGCAGGGCAGTGTTGTTCTAACTCAAAACCTGCCTATTGAGATACATGTATCAAAAATTTACACAAGGACTATGTTTGAAAGTTTGGTAAGATGTTGTATGAAGTCGGATCGTATGTTCTGAGTGAAGTTGTACCTCGTCGCGAGTACATAGCCAGGCATGTAAAGAAGGATTCGAAAGAGAAGTGGTGTAAAAATAAATTCCTTCTTCAGGTGAACGATATTGCTGATGAGTTCAAGTGTGAGTGCGAGATGTTCGATCAATTTGGGATGTTGTGCGTCCATGCACTAATGGTGTCCTTTTTTGCTGCTTGCTATGTGTGCCGATCAAATTATTATCCGTACTGTTCGCCGGCGCAAAAAATTGTTCATCTGAGATACACTTTTTGTTCTCTGTAGGTAATGATCCAGCTTGGGCTGTAAGATGTTCTGGCAGAACACGTGCTGAAATGTTGGACCAGGGATGCGAGGGATATACTCCCACCAGAGCTTCTGCGCTACTAGAAGAACCAAGGTCCTCTCAAGAACTCTTCGTGGCGACATAACAATCTACATCCGTTGTGTCTCAAAATTATCAGACTAGATGACATCAATAAGAATGCATATACTCTAGCTATGGAGAAACTGAGAAATGTGAAAAAATAGTATTGGAACCTGTGGCGGCTATAAGCGATGGTATGGGGCTATCCGACAGAGAAGTGGCAACTGATTCTGCAGGATCTGGCGTTGGGCATAAAAATCATTTTGGTCTAGCAATCCGGCGCAGAGTGCCTCACAATGTTCAGATAGTTTCGCGACACCGTCGAAGAAGAGGCCAGCAGGGCAGCCTACCCAAGCTGCAACAAAGCACCGTACGAATAGCCAGCTAAAAGGACTAGGTTCTATTCTATATGCAGGGTTCAACATCACAGGATTACTGCATGTCCGCAGCGGGGTGATCTTCCAAAGGCGCTTGCTGCTCCAGATGCAGCTTGAGAGGGCACTGGAAGAACATATGCACCAACCCCCCGAAAGCGGACTTGAATGATTGATTTAGTGTGTTTTAAGTTGATATTCAGACTGCAGACTCAAAATATCAGAAGTTTGTCTTTTGAAAAGAACACAACATATATCTGTGGTGGTTTGTGTGTCATATCGCTGGTATCCATTTTCGCACGTACATTCCTGTGCTCAGCTGAATGTGTAATGACGATGTTGTCAAAAATCATATGGAGTAGCTGTGTCTAGTGGAAAAATGTTGCAGCTCCAGTTTCTGATTAAGTTGGTCGATGGTCTATTTCTGCTGTTTGACGTGTTCAGTTGCACGGGCGAAAAAATTCAGATATGGCGTCAGCGTCTTTTGTGCTTGACCTCTCACATACAAAGCAAGTTTTTGCTTCCTGCGAATGTAGACGAATCGTTGCTGAATAAAAAGAAAACAAGTCCTGCACATGAGGATGGCAAGTGTGCCTGCTCTGCTGTGCGACTCATCTATACATGAGCTGTCACTGTTTATTTAGTATAGCAAATACGGGCAACTTAAAACGGCCGGAGCTGAAATACGATGGGAGGCATACCAGCATGGCACTGATCACGACCAGGACAGGCGTGTGTGATACCGGCCTCCAGGTAGCTCGTCCACCAAACTGCATTTTCGTCTATTAATATCCTAATTTGGAATATTGGGATGTTACAAAGACCACGAATGAAATACTTCAAATATTTCTTTTTCTTTTATTTTATATACTATGACTTGTGCCATGGTGAATTTTTCGACCAATTTCTCTCTCATACTCGCAAAAAGAAGATTGAATTCACATGTAACTTTAACCCACAAAAATCCCTGAAGAGAATAGCAAGTAATTCAATTGATTCTTCCAATAAAATTGATGATGAGGTTATTGGAATGTTAACATCACCAGCTGTGTGAACTGATTGATGATGGTACACCCTCCAAAGTGTACGGGGTTAGGATGTGAAATTAGATGATCGGTTGACATCAAAATAAGGTGCCACCGTCCATCCACTGTTGAGAGGACCAGTCCGATGGTATCCCACTAGAACTGGATAAAAATGTGTTCTTCTTGTGTAGCCAGATGATTTGCAATATGATGTATTGATTGGGGTGCTGGTGCACGCATATATAATACAAGGGAAGGCCTCTATCTCAACTATACAAGACTAGGAGGTGGGCCACAACTCCAATACACGTGCAGTACAAAATACATACTCAACACCCCTCCCCCCTCCCCCGCGCGCAGTCGAAGCGTCGCCGGAGACACAGAGACTGGACCGAAACTCCTCGAAGATGGGAGTAGGCAATCCCTTAGTCATCACATCAGCAAACTGTTGCGTCGTCGGCAAATGGAGAACCCGAACACGGCCAAGGGCAACCTGCTCGCGCATGAAGTGAATATCGAGCTCAATATGCTTCGTCCGTCGATGGTGCACCGGGTTGGCGGAGAGGTAGACCGCGCTGACGTTATCGCAGTAGACAAGAGTGGCCTTGTGAACATCACAAAGCAACTCCTGGAGAAGCTGACGTATCCAAGAGCACTCGGCCACGGCGTTGACCACGACGCGATACTCTGCCTCGGCGCTGGAGTGGGAGACCATGGGCTGCCGCTTCGATGACCAAGAGATCAACGAGGGCCCAACGTAGACGCAGTAGCCTGACGTAGAGCGTCGTGTGTCGGGGCAGCCAGCCCAGTTAGCATCCGAGTAGGCCACGAGGTCGGTGGGGGCGGAGGCCGTCAGGGTGAGTCCCAAGGACATGGTGCCACGTATGTAACGGAGAATATGCTTCACCAAAGTCCAGTGAGAGTCACGCGGGGCGTGCATATGGAGGCACACCTGCTGAATAGCGTACTGTAGGTCGGGGCGAGTCAGCGTCAAGTACTATAAAGCACCGACAATAGAGCGATAAAACGCTCCATCGGACGCGAGAGACCCCTCCAGATCAGAGACCTTTGCCTTCGTGTCGACGGGGGTGGGCGCCGGCTTGCAGTTAAGCATACCGGCACGCTCAAGGAGCTCGCGGGCGTACTTCTGCTGATGCAGAAAGAAACCGTCAGCCTGGCGGATCACCTCGATGCTGAGAAAGTAGTGCAGGGGCCCCAAGTCCTTGAGGGCGAACTCATCACGAAGACAAGCAGTCAGCCGCTGAAGGAGATCGGGGGTGGACGTCGTGAGGATGATGTCGTCGACGTAGAGCAGCAGATATGCAGTGTCAGCTCCCTGATGATACACAAAGAGTCATGCATCAGAGCGAGTGGACCGAAAGCCCAAAGACTGCAGGAAGGCTACGGTACGCTGGTACCAAGCCCGAGGCGCCTGCTTCAACCCGTACAGAGAGCGGGAGAGCAAGCACACGAAGTCGGGGTGCTCGGCGTCGACGAAACCAGTAGGCTGCTCACAGAACACCTGCTCGGCGAGATGACCGTGCAAAAAGGCGTTGGAAACGTCCAACTGATGCACAGGCGAGGCGCGCGAGCCGGCCAGCTGAAGGACGGCGCGGATCGTGCCCGGTTTCACAACCGGGGCGAAGGTGTCAGTGAAGTCCACGCTTGCGCGTTGCCGAAAATCATGAACCACCCATTGAGCCTTGTAGCACTTGAGAGAACCGTCCGGGCGAGTCTTGTGGCGAAACACCCACTTGCCAGAGATGATGTTGGCACGAAGGGGTCGCAGAACAAGTTGCCACGTGCGGTTGCGCTGTAAGGCGTCGAACTCCTCCTGCATCGCAGCTAGCCAGTGGGGATCTCGAAGGGCAGCGCGAGCGGAGGTGGGGACGGGTGATGGCGTAGACGTCGAGGCGGCGCACACATACTCGTCGGCGGAGTAGCGCGTGCTAGGACGAAGCACTCTTTCTCGGGCACGGATAGTCACGCCAAGTGGCGTGGCAGTAGGGCCGACGAGTGCCACGGCGGCGGGGGCACCCGGTGCGACGGCGGGGGCACCCGGTGAGGCGGCGGGGGCCGCAGCGGCGTCCGAGCCGGCGGTGGAAGAGGCGTCGGGCGAGGGTGATGTCGAGCCCGTCGCAGGGTGGGCGGGCGAGGTGCCGGGCTCAACCTCGTATGAGGGAGACGGGGACCTGGGGGCCCGCTCGGACTCGACCTCGGGGGAGGGAGTCACGAAGCCAGGTGGTGGCCGTAGAGGGCGCCGTGCCGGGGGGCTGCCAGGGGCTGCCGTCGCGCATCACTCCATGAAGGGGGCGTGGGGGCCGGCGCCGAAGGGGACGAAGCCGGAGGAATCTGAAAAAAGGGAACACCGTCTCGACAAAGTACACATGCCTCGAGGTGTACACACGATGAGTGGCAGGATCATAGCACCGGTAACCTTTGGTGTTAGGAGGGTAGCCAAGGAAGATGCATGGGATAGATCGTGGTGCGAGCTTGTGTGGCGTGGTGGATGCGGTGCTAGGATAACAGAGACACCCGAAGATGCGGAGACCATCATAAGACAGTGGTGTGCCGAAGAGAAGGTGGTGAGGGGCGTAGTTCCACCGAGGACGACACAGACGAATGTTAACTAAGATAGTGGCGGTAGCGAGGGTATCGGGCCAAAACCGAGTGGGCACGTTAGAGTGAAAGAGTAACGTGTGAACGCAATCATTAAGAGTGCGGAGAATACGCTCGGCGCGGCCGTTCTGCTGGGAAGTGTAGGGGCAAGTCAGACGGAAGGTGGTGCCGTGAGAGGTGAGAAGTGTGCGAAAAGCGACGTTGTCAAACTCTTTTCCGTTATCAGTTTGGAGTGCGAGTATGGGGCGAACGAACTGTATGGTGACATAGGAATAAAAGGCGGTGAGTGTGGCTAAAACATCAGATTTACGACGAAGGGGAAAAGTCCACACATGATGAGAATAATCATCTAAAATCATCAAGTAGTATAGATAGCCCGTGTTACTCGCAACGGGAGATGTCCAAACATCACTATGAAGTAATTGAAACGGAAAAGTGGAAACTGAAGAAGACACACTAAAGGGAAGATGAACGTGCTTGCCTAAGTGACAAGCCTCACAAGAGTGCTCGTCGAGCTTATCTCATGAGAAAGAGAAACTCCTAAGAATTTGACGTAAGACAGTGTGGTTGGGGTGACCCAAGCGAGCGTGCCAAAGGTCAATGTCGGCGGCAAGGGCGATGGGTGTGGATGTGGAGGCGCCGGTGTGCATGGGGTAGAGCTCATCGGGACTGTCACATCGGTGAAGGACCATTCGGGTATGGGCGTCTTTCACAGAAAAGCCGACGCCGTCAAATTCAACAATAAGTGGGTTCTTATGAGTAAGACGACGAACGGAAACTAGGTTCGTGACTAAATGAGGTGAAACAAGAACATTAGACATAGTGATGGGTGTATAAGTGGAGGGAAGGCTAGTGCTACCGATATGAGTAATAGGTAAGGAGGAGCCGTTGCCGACGGTGATATGAGTGGGTGTGTGAATAGGAGTGGAGGAGGTTAGGTTACCGGGATGAGCTGCCATGTGCGCAGTAGCACCTGAGTCCATGTATCCGTCGCCTCCACCGACAGAGCTACTCGGCGACAGCACGGAGTGCTGGGCGACGAGGAGGGTGAGGTACCGTGGCACAGGTACCGGCGGCGGCGGAAGGCCCCCGTAGGGCGGCGTCGGGACGGGCGGGCCATAACCACCGAGAGGCGGCGCAAGGAGGGCGCCGTAGCCGGCGCCAATCGGCTGGAAGGGCGCGCCGATGAACGCCTGGTGGCCAGCGGGGAGAACCTGCTGATAGTGCGGCGCCCCACCGGCGTCCTGGGCCTGCTGTTGCTGCAGGCGGCGGCGACCGCCGCCACGCCGATTGCGTCGGCCCCCTCTCCCTTGCGGGTGCTGCGGGGGAGGCGCTCGTAGGGACAATGGTAACATCCGGCGGGTGCGGGAGGACGCGTCTGGATCGGCGCGGCCGGTGGAGCGGTTTCATCGTAGTGGGTGAAGTAGCTCGGAGAGTCCATGAAAGGCGTCAGAAATGGCAGGAAGAGGAAGGAGGCGGCGGCACGTGGGAACGCATGGTGGCGGCGGCGGTGGGGAGCGGCGGCGATGGCGGTGGTGGGGAGCGGCGGTGCGCGCGAGGAGGCGCTGCGCGGCGGCGACGCGAAGACGCAGCGACGGCGACGGGACACAGCAGCGCAGCGTCACAGGATGCTGCGGCGCGATGCAGCGGCTGTAGCGGGCCGGGATGAAAAACAGAGCGGCGCGAGAGCGGCGGGCTAGCGAAGTGTGGGCGCGGCTGGCAACTGGCTAGCAAAGCTAGCTAGCTAGCCAGGCGGTCAACTCGGTCCTGATGGCTAGCGAAGCAAGCTAGTTAGCCAGGCAGCCAGCAGCGGGACGAGGCGCGTGCGTGGGAGGGCAGAAGCGAGGTACAACGGTGGCGGCGCGTGGAGGCAGGAGGTGGATGGGCGCAGCGGCGGCAGGTGCGGAGGTGGGGTGTGGCGGCGGCGGCCTGTCGAGGCGCGGCGGCGGCGACTACCTAGGGTTAGACCGAAAATGATGATACTATGTAGACAGATGATTTGCAATACTATGTATTGATTGAGGTGTTGATACACGCATATATAATACAAGGGTAGGTCTCTACCTCAACTATACAAGACTAGAAGGTGGGCCACAACTCTAATATACGTGCAGTACAAAATACATACTCAACATCTTGCAATAAAACTCGAAACATATTTTCACCCTGCTTTATATATAAAGCAACCGCACAAGAGTATACGGCCAAAGGATTCAAAGTGATAGAGAACCCTCAAACAACGCCCATCCCAAGAAACAGGATCACATATGTATTTATGCGATCTACAAAGGATACATGAAGAACTGATAACACCGCCACCCTACGCCCTACAGCACCTACGCTCCACAACAAAGCCCCAAGAGAGAACACGGCGCGAGGCGCCGTTACTGTCGAGTCCAAGATGGACAAAAATTATCACCCGAAACACGGAGAGGAGCTCCAAAATGACGTCTTCATAAAGAGAATGACGCCCACAGGCGTTGCTGTGCCACCGCGAGGTCTTGCGGGTAAGAGAAACGAGATTAGGTCCCCAGGTCCAGATCGGGGCGCCGCCGCTACCAGAGACAGAGCCCGCCCGAGTCACCCGCCGCCATAGCTCTTGCGGCCCACATGGCCAAGATACACAGACACCGCCACCGCCATAGTGCCCGCCTGAAGACTAATCATGTAGACCACCTCACAGGGACGCCGTCCCCCGGCATCCAAACCTTGAGACCTTGCCAACCGCATGCTTTGCAGAGCACAAACCATGGGAGGAAAAGCCCGACATCACCCACCGAGTCAGGATTGGCCCCACCAGCGTAGGAGCGCCCACGCCTACAACCCTGCCAGTCCCGTTGTGCTGGGGGCATAACCTAGTGACTACCGACGGCCATCGTGGAGAACCAGCTTAGACGACGCCAAGTCCATGGTTTGACGCACTGATCCTCCTGCCAGCATCATGAAGTCCCACCAACCACAGCGACGGACCTCCACCGACGCCGAAACGTGAGGATGCCTCCCCCCCACCATCCTTAGCTTGAGCGCACTACAAGAAATATGTCAACTTATGACCTTCTGTCAGTGACCCTTGAAGAATTGGTCATAAATTTATGACCATTTTAGACCAATTGGTCAAAAGCTGTTAAGGGGGCTCCAAACCCTAAACCACTGCGACCATTTTGGTCACAAAGGTCGTAATTTCCTTACACGAAATGGTCACAAAGCAAACAGTGCTAGTCCGCTGCCTTATTTCTAGTTGTTAATGACCAATATAGATGGTCATAGCCTTGTAGATTGTGGTGGGTTGTGATGACTAGGCGCCATCTCATCAGTTTTGCCTATGTGTCATGTCCATGTGGCAGTTTTTGCCCTAGGTTGTGAAGCAACCTATATTTCTATCATTCCCAAAAATCCCAAAAAAATCTCATAAATTCTTTGGGGCATATCTTCATCAAATATGTAGAAATCCTTCCTTGCCTAGTTCAAAACTAATTCAACAATATTCATTTTCCTATTCTGTTCACAACAACACTTTATGAAGGAAGTGCTATTTTTATATTCTTGATTGCCCTCGGAATTTTTGGGCACTCTTTCCTATCCAAATCATTACCGCATGACAAAATTCAGCTCCATTTGCCAAGCAAATCTTCCTCGGCAAATTTCCAAAGTTTTTGTCCACCTAGAAGCATTGTGAAGGAAGTACCTTTTTTATATCTCTAAATGACATGAAATTTATACAGTTCCTTCATATGCCCAAATTATCACCCTCCTCCAAATTGTAGCTCAGTCAAATCATCTATGTGAGCCCAGGTTCAATTTATATTTTATGGCCAAATTGGCACATTGCAAAGCAAGTGTTATATAGACCCCTCCTATTACCCTCAAACTTTTTGGACACTCTTCCATACCCAAATCATTGCCACATGATAATATTCAGCTCAATTTTCTTAGTAAATCTTTCTCAGGAAATTTCCAAAGTTTCTACCTCGAGAGAAGCTTTGTGAAGTAAGTACTAGCTAGGCTTACCCAAATGATCTGAAAATTTACCAGCGCATGACCATACCTATGTAACTTACCTACACCAATTTTTAGCTTATTTCATTCATCCAATCTCTCTCACTAGTTTTCCCAAGTTTTTGTCCATAGAAGAGCATTGTGAAGGAAGTACTACTTTGGCATGTCAAAATGATATTAATTTTCTACAATGCTTTCCTATGCCCAAATAACCATCCTCCACCAAATTTCAGCTCAATCCATTCATTATTTTGAGCCCAGCTTCAACATTCATATTTTTGTCCAGTGTGGTACTTTGCAAAGCAAGTACCACCTAGGCTCCTCCTTTTGAGGTGAAAATTTGTGAATACATTCACCTTAGTAGATGATCATCCTCGGCCAAAACTCACGCCCATTGGCCATGTGCATTTCCCGTACCGCAAATCAAACACTTGGATGCTTATTCATGTTTGAGCATCGATCGGTCTCCTCGTGAGAATCTTATGTTGTGATTTTCTTCCTAGCACCTACCTGGGGAGTGCCCAACCCACTAGACATGATTAGGCCGCACATAACACATGGCAACGCCACGGTCACGCGGTGACCACGCGGCGGGCATGCGAGCTTACGCGCTCTAGAGTTGGGGCCCTCGGCCACCGTCCAAACCTCGATGTCTCGCCATCAAACCATGTATTTCTGATTAAATAGATACTTATTTACCTAGAAATGATTTTTGGAAAAAATAAAGAGCAAACTATGAGGCAGCTGCAGTTCAAATTTGACCCGCTTCCAGCTGAATCAACGGGAATTTGTCTTTTTCACCAGAGGTGGATCAAAAATTTTGACACCCAACCATTTTGTCAATTGTGTATTAAATATGGCCTAGTATTTTATAAAATTGATTAGGTCCAATTTTGCAACAAATAAATGGTAGGTCCTTCACAAAAAAAAACTCATTTCAAGCACTCAGAAAATGGAAAATGGTTTTTTCGTCCAAAGAAAATGAAAACTTCCTTAGGCAACATTGTTTGCCATTCCAATATGCACCCTTGTGCACAATATGATATCATTTGAACAAACTATGCCATGAATGTGGCCATAAGATTGATCATTTGGCTTGAAAGCCATGAATCTTCACACTTGATAGCTCATTTCTGAGAACACTTTTTTAAAATAATTACCGTATTACAAGTTTATTATTTTTCCTGGAAACTTGGTCACATAAAATGACACAATGCGAAGGTTTTCCAATTTTTTTATTTTTTTTGAATTTTTTATGCCTGTTTCAAAATGCGGTCAAAACGGCGGGCTTGACCGTTCCTAGCCAGTGGTTGAATCTTGGAAAACTTTTGATGTTTCTCTGATTAAATAGATACTTATGTACCTAGAAATGATTTTTGAAAAAAATAAATAGCAAACTATGAGGCAGCTGCAGTTCAAATTTGACCCGCTTCCAACTGAATCGGCGGGAATTTATCTTTTTCACCAGAGGTGGATCAAAACTTTTGGCACCCAACCATTTTGTCAATTGTGCATTAAATATGTCCTAATATTTTGTAAAAATGATTTGGTACACTTTTGCAACAAATATATGGTAGGTCCTTCACAAAAAACCTCATTTCGGGCACTCGAAAAATGGAAAATGAATTTTCCGTGCAAAGAAAATGAAAACTCCCTTTGGCAACATTGTTTGGAATTCCAAGATGCACCCTTGTGCACAATATGAGATCATTTGAACAAACTATGCCATGAATGTGACCATGAGATTGAGCGTTTGGGTTGAAATCCATGAATCTTCACACATGATAGCTCATTTATGAGAACACTTTTCTAAAATAATTACCGTATTACAAGTTTATTATTTTTCCTGGTAACTTGGTCACATATAATGACGCAATGCGAAGGTTTTCCAATTTTTTGATTTTTTTTGAATTTTTTATGCCCGTTTCAAAATGCGGTCAAAACGGCGGGCTTGGCCGTTCCTAGCTAGTGGTTGAATCTTGGAAAACTTTTGATGTTTCTCTGATTAAATAGATACTTATTTACCTAGAAATGATTTTTGGAAAAAATAAAGAGCAAACTATGAGGCAGCTACAGTTCAAATTTGACCCGCTTCCAGCTGAATCAACGAGAATTTGTCTTTTTCACTAGAGGTGGATCAAAACTTTTGGCACCCGACCATTTTGTCAATTGTGCATTAAATATGTCCTAATATTTTATAAAAATGATTTGGTACAATTTTGCAACAAATATATGGTAGGCCCTTCACAAAAAAACCTCATTTCGGGCACTCAAAAAATGGAAAATGAATTTTCCATGCAAAGAAAATGAAAACTCCCTTTGGAAACATTGTTTGGAATTCCAAGATGCACCCTTGTGCACAATATGAGATCATTTGAACAAACTATGCCATGAATGTGACCATGGGATTGAGCGTTTGGGTTGAAATCCATGAATCTTCACACATGATAGCTCATTTATGAGAACATTTTTCTAAAATAATTACCGTATTACAAGTTTATTATTTTTCCTGGTAACTTGGTCACATATAATGACGCAATGCGAAGGTTTTCCAATTTTTTGAATTTTTTTGAATTTTTTATGCCCGTTTCAAAATGCGATCAAAACGGCGGGCTTGACCGTTCCTAGCTAGTGGTTGAATCTTGAATTTTTTGATGTTTCTTTGATTAAATATATACTTATGTACCTAGAAATGATTTTTGGAAAAAATAAAGAGCAAACTACGAGGCAGCTACAGTTCAAATTTGACCCGCTTCCAACTGAATCAGCGGGAATTTGTCTTTTTCACCAGAGGTGGATCAAAACTTTTGACACCCAACCATTTGGTCAATTATGCATTAAACATGGCCTAGTATTTTAGAAAATTGATTTGGTCCAATTTTGCAACAAATATATGGTAGGTCCTTCACAAAAAAACTCATTTTGGGCACTCGAAAAATAGAAAATTTATTTTTGTGTGCAATGCAAATGAAGACCACAAAATAATCATTGTTTGAAATCCTAAGATACACATATGTGCACAATATTGGATCATTTAAACATACAACATGAGGCTAATATGTTGAGTGTTTACCCGAAATAAGAGGGTAAAAAATATAAATGAAACAAAAGAGAAAAAGCACAATTACATATGCTAGATTCTGATTGGTGGAACCATCTATCACATGGATTGATGACATGGCAGACATCCATCCATCCATTGCTAGCAATCCAACCGTCTATCCATCTGAAGAAACCCACCGTCCCACCGCACCAAACCCTACCTCACTCACCTCTCCTCCCTTCCACCTGCCCGCGGCCTCCCTCTCTCTCTCCCCGATCCAGATCGACGCCGCCTCCCTCTCTCTCTCCCCGATCCAGATCGATGCTGCCTCCCTCTCTCTCGCTTCCCATCGCCGGCAGCGGCGCCCTCCTTCCCTCGCCCTCTCCTCCTCCACTCTCTGCCCACGCAGCGAACCCTAGCGCTCTCACCCTCTCAGCCCCGCACACCACTCCTCCTTCTGGATCTCGACGCGCCGCCGCCCCCAACCCCACTCCCTCCCTCTGGATCTCGACGCGCCGCCGCCCCCACCCCACTGCTCAGATCTCAGTCATCTGACATCTGCTCCCGTCCTGTCCTCTTCCCCCGAAGCAGCAACGTCGCTCCTCTCCGCCCGGATCGCGTTGGTCGCCGCCGCCGTCGCCGCCGACTCCAAGATCGACAACCTCCGTGACGCTGTCGCCAAGCTCGGCGAGATCAGGTGCCCCGCCCGACCCATCCCCTCCGCCGGATCTAGCGGCTAGTAGTCGCCGATTCCGCTTCCGCTCAACTGTTTTTCCTGCTCTGTTTTGTCGGTGACGACGCAGCGAGAACGAGAAGGCCGGGTTCATCAGCCTCGTCTCGCGCTACCTCAGGTAATAATGCGAATCTGCCCCGCCTCCATGGTTACGCTGACGATTTGCTAACGGGTGGTTTCTGATGGCTGTGCTGGGTGGTGTGTCTGCAGCGGCGAGGCGGAGCAGATCGAGTGGAGCAAGATCCAGACCCCCACCGATGAGGTGGTGGTGCCCTACGACACCCTCGCGCCCCCTCCCGAAGGATCGTTTGTGTGAACGCTGAGCGCTGGATCGTGTGTGTGCTGCAGATCTCGACGCCATGAAGGCCCTGCTCGACAAGCTCGTGGTGCTCAAGCTCAACGGAGGCCTCGGCACCACCATGGGCTGCACCGGCACCAAGTGAGCACCCCACCCCACCCATCCTCTTCACTGCTCCAGATCAATTGATTCACCTTGCATATGTCTGGATCGTGCTACTTTCAGTTAGATTCGTCCCGACACTGTAGTCTCGCAGCTTGCATATGTGTGGATGGAGCTTGCATATTCTGGTTTCTTCGTGCGATCCTGCTGCTTATGATGGTCTCTGCCTGGTTATTAGAGGTTTTTTCTGCTAGTACTTCTTGTAAGGCAATATAATTGGTTGTTTTGTGCTGCTGGCCTAATTAAACATGATCAGTATGTATACTTCTTTGAGATAGACATTTCATGCATGTTTATGAGGTACGCATTCTACAGATGTCACAAAATATTGGTGGCAAAGTGTCTTCTTATCTTTATATTTGCTTAGCTAAAATCTTAGAGTAACAATAACTGTACTTGACAAGTAAACATTAGCATCTTAAATGATCATCTTAAATGATTAGCTAAAATGATGTAGGAGTAGTAGAAACTTCATGGTTGATCCTGATTGCTGAACATGGGAGATGCATCTTCTTTTGCATATCAATTACATAGTAGTACTATGTAATGCTTGCCGATGTGGTACATTCAATACTGGCAGCACTGGCCATTAATTACACTTGCCATTATTAAGTAGACAGAGATCGATGCATGGTACTTACAAAGGTAGTCTGATTAAAAAATCGGTCGTGCTCACGATCAGTATATATGCACTTGCTCGGTTCATTGTTAGCAGTTCTGCTACACAAACTAACTGACATTGCACAATAAAATGTAGCAGATTTGCAGCCCACTAGCACAAATTAATTATGCTGGTAACTTGGTGAAGGAACAAGTATAGGCATATGATTAAGTACACCGAATCGAATGATTGTCATCATCATCTGATCTGAATGCTAATAAACTGCTTTCATTTCATCTCTGCAGCTTGTGTTCTCTTCATCAACCACTGTCTACGGGTGGCCCGATGAAGTGCCCTGCACCGAGGAGTTCCCACTCTCCGCGACCAACCCTTACAGCCAAACAAAGGTACCACCCAAAGCCAGTAGTAGCGCTTGTTTTATGTCGCCTGTCAATGATATTTCTCTTGCGTGGCTGCTCACTAAGTACATTGAGAGAATCTGATCTGGTGCCTGTCGATGATTTTGCTTGTGCAACTTGTCATTGAAGACATCTGCCATGACCTCCAGTGCTCGGACCCTGACTGGAAGATCATACTGCCGAGGTACTTCAACCCGGTCGACGCTCACCCGAGTGGCTACATCGGGGACGGCCCACTTGGAGTCCCCAACAACCTGATGCCCTATGTGCAGCAAGTCGCTGTTGGGAGGCGGCCTGCACTGACGGTTTATGGGACCGACTACAACACGAAGGAGGATAGTGGAACTGGAACATTGTTGCACATCTCACATCTCGCAGGTCTCCTCCTCCTCCCCTGCCTCTCACTCGCTTCCCCTGCTTCTTCTCCGGGGCCTGGGCGCGCCTGCTCCTGCCCGAGCTCGGCTCCTGCCATTGCTGACCGTTTCCCTGGGCCATCTGGCCGGTTTCTTGCTGGATCCGACTGCGTTCTTGCTGTTTCGTTTAGGGTTCGGTCGATTTGCCGCTCAGATTCGTGGGTGCATTCTGCTGCGGTTCAACTGTGGTATCGTGTGTGTCTAGCTTTTTGTTTAGTTTAACTAGTATTTAAATTTATTAGTTAGTGAAGATTTGTGGTAATACTACTTGGGTAAACTAAAATCTTGTTGCTTGGAGGATTTAGATGGAGTGTTAACTGCGAATTTGTTGTGATTTGCAGCTATTTCTTCAAAGTAGCTATTGTCTGAATTTTTTTAACATCTGTAGTAAGTGGGGAGAAGAGAACCCCTGAGCTTATGAATGGGCGATTCATTTGTCTAGTAGGGGGACTAGCAAATCATCTACTGAGAGTTTGTATACTCAGTTATTAGTACACCTTGCCTTAAGGATCAGAATTTCTGATTCAGGGACCATGTTGATGCACAGTGCTGGTGTGATTTTTTTTACATGTGCGAGCATATAAATCAGTGAGTATAGCATTTGACATGTGCATCATGTCAAATTCGACCGAATCTAAGTTTTCTAAGTGCACACGAACAACTCCAGTGATCTTGTTCTCGGTTGCGAGGAGCAATTCTACCAGTATCTCTTCGTGTTTCAGCGTTTACTGTATTATTAGTATTACTTGGACAGTATCACTTCATTCTGTTGTTGTCACTGACCTGCTGCTTACTTGTATGGACAGCTTGAACTGAAAGCAAGAGTAGAAGCCCATGAGATGAGACGCAAGCAAAATATGCATGGTATTCTTCACTTCTAATATTTCAGTTCCACTATCCTGCTGCTTACCTGGCTGTTATTTTCATTGCTGCTGCTCTGTATAACAAATGTACTACTATCTATCTCATGGTGATCACTAAACTAAGGAGGCTTAACCTGATAATAACTTATTTTACATTAATAGCCTACAATGTTGTCTTGGAGCTTATTGCCCAAAATAATACCTCTACTTTTTGTGTCCTTCAGGAATGCGTATCCTTCAGGACAACTCAAGCCCCTCCTCCTCTCCTGTACATGAATGTGAGATGCTGCGCATGCAAGATCTGAGCCAAATGGCATATTGTAATCTTTTTATTGCTAGTTTTTATGTACGATGTCATGAAGATGTATGTTTGAAATGTTGCTTTGATAGCAAAATTGTATTCCTGTGTACATGCTGCTTTGACAGCAAAATTATGAAAATTTCTCAACAATATATATGGGCATAATTGTATTCCTGTGTACTGCGCCTGAAAAGGCTACAGCCAATTGATGATGTTACTAGAACCTGACAACTGGGACCCATCTGACTAGTGGACCCTTCTTTTGGGAAAAAAGAAAAACTAAATTCGTTTAGACAAAAAGGCCACAACCCAACAATAAAAAGGCTGCAATATTGGGCTTGGCCCATGAACCCAACCAAAAATTGATAGACAGAAAAAACACAAATAGGCTGAATTGTTGGGCTAGGCCCATGTAGAAAATCGAATTGGACCGGGCTGAATCTTGTGCCACATCAGATTGCCACACTGGATGCCTACGTGGCCTGCGGAGGTTGCTAGTGACCAAAACGCCACAGTGGACATATTTTGGTCATAAACGTTTGCGACCATTCCAGAAGAAAGGTCGCTATAGTCAGTTTACGACGCCCAGCTTTTGACCTTATGTTTTTGGTCACAAAAAGGTCATAAATGGAAATTTGTGACCTTTCAGTGACCAATAGTGGTGGTCATAAGTTGACATTTTTCTTGTAGTGGCGAAAAGAACGCAGAGCCGTCCGAGGAGCAGCCAATCTCGGGTAGGAAGACCAAGTCAAACTCCTGCCACGGCGAGAAGCTCGTACCACCGGCCTCCTGCCAGCACACACCCGAAAGAAGCGGACACCACCAAACTCGATGAGGGCCACTCATGGCAGCCGCAACTCTGACTTTCCGACCCCCAATCGGCTCCTCAGACCAGCTCCACCACCCTGCCTAACGCCAAGATCTCCACCACCCACCCTCTGCCCTGTCTCCACGCCCCTGGACGGAACCAAAGCCACACCTCAGGCCACCACCCGCCGGATCTCGTGCCATCGACCAGACCCAACCCGCGATCGCCACCCAAGGCTGCCTGGAGGACCGGTCGATCTGCCTAGGGCAACCACGCCGCCCCCGCGAGGACCAACACCCAGAGGGCAAACCACCATCGGAGATTAGTAGCCCTGCGCCGCCGGCCGCCCCTCAGCGCCAGATCCGGCCGAATCCAACTCGGCACCCGTCCGCGCGCCAGCTCCCTTGATGGGATCTCCGCAGCCGCTACACCACACCCGGGCGCAGGACGCCGGCCGGCCGCCACCATGCGGCCGCGCGCCACACTGTAGACCCGCCGCTTGCCACTGGACCCGCGGCAGCCCAACGTGGCCACCCGAGGGTGCCGCCCCGCGCTAGCCTCCCACAGGAAGAGGAGGAGGAAGGCCCCCACGCCGCCGCCGTAATAAAACTAATAAACAAATACCCGCGAAGTGTTGAAGCAAACTGCTTATATTCAAACAATCGACCATGGGAGCTGAGGCGAAACCATGCGATACATGGGGGTGTCTGAATCCGTATTGAGCGGAAGCAGATAAGGTTTATCGTTTATTCCATTGTTTAAGTTGTGAAATGAAACATGTGCAATTGTTTCGAGGATATATCTATATCCGCTAGCCTTAAGCCGACCATAATTTCTCTCTCCAATGATAGAAGATATAGCTGATACGGAAATTCTTGCTGATAGCAATGTTGATGTCCTGTCCATGCCCTCGTTCAAGTGGCCACCAAGATACGGACAGGACTACAGGAGGTAGAGAGAGGGACGCGACGCTTCCGCACACGCCGCCCGAAAATTATAATGTGTGGTGTGCAGCGCAGGAGCCGCGGCGGCGTCGGGATAAGGAAATGGAAGGCAATGCAGCAACTTGCACGACATCGGATGGATGGATGGGCGGACATGTGTGGCTGTACTTACATGTCGACTATACTCCCGTGGATGAAGACGCTGGACCTGGCTAGCGATCTTGCAGCCATATCATCACGTATTTCTTTTATAAAGAGAAAATAAAGGATCCGTAACATCCTTTTATTATTTTATTACTAGTAGAATGCCCCTGCCTTCCTACAGGCTTTTAATTTTTTTTACTTGCTGCATATATAAACATTTTTTTTGGAGAAAAGGCAGGAGCCCGACTTTATAAATAAAGCCACCAGGCAGAGTTACAGCAACAGAACCAACACCCAGAACGAGTTCAACAGCCATAAATCATAAGTAGCATTACAAGGCATTCAGCCTAACATGGCACACAGGCCAGCACTTCACCAAAAAGCATCGGGGTAAACTTAGGGAGCTGCCCTTGGAGTACGCTGCAGAAGGAATGACGCCGTAGATTTCATTTTGGATGACATGTCGTCGAAGGCCTGAAGGTCCCCTTCCTTAGTCAATAATCTCCACTGCTGCAAAAAGACATTGGCTTTAAATAAGCAGCTGACAGGGTTAGCCGAAAAAATGCGTTCAATCGTGAACTTGTTCCTAATAGTCCACAAAGACCACCCGATCGCAGCCCAACCAACTAAGAAGACCCGCTTGGACTGCCCAGATAAGGAATTGGAATATCGCCTAAGGTCCTCAAAGGAGGAAGGAGCCCATATGACATGAAGCCAAAGTCTGATGCAACACCACATGAGTTTAGCTAAGGAGCAATGGAAGAAAATATGGTCAGTATTCTCAAGAGCCCCACAAAGAACGCACCTATCAGTGCCCGGCCCATTCCTTTTCTTAATTTGATCGGCCAACATGAGGGAAACATTTAGTGCCGGTGGACTGGCTGAATCTTCGGCTGGGCTCACGCACATCACACGGTCAAAGCTGATTGAACAGGTCACACGGACACAAGCGGGGTGGGACCACACACCGAGCAAGCCTTATCTTTTCACGCATACTCTCCTTCACTCGTCCACAACGGACGCCATCTTCTTTCTCCGCACCGCCCGTTCATGGCCATGCCGTCGCCGCGACAAGCCGTGAGCTGTCCTAGCAAGCAAGTGCCACCTTGGGGGCGGGTTGACGCCACGCTGCTCCCACCACCGACCATTACCAACGCTGGTGCTGAGCCATGGCGGGACGCTACCAGCTGCTCACCGCCGGTGCTAGAGCCGACCAGTGTTGGAGCTACAACCAGCAACTTTTGTTGCTACAACCGACCACATCAGATGCTGGAACCGGACGCCTTTTTTGCTACAACTGGTGGAAGCAATGACAGTGGTAGTTATTTTTGCTGGAACGGGCATCTGGATTTGCTGGAACCAGTGATCAAATTTGCTACATTCGCCGGGACGACCAATTTTACTACTACGAGCGCTGCAACGGGAGCTGCAACCGCGGTTTTGTTTTGCTACTATGGGCGACCAATTTTACTGCATCGGTGACGGCGGGACGACATGGCCGCCAGCATGGCTTGCCGCAACCAGGCAAGGGGAGCTACAACCATGGCCACAAGAGCTGGAACCGCCGTCCAGTGGAGCTGCAAGGCGACCCCCCTGAGGCTGGGATGTTGCAACCGTTGTCCGGCGTGCTGGAACCGCGGTGTAGTGGAGCTGCAAGGGGAGGGGGCGAGCTCTTGATTTTTTGGGATGATGCGACCGTGGACCGGTGGAGCGAGATTGGTGCTGGAACCAGTCCGACGGAGCGCCGGCGACGCTGCTCCTCGGAGTTGCGGTGGTCACCACCGGCAGTGCTGGAACTTTCCATCAAGGATGATGGAAACGCCCGGCGAAAAAGCTGCATCCACTCGACGACGACGGGAGCGCGGTGGCGCGGGCGGCCGACGAGGACGAGCGCGGCGCCGCGGGCGGCCGGCGAGCATGGGCGGCGCAGGGGCAAACGCGGAGTCACAGCTGGTCAGCGAGGGGAGGAAAGCAGGAGGCTTGGGGGAGCTGTCTAGAGGAAGAAGACGAGCGCACGGGGGGTGAGGGGAGGAATCGTGCGGTGTAGACGCACGCATCGTGCGGCTAGGGACTGACCTACCGAATGATTCGGCCGGTGCGCCGACGCCTATTGGTGCCCTAAACATAATGCATGTCAAATTTCACATATATAGAAAAATTGAATTTCAATTTGTTTGCAATCTATTTAGATAAGAAATGTAATCAATGACTATACTATTACTTCTTATGCACAAAATAAAAGAAGTGCTTGGTTAAAAAAAGTGGTAAGAAAACATAGGGCAACTTTATTGTGCATTGCATTACAAATGATATATACTAGATAGCATCTGGATGCCCTTTTATGCAGGTGCTATCTATCAAATGACCGCATCAGCTCAAGGAGCATGTCCATTTATATTATTCATTAACTAGCAAAAATGTCCGTGTGTTGCAATGGGTGAAGAAATACACGTACCTAACCCAATAAACATGGTTCAAAACTCCTCCCTCCCACATACACACATAGGTGAGCACTATTAAAAATGCTTATGCATTGCAACATGTGAAAAAATATGCATACCTAACCCAATAAACATGGCTCGAGACCCCTACCTCGCACACACACATAGGTGAGAATTATTTGAGGGTCTTTGCTAGAAGGAAGGAATCGAGCCAATCATCGAAAACATCAAATAATCACCTATACGAAATGAAGAACTCATCCTCTTTCCATCTTTGCCAAGACATGTTGGGTGGCTCCTACAATAAAAGGACATGTTGAGTGTAAAATATTGCTCAGCTGAAGATATGAACTGTAGATGAAGTATATATAGTTAGGAAGTAATATTAGCCTACATGACAATGGTGAATACATGCAGTGTGATATCCATAACCTAGAAGAAGAAAAATCTGTAGATAGCAGGAGTGTAGGTCGAAATTCTCCCATATGATGGAAATTGTAGTGGTTTAGTGCACAATGGATGTAAGGGAGTTACAGAACCTATGTAATCCAACAATATTTAGGGCTGCTTGGATGTAAGGGAGTTACAGAACCTATGTAATCCAACAATATTTAGGGCTGCTCCGTGCTCAATATTTGGCTCCAGTATGTGTTAGATTTGAAATATGGACAGAGCAAAATCAGACTATACACACATACTATTCTCTAGCTTGAAACAGATTGACGCGAGCACCGATGATGTAAAGCACGTACATCCTCTCTTTTTCAATTACAAATATTGGGTAGCATTAAAAATTATTATGTTTTTTCTGGAAAGAAAACCTATAATTATTCAACTGTTTGTACTTCTTTCCGCTTTTTGCATTTTTAGAGATCTTGTTGCACATATATTTTTGAGAAGAGCTAAAAGGAAATCGTGATTTCAGGCCAAGTAATATCAATCTTTCAATCATTGTACTAACCTTTAGTAAAAAAATGATGTCACATAATTGGCGTAATCATTTGCACTTGAACTTCAATTAACAAGTGCTTGCGATGGTAGCAACATGATAAAGAACCACATCAGTTGCCTCTCTCATCTCACACATATGTTCTTCCATGTAATGAAAAGAGGAATAGTATTTTTGTCGGTAAGATTTAACACAATCAATCCGTATTACGACACAAAGGTCTAGCAAACAATCAACTATCGTAACTACAACTGAATATAATTTAAGAACGTCAAGCAGTAAAAGTAAGAAAAAACTATAAGCAAGCAGGGAGAAAGTAGGATGCACTTGGGCAGAATTGGAGAGGAGGTGTAGGAAGGACTTGCGTTGTTCCTGTTCTCTTAAAGCGCAGGCGCCTGTACTCCTGGTTATCCACAAAGGCAAGTGCATGGCTAGCAGTATACATTAGAATATTGCCATGCAAGCTATACATCTAACTAAACGTGAGCTTAATATACTTAAACTGATGTAGGGGATAAAACAAAGTTAAGGTATCCCCCTTCAGTAACCTTTTCAAAAAATAAAAATGCTTCATAGCTTTACACCAGATTAGTTGAGCTACCTCAAAAGTTCTTTTTCAGATTACCCCAAGAACAAAGCTAGAACTTCGTATCTCTAATACCTCTACTTAAAAAGGCATTTCAAATACTCACAAAACCTATCAACACCATTACATCAACACTTTCAGTAGATATTCGCATCTTCAAATAATAGTATAATTGTAAGGTGAATAAATCAGCTAGTTTTTCCGTACTTGCTTATCTCGTCGCGTCCGGTCAGTTCAGAAAGTAGTCTAGTTAGTCTTCACTCTTCAGAGGTGCATGATTGCTAGAAAAAACTCATGTCGCATCAGCAAGGTCAGGTTGTGCCAACAACACACTGTAAGTGTTTACAGGGCCTCGTCCACCCCGGAAACACAGGTATGCTTGTCGACGTTTCCCTGGAAGACCAGCGTGTTGCATCTGAGAACCTCATCACAACATGTGTAACCCGTGAGCGACGCAAGGAGCCCTGCTGCACAAGCTACTCCTACGTGTTGCACATTTGGCGTTGGTTCCCTTCAAACTCCAAACAAACATACGTCCAGGCTTAATCAATGTGTAGTGGTGGCGGCTCGGACCCACTCGTGATTCCCTGGACTGGATGCATTGGATGCTCACACTTCAATTATACTGGTCCATGACATTGAGCTCTCTTAGATCGATCAATTGGTTATTTCTTTCTCTATAGCTGCCGATCAATCCTAGCCAACGAAACATACTCGGATTGCATGCGGCTATCTCCGTCGGTGCTACGTCTAACTTGACTCGTTCTCTTCCCTTTTCCCCTCTTCTCTTCTCTAATTCCTGCAATGTGCAGATCTTTGATCATCCATATTCAGATCAGTGGCACCTCGTCGCCTATCACCAGAGAAACTTGCTGGTATGGCTCGTTCAGTTTAAATGCTTGACCAAAACAACTCCAAATCAGTATGGCTCGAGCATTTTGAAGGACGTACCTTGGCTAGAGCACGGACGGGCGTACTTTGAAAGAACGACAAGACTACAATGTCAAGCATGGACCGAACAGCGCAATTTGGCCGGGGTTTAGGTTGAAGGAGTAGATATGTATTTATATGTGCGTACACTATCCTCTATGCAACGGCCAAAGGAGACCCTGCCGGGCACCCTATGGACGCAAGAACTGGAGGGATTGGATCAACGAAGGGAAAGGAGATTGGATCAACGATAGGGTTGGATTGGATGATAGAAAAGGACGGAGACTGGGTTGGATCAAGCAGCGCATCGTCCTCCTGTTTCTCCTGTTATTTTTTGGAGGGGGCGTGCTCTTGAGGAAGAAGGAGATCATGGATTAGATAAAAGAAAGAAGAGGAAGGAGACCGAGTCTGCCTTTTGTTTTTGTTTTTTTGGTAAGGAGACCGAGTGCTGCGGCAGCGCGTCGTGGGCAGGCTCAGCCCAATAGCGCTTCCTCCTTTTAACAAAATCAATGGCCCAATTATGTCAAAACACACAAAAAACTAATAATCGTATGGAGAACTATGAAAGTCTTCTTCTTTTAATATTAGGTCGGGATTAAAAAAGAAACATGGATGATCGTGTTCCCTTAGAAAATATAGTCCAAGTTACCACAACTAGAAATTTGATTGCATTACACAATTGCGTGGCAAACTATTACATATGAAATTAGAGGCTTGGAACCATATATGGTACAATTTAGGAACTACTTCAACAAAATACCTACCTCCTACCATTTAGGAACCACAGCAACACAAAACATTTCAACCACTCCGCATCTACCATTCATAGCTCAATATATTTTGGGCAGACCCCATCTACCTTTCTTGACGCAAAAGGATTGTGGCCCCCGCGGCTGCAGTCAACTCATAGGATCTTTATTCTTTGAATGCCATGAGAAAAATCATCCAGTGATATAATTGGTGATCGTAAATGGCATAGTAAATTATTGATCAGAGTTACTTGATATTTTCATATACAATATCTACATGGTAATGTATTTATAATCAATATTTTCTATTTACCATCCCCTCATCTCGGGTGCAACTGCATTAGCTTGATCAAACAACACCCTACTCAAGGCAGTCATAGAGTGTGCTCTAATTAGAAACATAGCAATCAAGTATTAGGCAATTTCCTCGAAAGTGATCATAACAATCAAGTCATGGAAACAGTCTCTTGCAGAAATGTAGGGAAAGACTGCGTACTAAAGACCCAAAGTGTTTTCTGCAGGGAAAGACTACGTACTAAAGACCCAAAGTGGCCGAACCCTTCTCTGGACCCTGCGCAAGGGGGAGCTACATGCACCGGGCTACCCCCTTTTTTGATCATATAAAACCAACAATAATGAATAAGATGATATTGTTTACTAATATGTTTTGCTCTCAGCATGGTAAGCACTCTGACAATCATTGCATACAACTATGGCATTCCTCTGTTCATGACAACATAGTGGGTATTACAAATATCACACTTGCATTCCCTAGCACGCTTGTCAACTACAAGGACCTCATATTATGTTGGAACTACTAACAGTCTCTGGCCATTGAATCCAATAGCCGAGCACAACATAGTGGGCATCCTAGTTTATTTTCTTGTAAGTAAGCCAATAAGCTATTACCAAACTTTTCCATTAGACCAACTTTGATCGAAAGACAAAATACAAAAAGATCTCAAAGTTGCAAGAGAGGAATATTGACTCTCGACGTGAATAACTACTTCAATGAAATTGATTTATTTTTACATAATCCTTGACCACAATAACAATGCATAATATTGTTTTCCCTTCAGAGTAAGTTCGCCCAAAATAAGAGGTACATATGGAAACTTCTGCACCAACTGTGAAGAGATTTGTCGCTTGAATCATAATCCGAGAGTAAAAAGGATGTGTTTATACTACATCTATATGAAGGAACTGATGTAGGCGACTAATTAAATTATATTAGGTCCCATACCAATAATTTGTAATTACATTAATTAACCACCTCATTCATAAAAAAATACCACCATAGGAATGTTAATGCAATGTGAATGGCATCAACTATCATTAGTGTGTCAGAAACATAACCATGGAACCTGGAACTGAAATGCAAAAAATGGGAAATTGTTCTTTAAACTATGTACAAGATTTTTTTGACTACTAAACAATGCGGAAGAAAATCTAAATGGCCATACTTTATAGTCTCCCCAACCATCTCTACTGATTTTGTAATAATAATTTCGTTGTCGCTAGCTAGACAAGAAAACGGTCACAAACGTGATACAAAATTAAAGCAAATAATCTATTGCTTCATATGGAACATCTCTGGAACACGAAAAATGGAATGATTAGACAAACAGCTCATCAAACTTGAAGCTCTTCCAAAATATAATCCAGCCATGTATGGCGCAAATGCAATAGTCACAATTTGTACTCACTTTAGTGACAACTCTGTTACATTAACAATTCATTTTCCAGTGTAATTACAATATTTTCTTGTTTATCTCGAGAAAAACCTTATCGAAGCAATCTTCTGTCAGGTGTAGTTAGGAGGGTAGATCCTTACAGTTCATAGTTTAGATGCATCAGCCAACACACATAAAGATTAGAGGCATGCACATGACGCGATTGGAAAGGTAAAAGAATCACTCAATTTAGAACTTTATTTGAAACAAAATAATCAGTTCTAAAATGACATATATAAAATAATACTTGAAGCAAAAAAACTCCTTTTCTTCCTAGCTTCATTATTTCAAGGTAAATGGCATCCCCTTGAACCATGAATCGGGACTTCTGACCAACAAAATCATATATGAAATATTCCATATGATTGTCTACACTTGTCACAATTCAAAAATAAAACATATCGTTGAAAATAGATGGCCTCTTCTTTATGGCAACAAATATGTAGGAAAACACACCAAGTTCTTCCCATGAGTCAAACTTATGTTAGCACTTAGTACTCAAGTGTAAAGACGACCATCTCAGATCTACACAAATCTTTTGTCATGTTCATGAAATCAGGAAATCGAGAGACTGATTTTTACATTTGACTTGACCTCAAAATGTGGTTATGGATCCATTAGTTAACTTGTGAATCTTGACACGTTGATCACCATACCTAGAAGTAAAGGAGAGTACTTAAGGAGAATTAACATTCTAGTATGAAAGCTTAGTAGTTTATAATCATAAGATCAAATATCAAAAACATCTTTAAATTATGATGAGAAACAAATGTAGAACTACATATGATCGAGAATAAAACACTACTGCAGGATGCTGCTAACGCGACACTACGATCAGAGACCGTTTGACAAAACTGTGTGCGATGCATTAATCGCAAACAAGGATGTAAAAAACATGTCAAAAAAGATGCAAAACGTCTGCGATGGCGCAGACATCAAATATGGTTTAGATTTTAGTTACGTGTGCAATGCGGGGCATATGATTGATCCATCCGAACTGTTTGCGATTAGACAAAACAATAGAAATGGGCAGCCATATCAATGTGTGTGCGATATATGACATACAGTTTGCTCCGACGAACTATTTACTATTTGGGAATGCAACAGAAACAGCCAGCCAGATCAAGGTGTGTGTGTGTGTGTGATATACGGCATACAATTCACTCAAACGAACTGTTTTTATTAGGGAACACAACATAAACCGTTCAACTTAACAAGATGTGTGTGATATGCGGTAGACAGTTCACATAGATGAACTGCATGCGATGAGCCAAAAAAACACAAATGATTCATGTAAACAAGATGTGTGTGATATGCGGCAAACAACCCACTCGGATGAACTGTTTACGATGAGAAAATATTATACACATGGTTACTAGAGTAATTCATGTGCGATTCTGTGTGTACTAAAAACTTTGAAAATGCATACTAGTTGCTTGCGATGGCTAGGAGTATCGCACATGATGCGTGTGCGAGTACTCGTGTGCGATGGTTAGTAAGTTACACATATGTTTCCTTATGTTAACACATGTCCGGTAACACGTGACACTGTATATGGTTGTCGGGTTGTGTCCTCAAGTCTTCTCGCACTCCAGTGAAGGCTTCCCGCGCTCCACAAGGGTGAATTGTAAAATCCGCAAACCCCTAGACAGCTGCTAGCTATAAATAACCACAGCAATGGCCGCTAGCGGTGACTCACTACTGATCCACTTGCTAGTTAGCTACCCACACATACCGGCATACCCCCAACGGCCGACGACAGGATGGAGTTGCGCGACGGGGATAGGCGCCAGAGACCATAGTTTAGGTTAATTAATTATACCTCCAGAGCCGGATGATTCCAGCTCTGGAGGTATAATTAATTAACGCAATCTAAGATCAAATAAATAAAGCTTCCCCAATGTGATCATGCGCTGGCCCCAACCACTAGCAGAGCGCGCGCGGAGGGACGACGCGACCCGAGCGAGACTTGGCGCCTAAACGGTGAGCAAAGCATAGAGGGACATGACTCGAGGGAGCCTAAATGGAGAACACGCAAAGCCATGCGAGCAGAGCGCGCCGCGGCCGCCTAAACGGCGAGCAAGCACACTCATAATTATTGCATATAGCAGATGAACATAGTCGGGAATAGCCGTCTAACAATATTATTTTCGATGACATACATTAATATATTCTTAGTTAAATCTAAGGTCAAAGTATGGTACTACAAAATACTAAGGGGCCAATAAAGAATAAACCATGACAGAGGTAGTACCTATACGAACACAGACGCCCAGTATGAAAGAAAATGTGGGTCATACCCTAGTTGAAAAGGGTGACAATGTCTAACTCCAGCTTACAAAAGGTACAAAAGCACGAGGATTAACTGTTCATCAGGTTTACACATAACCCAGATTGAACAGGGTAATAACATCTAACTCAACCAATGTTTTTTGGCAGTCACAATTAAATGGATCGGTCCGATCCATAAAATCAAGATCCTAGTACAAAAGATCTACTGGTTCATGATGACGACAAGTTGTTGTAAATATAAGACGAGCACGATTAGAAGCCCTTAGGTCCACTTGAAACTTCTTTTTATGTTGTTCCACACACAGTTTCGTGATAAATTTCTTGTTGAAAAACTTAATCCTCACGGACAATAGCGCCCTCACATTCAACATGAAGAATATGACAAAGATAGTGTTGGCACTGTTGTATGCATATCCTTCCAGTGTTACTGTATTCAAATGAATGTCATGAGATACGAGAAAATCCCGGTGCTTCTTGACCCATCGATTGGTTATATGATAACCCACAAGTATAGGGGATCACAACAGTTTTCGAGGGTAGAGTATTCAACCCAAATTTATTGATTCGACACAAGGGGAGCCAAAGAATATTCTCAACTATTAGCAGCTGAGTTGTCAATTCAACTACACCTAGAAACTTAATATCTGCAGCAAAGTATTTAGTAGCAAAGTAATATGATAGTGGTGGTAACGGTAGCAAATGTAATAGTTTTGGTTTTATAGTGATTGTAACAGTAGCAACGGAAAAGTAAATAAGCGAAGAACAATATATGAAAAGCTCATAGGCAATGGATCAGTGATGGATAATTATGTCGGATGCGATTCCTCACGCAATATTTATAACATAGGGTGACACAGAACTAGCTCTAGTTCATCAATGTAATGTAGGCATGTATTCCGAATATAGTCATACGTGCTTATGGAAAAGAACTTACATGACATCTTTTGTCCTACCCTCCCGTGGCAGCGGGGTTCTATTGGAATCTAAGGGATATTAAGGCCTCCTTTTAATACAGCACCAGACCAAAACATTAACACATAGTGAATACATGAACTCCTCAAACTATGGTCATCACCGATAAGTATCCCGATTATTATCACTTCAGGGTTAACGGATCATAACACATAATAGGTGACTATAGACTTGCAAGATAGGGTCAGGACCTCTCATATATTCATGAAAACATAATAGGTTCAGATCTGAAATCATGGCACTCGGGCCCTAGTGACAAGCATTAAGCATAGCAAAGTCATAGCAACGTCAATCTCAGAACATAATGGATACTAGGGATCAAACCCTCACAAAAATAACTCGATTACATGATAAATATCATCCAACCCTTCACCGTCCAGCAAGCCTACGATGGAAGTACTCACGCACGGCAGTGAGCATCATGAAATTGGTGATGGAGGAAGGTTGATGATGACGATGGCGACGGATTCCCCTCTCCGGAGCCCCGAACGGACTCCAGATCAGCCTTCCAGAGAGAGATTAGGGCTTGGCGGCGGCTCCGTATCGTAAAACGTGATGAATCCTTCTCTTTGATTATTTCTCCCCGAAAGTGAATATATGGAGTTGGACTTCAGGTCGGTGGAGCGCCAGGGGGCCTACCAGGTAGGGAGGCGCCCCCACCCTCGTGGACAGGGTGTGGCCCCCCTAAAGTGGATTACTTCGCCAATATTTTTTATATATTCCAAAAATAATCTCCGTTGATTTTCAGGTCATTCCGAGAACTTCTATTTCTGCACAAAAATAACACCATAGCAATTCTGCTGAAAACAGTATCAGTCCGGGTTAGTTCCATTCAAATCATGCAAGTTAGAGTCCAAAACAAGGGCAAAAGTGTTTGGAAAAGTAGATACGTTGGAGACGTATCAACTCCCCCAAGCTTAAACCTTTGCTTGTCCTCAAGCAATTCAGTTGATAAACTGAAAGTGATAAAAAAACTTTTACAAAGTCTGTTTGCTCTTATTGTTGTAAATATGTAAAGCCAGCATTCAAGTTTTCAGCAAAGATTATGAACTAACCATATTCGCAATAACATTTAGGTCTCATGTTTACTCATATCAATGGCATAATCAACTAGTGAGCAATAATAATATATCTCGGATGACAACACTTTCTCAAAACAATCATAATATGATAGAACAAGATGGTATCTCGCTATCCCTTTCTAAGACCGCAAAACATAAATGCAGAGCACCCCTGAAGATCAAGGGCTGACTAGAAATTGTAATTCATGGTAAAAGAGATCCAGTCAAATCATACTCAATGTAAACTAACAATAATACATGCAAATGACAGCGGTGCTCTCCAACTGGTGCTTTTAATAAGAGGATGATAACTCAACATAAAAGTAAATAGATAGGTCCTTCGCAGAGGGAAGCAGGGATTTGTAGAGGTGCCAGAGCTCGATTTTAAAATAGAGATGAATAATATTTTGAGTGGTATACTTTCATTGTCAACATAACAACCGAGAGATCTCGATATCTTCCATGCTACACACATTATAGGCGGTTCCCAAGCAGAATGGTAAAGTTTATACTCCCCCACCACCAACAAGCATCAATCCATGGCTTCCCCGAAACAACGGGTGCCTCCAACTAACAACAATCCTGGGGGAGTTTTGTTTGCAATTATTTTGATTTGATTTGAGCATGGGACTGGGCATCCCAGTGACCAGCCATTTTCTCGTGAGTGAGGAGCGGAGTCCACTCCTCTTGAGAATAACCCGCCTAGCATGGAAGATACAGACAACCCTAGTTGATACATGAGCTATTCGAGCATACAAAAAAGAATTTTTATCTGAAGGTTTAGAGTTTGGCACATACAAATTTACTTGGAACGGTAGGTAGATACCGCATATAGGAAGGTATGGTGGACTCATATGGAATAACTTTTTGGGTTTATGGAGTTGGATGCACAAGCAGTATTCCCACTTAGTACAAGTGAAGGATAGAAAGAGACTAGGAAGTGACCAGCTAGAGAGCGACAACAGTCATGAACATGCATTAAAATTAATCAACACCGAATGAAAGCATGAGTAGGATATAATTCACCATGACCATAAATATCATGGAGTCTATGTTCATTTTGTTTCAACTACATGCGCGAACATGTGCCAAGTCAAGCCACTCGAATCGTTCAAAGGAGGATACCACCCTATCATACCACATCACAACCATTTTAATAGCATGTTGGCATGCAAGGTAAACCATTATAAACTCCTAGCAAATTAAGCATGGCATATGCAACTATAATATCTAATTACCATTGCAAACATGTTTCATTCATAATAGGCTGAATTAGGAACGATGAACTAATCATATTTACAAAAACAAGAGAGGTCGAGTTCATACCAGCTTTTCTCATCTCAATCAGCTCATCATATATCGTCATTATTGCCTTTCACTTGCACAACCGAATAGTGTGGATAATAATAATAATAGTGCACGTGCATTGGACTAAGCTAGAATCTGCAAGCATTCAATACATGGGAGAATACAAGGTAATATGGGCTCTTTGTTAGATCAACAATAATGCATATGAGAGCTACTCAACATTCTCATCAAGGTCTTCTCCTCTCGACCCCCAAGGAAAAGAAAGGAAATAAAACTATTTACACGGGAAAGCTCCCAACAAGCAAAAGAAGAACGAGAAATCTTTTTGGTTTTCTTTTTAATTACTACTACAAGCATAGAAAGTAAACTAGCTAAAAGCTACAACTAATTTTTTTTGTTTTTTATTAAGGTTTTTCAAACACACAAGAAGAAAGCTTAAAAAGAAAATGAACTAGCATGGATGATACAGTGAAAAAATATGAGCGCCGACAATTGGCATGAGTGTGTGAATATGAATGTAATGTCCATGAGAAATACGTACTCGCCAAGATTAGGCTTTTGGCCTAAGTTGGTCTGTGCCCATGGATCAAAACTGCCCTCTCCGATGTACTGAGGAGGGTCTTCGAGGTGCCACTGGTTGGCGATCTCCTCCGGATCCCATTGATAAACAGACTGACGGTGAGGATCAGATAGTGGCTCCTGCTCTGGAGCTGATGTCTGGCACTGGTATGCCTGAACGGCCTCCGGCTAAACAAGGTACGTGCCTGAAAATATGTTGAACAAAGAGGGAACACGCAAGGTAATAGTCTCAGAGTGATTCTTACGAAACATTAGTCTATAGTTAAGCATATTCTTCTTATTCTTAACAATAAAATCATGTGCTACAATGCTCTTATAATCTAGCAAAATATGAGGCAACAACTTTTCCTCTTTCTCATAATGCCTAATAGGTATGTTAAAGTGTGCAGCAAGGCGCGAGGCGAAGATGCCTCCTAGGACGGGACCCTTTGTATGGTTCAGATTTAACCGTTTAGCAACAATAGCGCCTAAACTGAAAGTGGTGTCATGAAACAAAGCATGGCGCAAAATAACAATATCAGGGGCACTAAGATTTCCACAGTTCCCGCGACCAATTAAGCATCTACTAGCAAATATTGCAAAGTAACGTAGAACAGGAAAATGTATGCTAGTGATTCTTGCATCGAAAACTTTTCACATTTCCCGTACAACAATTATATCAATAAATCCCTCCACGTCATTACGATGTGGTTCCTCTATGCTACCCTTAAAAGTTATCCTACAAACCCGGCAAAAATCATAAAGTGACATCTCCTTATGCTCATCATATAAATAAAATTCCACCGAAGGTGGTGATCTCCTAGCATGGAAATGAAATTTTGCACAAAAATATTGGTGAGTAAGAGATACTGTTCGCGCCAGTCGTGGAGGAAGTCGGTGAGGCCTGCATTCTCAGGCAAATAATAAAAAATCTTCATGAATCCCGGCTTCTCTCAAGAACTCATCACAAGGCCATTCACACGGCCAAACCTTCGTAGCACGAGGGATATTATACTTGGGCTTCTTATTCTCTTCACTTTGCTTATCCTTTGAGCTTCGGCTCGATGATACCCTCAAAAATCTCTTCATCTTTTTCTGAAAATTTCTGAAATTTTTAGTGACTCAAAATAAAAGTGAACCAAACTCAACAAAATTGATAGCAACTACTCCTACAAGTGTCTAGAGGCTATATCATGCATTAGAAATACTTTTGACCACATAAATTTGACATGCAAGCTCAGAACAGGGTCACCTAAACAGCAAAAATTGGCAATAAATAAAGCACTAGAACAAAAACTAATTGGACCATTGGAGGAGTCACATACCGAAGAACAATCCGCCAAAGCAGTTTTGTGAATGGAGCTTTGAGCAAGGAGATCGAAAATGGCAGCAAGATGAGCAAGAACTCGGGTTTGAGCTGGTGGATGATTTTTTCTGGAGCAAGACGAAGTGTATGGGTGCAAGAATAAGTGGAGGGGACTCACGTGGGGTCCACGAGGCAGGGGGCATGCCCAGGGGGGTAGGCGCACCCTCCACCCTCGTGGGCACATGGTGGGTCTCCCTGATGTCTTCTCAGTGCCAAAAATTCTTAAATATTCTGGAAAATATCACATTTCATTTTCAGGGCATTTGGAGAACTTTTATTTTCGGGTATTTTTTATTGCAAGGATAATTCAAAAAACAGAACGAAAATACTATTTTTGCTTTATTTAATATAAATAACAAAAAAAATAAAAGGAGGGTATAGAAGGTTGTGCTTTCTAACTTCATCCATCTCATGCTCATCAAAAGGAATCCACTAACAAGGTTGATCAAGTCTTGTTAACAAACTCATTCCGAATCGCATGAAAGTGGAGAAATTTCGAATAACACTAGGTTACCTCAACGGGGATATGCATGTCCCCCACAATAAGAATATCATATTTCTTCTTGACAGCAGGAAGAGGAAATTCGAAACCTCCAATAGTGATTGTTGAAAATTTTCCAATAGAATTGATACTGTGGACTTGAGGTTGTTTCCTCGGAAAGTGTACCGTATGCTCATTACCATTAACATGAAAAGTAACATTGCCTTTGTTCCAATCAATAACAGCCCCTGCAGTATTCAAAAAGGGTCTACCAAGGATAATCGACATACTATCGTCCTCGGGAATATCAAGAATAACAATGTCCGTTAAAATAGTAACGTTTGTAACCACAATAGGCAGATCCTCACAAATACCGACATGCATAGCAGTTGATTTATCAGCCATTTGCAAAGATATTTCAGTAGGTGTCAACTTATTCAAATCAAGTCTACGATATAAAGAGAGAGGCATAACACTAACACCGGCTCCAAGATCACATAAAGCAGTTTTAACACAGTTTCTTTTAATGGAGCATGGTATAGTTGGTACTCCGGGATCTCGTAGTTTCTTTGGTATTCCACCCTTAAAAGTATAATTAGCAAGTATGGTGGAAATTTCAGCTTCCGGTATCTTTGTTTTATTAGTAACAATATCCTTCATGTACTTAGCATAAGGGTTCATTTTAAGCATATCAGTCAGACGCATATGCGAAAAGACAGGTCTAATCATTTCAGCAAAGCGCTCAAAATCCTCATCATCCTTTTTCTTGGATGGTTTAGTAGGAAAAGGCAAGGGTTTCTGAACCCATGGTTCTCTTTCTTTACTGTGCTTCCTAGCAACAAAGTCTCTCTTATCATAACGTTGATTCTTTGTTTGTGGGTTATCAAGATCAACAGCAGGTTCAGTCTCTACATCATTATCATTGCTAGGTTGAGCATCAACATGAACATCATCATGAACATTATCACTAGGTTCATGTTCATTGCCCGATTGTGTTCCAGCATCAGAAATAGAAATATCATTGGGATTCTCAGGTGTGTCAGCAACAGGTTCACTAGAAGCATGCAAGGTCCTATCATTTTTCTTTTTCTTCCTTTTAGAAGGACTAGGTGGATCAACATTAGTTCTCTAAGAATCTTGCTCAATTATCTTAGGATGGCCTTCAGGATACAAAGGTTCCCGAGTCATTTTACCCCCTCTAGTCATAACTCTAACAACATTATCATTTTTCTTATCTTTTAATTCATTGAGCAAATCATTCTGAGCCTTAAGTACTTGTTCTACTTGAGTGGTAACCATAGAAGCATGTTTACTAATAAGTTTGAGTTCACCTTTAACTCTAGACATATAATCACTCAAATGTTCAAGCATATCAGCATTGTGTTTCAATTGTCTACCAAAATAAGCATTGAAGTTTTCTTGTTTAACAATAAAATTATCATACTCGTCCAAGCTTTGGCTAGCAGACTTATTACGAGGAATAACCTTCATCAAATCTATAGAGAGAATTTACCTTTACTACAGGTGTCGGATTATTAAGACCATGAATTTCTTCAATAGGTGGTAAATTCTTAACATCTTCAGCTTTAATACCTTTTTCTTTCATAGATTTCTTTGCCTCTTGCATATCTTCAGGACTGAGAAATAGAATACCCCTTTTCTTTGGAGTTGGCTTAGGAGTTGGTTCAGGAAGTGTCCAATCATTTTCATTACTCAACATATTATTCAATAGAAATTCAGCTTGATCAATAGTTCTTTCCCTAAAAACACAACCAGCACAACTATCCAGGTAGTCTCTGGAAGCATCGGTTAGTCCATTATAAAAGATCTCAAGTATTTCATTTTTCTTGAGAGGATGATCAGGCAAAGCATTAAGTAATTGGAGAAGCCTCCCCCAAGCTTGTGGGAGACTCTCTTCTTCAATTTGCACAAAATTATATATTTTCCTTAAAGCAGCCTGTTTCTTATGAGCAGGGAAATATTTAGCAGAGAAGTAATAAATCATATCCTGGGGACTACGCACACAACCAGGAGCAAGAGAATTAAACCATATTTTAGCATCACCCTTTAATGAGAATGGAAACAACTTAAGGATAAAGTAATAGCGAGTTTTCTCATTCTGAGTGAACAGGGTGGCTATATCATTTAATTTAGTAAGATGTGCCAGAACAGTTTCAGATTCATAGCCATAGAAAGGATCAGATTCAACCAAAGCGATTAAGTCAGGATCGACAGAGAAATCATAATCCTTATCGGAAATAAAGATAGGTGAAGTAGCAAAAGCAGGGTCATATTTCATTCTAGCATTCAAAAGCTTTTCTTTAAGCTTAGCTAATAATTTCTTAAGATCAGATCTATCATTGCATGCTAAGAAGTCTCTAGCAGTTTCTTCATCCATAACATAACCCTCAGGCACAACAGGCAATTCATATCTAGGGGGAGAATCTTCATCATCACTTTCATCAATATTATCAGTTTCAATAATTTCATTCTCTCTAGCCCTAGCAAGTTGTTCATCAAGAAATTCACCTAGTGGCATAGTATTATCAAGCATAGAAGTAGTTTCATCATAAGTATCATGCAAAGCAGAAGTGGCATCATCAATAACATGCGACATATCAGAATGAATAGCAGGAGTAGGTGTCTCAAGTTTACTCAAAACAGAAGGTGAATCAAGTGCAGAGCTAGATGGCAGTTCCTTACCTCCCCTCGTAGTTGAGGGAAAAATCTTGGTTCTTTGATCTTTCAAGTTCTTCATAGTGACCAGCAGATATAAATCCCAAGTGACTCAAAGAATAGAGCTATGCTCCCCGGCAACGGCGCCAGAAAATAGTCTTGATAACCCACAAGTATAGGGGATCGCAACAGTTTTTGAGGGTAGAGTATTCAACCCAAATTTATTGATTCGACACAAGGGGAGCCAAAGAATATTCTCAAGTATTAGCAGCTAAGTTGTCAATTCAACCACACCTGGAAACTTCCTATCTACAGCAAAGTATTTAGTAGCAAAGTAATATGATAGTAGTGGTAACGGTAGAAAAAGTAATAGTTTTGGTTTCATAGTGATTGTAACAGTAGCAACGGAAAAGTAAATAAGTGAAGAACAATATATGAAAAGCTCATAGGCAATGGATCGGTGATGGGTAATTATGTCGGATGCGATTCCTCATCCAATAGTTATAACATAGGGTGACATAGAACTAGCTCCAGTTCATCAATGTAATGTAGGCATGTATTCCAAATATAGTCATACGTGCTTATGGAAAATAACTTGCATGACATCTTTTGTCCTACCCTCCTATGGCAGCGGGGTCCTATTGGAAACAAAGGGATATTAAGGCCTCCTTTTAATAGAGTACCGAACCAAAGCATTAACACATAGTGAATATATGAACTCCTCAAACTACGGTCATCACCGGTAAGTATCTCGATTATTGTCACTTCGGGGTTAACGAATCATAACACATAATAGGTGACTATAGACTTGCAAGATAGGATCAAGAACTCTCATATATTCATGAAAACATAATAGGTTCAGATCTGGAATCATGGCACTCAGGCCCTAGTGACAAGCATTAAGCATAGCAAAGTCATAGCAACATCAATCTCAGAACATATAATGGATACTAGGGATCAAACCCTAACAAAACTAACTCGATTACATGATAAATATCATCCACCCATCACCGTCCGGCAAGCCTATGATGGAATTACTCACGCACGGCGGTGAGCATCATGAAATTGGTGAAGGAGGAAGGTTGATGATGACGATGGTGACGGATTCCCCTCTCCGGAGCCCCGAACGGACTCCAGATCAGCCTTCTCGAGAGAGATTAGGGCTTGGTGGTGGCTCCGTATCGTAAAACGCGATGAATCCTTCTCTCTGATTTTTATTCTCCCCAAAAGTGAATATATGGAGTTGGAGTTGAGGTCGGTGGAGCGTCAGGGGGCCCACGAGGCAGGGGGCGCGCCCAGGGGGGTAGGCGCGCTCCCCACCCTCGTGGACAGGGTGTGGGCCCCTTGACGTGGATTCTTTCGCCTGTATTTTTTTATATATTCCAAAAATAATCTCTGCTGATTTTCAGATCATTCCGAGAACTTTTATTTCTGCACAAAAATAACACCATTGCAATTCTGCTGAAAACAACATCAGTCCAGGTTAGTTCCATTCAAATCATGCAAGTTAGAGTCCAAAACAAGGGCAGAAGTTTTTGGAAAAGTAGATACGTTGGAGACATATCATTATAGCTTTTTCTCTATGTGTTAGTGCCTAAATAGAGATGAAGATTGAAAACAGTTAATGTCTAAAAAATATTATGTTGAAACAACGATAGTTGAACAATTAATTAAGATCTGGCTGCGAATTATTAGCACGCAAGCTAACCCTAGTCGGATTATTAGCAAAAATCATTTGTGCAGAACAAAGAATTCATCACTAAATCTATACGGATAACATTCGAACAATCAATACACTATGTGCATCTAACGAATCTTAATTACTCTGATTTCATGGACCGAGAGAACATAACCATAAGATTTGTATTCCAAAAAAAATTAGAGAGGGGGGGGAGTAACCAGAGAAAACACATGATATGTTTGCCGCACAAATGGGTATATAGATGAGTAACTAGTTTTCTGTCAGAGTCGCAGTCATTGCCGGAGTTGCTATTGACCTCTGGCTTTGGCTAGGGGGCACGACGGCGCTGACGAAGTCAAGGTCATGCTGCTACCTATGCGAGACCTCGTCGGCGGTGACAGCAAGCTCTGTGCCCAGCTTCACAAGTTGCGCGGGTGCTTCACCAGCCCCGGCGTTGCCACTCCCTCCGATGGCGCGCTTGGCGGCATCCTCATACACTCAAGAGTCCAGACCTTGCTGAACACTATGGACAGCGGGTGGGGCCGCCTATTATGGCCATCGGCTCGGGCGTGCAATTAATACAGACCAGTGGGAGTGAGTCAGGCGGCCGTCAAAGGCTGTCTCGTTTCCCAGTGAGCCTGCGTGGCGGACTTCTGTCATTCCTACCATCATTTCACACAGCTACTCGCACGCCTTCCGGTGACCCAACGCCACTAAAACGCCTCCCATCAATACACACACATGTATGCACGCCTCCTGGTATGCCTGCATGGCGGACTGCTCGCATGCGTCTCATCAACTCACACCTGCTCGCACGGCACACAGGGCGCGTGGCAGTTTGTATATTTTTTGGTTTATTGATGATTCATTCTGTCGCTTTACTACTTAACCGAAGCATGGCACGGTCTAACACACATTGTCCGAATAAATAATTCGTATGAGATATTGGTTGCCGGTTTTTAATAATCTCCCATTTGTAAGAAGATTATATCAAAACGGGTCTCAAATTTGACGCAAAGATACAATATCATAGTCTATTGGTGTCCATATATGACACCACGATAAGTTTCATGAATTTCAACTAAGTTTTGGATTTATTGAATTTTAAAAATAAATATTCTAAATGTTTTGAAATCTCTTGCACGGGGAAACATGCACCTAGGGACACATATGATTTTGCATCCATTTTGGTGCACATGTAGCTCAAATTTGATTTTTGCACATTAAATCCCTAGGAAATCAATCAATGTATAAAAATGGTCGAATGATGTCAGTTTTTTTCAATTTTAACATGACACCCCTTTGGTCACATGTTCAGTGTAGAAAAAGTTTGACATGCCTCAGAGTGGTTGTGGTGGTGCGGGATGTGTGTGTTTGTTTGTGTGGGGGGGGGGGGTGGGGGGAGGGGTCTGGCAGTACGCTATGAGTTGTGAACCTCCGTGTGGGATTATTGATCATTTTTTGAGTCATGTATGCCACATCATAGTCGTGAATTGGTTATTTAAAGAATTACACAACCCTTTCATACATACATGTTCGGGCCACATGCATGCATTGGTGGTCCTCTCGGACACTCTCCCACATGCGGTTATCAGCGACGTGCCCATTTGTTAGCCCGCAAAGGTTTTCAGTTTCCATCGACAACAAGAGGCATTTGACCAAAAGGTGGATTCATCTTGGCATGTCTGGTGTGGATCATGGTGATATTCAATATCAAAGTTCGAGCACGTGTGTACACACCCTCCCACCGGTTTGAAGTGAGGGGGCTATGCATCATGGTGTAGTGCGTTTCCGGTTTGAGAAGCATGTGCCACATCAAAGTTGTGCATTGGGTATTCAAACATCACATAACACATGGGCACATGCACATGGTGGTTTTGTCCTATGAAACTCACTCACGTGTGACTCTCTGTGTGGGCCCACGAGGTCGTCGTCGACCAGTTGAACGTACAATGGGAGAGAGGTTAATTTGACCAACAAGGATGGTTCTTTTTTGGCCTATGTCACTTATATGCATGGTAGGAGTATGTACATGTCAAAGAGGGGGCAACATGAATACTCTCTATATATGTGTGTCATAACCTCGCTCCATGTGGGGACTTTCCGGTTCCCGAGGCAGGTGCCACGTCAAAGTTGTACATTATGTTGGTATTCAAACATCACACAATAACATGCAGGCGGTGGTTGCCCTATAGGAACTCACTCGCGTGTGGGCTTCCATCCGTGGGCATGCGAGGTTGTCCTCCATCACTTTGACCCAACGAGTGAGAGGTTAATTTGACCATCAAGGAATGATTCTTTTTTGGTTATGCTATACAGTAGAAGTACATATATACCACGGGTCGAATGGGGCCGTACATATAGCACATACCACGCATGATGAACCTCACACTCTCTATGGGGACATTTTGGTTTCCTATATATGTGGTGCCACATCAAAGTTGTGCATTGTGTATTCAAACATCACACAAACACCTCTTTGGGCCACATGCATACGGTGGTATGTAGTCCTATATAGGATGATCACTCGCGTGCGACGTATTCTTCGCTTCTGTGCTAGGCCCTGGAGTTCATCGTCCATCACTTTGACCCAATGAGAGAGAGGTACGTTTGACGAACAAGGAGGATTAAATCTTTTAGGGCCGTGTTACTAGGTGTATAGTACGTGTTGATGGAAATATGCCCTAGAGGAAAAGTTGTTATTTTATATTTTCTTATTCATGATAAAGGTTCATTATTCATGCTAGAATTGTATTGAATGGAAACCTTAATACATGTGTGAATACATAAACAAACACCGTGTCCCTAGTGAGCCTCTAGTAGACTAGCTTGTTGATCAAAGATGGTTAAGGTTTCCTAACCATTGACATGAGTTGACATTTGATAACGGGATCACATAATAGGAGAATGATGTGATGGACAAGACCCATCAGTTAGCTTGGCATAATGATCCTTCAGTTTTATTGCTATTGCTTTCTTCGTGTCAAATACATATTCCTTCTTCTACGAGATTATGCAACTCCCGGATACCGGAGGAATGCCTTGCGTGCCATCAAACATCACAACATAACTGGGTGATTATAAAGATGCCCTACAGGTATCTCCAAAGGTGTTTGTTGAGTTGGCATAGATCTAGATTAGGATTTGTCACTCCGAGTATCAGAGAGGTATCTCTGGGCCCTCTCAGTAATACACATCATCAGCTTGCAAGCAAATGACTAAGGAGTTAGTCATGAGGTGATGTATTACGAAACGAGTAAAGAGACTTGCCGGTAACGAGATTGAACTAGGTATGAAGATACCGACGATTGAATCTCGGGCAAGTAACATACCGATAGACAAAGGGAATTACATATGTTGTCATAACGGTTTAACCGATAAATATCTTCGTAGAACATGTAGGAGCCAATATGGGTATCTAGGTTCCGCTATTGGTTATAGACCGGAGAGGTGTCTCGGTCATGTCTGCATCGTTCTCGAACCGGTAGGGTCCGCACAGTTAACGTTCGTTGACGGTATAGTATTAGATGAGTTAAGTGATTTGGTGACCGAATGTTAATCGGAGTCTCGTATTAGATTGCGGACATGACGAGAAGTCTTGAAATGATTCAGAGGTAAAGATTGATATATTGGAAGATGGTATTCGGACACCGGAATTGTTCCGGAGGGTACCGGGTACATATCGGATCACCGGAAGGGGTTCCGGGCACCCCCCGCAAAAGGTATGGGCCTTATGGGCCAAGACGGGAAATGCACCAGCCACAAGGGGCTAGTGCGCCCCCCGTATGGGCCGGCCAAGGTGGAGATGGAAAGGGAAAGGAGGAAAGGAAAGAAAAGGAATAGGATTCCCCCTTCCTCCCCCTTCCCCCTCTTTCCTTCCCCCTCTGACATATATGGCAGGGGAGCGGTTTGGGAGGAGACCAAGTAGGATTCGGTCCTACTTGGGGCGCCTCCTGGCCTCTCGCATCCCCTACCACCTATTTATATGTGTGGGGGGGCCTAGCACACCCCAGACAATTGTTTAGCTGTGTGCGGCGCCCTCCTCCACCATTTACACCCCCGGTCTTATTTTCTTAGTGCTTAGGCGAAGCCTTGCGAGGATCACTTCACCATCACCACGCCGTCGTGCTGATGGAACTCATCTACTACCTTGACATCTTGCTGGATCAAGAAGGCGAGGGATGTCACCGAGATGAACGTGTTCAGAACATGGAGTTATCGTGCGTTCGGTACTTGATCGGTTGAAGCGCGAAGAAGTTCGACTACATCAACCGTGTTAAGAAACGCTTCCACTTACGGTCTACGAGGGTACGTATACACACTCTCCCCCTCATTTCTATGCATCTCCATGGATAGATCATTGCGTGTGCGTTGAATTTTTTTGTTTTCCATGCAACGATTACCATCAGTGGCATCGTGGGCTAGGTCTATGCGTAGATGATATGCATGAGTAGAACACAAAGATTTGTGGGCGGTGATAGTCATACTAATTACCATCAACATCTTATTTTGATTCAGGTGTATTGTGGGATGAAGCGGCCCGGACCAACCTAACATGTCCACGCACATGAGACAGGTGCCACCGACTGACATGCAACTAGTTTTGCATAAAGGTGATTGGCGGGTGTGTGTTCCTCCTACTTTAGTTGAATCGATTTTGACTATGGCCGGTCCTTGAAGAAGGTTAAAACAACAAACGTGACGAATCACCGTTGTGGTTTTTGCCGTAGGTAAGAACGGTTCTTGCTAGAAGCCCGCAGCAGCCACATAAACTTGCAACAACAAAGTAGAGGACGTCTAACTTGTTTTCGCAGGGTATGTTGTGATGTGATATTGTCAAGACATGATGTGATATACGTTATTGTATGACATGATCATGTTTTGTAAGTTATTGGCAACCGGCAGGAGCCTTATGGTTGTCTCTTTATTGTATGAAATGCAAACGCCATGTAATTGCTTTACTTTATCACTATGCGTTAGAGATAGTTGTAGAAGCAATAGTTGGTGAGACGACCACGACGCAACGATGGAGATCAAGGCATCGAGCCGGTGACAATGGAGATCATCACGATGCTTTGGAGATGGAGATCAAAAGCACGAGATGATGTTGGCCGTATCATGTCACATATTTTGATTGCATGTGATGTTTATCTTTGATGCATCTTATTTTCCTTAGTACGGCGGTAGCATTATAAGATGACCCCTTCACTAAATTTCAAGGTAAAAGTGTTCTCCCTGAGTATGCACCATTGCTACAGTTTGTCGTGTTGAGACACCACGTGATGATCGGGTGTGATAGACTCTACGTTCCCATACAACGGGTGCAAGACAGTTTGTACATGCGGAATACTTGGGTTAAATTTGACGAGCCTAGCATGTACAAGCATGGCCTCAGAACATTGGAGACCGAAAGGTCGAACGTGTATCATATAGTAGATATGATCAACATAGAGATGTTCACCATTGATGACTACCCCATCTCAAGTGATGATCGAACATGGGTTAGTTGATTTGGATCACATATCACTTAGATGACTTGAGGCGTGTCTATTTAAGTGGGACTTCATTAGTAATTTGATTAAGTGAACTTAATTTATCATGAACTTAGTCTTGATAGTTTTTCAAATCTATGTTGTAGATCAATAGCTCGTGTTTTAGCTCCCTTATTTTTTGATATGCTCCTAGAGAAAACTAAGTTCAAAGATGATAGTAGAAATGATGCGGACTGGGTCCGTGATCTGAGGATTATCCTCATTGCTGCACAGAAGAATTATGTCCTTGATGCACCGCTAGGTGAGAAACCTATTACAGGAGTAGATGCAGACGTTATGAACGTTTGGCAAGCTCTATATGATGACTACCTAATAGTTTAGTGCGCCATTCTTTACGGCTTAGAACTGGGACTTCAAAAACGTTTTGAATGCCATGGAGCATATGAGATGTTCCAAGAACTAAAAATTGGTATTTCAGACTCATGCCCGTGTCGAGAGGCATGAGACCTCTGACAAGTACTTTGCCCACAAGATGGAGGAGAATAGCTCAGCCAGTGAGCATGTGCTTAGAATGTCTGGGTACTACAATCACTTGAATCAAGTGGGAGTTAATCTTCTAGATAAGATAGTGATTGACAGAGTTCTCTAGTCACTATCACCAAGCTACTAGGACTTTGTGATGAACTATAATTAGCAAGGGATGACAAAAATGATTCCCGGGCTCTTCGCGATGCTGAAATCGGCGAAGGTAGAAATAAAGAAAGAGCATCAAGTGCTGATGGTTGACAAGACCACTAGTTTCAAGTAAAAGGGCAAGCGAAAGAAAGGGAACTTTAAGAAGAATGGCATGCAAGTTCCCACTCGCATGAAGAGTCCCAAAGCTAGACCCAAGACTGAAACTGAGTGCTTCTACTACAAAGGAAATGCTCACTGGAAGCGGAACTGCCCCAAATACTTGGCGGATAAGAAGGATGGCAAAGTGAACAAAGGTATATATGATATACATGTTATTGATGTGTAATTTACTTCTGTTCATAGCAACCCCTGGGTATTTGATACCGGTTCAGTTGCTAAGATTAGTAACTCGAAACAGGAGTTGCAGAATGAACAGAGACTAGTTCAGAGCGATGTGACGATGTGTGTTGGAAGTGATTCCAAGGTTGATACGATCACCATCGCACACTCCCTCTACCTTCGGGATTAGTATTGAACCTAAAATAAAGGTTATTTAGTGTTTGGGTTAAGCATGAATATGATTAGATAATGTTTATTGCAATACGGTTAGAATAATTGTTGTTCCATTTACATGAATAAAACCTTCTGTGGTCATACACCCAAGGTGAATGGTTTATTGAATCTTGATCGTAGTGATAGACATATTCATAATATTGATGCCAAAAGATGCAAAGTTGATAATGATAGTGCAACATACTTGTGGCACTGCCATTTAGGTCATACTGGTGTAAAGCGCATGAAGAAACTCCATGCAGATGGACTTTTGGGATCACTTGATTATGAATCATTTGATACTTGTGAACCATGCCTCATGGGCAAGATGACTAAAACTCCGTTCCTCGAATCAATGGAGCGAGCTAATAACTTATTGGAAATAATACATACCGATGTATGCGGTCCGATGAGTGTTGAGGCACGTGGCGGTATCATTATTTTCTGACCTTCACAGATGATTTGAGTAGGTAGGGGAATATCTACTTGATGAAACACAAGTCTGAAACATTTGAAAAGTTCAATGAATTTCAGAGTGAAATGGAGAATCATTGTAACAAAAAAATTAAAATATCTACGATCTGATCGCGGAGGCAAATATTTGAGTTACGAGTTTGGCCTTCATTTAAAACAATGTGGAATTGTTTCACAACTCACGCCACCTGGAACACCACAGCATAACGGGGAGTCCGAATGTCATAACCGTACTTTATTAGATATGGTGCGATCTATGATGTCTCTTACCGATTTACTACTATCGTCTTGGGGTTATGCATTAGAGACAGACGCATTCATGTTAAATAGGGCACCATTTAAATCCATTGAGATGACACCGTATGAACTATGGTTTGGCAAGAAACCTAAGCTATCGTTTCTTAAAGTTTGGGGTTGCACTTATGTGAAAAGGCTTTGTCCTGATATGCTCGAACCCAAATCAGAGAAGTGCATCTTCATAGGATACCCTAAGGAAACAATTGGGTACACCTTCTCCCACAGATCTGAAGGCAAGATCTTTTTTGCTAAGAATGGATCCTTTCTAGAGAAGGAGTTTCTCTCGAAAGAAGTGAGTGGGAGGAAAATAGAAATTGATGAGGTAATTCTACCTTCTCTCGAATTGGAAAGTAGCACATCAGAGAAAACCGTTCCCGTGATGCCTACACCAACTAGAGAGGAAGCTAATCATGATGATCATAAAACTTCAAATCAAGTTACTACTGAATTTCGTAGGTCAACTAGAACACGTTCCACACCAGAGTGGTACAGTAATCCCGTCCTATAAGTCATGTTACTAGATCAAGGCAAACCTACAAACTATGAAGAAGCTATGATGAGCCCAGATTCCGAACAGATGGCTTGAGGCCATGAAATCTGAGATAGGATCCATGTATGAGAACAAAGTGTGGAATTTAGTGGACTTGCCCAATGATCGGCAATCCATTGAGAATAAATGGATCTTCAAGAAGAAGACAGATGTTGATGGTAATGTCACCAACTACAAAGCTCGACTTGTTGCGAAAGGTTTTCAAGAAGTTCAAGGGGTTGACTACGATGAGACTTTCTCACCCATAGAGATGCTTAATTATGTACAAATCATGTTAGCAATTGCCACATTTTATGATTATGAAATCTGGCAAATGGACGTCAAGACTACATTCTTAAAGAAGAGTAGTATATGATGCAATCGGAAGATTTTGTCGATCCTAAAGGTGCTAACAAAGAATGCAAGCTCCAGCGATCCATCTATGGGCTGGTGCAAGCATGTCGGAGTTGGAATATACGCTTTGATGAGGTGATCAAAGCATATGGTTTTATAAAGACCTATCGTGAAGCCTGTATTTACAAGAAAGTGAGTGGGAGTTCTGTAGCATTTCTGGTATTATATGTAGATGACATATTGTTGATTGGAAATGATATAGAATTTCCGGAAAACATAAAAGGATACTTGAATAAGAGTTTTTTCAATGAAAGACCTCGGTGAAGCTGCTTATATATTGGGCATCAAGATCTATAGAGATAGATCAAGACGCTTAATAGGACTTTCACAAAGCACATACATTGACAAAGTTTTGATCAAGTTCAAAATGGATCAGTGAAAGAAAGGGTTCTTGCCTGTGTTACAAGGTGTGAAGTTGAGTAAGACTCAAAACCCGACCACGGTAGAAGATAGAGAGAGAATGAAAGTCATTCCCTATGCTTGAGCCATAGGTTCTATAAAGTATGCCATGCTGTGTACCAGACCTATTGTGTACCTTGCCATGAGTTTGGCAAGGGGGTACAATAGTGATCCAGGAGTAGATCACTAGACAATGGTCGAAATTATCCTTAGGTACGTAAAGAGGACTAAGGAAATGTTTCTCGATTATGAAGGTGAGAAATAGTTCATCGTAAAGGGTTACGTTGATGCAAGCTTTGACACTGATCCGGATGACTCTGAGTCTCAATCTGGATACATATTGAAAGTGGGAGCAATTAGCTAGAGTAGCTCCGTGCAAAGCATTGTAGACATAGAAATTTGGCAAATACATATGGATCTGAATATGGCAGACCCGTTGACTAAACCTCTCACACAAGCAAAACATGATCACACCTTAGTAATCTTTGGGTGTTAATCACATGGCGATCTGAACTAGATTATTGACTCTAGCAAACCCTTTGGGTGTGGGTCACATGGCGATGTGAACTATGGGTGTTAATCACATGGCGATGTGAACTATTGGTGTTAATCACATGGCGATGTGAACTAGATTATTGACTCTAGTGCAAGTGGGAGACTGAAGGAAATATGCCCTAGAGGCAATAATAAAGTTGTTATTTTATATTTCATTATTCATGACAAAGGTTTATTATTCATGCTAGAATAGTATTGACCGGAAACCTTAATACATGTGTGAATACATAAACAAACACCGTGTCCCTAGTGAGCCTCTACTAGACTAGCTCGTTGATCAAAGATGGTTAAGGTTTCCTAACCATTGACATGAGTTGTCATTTGACAACGGGATCACATCATTAAGAGAATGATGTGAGGGACAAGACCCATCCGTTAGCTTAGCATAATGATCATTCAGTTTTATTGCTATTGCTTTCTCCATGTCAAATACATATTCCTTCGACTATGATATTATGCAACTCCTGGATACCGGAGGAATGCCTTGTGTGCTATCAAACGTTACAACGTAACTGGGTGATTATAAAGGTGCTCTACAGGTATCTCTGAAGGTGTTTGTTGAGTTGGCATAGATCGAGATTAGGATTTTTCACTCTGAGTATCGAAGAGGTATCTTTGGGCCCTCTCGGTAATACACATCATAAGCTTGCAAGGAAACGATTAAGGAGTTAGTCACGAGGTGATGTATTATAGAACGTGTAAAGAGACTTGCCGATAACGAGATTGAACTAGGTATGAAGACACCGATGATCGAATCTGAGGCAAGTAACATATCGATAGACAAAGGGAATTACGTATGTTTCATAACGGTTCGACCGATAAAGATCTTCGTAGAACATGTAGGTGCCAATATGGGCATCCAGGTTCGTCCATTGGTTATTGACCGGAGAGGTGTCTCGGTCATGTCTACATAGTTCTCGAACCCATAGGGTCCACATGCTTAACGTTCGTTGACGATATAATATTATATGAGTTATGTGATTTGGTGACCGAATGTTGTTTGGAGTCCTAGATGAGATTATGGTCATGACGAGGAATCTCGAAATGGTCGAGAGGTAAAGATTGGTATTTAGGATGATGGTATTCGGACACCAGAAGTGTTTCGGAGGGTACTGGGTACATATCGGATCACCGGAAGGGGTTCCGGGCACCCCCGACAAAACATATGGGCCTTATGGGCTAAGAGGGGAAACGCACCAGCCACAAGGGGCTGGTGCGCCCCCCATATGGGCCAGCCGAGGTGGAGTAGGAAAGGGGAAGGAGGAAATGAAAGAGAGGGAATAGGATTCCCCCTCCCCCCTCTTTCCTTCCCCCTCCGATATATATGTGGGGGGGCACCTAGCACAGCCCATACAAATGTTTAGCCGTGTGCGGCGCCCCCTCTACCGTTTACACCCTCGGTCATATTTTCATAGTGCTTAGGCGAAGCCCTGCGAGCATCACATCACCATCACCGTCACCACGCCATCGTGCTGACAGAACTCATCTACTACCTCGATGTCTTGCTGGATCAAGAAGGCGAGGGATGTCACTGAGCTGAACATGTGCAGAATGCGGAGGTGTCTTGCGTTCGGTACTTGATCGGTTGAAGCACGAAGAAGTTTGACTACATCAACCGCGTTAAGAAACACTTCTTCTTACGGTCTACGAGGGTACGTAGACACACTCTCCCCCTCGTTGATATGCATCTCCATGGATAGATCATTGTGTGTGCGTAGAATTTTGTTTGTTTTCCACGCAACGATTACCAACACGTGTCGAAGGGGGGGTGATCAGCATATATATATATGTATATATATATATGTAGGGCTGGACTATTATGTTACTAGTAACAGAATAATATTTTGTTACCCCTAACCCTTATATAGGCGCGCGATCGAATGCAGCCCACCATGACCGATCTAAAAAAAGAAAAAGAAAAAGGAAACCCCCGCCCCCACCCTGCACGACCCACTCACCCCCGAACCCATCTCCAGCGCGCTGCCGCCCCATGCCCCGCCGCTGCGTGTCGCCGCCCCATGGCCCGTCGCCGCGCGCCGCCCCCCAGCCACCTCTTACTGCCGGATCCGACCCGGCCACCATCGCCATGGCGCGACGCCTCCACCTCCCAGCGACCAATCCCACCTCCCCGCGCGGTGTGTCCACCCCCGCCGACGCGTCCCACCGCCCCAACCCTCCCCTTCCTCGCGTCGGGATGGGCAACATCCAACTGGTGCCCGAACCCCATCCCACCGGCGTGGCTCACTACAGTCGTAATGCTTCTGCGCCACGCCGCCGCTGGTCGATGCCCCGTCTTCTGCGGCTCTCCCTTGCTCCCTGTACATTTTCGCTCACCGAGAAGTAATTCGTCCCTTGTCCTCTCATGGTGACTATTGCAGAAAATAAACACATGGAGACGTGCTGCCCTCAGTCCTCTCTCGACGGATCCAGCAGTGCAGGTTCTCCGGTGCGTGAAGTATTGTCGGCGTCATGCCCATTGAGAAGATGCACATTTTCTGTAAGCACATTTATCTATTTAGTTATGTGTTCTGTTGTTTGCCCCGATTGATCCTTGTGTTATTGCTTCCATGTTGTGTTGCTTGTGCACTTCTGATCCCATCATGAAGGAAAAAAAGACAAGCGAGCTAAGTACTTGTTTGGAAAGATTGTAGGTTCAAACACATAAACCTAAAGAAGTTCATTGAAGAAGTTTGGTTTTGTTAAAAGAAAATGTGAATTTCGGTTGGAATCATTTAACATAGAACTACTCGACTTTCCTTCTCTGTAGATGTATTACTATAGTAGATGGAGAGAGTAATTAGATGCAATTCTATGCAATATGTATGTTCATATAGATATATGGAACAACTCTCATTCCCTACATGCACATGGTAGATGGTCGGTTACTAGTCTGCTAATAGAAGAGCCCTCAAAAAACAGCTTGAAGCTGTTATCTCTCCCGAATGCTTTTGAAGAGCATCAATTGTTTTCAGTTCATCTTTTGATTGCTTTTTAGTGCATCAACTTCCCCGATCATAAGTCCAATTTCCATTGTGTTCCCATGTTCTTTCTATAGTACAAGAGGTGCTTGTGGTTATGCCTGATAACAAGCACATGTACCAGAGTTTATTTTGGAAGTCCAGAAAAGCATCGAGGTAAAAGCAAAACCTACAATTTGTGCATGTCATCTGTTTGTGGAAAATGTCTGAGCAAGGACACAAACAGTTCACACTCAAAACTTAAAAGAAGCTTTGTGTAGTGTCAGTACTTAAAAGAAGAACAGAAGTTCAAGCTCAAAACTTTAAAAAATTCAGTAGATAAAGGTTCACACTCCTGCTTAGTAACTACTTCATTTGTTTCTTAGGTCAAAATCAAGTTGCACAGAAGCTAATCGGTGAAAAAAAGCTGACTAAAAATGAAAATTTCTTGTGTAGTTAATTTTCCCCTCAAAACAAATGTTTGGTATTCTCTTATTTCATATTGAGCCTTTGTCAGGAATTTCTGTATGGAAAAAGTAAAAAAGATGTGCATGTTTATGAGAAGAAAAATTCTGTACCGCATGTCATTGCTTCACTTCCCTTGTTATGCTCTCTTCTCCCTAGTTCAAACATACTTGCACAAAAGGTTCAAATATTTAGTGTCTGCAAAATAAAAATCATCGCCACATGATCAAAATTCTTGCTCCAAAAAAGCTACAAGGAAAAAATATTATTACAACACTGTCTACTGTTGTTACTTGTCATATCAGTTCCAATATTTTGTAAGGGTCACATCTTCACTTAGATAGCGTGACGGTAAGCGATTCTTCACTGGCAGTGGAGCAGTACAAACACATCGTCATAGTGAGTACAGATGTTATGTAGTACACATCTTTTTAATACAAACGTTTTAAAAGTTTCTTTTTGAACTTCTCCCAATTAATATACCTGAACTTGATTATCTTTCTAACATGTACTTATATCACCTGCATTGGATTTTGTATTTGTGCTTGTAACACAATCAGTTCCGATCTCGATTGACCACAAGTTCAAGTTCGCTAGTATTTATAAATGCTGGTAGCAGTACTAGTATTTACAAATTTTTAACCTAAGAACTAAGCTTGCATCGATGGATCACTATTGATAACTTAACTTATTATGTCAGTTCTAGTGCGGCGCTAGCGAAGTTACAAATGTACTAAATGTTCACACCTTTAACCTTTTCATTTTGTGAACAGACATCAATTCAGTATGAAAAAGCAACATAATAAGTTAACTTTGCAAGTGCATTAGTTCACCTTGAACAAATTACAGAAGTGCACCATCAAGTTTTCCATTCAGTTCGCTTATAAAAAAACACGAAGTTGGTTGTGTAAAGAAAACAGGAGAACCAATGTCAGCCTAGAAGTTCAGTAGGTAACTCCACGCAAGTGCACTCGTTAGGAATTTTTGGGTTTCCTATATTTTATAGACTACAGAAATTTTGAGTTTGCTATGTTTGCATTACTTAACGTGTATGTATGATGTTTTAAATTCCAGTGCGAAATTAGTTAAGTTCAGTACAATTTGTACTATAAAAATACAGTACAACAAGCAATTCTTTTGAGTGTTTTTACACAACCAATGATGTTGGTATTTCATTTCCAAGGATGCAGTACTCTAGTATAGCAATTTATTAACTAGAAAGAAGATACATCAGTTGAAAAATACTTGCCATAAGTACTTAAGAGTTTGTTTGGGCTGGTTGGCAATCAGTAACTAGACAAAGGATACATCAGTTCAAATATACTTGCCATAAGTATTTAAGAGTTTATTTGCGGTGGTTAAAAAATCAAGCTACTTTGTTTTGAGGACAAGAACTAATAAAAGTTCAAATGCTAATGTATTAAAAAAACTCCACCTACTTTGTTTAAGCTTTTAATGTCTTAATTTCTGCACTTCTATATAGAATTTGGTGGTTCACTTTTGCTAATTTTCTGTATTTCTCAAGCTAGAAAAGGTATCAGTTCACTTTGCAAAAACTCTACCGTTGTACAAGTCCTCGTCGACCTGCAGCAGTAGAAGGAGACACGAGATCACCTCCAGCACTGCTGGTCACATGAAGGTCGTCAAAAATGGTACATTCTCCATAAAAATAGGTGTTTGCTTATCTATATTTTCTATTGTTGAATTATAGCACAAACATTTGCTGACACGGGGTGCTCAGTACATCTATTTTAATTCCTGAAACACAAACTAGGTGCTCTCAGTTCAGTACGTGAACAATCATTCGTGAAAAATACATATAACATGCTTTGTTGTGTGAGATTTGGGGGGTGCCTAGTTTGGATAGAGTTTTCAAGTATAACAAATGTGGGATTTTGTAGCTCAAGTTTTCTAATATAATGTTAAAAGTCCACTAGATGAAAAATTTGTTGTGTTAGCTAGATCAGTATGAGTGCTGATTAGTAAGACAAAGTAGCAGTATTCATCATTACGACTTACACAATACTAGTACTGATCAGTACTATATAGAGCCAAGCTTCACTATGGATATTACTGACAATAGGAATTTTTTAGAATAATTTAATGTTTTTTAGCTCACCTCTAATTTGTTTCTCTCTACTGCTCTTTTCTCTCACTATTTTGTTTCTCTCTGTACTACAGCACGAGGGAGGTTTGGACGGACACTGATCACTAGCCAACTATGACGCCGCCGATCACTTGCACGAAGGACACCAGCAGGTTGAGGATGAAGTACATGACGCGGACAATGAGGACGACCAAAACATGGAATCCGTACACATAGCACCAACTGCAAATTCAAATTTTCTGTCCATGATGATTTGATTGCTACTTCTTAAAGAAAGTGTACATAACAGTTAGATGTTTGTGCAAGAAAGGAAAATTTATTTGAATTAATAACGTTTATCATTACGAATCGAAAACAATGATCGGTTCGATAGTGCCCTGTCCTGCCTATTTTGGTTCATGCCATGAATAGTGAAAAAGTTGTATGGGAATGTTCAATTATTACTAGCATTAAGTTCAAAAAATAAAGCACATTCGGTTTGTGTATGAAATTTGAGTAAGTCTGTTTATGGACCTGAGGAAAATATGCTCAAAGAAAAAACACAACACATTTATTCAGGTAAAAGTTTATTTTAGTTTAGCTACACAAACCATGCAGGTTCGATGATGATGATGCCATAAGTTCGGAAAAGGAAACAAATATTAATTTAAAACCAAAAACTTTCACTTTTATAAGTTCAAGTGCTCATCCATACACGGTAATTCAAGTTGGTAAAAGTTCAGGTCGCAAAACAAAAGAAGTTCAGAATATCATTGCAAGAAATGTGAGTTAAGAAAAGAAACACACAAAACATTTTCTTCTATAAGAAATGTCATTCAGTTCAACGATATAAAACGATGCAAGTTCGGGGACGATGATATCCTAAACCGTTGAAAAGTTATGAGGAAAACCATACAGAAAAATAGAGTAAGTCTAGTCTGTGAAAACACGTTCAGTACAAAATTATACGAACATCAGTCCAAGTACTCTTCTTTGAGAATCATTCAAAATTACTGTACAAAAAATAGCTCAGTACAAATACACACATACATCAGTACGAGTATTCTGTTTTTTAGACAGAAAAACAACAGGATCCGTCTTGCCGTATTTAAAATTACTCTTAAACGGTTGAAAAGCAGAGAAAACGTTCAACATGACTAAATTTTGCATTTTCGATAGCTATCCAACGGTATATTATTTGCCCCATTTCGACAAACTTTTTTAAAAAATCGCGTTCGAAATCGAATTTGACCGTCTTTGAATTTGAGTTTAAACCGTAAGGAATTAGAAAAACATTTCTATATGAAAAAGTTGCGCATTTTCCATAGCTTTCCAATGTTGTATCATTTGCGTCAATCCGACAAACCGTTTACAAATAATCACGAAAATACGTTTCACCCAGAATTTCACCGTTTTTCAAATTACTTTTAAATCGTATAGAATTAGAGAAAACAATAGATATATGGAAGATGCGGATTTTCACCAGCTTTCCAAAGCCATCTTATTTGCTCAATTCTGACAAACCGTTTGAAAATTGAGTCCAAAATACGATTCGCGTTTTCGGTTTCGAGAAAAATGGTTTTTTCAAAACTGCTCTTAAACTGTGATGATTTTGCAAAAAATTCCTATATATTTGTAATGTAGATGTCAAGAGCTTTCCAATGATATATTACACGCCCGATTCCGGAAAAAAAATTTCAAAAAGAATTTGAACTAAAGAAAACGATATGCTAAACAGAATTGAAAGCATTAGTTCAACCGCTCGAAAGTCATCAGTACAACAACTGAAACTGTCAGTTCAAGTAGGGTAACAGAATAATATTGTGTTATGTGTAACAGAATAGCCCAATATATATATATATATATATATATATATATATATATATATATATCCTTAAATGTCTTATTCTGCTAACACCGATCGAAAACACGTCCTGAGCTCCACCGAACTGCAACAAAAAAATCCACCCCAGCCCCACCTACAACCCATTCCCCACCCCACCACCCCAGACCTAACCCACTTCCTTCTCTGGTTAAACCCCCACCCCGACCACTTCCCAAACCCCAACTTCCCACCCCGCGGCAACACCACCACTCTCGACCACCTCCCACTCCGAGGTGGCGCCCCCACTGCTGGACACCTTCCACCCCGTGGCGGCTACCTCTCCCCTTACCAGTGGCTCCCGGCGATGGGGAGCTGGTTTGACCGCCACCACGCTCTGCCTCCCTCATCTCCCCAGTCGGGACCACGCCTTGACACCCAGCTGGATCCAAATTCCCTGATGGCCAGGATTGGTCTCTGTCGGCGGCCGTAGCCCCCCTGGCACCTCCACCTTTCTCTCTACCTCGCGATTGGGGACCCCGTGCGGTTCACCTTCTCCTTCCAAATGGATCTGATCGGGCCTGCTGTCAAGGACCACCCACCCTCCCCTTTCCACCCTGCCATCCCCTGTCGTCAGATGTGAGCGTTGCGAACCTGAACCCCACCTCCTTGATCGTGGCCCCCAATCCCGGCCTGCATGGGCCACCCCTGGTAGCAACCAACCCATCATCGACCGGTGAGGTGCCTCTCTCCAGCATCTCCGTCGAGATACCTGGTCGTAGCATTGCAGTTCTTTTGCATCCCTCGAGTAGTGCGCCACACACCCATGTGCGGTTCAAATTGTCCCCATGGGTGCCACTGCCCCCACGGCCATCAACACCGATGGGCGCCACGGCCCCCACGACCATCAACACCGACGGGCTCCATGCGCCCTGTGGCCATCAACACCTGATCCGGCCGGGATGCGACGACCTACCCTCGAGTCGAGGAGCTCCAGTGCGGTTTGGTCCTCGGGCAGGCGCGTGTGCAGTGCATTCCATGGTGAGCCCCACGACCACTTCTGCGAGCTACCCCGCCTCCACTCCAATGAGCACCACAGCGACCATGCTGTCGAGAGCCTGGAACACATCATACGACCGCAGCGTCCTTACCTCCTCCTTCCAACAACAGCATCGGTGCAGTTCAGCAGGGAGGCCATTTCAGCTCAGTGGTTTTTGGTTTCATACTCTGCCGCTGCAGTGCGCGCATGCACTTCAACTCGTCTGTGTCCCGGTGTAGGGTACATTTTGCCCATCAGCTTGGTTGTTTGTGTGTTGTTATGTTTGGTGTTGGGTTTGCTTTGTTGCAGTGCACGCCTATTTCAGTCAAAATTGCAACGATCTATGCCGCGGCAAGGCCATCAACTAGCCTCCCTGAAGCAGTCCAGAAGCTTTTTTTGGCATTTTTAGAAGTTGGATGTATAGTTTGGTTACATTTCAGTGCAGTGTGGCTACAAAAAATGGCGCCGGCATGCAAATGCAGTGCACTCTGGTCTTCCACAAAAGTCCACTACGAAGGACTTTTCAGTACACTCCATTTAAAATAAAATGCATTTTTAAAAAACATGACATTGCGGTGCACTACGAAGGACTCTTCAGTCCACTCCATTTAGAACAAACTGCATTTAAAAAACAAGCAAATGCGGCGCACTTTGGTCTAAAAAAAGTCCATTGCGAAGGACTCTTTATTACAGTCAATCTAGAACAAGATACATTTAAGAAAAATATGCAAATTCAGTGCACTTTGATCTTACAAAAAGTCCACTACAAAGAACTTTTTAGTACAGTTCATTTAAAACAAAATGCATTTAAAAAAATTGAAAATTCAATGCACTTTGGTCATACAAAAAGTCCACTACCAAGAAATTTTCAGTACACTCCATTTAAAACAAAATTGCATGTTAAAAATTATGCAGTTCTTTTGCTTGTTTGATGCAGTGCATTTTTCAGTTCTAAGCAGTGCGTTCTTCTGTCTGATGCAGTACATACGACGATTTTGGTGTCGCGAAAAAATAGAGTGTCTGTATTTCGTTAAAATCAAAATTGTTCTTAAACCATAAGGAATAGGAGAGAGTGTTCTACATGAAAAAGTTGCGCCTCATCGATAACTTTCCAACGGCGTATAATTTGAATCATTTTGACCAGTGGCTTGTAAAAAAATCCGCAAAAAACGGCCGCTGCCTCTCGTCATCAGCTGCACAATTTTCAAATTTAACTAAAAACCGTAAGTAATCTAAAAAACATTTCAACATATGAAAGTTGCGCCTTGTCCGTAGCTTTCCAACGGCGTATCATAGGTCTCGTTTCGACAAACGGTTCAAAAACTGGAGTGAAACAGTACCGAAAATTGCAAAAAATATAAAAAACATAATTCTGTGATTTACTAAATTTAAAACTGCTCTTAAATCTAACGAATTAGAGAAAATAATAGATATTAAAATGATGCGCCTCGACGATATCTTTCCAACAGTGTATCATTTGCTTCATTCCAATGAGCGGTTTAGAAAAAACACAAAAAAGCTCGCTGCCATTTGTCATGAGCCGCACCATTTTTGAAACTGCTCTTAAAACTATGATGAATCTCAAAAATAATTCAACGTTATGAAGTTGTGCCTAATCCATAGCTTCTCAATGGTATATTACCCGTGTCGTTCCAATAAACGGCTAAAAAACTAGAGCGAACAAGGTACCCAAAAAACACCGCGTGCTGTTTTTCCGACATGAAGTTCACTAGTCTCTGTATTGCAGTACCTTTGCTAATGAAAGTGCAGTGCCCTCACGTTGAGCGTGTAGTGCAGAAGTGCAAGAGGTGCCACATGAACCACACTCTCTGTGGGGACTTTGCGGTTTTTGAGGCAAATGCCACATCAAAGTTGTGCGTTAGGTATTCAAAACATCACAACCACACACCTCTTCGTATATATGTTTTGGCACACGTGCAAGCGCGATGGTTGTTGTCCTATATATGGCACTCACTCACGTGGTTATCGGCAATGTTTCCATCTGTCGGCCCTCTTGGTCCATCACTTTCATCGACAATGAGAGAGGTGAACTAATTTGACTTAGGAGGGGATTAATTTTTTGTTTGTCTCATGATATAGATCATGATGTGAGATTACATATATATAATAGCGCATGTGTACACATGAAGCCATCCCATTGGATCGACAGGGGGGGCGAGCACACGACACGTCATGAACCACCTCTTGCTCTGTGTGGGGACCTCTATGATTTTCAACGCATGCACTACATCAATGTTGTGCATTGGGTCAGGTATTCAACACATATGCATGCATCACACACCTTGATAAATATGTTCGGGACACACACGTGCAATGGTTGTCTTTGGACACACTCTCACTCGCTTGGTTACGGAGTCAAGCCTATATATATTCGTGGGCCCGCGTGGACGTCCATCATTTCGATCAACGAAGGGAAAGGTTACCAGGTGGATTCTTCTTCTTTGCTTCAAGTTACCATATAGTAGGTTGACCATTCCAAGCCTAATTAAGTTTGAGCTCATGCTACATGTCGTGAACCCTCGCTCAGTGTGGGGATTTTACGGTTCCAAAGCATGGTGACACACCAAATTTATTATGCATTGGGTATTCAAACACCACACACGCCACTTCCATATACATACATGGTCCACATGCATAGAGTGGCTTTGTCTTCATATAGTACTCCCTCACAAGGTTATCGGTGACAAGCTAGCCCGTTTTGCGGGGCCATGTGGACGTCCATCACTTTGACCAACAGCGAGCGGGAGAGGTTGTACGACCAAGTTGGATTCTGCTTGGCCCGTGTTACTTTACGTCTTGGTGAGATGCCCTCCCCCCGACATGTGTGTGTTTGGGGGGGGGGGCTACTTCGCACTATCTGCACCCTCCATGCGGACGGGGAAGTACGACTAATTTGCGAGGCACACGTGCCACATCAAAGTTGTGAATGGTAGTTCAATATCACACCACACCTGGTGCGGAGCATCCCAAGGTCATCCCCATGGACCTACCATCGTCTCATCAAGTGCCTAGTGGACCCATGACTCGATCACGTGCAAGAGCTCTTGAAACCGAGGTGACATCTCTCCTCTCACAATTCCACCTCGATGCACATGAAGCATGGCTACTACCTCATATGGACACTATGTGCATACTCAGGTACCATGGAGAAGCTAAGGAGCAAGGACAAGAAGAAGAGGAAGATGGACGACAAGACGGACGGAGAAGAAGGAGGGCTGAAGGAAAAGTCCCAGCCACCGGACGACCGGCCGGGACCGGACGTCCGGCGCCTGAAGCCTCAGCCGAACCCCAGCGAGCGAACGTCCGGTCCAGACCGGACGACCGGTGCCCCTGCACCCAAAGCAAATGAGCGGACGTCCGGTCTAGACCGGACGACCGGCGCACCAGCACCCGAGCCAACATCAGCGGAAGTCCGGAGCTACTGGACGTCCGGCACCCCATCACAGAACGGAACCAGCGGACGACCGAAGGACACCGGCCGTCCGGCAGCTCCTGAGACACCGCACGACCGGTCCCCAGTGGACGTCCGGTCCCTGTCTGTGCACAGTGTTCGGGCCCAAGGCCCATGTACCCCTTCACTTTGCCCCATTTGCACTTAGACTATAAATAGACCCCCTATTCATCCTAGCTAGGGTTAGCAAATGTTTAGCTCATATTTGTGAGAGAGCTTTGCTCATCCACTTGGTTACCTTCTCCTCGGAGATTCGATCCTCCACCAGAGAAGAGCCCCCAAGCGGATTCAAGCCCCCTTTACGGGAAGATCCCCTTGTGGATTCAAGACCTCCTCACGGAGAAGAATCGGTTACCGTGTATCGTCCTTAGTTGTCCGTGGATTCGTGTATCGTTCTATGTACTCGAGGATCTAGCCCATGTGTGACTTATTCGTGTCGGTTTAGTGATTTCCTCTTGTGTTTTCCTTCCGTTCTTCCCCGTGTTCTTCGTGTTTTCCCCGGGATCCGATCCTTTCGTGAAAGATCGGGCGATTAGGGTCTCTACCCTACATCATCTTGGTATCTAGAGCAAGGTTGATCACGATTTCAGAGCCCCCACTTCGTTTTCTAGCTTGATTTTGTTGTTTTTCGTCCTAATCTAAAAATCCCCACAAAATAGCCCCAAAAATTTTTCTTGTGTTTTGTAAGTTTTGATGATATTTTGTTGGTTTTGATCCGTGAATTTGTTGTGTTGCAAGTGGATCTAGCCATCCCCCACCATCTCCACCTCAAAATCCATCCAAAATCCATGAAATCCATTCAATTTTGACCCCAACCCACCGGACGACCGCAACTTATCGGACGTCCGGCGACCCAGGAACCACCGGACGTCCGACCTTACCGGACGACCGGAACCTCTAAACCGAGCTGATATTAGCGGATTTCTGACCCTTTCGAACGTCCGGCGACCGGACATCCGTCCATTTCCGGACGACCGCTACTCTGAAACTGATTTCGCTCAAATTGTTGTTTAGGTTTCCACCACATCATCCGCTACACCACCACCAACTTCCGCAAACATTTCTAATATCCCAACCCACACCACCACTTACCCGCTACCTACTCCGACGCTTTTGGTCGCACTTGGTTTTGAGAATTTGAGTTGCGGTACTATATCCTTTTGTGTTTCGGCTATCTAGGTACGGTTCGACATCGACATCACCGCCGCTCATTTTCGCCATGGACGCGTCATCAACAACGACCACCTCGACTACGACTTGGTATTCATGCCACCATTTTGACACCATACCGGAAGCAAGACCGGTAACCTCATCTTGGTATTGGACATATCACTCTTGCCATTACATTGATAGCCATCATAGCCTTACTCCTTTGCGTTGCTTACCCATCGAGACTAGCCATTGAGTATTGCCGGCAACGAGACTTGTGCACATTAGTGATCATACTTCCCATAGCATACAAACATACATCATTGTTGCCTATATTGGTATCATCTCTTGTGTCACAAAGTTGTCATCGCATACTCACTTGCTATCTTGGTTCGTCAAGCATTGCATGAGAAAAGAGCTCAAACATCAAAGAGCCAAACAAGCTTTTAAGCAAAGAGGAAAGATAAGCAAAGAGCTTTTAAGCAAGAACCATAGCATCATACAACATTAAGATTGTCATACTCGATCATCTTGGATCATATCATAGCAACACCTTGCATAAAACATATTTGGGATAGAACTCGTGGCATTTTTGCTAAGTAGGTTGTGCACAAGTTCTTGTATCCGCCTATCGTTCAATCGTGCTAGATTCTCTCTCGTGTTGTGCAACAAGAGCATTTTTGTGGATTCCACATTTTGGCTCACCTTGGTTGCCCAACCCCACTTATCTTTTTGCGCGGGTGTTTCCATGTACCTTATATGCTTGGTCTACTTGTTACATTGCATCTTGCGAATCTTTTCCAACATTATTGAATCTTGCTTACATTCACATTAAAAATTGTGCCACCATCCTAACCAAGCTCCACCATAATATTTTACTTGTGTAGGTGTGAGAAACCAACAATAATTCGTACCAATTGGGTTATTTCCTTGTCCTACATTGGAGTGATCATCGATTCACTTTCAACTTCGGTCAAGGTACATTTGGTATTCGTTCTTCTCTTTATACCACTCAAATTTGTCTTGGAATGATGGATAGTCCAAGTACTTCTACCAACCCACTCTTCATGGAGCAAGACAATGACATGAACTCCTTCGTCACCAAGAGTCACCTCTTTGGTGCATTGCTTTGCATCAAGAGCAACAAGCTATGAGTGAACGCATCGACAACCTTGCCACCAACTTGCGACTTTCCGAACAATGTACAAGGGACTACTTCAATCACAAGATCGACGATCACAAGCAAGAGAATGACGCGAGGATGGACGAGATTTGTGCTTTGTTGCTCAACCGCTCTTCTTACACTTCAAGAAGGAGCCGTTCAAGTCGCCATTCCGACTTTACCCTCTCTGGCTCAAGTACACCGTCTTCAAACACTCTTCGACGTGCCGCGCGCAACGAGCGTCAAGCAAACCTCAATCCACTTCAAGACACTGACTCGCAAGAACATCGACGATGTCAAGCCGAAGAAGCCTTTGCACTAGCTCGAGAACGGCAACAACAACGCCAACATGAAGATGAAGAACACGCGCGTCTACACCAAAATGCACAAGATGCCGAGGCTCAACGTCAAGAACAACAACTCCGTGATGCTCAAGCACTTGAGGCGCAACAAGCTCTATGCGATGCGAGTCGAGCCGTTGCCGACCGAGGCCGACAAGCCCATGAACAAGAGGAAGCACTTTGCGAAGAAATTCAAGAACGAGGATTTCAAGCTCGCATGCATCGTCTCGTTCCTCCTCGATCTCAACGCGCTCCTCCACAAGCTCGCCAAGACCATTAGGTTCATCAAGAGCATGAGGACAATGGGAATCCTCCGCGACAAGAGCAACACGAGGTTGACAACCCTCCGCGTCAAGAGCACCACGAGTTGAACAATCATCTACAACATGGGCGTCATCATCCCCGACCCCAAGACAATGAAGAGCAACGCTACGGCAAGCTCAAGTTCACCATGCCCAAATTCAACGGAAGCAGCGAACCCGAAGAATACCTTTCATGGGCATTGAAAGTTGACAAGATCTTTCATTTGCACAATTATGAAGAAGAGAAGAAGATCGCGATGTGTAGGATCGAAAGTATGTCTAGAGGGGGGGGGGTGATTAGACTACTTGACCAAATAAAAACTTAACCTTTTCCCAATTTTAGTTCTTGGCAGATTTTAGCTAATTTAGGACAAGTCAAGCAATCATCACATGATTCAAGCAAGCATGCAAAGAGTATAGTGGCAGCGGAAAGTAAAGCATGCAACTTGCAAGAATGTAAAGGAAGGGTTTGGAGAATTCAAACGCTATTGGAGACACGGATGTTTTTCCCGTGGTTCGGATAGGTGGTGCTATCCTACATCCACGTTGATGGAGACTTCAACCCACGAAGGGTAACGGTTGCGCGAGTCCACACAGGGCTCCACCCAAGGGTAACGGTTGCGCGAGTCCACACAGGGCTCCACCCACGAAGGGTCCACGAAGAAGCAACCACCCACAAAGGGTCCACGAAGAAGCAACCTTGTCTATCCCACCATGGCCATCGCCCACACAGGACTTGCCTCACTAGCGGTAGGTCTTCATGAAGTAGGTGATCTCCTTGCCCTTACAAACTCCTTGGTTCAACTCCACAATCTTATCGGAGGCTCCCAAGTGACACCTAGCCAATCTAGGAGACACCACTCTCCAAGAAGTAACAAATGGTGTGTAGGTAATGAACTCCTTGCTCTTGTGCTTCAAATGATAGTCTCCCCAACACTCAACTCTCTCTCATAGGATTTGGATTTGGTTGAAAGAGGATTTGAGTGGAAAGCAACTTGGGAAGGCTAGAGATCAAGATTCATATGGTAGGAATGGAATGTCTTGGTCTCAACACATGAGTAGGTGGTTCTCAGAACATATGAGTTGGAATGGTGTGTGTGTTCTGATGGCTCTCTCATCGAATGAGAAGAAGGTGGAGGGGTATATATAGCCTCCACACAAAATCCAACCGTTACACAGTTTTCCAATCTCGGTGGGACCGAATCAATAAGCTCGGTTGGACCGAAAAAGTAAACCTAGTGACCGTTAGTGATTTTCGGTGGGACTGATATGCAACTCGGTAGGACCGATATGGTTAGGGTTTGGGCATAACGTAATCTCGGTGAGACCGATTACACAAACTCGGTGAGACCGAATTTGGTAATTAGCTAACCAGAGAGTTGGTCAGGCAAACTCGGTGGGACCGATTTTCTCTTTCGGTGAGACCGAGTGGAACTCGGTGAGACCGAAAAGTTACAAAGGGGAAACACTGAGTTTACATTGCAATCTCGGTGGGACCGATTCGCTCTTTCGGTGGGACCGAAAAGTTACGAAAGGGAAACAGAGAGTTTGCAACCCCATCTCGGTGAGACCGAGATCCCTATCGGTAGGACCGAATTGCTAGGGTTTGGCAGTGGCTAATGACAAGTGAAACTCGGTGGCGCTGGATAGGAAGAATCGGTAGGACCGAGTTTGGCTTAGGGTTTAGGTCATATGTGGATATGGGAAAGTAGTTGAGGGTTTTGGAGCATATCACTAAGCACATGAAGCAAGAGGCTCATTAAGCAACACCTCATCCCTCCTTGATAGTATTGGCTTTTCCTAAAGATTCAATGTGATCTTGGATCACTAAAATATAAAATGAAGAGTCTTGAGCTTTTGAGCTTGAGCCAATCCTTTGTCCTTAGCATTTTGAGGGTTCCACTTTCACATCCATGCCATGCCAATCATTGAGCTTTCCTGAAATAATCATCTTGGAATAGCATTAGCTCAATGAGCTATATGTTGTTATGAATTACCAAAACCACCTAGGGATAGTTGCACTTTCAATCTCCCCCTTTTTGGTAATTGATGAGAACATATAGATCAAAGCTTCGACAAATGATAATAAGCAAGAAATATATCGTCGCTTTGAGAAGTATGTGATAAGTAAGAGCTCCCCCTAAATTTGTGCATATTTAAAATTTGCTTTGGACTGCAAATGCACAAAGAGTTAGAGTCATGGGTTACTCTTCCATGTCACATACATCTTGGTGGAGCGCTCAAAATGATAAGAATGAAATACATGCACTCATCACCAAGAAAAGTGAATGATCACACAAGATAGATAGGATAAAAGTATTAAGCAAGCATTAAGTGTAGCTTATGATCAAACACATGATCATCAATGTCTCACAAATAATGACGTAGTATCTCAGGCACTCAAAAGCAAACAAGTTCAAAAAACCACCAAATAAAGGAAGAGAGAAAACCAACACACTCTCTCTCTCGAAGCCTATGATCTATACATCTTCTCCCCCTTTGGCAACAAGTTACCAAAAAGTTCCTAGAAAATGCATAGTGCTAAATCGACGCTCAGGCTTGATCTTCAGGTGGTGGTGGAGTCCGGATCACTCCAAGGACGAAGGATTCGGTAGATGCTGAAGTAGTTGCTGGAGTTGGAGCTGAAGTAGATGCTGGAGCTGGTGGAACTGAGGCTGTGGCTGGTGCTGAGGTGGTGGCTCTTGTATCAGCAACTGGCACGGCAGACGACCTCGGACCTCTTGTCACTCTGGCAAAGGCATGAGTGGTAGTCCTGCCTCTCCTCTCCTGCATGTCCTCCTGGAGCTCCTCCACTGCAGACTGAACTTCCGTTACCTTGACATCCAAGTCATAGAACTTCTATTCCATGATTCTCTCTAGGCTCTACTGATTCTGAGTGAGGGTGGCCAGACTTTGCTCAATCCTCAGCGTGGATGCAATTAAGTAACCAAGCTGCTCTTGTTTAGTCTTCAAGAAATACTCAGATGCCTCCTCTTGAGTTGGCATCTTGGCAGCTTTCTCCTTCCTCGCCTTCTCCTTCTTTGCGTAAGCTTGTGCAGACGATGGCTCGTTCTCAGTCATCACAACTTCATTGTCCTCGAAATCTGGACGGATGGGCAGGTGTTCCTTGTCCAACAGATATATGCCCGTGCCCATCTTGGAGTTGATGAGCTCCTGAATTTGAGGGGCATATTCGCAGCTCCTCTTCTGATCTGCTGCAGTACTCTTGATTGTTTCCACTATGAGGCTCATTACCTTGAACTTATGAGGCACATCAAACACATGTAGCAAGTTGATAGCATGGCCTCTGATCATCTTGTGATCTCCAGACTTGGGCAGTAAGGTGTGCCTTAGTATCCAATTGATCGTAGGCAGTCCTGACAGAAGGTAATGCACAGAGCCAAACTTGAAGGTGTCAAGAGCTTCATTGGGAATTTCCTTGTACATATTGGACATGGAGTTATGGTCCATCTTCTTCTTGGCATAGATATCCAAGTCATCATCTTGCTCCTCTGGGGCATTTATGATCTGTGCCCACTCAGCCACTGTAGATTGGTACCTTGTACCCTCAGACATCCATGTGATCCTCCCATCTGGATAAAAGTGTGCCGTGGAGTAGAATTGCATGATCAGTTCCTCGTTCCACTTTGTGAGCTTCTGCCCAACAAAGTTAGCTACTCCACAAGCATTAAAGCTGTCATATACTCCTGGGTAGTGCTCCTCCTTCTCCTTGATGTAGGTCCAGTCAACCCATCTCATGTCACAGACAATTGGCTTCTTATCTAGCAAAACAGTCTCATAGAAATCCTGCTGCTCCTTGGTGTGAAACCTGTAGTCCACGGCAGTCCTTCTTCTTGAAGCATATGGGTCTGCTTCTCTCCACTTCCTCAGCCCTGAATCTCTCCTGAGCTTCATATCCTCAGCCACAGGATGAGCATCGTTGTGGTCTGGGATCTTGGGCTTTAGCTTTCTCAGGACATTCTCTTCCTCTTCTTCAGCAACAGTCTCAGGCACTGGGGCCTTGTTCTTCTCAGCTGCAGGAATGCTCCTTGTATTTCTCTTAGGCTTTGGCTTGGAGGCAGCTTTGGGCTTAGATGCAGTAGCCCCTGACCTTATGGCATCACCCATCAGCTTGGGTGCCTTGGGTGCTGGTGCAGCTACCTCTTCTTCCTCTTCTTCTTCCATGATGGAAGCCTTGCCAAGCACTCTAGCCACAGTCTTCTTCACCCTTTCCTTTCTTTTCTTGCCCTCAGCTGCAACTGGCTCTTGGGGAGTGGGCTTCTCAGTTGAGGCTCTTGCCTTTGACATGGGCTGCCTGCCTGCTGGCCTTTTGATTTTCAGACCTGGCTTAGTGCCTTGAGCTGGCTCAACTCTCTTGGAAGTGGCCTCTTCCTCTGCCACATAGTCCTCATCTTCGGAATCTGAAGTCCTCTTCTTCCTTTGTCTCGTGGCAGCCTTTGGCAAATTGCTAGGAGTGCTCCTGCTACCTTCATCAGATGAACTGGAGGGACTAGTGCCCTCACTCATCACCACTTGCTGCTCTGACATATTTTGGCTATCACTTTGATCAGACATGCTGCAAATTGACTGCTGACCCTGTGAATAGATTATAGATGAGGTAGAAAGGATGAGCATCACAAAATGCAGAGATTTTTGCAAAAGAATGATCCAAAAACTTAGTTTTAGTTTCCCACTGAAATCATCTCGGATCTACCGATTTTCAAACTCGGTGATACCGAAGCAGTTTTGGAACCTAAACTAGTGAACTCGGTAGGATCGAGTCACAGTTCGGTGGCACCGAGACTGCTAGGGTTTCACTGAGTTCAAAAATCGGTCACACCGATAAGTAATTCTCGGTCAGACCGAGTCTCACTTGTGCAATGGCATAAGCCAAATCGGTGGGACCGAGTTTTTCAACTCGGTGGGTCCGAGATGGTTTGGGCGGAAACCTAAACCTAGAATTTTCGAATCAAACCTAATCTACGGGCGTTTTGACTGGATAGAAGTTTATCAATTGTGGCAAGAATCAATATTATCACAATGTGCTAGGAATCAGATTGAGGAATAGCACAAAGATCAAGTCCATACCCTAGTTCAGCGGGGACTTGCTACGGCGGCAACGGCGGGGCAGAATTCGCGTTGACGGCGACGGAGACCAGCAACTGGAGGCTGCTGGCGGCGAGAAGACGATCCGGAGACCACGAGGGCAGAGCAGGCTATCGCGCGGGCGAAGGGGTTCGGAGAAATTTCCAAAATTTTGCCCGTGACTATATATAGCCCGACCCTGTCGGTGTGACCGAGTGGAACAACTCGGTGGCACCGAGATTCATGACTGCAAGCAGTTACTGAAACTCGGTGTGACCGAAAGGTTCAAATCGGTTGCACCGAGATCGAAAACCTAGATCAACTTAATGATCTCGGTAGGACCGAAAGTGGAGTATCGGTCAGACCGAAAATCATAAAGAGGTTTTGGAAGTTTAAGTCTATGACGAATAGGGGACTCCGAGCGCTCCTCACACAGAGTGGTTCGAATCTGACTTGATCAAATTTAGTGATGCAGCATGAATAGAGTTTGAGACGAGAAAAGCATAGATAGCTAGAGGAGGTTCTTAGGCATTCTTGTCCATCCACTTGGCAAAAGAAGATAAAACCAAACAATCAAAACAACAAGTGGATGTCCTCGAATGAGTAAAATATGCAACCAGCATGCTCACACAATAAGATGGCAAATGAAATATGTGGCAAGGCATGCACAACCAATTCTAGCATCTATCAAGCAATTTGCGATGACTAGGTCACCTATATATGAGTATATTGACTTAGGAGTCAAGTGAGAGAACTTGATCATAGGTCACACTCATCGTTTAAGCTCAAGTGGGGTTACCACTTTTACATAAAGCATTGTTTTGTTCACATCTTTAGAGTTGCTTTAGCTCAAGTCTTAAAGTAAAGCTCCCCCTAGATGTGATATCCCCCCTAAGAGGGATGAACTAACCTTGGGTTTTGTCGATGATGACTTCATGTAGATATTGAAGATGTGGATGCTCAATGTTGATGTAGATCTCTTGGAGCTATCCATTTGAGTGAATTGCACTTTCAATACCTACATGGGTTAGTCCCACAAGGAACAAGCAAGGATATCCATAGACATAGAGTGATGTGCACAAAAGGTGATGTCCATGAAAACTTCTTAGGTTACCTTGTCCCTTGTTTTATCAACAAGAGGGTTTGTGACTCCTTGAACTAGTGCAAGATGTGGAAGTTGATTGCACTTGTTCTTGCCAAAATGATAAGAGTGAAGTATGTTGGCGGAGTCACCCTCAAGAACTCTCTATTTCTTCTTCTTTTGGATCCACATCATCTTGATGGGAATCCTTGGAGTTGTAGTCGTACTTGATGAAGTGGAACTTGAAGTAGTCTTGGGAATCCACTTGACTAAGGTCTTAGGAGCTTCTTCAAATGCATCAATTTCCTCTTGAAGCTTGTCCTTGCCCTTTTGTTCGTAGTCTTGTGGTGGAAGATCATCTTGAGCTTGTGTCCCCTTGAAAGTAGCATACTTCTCTTGTTGAGGGACAAACTTTGTCTTGGGTTATTGATCTTCTTCCCACTCAACTCCATTGGCATTGAACTTTCGTTCAAAACCAACACCTTGATTCTTCCGGTGCATTCCTTGCTTGCGCACAATTTCCTCGAATTGCTTACTCCCGGCAAGGCTTTTGTACACTCCTTTCTCTATAATTCCCTTCAATAAGCTATTTTGTTGCTCAAGTGTAACTTGGCTAAGAGAATCATTAGTGGAATCAAGAGAACTACTAGAAGCAACAATATTGGATTTAACATGATCATTGTTACTGCTAGAGGAAGAATCTTTCTTGTTACTAGACTTGACTTGAGGCATGTAAGTAGATAAGAGTAAACGCTTGGCAATGTAAGAAGAACTTTTCTTGCGGAGATCATCATTGATTGCTTTTAAGAACTCATGCTCTTGCTCAATATTGAGCTTCTCAAAGCGTAATTTCTCATGAGCTCTTAAAAGTTCTCGATGCTCTTCGAAGATGGTTTCATGAGCTAACTTAAGAGTTTTTAGTTCTTTAGTTAGGGCCTCAATCTTCTCCTTATCATTGTCATTCGTTTTATCTTGATTAGCATGTTTAATTGACATTTCATCATAGTATTCATCACTAGAGTTGTCACCAAGCAAATCATCACCTATCAAGTCATGTTCATCACTATTGAAATCAACATACTCGGGGTGTGTTACCTTAGGACCTTTGGCCATGAAGCATCTTCCAATTCCTTCATTTGGTGAGTTAAATATGTCATAGGAGTTGGTTGACACAAGTGCTAGACCGGCAACACATTCATCTTGAGTATCTTCGGAGCCGGAGTAATAACTTCTCTTGGAGTGGCTGTCGGAGTCAGAGCCGGATACCCATTCACCAACATGAGCTTGATGTCTTCGTCTTGTGTAGCTCCTTGATGATTTTTCCTTCCTTTCCGAATCCTTGCTTCTCCATGAGTATCTTCGTTCATAACGATCATCTCTACTCCTTCTCTCTCTTGGTGGTGATCCTTTGCTTCTTCTTTTTGGAGAATCTTCTCTTCTCTTGTAGGGAGCCGTACACTCATTGGAATAGTGTCCGGGTCTTCCACAATTGTAGCAGTTTCGCTCTCGACTAGAAGATCTTTTGTTATTGTAGGACCTTGACTTGGAGCTTCTATCTTTGCTTCTACTCTTGTAGAACTTGTTGAAGTTCTTCACCATTAAGCTCAATTCTTCATTGAAGTCTTGTTTCTCACTTGGTGATGTAGGGGCTTCACATGAGGCTTTATCGGCACCACTTGATTTGTTGTGAAGTTCCTCTTTATCCTTAAGTGACATCTCATGAGCAAAAATTCTTCCAATCACCTCCGTTGGCTTGAGATCTTTGTAATTGGGCATCATTTGGATCAATGTGCACACGGTATCATATTTTCCATCCAAGGCTCTTAGAATCTTCTTGATGATGAATTTATCGGTCATCTCTTCACTTCCTAAGCCGGCAATCTCATTTGTGATGAGAGCAAGCCTAGAGTACATTTCAGCGACACCTTCACCATCCTTCATCTTGAACTTGTCAAGTTGGCTTTGAAGCACATCCAACTTGGATTCCTTGACGGAGTCGGTACCTTCGTGCATATCAATCAAAGTGTCCCAAATTTCCTTCGCATTCTCAAGGCGGCTGATTTTGTTGAATTCTTCGGGGCACAATACGTTGAAGAGAATGTCACAAGCTTGAGCATTGTATTGCAACATCTTCAACTCATCCGCGGTAGCTTCACGGTTCAGTTCTCTCCCATCAAAGAAGTCACCTTGCAAACCAACACACACAATAGCCCTAACGGCCGGGTTATGTTCAAGAATATGCATTTTCATTTTATGCTTCCAACTAGCAAAATTAGTACCATCAAAGTAAGGACCTCTACGGTGATAATTTCCCTTGCTAGACACCATACTCTCCTAGGTTGTGAAACCAAGGCTATGACCACCAAAAGCTATGGAGATCAAAGCAAATGGAGACCAAAGCTCTGATACCACTTGTAGGATCGAAAGTATGTCTAGAGGGGGGTGATTAGACTACTTGACCAAATAAAAACTTAACCTTTTCCCAATTTTAGTTCTTGGCAGATTTTAGCTAATTTTGGACAAGTCAAGCAATCATCACATGATTCAAGCAAGCATGCAAAGAGTATAGTGGCAGCAGAAAGTAAAGCATGCAACTTGCAAGAATGTAAAGGGAAGGGTTTGGAGAATTCAAACGCTATTGGAGACACGGATGTTTTTCCCGTGGTTCGGATAGGTGGTGCTATCCTACATCCATGTTGATGGAGACTTCAACCCACGAAGGGTAACGGTTGCGCGAGTCCACACAGGGCTCCACTCACGAAGGGTCCACGAAGAAGCAACCACCCACAAAGGGTCCACGAAGAAGCAACCTTGTCTATCCCACCATGGCCATCGCCGACACAGGACTTGCCTCACTAGCGGTAGATCTTCACGAAGTAGGCGATCTCCTTGCCCTTACAAACTCCTTGGTTCAACTCCACAATCTTGTCGGAGGCTCCCAAGTGACACCTAGCCAATCTAGGAGACACCACTCTCCAAGAAGTAACAAATGGTGTGTAGGTAATGAACTCCTTGCTCTTGTGCTTCAAATGATAGTCTCCCCAACACTCAACTCTCTCTCATAGGATTTGGATTTGGTTGAAAGAGGATTTGAGTGGAAAGCAACTTGGGAAGGCTAGAGATCAAGATTCATATGGTAGGAATGGAATGTCTTGGTCTCAACACATGAGTAGGTGGTTCTCAGAACATATGAGTTGGAATGGTGTGTGTGTTCTGATGGCTCTCTCATCGAATGAGAAGAAGGTGGAGGGGTATATATAGCCTCCACACAAAATCCAACCGTTACACAGTTTTCCAATCTCGGTGGGACCGAATCAATAAGCTCGGTCGGACCGAAAAAGTAAACCTAGTGACCGTTAGTGATTTTCGGTGGGACTGATATGCAACTCGGTAGGACCGATATGGTTAGGGTTTGGGCATAACGTAATCTCGGTGAGACCGATTACACAAACTTGGTGAGACCGAATTTGGTAATTAGCTAACCAGAGAGTTGGTCAGGCAAACTCGGTGGGACCGATTTGCTCTTTCGGTGAGACCGAGTGGAACTCGGTGAGACCGAAAAGTTACAAAGGGGAAACACTGAGTTTACATTGCAATCTTGGTGGGACCGATTCGCTCTTTCGGTGGGACCGAAAAGTTACGAAAGGGAAACAGAGAGTTTGCAACCCCATCTCGGTGAGACCGAGATCCCTATCGGTAGGACCGAATTGCTAGGGTTTGGCAGTGGCTAATGACAAGTGAAACTCGGTGGCGCCGGATAGGAAGAATCGGTAGGACCGAGTTTGGCTTAGGGTTTAGGTCATATGTGGATATGGGAAAGTAGTTGAGGGTTTTGGAGCATATCACTAAGCACATGAAGCAAGAGGCTCATTAAGCAACACCTCATCCCTCCTTGATAGTATTGGCTTTTCCTAAAGACTCAATGTGATCTTGGATCACTAAAATATAAAATGAAGAGTCTTGAGCTTTTGAGCTTGAGCCAATCCTTTGTCCTTAGCATTTTGAGGGTTCCACTTTCACATCCATGCCATGCCAATCATTGAGCTTTCCTGAAATAATCATCTTGGAATAGCATTAGATCAATGAGCTATATGTTGTTATGAATTACCAAAACCACCTAGGGATAGTTTCACTTTCACGATGGCATCCCTTGAGTTCCAAGAATATGTCCTCATTTGGTGGGAACAAATCATAGAGCACGCGAGGCAAGAGGTGAACCACCAATCACTACTTGGGCACAAATGAAGGATGTCATGAGAGCACGCTTTGTGCCTAACTACTACAACCACGACCTCTTCAAGAAACTCCAACAACTCAAGCAAGGAACCAAGAGCGTTGAAGAATACTACAAGGAGATGGAGATTGCTATGATAAGAGCCAATGTGACGGAAGATGATGAGCAAACAATGGCACGTTTCTTGAATGGACTCAATCATCCTATCAAGAAGATCGCCGACTTCCAACCATACTCAAATCTCATCGAGCTCGTGCACCAAGCTACCAAAGTGGAACGCCAAGTGCAAGATGATTTCAAGTATGCCAAGTTCTCATCCAAGTCCTACGGTTTCTCCAATAACCAAGCTTCAATGACTCCAACACCGACTACAAGACCCTCTACTTCCAACATCGCCAAGTCGACTTCCAAGAAAGCTTCGCCAACTACAAGCAATCCTAATACGAGTAACTTCAAGCCGAGAGCTTCATCATCATCAACCCCTACCGATGAGACCATCAAGACGAGTTCCCTCAAGTGTTTCACTTGCGGCGGCCGAGGCCACAAGTCCTATGAGTGCACCAACAAGAGCACCATGATCTTCAACGACGATGGCACTTATGATTCCATGAGCGAAGGAGAAATGGAAGCCCTTGAGCAAGTCGCCATGCACCGCCAAGTGAACAATGAAGAAGAACAAGTCTTTTGTGATGAAGACTCAAGTCCCGCACTTATTGTCTCCAAAGTCTTGACTCTCCAACATCACCAAGAAGAAGACCAACGATTCCACATATTCCACACCAAGGCCGGCATCAATGGACGATCCGTCAAGGTCATCGTCGATGGAGGGAGTTGTCACAATCTCCCAAGTGAAGAACTTTGCTCCAAGCTCCAATTGCCCAAGACGAAGCACCCACATCCATACAAAGTGCAATGGCTTAGTGACTCCGGTACCATCCAAGTCGAGCACCGAGTGCAAGTCTCCTTCAAGATTGGCGCCTACGAAGACACCTTGGAGTGTGACGTCATCCCAATGACTGTTTGTCATCTTCTCCTTGGACGGCCATGGCAATTCGATAGAGGAGTCGTCCACAATGGCCGTACCAACCACTATAGCTTCAAGATGCAAGGAAAGGAGTTTGTGCTACGCCCTATGTCTCCAAGCCAAGTGATCGCCGATAAGCAAGCCACCCATCATGGAGAGAATGGTGAGAGAGTGAGCCACCAAAAAGAGAGTGAGCGCCACAAGCCCAAATTGAGTGCCTCCACGATGAGTGAAAACAAGAACCTAGTTCTATTTGCCGCCAAATGTGAGATGAGAGAAGTGTGTGAGAACCCATCTAGTGTCCTACACTACGTCCTCGTGTGCAAGGACAATGCACCACAAACTAACACTTCTCACACTCTTCCTCTAGTGTTGTCTTCTCTTTTTCAGGAATTTCAAGATGTTTTCCCCGATGAGCTACCTCCGGGACTACCTCCACTACGAGGCATTGAGCACTGCATCGACCTCATCCTCGGAGCACCGCTTCCGAACAAAGCTCCCTACCGCGTCAACCCCGAAGAAACCAAAGAAATTCAAAGGCAAGTAAAGCATCTCATAGACCATGGTCATGTGCGTGAAAGTTTGAGTCCTTGTGCTGTACCGGTCATTCTTGTGCCAAAATGTGACGGTAGCTTTCGCATGTGCTCCGATTGTAGACCTATCAATGCTATCACCGTTCGTTATAGGTATCCCATTCCACGCCTAGATGATATGCTAGATGAGCTTAGTGGTGCCACTATATTTTCCAAAATTGATCTTAAGAGTGGTTACTATCAAATCCGCATACAAGAGGGCGATGAATGGAAAACCGCCTTCAAAACCAAGTTTGGTTTGTATGAGTGGTTAGTCATGCCTATGGGTCTCTCGGAAGCACCGGGCACTTTTATGCGCCTTATGAATCATGTCTTTCGCCCTTACATTGGTATGTTTGTTGTGGTTTACTTCGATGACATTCTTGTGTTTAGCAAATCTGTCAAAGAGCATGTCACCCATGTCCGCACCATTTTGCAAACTCTTAGGAAAGAGTGTCTCTATGCTAATATGGAGAAATGCCTTTTTAGTGTTGATAAGCTCGTTTTCTTGGGTTTTGTTGTCTCTTCATTGGGTGGTCATGTAGATGAGTCCAAGATCAATGCTATTAAGACTTGGCCGAAACCAACCCACTTGCATCAAGTGCGTAGTTTTCTTGGTCTTGCGGGTTTCTATCGCCGCTTTGTGAAGGACTTTAGCACTATTGCTTAGCCTTTACATGCTTTGAGCAAGAAAAATGCGCCTTTTGTTTGGGGACCATCCCAATATACCACATTCAATGAGCTTAAGAATTTGCTTACTCATGCTCCCGTGCTTGCTTTACCCAACTTCACAAGTCTTTTGAGATTCATTGCGATGCTAGCGGTAATGGCATAGGAGGTGTGTTAATGCAAGAGAAGCACCCCATAGCTTACTTTAGTGAGAAACTTTCCGGAGCGCAACTCAACTATCCCATCTATGACAAAGAGCTATATGCTTTAGTCCGCGTTTTACATGAATGGGAACATTACCTTCGTCCCCATGAGTTTATCATTCATACCGATCATGAGACTCTCAAGTATCTTAAGGGTCAAACTAAGTTGAACAAGCGTCATGCTAAATGGAGTGAATTCATTGAGTCTTTTCCCTATGTCAGCTAGTACATCAAGGGTAAAGAAAACATCGTAGCGGATGCTCTTTCCCGCATATGCATGCTAGTCACGCAACTTGAGTTAGATGTCATTGGCTTCGAGCATATCAAAGAATTGTATGAGCATGATGAAACTTTTGCCACTCCTTATGCCAAGTGTTTGTCGAATACATCTTGGGAACGCTATTACATCAAAGACGACTATCTTATGAGATCTAACAAACTTTGCATCCCCAAGTCGTCCCTTCGTTTGTTGCTTTTGCAGGAATCACATGGAGGCGGCTTAATGGGACATTTCGGACGCGACAAGACGTTCGCCACGCTCTCGAAGAGCTACTTTTGGCCAAAGATGTTTTGGGACGTCAATCGCTTCAGCAACCGATGTTCGACATGCCGCAAAGCTATGTACAAAGCTCAATCTCATGGCCTCTATATGCCTCTACCGATTCCATACCAACCATGGGAAGACATTGGCATGGACTTCGTACTTGGTTTGCCTAGGACTCGCAATGGGAAAGATTCTATATTTGTCGTTGTGGACCGTTTCTCAAAAATGGCACATTTTATTCCTTGTAGCAAGATAGACGATGCTTCACATGTTGCTAATCTCTTTTGTAGGGAAATATTGCGTCTACATGGTGTGCCAAAGACTATCGTCTCGGACCGTGACGTCAAGTTCTTGAGTTACTTTTGGAAGACCTTATGCGCCAAGATCGAAATCAAGCTTCTATTCTCCACGGCCTATCATCCACAAACCGATGGTCAAACGGAGGTGACAAACCGCATGCTCTCCACCCTTCTTCGTGTGCTAATCAAGAAGAACATCAAGGAGTGGGAGGAGTGCTTACCCATCACCGAGTACGCCTACAACTGCGCAAGACATTCGACTACCGGCAAGTCCCCCTTCGAGGTTGTCTACGGTTTCAACCCATTGTCCCCATTGGACATCCTACCTCTACCACTCCACGAGCGCACAAACATGGACGCGAGTGATCGAGCCAACCACCTCAAGAAGATGCATGCAGATACAAGGCACACCATTGAGCTCCAAGTACAATGACTTGCAACCAAGCTCAACGTCAACAAGAATCACATGATATTCAACATTGGAGATCTTGTATGGCTACACCTTCGCAAGGAACGCTTCCCCAACGAACGCAAGTCCAAGCTACTACCACGAGCCGATGGACCATTCAAGGTGCTTGCACGCTACAACAACAACACATACAAGATCGACATCCCACGTGACAAGTACTCCGTGAGGGACATCTTCAACGTCAAAGATCTCTCCCCGTACCATGGAGATAAGGATTTCGATCCGAGGTCGGATCTTCCCCAAGGGAGGGGAGATGATGCAGAGCATCCCAAGGTCATCCCCATGGACCTACCATCATCTCATCAAGTGCCTAGTGGACCCATGACTCGATCACGTGCAAGAGCTCTTGAAACCGAGGTGACATCTCTCCTCTCACAATTCCACCTCGATGCACATGAAGCATGGCTACTACCTCATATGGACACTTTGTGCATACTCAGGTACCATGGAGAAGCTAAGGAGCAAGGACAAGAAGAAGAGGAAGATGGACGAGAAGACGGAGAAGAAGGAGGGCTGAAGGAAAAGTCCCAGCCACCGGACGACCGGTCAGGACCAGACGTCCGGCGCCTGAAGCCTCAGCCGAACCCCAGCGAGTGGACGTTCGGTCCAGACCGGAAGACTAGTGCCCCTGCACCCGAAGCAAACGAGCGGACGTCTGGTCCGGACTGGACGACCGGTGCACCAGCACCCGAGCCAACATCAGCGGAAGTCCGGAGCTACCGGACGTCCGGCACCCCCATCACAGAACGGAACCAGCAGACGACCGGAGGACACCGGACGTCCGGCAGCTCCCAAGACACCGGATGACCGGTCCCTAGCGGACGCCCGGTCCCTGTCTGCGCACAGTGTTCGGGCCCGAGGCCCATGTACCCCTTCACTTCGCCCCATTTGCACTTAGACTATAAATAGACCCCCCCCATTCATCATAGCTAGGGTTAGCAAATGTTTAGCTCATATTTGTGAGAGAGCTTTGCTCATCCACTTGGTTACCTTCTCCTCGGAGATTCGAGCCTCCACTGGAGAAGATCCCGCAAGCGGATTCAAGCCCCCTTTACGGGAAGATCCCCTTATGGATTCAAGACCTCCTCACAGAGAAGAACCGGTTACCGTGTATCGTCCTTAGTTGTCCGTGGATTCATGTGTCGTTCTATGTACTCGAGGATCTAGCCCATGAGTGACTTATTCGTGTCGGTTTAGTGATTTCCTCTTGTGTTTTCCTTCCGTTCTTCCCCGTGTTCTTCGTGTTTTCCCCGGGATCCGCTCCTTTCGTGAAAGATCGAGCAATTAGGGTCTCTACCCTACATCAACACCCTTTTCATACATATAGTAGGGCCACCCACATGTGGTTCGTTCGTGGTCTCACCCATCTCGCGCCACAGGCACACATTTGTGGGTCGGCACATGGTCCACCTTTGTCAAGAAGCGAAAGGGGCAGTTTGACCATATATATATGATGGAATCCTATATGTTTTGTGTTATGGTCGGGTGACATTTCAGACCTAGCTATTTTGCGGCATGCATTTGTAGCTAGGATTCCCATACCGCGGACACGAAGTGGGGTTCGTAGGGGGTGCCTGACTAGCAATACTGTGCTTTTGTGCGACAGGTGCCACATCAAAGTTGTGCATTGGGTATTCGAACATCAAACCGCCCTTTTCATACATATATTTGGTCCACATGAAAGTGTGTTCGTCTTCTGACCCTCTCCCACGTTATTCTTTTTGCCAAATTTATAAACAGCACACGAGTTGGATGTAGAAACCGTCTGCGATTGGGTACGCAACCGACAGGGTTCAGTCAGACTACCTGTGTGCCACGCCCATGCCCTGCAGTCACTCACATCAGCACAGTAGATTGGGCTCCATGAGGCTTGCCTCCCGGTCTCGAAAATATCTACTTCCTCGTAATATCAAAAATATCCACTGCCTGGAAGGTTTTACCATTTGATAGCACATGATTAGTATGTGCAGACCGTGTGCGATGTCTGTTACTCCCCCTCTCCTTCAACCTCTTGATTCAAATTTTCAGTAGCCCCGTCATTTTACTCCCGCCTCTGCATCCCTTGCAATCTGAAAAATATTTGCTCGCCCTTGATTCAAATTTTCAATAGCCCCGGCATTTTACTCTTGCCTCTGCATCCCTCGCAATCTCAAAAATATCTGCTTGCCCTTGATCCAAATTTTCAGTAGCCCAGCATTTTACTCCCGCCTAGTAAAATTTTCAGTTGCCGTGGTATTTCCTCAAACACAACCTTGCCCCCCTCCACACACACCACACACTCCCCAAAAGCTCCGCTCACATCGACACACACCACCCCTCCCTTGCTCGAAACCATTGGTAGGTCGCCGCCATCAACGCCGCCGCTGCCGCCGCCTCCATCCTCAACCTCTACCAGTGTGCCGAGGAGCTCGAGGAGCCAATGGCCAAAAAGAAGTTTATTGCGGCCTCTTCGCCCGACGCCGACAAGGTGGCCACCGAGGTGTCCCATCGTCCTCCACGGGCTATTTATTGATCCGCCATTACCGGTCGCCCGATCCGACTGCCGCCGCACCCCTACACCGGTTCGAGGACTTCCCCATCCTCCCTCGGGCCTGGTCGCTGACGAGGTCCTACCTCAGGGTCCGGTAGCGGCGGTGGGGGATATGTGTTGCCAAGATTACGGATCGGGAGATCCACACCCGCCGGTGGCTCGGTAGCTTCCACACGGCCGAGCTCGCGGCCATGGAGTATGACCGCTGGCAGGTCCGCTACCACGGCGCAGTGACTAGGCTCAATTTCCCCTTAGACAAATGTCCGGTCGAACTCATTCCATCAGAGCCAGGGTGGTGAGCTCGGCTATGGCATGGGAGGACCGCGAGGCGTGGTAGCGCTTCAGGGCCGAGGCCGCCGACGAGGCCTACATGCAAGATCTCCGTCAGCTACACCAGGAGCTCATGGAGGCGGAGCGGGTGATCTTTGCCGGTGCGGAGGGCGGCGAGGTTATCGTGCTATCCTCTGGGGGCAAGGTCGAAGGCATCCTGGAGGGTGTCCAGGTGGGCGGCAAGGACGAGGAGATCGACGTCGACGAGTAGAGGAGTGTCTTCCCCAATGACCCCGACGATGGCACCGGCCCGGACCCAAGCACTACTCGGAAAACCCTTATTAGTAGCGCTGGTTTTTTTGCTATTAGTAGCGCGGGCAGGCGCGCTACTACTACGGCGATACAGCTATTTTTTAGCAGTAGCACTTGTTTGACCCAATGCTACTAGTAGATGAAGCTAGCTGTATCGTTCTTCCCTCCAGCGCTACTGATACTTATCTCCAGCGTGTGTAGCTAGCCATCGCTACTGTTATTTGAGTGCTACTGGTAATCTTTACCCCCACACCACTTCTAACTTTTGTAGTTTTTTTTTGCATTTTGGATCTATACACATTTAAACAGATCCACCATTTATACAATAACATGCATATTCATTGAAAAGCAGGTGAGTCATCGATGAGCCAAAGTTATTAGAAGTCTCGACATGTCTCAAGTATCTCATCGTCATCAATTATGGTCGAAAACATGTCTCGAAATAGTATTACAAGTCATTACAAGTTCCCAATACATGCAACTACATGGTCACATACTCATGTTTCATCATCTATGTAGACTACGATATGACCGCATAGAAGATAAGAGCGATCACGATGAACAAAAGCGGTACTATGTAGTAGTTTTTGCGGCAGCGCTGGTTCTGAATCCCCTGTTGTTCTATGAATCTCAAGTAACTAGCTTCGGCTTCCGCTCTGGTATCAAACTCTTTCTGGCTTCCGCCCAAGAAGCTAGAGACTTGGGCCTGACACTCTGGCCACTCATCGTACACACCCGGAACATGCCCTACATACACGACATACCACTTCCTCGCCATCGTTGATCTATATACCTGTCAGAGATGCATATATATATATATATATCATGAAGCGAATTCAACGAGGTTATGAAATAGAAGCAACATATATAGTAAACATAGTTAACAAATTTCATCATACCGAGGGTAATTGACTAGAGCGCGGCACCATTCATCTAACAGTTTCGTCGTACTGAGACATTAGAAGTTTTGTCGTACATAAAGTAATAAGTAACTAAACAAACACATTGTTTTTAAGTAGTACACTCTTCTCATCTGTCCATATCCGGGAGGGTGGACCCAAGCTTAGTGAAAGGCGTCATGTCCTGACGCTGTAGGGCAATGCGGGTTCGGACGTCAGCTCGCGACATTGGGCTGCCGTAGAACATCCTATTCTCTTTGAGGACATCTTTCATGATGATGGACGCAATTTCCTGCTGGATCCGGTAGAAATCATTTCGAAGTTGATTATCTGGCACGGCTCCAAAGGCTTCGGCCCATCTCTGGATATGGGTATCGGATGAAGATTTCATGCAAAGTGAGTGCACATCCCTTCTGTACTCCATCATTAGATGGATGACGTAGAATCCACCGTTCTCACTTCTTGCCGGTTGCTGGATGCAACAGAAGTCAGTCTTGTGGCCGAAACATAGCCCAGCCTTATTTGTTTTTTTTGAGAAAAATTCACTATAGGTCCTATTACTTGCGCTGGTGTTAGGTTTAGTCTCTGTGGTTACAAATACCCGAAATACAGTCACCAAACTTGCTCTAGGGGGTCATCTATGGTCCATTATATGGTTTTGTGTATGTATGTGCTGAGCTGGCTCTAGTCAACCGATGCCAAGTGTGCATTGACTGCCACATGTGCCCAGTTCACTCGAATATGCATGCACTTTTTTTTGCAAAACAGCCAGTTATTAAAAGATCCCCAAACCCCGCCGCCTGTAAGTGCATCTAGTGCCACCCCTAGTTGGTTTTGGAGTATTGACGACAAACCTAGTTGAGGGACTAATGTGTTTGTGAGAATTGCAGGATAACACAGGTAGAAGTCCCTCATTGATTCGGTTTTCCTACTAGAGATGACCCCCTAAAAATGTATGAAGACATTGAAGTCAAAGGTGGTATGTGAAGACATTCACATTGAAGACTATAACAAGAGAAGACATCGCGTGAAGACTATGGAGCGCGAAGACTTAGCAGTTTCGTCGTTCTGTGTTTTTCCTTGTTGAGTCATAGGAACCACCGCACTGTTAAGTGGGGTCCAAGAGAACCAGTCAGAATGACTGAAGTGATGCTTAACCAAAATCCTATGTCTTCGAGTGAAGACTATGAGAGCAAATCTTGTCCAGAGTTGGATAAGTCAGCTTTGCTTGTAGCCCAAGTAAAGTTGCCGTGTGTGTTTGAAATCTGACCATTGGAACACGTGTCAGTTCCTTAGTGACCCAGGGTCATTTCGGAAAAATCAGGTCGGGTTGCCTAGTGGCTATAAATAGCCCACCCCCTACAACCATAAACGGTTGGCTGCTTAGAGTTAAAGCACGGCTTTTGTCGTTTGAGAGCAACCCACCTCGAAGCCTTTGAGAGAGAATTCCTTGAGAGGATAAAGCCCTAACCACCCAGAGCCAAAGAGTGTTAGGCATCACTTAAGTCTTCCTGTCTGTGTGATCTGAAGACTTATTACACTTGAGGACTGTGAATCCTCCAGCCGGTTAGGCGTCGCGTTCTGAGCATCCAAGAGTCATTGTGGATCGCTGGTGAACGAAGTCTGTGAAGGTTTGGAAGTCTACCTTGAAGACTTACCAGAGTGATTGGGCGAGGTCTGTGTGACCTTAGCTCAAGGGGAATACGGTGAGGACTAAGTGTCCTGAGCTGCGGTTCAGGACTAGGTGTCCGGGACTGTGTGTCCTCAGGTTTAAATACCTATCCGCCCTAACCAGACGTACAACTGTCACCGCAGTTGGAACTGGTCTACCAAACCTTTGTCTTCATCCCGAACACTGGTTCTATCCTTCCCATCTCTTTATTTACAGTTGGCTCTTGTGAAGTCAGTGCCTATTTGCATTATCCATTTGTCTTCATTGTGTACCTGATCTTTACTGCCTAGCTGCTATTAGTCATTGTGCTTTCACTTCATCGAATACTTGACTATGGTCTGCCTAGTGTAGTCTACCTTCCGCTGCATGATAATAGGTTCATTTCTATCATTTGTCTTCAAAACTTCCATGTTTTGAAGACTTTCCTAAAAATCGCCTATTCACCCCCCCCTCTAGTCGATATAACGCATTTTCAATTGGTATTAGAGCAGGGTACTCCCTTGTTATGTGTGATTTTGGTTTAACCGCCTGGAGTTTTAGTTATGTCGACCACAGGAATGAAGACTGTGTCATGCCCCATCTTTGACGGTCACGAGTATCCCAAGTGGAAGGCCATGATGAAGAAGCGCCTCATGGCGACAAACAGCGAGCTGTGGACCGCCACTGAGATTGGCCTGACCGATCTATGCAAGATGGCGGAAGCTGATGACATTCGCAAGCACACTCTTCTCAACCTCACGGCGAAGGACGTCATCTGCTCCTGTCTGTCTCAAAATCAGTTTAGGAATATCATACATCTCGATCATGCGAAGCTTATCTCGGACCGTCTCTCTGAGGTATATGAAGGTCATCGAACTCGTCATGATCCTTGGTTTGAGGACTTTAAGGAATCTCTCAAAGCAATGACATTCGAACAAGAATCATCATCTTCTGCATCATGCCTTATGACAAAAGATGCTAAGGTAATTGAATGTTGTCTATCTGAATCCAGTGATGATGAATCTGGTGATGAATTTGGACCCAGCTATGCAAAACTTGCTTCCCTTGCCACTAAACAACAGAAAGCTATGGAACATATTCAAAAACTGTTAGACAAAAGCGATGACCTGTTAGACGCTAAAATGACTCGATCTCAGTCCTTAATTGAAGACATAAAAAATCTTCATGTTAAGTATGAGGAACTTGAAAGTCATCATGAAACGCTCTCAACAACTCATGAAAAGCTTTCCTATGATTATCTTCAAAGGAAGCAAGATCTTGAGAAATTGAGAGCGGCTCATGAAGATCTTCAAAAGGAAAACGAGTCACTTCGCACCGAACAGATCAGTTCAGCTCAGGAAGGATTTGAACCATCATGTCTTAAATGCATTGAGCATGATAACGCTACTTCTATAGCTGAATGTTCTACTCCTGCTACTATTGAAATATCTTCAACTGTTGATGTGGTAACTAACCCCTCTGCTGAGGATATCACAGCTATTGCTGATGAGAATGCTAGGTTGAAGACACTGCTTAAAACAGGGATGTACAAAAGTCTCAAAGGGCATCAGACACTATGTGATGTCCTCAAAAGGCAGATCCTGAACCGAAACCCTAGGAAAGAGGGTGTTGGGTTCGAAAGGAAAATGAATGCTGATGACTCTTATTGGAAACCTGAGCAGTACCCCAAAACCACATGGGTTGCTGCAAAGGAACCTTCAGCGGATCCATCCACCCTATCTGGCTTCACTTGTGCTAATCCCATTGTTATTGATGAATCCTTTGATGCAAACTATAACCTGTTTAAGAATCAGAATGGTGAAGTGTTTGCCAGGTATATTGGTACTAACTGCAGGAATGGACCGCCTATGAAGAAGATCTGGGTGCCGAAAAGGTGTTTGGAGAATCTTCCTGTGAATGTCATCATGACACCACAGGTGAAGAAGACAAACCCCAGACCACAGGCTTCATACGGTCCAAAGGCTTCATACAGACAGAGGACTCACCTAAGTTGCACTAACGCAAATGTTGTGCAGGGAAACCATACTCAGGCCTGTGAATATGAGCGTGTTTCATCAAACCGCCATGTTCATAAGACCAAGAACTATTCTGCTTATTCTTATGAGTACTATTGTCCACTTGCAAGACTTTTTGCTAGGGCTCCAAAGCCAAAGTTCTCAGATGCTGCACTTAGACTCATTGCTTCGAAGCCACCCTTGAAGATGTGGGTGGCTAAGAAAGCTTAACTCTCTTTTGCAGGGAAAGGTCTCCAGCCGAAAACCAAAATCGTCTGACAGTATTGCTGGAGACCTTAAACATCTTGTCGGGCGCAAGATCAAATACCCAAATGGTCTTATTATGTACTTTGTTCCTGAATTGCTTGCTACTTGCCCTATCAGTCCTAATCTAGATCTAAGCTTTAATAATCCACTGGTTCGTCAAATGTTTTTGCCTCACAATTCTCTTCGTGAAGCCTATCCCCCTAACTGCACTGTAGGGTACGACACCAGCTGCTTCAGAATGGATTATTGATAGTGGGTGTACAAATCACATGACTGGCAAGCGAAGCCTTCTCATGGACTCAACTTTACGTCCATCTGACAAAAGTCACATCACATTTGCTGACACTGGTAAAAGAAAGGTATTGGGTCTAGGTAGAGTTGCAATCTCAAAGGATCAACACATGGATAAAGTCATGCGTGTTGAATCCCTTGGTTTCAACTTAATGTCTGTCTCAATGCTTTGCGATTTAAACATGATTGTGATGTTTGGAAAATATCGTTGCCTTGTACTATTGGAATCTTACAAGTCTCTAGTGTTTGAAGGGTATCGGAAAGATGATTTGTACGTGGTAGATTTCTCAGCAGGACAGCAACTTGCAGTATGTCTTCTAGCAAAAGCTTCTGAATGCTGGCTCTGGCATCGAAGGCTAGGGCATGCTGGGATGAGGAACCTCCACACCCTTGCAAGGAAGAAGCATGTCATAGGCATCGAGGGCGTCAAGTTCAAGAAGGATCACTTATGCGGTGCCTGTGAAGCAAGAAAGATGACGAGGGCCAAGCATCCCTCGAAGACACTCATGACAACGACTCAACCCTTCGAACTGCTCCACATGGATCTTTTTGGTCCCACTAATTACTCAACTCTTACTACTACTGCTTGTCTCTATGGCTTTGTCATTGTTGATGATTATTCAAGATATACTTGGGTGCATATAATCCTCTACAAGACTGAAGTGCAGGATGTCTTCAGACGCTTCGCCAGTCGAGCAATGAACAACTATGGCGCCAAGATAAAGCACATCAGAAGTGACAATGGCACTGAATTCAAGAACAATGGCCTAGATACATATCATGATACCTTAGGCATCACACATGAATTCTCAGCTCCGTACACGCCACAGCAGAATGGCGTCATCGAACGCAAGAACAGAACACTTATTGAGATGGCCCGGACGATGCTTGATGAATACAAGACTCCAAGAAAATTTTGGCCAGAAGCCATTGATACTGCATGTCATATCATCAACCGTGTTTATCTTCACAAGCTTTTGAACAAGACATCCTATGAGCTCCTTACTGGCAAGAAGCCAAATGTCAGTTACTTCAGAGTATTTGGCGCCAGGTGCTGGATCAAGGATCCACATCACACTTCAAAATTTGCACCAAAAGCACATGAGGGTTTTATGCTTGGATATGGAAAGGATTCGCACTCCTACAGTGTCATCAACCTTTTTCACTATAAAGTGGTTGAAACAGTGGATGTGCGGTTCGATGAGACTAACGGCTCACAAAGAGAGCACCTGCCAAACGTGCTAGATGAAGTTCCATCCAGTGAATCAATCAAACTTATGGGAACTGGAGAAATCATACCGTCTGAAGCTCAACCTGAAGAGGAACTTATCATCTCCGCACCTGAGCAACCTGAAGACAATGCTTAGCCTGAAGGCAATCCCTCTAACGATGACAATGATCAGCAAGAGCAAAATCTTTGTCCTGTACATCCTCGTGTTGCAAATGAAGTATAGATTGAAAGAATAATTGATAGCATCAATGCACCAGGTCCACTCACTCGTTCAAGGGCAACATAGCTAGCAAATTTCTGTGGGCACTTCGCATTCGTCTCAATATCTGAACCCAAGAAAGTTGAAGAAGCCTTCATGGAACCTGAATGGATTCAAGCTATGCAAGAAGAGCTTCAACGGTTTGAGCTGAATAATGTATGGGAACTGGTTAAGCGTCCTGATCCTCGCAAGCACAATATAATAGGCACAAAATGGATATATCGCAACAAGCAAGATGAGCATGGTCAAGTTGTTAGAAACAAAGCTCGTCCCGTTGCTCAAGGGTACACTCAAGTTGAAGGGATTGACTTCGATGAAACATTTGCTCCTGTGGCTAGACTTGAAGCCATACGCATAGTGCTAGCCTATGCGAATCATCATAACATACTTCTATATCAAATGGATGTGAAGAGCGCTTTTCTCAATGGCAAGATTGAAGAAGAAGTGTATGTTGCACAACCGCCTGGCTTTGAAGATCCAAAACATCCTGACATGGTGTACAAGCTCAACAAGGCACTGTATGGCCTCAAACAAGCCCCTCGGGCTTGGTATGACACACTCAAAGACTTCCTGAAGAGCAAAGGCTTCAAATCTGGTTCCCTCGACCCCACTCTATTCACGAAGACATATGATGGTGAACTGTTTGTGTGCCAAATATATGTGGATGACATTATCTTCGGCTGCACCAATCAGAAATACAGTGAAGAGTTTGGATATATGATGCAAGAGCAATATCAGATGTCCATGATGGGTGAGCTGAAGTTCTTCCTTGGTCTTCAAATACGTCAGCAACGCAAGGGCATCTTCATATCTCAAGAGAAGTACCTCAAAGATTGCCTGAAGAAATTTGGTATGCAAGACTGCAAAGGCTTCACGATGCCAATGCCAGCCAAACATCATCTGGGTCCCGACGACAATGGTAAAGAGTTCGATCAAAAGGTATACCGCTCCATGATTGGTTCGTTACTTTATCTATGTGCATCTAGGCCAGATATTATGCTTAGTGTTTGCATGTGTGCTCGATTCCAAGCGGCAGCAAAGGAATCGCATCACTTAGCTGTGAAGCGAATTCTTCGATATTTGGCTTACACCCCAACACTAGGATTATGGTATCCAAAGGGCTCAGAGTTTGATCTGGTTGGATTCTCGGATGCTGATTATGCTGGTGACAAGGTGGATCGCAAGTCTACATCAGGCACATGTCATTTTCTGGGACGATCACTTGTATGTTGGTCTTCAAAGAAGCAGAACTGTGTATCTCTCTCCACTGCTGAATCTGAATACATTGCTGCTGGATCTTGCTGCGCTCAGCTTCTGTGGATGAAGCAAACACTCAAAGACTATGGCATTCATCTGAAGCAAGTGCCACTCTACTGCGACAACGAAAGCGCCATCAAGATTGCCAACAACCCAGTTCAGCACTCAAAGACAAAGCACATTGAAATTCGTCATCACTTTCTCAGAGATCATGTTGTGAAGGAAGATATTGATATCATACACGTCAACACTGAAGAGCAATTGGCAGATATCTTCACCAAGCCCTTGGATGAGAAGAGATTTTGCAAGTTACGGTGTGAGCTAAATATCTTGGAATCCTCAAATGTCCTGTGATCAGGCACACATCCTAACACTTATGCATATTGATGACTTAGATGTGCAACACACGAAGTAAAGTATATCTTCAATCAATGAAGACATACATTCTAAGTGTGAATACATTAATGTGGAATTTGACTTCAGAGTGCCATGATAATTGTGCGCCGTGTCTGGGTCTAATACTTCCTATACGGTGGGTAACACCACCACCAAATTCTTCTGTTTGAAGTGTTTCACCCATGCGTTGCATTTTGCATTTGCTATGTCTTCACATTTGGTTTGACTTCAATCTCAACCTGTCTTCATGATTATCTTCACTATGTTGATTATATATATATATATATACTAGTGTTCTGTCCTCTACAGCTTTCACTTATAGCTATGTCTTCTTGTTGAATCTTTTGAACTAAGTGAATGTGATCGGACCCTAACCTCTCTATGCTTTCTATCTCAAACTCTATCTCTCCAAATCATATGCATTCTCTTGAAACTGTCGAATGTCTTCTCTGCGTCCTTGTCAGCAGAAGATACAGAGACAAACATTAAGTCCGCTTTCAATGCTAATTCCTTCACCTGAAACCCGGAGAAGTGGGAACGACCACCCGACAATCCAGGCGTGCATGGGAACATGGAACAACCTCCGATATGTTGCATGATGGCCACGTGTCCTTCAGATGTGAATCGCCAGGGGCACCTGTGTAATAACACTGTGCCGTCCATGTCCCTATATATACACGTCTCACCATAGTCATTATCCTTTCTTCCACTCTCGCACAAACCCTAGCGCCACCGCTAGCCCTCGAAGACACCGGCGACGAAGCTCTTAGCTGCCGCGACCTCTCCGACGCCGTCTTCACGCCAGCCGCGGACATTGTCTTCTCCGCCGTCGCTGTAGGTGTCCTCCATCGCCAAGTTAGGGCACGGACAATCGAACTGCTCGGCCTCCTCTTCCACTCCGTCTAGCAGTTCTTCGTGTGGTAAATAAAACTTCCTTTTTACGGCCCCTTTGATCCTATAGATTCGTCACTTTCTACCACAAACAGTTTCTGTGCACACAAGTTGGACCTATTTCATACTGCATCTCATAATATGCCTAGTATGTTCACTTATGCTTCACAAAGTAGTTAGATTCCTCACTTTTACTGATCCGTGGATTCGTACAAATCTGGAACCAACTCCTTATCTATGAGTGAATGTCTTCTCACGATTAGGTCAATGTCTTCTAAACTGATTTATCTTCAAAATCTTCTGAGAATGCATATGACCTCTTCCCCTTCCCTCGCACCTTAATGCTGTCACAGGTACATGTCCGTAGGAGAATCCCTTGGTTCTCATAGTCTGCATTCATTTGCAGAATTCTTACAGCATCATATAAATTCTCCCGAAGCTAGTTCCTGTTTGTCCAGCAAGCGAAAGCCTTTGAAGCCTTTGAACGTGTTGAAGCCATTCAGTTTGAAGTTCATGGCTGCAGAGAAATCAGTAAGGAAGGGTGGCAGACAGCGTCGTGGGGGAACGCCAAGAGATTTGCCTGATGACCTCTCAGAGCTTTACAAGACAGATCCTGAAGAGGATTACAATCAGCGCAAGACCCAAATCCAATGGATTCGAAGATATTGGGCAGAACAATGGTTCAAGTACCGGTTTGTGACCCAGGAATATGCTGAGAAAAATGTCATCAAGCGATCTTTGGGAGACATCCTATACAGAAATCTTCAACCCAGGTCCAGAGATGAAGCCACTGAACAAGGCTTCTATCCCTGCATGGTCCGTGGACCACAGCCTGCGAATGCTCACCCATTGTCATTGCTATGGTGTCGTGACGACAATCTGTTCAAACGCAACTTCCAATTTGCCAAGAATTCGTCTAAGCAAAACAAGAAGTCATTGGGACTAGATTTCAACCCTGGCCCTTCTGCTCCCCGTGCCGATGGCACCCGCGAAGCTGAACCCAATCTTGTTGGGCCCTTCTACAACTTGGAAGGTCTCATCACTCATATGATGGTTCAAGGGACAGCCGTGGATGAGCCTGCAGATGACGCTGAATCTGATGAAGCGCCTGCACCGCCGAAGCCACAGAAACTGAAGAAGCCTAAAGCTTCAATGCCTGCCTCAGCACCAAAAATCTCACGGGTGAAGCCACTGGCTAGTGCACCTCCTGAAGACAGTGTGCAGTCTGAAGATTTGTCACGCATCTCCAAGCCCTCGAGAGTCAAGATGCCTTTGCAACACACCAGCCAAGAACTGACTGCTGCTGCTATTCTGCGCAACGACGCCATTGATCTGTCCAACGATGAAGATCTTGTAGATGACGCTCTTGAGCAACTGATCAAGAGCAAAGAAGAAGCAGAAATCTTCAATGATTTGCCTCTCTTTGACGTGGCAATCATCCACAACTTCATTGATGAGTGGTTTGACATGCCCAACCTCAGCTTTGAAGATCTGCAACTTCCAATTGGCCTCAGTGTCGCCTTCCATGGCGCCATTGCTTCAGAGCTAGCTCTAGCTCAGCGCATCATTGAACTGAAGCAAAAGATCGACTTTGAGAAAGCTCAGTTCAAGAAGCACATGGCCAAGCTCAGTGTGCAAGAGGTCAAAAATTTCAGGATCATGCTGCACGAGTTCAAAGAAGCCTTTCTCAAGAAGCGTGAAGAAGCTCAAGGCTCTCATGAGTGCATGAAGAGCCTGGCTGACAAGTGTGTGCAAGCCTACAATGAGGCTGAGAAGCGCAAGGCCCTTGGTCGTCCTGGCATCGATCCCAGGATGGCTGCAAAGAAGAAGAAGAAGCCAGCTGTGGCCGAACCCGAAGCACCAAGGCAGGAAGCACATCCCATTGTCTTCCCAGCCAGCATGACTAGCTCAAAGCCAAAAGTCAGGTCAACCGCTTCAGAACTGAAGAAGACGAGGACTGCTGAGGCTGAAGCGAGAAAGAGGAAACATCCTGAAGCCTCTGATGCTGCTCCCTCCAAGAAGAAGCGCAAGACCAAGAAGGATCGGGCTGCTCCCACAGAGCCCTTAGTTGTTGAACCTATCTCCATGGTTCGCCCTGCAGCTGAACATCAAGAGCGCCAACTGATTGTCCATGAGCCTGCTTCCACGGAGGCTCATGAAGCTGAAGACATTCCAGCAGCTAATCCCACCGCTGCTGAAGACATTGGTCACCACGACAATGTTGAAGATGATGTAGTTCTTCCTAAGATCGAGCACAACTTGGTATCATCGCCTGTGCTTACGCACAGCGAACTCATCAGCATTGGTCGTCCTCTGACGCCAATTGCTCAGGATGCATCATGGGCTGATCACCCACAACAACAAGTCACACCACCCCGGCAAGAAGAAGAAGATGACTTTGAGGCCCAGCCAACTCCGTCTCCAGAGGCGTCGCCAGCGTTACGCAGGCTTCGCAAAGGACCAAGGTCTCAAGTCCCTCTTTCGAGTGTTCCAGAAGGAGAAGTGCCCCACCAATCTGTTGCACGTCAAGTGTTTCCAGATGCCACTCCTACTGTGAATGTCTCTGAGTCTGAGGCTAAAGCTGCTGGAGACATTCCGGCTGCATCAGCCGACGACACACAAGAAGAAGAACGTGTCCCTACTCCCCCCATTACTGAAGAAGCTGTTCTCGAGGAGAACGTGTCTGTGCCCGACCCTCCAGCTCATCAAGTGGAGGTTGAGAATCTTGAGGCTATCACCACCAACACAAATGAAGCCAACAACGTTGTCATGGCTGAAGCAAATGTGGAGCCTGCACCAACCAATGTGCCAGAAGTCAGTGAAGCCAATGATGCTACTGCTCCTGCGCCTGCTGCTGGTCCTCAGTTTGACTATCACGTTGAGCACAGGCCTCAGGTACAGAAGCCAATGCCAAGGTTGCCTAGGTCTCCAGGTCCTGCATCAGCACCCGAATCCTTTAATGTCAACGGCTTCAAAGCAGACAACACCTTCTTCAATAGCGCCAAGAACCCCTACTGAAGGGAAAGAATATCTTCTGATCGGTTCTGGAGCTATCCGTAGCGAAGTTATTACCCATGCATTCTGTACAATCAAGGTCACATTTTCTCTCATATGCGTCTTAACACTGAAGCCATAACTGGTCTGCCTTGCTTGGAAGAAGCTCTGGATTGCTTCAAAGAGTCTGGATTGTTGCCTTTCATCATCGACCAAGAGCACTGGAATGAAGAGTTGTTGCTCCAATTCTATGCCACTCTTCACATTCGTGGCTACAACAGAGATCCGAAGACTTGGGTCCTTGAGTGGATGACCGGCAATGTTCATCACGAAGCCAAAGCCTTTGATATCATTGAGCTCACTGGTCTGCCCACTCCTGGAGATCTTTATGAACCTAGTTGTCAGCTTCACAGTGCAGCTATGGAGAGCATCTTTCAGAAGCCTGAACCGAACATGAGTCAAATGCTTAGCATGATGAAGCCTTTGCCTCCAGATGCTGCATATCCAAAGGAGTTCTTTGTTGAAGATCTTGAGTATCTGCCACGCACTATCTATCACATTATCAGGCGAACTCTCTGGCCCATCAAAGGACATTCTCCACATGCAAAGCTAGAAGGTGCAATGAAGACTTTGGTCTTTTATATTCTTCACGGCAAATGCTTCAATGCACAAGACTTCTTCATCCGCCAACTTGCTGCATCAGGATCTGATCTTTTTGGCTTGAAGTTTTACGCTCCATGGATAATGCGGCTGATCAAACTACACTCAGCTGTCTCATATCAGCCCTCTGCTCGCAATCATCGGATCTTTCTGCCTGACGTTGATATGTCCATTGAAGCCATCTATCCACAGCCTGCCAAGGAGCCTCTTAGTCTTCAGAATGCTGAGCATCAAAGTTTCTCTCAAAACATTGAAGGAGTTGAAGCAGTCACTCGTGTTTATCCTCTGGCTGGCACTACACATGCACCTCATCGTGCCCTCACTGAAGCCACTGAAAGCACTATTGCCCAACGGCCCAAGAAGCGATCTCGTGTTCTCAATGACCGAGAGCTTCTGGTTGCCCTTCATCAGAAACAAGATAGGCATCATGACTGGCTGAAGTGCCAAATGCAAAGCCTCTTGGTAGATGTCAACCGCATTCACAATCTTTCCACCAAGAATGCCTTTGTTGCCCATGAAACCTGTCGGCGTACATGGAAAGGGCTGATGCTTATGTGTTCTGAAGATGATCTTCAAGAGGATGGCTTCTCTGAACGTTTCAAGTTTGACTCCACACCTCCAAGAAGGACTATACTGCGACGAACTCCGTCTCCTGAAGACTCTGAGTTCTCTTCCTCTGCGGCAACTGTGAATGCCAGAGTGATCGAGGATGAAGATGATGCCACTTCACCGCTCCCTACTTCTGCACGCATCGACACTGCCCCGAGTTCATCTGCACTGCCGAACAACACCGACGACCTTGCTGCTTCACCTACTCCTCATGGGAACGAGTAGATGCTCTATGTCTTCAAACCTTTTTGGTCCTTACTGACAAAAGGGGGAGAAGCATCTGAGTTTGATAGTCTTCAAGTGGGTCCATATGGGCGGTTGCTTTATGTTTTGCGTAGTGTTTACAACTCTCGTTTTGATACATTTGGTTCTTTGAGTGGTAACACTTAAACTTGATGGTCGTCTGCTACTTATTTGCTATTTTGTGATGCGATGATAAATTCTGCATGTGCGACGATAAATTCCGCACTTAGATCATTTTGCAGACGTCCATTTTTCATTATGCATGTCATTATCTTCACATACTTTTCATGCATGATGAATTGTCATCATAAGTTGAAGAGGATCTCCACAAGTACAACCTGCCATGTGCATTTGCATTCCAAAAGCAAATTACTTATATGCACATCTTCAGGGGGAGCCCTTGCAACTTATGAAGACAATTCCCTATCCTTTACAATTTCACATATTATATTCCCCATTGAAAACTTCAACTAGTTTGTCATCAATCACCAAAAAGGGGGAGATTGTAAGTGCATCTAGTGCCACCCCTAGTTGGTTTTGGAGTATTGACGACAAACCTAGTTGAGGGACTAATGTGTTTGTGAGAATTGCAGGATAACACAGGTAGAAGTCCCTCATTGATTCGGTTTTCCTACTAGAGATGACCCCCTAAAAATGTATGAAGACATTGAAGTCAAAGGTGGTATGTGAAGACATTCACATTGAAGACTATAACAAGAGAAGACATCGCGTGAAGACTATGGAGCGCGAAGACTTAGCAGTTTCGTCGTTCTGTGTTTTTCCTTGTTGAGTCATAGGAACCACCGCACTGTTAAGTGGGGTCCAAGAGAACCAGTCAGAATGACTGAAGTGATGCTTAACCAAAATCCTATGTCTTCGAGTGAAGACTATGAGAGCAAATCTTGTCCAGAGTTGGATAAGTCAGCTTTGCTTGTAGCCCAAGTAAAGTTGCCGTGTGTGTTTGAAATCTGACCATTGGAACACGTGTCAGTTCCTTAGTGACCCAGGGTCATTTCGGAAAAATCAGGTCGGGTTGCCTAGTGGCTATAAATAGCCCACCCCCTACAACCATAAACGGTTGGCTGCTTAGAGTTAAAGCACGGCTTTTGTCGTTTGAGAGCAACCCACCTCGAAGCCTTTGAGAGAGAATTCCTTGAGAGGATAAAGCCCTAACCACCCAGAGCCAAAGAGTGTTAGGCATCACTTAAGTCTTCCTGTCTGTGTGATCTGAAGACTTATTACACTTGAGGACTGTGAATCCTCCAGCCAGTTAGGCGTCGCATTCTGAGCATCCAAGAGTCATTGTGGATCGCTGGTGAACGAAGTCTGTGAAGGTTTGGAAGTCTACCTTGAAGACTTACCAGAGTAATTTGGCGAGGTCTGTGTGACCTTAGCTCAAGGGGAATACGGTGAGGACTAAGTGTCCTGAGCTGCGGTTCAGGACTAGGTGTCCGGGACTGTGTGTCCTCAGGTTTAAATACCTATCCGCCCTAACCAGACGTACAACTGTCACCGCAGTTGGAACTGGTCTACCAAACCTTTGTCTTCATCCCGAACACTGGTTCTATCCTTCCCATCTCTTTATTTATAGTTGGCTCTTGTGAAGTCAGTGCCTAATTGCATTATCCATTTGTCTTCACTATGTACCTAATCTTTACTACCTATCTGCTATTAGTCATTGTGCTTTCACTTCATCGAATATTTGACTATGGTCTGCCTAGTGTAGTCTACCTTCCGCTGCATGGTAATAGGTTCATTTCTATCATTTGTCTTCAAAACTTCCATGTTTTGAAGACTTTCCTAAAAATCGCCTATTCACCCCCCCTCTAGTCGATATAACGCATTTTCACCGCCGCCTCCGCATCCGCCTCCGCCATGCGTCCGCTCAACGATAAGGAGACCACGATGGTCTTCGAGAAGCTCTTCAAGTTCACCGGCCCCAACCTGAAGCACCTCTTGGAGCGGCCCTCCGTGGAGGGCCCTGACCCGGAGCCCGACCGCTACTGCCTCCGCCTCCACAAGAACCGCACCTTCTACGCCTCTGAATCGCTCGTCCGTCGCGCCTCGCCGAGGTCGGCATGCCCATCGGCAAGTTCACCCACGGCGGCGCCTTCCACCTCACTGTCTACATGCTCGACCTCCTCGCCGCCCACGCGCGCTGCCGCATATGGTTGAAGCCCGACACGGAGCGCTCGTTCCTCTTCGGCAACTCCGTGCCCAAGTCCGCGCTCGCGCGCATCACTGAGAACACCAAGTCGCGGTCATGTCCATGGCCGACATGCCGCTCGGGTTTGGGGTCGCCGCCAGGGGCGCGCAGGACTGCAGGAAGGCCAACACCAACGCCGTGGTGGTGCTCCACCAGTCCGACGCCGGCGAGTACCTCCGCAAGGAGGAGCTCGTGTGAGGTGAGGGTCGAGGCTTGGTTGTTCTTGTGTTTACTGATTGGACCATATGCGTGAATTTAGGGACCCGATATCTTACTACTATCTTGTTCGAGAGTTTCGGCATATGGCATATGAATGTACTGGATGATTAATTGAGTATGAGATGAGGCGATTGCAAATTTTCGGTGATAATTGGTCTTTTTATCACCCTTGAATGCACTAAATGGGAATTTTTGGATCATATTACTTACTGAATTGTGTGGAATGAGGTCCTAGTATGTCTGTAAATAAACCACAGAACCTGATTTGTACATAGATGAATTGGATTGAAGAAGTATGGTGCATCACTTAGGCTAATAGAACAACATAAATGGCCACTGTGATATTCAATTTGGAAGTTTGACATGTGGTCTTATGCTTGTTGCGGTGATGTGTTGAGTTACCTCAACCATCAAATCAAGGAAATGAATGCCGATCATCTGTTCCCTCTCGTGGTTGTGATCATCGATCATTTGTGCTTGCAATCAGTGTGCAGTTCGTCGACCATTCTGTATTCTGTAGTTTTCATACAGGGCAAGGCAAAGCGGATGTCTGATCACAGTAGAGTAGTTTTCTTTCCAGGTAGTTCTGATGGCTATAAATTTTGTCACGCCGTAGGTTATCAGTAAGCTACTGCATTGTATCATGTGAACTGTGAACTGAAAATTATGATGATGATACATTTCCTCTTGGAGCCCAAATTGTTCTTATGTTTGATCGACAAATCACTTACCAAGAAGCTAACCTGCTCATGAATTCCCTTGGTTTCATCACGCTTGAAGCCACGATGCTTTGGCAGCCATAGAGCTACGGTTAGACATAGTAAGATTCTTATTGACGAACATTCACCAGTACTCTTGGTACCATATGGGTAGTACTATTGGTTTAGTTTTTATGCGGTGACATGGCTCGCCATTGCCAGGACAAAATTATGACTGGATACATTGTCACTAGATTTGATCTTCAGTGATATGAAACATACAATTAGAATTCCAAGGTCAGGTTGTCAGTAGATTTGATCTTCAGTGATATGAAACATACAATTAGAATTCCAAGGTCAGGTTAGCAAAAGGAGATTAACTTTGTTCCATGGAGAATGCTCAGTGTGAGAAGAGCAATGTGACAGAGCAGAGCAAAATGACTGAAGGAGTGATGCAATGCCGTCCCCTGCCGGCGCACGCGAGCGGTCGCCGCCGTCTCGGACAGGCGGCGCCGTGATCGCTCATGGGACGACGATGGCGGCAGCAACCGACAAGGACAATATCGACGAGAGCCTCTTGGGGCGTGACGTGGCGCCACCTCGCTATAGTCGCTCGGGGGGCAGCTCTGCGGGTCCGATGTGCTGTGCTGCAGCGGGCAGGGACCCCATCCGCGGCCAGGCGCATGAAATAGGCAACATGGAGCTGCTCCGCCGCACGCTGCTCATGGTCACCGCCTTCCTGTCCATCACACTCCTCCGGCTCTGCGTTGACACCGTGCTCCTCGTCTAGCAGCCTGACATCGCAGTGGTGGCGAGGCGGTACGTGGTGTGCCTTCTCCCCCACATCGCCGTCGTCTCCTTCCTCGGCCCGCAGGGGTGCGCACGGCCAGCGTCTTCTCCATCCTTAGTGGCATCTGGGCGGCGCCGTGGGCGGGCTACTGATGTTGGCATCGCGGCAGCAGTGACCTCACCTCAACACCACAACACGGAGGTGCAGTGCGGCATGGGGAAGCCAATGAACATGATGGCGGCGCTGGAGGTGCACTTCCCTCGGCTTCCTGCTGCTTCTGTTGACAATTAATCCCCAAATCCTCTCCTGGCAGCGCGACCTCCCGCTCCCACATGCGGCGTGATACGTCTCCGTCGTATCTACTTTTCCAAACATTTTTGCCCTTGTTTTGGACTCTAACTTGCATGATTTGAATGGAACTAACCCAGACTGATGCTGTTTTCAGTAGAATTGCCATGGTGTTATTTATGTGCAGAAACAAAAGTTCTCGGAATGACCTGAAACTCCACGGAGCATATTTTTGGAAATAATAAAAAATCCTGGCAAAAGATCAAGACCAGGGGCCCACACCCTAGCCACGAGGGTGGGGGGCGCGCTTGCCCCCCTGGGCGCGCCCCCCTACCTCGTGGCCCCCTGGAGCTCCTCCGACCTCAACTCCAACTCTATATATTCACTTTTAGGGAGAAAAAATAAGAGAGAAGGATTCATCGCGTTTTACGATACGGAGCCGCCGCCAAGCCCTAAAACCTCTCGGGAGGGCTGATCTGGAGTCCGTTCGGGGCTCCGGAGAGGGGAATCCGTCGCCATCGTCATCATCAACCATCCTCCATCACCAATTTCATGATGCTCACCGCCGTGCATGAGTAATTCCATCGTAGGCTTGCTGGACGGTGATGTGTTGGATGAGATTTATCATGTAATCGAGTTAGTTTTGTTAGGGTTTGATCCCTAGTATCCACTATGTTCTGAGATTGATGTTGCTATGACTTTGCTATGCTTAATGCTTGTCACTAGGGCCCGAGTGCCATGATTTAAGATCTCAACCTATTATGTTTTCATGAATATATGTGAGTTCTTGATCCTATCTTGCAAGTCTATAGTCGCCTACTATGTATTATGATCCGGCAACCCCGAAGTGACAATAATCGGGAACACTCCTGGTGATGACCATAGTTTGAGGACTTCATGTATTCACAATGTGTTAATGCTTTGGTCCGGTACTCTATTAAAAGGAGGCCTTAATATCCCTTAGTTTCCGCTAGGACCCCGCTGCCACGGGAGTGTAGGACAAAAGATGTCATGCAAGTTCTTTTCCATAAGCACGTATGACTATATTCGGAATACATGCCTACATTACATTGATGAATTGGAGCTAGTTCTGTGTCACCCTAGGTTATGACTGTTACATGATGAACCACATCCAGCATAATTCTCTATCAGCGATCCATTGCCTACGAGCTTTCCATATATTGTTCTTCGCTTATTTACTTTTCCGTTGCTATTTCTATCATCACTACAAAATACCAAAAACATTACTTTTGTTATCATTACCTTTTGCTACCGTTACCACTAATATCATATTACTTTGCTACTAAATACTTTGCTACAGATATTAAGTTTCCAGGTCTGATTGAATTGACAACTCAGCTGCTAATACTTGAGAATATTCTTTAGCTCCCCTTGTATCGAATCGATAAATTTGGGTTGAATACTCTACCCTTGAAAACTGTTGCGATCCCCTATACTTGTGGGTTATCACGGTGGCCGGCAGGATGGACGTGGGGTTGGGGGCGGCGCCGAGCACACACTCGCACTGCACTGTGAGCGAGGAACAAGGGAGCGAGAGGGATCCGGCAGGGGGATTGATTTATCTATGGCAATTTTACAAAACAAACCCTGGTTCCACGCGTATTTGATTTGGTCCGACCAGGTGGTGATGACTTGGCAGTCAGCGCACGTGTGGACACCCTGTCAGCTGCCAAATCAGCAAATACATATAGCAAATCATACAATGGACCATAGATGACCTTCTAGAGCAAGTTTGGTGACTGTATGTCGGGTATTTGTAACCACAGGGACTAAAGCTGGTGCCAGCGCAAGTAATAGGACCTATAGTGAATTTTTTTCTTGTTTTTTTGCATTGGATGTAGCCACCCCACATGCTAAAGCCCAGCATAGCTCTGTCCAGAACATACTTTATGTGTGTGTAATCTTTCTTCTGTATATTCTTCGATGGGTCCAAATATAGAGTGCGGGAGTAACGTGGGTAAAGAACGATGAGAACCGCACGACACCCCCCACTGCGCAAAATACATGATCAAGTTAGCCTCGATGCATGCAAACTAGTTATTGAAATGCACGAAAGGATGTATGTGTTATAGTGCTATCCATGGATGACTTACCCGGGATGATAAGGTAGGAGAATCGTTTCTTTGTCCTTATTGCTGACCAAGAATTCTTTGATGTACTGACTCGCATATTGACGGTTGGTGTCGTCGATTGACAAGAAGCCATCATGCATGTAGTATGGGTCCGTGACCGCAAGACCGGTGACTTGCTCTCTCCTGACGATGTAGTTCATGTGCAGTGCATACAGGTGGGAGAACATAAAATCAAGTGTCCTCATTTGGAACATCTAGAAGATGTAATCAAATCGCAGGAAGAAGAGGTTCGTGGGGCATGTGTGGACGTACATCTTGCAACTGCTCGGCACATGAACCTTATAAAGTGGGTATCCTGGATCATCTGAGGCGAGGAGGCTTCTCTCTGTCGAAAGCACATGGTCATGGAGTCTCCTGAAATTCCCTGTTATGGCAGTTAGTGCATTCGCCGGTACCATTGACTCTCCCGCAACATGGATTAATGGCACATGTTTCATCGGTACACTGTCAACCTTGGTTGAAGGCGGCTGGCTGCTAGAACCAACATTGCCAACTTTATTGGATTTTTTTCACCGTCGGTCTCTTCCTCTGCTTCTTCTTGGTGGGCTCAGGTGCTGGTGGGTCTGTCAGACCCTCCCTGAGCACCACCCCTAGTGTTGTCAGGCTCAACATTGGATGACTCTGGCTAATTAGTTGAGCTTGGGTGGAACTGGCATCTGGAGGCGTGTCCTGCGAGGATTGCATGAACAAAGACTTCTTGCACTCCCGAGGACGTTCCGGCTCAGGTACATACATCTCATATTCATATGGTTGACTCATTGTTACTTCGTTGTCAAAGCCGGTATTGAGATACTGGAGAGGGTCATCGACCTCCTCCATGTCATGATCCATATCCTCTTCCATGGGGCAGATGGCATCATCTGCCGGAAAGGTTGGCCCTCCTTCCTTGTCTCTCTCGATCTCAGCAAGAGCATAGACGATGGTTGTACTTGTGTAGGTGGGGCTGTGGTCATACCTTCCTGAGGTCCCGTTGGTGTGCTCCCGGCCACCTCGACACGAAGAAGATTTTTCGGCCATAGGATCGGCCAATTTTTGCATTGGCCAAGCTACGTGGGGGTCTCATCATACTCTCCATCGGTTTGTATCGGATGAGGGAAACCCTCGTAGCCCTCTTTCACACTGGCCATGGAGACCCTTAAGGCGTTATTAGGCATCTATCGGTGGTGGAACAATCGATCCTCGGGCTTCACTATAGTACCCTTCCCCACATCAACCAACCCGCCCTTCATGTGGTAAAGGAGGGTGCACGGAGTGGAGTCGGCCTACAAAGACATATACGTGCGGCGTCAGAGATCCAAAAAGAATGGCAACTGAAGATTAATTAATTAGTTGAGTTGATGAGAGTGCGACGCGTATTTACCGTGAGGGCATCGAGCTCAGCCAGTGTCGATGGCCCGACATTCATGCCAGAGACAGAGCTGGGTTGCTGTGAGAGCTGGGTGCAGGAGCAGGTGCTGGAGTAGGTGCGGGTGCGGTTGGCATACTAGGTACGGGTATGGTTGCGGTGTTCATTGAGTTGCCCCCGGTGAAGCTGGGCATGGGAAAGTCAGTTGGTGGCGCGTTTGGATTTTGTTGCACCCAGTTGACCACAGTTGGAATCAAGCTTGTAAAGGCAACCACTATATCATTTCTATAGGCAGCTACCGCTTCCCGGATTACCTCAACTTTGGTCTTAGCTTTTGTTTTCTCCATCGCCGGCACTACCTTCTCGTTGATAGTCACTTGACTGAACTTCTTTTTCTATCGTCTAGCCTCGGGGTCCTCGTTATAATAGTACTTCCACGTGGCACCGTCCCTGGTGCCGTGCACACATCCATATTGTGGCCGCTGGCCTGGCAGGTGTCCCATCATTATGTTCTGGTCTGGTTGAAAGGAGTGTCCCACTTGTACTTCACCAATGGCTGAGTCGACGGATTCGACGAGTCGCTTTCGGCCGCAAGCTTGTGTTGCTCTCTCTGCAAAATGGAGCATGAATCGTTTACGAATGCGAGTAGAATGTAGTAGACTTCATTGATCAGAAGCTAATATGTAAGGTGGTAGAAGGATAATTACCAGTAATATCATGAATTTCCTAGTCGGCCCATCGGTGCAAAAAATCATTTTTGGGGTCCCACAAGAATCGGGCCCTGATGAAGTCGTGCTCCTACTGGTCGGTGAACTCAGCCAATGGGTCTGGGATCCCCTGACGTTCACGTTCTGCGTCCTCCTTAGCCCACACGGGCCTTTTTCCCATGTAACCACGACTTCCAAGGCGGTGGTTCCCCATGTTCTTTGCCTGCAGCTGCTTGCCTCTCTCCGACCTGGCCTTGGCAGCTTCTTCATTGCAAGTCTCCTTGAACTTTTCAAAGTCCTCTATCATAATTTTCGGATTGTCTCCAACAATCTCGGCATAGGTTTCATGGTCTACTTCAATCGCCTTTTTCACCCTAGTTTTCCAAACGCTGAAAGTGTTGATGAACTTCCCTAGGGCTTTGTTGTTGATTTCTTTCATGGCATCATCATCCCATGGGTCGACATCGTCATTCTGACCGGGAAACAGGAATCTTGCGTGCAACCTAGTTAGGAGCAGATTCTTCAAATGTTCATTCTTCTGTATTTTCGTGGTGTTGATGTTAGCGGTATCCCGTAGGATGCATGCTAGCTGGTTGCTGTAACACGCTACCACTTCCCACGGAACTATTGGCTCGAACTCGCTGGGGTGCACCGCCATGACCACCAGTCTTCTGGTGCCGAGCTCATTTTGGCGTCGTGTCCTCTTTTCCTTCTTTCCTTCACTGGCTTGGGAGGTCCCACCTTCTATGCTGTAGTTAGCAACATCATCAGCACCAGTCTCAGTGCCGGTGTCGTTGGTGGCATTAGTGTCGGCGTCGGCGCCACCACCATCATCGTCCGTCATGACAAGGGGGTCCTGACACCCAGCTTGCTGTCTCTCTTGATCCACCAGAAAGTCGAGGTAGGAGTGTGCTCGCCCTAGTTGGGACTGAGAGCCTCCGGCCTCATCGGTGTCGGTCATGTTTCCTAGGGTTCAATGTCGTAGTCATTTAATTGTCGAGCTTTATATAATAAAGTGAATAATGACAAAAGGGTGACATTTGTTTTTCCTGAATGTCGTTTCATTCCCGTCGCGACAAATCTCGAGCCCTCAATATGTCCAACTTTCTAGCACAAGTCATGCCGAAATTCGTGGAAAATTTCGGCATGACCTTTGCTAGAAAGTGCACATATAGAGCGCCTGAAATTTGCCGGAATGGAAACGAATCAAAATTTCCGGAAAAACATAGGTCACTCGCAATCGTATGCTCACTATCATTCTATAGTATCAAAACATTTCTGGCAAACAACCAAAGTCTGGCACAACTACAACAGCACAACAATATAGGATGCTCACTATAGCAACACAACAACAACATGCACATGTACTCTCCTCAAGCATCTCCATGGACAGAGCTCTATATAGTGTGGGTTTTGGGATGCTCACTATCTGCTTGTAGAGGATGCGAGTGTGGTGTCAATGATCTTCGAGCAGTGTCGTCGAGCGGCACGTCGGTGATCTACCTGTGCGTCAAGCATTCACAAGATCAATTATTGTAGACACACAAGATAAATTGTGGACCTACAATCTTCCTAATAAAATGCTCATTTTCATTTTATTTACTCTATCAACAAACTAAACACTCATTTTCATTTACTCTAGCAACAAAATCCAAATGGATAGCAACAATATGAATCATGAACCAATCTGTCGTTGCATTTCATTTTGACAGCAAGCATTTGAACACTCTAACAATAGGCATTTTAATAGCAATATGAACACCCTAACAACAGACATTTGAACACTCTAACAACAGACATTTTAACACTCTAACAACATGCATTTTAACATGCATTTCAGAGAGCAAAGAGACCAAATTTGGTCAGCAAGCATTTGGACACCCCATGGATCAACATTTGGATAGCAAGCATTTGAAAAAAACAAGCATATGAAGTGGGAGGGAATTGGCACACCTCGGAGTTGGGATCGAGGTCGGCGTCGCCGAGGCAGAGGGGGTGCGTCCTTCTCCTCCTCGTAGATCTGCAAAGAGAGACCAAATTTGGTCAGAGAGAGAGAGACAGAGACCTGCCGGCGGAGAGAAGATGGCGCCGGCCTATGGAGGGGACTGCTCGGGGGAGGGGCGGCACGGGGGGAGGGGCCGGGCCGGGGTGGACCTAGCGCATGGGGCAGCATGGGTGGAGGGAGCGTCGGAGTGGCCAGTGGCCAGCATCGGGGTTGGGTGGGGCACGCATCGACGACGGTGTGGGAGGGAGCGGCGTCGGTGGTGGCCAGTGGCCGGCATCGGGGTCAGGTGCGGCGCGCGTCGACGGCGGCGTGGGCGGGTGCGGCGTCGGCGGCCGGTCGTGTGGGAGCTCAGAGAAAGGGGATCGAGCGAGAGTGAGAGAGATGAAAGAGATAAGTGTGGCTCGATCGTGCTGTGTAGGCAACTTAGCTATAGCGCGGTGTGGCAAAACACGCTATAGCTAAGTTAGCTATAGCGCGGGGCAGCAAAACGCGATATAGCTAACTTACCTATAGTGCTGCCCAGCACAAACAACGCTACTGCTAACTTTTTCTTTTATTTTTTTCTTTTTCTTTTTCTTCATATTCAACAAACTTCCTTCCTTTTTATTTTTCTTTTTCTTTCATTTCATTTTCCACAACTTATTAGTTCCTTTTTCTTTTTCTTTCATTTTCATTTTGCAAAACTTCATTTCCTTTTCTTTTTCTTTTTCTTTTTCTTTCATTTGCACTTTTCTTCTTCTTATCTTTCATTTGCATTTGTACAAGTTTGTATAGTAGGGGTATATAGCTCTAGCTAGCTAGGGTTTAATGTGGTATGTCGTTGGAGAAATACCACTGTTACCCTCCGGATAATAATTAGTATAATATATATTACATCATTTGACCGCTAACGGCAGTATACAAAATAGACACACACAAAATTTGTGGATTAGTTTGTCAGCTTGGGCGACGACGACGCTTTAGGCTGATCTTCTTCCCTCTTTTGTTCATTGTCAAATAATTGAGCCCATGGCCGTGACTTCTCCTTTTCTAGGGATTATGATCTTTCTTAGGTAATGTAGTCTTCATTCTTCTTTTGGCGTATGTTTCATCGTCATCAGCATCATCTTCCCTCATAGGATCACCGTACTGGTCGTAGTCTTCCTCGTTGGCGACTCCATCCATTCCGACGATGCTCTTTTTGCCTCTCCTCACGACAACACGGCTGGGATTGATCGGGTCGGTTATGAAGAAACATTGTGTCACATGTTTAGCGTGTACCCATGGCTCATTTTTGGCGGTGGCATTGACGGTACCGCTATCAGAGTCGGGTATACACATGGTAGTGAAATGTTGGTTTTCTCTTTGTACATTCTTAGCCCATATGACGGAGCATCGTCGCGCTATGCAATCTAGAGTAGTTAAGCTCCCATATATTTTTGACCCTTCCGTAATATCTTTCAATTACATTCCCGGTCATGGCTCCCATCTTCACCCCTGAGTTTTGGTCATCATTGTTTATATATTTCTCCTCCGTGTAGAATGTGTATCCGTTGATATCGTATGCTTGATAAGTCACGGGGTTGGTCAACGGGGCATGTGCTAAGGCGTATATGAGAGTTCCGTTTGGACAGTCCTCTTCCGGGGGATTAGCCAGGACTCGCTCTTCGAACCAATGCAAGAAAGTGGAGTTGTGCTCTCTAATAACTTCAGCGTCCGTCCTGTGCACCCCACAGTCACGGTACTTCTTTGCGATGGTCTCTTTGCGCAGTGTCACGAAATCTTCTAGCACATCTAGGTGTTGTAGCACTACTAAGTTTGCCCTGTCAAGGTCGTTTTGTCAGCCCGAGCGTAACACATTCACACCCCTATGACCATTGGTGTGACCTTCTCCTTCGAGCGTTCCATGGTGCTTATTGACGAGAAAACCAACAACAGGGTCTCCGGTGCCTACTAGATAACTCTCACAGAAAGAGATGCACACTTTGGTCAAATATACCTGGGCTATGCTTACATCTGGACGGGACATGTTACGAACGAATCTTTTGATGACCCCATTCATCCTCTCGAACGACATCATGCTGTACAGGAATGTCGGCCCTAGGTTGATGATGTCATCCACGATGTGGACACATAGACGCACCATGACATCAAAGAACGCAGGCGGGAAGTACATCTCTAGCTCATTCAGTATGACAACGATCTCTTCCTGTAGCCTATGGAGTTGCTTCACACTGATTGACTTTTGAGAGATAGCATCAAAAAAGTGGCATAGGTCAGTAAGCGTCTCACGCACATGTGTGTCCATAATCCCTCTAAGTGCATCTGGGAGTGATAGAGGGAAATGTGTCCCGTCTTTCGATGAGATAGTGGCTATCCTTTTAGAGGAAGTCAACTTTGACGATCTGACTACGAACGTGCGAGGACATCGCGCCTTAGCAATCACTAAACCAACTTCGATGGGTTATTGACCACGCTGGAGCACGATCAACCTGACCACGAGGGCCTGTTTCCTGCGAGCAAACAAAGAACAAGCAAGAAACTAAGATTGCAATCTGGATATTGCGAATATAAGATGAAAGCTTTATTGATCAAGGTGGGGTTTTGTGCGTCTTGGTCTGGTCGTTGGACACAAACGAAGTACGTGAAGTTGCAGCTATGGCGAACTTTTAATCTAAACAAAACCCCAAAGTCTAAACAACGCCCTAAGGGCTGTATATATGGAGGAAGAGGGGGGAATTTCGTGGCCCTTGGAGGAGGGGTCCGAAACCAACCCTAACTCTTGTTTCCCCACACATACAGACTCTAAAAACAGCCTATACTTAAGTATTTCGAAAATACATGGGCCTGGCCCAATAATAAGGTGACACGGCACCTAAAATAGCCTATGGACGAATATTATGAAGTGGCATCTTGTATATTTCGTCCAAGGCTTCATGCACTCCTTATGGTGGCTTCAAAGTCCTGAAATCATCACTTGTAACTCCGTTCTTGATCCCCTTGCGCATGCCATCAACTCCATGTGTATTCTTGCTCGAATGTTCATCCTTCTCCAAGCTAGGCCCTTCATTTGTAAGCAAAACAAATGTATCCAATTTAGGCAGCAATATATTCTCATGAACATTAGAATGATTACCAAGAAACGAAAGTACCTGGTAATTTAACTGGCGTGCGCAAGCTCTAGTAATTGGTCCAGTATATGTAACACTAGGGGCTGTGGGTGTAACAATGGTATTGATGTCCTCATCATCCTCCCCTTCTTGAAATGAAGTCGTCCTCGACGAAAGCTCATCTTCCTCACCCAAATAAGGCTTCAAATCTGCAATGTTAAAAGTGGGACTAACCCCAAAATCTGCAGGTAGCTCAAGTTTATATGCATTATCATTTATTTTCTCTAACACCTTAAAAGGACCATCAGCACGTGGCATTAGCTTTGATTTGCGCAAATTAGGAAATCTATCTTTACGCAAATGTAACCAAACAAGATCTCCAGGTGCAAACACAACATGTTTTCTACCCTTATCTCCAGCAAGTTTATATTTAGCATTCATACGCTCAATGTTTTCCTTAGTTAACTCATGCAGTTTTAAAATCAATTCAGAACGTTCTTTAGCATCAAAATTAACCTTCTCCGAAGATGGAAGAGGCAACAAATCAATAGGTGCACGAGGTAGCAAACCATACACAATTTCAAAAGGGCACATCTTAGTAGTAGAATGCAATGAACCATTATAAGCAAATTCAATATGAGGCAAGCATTCTTCCCACATTTTCTTATTATTCTTCAAAACAGCCCTTAGCAGAGTAGACAATGTTCTATTGACTACTTCAGTTTGTCCATCAGTTTGGGGGTGACAAGTAGTACTAAAAAGCAGTTTAGTCCCCAACTTAGCCCATAAACATCTCCAAAAGTGGCTAAGAAATTTAGTATCACGATCTGAAACAATAGTATTTGGCACACCATGCAAGCGAATAATTTCACGAAAGAACAAATCAGCAACATTAACAGCATCATCGCTTTTATGACATGGTATAAAGTGTGCCATTTTCGAGAATCTATCCACGACAACAAATATGCTATCCCTCCCCTTCTTTGTTCGAGGTAAACCTAAAACAAAGTCCATAGATATATCCTCCCAAGGAACACTAGGTACAGGCAAAGGCATATATAAACCATGAGGATTGAGTCGTGACTTAACTTTTTGACATGTAGTGCAGCGAGCAACAAAACGCTCAACATCTCGTCTCATCTTTGGCCAAAAGAAATGTGTAGCAAGTATATCCTCTGTCTTCTTCACGCCAAAGTGTCCCATTAGTCCTCCTCCATGCGCCTCCTGCAACAACAAAAGACGAACAGAGCTAGCTGGAATGCATAGCTTGTTAGAACGAAACACAAATCCATCATTAACGACGAACTTGTTCCATGTTCTACCTTCTTTACAATTCTGCAATACATCTTTAAATTCAGCATCATGCACATATTGATCTTTGATGGTCTCCAAACCAAATATTTTAAAGTCAAGTTGTGAAAGCATAGTATAACGACGAGACAACGCATCAGCAATAACATTTTCTTTACCCTTCTTGTGTTTAATGACATAAGGGAAAGTCTCAATGAATTCAACCCATTTAGCATGTCTGCGGTTCAGTTTTGCTTGACTTTTAATGTGTTTCAAAGATTCATGATCAGAATGTATAACAAATTCTTTGGGCCATAAATAATGTTGCCATGTTTCTAAAGTCCGAACAAGAGCATATAATTCTTTATCATAAGTAGAATAGTTCAGACTAGGCCCACTCAATTTTTCAGAAAAGTATGCAACATGTTTGCCATCTTGTAATAACACACCTCCTAATCCAATTCCACTAGCATCACATTCAAGCTCAAAAGTCTTATTAAAATCAGGAAGTTGGAGTAAAGGAGCATGTGTCAACTTATATTTCAATACGGTGAAGGCTTCTTCCTGTGCGGTACCCCAAAAAAAAGGTACATCCTTCTTTGTAAGCTCGTTGAGAGGTGCAGCAATGGTGCTGAAATCTCTCACAAAACGCCTATAGAAACCAGCGAGGCCAAGGAAACTCCTCACTTGTGTGACCGTTTTGGGCTGCGGCCAACTCTCAATAGCTTCAATCTTGGCCTTATCAACTTCAATTCCCTGTGGAGTAACAACATAGCCAAGAAAAGATACTCGGTCGGTGCAAAAGGTGCACTTCCCAAGGTTACCAAACAAACGTGCATCACGTAGAGCGATAAAAACAGCACGTAAATGTTCCAAATGTTCTTCCAAAGATTTGCTATAAATCAGTATATCATCAAAATAGACTACAACAAATCGTCCAATGAAAGCACGTAAAACTTCGTTCATTAGTCTCATAAAAGTACTAGGCGCATTAGTTAACCCAAAAGGCATGACTAACCACTCATATAAACCAAACTTAGTTTTAAATGCTATTTTCCATTCATCTCCCAATTTCATACGAATTTGATGGTATCCACTACGCAAATCAACTTTGGAGAATATTGTAGAGCCACTCAATTCATCAAGCATATCATCTAGCCTAGGAATGGGATGACGATAACGAATAGTAATATTATTAATGCCTCTACAATCAACACACATACACGACTTACCATCCTTTTTAGGCACTAGTATAATAGGAACAACACAAGGACTAAGAGATTCGCGTATATAACCTTTGTCGAGCAGCTCCTGTACTTGACGCATAATCTCCTTCGTCTCCTCTGGATTTGTACGGTATGGTGCATGGTTGGGTAGTGAAGCACTGGGAATTAAGTCAATTTGATGCTCAATCCCTCGAATAGGTGGTAATCCCGGTGGCACGTCTTGTGGAAAGACGTCAGCAAACTCCTGCAAAATGTTAGTGACAGCAGGGGGCAAAGAGGAAGGCACGTCCTCGAATGAAAATAATGCCTCATTGCACACAAAAGCGTAGCAAACAGATTTGCGAAAATCTAGCTCATCAATATCAGATTTGGTGGCAAGTAAACATGCACTTTTCAATTTAATTTCAGAAGCAACAGTAGATGGTTTATTATTAGGCTTCATTTGTTGCTCAAATTCTTTTGCCACAATCTGATTTTCACTCTTATTTTTCTCCTAATTTGCTTTATTAGCTCTATTAATATCATCTTTCAAAATGGAATCAGGAGTCATAGGAAGCAAAGTAATAGTTTTATCCTTATGAACAAGAGTATACTGATTGTTTCTACCATGGTGTACAGAATTTTTATCAAATTGCCATGGTCTACCAAGTAATAAGGAACATTCTTGCATAGGTACCACATCACAATCAACATATGTAGAGATACTAAAATGCACCTGAACAGTACGTGTTACCTTAACCTTGCCGTTGTTGTTGAACCATTGGATGTAGTAAGGATGTGGATGTGGTCTTGTGGTGAGAGATAGCTTCTCCACCATCTCCATGCTAGCCAAGTTGTTGCAACTCCCTCCATCTATGACCGCGCGAATAGAACGTTCCTTCACAACTCCCTTTGTATGGAACAAATTATGCCTCTGATTTTGCTCAGCTTGTGGAACCTGCACACTCAAAACACGTTGAGCAACTAAACATTCATACCTGTCAGCATCTTCAGGAGCCATGTATTGCGTCTCATGATCAGAATCATCTCCACCGTGTTCGTCACGTGTAATAAGAGCCAAAGTCTCCTCGTTATAGTCACTAGCGGACTCATACCCACCATCCTCAGTAACAATCATCACATCTAAGCATGCCAGTTTGTAATTCTTGATAATATTCTTCTACAGAATTTTTTCCTTGTCTTAAACGCTGCAATTTTTGAAGTAATTCACGTTGATAATATGGTGGAACCCAACGAGTATGCATAGCAGTTTTCAAAGCAGCCCAAGTAGCTGGAATAGGATATAATCTACAATGCTCAGACCACCAAACACATGCAAAACTAGTGAATGCACAAACAGCAGCAGGAACACGTCTCTCCTCTGGATATTGTAAAATCGTTGTTCAGTTTCTAACTCCCAAGTAAGATATATATCAGGAACATATCTACCCTCAAATGGTGGAATATTCAATTTTAGTTTAGGGAGATGGTCATGATCTCGTACTTGAGGGTGAGCCCTACCATTGCCATTATTTGCATGTGGATGACCTGGTGGTTGCTGTGCTGGTGGTGGCACGTAGTTCTGATTTTGATCAATCTCATCCTCGTAATCTCCCGCAAAATCATCCTCCTCCGCATTAGCAGCAGGAGCCATAGAAGTATCAACAGCAGCACCAACAGTTTGTCCAGGTGCAAGAGGGAGACGGCTCGCTCGGCGGAGGGCTGTTTCGTGATGTGTAGGTAGTCGTTGTTGTTGTTGTAGAGGTGCATTAGGTGCAGCCAGTGGTGGTGGTGGAAGACGCGCGAGCAATTCATTAAACCTGTTATCGAGCTTTGTTTCGAACGTCTTCTCCATGCCATCTATCTTCTCCATGGCCTCTTCAAATCTGTTTAGCACATCTTGCACCTGTCCACTCATCATTTGCTGAAATTTATCATGCAACTCCTTATTCGTCATGTTCTCCGAGTCAGTCTTGTCGGCTTGTGATCCTACCATGGTTAGCAACAATAGAAACAGACAAGAATATGATCCTACAAACTACTAACAAGAGGTGGTGGTGGTGTCATAAATCCGTCAAGCAAATCTCAAATTCTTACCAGTTCTTACCCAGCAGCAGGCGGTGATCGGCAACCGTCGTAGTCAAAACTCTCAAAGCTTGGATAGAGCGATTACCAGGGAGAGTCAAACACACGACGTAGATGTATGTGGAGATGGGAAGGCTTATAATATGGTAGCCAAAAGGGTCAGCAATAATCAATTCAGAGATGCAAAGTCGAATAAACGCTCAACGACGGTACTGTGCTGGTCCTAGGCTAGACCGTGCTAGAGACGCAAGCCTAGAACACTAACAAAATCACTGCGCTGCATGTAAACAATGGAGGAGCACACTCTGAATATTTTTTTATTTTTTTCACTTTTTTTTGCACTTTTTTCCTCTTTTTTTGCTCCGCAACAAATTTTTTTCGAAAAAAGTCCACAAATGGTCTAAAAACTGCCTAGCCAGAATTTTCCAGACTTAGTTTTTTTTAGTTTGGAACTATTTTTCTTCTGTGGGTGGCTCGAAAGTTGGGGAGTCCTACTCTGTCACGACTCGGAGTATGGCGTGATCTGGAACTCGAAAACAAAGCAACAAATACTGAACTCGGACTAGGACTGGTGGCGGAGATGAATCTGGTGGAACTCGGACTGTGGTGGTATATCTGGACTCAGATTGGTGGTGGTATATGGCGATGGTATATCTGGACTCGGATTGGTGGTGGTATATGGCGATGGTATATGTGGACTCGGATTGGTGGTGGTATATGGCAATGGTATATGTGGACTCGGATTGGTGGTGGTATATGGCAGCGGCGTGACAACCTGTGAATAGAACTCGAAACTCTAAGGGACTAGACGCTAAGACCAGCAGCTCGACACGATGATGCAACCACAAATTCAACAAAGCAAAACTCTAAAAAGACTATGCAAAGGCTCAGATTGGTTTGGATATGAAGAACAGACTCGACCTAAACTACGAAAAACTATAAAATCTCACCGAGCAACCTGGAAATCTGATACCACTTGATAGAGGGAAAGGTGTCGCGTCTTTCGATGAGATAGTGGCTATCCTTTTAGAGGAAGTCGACTTTGACGATCTGACTACGAACGTGCGAGGACGTCGTGCCTTAGCAATCGCTAAACCAACTCCGAGGGGTTATTGACCACGCCGGAGCACGATCAACCTGACCACGAGGGCCTGTTTCCTCCGAGCAAACGAAGAACAAGATACTGAGATTGCAATCTGGATATTGCGAATATAAGATGAAAGCTTTATTGATCAAGGTGGGGTTCTGTGACGTCTTGGTCTGGTCGTTGGACAGAAACGAAGTACGTGAAGTTGCAGCTATGGTGAACTTTTAATCTAAACAAAACTCCAAAGTCTAAACGACGCCCTAAGGGATGTATTGTAACATCCCAAAATTCTAAATTTTGGAATGTTATAATAAATAGATAGATTTGATTAATTGTTTAATTGATTGTCTGAAAGTGAGTGAATTCAAAACTTTTTGAAAGTTAAATGAGAGGGAATAAAAGGACTTTCCCAAACTTTCATATTTGCTTTCTGATCTCCATGAATTCAAATTATTTTCAAATACAAAACTCTTGAGCGAAGATGATATGACTTCTTCCATTTAAATTAAATGAAAGGGTATTTGAAAATAATTGAATTTCATTTGGAAATATTTCAATTCATAAACTTCATGCAGCTCAATGATTTTCACGAGAGAAGATAAAATGACTTCTTCAAATTATATGAAATATGAGTTGGGAGTTTCAAAGAATTAAATTCAAAGTTCTTTTGAATTTATTTTCAATTTGGAGTTATTTGAGCTTTATTCAAATTATTTTTCTCCAAAAACAAAATATGTGGAAATTAGGGTAACATGATTCCCTACAACAAAAAATTGGAGAGAAATAAATTTGAAATCATTTTGATATTTTTAAAATGTTTTTTGTTGGATCTTATTAGAGCAGGAGCACTGTTGGAATTATTAGAATTTGTGTGTATTTTATTTAATGCTAGAAAAATGTTCATGTCGTAGAAAATCTTTTTCTGAAAATTTTGATATATAATATGCCTATTTAAAATTTTTATTTTATTTTTGTTATTCGTTTTTCCTTCTATTTCTATTTTAAAAAAACTGTACGTGTGGCCCATATTTATTTATCGCCTACATGCGCAATATAGTAGTTTCTGGCGCCGCATTATTTTTTTTCTCTCTCTTAAATGGGCCAGGCCCAGTCAGCCTTTTTATTTATTTATTTTTTTAAGGCCAAATTTTGTAAAAAAAAAACCGCAGCCGCAGCGTGCGCGTGCGGCCGTCCGAAGGCCTTTAGGCCCATGCGATGCAAGCATCTCTTTTCATCTGTGTTTTGTATATTTTCGTCTATGTTTAGTCTCACATTGCCTAACTTTTGACCCTAAGCCTCTTTTCCACCAATAAATATAGACCCATAGAGCCTCCAAAAATCATCCGATTCAGGTTAAATCAATATTTTGGTTTGACTAGATTCATTTAAGAAAAATATTTTTCTCCTCTCCGGCGCGACTTCTGAAAGTTGTCTCCTCTCTCCAAAGTTGTCTTTTCTCTCCCTTATAAAGGTATTTTTCTTTGTTCTTTCTTCTTCTTCTTACACTTCCGTAGTTTATTATTTTTAGACTATACGATAGAATAATTAGATTATCACTTAGTGTACGTATTTATACGTTAGACCTTAACCGCAACTATTTTTTTCGTAAAACAGTTTGGCCCTAATTTTTCAAATAGCCATAACTTTTCACTCGTTAATCCAAATTAGATGAAACCAGCGCCTATAGCTTCGTCTTGTTTTCACCTATCCAGTGAACCTGTCACATCAAATTTTTGAAATTTTCGTTCAGATTCATATTCAAACTTCGTTTGATCATAACTTGAGTTTCGTAGCTCCATTTGAGTTGATTTTTTTGCAAATCGAAGCTCTTGACCTAAACTTTCTGATCAGGCCAAATTCACATAATTTGGTACTGTTAGAAATTGTTTTATGTTGCAAGAGTTATTTGCTTGGTTTTGACATTTTCCGAATTGTTTTCTTTGTTCTCTCCGATCTTTGAGTGATTGCTTATGTGTGGTTACTATTGCTTGCTTACGATAGATTGACCGGAGTGTGACGAGTAGAACTATCAAGAGTTTTGAGTGCGAATCATCTTCATCAACATTGCAGGCAAGTTCACACTGTGATCATATTCCTTTAACACCCAGTTTTTATGCATTAGTTCCAATCCCCAAACATTGCATGGTTAGGATCTGTATAAATTGTGGGTTCGGAAGTAGTTGATGAGGTAGGAACCTATTACCTACTTATTAACAAACCCTTGGGAGTTACTTTTACGTTATGCTTACATTGCCATGCTATGCTCGTAGACGTGGATTGGGTTTTTCAGAGTATTCATGACAGATGCGAGATTGTTACTTAATGGTTTACTTAAGGTGGCAACTTAAACACACATCTGGGTGGATTGAGGTACCTGGTTATTCCAGGATTGCCTGTATAGGCACCTGGGTAGACCAGGATTGCCTGTTTTTTTATGGACCGCCACCCAGTCTCAAAGGGATCATAAGATTATTCATGCTAGAAACTTCCGTGTGCAGCCACAAGCTATTATGGGCTCTAGCATAGTTGATTAAGTCGTGTGAACTCTTACAGTGGTAGACTAGCAGATGTAGGGGTTGTAGGTGGTATGGTCTACCCATCGTAAGGTGCAAACGCTTCTGAAAGACTATGTCTCGGTCATCCGTTTCTCAAACACCATGTAGTGCGAGAAATCCAACGGAGGAGATCGAGTCTTGTGGGGAAAAGTGCGCAAACCTCTGCAGAGTGTATAAACTAATCATGATTAGCCGTGTCCCCGGTTATGGACATCTTGAGTATCTAGTACCTGGATTATCATGTGAATCTCATCACGCTACTTTAAATGAATATTGCTGGGTTTTAATGATGTTACTTAATTGGGATCGAGAATGCTGTCAACTATTCTCAATGTTCAACAACCACCATGATAGTTAAATAAAATTTATTCCTTTGTAGTAGGGAAAAATTGGCTTTTCGCAAAAACCATAGAGCTTTTCCACCAGCCAAATATGCATGTAGTGATAGCCATTGTTCATCATTCTCTATGGTGTGAATTTGCCAGTACATTCAATGTACTGACCCTTTGTGGCTGCAACATCTCATGTTGCAGGTTTATCTTATGACGAGTAAGTGATACGTTAGGGTTACAATTTCTACACTCAACTTTGCCGTTGGTGTTGATGGGAATCCACAACCTTGTTGTTACTTCCGCTATTTGGATTGAGGTAATAGTATTTACGTTACTTTATACATGTGATTTACCTCTGTTATAAATCCTTGAGTACTGTGTGTGTCAGCATACCGATCCAGGGATGACACTTAAGCACAGAGACTTGACCGTCTGAGGTCGGGTCGCTACATGTATATATGGAGGAAGAGGGGGAATTTTGTGGCCCTTGGAGGAGGGGTCCGAAACCAACCCTAACTCTTGTTTCCCCACACATACGGACTCTAAAAACAGCCTATACTTAAGTATTTCGAAAATACATGGGCCTGGCCCAATAATAAGGTGACACAGCACCTAAAATAGCCTATGGACGAATATTATGAAGTGGCATCTTGTATATTTCGTCCAAGGCTTCATGCACTCCTTATGGTGGCTTCAAAGTCCTGAAATCATCACTTGTAACTCCGTTCTTGATCCCCTTGTGCAAGCCATCAACTCCATGTGTGTTCTTGCTCCAATGTTCATCCTTCTCCAAGCTAGGCCCTTCATTTTTAAGCAAAACAAATGTATCCAATTTAGGCAGCATCATATTCTCATGAACATTAGAATCATTACCAAGAAATGAAAGTACCTGGTAATTCAATTGGCGTGCGCGAGCTCTAGTAATTGGTCTAATATATGTAACAGTAGGGGCTGTGGGTGTAACAATGGTATTGATGTCCTCATCGGGGAGTAACCGCGTCATCATCACATGACAGCCGTGAGACTTCAGCCCACTGAAACTTTTTTCTTAGTGTCCAGATATCTGCTTATCTTCCCACAGTATCTGGAACTAACTTTGATTCTAGCAAGGCACTTGAATAATTGATCGACCTCCTTCGGATCTAAGGTGAAGCAAGAGGGGGGCAATATTGTTCTTCCTTCTTGTTTACTTTTTTGCCCCTATCTTCCATCTCCATCTCCGTCGCGATCTCCTCTGACAACTTTTTACTGGGCATTTGGAGATCTTTCCTGATATTCAAAAATTCCAAGTCTTTTCTTGCCTTCGGCCCATCCTTGGTCCTCTCCAGCATGTTCATCAATGTTCCAAGCAAACTCTCAAGGATATTTTTTGTGATATGCATTTGATCAAGGCTATGAGGTGTGTCGAGTTTGGGACAGTATTCCAAGTCCCAGAAAACAGATCTCGTCTTCCATACCTTCAGTAGGGGCTCCAGCGCCTTTTTCTTCGTCTTTCCCGGTGAGGGGCACTCTTCCCAGTTCTTCAATAACTCATATATTTCTGCACCACTATGCTTACATGGAGGACCTCGATGCTCAGCCTTACCATTGAATAGATCTCCACGCTTTCTCCATGGGTCATCCTTCTCGAGCCATCTTCGAGGCCCCATGTACATGATTTTTGAAGACCCGCCATCTTTCGATAGCTGCTGAGAAGTTGTATCATCCATGCACCTCGTTCATCCACAATATCCATGGCACACCTGGCCGGAGAGATAGTTGTAACCGAGATAGTCCTGCATCGTCATGATCAGCATGACTCTCGTGTAGAAATACTCTCCTTTGCTTGCATCACATGTCTTGGCTAGCGTTGTCCATAAGGTCTGTAGCTCCTATTTCAATAACCCGAGATACAGATTTATATCATTTCCCGGTTGTCTTGGCCCTTGAATAAGCATAGCCATGTGTATGTATTTTTCCTTCATGCACAACCTGGGGGAGGTTGTACACCCATACAAACACGGGCCATGTGCTATGATTGGTGTTCTGGTTGCCAAACGGATTCATGCCATCACTACTAGCGCCAAGCACGATGTTCCTTGGATCATTTGAGAAAAAAAATCAAATTCAGCATTTAATGCTCTCCACTGGCTAGCATCTGCGAGGTGTCTCAGCTTTGGATCATCTCCATCATCTGGCTTCACCCTCTCCGCGTGCCAGCGCATAAGCTTTGCTTCCTTAGGATCTACGAAATACCGCTGTAGACACGGAGTGATCGGAAAGTACCATAAAAATTTTTGTGGAGCTTTCTTTCCGGCCTTTTTATATCGTGAAGCATTGCACTTTGGACAGATGTTTTTTTCCGTGTGCTCGTTCTGATATATGATGCAATCATTGATGCATGTGTGATATCTAATGTGTGGCAGATCAAGAGGGCACACGATTTTCCTTGCCTCCTCGACACTAGTAGGACACAGGCTTCCCGCGGAAAGAACCTTCTTTAGATACTTCATAAGCTCATCCAGGCTTGCATCTGTCCATTTGTTTTTTGCCTTCGTCTTTAGGATTTCTAGTGTGAAACTCAAGCAGGTCACCTCAGGATTGCAACCATCATACAAAGGAGTCATTGATTCTACCTCTAGTTGCGCCAGTTTGGCCTACTCTCTAGAAGTAGCTCTGTCGCTAGTCATCTTCTTGCAAAGTGAGTCTCGAACATGCGGGTCCCACATGGCTAAACTTAGTAGAGACGAAGACGGCGGCGTGTCCGCTTCTTCTCTGCCTTAAACTGCCTCTTCGCCATCGACATTTCCGAGGTCGTCTTCCTCTTTGAGCACATAATCGGTCATCTCTTCGTTTGGTGGCCCCATGTCGTTATTTCCTGCCCCGTCGACGTCCTCATCATCATCATCATCTTCTTCACTTATCCACCGAGTATGGCCATCCATGAAACCATGCATGAGAAGGTGCGCCTTGAATGTACCACCCTCAAAGGGGTTGAGCCTGACTATTCCTTTGCATTTTCGACATTGACATACAACATCCTTCAGTCTTTTTTCATACATGTCGTCCAATCGGATTGCCGGTATCTTTGCACCATCCTTCCATTGACCTTCGTGATCACCTGCACGTGGAGCAAATATTATAACCACGTATACGTGCATGGATCAAATTCATACAAAATTTCGGCCCGACCTTCCCTAAACATAGGACATATTGAGTTTGCCCGAAATTCGCTGAAACGGAATTGAATCGACATTTCGGCAAAACATAGGCAACTCATGTCACCCACATTATTTCATCAAATACACAATGTAGGCAACTCAAATTATGCCACACACAATTCGGTATATTCTCATATCGCCTATATATATATAGTTTTGGTCCTATCCACACAAACACTTTTTTTGCTCATCTATGTGTCGAGAGGGATATCGAGCACCTTTCTTCTTAATTACCTAGTAGCTCTAGATATATAGCTCTAACTAGCTATCTAGCTAGGGAGAGAGAGAGCCAGGGAGAGAGTGGGAGGAGAGGGATAGGAGAGGGAAGGCATTAATGGAAGGGGGTGGTGGAGGGAAAAGAAGAGGGGGGAGGGTATTAATGGAGGGGGTGGTGGTGGAGGGCAAAGAAGCGGGGGAGGGAGGGCTCTAATGGAGGGGTGGTGGAGGGGCAAAGAAGAGGGGGTGGAGGGCAAAGAAGAGGGGCAGGGAGGGCTCTAATGGAGGGGTGGTGGAGGGGAGCATTGAAAGGAACAAGCAAGGTGCAAGGAATGGGGGAGAAAGGAAGGGGAGGAAGAAGAGAGGGGGGAAGAAGGGGAAAGGTGGTAGGTGGTAGGTGGCTGGCGGCCATAGCAGTAGCGCGGGTCACCTATGCGCGCTACTGCTATGGGCGCCTGCAAAATATCTACGGCTAGTGTTGCACTACCAGTAGCGCGGGTCACCTATACACGCTACTGGTAAAATGTTATACATAGAAGAAATAGCAGTAGTGCGTTTCTCTGAACATGCGCTATAGATCCTAAACTAACAGTAGCGCCGGTTGGACAACCAGCGCTGCTAATATTTATTGATCAGGGGGTGTGGTGTGTTACACTTAGCAGTAGCGTGGGGCTAGGGAACAAGCGCTGCCGCTAACTGATACCAGGAGCGCTCTTTCTAGCCAGCGCTACTACTAACTACTACTAGCGTGGGGTCATAAATGAACGCTACTGGTAAACTTCTATCTATAAGCATTTTCCTAGTAGTGAAGGGTTTTAGTCCGTTAACTTTTAAAGGATCGGCTAGAGATGGCCTTATGCCTTGTTTATTTCAGTTCTTCATGATGTGACGCTCTATATGTGCAACTATTTTGCGTGCAGTTCAATTTCATCAATAGCAATTTCAACAATACCACTATGAAGTATGATATTTGGTTGCTGTTAAAGATGTTGCAGTTAACATGCCTTTTCGTTTTTTTAACAATAACTAGTGTACTTTAGACCTGCGCAATACCAGTTTGAATGACTATTTCACTACAGCAGGATGCTGCTAACGCGACACTACGATTAGAGACCCTTTGACAAAACTGTGTGCGATGCATTGATCACAAACGGTGATGTAAAAAACCCATCAAAAAAGATGCAAAACGTTTGCGATGGCGGGTACCTCAAACACGGTTCAGATTTTACTTGCGTGTGCGATGATGGGCATACGGTTGATCCGGACGAACTGTTTGCGATTAGATAAAACAATAGAAACTAGCATCCATATCAATGTATGTGCGATATACGGCGTACAGTTCGGTCCGATGAACTGTTTGCTATTTGGGAAAGCAACAGAAATAGTCAGCCAGATAAAGGTGTGTGTGATATACGGCATATGGTTCACTCGAATGAACTGTTTTCGATTAGGGAAGATAACATAAATGGTTCAACTTAACAAGATGTGTGTGATACGTGGCAAACCTACCCGGAGGTTGATTTGAGAACAAGTACACACAGGTTAATTTGACATACATGACTTATAAGTTCCGCAGAAATCATATCACTTTTTTGGAAAACATTTAATTGCGTTGAATGTATATAGTGCTCCGTCCTATTAGTTGAATTAACCTCGAGGTCCATGTTTTGGAAACATGTCGTAAAGTAACGGGATAGACCTTCATTCAAGCGAATCAACATGTGTTCAAAACACAAAAACTATCAAAAAGTAACGAGATAGACCTTCTTCAAGCCAATCAACATGTGTTCAAAAAACAAAAAATGTCAAAAATTACAAAACAAGGACCTCAAGGTATCATTGAGGCCACTTCCCATTCGGTCACCCATCTAATGACTACTCAAGCCTCAGCGCAGTTAACTTGGGAGTTCTGTTAGATTAGCTATCGGTAGGGAAGATGGTCCTTGCTGCTATAGGATACCTCTTTGCATCCTTCATTGTGCACCCGGATGACCGACTCTTGCCGCCCAATGGTCAATGCCATGTCCCCCACGAATGTAGAAGCTTCCCTCCCTTGGATGTGTGACAAATGGTTAATCTAGAGGAACTATTTGCGATGATGCAGAACAATAGAAACGGGCAGCCAGATGGTGTCTACGATATCCGACATACAGTTCACTAGGATGAACTGTGTGTGATTAGGCAACACAATAGAAATGGTTCAACTGAACAAGATGTGTGTGAGGGACGAGGGTAGAGCGCCAAGAGAGCAGAGCGCGCGTGGCGGAGCGCGAGTAGAGCGCGCCGCGACCGCCTCAACCGAAAGCAACCACATGCATAGAGCATTTGAACATGCAGGAAATGGTCGTCTACAAGCAGGCTGACGGTTGCTTCGCTACGTAGAGAGCGGCCGTGTGCTATACTGCCGCCATCTTGTTCGATTAGTCCCCTTTATATTCTGTGCCTTATTTTCACCTTAAATTTAACCAACAAAATGTTAATGCATGTTACAAAATTTGTATAATTGGAAACTATGTTCAAATACGAATCCAACGATATCATCTTTGGCAGCATGCATTCGTATTTTATTAGTTAAATCCTACTTATAAACCAGGACGGGGTATAGTAGGTAAAAAAATCACAAACATTTTTTTATTAACCGTATGTGTACGTGTCCTTTAGTCCTCCTCTCGCATGTCTTGACACCCTGCTGCCGCAGGCGGCTTCGAGCACAAACTTGAGTAGTGCACGGGGGCGTTCTTTTTGCCCAACGATTTTGAGATTTTGTGGTACAATCATTGAAATGGCATCGTATGAGACTCATATATTGGTAGCACTATTTTGACCTTAATATGCAATGGTCTTAGATTGTATTAACCATTCACGAATCTGTTTACCTTCTCGATCTCACAGCACACGATCTGTATAGCTAACTCGATTGCGATCTTCGACATTATTGCACATAGTTGGTTTCTTCCACCATGTGCCTTGTAGAGCACATAATTAATTATCGCACTAGAGTGACCATCATCACCCTTCTATGTAACTTTGACCTTATCACCCATGGGTAAACTTATGACCGAAGTCATTCCACACACTTTGTTTTTACAAAGCTTTTTGCTAATAAACGACCATGATTTGTCCCTCTTCTAGCCGACGCGTGGCCAAACTAACCGGGTGGGAACCTTGCACGGTAAACTGCGCAGTAGGGCGAGAACAGGATCACCGACAATACATTTGGCGCCTCTTCGAGCCCATGCGTGCGGTGCGGTGTTGTCAAGCATGCACTAGAATCCTCCGCTATGAACGTCGTGACAAGATGTGACGATGACAGGCTGGTCAGCCCCCATTTATTACAGCGTCCAACCCTTCGATCGCGGCCCACCATTGCAAGAAGCACACCCACCACGAGAAATTCTTAGAGGGTATCCTGCGCGGCTCCAATGGCGCTACGAGAGGCTGCCGATGACGAGCAATAGTTCACCATGCGTGTCGTGGGGGACACACCAAAAGGTTCATGGACCTCTGGTGGTGTACACCAATGACCCGGTCTGGGTGGAGCACTCCATCCACATCATGGAGCTATTCCTTGCCAAGGAGAAGTACAAGGTGGTCGGGTTCGACCTTGAGTAAACCCGCGCTCATGCCGGGTCTCGTCCCAAGGTCATCGTCACCTAGATGTGTGTGCGCCACCATGTCCTCGTCTACCACTACTGCCTGGCCACAAGGCCTTGCGAGCGTTTCGCTAGGTTTGTCAACATCCCCCACTACATGTTCGCTATGGTGGACATCACCAACAATGTAAAGGCGCTCGAGAATTCGGGCATCGCCTGCAAGAATCTTGTCGACATCCAGGGCCAATACAAGATCTAGGGCAGCAAGGAGCATGAGAAGGACTCACTGGCTCACCTCGCCGAGGCCATCGTCGACCCCTACTATAGAGACATGAAGGATTCATGCAACAAGGACAAGCGTGCCTGGCACTCATCCTGGATGGAGAAACTCAACAAAGGTCACGTCATGTACGCGGCCAAGGAGGCGTACACGAGCTACAAATTGTACAGGAAGATCGTTGACATGAGGAGGTGCCTCCTTCCCCAAAACGGCCAGGGGTCCAGCTGGAAGCAGAGCAGTGGCAAGCGTCGTGGCAACAATAAGTAGATGATTAGATCCTCGTTTCTCCTACTTTAGTATGCATGCAATTGCTTACTTTGGTGTGTGGAAATGTTATGTGTGTAGTCACTTGTGTAATTGTATGCTTAATTTGGTTATCCAATGTTGTCTTTTTAAGTATACATGTTGATGCTCTGTAGACAGAGAGTAGATGTTGTGTGGACAAATAAAATCACATCGCACACGGACTAAACAATGGAACACATTGGTGATGTTTTCATCAATCACTCACAATTGTATACCAGCAATCGTTTGCTCACAACACAAACGGCTTGTTAGCAGTAATCGTCTATGTTGTTATCGGTCTTCGCACACGTTTCCGATTACATACCTATTTGCCACGTATCACACACATCTTGTTAAGTTGAACCATTTCCGCTCTCATGTCTCAACGCAAACAGTTCATCCGAGTGAACCACATGCCGTATATCAGACACACCTTTGATCCGGTTGACCATTTATTTTGTGTTGCCTAATCACAAATAGTTCATCTGAGTGAACCGTATGATGTATATCACACACACCTTCATCTGGCTGCCCATTTCTTTTGTTCCTCCTCATCGCAAACGGTTAATTGAGCTGAACCGTATGCCCTGCATCACACACGCAACTAAAATCCGAACCGTCTTTTTACACCACCATTTGCGATTATGGCATCAGACACAGTTTCATTGAAGGGTCTCTGATCAAAGTGTGGCGTTAGCAGCATCCTGCAATAGTGATATTAATGAAAAAGATAACCTTCCCGGGGACTCGTGCACATAATATGTCCAATGCAGAGGTGGAATGCCTCTATAATTTTAAGTAAACTAGTTTCCCCCGGCAGGCTACCCTGTCGGTACCCTCAGTTTTGTTGCCATGGAGTTAGGCCTACCAGGCACAAATCATGAAGAGGGACCAGCCCCCCCTCCCCCCCGCCAATCTTTTTTCACCAAAGGACACTGCGATCATCCTGACCGAAGCAACGTTCGAGTCAAGGAATGGGAGCACCTAAGTTTCAAAAAGCAGTGAGGTTTTCTTATGCACAAGTCCTCGCTCACAGAACACGTATGGATAAGAGAAAGAACTTATCTGTTTGGCTTTCCGGAGATCGCAGTGTACGCTTATCTTTCCATCTCCTTTTGGGGACCAATTCCTCGGCAGGTGCCTACATTTTATGCAGATGAAAATGATGCCAAATGCGATCTTATCTACATGAACATGCGATGCTCATGAAATGCTTATGCATGCATGCAACTTGTCGCCCCCAGCGCTTCATTTATTTCTCTGTTGCTCAGGGTCTGTGTCTGGCTTTGTACAAGGGGTTACATGCAACTGAGGCAAGGCCTGTACAGTAGGGTGGCTGCCAGGTAGAGCCCGCTAACCACGCCTTATGGGTAAAACTTGCAGAGATGCTCAATATTCCATGAGTTTTTCAATTGAATGCCATCTCCGATTGCCAGACGGACTACGCTAGGTCTGGTGACTCGTACTACCCGGTAAGGGCCTTCCCACTTTGGTGTCAACTTGTTTGCACCCTTGGTGGACTGAACACGCCTAAGGACAAGGTCGCCTTCCTCAAAACACCGGGCCTGAACCCTGCGGCTGTGATAGCAACGTAGGGCTTGTTGGTAGCATGCAGCACGCGTAGTAGCCGGGAGATGGTTCTCCTCGATAAGCACAATGTTGTCTTGCTGGTGTTGATCCTGCGCTACTTCATCATAGGCAAGCACTCGAGGTGACCCATAAATGAGTTCTGTGGGGATAACTACTTCTGCCCCATAGACTGGGAGAAGGGAGTCTACCCGGTAGCTCGACTTGGTGTCGTTGTGAGGGACCAAAGAACCACCGGTAGCTCGTCGATCCATCGCCTGCCGCACTTATGCAACTTATCAAATGTTCTCGTATTGAGTCCTCGCAACATTTCAGTGTTCGCCCTCTCAGCTTGTTCGTTGCTTCTAGGATGTGCAACAGAGGCAAATGAGATCTTTCTTCCGAGGGCATGAACATATTGCATGAAGGCGCGGCTCGTGAACTGGGTGCCGTTGTTCGTGATGATCCGGGTAGTAACCCTGAGATGGTACACCAATCCTTTCAAGAACTTGATAGTTGACTGAGCAGTCACCTTTCTCATGGCTTCTACTTTCGGCCACTTTCTAAACTTGTTGATTGCAATGAACAAGAATTCAAAGCCCCTGAGCTCATGGGAAAGGGCCGAGGATATCAAGCCCCCAGACCAAAAACGACCACGACAAAGGGATTGTCTGAAGAGCTTGAGTAGGAAGATGGATGTTCTTGGAATGGAACTGGCAGGCTTCACATTTGGTGACTAGCTCGACCGCATCTTGGAGGGTTGTGGGCCAATAGAATCCTTGACGGAATGCTTTCCCAACTAACGCCCTTGATCCAATGTGGGAGCCGCACATGCCTTTGTGTATTTCTACCGGCAGTTCCTTTCCTACCTGGCAAATGCACTTTAATTTCACACCGTTGGGCCTCCTTTTGTATAGTGTGTCATCGACAAACTGATACATACTGGCCCTTCGGGCTACTCTTTCAACTTCTTCTTGCTCTTCAGGAAGTTCTCCAATTTGGAGGAAGTGGACTACGTGCCTTGCCCAAGTTGGAGCATGGGGCTTGACAACGTGGACTAGCGGCACCTCCACTTTCGTGGGAGCGCGTTCCTCGACCGCAGGGACAAGTGCCCGGTAGGAGGGTGCAGCCCGGCAATCGAAGGGGAGTTATTTCCGGTAGGGTCCCTTCCAGGAGCCCCGGGAAAGGCTTATCAGAGTCCAATTCCTCCTTTTTCGGGCCATTGTCGCTAGAGATACGGAGGGCTGAGTAAGATGGAGAACAAAAGTTCCTGGTTCCACAGGAAGCTTTTACGCAGCGCACTTTTGACAGATGATCAACAATGTTGTTCTCGACAATGGGTACGTGCTCTGCTTGCAATCCGTCAAAGGGATCCTCCACTCTTCTCACTTCCTCAATGTATGCCTCCATCAAGTTGTGAATCTCCTCACAAGTTGTACATCTACTCGAATGATCAGTTTCTGGATTCCCAATTCAGTGGCAACCATGAGCCCAGCAAGGAGCCCTTCTTACTTTGATGTGTTGTTGGTCGCCTTCTCCCGGGGAAAATGCATCTGGACGACGTACATCAGGTTCTCTCCAGTGGGAGCAACGAGAATGTAACGCCTCGGACACACCCGCCGGTGGTCGTTACTCCTGGCGGGATCTAGACTGGCCCCATGTGGGGACCCCGACTCATAAGTCGTGATCACCGAATGCATGTGTACAGTGAAGAGCTTGCGGTAATCCTTTGCGCTCATGCGGTGCTGATGTGGTGGTTCTCCATCCTTTGGGGCTCTTCTGCCTCGGTATGCGATTGCGGGCTGACCAGGGGGAGCACCTTCCTTCTTGATCCTATCCGTCTTCCCTTGTGCTTGGCGAAGAAGTGCCTTGGTCTCATGAAGTTCCTTTCGGAGCTCCATTGATTCCGAGGCCAAGTGTTGTGCCAAACTATCGGCACAAAGGCTGAAGTAGGTCTAGAATCGGAGTGGAAGTCCTTCTTCTAATGGTGGAGCTGGTGCACTGCTCTCATCCTCACCTTCCTTCCGATAAGGCAAGAAGCAGGTTGCCAACTCGTCTGCCATCTCTGGAAGAAGGTCTCGGAGGGGGGTGAGTGTCTTGAGGGTTGCCGTCTCGACGGCAAGAACCAGTGTTGCCATCTGGGGTCCCTCGAAGAACCAGCTTATTGGAGAGTCATTAGCCTTCACGATCACTTCCACATGATACTCCATCTCAGTGTCATTGATCCAATGCTCATGGTAGGTGAAAGTGGGGGCTCGGTAAAACTGGCACTTCTTGAGGCTATCCTCGAGAAGCACGGGAAATCCGGTGGTCAGGAAGTCTTCGGGTACGGCAGCCATCTACAAAAGCTGAATGGGAGAGGTCAATATGGAAATATATCTTGGGTTTGGTAAGCTTAGAAGAGAAGAGGAGTATAGATGGTTTTGCAAAATGGGTTTTATCCTAACTAACGCCCATGCTAACTAAGGCTTCCTATAGTTAGGATGGCTCTGATACCAGCTCTGTGGGGACCCCGACTCATAAGTCATGATCACCGAATGCACGTGTACAGTGATCCCAGAGATCAATGCTCACTGAACACACAGAAGCTGAATAACAAGAGTCTTACATCCATACATATCGTCTTACACAAATTATGACCATTATGGTCAAGTCTTACATAGATAAAGCCACAAGGGCTGAATACCAAATAAACTTATGTAGCGGAAATCTTCGTTGATAAGTAGAACCCATGCCATCTGCCTTAACCCTACAGGCATTCTGACTGGGAAACATCCTAGTTCGCATGTTCGTCTCCAAAGAACTCTTCTTTGAACTCCATTTCTTCCATGCCTGGCCAATTAAATAACCAGTGGCAAGCCAATGAGTACTTTGAATGTACTCACAAGCAACCCATGTTTTGGCTCAAGATACAACAATGCATGACATAGGTAAATTTTTGCAGAAAGCTAATTTTGTCGTGTTATGACATGCTCAATAACTGGTAAATCATGCATCGCATGAATTCAAGTAACCATAGGGGCTGGTTACAGATATCAACATAAAGGGAGTGGGCTCCAACCCAACTCATCCATGTCAAGTCCTTTGACTTGGCCCAAGTAGTACTTCCCACACACTCTGGTTTGTAAACAAGTGGACGTAGCCCAAGAGCGGTTGCCCAACTGTCCTTGACCGTGGACATGGCTATTCGAATAGTTTTACACTCTGCGGAGGTTGCACACTTTACCCACAAGATTTGGGGAACTTCCGTGTCATCCACGACCCGCGGTACCTCAAGTACCCGGGGTAAGCACCCGATCACTATCTTTCCCTAGACGACACTAACATAGAGTCCACTCGATTGGTAGTAACCCCCGTGCCCAACATTTCACATCTTAAAATTGAGGATCCTCGCTCCCATATTCATCACATACCATAAGCACGGGGTACCAACGGTGTGTCCGGTGCCCTGTGAAAACAGTCATGGCCGCCCTACCTGGCACGACCCCGTCCCGAGAGAGCGCAACAACAACTCTCCTGTCACTAGTAATGCGGGCTCCAAGCTCAAATCAGCCTAGGTAATCAATAATGCCCTTTCCCATATAAGGGTAGAGTGGTTGCGCATGTAAGGTTGGAATAACGGTCGCAACTTAAACCAATCCATTTTGAAAACAACACACACACTTGCCTCGGTACACCACTTCGTCATCAAGTGGTTACCCAACTCCTTATCTCCCTCGGGCATAGGTGGCACCGGGCGGGGTTTTCAAAAAGTCTTTTGGAAATACTTTGTCTCCATCACCATGCATATTCCCGTCCCCTTTTTGCGTAGCAACTACTTTAGCATCCTATCTACTCCCACCGGCATAACCCTCATAGGAAGGTAGGGTCATGCACAATGCAAGTATCAACAAGGAAGTAACGAAGGCAACCCACCAAAGTGGTTACCATCTCATCATGATCCCGATGCAACAATAATAAAGTGCTATATGACATGCATAAAAAGGGTTTCATAGACATGGTCAAAGGGTTGCTTTCTTGGCTCAACAAAGTCTTCTGGGTCTTCAAAGTCTTCTGGTCCAACTCCTTCGTCAGCAACGCAATCTATCGTTGCAAAATAATAACGAGAAAAATAAGGCAATAATAAAACAGAAAAACCAAAGTGCTCAGAAAAATGTCAAATCATTTTTGTTAAATACTAGGGTGAAAACTAAGAAGGGGAAAATTCCTAGTTTTGGATTTGGAGTCATGGAAACAGTGCTAGGAATTTTAAATGGCTGGCATAAATGCTCAAATTCAAATTTAAATTTGAATAGTGAAGAAAAGTTGGTTTGATAAGAATGAAAACAGCACCAATAAATAGGTGGGATTATTACAAGAATTTAGGAGTTGGAATTATTGCATTTGGATTAATATTTAGTCCAGAGGAATTTTTACAAGAATTTAGGAGTTTGATAGAAAAAGAAAAGGAAAAAGGGCTCTGTGCCTGCTGGGCCAGAACAGCCGCAGCACAGGAGGCCCAGCCAGAGAGGTGGCCCAGTGCACTGGTGCACGCGCGCGTGCCAGGTTTAAATCTGACAGGCGGGGCCCAGGCGTCAGCGAGAGAGAACGGGGCGATGGAGAGGAGAGGCTGACAGGCGGGGACCGCCTGTCATCCCAAACCCTGTGACAGAGGGCCGGCAAGCTCACCGACGTCGATGTAGGGCACGGCGAGGTCGGGCGAGGGTACGGATGGACTCAGCGTCGAGTCGCCATTCGGGTGGAGGTGGTTGCGGTCGCCGGGGTGGCCTGGTTCGCTGGCGACCAGGTCTCGCGGCGGAGGAGCTTCGGGCGTTGTCGGTTCTGGCCGTTTCCGACTGCAAAAGAAGTGGGGGATAAAGGGGAAATGATCAGGGGTGCTCGGGGGTTCCAGATCGAGGCAGAGGAGGAGTGGGGGAGGCCTGTACCTCGCAAACTCCGATGAGCCAAAGTGGTGGAGCTCGAGCTCGATCTCGAGCTCGGGTGGCTCTGGAGAGGAACTGGGGGTGCAGGGGGGTGATTCGGTGGTGCAGAGAGCGAGTGGTGAGGAGAGGAGAGCTCGGGGAGACCCTTAAATAGGCGGGCGACGGTCCACCGAGGACCCGTGCGCCGGCGAGCCTGCTGCGGTTGCTACGGGTCACGGGGGCGCGCGTGGGCGTGTCTGGGGTGCTTGTGGGGTTGGTCTAGGGTGAGGGGAGAGAAGAGAGGGAAAGCAGGGGGCCAGGGCACCGCGCATGTGAGCGCGCTCACTAGGGCGCTCGGGCGACCGGCGCGCGTGCGAGCTGGGGTGAGAGGAGGGAGAAGGAGGAGGGGGCCAACCAGCTGCTATGTTGCGGACATCGAGGCATCTCGTCGGGCGCGTTGGGGAGGCTCGAGGTGGCCGGGGGTGGCTACAGCGCGGTAGCGCACTGTAGCGCGCTCCAGAGCGCCCAAATGGTTGGCATGGCCATTTTCTATGCAGTGTGGGCACGGCCAAAGGTGTCTGGTGGCTCTAGGGGGGAGTAAAGAATGGGGGAGGGGCATTGGATGCCCTGGGTGGCCACTGGGTTGAGGAGGGAGGTGAGAAAGGAGAAGAATGCTGCTGTCCAGAAGGGTAAATGGGGCTGTTTCACTCCTCAATCATTGAGATGAGGCCAGTGAAGAGTTACTGGAGGTAGGAGAGGACTAGGAGGAGCTGCGGTAAAAAGTTGAGATCAAGGAGAATAGTCTTAGTGGTCAAAATGGTGATTTTTGAAAAGTGGCAGAAGGTGTTTGATAATGGTTTGGGCAAGCAAAATATTTCCAATTGCCATGAGACTCCACAGGGTGAAATAACACATATAATTATGGCCTTCCACCAATTTGGAGCTTATTTGGGCAAAGTTGCCAATGCAACTTTTGTAAACCCAAGAAATTAGCAGAAATGAACTTGTGTAGATCTAGTTGAGCAAATCACTTCTCCTTGATGCACCACTTAGTGTAGTGGCCTCATTTGGTCATGTGAACATGCTCACAAAAGTTGTGGTCAAGGAGAGAAAGTTGGTAGTACAAAATTGTTCAAATTTGATTCTGGTCAGAGAAGGTTTTGGGGCATTTTGGTGAACCAAAATGACCTTGATTGACATGAGGCTTTGCAAGGTGGTCACAATATGCATTTTTGCTTGCTTGGATTTTCCTTGGATTTTTGTGGAAATATTTCCTGTAGAAATATTTCAAATCCTTGAAATGGGCAGAAATGGTTTTGGAAGGTTTTGTCCAATATTTTGAACATGACCATGTGTTGAAACTCTTATATATGGGTAATATATGCCCACTGAGTTTCCCTGATTTTTGTCAAATATTTTTAAAACAATAAAATAATTTTTCCCTATTAAAGACCTTTTCTGGCCTAAAGAAAAAGCTTTTAAATAAAATAGGAAAATAACTCTTAAAATTATATTTTTGTGGTTTATGGGAATCCTATATATAATAGGTTTCAAATATACTCTTTGAAATATTTTTCATACCCCAAATCAAGTACTTGTAGTGCAAACCTCAATTCAGGGGTTTTTGGAAAACTAATTTTTGAAAATACTATTTGGCCAAATTATTTTTTATAAGAAAATACTATATTGCACTATACACATGGCATGATCATTGGGCAGAAGTTTGGGGCAAGGAGATGAAGTACAGAAGGTGGAGTAGTTGACTTTAAAGAGCACTTGAAAAACCACACAGAGAAAACCAACTCCAAAATAAAAGCCAAATAATGCAAAAGTTTTTGTTGGTCCAAATTTTCATGCTTTATTAATGCAAATGACATGTTACAAAATGCAGGGTGTGACAGACCTACCCTCCTTACAAGAATCTCGTCCCCGAGATTCCTAAACTAGGCTTTAAAGAGATACGAAAACTCGGATCTAAGGTAGTCTTCACGTTCCCAGGTTGCTTCTGCTTCAGTGTGGTTTCTCCACTGGACCTTGAAGTACTTGATGGTGCGGCTTCGAGTGCGTCATTCAGCCTCGTCCAAAATGCAGATGGGTCTCTCACGGTAGGTCAAATCGGGCTGAAGGTCAATGGCTTGGTGATCGACGTCCTTGTAAAGATCAGGCTCGTCCGGAACTTGAAGACACTTCCTGAGTTGTGACACGTGGAATACGTTGTGCACATCGGATAGTTCAGGTGGCAGTTCCAACTGGTAAGCCACTTCTCCTCGCCGTTCAGTGATCTTGAAGGGGCCGATGTATCTTGGTGCGAGTTTTCCTTTGACATGGAAGCGCTGGGTTCCCTTGAGAGGTGTGACCTGGAGATAGACATGGTCTCCAACTCGGAGGATCATGTCTCTATGGCGTGAGTCAGCGTAGCTCTTCTGCCTTGACTTAACAGTCTCCAAACGCTCTCTGACAAGCTGGACTTGCTCTTCTGCTTCATGGAGGATATCGGGCCCAAAGACTAGTCCTTCTCCGGTCTCTGACCAATTGAGGGGTGTGCGGCACTTGCATCCGTACAACACCTCAAATGGTGCCATCTGGAGGCTTGACTGATAACTGTTGTTGTAGGAGAACTCGGCGAAAGGGAGGTAATCTTCCCACCTAGCCCCATATGCTAACACACAGGCTTGGAGCATGTCTTCGAGTATCTGATTCACTCGTTCCGTCTGACCTCCGGTCTGTGGGTGGAAAGCAGTGCTGAAGGACAACTTGGTCCCCATGGCCTCTTGGAACTTCTTCCAGAACCTTGAGGTAAACTAGGTTCCTCGATCTGACACAGTCTCCTCGGGAACACCATGAAGGCTTACGATTCTGTTGATGTAGAGGCTGGCTAGCTGGTTTCCCTTGTAAGTCGTTTTGACCGGAATGAAATGGGCTACTTTGATCAAATGGTCGACTATGACCCAGATGGAGTCTTGTCCCTTATTTGACCTGGGTAATCCAGTGATGAAGTCCATTCTGAATTTATCCCATTTCCATTCAGGCACCTTGAGAGGCTGTAACAATCCAGTGGGTCGCTGATGTTCAGCTTTGACCCTTTGGCATATGTCACACTTAGCGACGAAAGTGGCTATCTCTCTCTTCATGCCTTGCCACCAAAATCTTTCCTGTAGGTCTTGATACATCTTGGTTCCTCTAGGGTGGATGGAATATGGGGTGTCATGAGCTTCTTGCAAGATCAAATTCTTGAGCTTTATCTGATTGGGTACGCAAATGCGATTCCCAAACCACATAATTCCTTGCTCATCCTCCAAGAATCCTGGGGCCTTGCCTGCCTTGATCTTCCTCTTGATGCCTTCAATACCTTGTGTCCCTTCTGAGCTTCCTGAACATCATCCATCAGGGTAGGCCTAACTTCGAGGTCGGCCAAGAATCCTGGTGCAACCAGTTCCAACCCGAAGCTTTCAAGTTCTTCATACAAGGTGGGTAGCCTTTCCTTAATCATGGCGTTCAAGGAACAAGCCTTTCTGCTTAATGCATCTGCTACCACGTTAGCCTTCCCAGGGTGGTATTGAACACTGAGGTCATAATCCTTGATCAACTCTAGCCACCTTCTCTGCCTCATGCTCAATTCCTTTTGAGTGAAAATATACTTCAGACTTTTGTGATATGTGTATATCTCAGACCGCTTCCCTAGGAGGTAATGTCGCCATGTCTTCAGGGCATGAACCACTGCTGCTAACTCAAGATCATGAGTAGCATAGTTCTCTTCATGAGGCCGTAGTTGCCTTGAAAGGTAAGCTACGACTCTGCCCTCTTGCATTAGAACACCTCCCAGTCCGGTTCTTGACGCATCACAATATATCACAAATTCCTTGTGTATATCTGGTGTGGCCAGAACTGGGGCGGTGGTCAGTCTTTGCTTCAGCTCCTCGAAGCTTTCTTCGCACTTCGGCGTCCATTCAAACTTCTTGTCCTTCTTCAAGAGCTAGGTCATGGGTCGAGCAATGCTTGAGAATCCTTCAACAAACTTGCGGTAATATCCTGCGAGTCCGAGGAAGCTTCTAACTTCCTTCACATTGCTTGGGGATTGCCATTCAGTCACGACTTCAATCTTAGCGGGATCGACCGACAATCCTTCTTCGGTCAAAACATGACCCAAGAATCCAACTTCACGCAGCCAAAATTCGCACTTTCTGAACTTGGCATACAGTTGGTGCTCGTGAAGCTTGTCTAGGACCATCCTCAAGTGTTGCTCATGCTCTTCTTCCGTCTTCAAGAAGACAAGAATGTCATCAATGAAGACAACGACAAACTTGTCCAAATATTCCATGAAGACCTTATTCAAGAGATACATGAAGTAAGCTGGGGCATTGGTCAATCCAAAGGACATGACTGTGCACTCATACAGGCCATATCTGGTTACAAATGCCATCTTGGAATATCTTGAGGTCTGATTTTAAGCTGGTAGTACCCAGATCTGAGGTCGATCTTGGAGAACACCGTGGCCCCATTGAGTTGATCAAACAGATCTTCAATCTTGGGAAGTGGATACTTGTTCTTGATTGTAACTTCATTGAGGGAGCGGTAGTCAATGCACAAGCGGATGGTACCGTCCTTTTTTGCCACAAACAGAACAGGTGATCCCCAAGGGGAGGCACTAGGGCGGATAAATCCCTTCCTCAACTGCTCTTCCAGTTGCTTCTTCAACTCTGCTAACTCTTCTGATCCCATTCTATAGGGCTTCTTATAGATGGGTCCTGCTCCGGGCATGAGCTCGATGATGAACTCAATATCTCGGTCAGGAGGCATTCCCGGTAGCTCATCAGGAAAGACATCGGGGTATTCTCATACTACCGGCACTTGCTCCAATCCAACTTCAGTCAGACAATTGACTTGGTTGGCTTGAGCAGAGGAGGGGTTGGAGGCAAATTTAACTTCGACTCCTTGGTCATTGGTCACAGTGACAGACCGGTTGGCACAATCTAAGAAGCCTTGATGTTTGATGAGACAATCCATTCCTAAGATCACATCCAAGCCTTGCGATCTTAAGATGATAAGGTCTGCTAGGAAGTCTACCCCATTAATGACAATCCCGACTCCTTTACATCCTATCTTGGCTCTCATCTCTGCTCCGGGGGTTTGTACCACCATAGGGTTATTCAGGGGTGTAGGAGTCATGCCACTCTTTAATGCAAACTTTTGGGTGACAAATGAATGCGTGGCTCCAGAATCAAACAAGACAGTTGCAGGTGCTGAGTTAACAAGGAATGTACCCAGCACGACGTTCGGGTCTTCCTGGGCTTCTTCTGCAGTGACATGATTCACACGACCCTTGCCGTTGTTGGGCGGATTGCGGGGAGCTTGGTTCCTTGGTGGCATCCCACGGCCTTGGCCTTGGTTATGCGTATTGGGGCGTGGGACGTCGGGCTTCTTGTTGGGGCAATACTTGGAGTAGTGTCCTACCTGACCACATCTGAAGCAAGTGACTTGATTGGGGTTGCTGCTCTTGCCGGCATTGTTATTGGGGTTGCTGAAAGCTGGCCTAGGGTTGGCATACTGCTGAGGCTGATAGTTGGTGTGAGGTGCAGGGGCTCTTGGCTGCTGATAGGTTGGCTTGACCGGGGCTGGCTGCCACGGGCGAGGCTTCTGGTTGCTGGAGCTACCCTTGCCGATCATCTTGCGCTTACGAGTATCATCCAAAGCACGTCGCTTGTCCTCAAGCATGAGTGCCTTGTTCACCAGATCAGGAAAGGTTGGGCAGTCACACACAACAAGCGAATACTGCAGAGTCTGGTTAAGGCCTTCCATGAAGCGCTCCCTTTTGGCAGCATCAGTGCTGACATCCTCAGGAGCATACCTTGAGAGAACACTGACTTCTACATGTACTCCTTGACAGTGCTACTTCCTTGCTTCAGGGCTCGGAATTCACTCTTCTTGATGGCCATGATTCCGGAAGGAATGTGGGCCTTGCGGAATTCTGCCTTGAAGTCATCCCAACTGATGTTTTGCTCAGCATGCATGGCCTTGAATCCATCCCACCAAGCTCTGGCAGTTCCCCCGAGACAGTGAGCAGCATATGCCACCCTCTCACGGTCCTCAGTGCATCCGACTAGTTCCAGCAGATCCTCAATGGTGCGGACCCAGTCGTGTGCGTCTAGGGGTTCAGCAGTCTTGATGAAGGTGGGTGGTGCATGCTTCTTGAACTTCACTAACGTGGAATGTCCATTGCCATTTCCCGCCGACTGGCGATTGACAGCCTGAGCAATCATCTGGAGGGCTGCAGTGTTGGCTTGGCGTTCCTCTCGGAAGGCTTGGAGAAGCTGAGCCATGTCCATGTTTGGAGGTGGTGGCGGTGGTGGAGCTTTTCCTTGGGTTTGGTCCTGACTGGCTCCTGCTCTGGCTTCTTGCTGCTGGGTAGAGGTACCAGTACGTGTTACAATAGGCATCATGTTGGAGCGGTCAAGGTCTCATGATTGGGAAAGAGGAGGGGAAGCAATATAGATGGGATGCCTAGTAAGGGGGTTGGTATGACACTAATTGTTTTCATGCAAGAGCCAAAAGGCCAAACACATTCATTAAAATCCAAATGGGTGATGTAGTCGCTTACAAGTTCCTGAAGGAAAGCACGACGTCCATAAAACACATCAAAAGCAAACACAACACTACATGGTTTCATATGAACCATTACAAGGACTCGACTTCGCATAGGGGTACACGACCTATCCTGCCGCAGGGGTTACTAACGGGCATATTCGGGTTGCGAATGATGCCTAAGTGGTGGAATGCTCGGTCGCGTAGTCTGGCTCATCCGGGTCTTCCTCCTCGTCATCAATAGCATGACTTCCTTCATTGCTCGAAGGGGTGGGGGAGTGGAGGAGCTCGACACGGCATTGCTTTGCCGGTGGTGTGAAGAGCTTGCGGTAATCCTTTGCGCTCATGCGGTGCTGATGTGGTGGTTCTCCATCCTTTGGGGATCTTCTGCCTCGGTATGCGATTGCGGGCTGACCAGGGGGAGCACCTTCCTTCTTGATCCTATCCGTCTTCCCTTGTGCTTGGCGAAGAAGTGCCTTGGTCTCATGAAGTTCCTTTCGGAGCTCCATTGATTCCGAGGCCAAGTGTTGTGCCAAACTATCGGCACAAAGGCTGAAGTAGGTCTAGAATCGGAGTGGAAGTCCTTCTTCTAATGGTGGAGCTGGTGCACTGCTCTCATCCTCACCTTCCTTCCGATAAGGCAAGAAGCAGGTTGCCAACTCGTCTGCCATCTCTGGAAGAAGGTCTCGGAGGGGGGTGAGTGTCTTGAGGGTTGCCGTCTCGACGGCAAGAACCAGTATTGCCATCTGGGGTCCCTCGAAGAACCAGCTTGTTGGAGAGTCATTAGCCTTCACGATCACTTCCACATGATACTCCATCTCGGTGTCATTGATCCAATGCTCATGGTAGGTGAAAGTGGGGGCTCGGTAAAACTGGCACTTCTTGAGGCTATCCTCGAGAAGCACGGGAAATCCGGTGGTCAGGAAGTCTTCGGGTACGGCAGCCATCTACAAAAGCTGAATGGGAGAGGTCAATATGGAAATATATCTTGGGTTTGGTAAGCTTAGAAGAGAAGAGGAGTATAGATGGTTTTGCAAAATGGGTTTTATCCTAACTAACGCCCATGCTAACTAAGGCTTCCTATAGTTAGGATGGCTCTGATACTAGCTCTGTGGGGACCCCGACTCATAAGTCATGATCACCGAATGCACGTGTACAGTGATCCCAGAGATCAATGCTCACTGAACACACAGAAGCTGAATAACAAGAGTCTTACATCCATACATATCGTCTTACACAAATTATGACCATTATGGTCAAGTCTTACATAGATAAAGCCACAAGGGCTGAATACCAAATAAACTTATGTAGCGGAAATCTTCGTTGATAAGTAGAACCCATGCCATCTGCCTTAACCCTACAGGCATTCTGACTGGGAAACATCCTAGTTCGCATGTTCGTCTCCAAAGAACTCTTCTTTGAACTCCATTTCTTCCATGCCTGGCCAATTAAATAACCAGTGGCAAGCCAATGAGTACTTTGAATGTACTCACAAGCAACCCATGTTTTGGCTCAAGATACAACAATGCATGACATAGGTAAATTTTTGCAGAAAGCTAATTTTGTCATGTTATGACATGCTCAATAACTGGTAAATCATGCATCGCATGAATTCAAGTAACCATAGGGGCTGGTTACAGATATCAACATAAAGGGAGTGGGCTCCAACCCAACTCATCCATGTCAAGTCCTTTGACTTGGCCCAAGTAGTACTTCCCACACACTCTGGTTTGTAAACAAGTGGACGTAGCCCAAGAGCGGTTGCCCAACTGTCCTTGACCGTGGACATGGCTATTCGAATAGTTTTACACTCTGCGGAGGTTGCACACTTTACCCACAAGATCTGGGGAACTTCCGTGTCATCCACGACCCGCGGTACCTCAAGTACCCGGGGTAAGCACCCGATCACTATCTTTCCCTAGACGACACTAACATAGAGTCCACTCGATTGGTAGTAACCCCCGTGCCCAACATTTCACATCTTAAAATTGAGGATCCTCGCTCCCATATTCATCACATACCATAAGCACGGGGTACCAACGGTGTGTCCGGTGCCCTGTGAAAACAGTCATGGCCGCCCTACCTGGCACGACCCCGTCCCGAGAGAGCGCAACAACAACTCTCCCGTCACTAGTAATGCGAGCTCCAAGCTCATATCAGCCTAGGTAATCAATAATGCCCTTTCCCATATAAGGGTAGAGTGGTTGCGCATGTAAGGTTGGAATAACGGTCGCAACTTAAACCAATCCATTTTGAAAACAACACACACACTTGCCTCGGTACACCACTTCGTCATCAAGTGGTTACCCAACTCCTTATCTCCCTCGGGCATAGGTGGCACCGGGCGGGGTTTTCAAAAAGTCTTTTGGAAATACTTTGTCTCCATCACCATGCATATTCCCGTCCCCTTTTTGCGTAGCAACTACTTTAGCATCCTATCTACTCCCACCGGCATAACCCTCATAGGAAGGTAGGGTCATGCACAATGCAAGTATCAACAAGGAAGTAACGAAGGCAACCCACCAAAGTGGTTACCATCTCATCATGATCCCGATGCAACAATAATAAAGTGCTATATGACATGCATAAAAAGGGTTTCATAGACATGGTCAAAGGGCTGCTTGCCTGGCTCAACAAAGTCTTCTGGGTCTTCAAAATCTTCTGGTCCAACTCCTTCGTCAGCAACGCAATCTAGCATCGCAAAATAATAACGAGAAACATAAGACAATAATAAAACAGAAAAACCAAAGTTCTTAGAAAAATGTCAACTCATTTTTGTTAAATACTAGGGTGAAAACTAAGAAGGGGAAAATTCCTAGTTTTGGATTTGGAGTCATGGAAACAGTGCTAGGAATTTTAAATGACAGGCATAAATGCTCAAATTCAAATTTAAATTTGAACAGTGAAGAAAACTTGGCTTGATAAGGATGAAAACTACACCAATAAATAGGTGGGATTATTACAAGAATTTAGGAGTTGGAATTATTGCATTTGGATTAAAATTTAGTCCAGAGGAATTTTTGGAAAAGTGATAGAAAAAGAAAAGGAAAAAGGGCTCTGTGCGTGCTAGGCCAGAACAGCCGCAGCGCAGCAGGCCTAGCCAGAGAGGCGGCCCAGCGCACTGGTGCACGCGCGCGCGCCAGGTTTAAACCTGACGGGCGGGGCCCAGGCGTCAGCGAGAGAGAGCGGGGCGATGGAGAGGAGAGGCTGACAGGCAGGGCCCGCCTGTCATCCCTAACCCTGTGACAGAGGGTCGGCAAGCTCAACGACGTCGATGTAGGGCACGGCAAGGGTACGGATGGACTCAGCGTCGAGTCGCCGTTTGGGTTGAGGTGGTTGCGGTCGCCGGGGTGGCCTGGTTTGCCGGCGACGAGGTCTCGCAGCGGAGGAGCTTCGGTCGTTATCGGTTCCGGCCCTTTCCGGCTGCAAAAGAAGCGGGGAGAAAGGGGAAATGATCAGGGGTGCTCGGGGGTTCCAGATCGAGGCAGAGGAGGAGCAGGGGAGGCCTGTACCTTGCGAACTCCGATGAGCCGAAGCGGCGGAGCTCGAGCTCGATCTCGAGCTCGAGTGGCTCTGGAGAGGAACTAGGGGTGCAGGGGGATGATTCGGTGGTGCAGAGAGCGAGTGGTGAGGAGAGGAGAGCTCGGGGAGACCCTTAAATAGGCGGGCGATGGTCCACCGAGGACCCGTGCGTCGGCGAGCCTGCTGCGGTTGCTACGGGTCACAGGGGCGCGCGTGGGCGTGTCTGGGGTGCTTGTGGGGTTTGTCTACGGCGAGGGGAGAGAAGAGAGGGAAAGCAGGGGGCCAGGGCACCGCGCGTGCGAGCGCGCTCACTAGGGCGCTCGGGCGGCCGGTGCGCGTGTGAGCTGGGGCGAGAGGAGGGAGAAGGAGGAAGGGGCCGACCAGCTGCCGCGTTGCGGACGTCGAGGCGTCTCGTCGGGCGCGCTGGGAAGGCCCGTGGTGGCCGGGGGTGGTTGGAAGGGGGCGGCTACTGTGCGGGAGCGCACTGTAGCGCACTCCAGAGCGCCCAAATGGTTGGCATGGCCATTTACTATGCAGTGTGGGCACGGCCAAAGGTGTCTGGTGGCTCTAGGGGGGAGTAAAGAATGGGGGAGGGGCATTGGATGCCCTGGGTGGCCACTGGGGTGAGGAGGGAGGTGAGAAAGGAGAAGAATGCTGCTGTCCAGAAGGGTAAATGGGGATGTTTCACTCCTCAATCATTGAGCTGAGGCCATTAAAGAGTTACTGGAGGTTGGAGAGGACTAGGAGGAGCTGTGGTAAAAAGTTGAGATCGAGGAGAATAGTCTTAGTGGTCAAAATGGTGATTTTTGAAAAGTGGCAGAAGGTGTTTGATAATAGTTTGGGAAGCAAAATATTTCCAATTGCCATGAGACTCCACAGGGTGAAATGACACATATAATTATGGCCTTCCACCAATTTGGAGCTTATTTGGGCAAAGTTGCCAATGCAACTTTTGTAAACCCAAGAAATTAGCAGAAATCAACTTGTGTAGAACTAGTTGAGCAAATCACTTCTCCTTGATGCACCACATAGTGTAGTGGCCTCATTTGGTCATGTGAACATGCTCACAAAAGTTGGGGTCAAGGAGATAAAGTTGGTAGTACAAAATTGTTCAAATTTGATTCTGGTCAGAGAAGGTTTTGGGGCATTTTGGTGAATCAAAATGACCTTGATTGACATGAGGCTTTGCAAGGTGGTCACAATATGCATTTTTGCTTGCTTGGATTTTCCTTGGATTTTTGTGGAAATATTTCCTGTAGAAATATTTCAAATCCTTGAAATGGGCAGAAATGGTTTTGGAAGGTTTTGTCCAATATTTTGAACATGACCATGTGTTGAAACTCTTATATATGGGTAATATATGCCCACTGAGTTTCCCTGATTTTTGTCAAATATTTTTAAAACAATAAAATAATTTTTCCCTATTAAAGACCTTTTCTGGCCTTAAGAAAAAGCTTTGAAATATAATAGGAAAATAACTCTTAAAATTATATTTTTGTGGTTTATGGGAATCCAATATCTAATAGGTTTCAAATATACTCTTTGAAATATTTTTCATACCCCAAATCAAGTACTTCTAGTGCAAACCTCAATTCACGGGTTTTTGGAAAACTAATTTTTGAAAATACTATTTGGCCAAATTATTTTTTATAAGAAAATACTATATTGCACTATACACATGGCATGATCATTGGGCAGAAGTTTGGGGCAAGGAGATGAAGTACAGAAGGTGGAGTAGTTGACTTTAAAGAGCACTTGAAAAACCACACAGAGAAAACCAACTCCAAAATAAAAGCCAAATAATGCAAAAGTTTTTGTTGGTCCAAATTTTCATGCTTTATTAATGCAAATGACATGTTACAAAATGCAGGGTGTGACACCCCACAGATCAATACTAGTCTTCTCTATGCACTTTGTCCTCACTCGTGCGCACCCAGGAGCAACTTCCCGGTCGGTGACCCATCCTGAAATTACTCCAAGCTGAGCACGCTTAACTTTCACACCCAGGAGCAACTTCCCGGTCGGTCACCCATCCTGAAATTACTCCAAGCTGAGCACGCTTAACTTTGGAGTTCTATCCAAATGGGCTTCCGGAAAAGAAGGAATTCCTTATTGATATGAGTAGTCTAGCATCCCTATTAAGCCAGGCTATCACATACACCCCCACTCAGAGGAACCGATGTCCTCGTTGGGCCATAGGAACGTTCCCTCTTGGCACATACATCTGTGCATCCCGTCCGGTATATGTGCCATGCCGGGTGCCACGACGGGTCACAAACATCATGAACAACATGACTGCGCACCTGTCCGCAAACATCCGTGTAACCACGAGGGTCGGCTCTGATACCAACTTGTAACGATCCGGACACACCCGCCGGTGGTCGTTACTCCTGGCGGGATCTAGACTGGCCCCACAGATCAATACTAGTCTTCTCCGTGCACTTTGTCCTCACTCGTGCGCACTCGGGAGCAACTTCCCGGTCGGTCACCCATCCTGAAATTACTCCAAGTTGAGCACGCTTAACTTTGGAGTTCTGTCCGAATAGGCTTCCGGAAAATAAGGAATTCCTTATTGATATGAGTAGTCTATCATCCCTATTAAGCCAAGCTATCACAAAGAAGCACGCCAGCCCCTGCACCTTGCAGAGAGAAGGCACCATCGAAATACATGATCCACTCTTGGGGTGCTTCCTTGCCGGGAATAACTATTTCCATCACTTCTTCATCAGGGGTTGGCATCCATTCTGCAATAAATTCTGCCAATGACATGCTCTGAATTGTTAACGTGCATTCAAATTTCATGCCAAAGCTGGATAACTCCAACGCCGACTCCACTATTCTTCCAGTAGTCTCAGGGTTCTGGAGTAGCCTTTCCAAAGGAAAGCGGGTGACAACTGTGATCTCATGGGCTTGGAAGTAGTGGCGTGGTTTCCTTGAGGCCATGATAAGGCCAAAAATCAACTTTTACACACCAGAGTACCTGGATTTAGCCCCCTGTAATAGGGAGCTGACGAAGTACACTCGCGCTGCACCACTTTCTTCCTTGTCGTGTCCTTGGGGTTGCCTCAGCTGTTGTGCTCTCCTTTGTCCTGATCCATATCTGGCCTTGTCGGGATGTTCTCATTCTCCCCCTGGGAGGGACACTAGCTGAAGCTGTTGCCTCCTCTACCTCCCGTTGTGCCACTAGTGCTGCACTAACCACTTGATTAGTTGCCGCCAGGTATATCAGCAATGGCTCTTGTGGTTTGGGGGCAACCAAAGTGGGCACAGAGGACAAGTAGGTCTTCAAATCTTGCAGGGCTGCATCTGCATCCGGAGTCCACTTCAAGACCTTGAAGAACGACAAGGCGTGCTCGGCAGACTTGGAGATGAATATGCTAAATACGGCAACACATCCTGGCAAACGCCTCACATAATTAACAATTTTCGGTGCCTGAATCTTCTCAATAGACTTGATCTTATCGGGGTTGGTCTGTATCCCATGATGGGACATCAAGAAACCAAGTAGCTTGCCGGAGAGAATGCCAAACACACACTTCTCCGGGTTCAGCTTCAAGTTGATCTTGCGCAGATTAGCAAACATCTCTTCTAGATCCTGGATGAGGGTTGCTATGTCCTTGGTCTTGACCACAATATCATCCATATAAGCTTCAATGTGCATGTGCAACTGTGATTCAAAACCAATCTGGACTGCTCTTGCAAAAGTGGACCCGGCACTCTTCAACGCGAAAGGCATGTGAGCAGTATGTGCCACATGGGGTGATGAATGAGGTCTTTTCTTTATCTTCCTTGGACATAAAAATCTGATGATATCCAGAGTACGCATCCAGAAAGGAGAGAAAATCACATCCTGAAGTGGAATTGGTTAATGCGCGGCAAGGGAAATGGGTCCTTCGGGCAGGCCTTGGTAAGATCTGTGAAATCTATGCAAGGCCTCCATTTCCCATTAGCCTTGCATACGACCACTAGGTTTGCTAACCATGTTGAATGTAGTACTCCTCTGACCACCCTGAAAGAGAAGTTAGTCACTGCTCCAGTTCTGACTCCGCCTGATGAATCCAAACCGTTTGAGGTCTTCTGTGATGCTTCTCTTCAAGGTCTTGGTGCAGTGTTGATGTAAGAGAAGAAAGTTGTGGCCTATACCTCTCGCCAGTTGAAGCCCAATGAAAAGAACTACCCCACTCATGACCTCGAGTTGGCGTCAGTTGTGCATGCTCTTTTAACTTGGAGACATCTCTTATTGGGACAAAAAGTGGACATCTTTACTGATCATAAGAGTCTCAAGTACATCTTCACTCAGCCTAATCTCAACCTCAGGCAGACTCGTTGGGTCGAAATGATTCAAGAGTATAATCCGAGTATCGAATATACTCCAAGCAAGGCCAATGTAATTGCTGACGCATTGAGCAGGAAGGCTTACTGCAACAGTTTGATTCTCAAGACTTACCAACCTGAGCTTTGTGAAGCTTTCCGCAAACTCAATCTGCAAGTTGTTCATCAAGGATTTCTGGCCAACCTCCAAGTCTCTCCTACCTTGGAAGATCAGATTCACGAGGTTCAACTTCTTGATGCTATGGTGAAGAAGGTGACGATTGGGATTGCCAAGAGTAAACCCAAGTACAAGTGCTATCGTCTTGATGACAAGGATACTCTATTCTTCGAGGATCGCATTGTTGTGCCTAAAGGTGATCTTCGTAAAGTCATTATGAACGAGGCTCACAATTCACTCCTCTCTATCCACCCTGGAAGTACAAAGATGTACCATGACCTCAAGCAGTCGTATTGGTGTACTCGAATGAAGCGTGAGATTGCTCAGTTCGTGAATGAATGTGATGTATGCAGAAGAGTGAAAGCAGAACACCAACGACCAGCTGGTCTCCTCCAACCTCTTGCCATTCCAAAATGGAAGTTTGACCACATTGAGATGGACTTCGTGACTGGATTTCCAAAGTCAAAGCGTGGCAATGATGCTATCTTCGTTGTCATCGACAAACTCACTAAAGTGGCTCATTTTCTTCCTATCAAAGAAACTATCATAGTAGCTCAATTGGCAGAGCTATATACCTCCCGGATTGTCTCTCTGCACGGCATTCTGCAGTTGATTTTTTCAGATTGTGGCAGCATCTTTACCTCCAAGTTTTGGGATTCTTTTCAGAAGGCCATGGGCACCAACATCCGTTTCAGCACAACTTTTCATCCTCAAACTAGTGGCCAAGTCGAGCGAGTAAATCAAATTCTCGAAGATATGCTCAGGGCTTACGTCATCTCCTTCGGTATGAAGTGGGAAGATTGTCTTCCATATGATGAGTTCTCCTACAACAACAGCTTCCAAGCGAGTTCGGGCAAGGCCCCATTTGAAATTCTCTATGGCAGGAAGTGTCGTACTCCTCCTAACTGGTCAGAGACTGGTGAACGTCAACTTCTTGGAAATGACTTGATCACAGAGGTAGAAGAGATGTGCAAAGTCATTCACGATAATCTCAAAGCCGCGCAATCGCGCCAGAAGAGTTACTATGATAGCAAGCATCGTGACTTGGCTTTCGAGAACGGAGACCATGTCTACCTCCGCGTCTCTCCAATGAAAAGGACTCGTCGCTTCGGTATCAAAGGGAAGCGTCCCCCTAGATACGTGGGTCCTTTCAAGATCGTCAGCAAGAGAGGCGATCTCGCCTATCAACTTGAGCTTCCCTCCAACTTTGCAAACGTGCACGACGTGTTTCATGTCTCTCAGCTCCGCAAGTGCTTTAAGACCCCTGACCACACTGTCAACTTCGAAGACATTGATCTCCATGAAGACATGTCTTATCATGAGCACCTAGTTGCTATTCTTGAAGAAACTGAGCGTAAGACTTGCAACAAGTCTATCAAAGTCCTCAAACTCAAGTGGTCACATCATTCCGACCGTGAAGCCACCTGGGAACGCGAGGATCACCTCCGTTCTGAGTACCCGGAGTTTCTCCAGTCCTAGATCTCCGGACGAGATCCTTTCGTAGTCGTGGAGTGTTGTAACACCCCGGATGTAACTTACCTTATATGGATTCCAACTCTTGTTGTTTCCGGCACTAACTTATATTATTTCCTCGTTGTTGGGTTTTAGTCTCCGTATGTTTTGTCTTTGTCATGCATCTCATATCATGTCATCATGTGCATTGCATTTGCATGCGTGTTCGTCTCATGCATCCGAGCATTTTCACCGTTGTCCGTTTTGCATTTCGGCGCTCCTATGTCCTCCGGTGTCCCTTTCTACCTCTTTTCGTGTGCGGGTGTTAAACGTTTTTCGGATTGGACCGAGACTTGTCATGCAGCCTTGGTTTACGACCGGTAGACCGCCTGTCAAGTTTCGTACCATTTAGACTTCGTTTGATACTCCAACGGTTAACTGAGGGACTGAAAAGGCCTCGTGTGTGTTGCAGCCCAACACCCTTTCAGAGTGGCGCAAAACCCACCTAAACCCCTTCCATCATCTAGAGCGTTCGATCACGATCGCGTGGCCGCAAACCGCACCTCATTTGGAGCTTCCTAGCTACCTCTACCTCTATATAAAGGTCACCCTCTCAAAATTCCGGATCCAAAACCACCCTAACCCTAAAAACCCGCTCGCGCCGCCGCCGGACATGTCCGCCGTCGCGCCGGACACCGCCCCGAGCCCGTGAGAGAGCGACACGTGGCTCCGCCGGCCACCTCCCACCGCGAGGCCCGGCGAGCCCGCCGCGGGCCCTCTCGGCCCGGATCCTCCCGCGCCGCCCCGAGCCTTGTCCTCCTCGCGCCCGACGCCGCGTGCTCCGCCGCCATCTTCCTCTCGCCGGATCACCGCCGTCGCGCCATTGCCGACCGGAGCAAGCTCCACCACGGCAAGTCCTTCCTCCACCGGCCGCACCTCGCCGCCCTGCGCCGCCCGGAGTCCGCCGCCGTCCGCCGCCTCCTCCATCTCCCTCGGAACCGACAAGTCCCGCTCCGACGACCCCCATCTCCGCGAGTCTTCGATCTACGGCGAACCTCGGCGTCCGCGCCACCAATCTGGATCCTGATCTGAAATTTGGATCGGTTGACTTTCCCCCGAAACCCTAGTTTTCTAGTATTTTTTTGCATACTTTGACATGCGATAACTTCCTCATCGTAGCTCTGATTCGTGCGTGTAGCATATCAAAATGTTCGTCTCGATGAGTACATCATTTTATCTCATTGCATCATTTTCATTTGAGCTCATCTTGATACCCGAAATGCTGTTGGAAGAGGGCTATGTGATGATAATTTCAGATCTGTTTCAGCAAATGCACTTTTGTCATTTTGGCCATGATTAATGTGTGCATGCTATGATCTTGAGTTTTACATGTGTTTTGAAGAATGACATGCCATCTTTACATAGGTGTATGCCATGTATTTTTGTGATCTTTGTGGTGACTAGCACAAGCATGCAAAGTAGCTTACTCAATGATGCTGATTTCAGGGACCTAGAATTTCACTAAGTCATTGCCCTGTCATTATTTTTATGCCATATGTTCATGTTGTTTCCTAGTGATCCGTGCCTCTTTTGAGCATGACCAGTAAGGATGTTTTGTAGATATTGTTGTGCTCTATCCATCCATGTCTTTGTTTGCAATTATGGAGCACCCTAGCTTGAGTCAATTGAGCTCTACTTTTGCTATAAAATGTTCCTGGCAGATTGTTAACATGTTTTGCAATTTTGCCAAGCTTGTTATTGTTGATCCGTGCATGCTATGTTGTTGTTCTTGCCATGTCTAGCTTCTATGCCATGTCTATCATGCAATGGCTCATAGTGAGTGCATCGAGCTCGTAAACATGCCTACTTGTTAACTGTTTTGCCATGCTCCAGTTTTTCACCAAGTCTGAATCTGTTTATATTTTTGCTATGTTCACATGCTTGCAATTGTATTTTCTGATCCATTTTGGCTCATGGTCACTAAGGAACGTTTGTTATATGCTTAGAGTATCTTCATGCCATGCCTTGCTCTGCCATGATATGTTCCTGTAGCATGTAGTTATCGTGCTCTAAACATTGCCTCTTGATGATAAATTCCTGACATGTTAATTTCACTAAGTCTGAAACATGTTATCTTTTGCACTTTTGCCATGCTTGTTTGAACCTGTTATTGGGTGAATTAGCCGTAGCTCAGTGTTCATCTTTTGTCAAGCATCATGAGTGGATCCCTGCCATGTATTTTGTTGCTATTTTTGAGTGCTATAGCATGTTGTTCTTGATGCATTTAGGAGGCTACTTGCTGTTTATCGCAGACCGGTGCCATATTTGTTTTGCTTGCCATTTCCAAACCGTGCATCCGATTCCGGTGATCTTTATATCGATTTCAACCGAAATCACCTCACTTTTCCAGTGGCACTCTTGGATTTCCAAGTTGAGGCCAGGTTCAATCTTTCCTTTCCAAATCTTGCATATGCATCACATATCACATCCCGCATATCATACCATGTTTGCATCATGTTGCTTAAGCATTGCATGTGGTTGATTGTGTTCCTTTTTGCTTGTTGTTCTTGCTTGGGTAGAGCCGGGAGACGAGTACGTGAACGAGGAGCCCGTTGAGTACGCTTACGAGGATCAAGGCAACTCTGAGAACTTTGCAGGCAAGATGACCATACCCTCGAAATCACTTCTATCTTTGCTTGCTAGATGCTCGCTCTTTTGCTATGCCTATGCTACGATGCCTACCACTTTCTTATCATGCCTCCCATATTGCCATGTCAAACCTATAACCCACCTTGTCCTAGCCAACCGTTGTTTGGCTATGTTACCGCTTTGCTCAGCCCCTCTTATAGCGTTGCTAGTTGCAGGTGAAGATTGGAGATCGTTCCTTGTTGGAACTTGTTTATTGTTGGGCTATCACCATATTATCTTGTTTATCTTAATGCACCTATATACATGGTAAAGGGTGGAAGGCTCGGCCTTATGCCTGGTGTTTTGTTCCACTCTTGCCGCCCTAGTTTCCGTCATATCGGTGTTATGTTCCCAGATTTTGCGTTCCTTACACGGTTGGGTTATAATGGGAACCCCCTTGATAGTTCGCCTTGAATAAAACTCCTCCAGCAATGTCCAACATTGATTTTACCATTTGCCACCTAGCCTCTTTTCCCTTGGGTTTCCGGAGCCCAAGGGTCATCTTTATTAAACCCCCCTGGGCCAGTGCTCCTCTGAGTGTTGGTCCGACCGAGTAGACTGCGGGGCCACCTCGGGGCAACTTGAGGGTTGGTTTTACTCGTAGGATGTCTCATCTGAGTGTGCCCTGAGAACGAGATATGTGCAGCTCCTATCGGGATTTGTTGGCACATTCGGGCGGTGTTGCTGGACTTGTTTTACCATTGTCGAGGATGTCTTGTAACCGGGATGCCGAGTCTGATCGGGTTGTCTTGGGAGAAGGAATATCCTTCGTTGACCGTGAGAGCTTGTGATGGGCTAAGTTGGGACTCCCCTGCAGGGATTTGAACTTTCAAAAGCCGTGCCCACGGTTATGGGCAGATGGGAATTTGTAACCGGGATTAAAATGCACCAAGCGCGTGTGTAACCGTGATGGTCTCTTCTCGGCGGACTCCGGGAAGTGAACACGGTGTTGGAGTAATGCTTGACGTAGGTTGTTCTAGGATCACTTCTTGATCATAGTTGTTCGACCGTGCTTTTGCCTTCTCTTCTCGCTCTCATTTGCGCATGTTAGCCACCATATATGCTAGTCGCTTGCTGCAGCTCCACATCATACCTTTGCCTTACCTATAAGCTTAAATAGTCTTGATCGCAAGGGTGTGAGATTGCTGAGTCCCCGTGACTCACAGATTACTTCCAAAACCAGATGCAGGGACCGATGATACCACTACAGATGATATGGCTGAGCTCAAGTGGGAGTTCGATGAAGACTCTCGTCGTTACTACGTGTCTTTCCCAGATGATCAGTAGTGGTGCCCAGTTGGGGCGATCGGGGACTATGTTGCATTTGGGGTTTATCTTTATTTTGGTTCCGTAGTCGGACCTTGAGTGTATTGGATGAATGCAATGACTTATTTATGTATTTGTGTGACGTGGCGAGTGTAAGCCAGCTATGTACCTTTCCCCTTTATTTATGTACATGGGTTGTTGTGAACATTACCTCACTTGCGACATTGCTTTCAATGCGGTTATGCCTCTAAGTCGTGCTTCGACACGTGGGAGATATAGCCGCATCGAGGGCGTTACAAAACCACCTACCTCAAGTTTCTTGATTTCCTCTGCAATGAATTGCAATCGCTCCAAGGCATGCTTTTGGACCTTTTGCTTGACGGGTCGGGCATGTGGGCAGACAACAAGGTGGTGCTCGATTACCTCCCTGGGAGCACCAGGGATATCAGATGGTTGCCCAGCAAACAGATTGATATTCGCCCGCAGGAAGGCAATGAGTGCGCTTTCCTATTTGTCATCAAGGGTGGCACTGGTAGTAAAGGTATCATCAGTGCCAGCCAGCCCTGCGGGGACCTTTTTCACACGAGGTGCAACAGCCTTGGAATTCTTGTTGTTGGAACTCTCTGGCAAGTCATCAACAGGCCCAGCATACTCCGAAGAGGTATGCTTCCCGGATTCCTTGCCGGTGTCCCTGCTAGCCTTCTTCTTTCCTTTGCTTTCCTTGGCAGGAACTACGGCTTCTGCGGCCTCTGCTGTGACTGCGTCTCGGTACATCCACGCAAATAATTGCGTCCTTCTTGTCTGGTGGAACGGAAATGACACCCACCGGCCCTGGCATCTTCAAGGTGTTGTAGGCATAGTGTGATACTTCCATGAATTTTGCCAGAGCTAGGCGTCCAAGGATTCCGTTGTACGTCAGGGGGAGGTGAACCACATCAAACACAACCTTCTCAGTCTGGTAGTTCAACTCTCCTCCAAATTTCACTGGCAATGTGATCATTCCCATAGGATGACTCCTACTGGGGTTGATTCCTTGAAACGTGCCCGTGACTTTGAGTTCTTCCTCTGCTATCTGAAGTTTTTTGATGACCTTTGGGGAAATCAGATTTAACCCGGACCCGCCGTAAACCAACATCTTTGTGACTTTGAGGTTGTGGATCATTGGTGAAACCAACAATGGCAAGAACCCTACCATAGTGGTGCGGTCGGGATGGTCCTCTTCGTCAAAAATGATGGGCATGCGTGACCAATTGAGCGCCTTCCGAGATTCTGTCGCTGGCTCCATGGCAGTGACCTCACGCGCCCACCATTTAAGTTGGTGGTGAGAGGAGTGCAGAGATGCACCCCCGTAAATACACAGGGCATCAGTGGCGTTCTGGGATTCCTACTCACTGGTTTCCTCTTCATCCCCTCCATCACTTTCATCATTGCAAACCTCCTTCCCTCGGACCCTGGCAGGTTTTCCTTGGTTCCGAAGAGCCTTGCCAGGGCGATTTGCTTCACCGCCTCGGCCCTTCGCGCCAGCTCCATTCTGGCCTTTTTTTTCTTTTCACGCTTCTCATATTCAACGCTCTGCTTCTTGACGAGCTGCTCAACCTGATGACATTCCGGGAGATCGTGGCCCTTGGTCCGATGAATCTTGCAATACAGCCCATCATCTTTCCCAGCCTTCTCGGTAGCCGCAGCCTCCCGGAAGTCAGTGCATGTGGCAACTTCCTTGCCAGGGGCTTTGGCCTTGGCCTTCTTGCCAGTACTTGGCGTGCCCGATCCCTCATCTATTAGCACAACCTTATCCTTGCGCTTCTTGTTGCGCTTCTTTTTCTTCTTCTGACTGGTGGCCTTGTCATCATATTCTGAGTTGACATCGACGCCATCTTCTTCTCCAGGGACTTTCCTCCCCTCCTCCACTCGAGCACACTTGTCCACCAAGGTGTAAAGTTCCTTCACAGTCTTGGGCAACCAGACGTTCATCTTGGAACGTATAAGTCGGTTGCGTATGTTGGATTGGAATGCAACTATCATAGCTGCCGGGTGAATATCTGGAATATTCCTGTGGACTCGGCTAAACCTATGCATGTACTTCCACAGAGTCTCTCCTTCCTTCTGAGGGAGAAGCCGCAGATCGCTGGCCGTCCTGGTTCTTGTTGGCCACCCGTTAAGGAGCCAACAAACTCATGGCATAGGTCAGCCCAGGTCGAGATGGAGTTCTCCAGCAGATGCATCAGCCAAGACCTCACATTTGGCTTGAGCGCCAAAGGGAAGTAGTTGGCAAAAACCTTCTCAGCTCCTCCCCCGGCAGCTTGAGCAATGATGGTGTAGATGCTCAAGAACTCTGCCGGGTTCGGTCCCCCATCATACTTCTCTGGTATCTCTGGCTTGAATGTGCGAGCGGACGGCCAACGGACTTGCCGTAGCTCACGGGTGAAGGCAGGGCACCCAGCCTCGAAAGGCAGGTACCCGCCTCTGCTGAGCGCAGGTTCATCGACGTTGGGGCCATCGCGCCCATTGGACTGGTGGTGTTCGTGGCGTCGCTCGATGACAACATGCGCGCCCTCCATCTGCCTGTCCTCCCGGGCTCGCCGCTGGCCTTGACATGCTCGTGGCTCGAATGAAGCCATCGAGACATCGTCAAGCTCTTGGTTTCATGGCCCTTGCACTGGTCGCCACGGTGGGGATTGCACCATGGGGGTGGCCCCTTCCCCACAGTCAGCAGCGTGGGCCGCCGTCGTCGTCTGGGGAGGCCGTGGCGGGCTAGCTCACTGAGAGCGCCTAGCCTTGGCAAAGCCAATCAGACTCTGAATTGTGGCTCTCCACTCAGCCATCTGATCGGCTGTTGGCTGAAACCTCAATAGTAGCTGGGCCCGTGCCATGGCCTCCGAGGTGGTGCTTGGCATTGGCGATGATGATGTAGATCGCAGCATCGCCTGACTCTTACGGTGCCAACAGTGGCGGCGCCGGGCTCCCGTCGTCGGGAGCCAATTGTCGTTTGGATGGCATGGTGACAAGGTGGTGGCGCATGCGTACCAATGACCCCGTTCGGAGCATTGGCTGGGCCAGTTTGCTCCGGGGCGGTGCACGTCTTGCGACCGTGCCCACGGCGGGGGTGGCCGGAGGATTGCGATTCGCCTTGGGACGAATGTCACCACCGTGGCTATGCCCCTCGGCCAGGCCGGGAGGGACAGAAGGAATAATCTCTCTACCCCTACGTCGTGGAGCGGGGTCATTGGGATATTATTGGTGTTGTCCTTCTCCAGTGCTTCCCGCTCTGGCTTCGGCTGCGAAGGAAGTGGTGACAACGCAGCCTGCACCGACCATGTCCCCCCAGCACCCACATCCTCATGTGCCTCCGTATTCCCCGCGGCATCGGTGGTCACGGGCGGCGGGGCCCTCGAGGTGGACGGGTGAGCTACGGCAGCAGGCTTCTTCTTGGGTGCCATAGTCGATGGAGCCGTTGGTGATGAAAATGGCGATTGTCGGTGTCAAAACCGGCGGATATTGGGTAGGGGGTCCCGAACTGTGCGTCTAAGGTCGATGGTAACAGGAGACAGGGGGCATAATGTTTACCCAGGTTCGGGCCCTCTCTATGGAGGTAATACCCTACTTCCTTCTTGATTGATCTTGATGAATATGATTATTACAAGAGTTTATCTACCACGAGATCGTAATGGCTAAACCCTAGAAATCTAGCCTGTATGACTATGATTATATATATCCCCCGATCCGGACTAAGCCCTCCGGTGTACATAGACACCGGAGGACTAGGGTTGTACAAGGTCGGTTACAGAGAAAGGAATCTTCATATTTGATCGCCAAGCTTGCCTTCCACGCCAAGGAGAGCTCCATCCGGACACGGGAGAGTGTCTTCGGTCTTGTATCTTCACAGCCCATTAGTCTGGCCCATGTCCAACAGGCCGGACGCCCGAGGACCCCTTAGTCCAGGACTCCCCCAGTAGCCCCTAAACCAGGCTTCAATGACGAGGTGTCTGGCGCACAGATTGTCTTCAGCATTGCAAGGCGGGTTCCCTTTCCGAATATTCCAAGATAGTCTTCGGATGAAACGAACGTGTCTGGATCTGCAACACAAGTACTACACACACAGCCATAGAGGGTATACTATTTCACTTGTCCCGTTTTGCGGTACGCCATGAAGGAAATATGCCCTAGCGGCAATAATAAAGTTATTATTTATTTCCTTATTTCATGATAAATGTCTATTATTCATGCTAGAATTGTATTAACCGGAAACATAATACATGTGTGAATAGATAGACAAACATAGTGTCACTAGTCTGCCTCTACTTGACTAGCTCATTGATCAAAGATGGTTAAGTTTCCTAACCATAGACATGAGTTGTTATTTGATCAATGGGATCACATCATTAGGAGAATGATGTGATTGACTTGACCCATTCCGTTAGCTTAGCACTTGTTCATTTGTTTACTGCTATTGCTTTCTTCATGACTTATACATGTTCTTATGACTATGAGATTATGCAACTCCCGAATACCCGAGGAACACTTTGTGTGCTACCAAATGTCACAACGTAACTGGGTGATTATAAAGGTGCTCTACAGGTGTCTCCGATGGTACTTGTTGAGTTGGCATAGATCAAGATTAGGATTTGTCACTCCGATTGTCGAGGAGGTATCTCTGGGCCCTCTCGGTAATACACATCACTATAAGCCATGCAAGCATGATAAGTAATGAGTTAGTTACGGGGTGATGTATTACGGAATGATTAAAGAGACTTGCCGGTAATGAGATTGAACTAGGTATTGGATACCGACGATCGAATCTCGGGCAAGTAACATACCGATGACAAAGAGAACAACGTATAGTGTTGTGCGGTATGACCGATAAAGATCTTCGTAGAATATGTAGGAACCAATATGAGCATCCAGGTTCCGCTATTGGTTATTGACCGGAGATATGTCTCGGTCATGTCTACATAGTTGTCGAACCCGTAGGGTCCGCATGCTTAAAGGTCGATGACGGTTATATTACGAGTTTATGTGTTTTGATGTACCAAAGGAAGTTCGGAGTCCCGGATGTGATCACGGACATGATGAGGAATCTCGAAATGGTCGAGACATAAATATTGATATATTGGAAGCCTATATTTGGATATCGGAAGTGTTCCGGGTGAAATCGGAATTTTATCGGAGTAGCGGGGGTTACCGGAACCCCCCTCGGGGATTAATGGGCCAAGATGGGCCTTAGTGGAGAAGAGGAGGGGCGGCTAGGGCAGGCCGCGCACCGCCTCTCCCTCTAGTCCGAATTGGATAAGGAGGGGGGCGGCGCCCCCCTTTCCTTCCTCCCTCCCTCCTCCTTCCCCTTCTCCTACTCCAACTAGGAAAGGAGGGAGTCCTACTCCGGGTGGGAGTAGGACTCCTCCCTGGCACGCCTCCTCCTGGTCGGCCGCCTCTCCCCCCTTGCTCCTTTATATACGGGGGCAGGGGGCACCTCTAGACACACAAATTCATCGCAAAGATCTCTCCCAGCCGTGTGCGGTGCCCCCCTCCACCATAATCCACCTCGGTAATACTGTAGCGGTGTTTAGGCGAAGCCCTGCTGCAGTAGCTTCATCAACATCGTCACCACGCCGTCGTGCTGACGAAACTCTTCCCCGAGCTCTATTGGATCGTGAGTTCGCGGGACGTCACCGAGCTGAACGTGTGGTGAACGCGGAGGTGTCGTACGTTCAGTACTGAGAATCGGTAGATCGTGAAGACGCACGACTACATCAATCGTGTTGTCATAACGCTTCCGCTAAACAGTCTACGAGGGTACGTGGACGACACTCTCCCCTCTCGTTGCTATGCATCACCATGATCCTGCGTGTGCGTAGGATTTTTTGAAATTACTACGTTCCCCAACAGTGGTATCAGAGCCAGGTTTTATGCGCTGATGTTATTTGCATGGGTAGAACACAAGTGAGTTATGGGCGATACAATTCATACTGCTTACCAGCATGTCATACTTTGGTTCGGCGGTATTGTTGGATGAAGCGGCTCAGACCGACATTACGCGTATGCTTACGCGAGACTGGTTCTACCGACGTGCTTTGCACACAGGTGGCTGGCGGGTGTCAGTTTCTCCAACTTTAGTTGAACCGAGTGTGGCTACGCTCGGTCCTTGAGAAGGTTAAAACAGCACCAACTTTATGAACTATCGTTGTGGTTTTGACGCGTAGGTAAGAACGGTTCTTGCTCAGCCCGTAGCAGCCACGTAAAACTTGCAACAACAAAGTAGAGGACGTATAATTTGTTTTTGTAGGGCATGTTGTGATGTGATATGGTCAAGACATGATGCTATATTTATTGTATGAGATGATCATGTTTTGTAACGGAGTTATGGGCAACTGGCAGGAGTCATATGGTTGTCGCTTTATTGTATGCAATGCAATCGCCCTGTAATTGCTTTACTTTATCACTAAGCGGTAGCAATAGTCGTAGAAGCAATAGTTGGCGAGACGACAATGATGCTACGATGGAGATCAAGGTGTCGCGCCGGTGACGATGGTGATCATGACGGTGCTTCGGAGATGGAGATCACAAGCACAAGATGATGATGGCCATATCATATCACTTATATTGATTGCATGTGATGTTTATCCTTTATGCATCTTATTCTGCTTTGTTTGACGGTAGCATTATAAGATGATCTCTCACTAAATTTCAAGATAAAAGTGTTATCCCTGAGTATGCACCGTTGCCAAAGTTCGTCGTGCCGAGACACCACGTGATGATCGGGTGTGATAAGCTCTACGTCCATCTGCAACGGGTGCAAGCCAGTTTTGCACACGCAGAATACTCGGGTTAAACTTGACGAGCCTAGCATATGCAGACATGGCCTCGGAACACTGAGACCGAAAGGTCGAGCATGAATCATATAATAGATATGATCAACATAGTGATGTTCACCATTGAAAACTACTCCATTTCATGTGATGATCGGTTATGGTTTAGTTGATATGGATCACATGATCACTTAGATGAGGGATGTCTATCTAAGTGGGAGTTCTTAAGTAATATGATTAATTGAACTTAAATTTATCATGAACTAAGTACCTGATAGTATTTTCTTTTCTATGTTGTTGTAGATAGATGGCCCATGTTGTTGTTCTATTGAATTTTAATGCGTTCCTTGAGAAAGCAAAGTTGAAAGATGATGGTAGCAATTACACGGACTGGGTCCGTAACTTGAGGATTATCCTCATTGCTGCACAGAAGAATTACGTCCTGGAAGCACCGCTGGGTGCCAGGCCTACTGCAGATGTTGCTGACAACGTTAAGAACGTTTGGCAGAGTAAAGCTGATGACTACTCGATAGTTCAGTGTGCCATGCTTTACGGCTTAGAACCGGGACTTCAACGACGTTTTGAACGTCATGGAGCATATGAGATGTTCCAGGAGTTGAAGTTAATATTTCAAGCAAATGCCCGGATTGAGAGATATGAAGTCTCCAATAAGTTCTATAGCTGCAAGATGGAGGAGAATAGTTCTGTCAGTGAGCATATACTCAAAATGTCTGGGTATCATAATCACTTGACTCAACTGGGAGTTAATCTTCTTGTTGATAGTGTCATTGATAGAGTTCTTCAATCACTACCACCAAGCTACAAAAGCTTCGTGATGAACTATAATATGCAAGGGATGAGAAAGACTATTCCCGAGATATTCATGATGCTAAAGGCTGCGGAGGTAGAAATCAAGAAGGAGCATCAAGTGTTGATGGTCAATAAGACCACCAGTTTCAAGAAAAGGGCAAAGGGAAGAAGAAGGGTAACTTCAAGAAGAACGGCAAACAAGTTGCTGCTCAGGAGAAGAAACCCAAGTCTGGACCTAAGCCTGAGACTGAGTGCTTCTACTGCAAACAGACTGGTCACTGGAAGCGGAACTGCCCCAAGTATTTGGCGGATAAGAAGGATGGCAAAGTGAACAAAGGTATATGTGATATACATGTTATTGATGTATACCTTACCAGAGCTCGCAGTAGCACCTGGGTATTTGATACTGGTTCTGTTGATAATATTTGCAACTCGAAACAGGGACTACGAATTAAGCGAAGATTGGCTAAGGACGAGGTGACGATGCGCATGGGAAATGGTTCCAAAGTCGATGTGATCGCCGTCGGCACGCTACCTCTACATCTACCTTCGGGATTAGTTTTAGACCTAAATAATTGTTATTTGGTGCCAGTGTTAAGCATGAACATTATATCTGGATCTTGTTTGATGCAAGACAGTTATTCATTTAAATCTGAGAATAATGGTTGTTCTATTTATATGAGTAATATCTTTTATGGTCATGCACCCTTAAAGAGTGGTCTATTCTTGTTGAATCCCGATAGTAGTGATACACATATTCATAATGTTGAAGCCAAAAGATGCAGTTTTGATAATGATAGTGCAACTTATTTGTGGCACTGCCGTTTGGGTCATATTGGTATAAAGAGCATGAAGAAACTCCATACTAATGGACTTTTGGAATCACTTGATTATGAATCACTTGATACTTGCGAACCATGCCTTATGGGCAAGATGACTAAAACGCTGTTCTCCGAAACTATGGAGCGAGCAACAGATTTGTTGGAAATAATACATACTGATGTATGTGGTCCAATGAATATTGAGGCTCGCAGCGGGTATCGTTATTTTCTCACCTTCACAGATGATTTGAGCAGATATGGGTATATCTACTTAATGAAACATAAGTCTGAAACATTAGAAAAGTTCAAAGAATTTCAGAGTGAAGTGGAAAATCATCGTAACAAGAAAATAAAGTTTCTGCGATCTGATCATGGAGGAGAATATTTGAGTTATGAGTTTGGCCTACATTTGAAACATTGCGGAATAGTTTCGCAACTCACGCCACCCAAAACATCACAGCGTAATGGTGTGTCCAAACATCGTATTCGTACTTTACTAGATATGGTGTGATCTATGATGTCTCTTACTGATTTACCGCTATCATTTTGGGGTTATGCTTTAGAGACGGCTGCATTCATGTTAAATAGGGCACCATCAAAATCCGTTGAGACAACACCTTATGAACTATGGTTTGGCAAGAAACCAAAGTTGTCGTTTCTTAAAGTTTGGGGTTGTGATGCTTATGTTAAAAAGCTTCAACCTGATAAGCTCGAACCCAAATCGAAGAAATGTGTCTTCATAGGATATCCAAAGGAAACCGTTGGGTGCACCTTCTATCATAGATCCAAAGGCAAGATATTCGTTGCTAAGAATGGATCCTTTCTAGATAAGGAGTTTCTCTCGAAAGAAGTGAGTGGGAGGAAAGTAGAACTTTATGAGGTAACTTTACCTGCTCCCTTATTGGAAAGTAGCTCATCACAGAAACCGGTTCCTATGACATCTACACCAATTAGTGACGAAGCTAATGATGATGATCATGAAACTTCAGATCAAATTACTACCGAACCTCGTAGGTCAACCAGAGCAAGATCCGCGCCAGAGTGGTACGGTAATCCAGTTCTGGAGGCCATGTTACTTGACCATGACGAACCTACGAACTATGAAGAAGCGATGATGAGCCCAGATTCCGCAAAATGGCTTGAGGCCATGAAGTCTAAGATGGGATCCATGTATGGGAACAAAGTGTGGACTTTGGTTGACTTACCCGATGATCGACAAGCCATCCAGAACAAATGGATCTTCAGGAAGAAGTCAGACGCTGACGGTAATGTTACTGTCTACAAAGCTCGACTTGTTGTAAAAGGTTTTCGACAAGTTCAAGGAGTTGACTATGATGAGACCTTCTCACCCATAGCGATGCTTAAGTCCGTCCGAATCATGTTTGCAATTGCCACATTTTATGATTATGAAATTTGGCAAATGGATGTAAAGACTGCATTCCTGAATGGATTTCTGGAAGAAGAGTTGTATATGATGCAACCTGAAGGTTTTATCGATCCAAAGGGAACTAAAAAAGTGTGCAAGCTCCAGCGATCCATTTATGGACTGGTGCAAGCATCTCGGAGTTGTAATAAATGTTTTGATAGTGTGATCAAAGCATATGGTTTTATACAGACTTTTGGAGAAGCCTGTATTTACAAGAAAGTGAGTGGGAGCTCTGTAGCATTTCTAATATTATATGTGGATGACATATTGTTGATTGGAAATGATATAGAATTTCTGGACAGCATAAAAGGATACTTGAATAAAAGTTTCTCAATGAAAGACCTCGGTGAAGCTGCTTATATATTGGGCATCAAGATCTATAGAGATAGATCAAGACGCTTAATTGGACTTTCACAAAGCACATGCCTTGATAAAGTTTTGAAGAAGTTCAAAATGGATCAAGCTAAGAAAGGATTCTTGCCTGTGTTACAAGGTATGAAGTTGAGTAAGACTCAATGCCCCACCACTGCAGAAGATAGAGAGAAAATGAAAAGTGTTCCCTATGCTTCAGCCATAGGCTCTATCATGTATGCAATGTTGTGTAGCAGACCTGATGTGTGCCTTGCTATTAGCTTAGCAGGGAGGTACCAAAGTAATCCAGGAGTGGATCACTGGACAGCGGTCAAGAACATCCTGAAGTACCTGACAAGGACCAAGGATATGTTTCTTGTTTATGCAGGTGAAAAAGAGCTCATTGTAAATGGTTATGTTGATGAAAGCTTTGACACTGATCCGGACGATTCTAAATCGCAAACCGGATACGTGTTTATATTAAACGGTGGAGCTGTCAGTTGGAGCAGTTCAAAATAGAGCGTCGTGGCGGGATCTACATGTGAAGCGGAGTACATTGCTGCTTCGGAAGCAGCGAATGAAGGAGTCTGGATGAAGGAGTTCATATCCGATCTAGGTGTAATACCTAGTGCATTGGGTCCAATGAAAATCTTTGGTGACAATACTGGTGCAATTGCCTTGGCGAAGGAATCCAGATTTCACAAGAGAACCAAGCACATCAAGAGACGCTTCAACTCCATTCGGGATCAAGTCTAGGTGGGAGACATAGAGATTTGCAAGATACATACGGATCTGAATGTTGCAGACCCGTTGACTAAGCCTCTTCCATGAGCAAAACATGAACAGCACCAAGGCTCCACGGGTGTTAAAATCATTACTGTTAATCTAGATTATTGACTCTAGTGCAAGTGGGAGACTGAAGGAAATATGCCCCAGAGGCAATAATAAAGTTATTATTTGTTTCCTTATTTCATGATAAATGTTTATTATTCATGCTAGAATTGTATTAACCGGAAACATAATACATGTGTGAATACATAGACAAACATAGTGTCACTAGTATGCCTCTACTTGACTAGCTCATTGATCAAAGATGGTTAAGTTTCCTAACCATAGACATGAGTTGTTATTTGATCAATGGGATCACATCATTAGGAGAATGATGTGATTGACTTGACCCATTCCGTTAGCTTAGCACTTGATCGTTTGTTTACTGCTATTGCTTTCTTCATGACTTATACATGTTCTTATGACTATGAGATTATGCAACTCCCGAATACCCGAGGAACACTTTCTCTGCTACCAAACGTCACAACATAACTGGGTGATTATAAAGGTGCTCTACAGGTGTCTCTAATGGTACTTGTTGAGTTGGCATAGATCAAGATTAGGATTTGTCACTCCGATTGTCGGGGAGGTATCTCTGGGCCCTCTCCGTAATACACATCACTATAAGCCTTGCAAGCATGATACTTAATGAGTTGGTTACAGGGTGATGTATTACGGAACGAGTAAAGAGACTTGCCGGTAACGGTATTGAACTAGGTATTGGATACCGACGATCGAATCTCGGGCAAGTAACATACCGATGACAAAGAGAACAACATATAGTGTTGTGCGGTTTGACCGATAAAGATGTTCGTAGAATATGTAGGAACCAATATGAGCATCCAGGTTCCGCTATTGGTTATTAACCGGAGACATGTCTCGGTCATGTCTACATAGTTCTCGAACCCATAGGGTCCGCACGCTTAAAGTTCGATGATGGTTATATTATGAGTCTGTGTGTTTTGATGTACCGAAGGAAGTTTAGAGTCCTAGATGTGATCACGGACATGACGAGGAGTATCGAAATGGTCAAGACATAAAGATTGATATATTGGAAGCCTATATTTGGATATCGGAAGTGTTTCGGGTGAAATCGGGATTTTACAGGAGTACTGGGGGTTACCAGAACCGCCCCCCCCCCCACGGGGGGGGGGGGGTTAATGGGCGAAGATGGGCATTAGTGGAGAAGAGGAGGGGCGGCCAGGGAAGGCCGCGCGCCCCCTCTCTCTCTAGTCCGAATTGGACAAGGAGGGGGGCGGCGCCCCCCTTTCCTTCCTCTCTCCCTCCTCCTTCCCCCTTCCCCTACTCCAACTAGGAAAGGAGGGAGTCCTACTCCGGGTGGGAGTAGGACACCTCCCTGACGCGCCTCCTCCTGGCCGACCGCCTCTCCCCCCTTTCTCCTTTATATACGGGGGCAAGGGGGCACCTCTAGACACACAAGTTGATCGCAAAGATCTCTCCCAGCCGTGTGCGGTGCCCCCTCCACCATAATCCACCTGCTGTGGTAGCTTCATCAACATCGTCACCACACCGTCGTGCTTACGAAACTCTTCCCCGAGCTCTACTAGATCGTGAGTTCGCGGGACGTCGTTGAGCTGAACCTGTGTTGAACGCAGAGGTGCCGTACCTTCGGTACTGAGGATCGGTCGATCGTGAAGACATACGACTACATCAACCGCGTTGTCATAACGCTTCCGCTTAACGGTCTATGAGGGTACGTGGATGACGCTCTCCCCTCTCGTTGCTATGCATCACCATGATCCTGTGTGTGCGTAGGAAATTTTTTGAAATTACTACGTTCCCCAACACGCCACACCCCTCCCTATGAATAGGAATTCGGCCGTAGCGCTCCAACACAAGTATGTTTCCTCCGTTTTGTGGTACACCAGACCCCTCCCGATGAACAGGATCCAGTTTTGACCGTAGCCGGTCAAACAGAAGGCCATTTCCTTCATAGTTTGGTATGCCAGACTCCGTTTCAGCTATTCCGTCCAAGCTGGTTGGCTCCCGATGAACATGACGCATTCTGTTGTCTCCCGATGAACACGGCGCAGTTTCTTCGTTCCGACCCAGCCAGTTGGCTTCCGATGAACAGGACGCCGTTGCTGCCGTATGTCGCCTCTCCATGAACATGTGCCCTAGGTGTACGTCTGCGCGAGTACCTAGGCATTCGAGACCCCGCCCGTATGTACGTATGTGGTCGTATTTTCTGGCATGTGGTTGTACGTACGTGTACAACCTTTAAAAGGGACTGCCTGAACTACAACGTCGGTGGCTCTACTACTACATGTGCCGCTGCTTGCTCGACCAAGGTTCATCATTGCAGAGATATCGATCGACCAGTATGTACGTACACATTCGCGACCATACAGAAAACGCTACATAAGCTTCAACTGGGCGAACCCCAATGGTCAGGGAGGATAAGGATGCACTTCCTTGTGTGCAAAGATATAGCTAGTGGGTCCCAGCTGTCAGGGGGGAGAATCATTTTTTGCCCATAATATGGATGCACTTCCTTGCGTGCGAAGATGTAGCTGGTGGGTCCATCTGTCAGCCTCACCGCGTAGAGTCCTCTTCCGATGGCTATCGTTCATTGACCACGTTGACCACGCCGCGCGAGCAGCACCCATGTGGTGGACAACGGCGAGGCCTAGGAAGGGAACAACTTAGAGCCAGGGGAGACGAGGTAGGTGGATGCCCACGCAGAGGGGAGTACAAGGGTTCACTAGTTTGGTTGGAGTGTGCAGCTGCCGTCGCTAGAGATAACAAGAGGTGTTGGTGAGTAGACGAATGGCCTGGACGGCGATGGGAGTAGGGTGGGCCGGCGAGTCCTACGCGGCAGCACAGCCGGCCACGAGAGGTGGTAGCAAGCGGTTTCACTGACGGTGGTTTGGGCGGCTGAAGCAAGAATATCTGAGATTGAAGAAGAAGCACGACATCTATTGGATGAACATCCAATGGCCACTACTGCTAGAACCGTGTGTTGACTATAAGTTGACAAAGCCTTGTGTACACGTCAACTTAGTAGGCCCACAAGTGTGTGGCCGAGAACATATAGCCCATTTGTGATTTGTAAGAATGTACATCCCATTTTTGAATTCTAATGGAATTTACTACAGTCCATTTATAGTTTGTTAAAATTACAGCCTATTTTCTAGTTAGGACAAAGATTAATAATTTCAAGCAACCGCTCAAAACAGAATTCAATAAAATTTCCAACTTTTGATGGGATTCGAAATATTTTTATCCCCAAATTTCCAGTCAGATTAAATATAATTTCAAAATAAATTTGTATTACGTAAAAATCCAACGAAATATTGCACGCGCAACTAGTAATGAAATTAAAATTTTCAAATTCCAAAAATAATATTTTTTAACTAATAACGTGTTTAGTGCATTTTTTATAGTTACAGGTCGGTTTTTATAATTACATCCATTTATTATTTCTTAGAACCCATTTTCTTGTTAAGCCTAATGCATCCCTCGTAGGAAAGATTTGCAGCCCGGCGGGGCGGAGAATAACAAGTTGACCTTGGTTGGGTATTCCTTACAAAAAAAGTATAGCTGGGCTAGCCATTTTCATCTTGAAAAAAAAAGAATATCTGGGCTGGATATTTGGTCGACATAAAATAATAGCCTGGGCTAGACGGGCCATAGCCCGTCCAGTTGATACCCTGCTCATCTGAACAACAACAAAAACATTGCTCAAGAAAAACTCTGCTCACACCTCAAAAACACAAATACTGGTTGAGCTGATGGGTCCCAGCTATCGATCGCACCTTGTGCAATTCTCTCGTTTATTGACTATATAGGTTGACAATGGTGTGGGACCGTGATGTCAAGAAACCAGGAGGAAGCAAAAAATATTATAGTTCTATATAATAAGGAGGCGCTTGCGTACGTGCGGCTATGGCCCTGGTAAGTACCCACTGTCATCCTCTACAATGAAAGTCATCTCCTGATTCCTCATGTTCGTTGACCATGTTGACAAGCAAGAAGGCGGTGCCACGGCGAGCGCAACAACTCAAAGGACGACGGGGAGGGCCTCACGGACCCTACTGATGGTCTGATACAGCGCCCGCTGCTCATTCAGAAGCCAGGATCATAGGGCCACATGTCCGTGATGGAATTGTCGTTCGCTTGTTCGCCGGCGATTCGTCCTTTTGTGAGCGGGTGCTTGTTGAGGAGATGGAGGTTGCAGCACAGGTCCTCCTATGCTGGTAGCTCTTCCGCCATTAGGGTGTCAAACTGCGGCCGCACCTGCTCTATGGTGAACACGGCATGAACCGGCTTGGGCGGTGGCGCCGGCTCCTGGTCGGAAGCCACATCCATCGTCTGATTTTCGTCGCTCAGCTCGGCGAGCTCGCTGGTGAGCCAACATGTCCGTTTGCTGGACCAGACCACTGCCAAGCACGAGTCTGAACGCCCTAGCCCACCAAGACCGCCTCCCTCGCCCCCGCGCGATTTCCGCCCGAAACGGTCAGCTCCGCCCGCGCTGCTTCCTAGTGCAGGCGATTGCTCCACGTTCAAACGACACAAGTACCGTCCGTCCATTCTTTTGCCACCTACATTAATGATACGTGGTTGCCAATGGGGCTACTCCGGTGCCACCCATCCGTCCCTCTGCCGCCCACTGTTGATTTATATAAACTGATGCGCCGACCATAGCCGCAGTCATCCACCTCCGTTCACTTTCTCCAATCCACACCAATCCCACCATGGCTTCCTCGCGCTCTAGCACTCTTCGAGACAGGCGGACGACGGACCAGAAGGAGATGGCAGCTGTAGCACCCAAGATGCGATTCTATCCCAATCACGTGATGAACTCATGATTGGGGCACAACCACATTTTGAGCGCATAGCAAGGTGGATATCATTACAACATACCATGTACTGAATAGATGAGAATACAAGATAAAGGCTTACACTCGCCACAAGCTACAACATGAATACAACAGTTCATCAATACATAGCAATCATCATACAAAAGAGCAAGATCCAACTACGGATGAAACCAAATGAAAAAGAAGAACGACATCCACCCTACTAATCCCAGGCACCTGACCTGGAACCTATTCCCTTGAGCAAAGAAGAAGCAAAATAAGAACTCCAAACAATCAAGCATCACTCTCACGTCCGAGCATCACTTTACCTATACATGCAACTGTAGTTGTAGTAATCTGTGAGCCATGAGGACTCGGCAATCCCATTACCATGGGTATCAAGACTAACAAAGCTTAACGGGTAAGGAATGGATAAGTAGTGAGGTTGCAGGAAGCACTAAGCATTGTATGGTGGCTAACTTATGGGTACAAGAATAAGATGAGAAACTACGCAACGGTCGCAAACTAGTAATGATCAAGAAGTGATCTTGAACAACTTACGTTCAAACATAAACCCACTGTGTTCTCTTCTCGACTCCCTCGAAAAGAGATAGTCACTGTTACACACGCGGTTGGTGTATTTTATTTCGGATCTGGTGTCAAGTTCTCTACAACCGGATATTAAAATTTCCCATATGCCACATAACCACACACATGGCTCTCGAAAGTTTATACCCCTGCAGAGGTGTCCCAACTTAGTCCATCACAAACTCTCACGATAAACGGAGGAACATCCTCCTCCTGGAACAACCCGATCAAGCTCGGAATCCCGGTTCACAATATTTCAACAATGGTAAAACAAAACCAGCAAGACCTCCCGGTGTGCCGAGACCCTGATAGTAGCCGTGCATATCTCATCTCAGGCCACGACCGGATGAGCAGTCCATACAACTAAAACCAATCCTCGAGTTTCCTCATGGTGGCGCTGCAAGGGGCTCTAGTTTAGACCAACACTCATGAGGAGCAATGGCCCGGGTTGTATATTAAGTTCTCGAGCTCCGGAAAGTCCCTGTGCAAGTTTTAGTTGTTATTAGGCAAATGGTAAAACCAATGTTGGGCCTTACCGGAATAGTTTTATTCAAAGCAAACTATTAAGACGGGGCCATAAACCCTGACCGTGTTAGGAACGCAAAATTGAGGAACATAACACCAATATGGCGGAAACTAGGGCGGCAAGAGTGGAAGAAAACACCAGGCAAAAGGCCGAGCCTTCCACCCTTTACCAAGTATATAGATGCATTCATTAAATAAGAGATATTGTGATATCCCATGATGTCGGAGCAATGGGCCACGGGTAGGCCAACCCGAGCCCCACGACCTTTCAAGACATCGGGGCAGGCTGCGCCCCTCAAGACCACCGGGCGAAGAGCCGCCTCCCGGGGAGTCTACGGCAAGGCGGCCGACTGCCCGCTCACGGCCGAGTCCCAGGGACGACTTCCAGAGAAGCCGGCTTTGGGGAGTCGGCCGGCGACTCCAACAAACCGTGACCTCATCGAGGGGGACGGGGCAGGGGCGTGGCTACAATGAAGCCCACTCCCCGCCCCTTACCAAGGGCAGGCATGGCTACAGCCAGCGCACCGTACTTGGGAAGATCTCCCCGCGACGTGGCACTATTGCCCAGCCGGCCCTGACATCAGCACCACTATACCTGGTCCTACGCCCATGACGGCTTGTCTGTACGGCCTGGAGGCAGCAGGGCCCACCAGCCAGCGAGACCTCGGGAGACGGCGGGAGCACCGGCAGTCGGACCCAACGGGAGTCGGCCCGGGGGAGTCGGCCAAGCCCTCCCCCGGGCCCACGCGCCATTAATCAAGAAGAGATGGGGAGTGGCCACAGTGATCGCCCGCCAGGCGGCGGGGCTGTTGCCACGACCCCATGACCAAGCTTGCATCATCAAGAGCACGGCTACAGTAATCAGCAGCCGGCAAGACCCACCCGCGGCGGACGCGGCCTGTCGGCTCCGTACCAGACCAGTCGGCGGGGCCCACCAGCCGGCGGGCCCCAGCAGTCGGCGAAGAAGTCGGAGGTCGGAGACACTGATGGCTGGGCCCGTGCCCAGTCACATTACCATTGTACCCCTCGAGGGTAGGCCTATATAAACCCCCCACAGGGCACCCATGCAAAGGGTTGGATCCTAGTAGTTCTATACCTCACCAGATAGAGGGAGAGAGCTAGCCTTGCCCTCTCCTACCACCATACACAGCTCAAGGAGCAACCGTGTAAACACTTGACCATAGTGATCATGCGGAGACCCCGTAGAGCAGTAGTAGGGGTATTATCTCCCCGGAGAGCCCCGGAGCTGGGTAAGATTCACCGGCGTGCAGGCCTTCGCCTCATCCGGTTTCCAGGCACCGACGACATTCTACTCGCCCCCACCATGATAAGCCATCCGTTGGCATATGTCGCGCCAAACCCCCGACATTTGGCGCCCACCGTGGGGCCTGGTGCACCACCGTCCGGAGATCTGTTCTGGACGGGAACCCTTTTCCTCTCTGGCGAGCGCAGCCAGCCAGGCACGCTAGACGAAGTTTGCGTCGACGCGCTGCACGGCATGGAGATCGCCTGCGCAGCCAGCTCCTTGGCCGAACTTGTCGGCGAGGTCCGCCTCTCCAACGAACCTGCATCCGACGCAGGTGTAGGCGGCCCCAAAAACCTCCTCGCGGGCCTCCTCGATCAACTTCACGTTTCCGGCGAGCCTGCCGTAGACTTGGAGTCCGTAGGCTCCACCGACCCGATGCTGGTCGACTCCGACACCGCGTCGGTCGACGCTTTCCCCTCCAACGTGGTGGTCTACGACGAACCTCTCCCCCATGCGGACAGCGATGGGAGCACCGTCACTGAGGTGCTGGTCATCAGTCATGACGAGTTCCCTGGTGGAAGGGTGCCCGACTCACTCGGTGCGGCGCTGCAAGACCTAGCTGCGCCCATTCCGGGAGATGCTGATGCGGAGACGTTAGAAGCGCGCCGCCTTCAGCTTGTTGAAGGCGCGAAGAAGCTAGCCAGCATGAGACGCTTGTCAGAAGCTTACCAGCGGGAGATGGATCGCGCTGTTGGCGGCTCGCCGGCTCCGGCAGGGCCCGGCTGCCTTGGCGCGGTTCAGCAGCGCGGCATAGCCATCGCCAGCCTGTTTGGGGCTAGCCGCCCCGTGTATGCCACACCAGCGGAGAACATCCGAGCCACCCAGGCAGCGGCGGATGAGCTGGACAATTTCGAGGGCGAAGAGCGCCGCCTCATGATGGAGCGAGTCCAGCGGCTCCTCGACGCGGCCGCCTCGCAGAACGAGGCCGGCTGCCGCACGGAGGCGCCGCAGTGGCCAAACGATGACCCGCACCGAGATCAAGGCGCGACGTCTCAGACGCCAACTGGCGGTGGCCGAGGAAGAAAGGACAAGGAGCCGGATATTAGCCACAGTCAGACTCGGATTACCATAGAGCGCGACCGAGACGGCCGCCCGAGAGCAGTGGAACGACGGGACGACTGTCCGCCTCCCCCTCCCCGCAAGGAGAGGCGAGTCTCCCCGCCGCCTGTTGACCATCCGACTCTCGGTGACCGCCTTGGCCGCCGAGAGGGGGTCGGAGAGAATGACGCCCGCCACCGGATCGACCGACTTCACCGGTCCCTGGTGCTGGAAGAAGAAGACGAGCTGGGTTCGCCTTGTTTCGGACCCCACATTCGGGACGAGCCCTTTCCCAGAGGGTTCACGCTCCCAAGAGACACGCCCAAGTATATCGGCTCCGTGAAGCCGGAAGACTGGCTAGTCGACTACTCCACGGCTGTCAGCATAGCAAATGGCAACAAGCGTGTCGCCGTAAAGTACGTTCCGCTCATGCTCCAGGGCATGGCCCGGACATGGCTGAACAGCCTAAAGCCCCGCAGCATCAACAGCTGGGTCGACTTCACCGAAGCATTCATTCGCAACTTCACCAGCACGTACAAGCGTCCTCCCAAGCCTCGCCAGCTCTCCCTATGCGTGCAAGGTCCTGATGAGTCGACTCGCGACTACCTCACGTGTTGGGCTGAGCTCCGGAACTCCTGCGAGGGCGTGCACGAGGTGCAGGCCATCGAGTACTTCACAGCCGGGTGCCGAGAAGGCACCCTCCTCAAGCACAAGCTCCTCTGCGACGAGCCAGAAACCCTCGACGAGCTGCTAATCATAGCGGACAAGTACGCTACGGCCGACTCCTCCATGAAGACAGAAATTCAAATCAGCACGACTGGCAAAGTAGCTCCTCAGGCTCCAAGAACTCCGGCAACAGATGCCGGCCGGCGACAACAGCAGGGCGACCACAAGCGCAAGGCCCCGCAGCCGGCATCCAATAGCCGGCAGGTCGCGACCGTCGAAGCCCAGTAGCCAGAAGAGCAGCCTCCGCCCAAGCGACAGAAAGGCGGCAAGCCGAACTGGTTGCCGGCCTTCTCCTACGAGCAGACCTTGGATGGACCTTGCAAGTTCCACAGCGGCGCGAAGCCATCGAATCACACCACCCGGAAGTGCCACTGGCTCACCAGGATTGCCAAGGGAGATGGCCTCCTGCCACCCCCGCCTGCTGGGCAGCCACCTCCGCCTCCGCCCCAGCAGCCGGCGGTCAGGCCAGTCGGCGCAGTACAAGACGAGTACCCTAAAGAGCACGGAGCCTACGTAGTGTTCACCAGTGTGGCTGACGATCGATGCAGCAGGCGGCTGCAGCGACAAGAGGTGAACGCGGTAGCCTCAGAGACGCCAGATTTCATGCACTGGTCAGAGAGGCCCATCAGCTGGAGCAGGGCTGACCACCCAGAAGTGATGCCGAGTCCGGGCTCCTACGCCTTGGTCCTGGACGCCACCTTTGCCACGGACAAACGGGCCGCGCATTTCTCGTGAGTTCTGATAGATGGGGGCAGCAGCATCAACATCCTGTACAAGGACACCATGGAGAAGTTAGGAATCAAGCAGAGACAGCTTCAGAACAGCCGGACTGTGTTCCACGACATTGTTCCTGGGCTTTCCTGTTCACCAATCGGCAAGATCCTGATTGACATCCTCTTTGGGGACAAAGATCACTTCCAAAGAGAGTCTATTTGGTTTGAGGTGGTGGACCTTGAGAGCCCATACCATGTGCTACTTGGCCGGCCCGCCTTGGCCAAGTTCATGGCGGTCCCCCACAACGCCTACCTCAAGATGAAGATGCCCGGTTCCAGGGGAATTCTGACTATGGCCGGCGACTACCGGAAGTCGTCCGCTTGCGCGGCCGAGAGCAGTCGGCTGGCCGAGTCCCTGGTGATTGCAGCCGAGAAGCAACTCCTTGAGCGAGCTGTGGCGATGGCCGGCAAGCAGCCGGAGATATCGCCCGACCGAAGGAGTCGGAAGCCGAAGGTTCGTTCAAGCCGGCCAAAGAGACAAAGAAGATACCCTTGGATCCGGAACACCCAGAGAGGTACGCCATCGTAGGTGCAAACCTCGACAGTAAATAGGAAGGCGAGCTCATCGATTTCCTCCGTGAGAATCGGGACATCTTCGCATGGTCTCCCAAAGACATGCCAGGTGTGCCGATGGAATTCGCCGAGCACAAGTTACACGTCCGATCTGATGCAAAGCCGGTCAGGCAGCCCCTGCGCCACTTATCAGAAGAGAAGAGAAGAGTTGTTAGAGAAGAGATAGCCCGACTCCTAGCAGTCGGCTTCATTATGGAAGTTTTCTTCCCGAAGTGGCTGGCAAATCCGGTCCTGGTGCTAAAAAAGAACAAGCAATGGCGAATGTGTATTGACTACATGAGCCTCAACAAGGCCTGCCCCAAGGACCCGTTTGCTCTGCCGAGAATTGATCAGGTGATAGACTCCACAGCCGGATGCGAGTTGTTGAGTTTCTTGGATGCGTACTCAGGATATCACCAGATCAAGCTGAACCAGGCTGATAGATTGAAGACCGCCTTCATCACGCCGTTTGGAGCATTATGCTACCTCACCATGACGTTCGGCTTGAGGAATGCCGGCGCCACCTTTCAGCGTTGCATGCAGAAGTGCCTCCTCAAGAAGCTCGGTAAGAACGCCCACATTTACGTGGACGACGTGGTGGTGAAGACGGAAAAGCAAGGAACATTGCTGGAAGACCTCAAGGAGACCTTTGAGAACCTGCGCCAGTTCCAGATCAAGCTCAACCCCGAGAAATGTGTCTTCGGAGTACCAGCCGGCCAGCTGCTAGGTTTCTTGGTCTCTGAACGCGGCATAGAATGCAACCCAGTAAAAATCAAGGCCATCGAGAGAATGGAGGTACCTAGCCGACTGCTGGATGTGCAGAAGTTCACCGGCTGCTTGGCGTCCATCAGCCGATTCATCAGTCGGCTGGGCGAGAAAGCTCTCCCCTTATACCAACTCATGAAGAAGACCACTTTTTTTGAGTGGAACCATAAGGCGGACGAAGCTTTTCACTAGTTGAAGAAGATGCTGAGTACTCCACCCGTCCTGGCGGCTCCGACTCCCAAGGAACCTATGCTCCTGTACATTGCCGCCACCAGCCGAGTAGTCAGCATAGTCATTGTAGTAGAGCGCAAGGAGGAAGGCAAGGCGCTACCTGTCCAGAGAACAGTATATTACCTGAGCGAGGTACTGTCGACCTCCAAGCAGAACTACCCCCACTACCAGAAGATGTGCTATGGCGTGCACTTTGCTGCCAAGAAATTGAAGCCTTACTTTCAACAACATCCAATCACGGTGGTCTGCACGGCTCCACTTGCCGAGATCATCGGCAGCCGTGATGCCTCTGGTCGAGTGGCCAAGTGGCCCATAGAGCTGGCTCCTTACACCATCTACTACCAGCCCCGCACCGCTATCAAATCACAAGCACTGGCCGACTTCCTCGTAGACTGGACCGAGACCCAGTACCTGCCTCCAGCACCTGACTCCACCCATTGGCGGATGCACTTCGACGGCTCCAAGATGCGCACCGGCTTGGGAGCCGGCGTCGTCCTCACCTCTCCCAAAGGCGACAAGCTCAAATACGCGTTGCAAGTCCACTTTGCCGCCTCCAACAACGTCACCGAGTACGAGGCGCTCATTCACGGGCTCCGGCTTGCCAAAGAACTTGGCATCCGCCGGATCTTGTGTTATGGCGACTCGGACTTAGTGGTCCAGCAGTCGTCTGGCGACTAGGACGCCAAAGACGCAAACATGGCGAGCTACCGTTTCCTCGTGCAGCAACTCAACGGGTATTTCGAAGGGTGCGAGTTCCTCCATGTGCCAAGAAACGACAACGACCAAGCAGACGCCTTGGCACGAATCGGCTCTACCCGCCAAGCAATACCATCTGGCGTCACCCTTCAACACCTCCTCAAGCCGTCTGTCAAGCCTTCACCAGAATCAGACTCCATCTTTGTGCCGGCTCCTCCCGAAGACGGCGGACCCGACTCCAGAGTTCCGGCAGTTGGAACGGGGACTTTGGCGGGCGACTCCAAAGCTGCCACAGTCGAGCCCGGCCCGGGGACTATGGTGACGGACTTGAAGATTCCAGAACTCGGCCCAAGGACCGAGCCAGTCGACCTGGGGACTTCATCAGCCCAACAAGCGGTTGTTGACTCCAGCCCACCGCCTCCCAGCCCAGCCGCCCTCGTCCAAGTCGCAGTTCTGATAGTCGACGAAATAGCAGCACCCTCATGGGCCCAGCCCATCCTCAAATTTCTGGTGAACAAAGAGCTACCAACTGATGAGACCTTAGCTCGGCAAGTACAACGCTGGGCAGTAGCCTATACCATAATCAACAGAGAGCTGGTCAGGCACAGCGTCACTGGTGTCTACCAGCGCTGCGTAGAGCCAGAGCAAGGCCAGGCAATCCTCAAAGACATCCATCAAGGTGAATGTGGCCACCATGCGGCTTCAAGAGCACTCGTTGCCAAAGCCTTTCGGCACGGTTTCTTTTGGCCGACTGCCTTGGAAGAGGCCAAGGAGTTGGTCCAAAAATGCAAAGGGTGCCAGAAGTTCAGCTCCAAGCCGCACCAGCCGGCTTCCGCGCTCAAGACCATCCCCATTGCTTGGCCTTTAGCAGTTTGGGGTCTAGACATGGTGGGACCATTCAAAACAGCATGAGGTGGTCTGACTCACCTACTTGTCGCAGTGGACAAGTTCACCAAGTGGGTGGAAGTAAAGCCAATTAAGAAACTGAATGGTCCGACTGCCGTGACCTTCATCACCGATATCACAATTCGGTACGGCATACCACACAGCATCATCACCGACAACGGCACAAATTTTGCCAAAGGCGCCTTGGCCCGTTTCTACGCAACACAGGGCATCCGACTGGACCTAGCGTCCATCGCCCACCCGCAGTCAAACGGCCAAGTGGAGCGCGCAAACGGCCTCATCCTGTCCGGCATCAAGCCTCGGTTGATCGAGCCTCTGGAGCGCTCGGCTGGCTACTGGCTCGACGAGCTGCCAGCCGTCCTCTAGAGTCTACGCACGACTCCAAACAAGTCAAACGGCTTCACGCCCTTCTTCCTCGTCTACGGTGCCGAAGCCGTCATCCCAACGGACATAGAGTTCGACTCCCCACGAGTCACCATGTACACCGAGGAGGAAGCAGAAGAAGCACGACAAGACGGCGTCGATCTGCTGGAAGAGGGCCGGCTGTTGGCACTCAGCCGGTCCAGCATCTACCAGCAGAGCCTGCGCCGATACCACAACAGGAAGGTCAGGCCAAGATCTTTCCAAGAAGGCGACCTTGTACTCCGGCTGATCCGGCGAACAGCCGGCCAGCACAAGCTGTCGCCGCCTTGGGAAGGCCCTTTCATCATCAGCAAAGTACTAGGCAACGACTCCTACTAACTGATCGACGCTCAGAAGCCCCGAGCACGCAAGAGGGACGACTCCGGCAAGGAGACAGAGCGGCCATGGAACGCAAATCTTCTCCGAAGATTTTACAGTTGATGCAGTATGTACCACGCTACCTTTTGTATTAAAATACCAAGACTTCGGGCCCCCCGAGACGAGCTCGGGGACTGCCCTCTTTTGTCTGTATGATAAAAATTATGCCTACAAGTATGTTACTCTTTATCATGCCGCTTGGCACCGGGCTCGACAAGTCGGCCCGGGGACTTGCCGCCTTGCACTATGAAATGCTTCCTGCAGCCGGACAAGTAGTGTGTAACATCTAAGCCATCTTCTGTCAGAAGCCGCAGCTCGCAGAGCGACTGTACGGTGGGTAGCGGTAAGGTAGAATGGGTGATCGCACGAAAAATGGCTAGGGACTCAAAGCGTAAAACATAGCTCAAGACGGCTTCCAAGCCCTTCTCGCAAACTGACTCTCAGATAGTCGTATTATCGTTTTCTATCCAACTTGCTCAAACAATCTTAAAATCGGCTAAGTACTTGCTTTCCCAAAGTAGCCTAGCACTTGATCCAGCAACAGTCTGCAGAGCGGCTGTCCGATTGGCAAGGCAGGCAACTAGGAGAAAGCGGCAAAGGAAAACAGCCAAAAGAACAATGAGCAAGAAAAGATAGACATATATATATAACACAGGCCCTTGGCCGAATTGTCAAGCAGAGGTTCAGAATACACCCCGCGGGTGGAATTGTGCGAATTAACAAGTTCTTCAAAAGACTACTGAAGCAGATAAAACAAAAGACACAGCGGCAGCTTAGGAGGCGGCAGACGGAGTCGGGGGGTCGGAGGAGGCGCCAGCGTCAGTCGTCGGGGCGGTCGGCTGGCTAGTCTCGGCTTGATCGCCTCCGGCAGCAGTCGGATCGGTCGCACGCGGCTCGTTGCTGGAGGCGCGGTCGGGCTGAGGCTGGCCGTCTGCTCCGTCTTCTGGTGCCTCCGCCTCGCCCTCATCCTCTGCCTCGTCCTCCTCCTCGATGATGGAGCCGATCACCTCCGCCGAGTCTTCGCCGTAGTCTAGGTTCATCCCAAACCACTCCGGCGGGACCTCCTCGCCGTCTTCAGACCGCTCGAGGACGAAGATGCTCGTGTCGGTGTACTCGGCGATCGCCGCAGCACGCTTGACGAGGGCGTCTTCCGCAGCCGCCAGCTCCGGCTGGGCCTCCGACCGAAGCATGGCCAACCGGTCTAGATCCAGCCCCGGGTACCACGCCTTGACGAACTCCAAGGCCCGGCGCGCTCCAGCCCGGGCCGAAGAGCCCTTCCAGGCCTCGAGGCGACCAGCTGCGACCTCCAACCAGTTGGCCGTCAGGCTGGGGGTGCGTGGAGCCTGCATATCCGGCCAAAGGGCGGAGATCACCTGGGCGCCGATGCGCTGAAGCCGGCGCAGCATCCGGTGAGCCGGCCGGAGGCGAGCCTCAATACTCAAGATGTGCTCATCAAGAGTTCGGGGGGCATCGGCGGCGATCTCTGCGCCCTCCGCCCTCCGACTTGCACAATCGGCCTCGATGGCTTGGATGGTGGCCTGAGACTGCCCAGGGAAGAAGTCTGCAAAAGACACGAAGAAACAAAAAAGCGAGTCAAAAACCAGGAGTCGGCACGACCTAGGTCGGCGGCTCAAAGAAAGAAAACAAAGAGACTCACCATGAACGATGTCTTCGGTCTCGTGGAAGCCGGAGGACAACATCGCCTCCTTGTCAGACCAGGAAGAGCGCTCGCTCGCGAACTCGGCCAGGAGGGCGGCCTCCGTCTCCTCCGCCTCCCTCTGCGACTTTGCGAGCAGCCCCTTCTGCTCTGCCAACTGAGTGGTCAGCAGATCGCGCTCCGCGGCAAGCTTGCCGCACTCCTCCCCTTTGGCGAGCAGGGCGGAGTTGGCTTCGCTCAGCTGCTGTTGAAGAGCAGCATTGGCCCCTGAAGGAAAGAAAGAAAGACAGCAGTCGTCAATAAAGTAGGTCGCCGGGGAGATCCGGCCCGACTGCTCAGCAGTCGGCCTGAATCTCGGGGACTACAGCCCGCGGGTGCGCTAGCGCGCCCCCGCGGAGAAGAGAAAAAGGAGAAGGACTTACTCCGGCTCTCCGCCAAGTCGGCGGTCCGCTTGCCCAACTCTTCAACATTACGGTTGAAGGCGGTGACGCGGAGGTTGTGGTAGTCCTACAACAAGCATTTCAGACAAAGTTAGTACCCAGAAGTTCATCAAATTGGAGTTCCGGACCACCTGCTCAGCAGCCGACCCGAAACTCGGGGACTACACCCAGTGGGTGCGCTGGCGCGCCCCCACAGAAAGGAACAAGAAAAATAAAGGCCCAAAGAAAAGACATACCCGGACGGCCGCCCGCGACGCCAGGAACGCCTTGGTGCAGCTCTGGAGGGCGTCGCCCTCAGCGCGGAGCTTCGCCTGGACGTCCAGGAGCGCCCGGTTCAGCGGCCCTGTGCCGCCTTCCCGCACCCACCCAACAGGTGCGGCACTCGTCGCCTCGGCGTCTGGAGCCGCGGAGCTGGCGGTGCCGGCCTCCAGGGGGCGGGGCGCCGAAGTCGCCTTCTCCAGACGACGACGCGCCGGCGAGCCGACCTGGAGGAGTAGCCTCGCCACGGCCTCTTCTTCGGTCGGCGGCATCGTAGGGTCCGCTGGCTGCTCGCCTCACACGCCTTCAGACGGCGGCGGAACATTCGCGCCCGGAGTAGAGGGCTCGCCGCCTTCCCTCTCCTCGACGAGGTTCTCCCCGCCGGCTCCCCCAGTCTGCCCTGTGAACTCCGACGGCGGCGGCGCAGAGTTCAGCGGGGTAACAAGCAAGGCCGCCTGGCGGCGTGCGGCTTCCTCAGCCTGCTGCTTCGCCACGGCGGCGGCTTCGGCCTCCGCTAGTTTTTTCTTGGCGGAGGCCTCCGCCTTGTCGGCCTTCGCCTTCTCCAGGCAGAGGGCTTCTTCTTCATTGTGCTTCTCCTGCGCATTCCGCTACGTCGCCTCCCGGAGGTCGGCAGCGGGGTCTATCCGCCGAGTGGTGGCGGGTGTCTCCGCTGACCCCATGACGGAGGCGGCGGCGACCCGCTCAAGAGAGAGGGGAGCCCTGAAAAAATAAGGGCGAGCAGAGACTCAGACAAAACACGAAGAAAGAATAAACTTTGAAGTCAGAATACTTATGTGGAGACCAACGGCGGCTTCTTCACTTCCTTACGGAAGCGGATGGCCTTCGCGGCTGCCTCGTCCCGCCGGGTCGCCGCAGCCGACCCCTTGGGCTTCTTCGGCCGGCTGCCAAACAAAGTCGGCGCAGCCCGGCGCTTCTTCCCGCCGCCTGGAGCGCCCGACGCGGCAGAAGAGCCTGCGCCCGGCTGGCTGGGTCCTGGACGATGGTGAGGGGCGACTCCTCCCTCGGCATCGTCTTCAGGCCAGTCGGCAAAGGTAGCCGAGGGCCTGAAGTCGCCTGTCGTTCCTCCTCCTCCCTCGGCGTCGTCTTCCAGAGCCGCCGCCCCCAGATCGGGGTCGTCGACGTCGCTCTCCGCCCGATCGGCGGCGAACTCATGGGCCGGCCCCGAGGTGCCGGCTGGTGGGTGAAGAAGGGGATTCTAACCAAAAAGCAGACTGATTAAAACAAGACTCGACAAGAAGAAGATAATCTAAAGAAAAGAAAGGCGACTCATCACGGGCGGGGGGTTGGCGCGGGAGTATGGCTCCTTGCCGAATCGCCAGTCCTCCGGGAGCCTGCTGTCCGAGAGGTAGTTCACCATCAGGGCCACCTCTTCGTGAGGCATGTCCTTGGTGCACATCCGACTCGAGTCGCGGACCCCGCTCATCTGGCATATCAGGTGAGGGCGGCCTTGAAGTGGGAGAACTCGGCGCGAGACGAAGGCGGCCAGCAGGTCCGGGCCAGTCAGACCCTCCGACTGCGTCAGCACTCGGAGTCGCGTGATGGCGCCAGCTCCCGCAGGCGTCAGCGACCTGGCCCGGTACGACCAGTTGGGCAGTCTTCCAGCCGGCAGATTAACCCAGTCGCCCCTCGTGGCGACGTTCCTGACGCAGAAGTAGGACCACTGCCACATCTTCACCGACTTCAGTAACGAGATGGAGGGGAAGTGGTTCTCGGCTCCTATCCTTCGCACGACGATGAAGGCGCCGCACTGAGCCGGCACGCCTGCGGCCTGGGTGCCGAGCTTGGAGAAGAAGAACTCCCCCCAGAGCTCGAGGGTGGGGAGGACTCCAAGGAAGCCCTCGCACAGAGCCACGAAGGCGGACAGCAGCACCACTGTGTTGGGGGTGAGGTGGTGCGGCTAGAGTCCGTAAAACTCCATGAACGACCGGAAGAAGCTGCTCGCCGGCAGCCCCAGCCCGCGCAGGCAGTGCGAGTGGAAGATGACCCGCTCGCCCTCCCGCGGGGCGGGGGAAATCTCCCCCTCCGGCGCGAGACGCACCTGCACACGATCCTCGCGGGAAGCCGACGGGTCCAGCGGAGGAACTCGATATGGTCTTCGTGGACCTCGGAGCCGTCCCAGGTGCTGAAGCGCACTGGGGGAGGCGCGGCAGCGGAGGAAGAGCTCATCGCGAAGCTATCGCCGCGGCGTTCGTCGGAGCTTGGGCGTGCGGCAAGGCAAAGAAGAGAAGAGGAAGCGGGAGAGCGAGGAGCTGCGAGGAGGAAGAAGCGAGGGGTAGTGGGAAGGAGGGGCGCGCGTGCCCCCCTCTTCCCCCTACTTATAGCCCTATGGGCTGCGAAGCCGAGGGGGCGGACGTGGGGATTTACTGCGCCCGCAACCCCATGACCCCCACGATCCACGTAAAGTTACTGCGTGCAGTAACTTCACGGGAATCCCAACCGCCCGCCAGGGCCGCAGCGGATCCGCTCGGGCGCCGAGGCGCGGTAGTGGCGGGCCCCGCCTATGGGCCTGTCCCGTCTCGCGCGTGGGATGGCAGAACGGCCTGGCCACGTGCCCTCGTGTGATAGGCCAGGAACGGGTGGCGGCCTGGAAGCTTAGCTAGCACGCCACTTGAAATCCCGCCGCGACGTTCGAACTACTGAGCAAGTCAGAGTTGAGTGAGTCCGAGTTGGGCGAGTCCGACTCCTTCTAGTCAGCCCAGCGGAAGTCAATCAAGACCATGTGTTGCGCCCAGAAAGAGAAACTGCTGAGGCTTCTCGGCCGATCGTCCGCGGCGCCTCACCAGCTTCGGGGACTACTGTCGGAGTAATGGGCCACGGGTAGGCCAACCCGAGCCCCATGACCTTTCAAGACATCGGGGCAGGCTGCGCCCCTCAAAACCACCGGGCGAAGAGCCGCCTCCCGGGGAGTCTATGGCAAGGCGGCCGACTGCCCGCTCACGGCCGAGTCCCAGGGATGACTTCCAGAGAAGCCGGCTTTGGGGAGTCGGCCGGTGACTCCAACAAACCGTGACCTCATCGAGGGGGACAGGGCAGGGGCGTGGCTACAATGAAGCCCACTCCCCGCCCCTTACCAAGGGCAGGCATGGCTACAGCGCGCCGTACTTGGGAAGATCTCCCCGCGGCGTGGCACTGTTGCCTAGCCGGCCCTGACATCAGCACCACTGTACCTGGTCCTGCACCCACAACGGCTTGTCTATACGGCCTGTGTAGGATCAGAAGTATGTCTAGAGGGGGGGTGATTAGACTACTTGATAAAATAAAAACTTAACCTTTTCCCAATTTTAGTTCTTGGCAGATTTTAGCTATTTTAGGACAAGTCAAGCAATCATCACACAATTCAAGCAAGCATGCAAAGAGTATATTGGCAGCGGAAAGTAAAGCGTGCAACTTGCAAGAATGTAAATGGAAGGGTTTGGAGAAATCAAACGCAATTGGAGACACGGATGTTTTTCCCGTGGTTCGGATAGGTGGTGCTATCCTACATCCACGTTGATGGAGACTTCAACCCACGAAGGGTAACGGTTGCGAGAGTCCACATAGGGCTCCACCCACAAAGGGTAACGGTTGCGCGAGTCCACACAGGGCTCCACCCACGAAGGGTCCACGAAGAAGCAACCACCCACAAAGGGTCCACGAAGAAGCAACCTTGTCTATCCCACCATGGCCATCGCCCACACAGGACTTGCCTCACTAGCGGTAGATCTTCACAAAGTAGGTGATCTCCTTGCCCTTACAAACTCCTTGGTTCAACTCCACAATCTTGTCGGAGGCTCCCAAGTGACACCTAGCCAATCTAGGAGACACCACTCTCCAAGAAGTAACAAATGGTGTGTAGGTAATGAACTCCTTGCTCTTGTGCTTCAAATGATAGTCTCCCCAACACTCAACTCTCTCTCATAGGATTTGGATTTAGTGGAAAGAAGATTTGAGTGGAAAGCAACTTGGGAAGGCTAGAGATCAAGATTCATATTGTAGGAATGGAATATCTTGGTCTCAACACATGAGTAGGTGGTTCTCTCTCAGAACATATGAGTTGGAATGGTGTGTGTGTTCTGATGGCTCTCTCTATAAATGAAGAGGAGGTGGAGGGGTATATATAGCATCCACACAAAATCCAACCGTTACACACAGTTTTCCAATCTCGGTGGGACCGAATCAACAAACTCGGTCGGACCGAAAATGTAAACCTAGTGACCGTTAGAGATTTTCGGTGGGACTGACATGCAACTCGGTAGGACCGATATGGTTAGGGTTTGGGCATAACGTAATCTCGGTGAGACCGATTACACAAACTCGGTGAGACCGAATTTGGTAATTAGCTAACCAGAGAGTTGGTCAGGCAAACTCGGTGGGACCGATTTGCTCTTTTGGTGAGACCGAGTGGAACTCGGTGAGACCGAAAAGTTACAAAGGGGAAACACTGAGTTTACATTGCAATCTCGGTGGGACCGATTCGCTCTTTCGATGAGACCGAAAAGTTATGAAAGGGAAACAGAGAGTTTGCAACCCCATCTCGGTGAGACCGAGATCCTTATCGGTAGAACCAAATTGCTAGGGTTTGGCAGTGGCTAATGACAAGTGAAACTCGGTGGCGCCGGATAGGAAGAATTGGTAGGACCGAGTTTGGCTTAGGGTTTAGGTCATATGTGGATATGGGAAAGTAGTTGAGGGTTTTGGAGCATATCACTAAGCACATGAAGCAAGAGGCTCATTAAGCAACACCTCATCCCTCCTTGATAGTATTGGCTTTTCCTAAAGACTCAGTGTGATCTTGGATCACTAAAATATAAAATGAAGAGTCTTGAGCTTTTGAGCTTGAGTCAATCCTTTGTCCTTAGCATTTTGAGGATTCCACTTTCACATCCATGCCATGCCAATCATTGAGCTTTCCTGAAATAATCATCTTGGAATAGCATTAGCTCAATGAGCTATATGTTGTTATGAATTACCAAAACCACCTAGGGATAGTTGCACTTTCAATCTCCCCCTTTTTGGTAATTGATGACAACATATAGATCAAAGCTTCGACAAATGATAATAAGCATGAAATATATCATCGCTTTGAGAAGTATGTGATAAGTAAGAGCTCCCCCTAAATTTGTGCATATTTAAAATTTGCTTTGGACTGCAAATGCACAAGGAGTTAGAGTCATGGGTTACTCTTCCATGTCACATACATCTTGGTGGAGCGCTTAAAATGATAAGAATGAAATACATGCACTCATCACCAAGAAAAGTGAAAGATCACATAAGATAGATAAGATAATAGCATTAAGCAAGCATTAAGTGTAGCTTATGATCAAACACATGATCATCAATGTCTCACAAGCATAGTATCTCAAGCACTCAAAAGCAAACAAGTTTGAAAAACCATCAAATAAAGCAAGAGAGAAAAGCACACTCTCTCTCTCGAAGCCTATGATCTATACATCTTCTCCCCCTTTGGCAACAAGTTACCAAAAAGTTCCTAGAAAATGCATAGCACTAGATCGACGCTCAGGCTTCATCTTCAGGTGGTGGTGGAGTCTGGATCACTCCAAGGACGAAGGCTTCGGTAGACGCTGAAGTAGACGCTGGAGTTGAAGCTGAAGTAGATGCTGGAGCTGGTGGAACTGAGGCTGTAGCTGGTGCTGAAGTGGTGGCTCTGGTGTCAGCAACTGGCACGGTAGATGACCTCGGGCCTCGTGGCACTCTGGCAAAGGCATGAGTGGTAGTCCTGCCTCTCCTCTCCTGCATGTCCTCCTGGAGCTGCTCCACTGCAGACTGAACTTCCGTTACTTTGACATCCAAGTCATAGAACTTATGTTCCATGATTCTCTCTAGGCTCTGCTAATTCTGAGTGAGGGTGGCCAGACTTTTCTCAATCCTCAGCGTGGATGCAATCAAGTAACCAAGCTGCTCTTGTTTAGTCTTCAAGAAATACTAGATGCCTCCTCTTGAGTTGGCATCTTGGCAGCTTTCTCCTTTCTTGCCTTCTCCTTCTTTGCTTGTGCTTGAACTGATGATGGCTCATTCTCAGTCATGACCACTTGGTTATCCTCAAAATCTGGACGGATGGGCAGGTGTTCCTTGTCCAATAAATATATGCCCGTGCCCATCTTGGAGTTAATGAGCTCCTGGATCTGAGGGGCATATCCGCAACTCCTCTTCTGATCTGCTGCAGTCCTTTTGATAGTTTCCACTATGAGGCTCATCACCTTGAACTTCTGAGGCACATCAAATACATGTAGCAAGTTGATCGCATGGCCTCTGATCATCTTGTGATCGCCTGACTTGGGCAACAAGGTGTGCCTCAAGATCCAATTGATGGTTGGCAGTCCTGACAGAAGATAGTGCCCTGAGCCAAATTTGAAAGTGTCAAGTGCCTCATTTGGAATTTCCTTATACATATTGGACATGGAATTGTGGTCCATTTTCTTCTTGGCATATATGTCCAAGTCATCATCATGCTCCTCTGGGGCATTAATGAGCTGTGCCCACTCAGCCACTGTAGATTGGTACCTTGTACCCTCAGACATCCATGTGATCTTTCCATCTGGGTAAAAGTGTGTCGTGGAGTAGAATTGCATGATCAGTTCCTCGTTCCACTTTGTGAGCTTCTGCCCAACAAAGTCAGCAACTCCACAAGCACTAAAGCCGTCATATACTCCAGGGTAGTGTTCCTCCTTCTCCTTGATATATTCCCAGTCGACCCATCTCATATCACATACAATGGGCTTCTTATCTAGCAGCACAGTCTCATAGAAATCTTGCTGCTCCTTGGTGTGAAATCTGTAGTCCACAGCAGTCCTTCTCCTTGAAGCATATGGGTCTGCTTCTCTCCACTTCCTCAGCCCTGAATCCCTCCTAAGCTTCATGTCCTCAACCACAGGATGAGCATCGTTGTGGTCTGGGATCTTGGGCTTGAGCTTTCTCAGAACATTCTCTTCCTCTTCTTCAGCAACAGTCTCAGGCACTGGGGCCTTGTTCTTCTCAGCTGCAGGAATGCTCCTTGTATTCCTCTTGGGTGCAGACTTGGGCTTGGAGGCAGCTTTGGGCTTAGATGCAGTAGCCCCTGACCTTATGGCATCACCCATCTGCTTGGGTGCCTTGGGTGCTGGTGCAGCTACCTCTTCTTCTTCTTCCTCTTCCATGATGGAAGCTTTGCCAAGCACTCTAGCCACAGTCTTCTTCACCCTTTCCTTTCTTTTCTTGCCCTCAGCTGCAACTGGCTCTATGGGCTTCTCTGTTGACATTCTGGCCTTTGACATTGGCTGCCTGCCTGCTGGCCTTTTGATTTTCAGCCCTGGCTTTGTGCCTTGAGCTGGCTCAACTCTCTTGGAAGTGGCCTCTTCCTCTGCCACATAGTCTTCATCTTCGGAGTCTGAAGTTCTCTTCTTCCTCTGTCTCGTGGTAGCCTTTGGCAAGTTGCTAGGGGTGCTCCTGCTGCCCTCATCTGAAGAACTTGAGGGACTAGTGCCCTCACTCATGTGCACCTGCTGCTCTGACATGTTCTGGCTATCACTTTGATCAGACATGCTGCACTCTGACTGCTGACCCTGTGAACAGTTTATAGATGAGGTAGAAAAGATGAGCATCACAAAATGCAAAGATTTTTGTAAAAGAACGATCCAAAAACTTAGTTTTAGTTTCCCACTGAAATCATCTCGGATCTACCGATTTTTAAACTCGGTGATACCGAAGCAGTTTTGGAACCTAAACTAGTGAACTCGGTTGGACCGAGTCACAGTTCGGTGGCACCGAGACTGCTAGGGTTTCACAGAGTTCCAAAATCGGTCACACCGATAAGTAATTCTCGGTCAGACCGAGTCTCACTTGTGCAATGGCATAAGCCAAATCGGTGGGACCGAGTTTTTCAACTCGGTGGGTCCGAGATGGTTTTGGCGGAAACCTAAACCTAGAATTTTCGAATCAAACCTAATCTATGAGTTCATTGACTGGATAGAAGTTTATCAAACGTGGCAAGAATCATGAAGAACACAATGTGCTAGGAATCGGACGGGGAATAGCACTGTGATCAAGTCCATACCCTAGTTCGGCGGAGACTCGCTACGGCAGCAACGGCAGGGCAGAATTCCCGTTGACAGCGACGGAGACCAGCGACTGGAGGCGGCTGGCAGCGAGAAGACGATCCGGAGACCACGAGGGCAGAGCAGGCTATCGCGCGGGCGAAGGGGTTCGGAGAAATTTCCAAAATTTTGCCCGTGACTATATATAGCCCGACCCTGTCGGTGTGACCGAGTGGAACAACTCGGTGGCACCGAGATTCATAACTGCAGGCAATTACTGAAACTCGGTGTGACCGAAATGTTCAAATCGGTTGCATCGAGATTGAAAACCTGGATCAACTTAATGATCTCGGTAGGACCGAAAGTGGAGTATCGGTCAGACCGAGAATCATAAAGAGGTTTTGGAAGTTTAAGTCTATGACGAATCGAGGACTCCGAGCGCTCCTCACACAGAGTGGTTCGAATCTGACTTGATCAAATTTTGTGATGCAGCATGAATAGAGTTTGAGACGAGAAAAGCATAGATAGCTAGAGGAGGTTCTTAGGCATTCTTGTCCATCCACTTGGCAAAAGAAGATAAAACCAAACAATCAAAACAACAAGTGGATGTCCTCGAATGAGTAAAATATGCAACCAGCATGCTCACACAATAAGATGGCAAATGAAATATGTGACAAGGCATGCACAACCAATTCTAGCATCTATCAAGCAATTTGCGATGACTAGGTCATCTATATATGAGTATATTGACTTAGGAGTCAAGTGAGAACACTTGATCATAGGTCATACTCATCGTTTAAGCTCAAGTGGGGTTACCACTTTTACACAAAGCATTGTTTTGTTCACATCTTTAGAGTTGCTTTAGCTCAAGTCTTAGAGTAAATCTCCCCCTAGATGTGATATCCCCCTAAGAGGGATGAACTAACCTTGGGTTTTGTCGATGATGACTTCATGTAGATGTTGAAGATGTGGATGCTCAATGTTGATGTAGATCACTTGGAGCTATCCATTTGAGTGAATTGCACTTTCAATACCTACATGGGTTAGTCCCACAAGGAACAAACAAGGATATCCATAGACATAGAGTGATGCACACAAAAGATGATGTCCATGAAAACTTTTAGGTTACCTTGTCCCTTGTCTTACCAACAAGAGGGTTTGTGACTCCTTGAACTAGTGCACGATGTGGAAGTTGATTGCACTTGTTCTTGCCAAAATGATAAGAGTGAGGTATGTTTGCGGAGTCACCCTCAAGAACTCTCTAGTTCTTCTTCTTTTGGATCCACATCATCTTGATGGGAATCCTTGGAGTTGTAGTCGTACTTGATGAAGTGGAACTTGAAGTAGTCTTGGGAATCCACTTGACTAAGGTCTTAGGAGCTTCTTCAAATGCGTCAATTTCCTCTTGAAGCTTGTCCTTGCCTTTTTGCTTGTAGTCTTGTGGTGGAAGATCATCTTGAGCTTGTGTCCCCTTGAAAGAAGTATACTTCTCTTGTTGAGGAACAAACTTTTTCTTGGGGTATTGATCTTCTTCCCACTCAACTCCATTGGCATTGAACTTTCGTTCAAAACCAACACCTTGATTCTTCCGGTGCATTCCTTGCTTGCGCACAATTTCCTCAAATTGCTTACTCCCGGCAAGGCTTTTGTACACTCCTTTCTCTATAATTCCCTTCAATAAACTATTTTCTTGCTCAAGTGTAACTTGGCTAAGAGAATCATTAGTGGAATCAAGAGAGCTACTAGAAGTAAAGATATTGGATTTAGCATGATCATTGTTACTACTAGAGGAAGAATCTTTCTTGTTCTTGTTACTAGACTTGACTTGAGGCATGTAAGTGGATAAGAGTAAACGCTTGGCAATGTAAGAAGAACTTTTCTTGCGGAGATCATCATTGATTGCTTTTAAGAACTCATGCTCTTGCTCAAGATTGAGCTTTTCAAAGCGTAATTTCTCATGAGCTCTTAAAAGTTCTTGATGATCTTCGAAGATAGTTTCATGAGCTAACTTAAGAGTGTTTAGTTCTTTAGTTAGAGCCTCAATTTTCTCCTTATCATTGTCATTCGTTTTATCTTGATTAGCATGATTAATTGACGTTTCATCGTAGTATTCATCACTAGAGTTGTCAACAAGCAAATCATCACCTAACAAGTCATCTTCATCACTATTGAAATCAACATACTCGGGGTGTGTTACCTTAGGACCTTTGGCCATGAAGCATCTTCCAATTCCTTCATTTGGTGAGTCAAATATGTCGTAGGAGTTGGTTGGCACAAGTGCTAGACCGGCAACACCTTCATCTTGAGTATCTTCGGAGTCGGAGTGATAACTTCTCTCGGAGTGGCTGTCGGAGTCGGAGCCGGATACCCATTCACCAACATGAGCTTGATGTCTTCGTCTTGTGTAGCTCCTTGATGATTTTTCCTTCCTTTTCGAATCCTTGCTTCTCCGTGAGTATCTTCGTTCATAACGATCATCTCTACTCCTTCTCTCTCTTGGTGGTGATCCTTTGCTTCTTCTTTTTGGAGAATCTTCTCTTCTCTTGTAGGGAGCCATACACTCATTGGAATAGTGTCCGGGTCTTCCACAACTGTAGCAGTTTCGCTCTCAACTAGAAGATCTTTTGTCATTGTAGGACCTTGACTTGAAGCTTCTATCTTTGCTTCTACTCTTGTAGAACTTGTTGAAGTTCTTCACCATTAAGCTCAATTCTTCATTGAAGTCTTGTTTCTCACTTGATGATGTAGGGGCTTCACATGAGGCTTTATAGGCACCACTTGATTTGTTGTGAAGTTCCTCTTTATCCTTAAGTGACATCTCATGAGCAACAATTCTTCCAATCACCTCCGTTGGCTTGAGATCTTTGTAATTAGGCATCATTTGGATCAATGTGCACACGGTATCATATTTTCCATCCAAGGCTCTTAGAATCTTCTTGATGATGAATCTATCGGTCATCTCTTCACTTCCTAAGCCGGCAATCTCATTTGTGATGAGAGCAAGCCTAGAGTACATTTCAGCGACACCTTCACCATCCTTCATCTTGAACTTGTCAAGTTGGCTTTGAAGCACATCCAACTTGGATTCCTTAACGGAGTCGGTACCTTCGTGCATATCAATCAAAGTGTCCCAAATTTCCTTTGCATTCTCAAGACGGCTGGTTTTGTTGAATTCTTCGGGGCACAATCCGTTGAAGAGAATATCACAATCTTGAGCATTGTATTGCAACATCTTCAACTCATCCGCGGTAGCTTCACGGTTTGGTTCTCTCCCATCGAAGAAGTCACCTTGCAAGCCAACACACACAATAGCCCAAACGGCGGGGTTATGTCCAAGAATATGCATTTTCATTTTATGCTTCCAACTAGCAAAATTAGTACCATCAAAGTAAGGACCTCTACGGTGATAATTTCCCTCGCTAGACGCCATACTCTCCTAGGTTGTGAAACCAAGGCTATGACCACCAAAGCTATGGAGATCAAGCAAATGGAGACCAAAGCTCTGATACCACTTATAGGATCGAAAGTATGTCTAGAGGGGGCGTGATTAGACTACTTGACAAAATAAAAACTTAACCTTTTCCCAATTTTAGTTCTTGGCAGATTTTAGCTATTTTAGGACAAGTCAAGCAATCATCACACAATTCAAGCAAGCATGCGAAGAGTATATTGGCAGCGGAAAGTAAAGCATGCAACTTGCAAGAATGTAAAGGGAAGGGTTTGGAGAAATCAAACGCAATTGGAGACACGGATGTTTTTCCCGTGGTTCGGATAGGTGGTGCTATCCTACATCCACGTTGATGGAGACTTCAACCCACGAAGGGTAACGGTTGCGAGAGTCCACACAGGGCTCCACCCATAAAGGGTAACGGTTGCGCGAGTCCACACAGGGCTCCACCCACGAAGGGTCCACGAAGAAGCAACCACCCACAAAGGGTCCACGAAGAAGCAACCTTGTCTATCCCACCATGGCCATCGCCCACACAGGACTTGCCTCACTAGCGGTAGATCTTCACGAAGTAGGCGATCTCCTTGCCCTTACAAACTCCTTGGTTCAACTCCACAATCTTGTCGGAGGCTCCCAAGTGACACCTAGCCAATCTAGGAGACACCACTCTCCAAGAAGTAACAAATGGTGTGTAGGTAATGAACTCCTTGCTCTTGTGCTTCAAATGATAGTCTCCCCAACACTCAACTCTCTCTCATAGGATTTGGATTTAGTGGAAAGAAGATTTGAGTGGAAAGCAACTTGGGAAGGCTAGAGATCAAGATTCATATGGTAGGAATGGAATATCTTGGTCTCAACACATGAGTAGGTAGTTCTCTCTCAGAACATATGAGTTGGAATGGTGTGTGTGTTCTGATGGCTCTCTCTATAAATGAAGAGGAGGTGGAGGGGTATATATAGCCTCCACACAAAATCCAACCGTTACACACAGTTTTCCAATCTCGGTGGGACCGAATCAACAAACTCGGTCGGACCGAAAATGTAAACCTAGTGACCGTTAGAGATTTTCGGTGGGACTGACATGCAACTCGGTAGGACCGATATGGTTAGGGTTTGGGCATAACGTAATCTCGGTGAGACCGATTACACAAACTCAGTGAGGCCGAATTTGGTAATTAGCTAACCAGAGAGTTGGTCAGGCAAACTCGGTGGGACCGATTTGCTCTTTCGGTGAGACCGAAAAGTTACAAAGGGGAAACACTGAGTTTACATTGCAATCTCGGTGGGACCGATTCGCTCTTTCGGTGAGACCGAAAAGTTATGAAAGGGAAACAGAGAGTTTGCAACCCCATCTCGGTGAGACTGAGATCCTTATCGGTAGAACCGAATTGCTAGGGTTTGGCAGTGGCTAATGACAAGTGAAACTCGGTGGCGCCGGATAGGAAGAATCGGTAGGACCGAGTTTGGCTTAGGGTTTAGGTCATATGTGGATATGGGAAAGTAGTTGAGGGTTTTGGAGCATATCACTAAGCACATGAAGCAAGAGGCTCATTAAGCAACACCTCATCCCTCCTTGATAGTATTGGCTTTTCCTAAAGACTCAATGTGACCTTGGATCACTAAAATATAAAATGAAGAGTCTTGAGCTTTTGAGCTTGAGCCAATCCTTTGTCCTTAGCATTTTGAGGATTCCACTTTCACATCTATGCCATGCCAATCATTGAGCTTTCCTGAAATAATCATCTTGGAATAGCATTAGCTCAATGAGCTATATGTTGTTATGAATTACCAAAACCACCTAGGGATAGTTGCACTTTCAGCCTGGAGGCAGCAGGGCCCACCAGCCAGCGAGACCTTGGGAGACGGCGGACCCAACGGGAGTCGGCCGAGCCCTCCCCCGGGCCCACGCGCCATTAATCAAGAAGAGATGGGGAGTGGCCACAGTGATCGCCTGCCAGGCGGCGGGGCTGTTGCCATGACCCCATGACCAAGCTTGCATCATCAGGAGCACGGCTACAGTAATCAGCAGCCGGCAAGACCCGCCCGCGGCGGACGCGGCCTGTCGGCTCCGTACCAGACCAGCCGGTGGGCCCCAGCAGTCGGCGGAGAAGTGGAGGTCGGAGACACTGACGGCTGGGCCCTCGCCCAGTCACATTACCATTGTACCCTTGGGGGGTAGGCCTATATAAACCCCCAGGGCACCCATGCAAAGGGTTGGATCCCAGTAGTTCTATACCTCACCAGATAGAGGGAGAGAGCTAGCCTTGCCCTCTCCTACCACCATACACAGCTCAAGGAGCAACCGTGTAAACACTTGACCATAGTGATCATGCGGAGACCCCGCAGAGCAGCAATAGGGGTATTATCTCCCCGGAGAGCCCCGAAGCTGGATAAGATTCGCCGGCGTGCATGCCTTCGCCTCATCCCATTTCTAGGCACCGGCGACGTTCTACTCGCCCCCACCATGATAAGCCATCCGTTGGCATATGTCGCACCAAACCCCCGACACATGATATCCATGTCCCAACATGGAACAACCTGCAACTGCACCTGCAACTAGCAACGCTATAAGAGGGGCTGAGCAAAGCAGTAACATAGCCAAACAACAGTTTGCTGGGATGGTGGAAAAGTTTAGAGACTTATCATGGCAATTTGGGAGGCTTGATAAACTAGTGGTAGGTAGCGCGACATAGCGATAGCATCGAGACCACTAGCCAAGCAAAGATAGTAGTGGTATCCAGGGTGATGATCATCTTGCCTGAAATCCCGCTAGGAAAAAGACCGAGTCCATGAAGTAGTTGAACCAACATAGTCGAACGGATCCTCACAATTACAACGTAACCGGAACTATCACGAAGAAGCAACACCGGAAAGAAGTAACAACATGGTAAACAAACATCACATAAACATGGCATGATGCACAACCAAGTATGATGCATGTCCAGTTTAATGAGGCATGGCACGGCAAAGTGCAACAAATAGTTCTAGAAATTAAGTGGAGCTCAATATGCAACGAGTTGCATATTGACGAAACTTCACAAAAAATATTTAGTTCGCTCTCATTTAAGTACACAACAAGTTTAAATGTTGTTTAACATGGCAAGAGTTGAAGCATAATTAATCTACCTATCTAGGAAATTTAAATGAGGCTGGAAACAACAAACAAGAATTCCGGAAAATCCTCATATGCAATTTACGAATTTGGTATTGTTCTGCCCTATACACAATTTTAGATTTGTTAAGCATGCAAAGTAAGTGCACCATGTTAATCTATGCATTTTTCTACACCATTTACATATAAATTTTATTTAATTCAAAGCTACAGTTAATTAGTTATGAAATAAACCATTTTAGCATGTCATTATGCAAATTAAATGCAAACAGCAATTTAAACATTTCAAACATGGTTGAAAGTTGCATATTATGAAAGTACAAGAAAAAGTAAGCATTTTACATATTTACATCATTTTAATCCGATGCACAGTTGGTGAGATATGATATGCATGAACTCTAGGGGTTTTCTGTAAAACATCAATTCCTGGAATAATATCTAAATTCGTTCCGTGGAAAAAACATGAACCGGGCCGAATCTGCTGGCCCAATAGGAGGGAAAAAGGAGGGGCGCAGGAGGGCAGCTCACCCATGGGCCAAGCCCAGCTGCAAAGGAGGCCGGCTTGGGCGCACTGGGCCTAAGGCAGGGAAGGAGCTGGACCGTGGCGCAGCCGCTGGAGCGGTCAACACGAGCAGCGCTCGTCGTCTCGTCCATGCTCAAATGAAGTAGGGTGCGACGTGGCGGGGCTGCGGGGCACAGGGAGGTGCGACTCCGGCGGGCAGGGGTTGGAGATGAAGCGGCGGAGTGGCGCGGATCCGGGCGATGGCAGGAGGTGAACGGTGTGGTTCGAGCGTGAAGGAGAACGAGGCGGCGAGGGTTCAGGCGCCTCCCTCACACGCGCAGGCGATGCAGAGGACGAACAGGATGGCGATGCATGGAGGCTCTGACGACGACGGGGTCTGAGAGGTGCCGAAGGCAGGCGGATCCGGCAGGGACCGGCCGGATCTAATGAGGAACGGTAGTGCACGGCGAACTCCGAGGATGGCGGCGCGCTTGGAGCTCGGTTTCCTGTGAGGACGGCCATGGCAAGAATTGGAGAGAGAGAGAGAGGACATGAAGATAGGGAGAAGGGAAGAAGGAGAGGAGCGCGAGGGGCTGGCCTGGCGATGGCTCTGCTGCTGCTGCTCGCCGGTGGCTCGGTGCTGCTACTGGGACAACAAGGAGGAGCTCCTCTCCTCGTGGAGCTCCTGGACGAGGGGCCTGCGAGAGCATGGGTGCGGGGTAACTCTGGGAGGTGCTGGTGGGGTTGGGGAATGGATTTGATCGGGGGCTCCCGAGAAGGGTGGCGACTGCTGGTTGGTCTCGGGTGAAACTGGATCAGGAGGATCCCAAGGAAGAAGGGACTGGTGGAGTGGCGGCGGTGCGATGGGATAGATGGGACAAGGCCCCTAGGATCTAGGGTTGGACTGGTATTTATAGCATAGAATTTTGGTTAGGGGCTATTTGGTCCCTCCAATCAAAATCAGATGGTCCGAGAAAAATAGGCTAGGAGAGTCCAACAAAGAACCGAAGATATTTTAGGGATGTTTGGGGATGATCCGGACACACTGGTCACGACCAAGCGGTTCGGGTTCGGGGAAGTTTCGGACGCGCATGCGAGGGGGTTTCACATAAGGCCATGGAGATAAGAGATTTGATGGGCTCAGAGAAGAGAGAGAAGATAGCGGTTCAGTTGATCTGAGAGGATGTCAAAAGAGACAAGGAATAAGCGGCAACTACAAGCGGATGCAAGTTTTGAAAACAATGACGGCAACAGAGTGTCGATGTAATGCAGATGATGCAATGATGAATGCAACAAAAAAATGATACACACGGCAACAATAAAAACATGAAAGGCATCCGGAGCGTCGGTCTCAGGGCGTCACAGAAGCCATTGATGCCGACTTGCTGGCCGGCAGGCAGCCGGAGGACGACGACGTCCCAATGGAGAACATGGTAGTCAATGATCCGGCGCCAACCCTTTCCTCCATACTATCCTCCCGGTGCATTGCAGCATGACCATTGGCGAGGCTCGTGCCCAATACATGGACATGGTGAGGCAGAGGTAAACCTCTTTTTGGCCATTGGCTCCTCAAGCTCCCTGGCACACAGGCTGAGGTTGAGGATGGAGGCAGCGGCGATGGCGGTGACCTACCAATTTTACTAGACGGGAGTAACAAGGCGGGGCTACTGAAAATTTGGATCAATGGCGAGCAGATATTTTTGAGATTGCGAGGGATGCAGAGGCGGGAGTAAAATGCCAGGGCCCGGGGCTACTGAAAATTTGAATCAAGGGACTGAAGCAGAGCGGGAGTAACATACATCACACACGGTCCGCACATACTAATCGTGTGCTATCAAACATTAAAACCTTCCAGGCGGTAGATATTTTCGAGATTACGAGGCAGTAGATATTTTCGAGACCGGGAGGCAAGCCTCGTGGAGCCCAATCTATTGTGCTGATGTGAGGGACTGCAGGTCACGGGCGTGGCACACGGGCAGTCTAACCAAACCGTGTCTGTTGCGTACCCAATCATAGACGGTTTCTACATCCAACTCGTGTGCTGTTTATAAATTTGGCAAAAAGAAAAATGCGGGAGAGGGTCAGAATAAGAACACACTTGCATGTGGACCAAATATATGTATGAAAAGGGTGGTTTGATGTTCGGATACCCAATGCACAACTTTGATGTGGCACCTGTCGCACAAAAGCACAGTATTGCTAGTCAGCCACCCCCCTATGAACCCCACTTCGTGTCGACGGTAAGGGAATCCTAGCTACGAATGCATGTCCCCAAATAGCTAGGTCTGAAATCTCATTCTATCATAACACAAAACTTATAAGAGTCTATCATATATATATATAGATAGATAGAAACACTATTCTAATTCTGGGATCAAAATAGTTATTTGGATCACAGAGCGCCCTGTATAGACGCGAGTGGATCCTCTCGAACTCCCAAGCCGCAAACCAGTGGAGGAAGAAAAGAAAACCATGTCTCCACCCACCCCCGACCTATCTGCGCACTCCACCACGATCCCCACACCCATCCCCCACCTTCGCTGCAGTGCTGCCGGCCGCCGGATCCGCTGCCACACCCGCGTGTGCTGCCGGCCACTGGAGCCGCCGCCCACACCCACGCACAGAAGCCCCGACGATCTCTGGCCATGAGCGCCGCACCGCCGCCACAAGGCTCCGGCGACCTCCGGCCCTATGCGCCGCACTGCCGCCCTAAGGCTCCAACGACCTTCTGCCCTGTGCGCCGAGCTGCCGCTGTGCCGCCTGTCCATGCCTCCATGCTACCCACGCGCCCACCACCATCTCCGCGCCAGGATCCTGTGCACCGCGCTGTCATCTCCGGCGTGTCTCCACCTACGCACGTCCCAACTCGGCGCCCCCGCACCCCCATCTCTTGCGCGCCGCTGCCTACGGCTGGGATCTCGCACCTGCAGCCGCTTCTCCACCACAACCCCACGAGCTGCAGCACAGCGACGGCTGTCGTGCTCCATCTCTCATCCATTTCTTCCACACATGCTCCAAACATACCTCTATCTCTCTTTGTCCCTGTTCGTCAGCAACAAGCATCAGTTGTTTCTTGTTGTTTGTTTTATGACCTGCTCACTATATTGTATGATCCAAAGGATTTGATGTACCAGCAATCAGCATCCAGCAGTTGCAAAAAAAATGAACTTAGTGGCGGTCGTCCTTCTCACTAGGGCCACCTTGACCTTCCCAAAGTAAGGCTCTCTGCAGCGCCAGCCCCAAGAAAATGGTTGCGCATGCCGGCACAGCAGAGGAGGTGCGTAGGAGGTGCGTGGGATCCCAGCGGCGTCTCTTGCTCATGCGGGTGCAGCGCGTATGGTGTGGGCCTGCCGCGTGTGAAGTTCGGTCTGGCTAGCCTCTTTAGTTCGATCTGTGTATGCTCACTGTATGGGAGGCGAGCTACTACTGTAATTTGTTTGTTCGACGGTTGCTATTGTGGTTGTACTTGGATGGCTGCTGCTGTGGCTATACTTGGACGGCTACACGTACTGCTATTGAACATCTGTGTGCATTTTTGATAGCTCATTTTTACAGTTTGTGCTAAAGAACATTCGTCTAGGTTTTTGGTGGATAAGTATGTGGTATACAAGAAAGTGTGTGCTGCAAATAATTTGTTGATTTTCATTTGGCCGTTTCTTGTACTAGAACATTAGGTGCTTGTGCTAAATGCCCGTGAGCGACAACACCTATGAAACAATGTGCGGAGTAGTACTAAATGATGAGAAGAAGATAGATTAAAATAATATTGTTCACTGGATTCAGATTTAAGTGGGCATATTCTCACAAGTAAGTGTTGTTTCAAATAGATCAGTATCTATATTCAACTCCACGGAAAAAAGATTTGTGGGGAGTTTAAGTTAATGATTAAAAATCAAAGGGAAGGTCATGGAACAAAAATTGGAGACAATCAGAAAACAAAACAAAAAACAACCAAAATCTTTGTACAATCTTTTTTTCATGTTAAACCTAGGAAGTCCAAATTAAAAAAATGTTAAAAAAGGAGCAGTTTGATGTTTATACAAAATTCAGATTTTCCTCGTTATTAAGGAATGAAAATAGGAAGTTCAAAATTAAAAAGCAAGAAGTTCAAATTTTGACAGATAGAAGAGTTCAAAAATCATTAAATGGATTTTCGCCATTTCTAAATTTAAAAACTCTAGAAGTTCAATTTTAAAAATGGACCGGTTCCATATTTATGACAAAACTTGTGCTTTTCCACTACTAAAAGAAATAAACCAAGAAGTCCGAATTACAAAAATAGTGCAGTTCAATATTTATTAAAAACTCAGATTTTCCTTGTTACTAAAGACATAATATCAAGAGGTTCAAATTAAAATCAGGGAGTAGTTCAATGTATACGGAAAACACAAAATCTTTCCGTTTCTAAAAAAAATAGAAGTACGAAGTTCAATTTTAAGAAAAAAATTGATGCTTATTTAAAAATCATATTTTATCTAAGAATAAACCAAGAATTTCATATTAAAATAAGGAGTTGTGCGATCTTCATATAGCATGTAGAAAACAAAAGCATCACCTACAAAATAATATTAATTCTTGAAGTTCAAATTTAGTAAATTGAAGAGTTCATAGAAATTGTTATGGGTGTACACACAAAATTCCCTAAAGAAGTTCAAATAAAAATAGTGCTTCAAAAATCTTTATAAACACAAATTTTCCCCATTTGTAAAAAAATCAAAGAAGTTGAAATTAAAAAGAGGAGCATTTGAAAAGAGTTTATAAAAAATGATTTTCCCCATTCTTACAAAACTAAAAGTTCAAATTAAAATAACAGTGCGGTTTGAATTAAAAAGCATGTGAAAAACAGAGTAAAGTTCAAGTAGACATGTCGAGAAGTTCAAGTTCTTCATGCGGTGCATTTTTGAAAAATCTGTTTTGCGATAAAGGCAGAATGCATGATCTCGATGTTTTGAAAGTTATTTGAAAACGGCTAGGAATCAGAGGAAACCATCTACATGAAAAGGTTTTGCATTTTCCGTATCTTTTCAACGGAATATTATTTGCCCCATTTCGATAAAGTTTGTAGACATTACAGCCAAAAATGTTTTTAGCCAAAAATTTCGTAAGGAATTGGGAGAAACAATATATACCAAAACGTTTTGCGTTTCCACAAGCTTTCCAACGCCATATCATTTGCTGCATTCGGACATACGGTTAAAAAATTAACTCGAAAATACAAACTCGGTGGAATTTGTACCATTTTCTCAATTACTTTTAAACCGTTCAAAATTATAAAAAAAATCAACATGAAAAAGTAGCGCATTTTCATAAGCTTTTCAAGGCCATATCATTTACCTCAATTAGATTAGCCGTTTAGAAATGGCGTCAAAAATACGAACTCGGCTATTCAGTTTACAAAATTCTATGATTTTTCAAATTTCCCTTTAACCATATGGAATTAGACAAAACATTCGACATGTGGAAGGAGCGGATTTGCAGCAGCTTTCCAACGCCATATTATTTACCTCATTCCGATATACGGTTTAGAAATTGGATCAAAAATACGGTTCATGTTTTTTGTATGAAGAGAAAACAGATTTCAAAACTTCTCTAAAATGGCTTACATTTTGCCAAAAAATTAACTTGGTTCATGATACTCGTGTCCATAGCTTTCCAAAAGTATATCGTAAGCCCCATTAGGGATGCGGAAGTTCAACCTAGCACTGGGGGAAGTTTAGGTCGAACAACTCAGGCAGTAAAATTGCAACAGACACATGTTCATCACGACCCGAGAGCAAAAACCGCCAACGAGCGAGATTCCTATTTAAAATGGGCATTTAGTTGATGAAAACTGTTTTAGATAACACTTACATCACATAGAACACGACTGACCAGAAAAATTCGCGCGGGGAGACATGGTTGCGAAGATAGCCCAAAGGTCGGGTTCCTATAGAGGGAAATTCACGTTGTGTAACTCAGGAAGTTCAGGATTTTTCTCGTTACTAAAATAAAAAAACCACGAAGTCCAAATTAAAAAGATGGAGAAGGTCGATGATTATAGAAAACTCAGTTTTTCCTCGTTACTAAAGAATGCAAACAAGAAATTCAAAAATGAAATAACAAGAACTTTAATTTTTAAAATAAAGTGCTTCAAAATTTCATAAAAAAGATTAAGAAAAAAACCAGGAAGTCCATATTAAAAAAATGGAGAAGTTCGATGATTATAGAAAACTCAGATTTTCCTCGTTATTAAAGAATGGAAGCAAGAAGTTCAAAAATAAAATAACAAGAAGTTCAACTTTTCAAAATAGAGCGCTTTAAAATTCATAAAAAAGGATTAAATTCAGATTAAAATTCATAAAAAAATCATATATTCTCACGTAACCAAGAGAAATTCAGATTGATAACTGCCAGAAGTTCATGTACTACACGGTGTGCATTTTGTATTAAAAAGAATTAAAAAAGCAAAGACTAAAATTTTTGTTGTTATAAGTTCAAGTCATGGGTCAGAGAAAGTTAAAAATTATTGTGAGAGAGGTTTGTACAAAAAAATATCATTTGTGTATGACTGACGAATGGATGGGAAAAGTACAAACGAAAATACATCACAGAAGTTCAACGTGAAAACAGCAAGAAGTTCAACTACTACACTGAATGAATTTCAGATGAAAAATGATCAACATGGCAAAGTTGCATGTTTACAGCAGCTTTCCATCTGGATATCACTTGCTCAATTCCGGTCAGTGGATGGAGACCTGCAAGAAAAAAACACGTGAAAAACATAGTGAAGTTCAGGTAGACATGCCAAGAAGTTCAAGTTCTTCACGCGGTGCATTTTCAGAGAATCTGTTTTGCAACAAAGGTAGAACGCATGATCTCGCCATTTTCAAAATTACTTGAAAACGGCTAGGAATGAGAGAAAACCGTCAACATGAAAAAAAATCGCATTTTCTGTAGCTTTTCAGTGGTATATTATTGGCCCCATTCTGATAAAGTTTGTACAAATTACGGCGAAAATATGTTTTTAGCCATTTTCAAAATTGACTTAAACCCATATAGAATTGGGAGAAACAATATATAACAAAAAGTTTCAAATTTTTTCAAGCTTTCCAATGCCATATCATTTGCTACATTCGGGTGTATGGTTAAAAAAATAGCTCAAAAATACGAACTCGGTGAAACTTGTACCGTTTTCTAAATTACTTTTAAACCGTTCAAAATTATTAAAAAAAACTTTCAACATGTAAAAGTAGTGCATTTTCATGAGCTTTCCAATGCCATATCATTTGCCTTAATTGGAATAGCCGTTTAGAAATGACATCGAAAATACGAACTCGGCTGTTCAGTTTGCGAAATTTTATGATTTTACAAATTACTCTTTAACCATAGGGAATTAGAGAAAACTATCAACATGCGGAAGGAGTGGTTTTGCAGCAGCTTTCCAACTCCATATTATTTGCCTCATTCTGATAAACGGTTTAGAAATGCGATCGAAAATATGTTTCATGTTTTTTGTATGAAGAAAAAATGGTTTACAAAACTGCTCTTAAACCGCTTACATTTTGCCAAAAATTTAACTTGGGTCATGATACTCGTGTCCATAGCTTTCCAATGGTATATTGCAAGCCCCATTTGGACACTTTTCAGCTGAAGTTCAACCTAGCACTCGGGGAAGATCAGGTTGTGTAACTCAGGAAGTTCAGGTTGTGATCAGAATATTATTCTGATCCCGTGATCAGAATAGTGTTTATGTATATATGGTCAAACTTCCCCTTTCTCTTCCCGACAAAGATGGATTGTGTGTCGACCCACAAATGTGTGCTTGTGGCACGAGAAGGGTCAGACCACATACGAACCACATGTGGGTGGCCCTACTATATGTATGAAAAGGGTGTGGTGTGTGATATTTAACTACCATTCATAGCTTTTGATGTGGCACGTGTGCCTCGCAAATTAACCGGACATCCCTGACCCCATGGAGGTTGCAGGTAGCGCAAAGTAGCCCCCCCCCCGCCACACACACACAGACACACAAACATCGGGGGGAGGGCATCTTACCAAGACGTACTGTAACACGGACCAAGCAGAATCCAACTTGGTCGTACAACCTCTCCCCGCTCGTTGTTGGTCAAAGTGATGGACATCCACACGGCCCCGTAAAATTGGCTAGCTTGTCTCCGATAACCTCGCGAGGGAGTATTGTATGAAGACAAACCCATTATGTGCATGTGGCCCAAGTATGTATATGGAAGTGGTGTGTGTGGTGTTTGAATACCCAATGCGCAAATTTGATGTGGCGCCATGCTTTGGAAACCGTAAAATCCCCACACCGAGCGAGGGTTCACGATGTGTAGCATGCGTTCAAACTTAATTAGGCTTGGAATGGGTCGACCTACTATACGCTAACTCGAAGCAAAGAAGAAGAATATATCCACCCTGGTAACCTTTCTCGACGTTGGTTGAAATGATGGACGTCCACACGGGACCACGAATATATATAGGCTTGCCGCCCATAACCAAGCGAGTGAGAGTGTGTCCAAAGACAACCATTACTGCATGTGTGTGTCCCGAACATATTGATGGAGTGCATGCATATGTGTTGAATACCCAACCCAATGCACACCATTGATGTGGTGCATGCGTTGAAAATCGCAGAGGTCCCCACAAAGAGCAAGAGGTCATTCATGATGTGTCGTGTGATCCCCCCCTTCGGTCCAGCGGGATGGATTCATGTGTACAGATGTGCTATTATATATATGTAATCTCACATCATGATCTATATCAAGACAAAACAAAAAATAATCCCCTCCTAAGTCAAATTAGTTAACCTCTCTCGCGCTGTCGGTGAAAGTGATGGACCAAGCTGGTCACCCCCCCCCTCGACACATACTATATATACACCTAGTAACACATCCCTAAAAGAATTAATCCTCCTTGTTCATCAAACACATACCTCTCTCTCGCTGGGTCAAAGTTATGGACAACAAACTCGCGGGCCCAACACATAAGCGAAGTGTACGTCGCACGCGAGTGATCATCCTATATAGAACTACGTACCATAGTATGCATGCATGTGGCCTAAAGAACTATTTGTGTGATGTTCGAATACGTAATGCACAATTTTGATGTGGCACCACGTATATAGGAAACCGAAAAGTCCCCACAGAGAGTGTGAGGTTGATGATGTGTGGCATGTGCTATATGTACGTCCCCATTCGACGCGTGGTATATATGTACTTCTACTATATAGCACAAACCAAAAAAGAATCATTCCTTGATGATCAAATTAACCTCTCTCTTACTGGGTCAAAGTGATGGAGGACAACCTCGCATGCCCATGGATGGAACTGCCACATGGAGCGAGGTTATGACACGTATGCATGGTATTGCATGCATGGTATTGCATGATGTTTGAATACCAATATAATATGCAATTTTGATGTGGAACATGCCTTAGGAACTGAAAAGTTCCCACATGGAGCGAGGTTATGACATGTATGTATATAGAATATTGTCGTGGGATATCCACGGCCACCTATGGGACCAGGAGGCCCCTTGCTGGTTTGGCAAGGGGACGTCGCATTGCATGAAGAGCAGACCAGCGCACGGCAGCACGGCAGAGAGCACACAAGCGATTTACCCAGGTTCAGGCCGCCGCGAGGCATAAGACCCTACTCCTGCTTTGGTGGATTGATGGTGGAATGAGGATGGTGGAATGCAGTACACTTGCCCGACAGGGGTTGCCGTAGGGCTGTAGTGAGTACGCACATATGGTAGTATGGGTTCGTCAACTTTCTAACCTTCTAACCCCTCCTACGGGTGCCATGGGCCTCCTTTTATAGTTTCAGGGGTTGCGACAATGGCAAAGTAGTCATTATCCACCGATATGATAGCAAATAGTGCTATCATACCTAACTCTGTAGGCTGACAGGGTGCATTAAATGCACCACTTAGTGTCACAACACTAGTTGCATGGCTATCTTGCCAGCTCCGCGCTTGTTCTCTTGACACATCACAGGACGGGTGTCATCTGTGGGTTTCTTCTATAGGAAATGGTTGCCATGTGGCGAATGGCTGCCACTTAATCACCTTACACCTCGACACTGCACTCATTGACGATGTGGGTCGTGCTTGAGTGGTTGGTGGGGTGGTTATGCCCCCGCGAGCCCCGGCAGACCTTGCCGGTGTGCTTGGGTTGCCTGCTTCTGGTGGTGGCCTCGCCAAGCGCTTCTCTTGCCGATATCTTGCTCCTCTGGCCTAATCTTGGACTCTCTGAACTGCATGTTGGTTCATCAAATCTTTTGGTCCTTCAATCTCTCAGTTAAGTTGGTGCCTCAATCTCGTTCTTGTGCCTGTGCACAGTCTGCCAACGGACCAAGGGTTTGTTGCACCGACGGAAGCCCCCGGGCCTACCCCGAATGCGCTGCTCAGCGTTGTCGGGCTAGGGCCTAATAAGTGCACAGGCAGGGTTGCTGAAGGGGTTGGCCCCTTGAGGTTTCAATTTCTGCTTCATTAGCCTTGATTTCGGGCCAGTTTCCGGTTTCCCCGCGCGTGGTGTAAAGCCAATAGTGGTGGGGCTGCTCTAGTGATGGCCCGTGAATGACTTCAACGCACAAGGTAGAAACTGCCAATTTACTCTTCCCATGGCGCGCCCTTATCCTTGGCCACGTATGATGCATGCATCGCGCGGGGTATGTAACGGAGGCGCGTGGCATGGGGGAGCATCTTGGAGAGGGTCCGCCTACCTTGAATTGGTGGAGGAGGGCGGTGGACACCCGTTGATGGAGCGGCTGCCCTTCCCCGCCCGACCTATAAAAGGGAGGGGCCGGAGGAGAGAAGAGGCATCCATATTTGCGTTCCCCCTCTTCTTCTCATGTTCTCTGCTTCCGCTGGTGATGTCGAAGAGAAGAGCCTGGGGCCAGCCCCCAGGCTCCTGCTTGGGATCTCCCTTGAGTCTGAGAGAAAGGTTCGGGCGGTGCAGCACCGACGTCGGGCGTGGCAACCCCAGCGTGCTTGCCGCCGGGTCGCCCATGGCCTTGACTTCAGTGGGAGGGGACGCGACGAGCACCATTTCGCAGCTCGAGATGGGCACGACGCGTGGTAGTCGATCGCTCCCCACTTTTCTTCATTTTGCGACCTCAGAGAGGAGCCGTAGGAGAGATTCGCCGCTAACGGGGCGAATCTGGCCCCTCCTGGGCACGGTTTCCTCGTTGGACAGGAAGGCTCCTTTCTTTCTCACACATCTTCAGGACGTGCGGTGACTTCCAACATTAGGGCTCCCGGGGACGACCATGCTCTCTGTGGAAGGGCTTAGAGAGCATGGTGCCTGGCGTGGCGGCCGCGCCGAGGTCTTCAGGTGGTAGTGATGCGGACGGCAACGGCAACCCACGATGCGTCAAGAACGGGGATGACCGTTCCGATGAGTCGTGTTTGCTGGCCACTCTGTGCCTCCCATTTGGTCCTCTGGCAGCGTCACCATCCACGCCTACCCTCCGATTTCTTCCTCCCTGCTGGGGAGCGGCTCCGTCCTGATCCTGGGGAGGCGCCGAATCCCAGCTATGCACGCGACCTCTTCCTGTAGGAGATGGACAGGGGCAAAGGTGTAACGGGGAACTTGTCTTTTTTCAATCTTAAACTTGTAGGCAATCACCAAATTTTAATTCAAATAATGTAATCCTTCGAGTCCATCTTTGTGTTCTGTAATGCTTGTACTTGTATTAGCATATGAATGAAAAAGATGAACCTTGCCGGGAACCCGTGCATGTGTATGTCCATGCAGAGGTGGAGCGCCTCTTTAATGAAAATAAACGAGTTTTCCCCGGCAGGATATCCTTTCGGCACCCTCTTTGTCTGCCGGAGAGCTGCGTCTGCCGGGGAACAGACAGAGGGGCCAGCCCCTCGCCAACTACTTTTTACTAAAGGCCACAGCAACCATCCTGACCGAAGCATCGTTCGAGTCATGGATGGGAGCACCTAAGTTTCAAAAGAGACCATGCAAAGTTATAGCTTTACAGAACACTAATGGACAAGAGGTAAAACTTATCTGTTTGTCGGGGATCGCTGTGTCGTGCAATCTTCTCATCCCTTGTCGCAGCCAAGTTCACGGCAGGAACCTGCAACTTCATGTAGATGAGAATGAATGCAGGATGCGATCCTATCTATATGCATATGCAAATGCTTATGTAGTGATCCTGGTGTGCTCATGCATGCATGCAATCTTAGTTGGGGGCCCCTTATAGCACTTCTATATTTTCTCTTGCACGGGGTCATCGCCCCGGCTTTGTACAAGGGGTTACATGCAGCTGTGGCAAGGCGTATACAAAAGGGTGGCTACCGGGAAGTTCCCGATAGCCTCGCGCCTTACAGGTAGTACTTGCGGAGATGCTCATTATTCCATGAGTTTTGCAACTGACTGCCATCTTCGGTCTCCAGACGGACTGCGCCGGGTCTGGTGACTTGTACCACCCGATAAGGGCCTTCCCACTTTGGTGATAGCTTGTTTGTACCCTTGGCGGACTGAACGCGCCTAAGAACAAGGTCACCTTCCTCAAAACACCGAGCATGAACCCTGCGGATGTAATAGCGACGCAGGGCTTGCTGGTAGCGTGCAGCATGCGTAGCAGCCCAGAGACGGTTCTCCTCAAGTAGTACAGCGTCGTCACGCTGGTGCTGATGTTGTGCTACTTCATCATAGGCAAGCACTCGAGGGGGCCCGTAAATGAGTTCCATGGGGATAACTGCTTCTGCCCCGTAGAACAGGGAGAAGGGAGTCTGCCCGGTAGCTTGGTTAGGTGTCGTTCTGAGGGACGAGGGAACTACCGGTAGCTCCTCGATCCACCGCCTGCCGTGCTTCTACAGCGTACCAAAAGTTCTTGTCTTGAGTCCACATAGCACTTCAGCGTTCGCCCTCTTAGCTTGTCCATTGCTCCGGGAGTGTGCCACAGAGGCAAATGAGATCTTGCATCCAAGGGTACGAACATATTGCATGAAGGCGTGGCTCGTGAATTGGGTGCCATTGTCGGTGATGATCCTTGCCGGAACTCCAAAATGAAACACCAATTCTTTCAAGAACTTGATAGCTGACTGAGCAATCACCTTTCTCACGGCAGTCACATCTGGCCACTTTGTAAACTTGTCAATGGCACGCCCAAGCCGCCGGCTATAATAGGTGGCCGCACCCCCAGTCCAGAATGGTAACCAACGTCTGGACTCTGGAGTGTATGAGGATGTCGTCGAAGCGCACCATCAGAGGGAGTGGCGACGCCGGGGCTGGTGAAGCACCCATGCAACGCGTGGAGCTGGGCATAGAGGTTTCTGTTGCCGCCGACGAGGTCCCGCGCGGGCAGCATCACGACCTTGAATTCGTCGGCGTCGTCGTGCCCCCCAGCCGGAGCCGGAGGTCAACAGCAACTCCGGCAACGACTGCGACTTCGACGGAAAGCCGGTTAGTCATCTATATACCCATTTGTGTGGTAAACATATCATGTGTTTTCTCTGATTAATCCCCCCCCCGCCCCTCTATAATTTTTCTGGAATACAAATCATATGGTTATGTTCTCTTAGTCCATGAAATCAGAGTAATTAAGATCTGTTAGATGCACGTAGTGTATTGATTGTTTGAATGTTATCCGTATAGAGTTAGTGATTAATTGTTTGTTCTGGACAAATAATGTTTGCTAATAATCCGACTAGGGTTAGCTTGCGTGCTAATAATTCGTGGCTAGATCTTGAGAATCGATTTTGAATGTCCTACATATATGTTTGTCCCTTTTTTCTTCCTGATCTTGAGAATTGATTTTGAATGTCCTACATATTATGCCATTTTTTCTTTCAGATTGGTATGTACACAGATGAGGCTCCAGCCAGCGCCAGCGCTGGATGTAGATCTTGGGCCCAGCTGTGCGGCTAGAAGCGGCCCCCTTGGACCTGAGGAACCAGTAGAATCTTCGGCGGACCGCATCAGCGATCTCTCGGACGGCATCCTTGGGGAGATCATCTCCCTTCTCCCCACCAAGGATGGTTGTCGCACACAAGTCCTCGCATCTTGGTGGTGCACTCTGTGGTGCACCGCGCCTCTTAATCTCGACTGTCGTCAGATATCTGTCGATGATGATTTTGAACTCCCCGGAGCCATCATCTCCTCCCACGAGGGCTCCGTTCAACGCATCTGCATCTTAGCATGCTACCTACTGGACATACCCTACATGGTGGCCGCCTGGCTGACATCCCGTCAATTCGATAAACTCCATCAGCTTGAGTTCTACCATGACTATGTATGTAACATACAACGAACCGATGTATCTATGCCCTCGCCACCGATGTCCATCTCGTGGTTTTCCTCCTCTCTTCACACCGCCACCTTTGCCTGGTGCCATCTAGCAGACAATCTGGTACAAATGCTTCGACTCCCACTACTAAAACAACTTGCGCTTGTGGTGGTTGATATGTCAGAGGCCGCACTGGACAGCATCACCCACTCCAGCTGCCCTGCCCTGGAGCGCTTGCTGCTTGTTTTTGGAATGAAAATTCATATCCATTGTCTCAAAATAAAGTCACCCCACCTTGTAAGCATGAGAATTTGTTTATTTGGGCATGATCTCATCATCGAAGATGCCCCTTCACTTCAAAGGTCGATCCTTGATTATGTTATAGTACCTTCGCAAATAATTGTAGTCTCTACGCCTAAACTGGAGATCTTGGGTGCAATTCGTGATCCTTTTAGATGGTTCAAGATGGTGTTTGTCTCCACAACTATTGAGGTATTGTATATTATTCACATAAACTTTTGTAATCTTCTTTTTTTCATTTGTGCGCATAAGTTAAGTATCATCTTGGAGTACACTTTTGGTACTAATATTATGTTCTATGCTCAATGAAGAGCTTGTCCATCATATCAGTGGTGGTGGGTTCTGTCAAGACCTTACATATTAGTATGTGGTGTTTTGATTTGAACATGATTATTGGCTTGCTACAATGCTTTCCATGTCTGGAGAATTTGTATATAAAGGTGGTGATTTCACGCACATTGAAAGCCCATATATAATGTACTATAATTAATCGTTCAACTATCACTCTTTCAACATAATCTTTTTTAAACATTAACTATTTTTAATCTTCATCTCTATTTAGGCACTAACACATGGACGAGAAGGTATAACCAATCTATGGTTCAAGAAGCACCAGTATTTTCTCATATCTCATGACATTCGTTTGAAGACAGTAACACTGGAAGGATATGCATCCAAAAATGCAAACACTAGCTTTGTACATTCTTCATGTTGAATGCGAGGGCACTATTGTCCGTGAGGATTAAGGTTTTTGAAAACAAATTTCTTACGTCTGCAAGTGTAGAGCAGCATAAAAAGAAGTTTCAGGTGGACCTAAGGGCTTTTGATCGTGCTCGGCTTCTATTTACAAGAGCTTGTCATCATGGACCAATAGAATTTCTGGGCCGGGATCTTGATATTATGGATAAGACCGGTCCATTTGATTGTGACTGCCGAAAACTTTGGTTGAGTTAGATGTCATTGTCATGTTCAATCTGGATTTTGTCTAAACCTGATGAGCAATTAATCCTCGTGCTTTTTTACTGTTTGTTAGCTGGATTTAGATATTGTTGCCCTTTTCAACTCGGCTTTGACCCATATTTTCTTTCATATTGGGCCAATGGCTTACCATTTCTTTAATTAAGACATAAATATTATAAGCATTCACTACATAGGGAAAAAACATCACTCTCACGAGATCATTGAGATGTTTGTTCATTACATAACCGCAAGTTCTTAGCGCCCACCAGCACCCACAAACTTATTTTCAGCTTGCACACCAAATGGGTTGTAATTCTTAATAAGAAAAGCTGCATGGTAGTGACAAATTTGGATTTATCATTTGGGACCCATGAGGAAAAAGCCTATCCAGGGTGGTGCCGACTCGACATTAACATTGAGAAACCTATTTTTAAAATTACTGTAAATCCAAAACTCGCCTCCAAATCATGAAACTTGGCATGGTGTTATGTCATAGCACCAACATGATGTGGTAAAAAATTAGTCCAATTTGGGACAAGTTTTGGTACAAACTTCTTACAAACCAGAGCTTCTCTCAAAAAGGCTCATGGTTCCGAGAGGGACCTTGTCACCTATGTGTGCGAAAGGACATACGATGTCTCTTCCTACCTTGATTTATTTTACAGAGGCAACATGCAACTATTGTAGCGTCGTCCTAAAAATATGAAATTATTCACTGTTCGTTTTGCCTTTTTATACATTATTTGAGTTTCCAAGGTATTTTGGAACGTACTTTGGTGCGTGCAAAGGTCATGTGTGTACTAGCCACATATGTAATTGGATGTTCAATCTGTGTATGGAGTACATATGTTGTTGTTCTATGTGCAATGACAGCGCACACAGACCATACAGGGGAACCTGTCGGTGATGATTTCATCAATCGCTGACAATTGTATACCACCAAGTGTTTGCCCACAACACACATGACTTATTAGCAGCAATTGTCTGTGTTATTATCAGTCCTCACACACATTTCTGATTACAGACCTGTTTGTCGCATATCACACACATCTTGTTATATTGAACCATTTTTGTTCTCTTGTCTCAAAGCAAACAGTTCATCCGAGTGAACCGCATGTCGTATATCGCACACACCTTGATCTGGCTGACCGTTTCTTTTGTGTTCCTAATCACAAACAGTTCATTCGAGTGAACCGTATGTTGTATATCGCACACACCTTCATCTAGCTGCCCGTTTTTCTTTTGTTCCTCCTCGTCGCAAACAAATAAATGAACTGAACCATATGCCCTGCATCACACATGCAACTAAAGTCTGAACCATGTATGATGCATCCGCCATCGCAAACATTTTGCACCTTTTTTGACGGATTTTTTACACCATCGTTTGCAATTATTGCATTGCACATAGTTTCGTCGAAGGGTCTCTGATCGTAGTGTCGCGTTAGCAGCATCCTGCGGTAGTGTCACTCCGGGGTTTATGGATCATAACATGTAATAGGTGAATATGACTTGCAAGATCAGATCTAGAACATAGATATAATAATGAAAACATAAATGGTTTAGATCTGAAATCATGGCACCCGGGCCCAAAGTGACAAGCATTAAGCATGCAAAGTCATAACAACATCAATCTCAGAACATAATGGATACTAAGGATCAAGCCCTAACAAAACTAACTCGATTACATGATGAATCTCATCCAACTTCTCATCAAGTGATCCTACGAAGGAATTATTCACTCCCGGTGGGGAGCATCATTGAATTGGCGATGAAGCAGGGTTGGTGATGACGAAGATCGACGATCCCCCTCTCTGGAGCCTTGAACGGACTCCGGATCTGGCCTCCCGATGAAGAATAGGAGGTGGAGGCGGCTCTGTATCGTGAAACGTGATAATTCTTCCTCTCAGATTTTTTCTCTGAATATGGGTATTTATGGAGTTGGAGATAGGGACCGCGGGGCCACTAGGTGGGCACAACCCACCTGGGCATGTGATGACCCACAAGTATATGGGATCAATAATAGTCCTTTCGATAAGTAAGAGTGTTAAACCAAACGAGGAGTAGAAGGAAATGACAAGTGGTTTTTAGCAAGGTATTCTCTACAAGCACTGAAATTATATGTAACGAGTAGTTTGATAGCAAGATAATTTGTAACGAGCAAGTAACGATAACGGTAACAAAAGGGCAGCAAGATAGCCCAATCCTTTTGAGGCAAAGGACAGGCCAAAACGGTCTCTTATGATAAGCAAAGTGTTCCTGAGGGTACACGGGAATTTCATCTAGTCACTTTCATCATGTTGGTTTGATTTATGTTGGCTACTTTGATAATTTGATATGTGGGCCGACCGGTGCTTAGGTGTTGTTCTTACTTGAACAAACCTCCTACTTATGATTAACCCCCTCGCAAGCATCCGCAACTACGAGAAAAGTATTAAGAATAAATCCTAACCATTGCATTAATCTTTTGGAACCAAATTACGGAATAGCGCATAAGCTAGGGTTTAAGCTTCTATCACTCTCGCAACCCATCATCTAATAACTACTCCACAATGCATTCCCTTAAGCCCAAATATCATGAAGTGTCATGTACTCGACATTCACATGACACCACTAAGGGAATCACAGCATACATACCTTCAAAATATCGAACACATATCAAGTTCACATGATTACTTGCAACAAGATTTCTCCCGTAACCTCAAGAACAAAAGTAACTACTCACAAATGATAATCATGCTCAAGATCAGAGGGGTATTAAATAGAATAATGGATCTGAACATATAATCTTCCACCAAATAAACCATATAGTAATCAACTACAAGATGTAATCAACACTACTAGTCACCCACAAGTACCAATCTATAGTTTCGGTACAAAGACTGAACACAAGAGATGAGCTAGGGTTTGAGAGGAGATGGTGATGTCGAAGATCTGGATGGAGATTGCCCTCCCCAAGATGGGAGAGTTGTTGGTGGTGATGATGACGATGATTTCCCCTCCGGGAGGGAAGTTCCCCCGACGAAATCGCTGCTCCGGAGGGCAAAAGTGCTCCTGCGCAAGTTCTGCCTCGAGATGGTGGCGCTTCATCCCGAAAGTCCTCTCCTTATTTTTTTCTAGGTCAAAATGACTTATATACCAGAACAGGGGCATTGGAGGTGGGCCGAGGAGGGCACAACCCACTACGGCGCGCCTGGGCATCCTGGCGCGCCCAGGTGGGTTGTGCCAACCTGGTGGGCCCTTCTGGTACTTATTTGCTCCAATATTTCTTATATATTCCATAAAAAAATCTCCATAAAGTTTCAGATCATTTGGAGTTGTGCAGTATAGGTAGCCTGACGTAGCTTTTTCAGGTCCATAATTCCAGCTGTCGGTATTGTCCCTCTTTGTGTGAACCTTGCATATTATGAGAGAATGGGCATTAGAATTACTCCAAAAGGCATTATTATGCATAAAAACAATGTAAATACCAATAGGTAAACATGATGCAAAATGGACGTATCAGCGCGCCCCTGGTGGATTGTGCCCACCAAGGGGGCCCCCTCCGGTGGTTCTTAGCTCCAATATTTTTTATATATTCCAAAATAATTCTCCAAAAAATTTCATTCCATTTCGAGAACTTTCATTTCTGCACAAAAACAACACCATGGTAGTTGATACGTCCATTTTGCATCATGTTTACCTACTGTTATTTATAATGCTTTTATGCATAATAATGCTTTTTGGAGTAATTATAATGCCTTTTCTCTCATAGTATGCAAGGTTCACACGAAGAGGGAGAATACCGGCAGCTGCAATTCTGGACCTGAAAAAGCTACATCAGGCCACCTATTCTGCACAACTCCAAATGAGCTGAAAACCCAGTTCATGTATAAAAATGTCCAAACGAACCCCGAAAAATTCCAAAATTAAACACAACACTCCTGTTGTTCTATCTTGACACTAGAATTTTTTTTGAAAGAAATAAGAGGCAACGGATATCGTTTTGTCCCCAAATGTGCCATGTTCCCTAACGAAACCATCACGCTTGTTGTGAGAAGCTTTGGTTTGTGAGAAGCTTATACCCAAACCTGCCCCAACTGGGACAAAAAATTTACCACGACATGTTGATGCTGCTCCATGATAGCATGCCAAGTTTCATGAATTTCATACGAGTTTCGGATTTACTAGAATTTAAAAACCAAGTATCTCAACGTTTGCGGCCGAGTGACAGTGGCAGGGTTTTGAAATTCATTCCCATTTCTTGCATGGGACCTAAGCATGCAACCAAGGACACAGATTTGATTTTTCAACCAGTTTACATGCACTGGAGCATGTGCATATAGTTCAAATTTGAATTATGCACCTTAAATGCCTACAAAACCAAGTTAATGTATAAAAATGTCCAAACGAACCCCGAAAAATTCCAAAATTAAACACAACACTCATGTTGTTCTATGTTGAGACTTGAAATTTTTTGAAAGCAATAAGAGGCAATAGATATCGTTTCGTCCCCAAAGGTGGCACGTTCCCTACCGAAACCATCACACTTGTTGTGAGAAGCTCTGGTTTGTGAGAAGCTTACACCCAAACCTGCCCCAAATGGGACAAAAAATTTACCACGGCATGTTGATGCTGCTCCATGATAGCATGCCAAGTTTCATGAATTTCAGACAAGTTTTGGATTTACTAGAATTTAAAAACCAAGTGTCTCAATGTTTGCGGCCGAGTGACGGTGGCAAGGTGTTTGAAATTCATTCCCACTTCTTGCGTGGGACCTAAGCATGCACCAAAGGACACAAATTTGATTTTTCAACCAATTTATATGCACTAGAGCATGTGCATGTAGTTCAAATTTTTATTATGCACCTGAAATGCGTGGAAAACCACGTTAATTTATAAAAATGTCCAAACGAACCCCAAAAAAATCCATAATTAAACACAACACTCCTCTTGCTCTATGTTGACAATAGAAAATTTTTGAAAGCAATAAGAGGCAATGGATATCGTTTCGTCCCCAAAGGTGGCACATTCCCTATCAAAACCATCACGCTTGTTGTGAGAAGCTCTGGTTTGTGAGAAGCTTATACACAAATGTGCCCCAAATGGGACAAAATATTTACCACGGCATGCTGATGCCGCTCCATGATAGCATGCCAAGTTTCATGAATTTCAGATGAGTTTGGGATTTACTAGAATTTTAAGACCAAATATCTCAATGTTTGCGGCCGAGTGATGGCGGCAGGGTGTTTGAAATTCATTCCCATTTCTTGTATGGGACCTAAGCATGCACCGAAAGACACAAATTTGTTTTTTCAACCAATTTATATGCACTAGAGCATGTGCATGTAGTTAAAATTTGAATTATCCACCCGAAATGCCTGGAAAACCTAGTTAATGTATAAAGATGTCCAAACGAACCCCGAAAAAATCCAAATTAAAACAACACTCTTGTTGTTCTATCTTGACACTAGAAAATTTTTGAAAGAAATAAGAAGCAACGGATATCATTTCGTCCCCAAAGGTGGCAAGTTCCCTACCGAAACCATCACGCTTGTTGTGAGAAGCTCAGGTTTGGGAGAAGCTTATACCCAAACCTGCCCCAAATGGGATAAAAAATTTACCACTGCATGTTGATGCCGCTCCATGATTGCATGCCAAGTTTCATGAATTTTAGACGAGTTTTGGATTTACTAGAATTTTAAAACCAAGTATCTCAATGTTTGCGGCCGAGTGACGGGGCAGGGTGTTTGAAATTCATTCCCATTTCTTGCATGGGACCTAAGCATGCACCGAAGGACACAAATTCGATTTTTCAACCAATTTATATGCACTGGAGCATGTGCATGTAGTTCAAATTTGAATTATGCACATAAAATGCCTGGAAACCCCAGTTAATGTATAAAAATGTCCAAATGAACCCCGAAAAATTCCAAAATTAAACACAACACTCCTGTTGTTCTATGTTGACACTAGAAAAATTTTGAAAGCAATAAGAGGCAACAGATATCGTTTCGTCCCCAAAGGTGGCATGTTCCTTACTGAAACCATCACGCTTATTGTGAGAAGCTCTGGTTTGGGAGAAGCTTATACCCAAACCTGTCCCAAATGGGAAAAAAATTTACCATGGCATGTTGATGCCGCTCCATGATAGCATGCCAAGTTTCATGAATTTCAGATGAGTTTTCGATTTACTAGAATTTAAAAATCATGTATCTCAATTTTGCGGCCGAGTGACAGTGGCAGGGTGTTTGACATTCATTCCCATTTCTTGCATGGGACCTAAGCATGCACCGAAAGACACACATTTGATTTTTCAACCAATTTATATGCACTGGAGGATGTGCATGTAGTTCAAATTTGAATTATGCACACAAAATGCCTGGAAAACCTAGTTAATGTATAAAGATGTCCATACGAACCCCGAAAAAATCCAAATTAAAACAAAACTCTTGTTGTTCTATGTTGACACTAGAAAAAATTTGAAAGCAATAAGAGGCAACGGATATCATTTCGTCCCCAAAGGTGGCACGTTCCCTACCGAAACCATCACGCTTGTTGTGAGAAGCTTATACCCAAACCTACACCAAATGGGACAAAAAATTTACCACGGCTTGCTGATGCCGCTCCATGATAGCATGCCAAGTTTCATGAATTTCAGACGAGTTTTGGATTTACTAAAATTTAAAAACCAAGTATCTCAATGTTTGCGGCCGAGTGACGGTGGCAGGGTGTTTGAAATTCATTCCCATTACTTGCATGGGGCCTAAGCATGCACCAAAGGACACAAATTTGATTTTTCAACCAATTTATATGCACTGGAGCATGTGCATGTAGTTCAAATTTAAATTATGCACCTGATATGCCTGGAAAACCAAGTTCACTTATAAAGATGTCCAAACGAGCCCCGAAAAAATACAAAATTAAACACAACACTCCTCTTGCTCCATGTTGACACTAGAAAAAAAATTAATGCAATAAGAGGCAACGGATATCGTTTCGTCGTCAAAGGTGGTACATTCCCTATCGAAACCTTGTTGTGAGAAGCTCTGGTTTGTGAGAAGCTTATACACAAATGTGCCTCAAATGGGACAAAATATTTACCACAGCATGCTGATGCCGCTCCATGATAGCATGCCAAGTTTCATGAATTTCAGATGAGTTTGGGATTTACTAGAATTTTAAAACCAAGTATCTCAATGTTTGCGGCCGAGTGATGGCGGCAGGGTGTTTGAAATTCATTCCCATTTCTTGTATGGGACCTAAGCATGCACCGAAAGACACAAATTTGTTTTTTCAACCAATTTATATGCACTAGAGCATGTGCATGTAGTTAAAATTTGAATTATCCACCCGAAATGCCTGGAAAACCTAGTTAATGTATAAAGATGTCCAAACAAACCCCAAAAAATCCAAATTAAAACAACACTCTTGTTGTTCTATGTTGACACTAGAAAATTTTTGAAAGCAATAAGAGGCAACGGATATCATTTCGTCCCCAAAGGTGGCACGTTCCCTACTGAAACCATCATGCTTGTTGTGAGAAGCTCTGGTTTAGGAGAAGCTTGTACCCAAACCTGCCCCAAATGGGACAAAATTTTTACCACGGCATGTTGATGCCGCTCCATGATAGCATGCCAAGTTTCATGAATTTCAGACGAGTTTTGGATTTACTAGAATTTTAAAACCAAGTATCTCAACGTTTGCGGCCGAGTGACGGGGCAGGGTGTTTGAAATTCATTCCCATTTCTTGCATGGGACCTAAGCATGCACCGAAGGACACAAATAGGATTTTTCAACCAATTTATATGCAATGGAGCATGTGCATGTAGTTGAAATTTGAATTATGCACATAAAATGCCTGGAAAACCCAGTTAATGTATAAAAATGTCCAAAAGAACCCCGAAAAATTCCAAAATTAAACAAAACACTCTTGTTGTTCTATGTTGACACTAGAAAATTTTTGAAAGCAATAAGAGGCAACATATATCGTTTCGTCCCCAAAGGTGGCATGTTCCCTACCGAAACCATCACGCTTGTTGTGAGAAGCTCTGGTTTGGGAGAAGCTTATACCCAAACCTGTCCCAAATGGCAGGGTGTTTGACATTCATTCCCATTTCTTGCATGGGACCTAAGCATGCAACCAAGGACACAGATTTGATTTTTCAACACGTTTATATGCACTGGAGCATGTGTATGTAGTTCAAATTTAAATTATGCACCTGAAATGCCTACAAAACCAGGTTAATGTGTAAAAACGTCCAAATGAACCCTGAATAATTCCAATTTTTTGACGACACACCTATAGTTACATGTTCACTATAGATAAAAGTTGTGGCAATTCAAACACCATCCTTTGTAGCTGTGACCCCATTACGTAATTCAAATCAAGACGAAAAATCAAGTAGATCGCACACAGGTTGTTATCACCAACCGTGTGAGATGCAGCACAAAATATCTTGGAGCACCGTCAGAGTGTCAAGCACACTAGCCCGCTCCTCAAATATCATTTCACTGTTCAACTGTCACCGGTGAAAGATGGGGATGTGGACCAGCTCGTGAGGGCAACTTCGGTGACCCATTCCGGCGAGAGCGCACCTGCAGCCGTCAGGCGCTTGCTAACCAGTTTCTTGAGGGCGACTGCAATCTGCATTCGGATGACCAAGGCTACCCAAATGGCCGCTGTTCCTTCTCAGGCGGCGGTCGTAGCATCTGCCTTGGGGATAGCAACTGGCGAGAGTGGCACAGCAGTTGTCCGTTCCGCAGCCGTGGCCTTAGCCTTGATGGAGGTCGCCCACCACCATGTCGAGGCCATCCACGCCCACCTCATGGCGGTCACCACACAAATCGAATGAAACTTCTCCGACAATGGTTGGAAACCCACGACCGAAGAGTTGGGAATCGCCGGGAGAGTTCAAGCAGCCGTCCGCTGCTGCGTGGCATACCTTGCCATGACAGAGCCTGCCAAAGCCCAGATCGCGGCCGCCCACGCCCATCTCCTTGCGGCCTATTCCAAAGATATGGCGGACGCGGATAGCGAGATGCTTGCTGAGTATGGTGCAATTGATGCCATGGAGCCCCTTCCCCAGGAGCCGTCGAGCGCGAGCTGGACATGGAGGCGGCGGCGGAGATTGATGAGCACCAGCCATAGTAGTAATCTTTGTTTTGTTTAATTAAGAGCGTCGGCCTTTAATTTGTTAGAGTAATGTTTAGGTCAGCTAACTCTGTTTAATTGCTGAACTTGGTCGACTAAGAAGTGTGGGTGTGCTGTAGTCTCCTTTGTGTACCCAAATTATGCAATGACGTGGATGACCACTGTAACTAGGGAAATTCGAACCAAAATTTTTGACATTCAAACTCATCACACATGGGTTAAGCTATCTGAACGTTTGTGATGTTCACATATCATACACAGTTCTGAGTAAGGGACCGTGTCTGATGACACTTTGCGCGCTAGTTTTTTGCTGAAGCGATTCAAAAATTTCGGCTTCCGCGGAAATATCTACCTCCCCGCACCCTCCGCCTTGCCGAAAGCCACATTTCCCCTGTTTACGCCTTCCTTTCCAAGTTCAAACCTTCACTCCTTGCTTGACATGTCACCTCCTCGCCGGCGACCCTCCTTCACGCTGCTCGACCTCGCCTATCCAGGCATGTAATCCACACCTGACCCCCATCCTCCTCCTCCTTCCACATCCCACATGCCCCGACTGCCGGCGTGACACCTTCCTCCCAAATCACCGACCCCTCTGAAGGAAACATGCCCTAGAGGCAATAATAAAGTTATTCTTTATTATCTTCTATCATGATACATGTTTATTATTCATGCTAGAATTGTATTAACCGGAAACATAATACATGTGTGAATACATAGACAAACAAAGTGTCACTAGTATGCCTCTACTTGACTAGCTCGTTAATCGAAGATGGTTATGTTTCCTAACCATAGACATGAGTTGTCATTTGATTAACGAGATCACATCATTAGGAGAATGATGTGATTGACATGACCCATTCCATTAGCTTAGCACCCGATCGTTTAGTATGTTGCTATTGCTTTCTTCATGACTTATACATGTTCCTATGACTATGAGATTATGCAACTCCCGTTTACCGAAGGAACACTTTGTGTGCTACCAAATGTCACAACGTAACTGGGTGATTATAAAGGTGCTCTATAGGTGTCTCCAAAGGTACATGTTGGGTTGGCGTATTTCGAGATTAGGATTTGTCGCTCTGATTGTCGGACAGGTATCTCTGGGCCCTCTCGGTAATACACATCACTTAAGGCTTGCAAGCAATGCAACTAATAAGTTAGTTGCAAGATGATGTATTACGGAACGAGTAAAGAGACTTGTCAGTAACGAGATTGAACTAGGTATTGAGATACCGACGGTCGAATCTCGGGCAAGTAACATACCGATGACAAAGGGAACAACGTATGTTGTTATGCGGTCTGACCGATAAAGATCTTCGTAGAATATGTAGGAGCCAATATGAGCATCCAGGTTCCGCTATTGTTTATTGACCGGAGACGTGTCTCGGTCATGTCTACATTGTTCTCGAACCCATAGGGTCCGCACGCTTAACTTTACGATGACAGTTTCATTATGAGTTTATATATTTTGATGTACCAAAGGTTGTTCGGAGTCCCGGATGTGATCACGGACTTGACGAGGAGTCTCGAAATGGTCAAGACATAAAGATCGATATATTGGACGACTATATTTGGACACCGGAAAGGTTCCGGGTGAGATTGGGACAATACCGGATCACCGGGAGGTCATCGGAACCCCCCGGGAGGTATATGGGCCTTATTGGGCCTTAGTGGAAAGGAGGGGAAAGGAGCAAGGGAGGCCCCCCCCCAAGACCAATCCGAATTGGGAGGGGGGCCGGCCCCCCTTTCCTTCCTCCCACCTTCCTCTTCCTTCCCTCTCCTACTCCTAATAGGAAAAAGGGGAGTCCTACTCCTGGTGGGAGTTGGACTCCCCCCCTTGGGCGCGCCACCCTCCTTGGCAGGCCCCCTCCTCCACTCCTTTATATACGGGGGCAGGGGGGCACCCCATGAACACAACAATTGATCATTGATCTCTTAGCCGTGTGCGGTGCCCCCCTCCACCATAATCCTCGATAATATTGTAGCGGTGCTTAGGCGAAGCCCTGCGACGGTATAACATCAAGATCGTCACCACGCCATCATGCTGACGGAACTCATCCCTGACACTTTGCTGGATCGGAGTCCGGGGATCGTCGTCGAGCTGAACGTGTGCAAAAACTCGGAGGTGCCGTAGTTTCGGTGCTTGATCGGTCGGGCCGTGAAGACGTACGACTACATCAACCGCGTTGTTATAACGCTTCCGCTTCCGGTCTACAAGGGTACGTAGTCAACACTCTCCCCTCTCGTTGTTCTGCATCACCATGATCTTGCGTGTGTGTAGGAAATTTTTTGAAATTACTACGTTCCCCAACAGTGGCATCCGAGCCTAGGTTTTATGTGTTGATGTTATATGCACGAGTAGAACACAAGTGAGTTGTGGGCGATACAAGTCATACTGCTTACCAGCATGTCATACTTTGGTTCGGCGGTTTTGTTGGATGAAGCGGCCCGGACCAACATTACGCGTACGCTTACGTGAGACTGGTTCTACCGACGTGCTTTGCACACAGGTGGCTGGAGGGTGTCAGTTTCTCCAACTTTAGTTGAACTGAGTGTGGCTACGCCCGGTCCTTGCGAAGGTTAAAATAGCACCAACTTGACAAACTATCATTGTGGTTTTGATGCGTAGGTAAGAACGGTTCTTGCTAAGCCCATAGCAGCCACGTAAAACTTGCAACAACAAAGTAGAGGACGTCTAACTTGTTTTTGCAGGGCATGTTGTGATGTGATATGGTCAAGACGTGATGAGATATAAGTTTTTGTATAAGATGATCATGTTTTGTTGAAGTTATCGGCAACTGGCAAAAGCCTTATGGTTATCTCTCTATTGCATAAGATGCAAGCGCCAATAATTGCTTTACTTTATCGCTATGCGATAGCAATAGTTGCAAGAGAAATAGTTGGCGAGACGACCATGTGACGACACATTGATATAGATCAAGATGATGGAGATCATGGTGTCATGCCGGTGACGATGGAAATCATGATGACGCTTTGGAGATGGAGATCAAAGGCACAAGATCATGATGGCCATATCATGTCACATATTTTGATTGCATGTGATGTTTATCTTTTATGCATCTTATTTTGCTTAGTTCGACGGTAGCTTTATAAGATGATCTCTCACTAAATTTCAAGATAAAAGTGTTCTCCCTGAGTATGCACCGTTGCCAAAGTTCGTCGTGCCCAGACACCACATGATGACCGGGTGTGATAAGCTCTACGTCCATCTACAACGGGTGCAAGCCAGTTTTGCACACGCAGAATACTCAGGTTAAACTTGACGAGCCTAGCATATGCAGATACGGCCTCGGAACACTGAGACCGAAAGGTCGAGCATGAATCATATAGTAGATATGATCAACATAGTGATGTTCACCACTGAAAACTACTCCATTTCATGTGATGATCGCTTATGGTTTAGTTGATTTGGATCATGTGATCACTTAGAAGATTAGAGGGATGTCTTTCTAAGTGGGAGTTCTTAAGTAATATGATTAATTGAACTTAAATTTATCATGAACTTAGTCCTGGTAGTATTAGCATATCTATGTTGTAGATCAATAGCTTGCATTTAGCTCCCCTGTTTTATTTTTGATATGTTCCTAGAGAAAACTAAGTTGAAAGATGTTAGTAGCAATGATGCGGGTTGGATCCGTGATCTGAGGTTTATCCTCATTGCTGCACAGAAGAATTATGTCCTTGATGCACCGCTAGGTGAAAAACCTATTGCACGAGCAGATGCAGATTTTATGAACGTTTGGCTAGCTCAATATGATGACTACTTGATAGTTTAGTGCACCATGCTTAACGGCTTAGAATCGGGACTTCAAAGACGTTTTGAACGTCATGGAACATATGAGATGTTCCAGGAGTTGAAGTTAATATTTCAAGCAAATACCCGAGTTGAGATATATGAAGTCTCCAACAAAAGTTCTATAGCTAAAAGATGGAGGAGAATAGCTCAAGCAGTGAGCATGTGTTCAGATTGTCTGGGTACCACAATCGCTTGAATCAAGTGGGAGTTAATCTTCCAGATAAAATAGTGATTGACAGAATTCTCTAGTCACCATCACCAAGTTAGTAGAACTTCGTGATGAACTATAGTATGCAGGGATGATGAAAACAATTCCCGAGCTTTTCATGACGATGAAATCGATGAAGGTAGAAATCAAGAAAGAGCATCAAGTGTTGATGATTAACAAGACCACTAGTTTCAAGAAAAGGGCAAAGGGAAGAAGGGGAACTTCAATAAGAACGTCAAGAAAGTTGCTACTCAATTGAAGAAGCCCAAGTCTATTCCTAAGCCTGAGACTAAGTGCTTCTACTGCAAAGGGACTGGTCACTGGAAGCGGAACTGCCCCAAGCATTTGGCGGATAACAAGGATGGCAAAGTGAACAAAGCTATATTTGATATACAGATTATTGATGTGTATTGTACTAGTGTTCGTAGCAACCCCTCGGTATTTGATACTGGTTCAGTTGCTAAGAGTAGTAACTCGAAACGGGAGTTGCAGAATGAACAGAGACTAGTTAAGGGTGAAGTGACGATGTGTGTTGGAAGTGGTTCCAAGATTGATGTGATCATCATCGCACACTCCCTATACTTTCGGGATTAGTGTTAAACCTAAATAAATGTTATTTGGTGTTTGCGTTGAGCATGAATATGATTTGATCATGTTTATTGCAAAACAGTTATTCATTTAAGTTAGATAATAATTGTTGTTCTGCTTACATGAATAAAACCTTTTATGGTCATACACCCAATGAAAATGGTTCGTTGGATCTTGATCGTAGTGATACACATATTCATAATATTGAAGCCAAAAGATGCAAAGTTAATAATGATAGTGCAACTTATTTGTGGCACTGCCGTTTAGGTCATATTGGTGTAAAGTGCATGAAGAAACTCCATGCTGATGGGCTTTTGGAATCACTTGATTATGAATCATTTTGATGCTTGCGAACCATGCCTCATGGGCAAGATGACTAAGACTCCGTTCTCTGGAACAATGGAGCGAGCAACTGACTTATTGGAAATAATACATACTGATGTATGCAGTCCGATGAGTGTTGACGCTCACGGCGGGTATCGTTATTTTCTGACCTTCACAGATGATTTGAGCAGATATGGGTATATCTACTTGATGAAACATAAGTTTGAAACATTTGAAAAGTTCAAAGAACTTCAGAGTGAAGTGGAAAATCATCGTGACAAGAAAATAAAGTTTCTACGATCTGATCGCAGAGACAAATATTTGAGTTACGAGTTTGGTCTTCAATTAATACAATGTGGAATAGTTTCACAAAATCGTGCCACCTGGAACACCATAGTGTAATGGTGTGTCCGAACATCGTAACCGTACTTTATTAGATATGGTGCGATCTATGATGTCTCTTACCGATTTACCACTATCGTTTTGGGGTTATGCATTAGAGACAGCTACATTCACATTAAATAGGGCACCATCTAAATCCGTTGAGATGACACCGTATGAACTATGGTTTGGCAAGAAACCTAAGTTGTCGTTTCTTAAAGTTTGAGGTTGCAATGCTTATGTGAAAAAGTTTCAACCTGATAAGCTCAAACCCAAATTAGAGAAGTGCATTTTCATAGGATACCCAAAAGAAAATGTTGGGTACACCTTCTACCACAGATCCGAAGGCAAGATATTCATTGCTGAGAATGGATCCTTTCTAGAGAAGGAGTTTCTCTTGAAAGAAGTGAGTGGGAGGAAAGTAGAACTTGATGAGATAACTGTACCTGCTCCCTTATTGGAAAGTAGTTCATCACAGAAATTTGTTCCTGTGACTACTACACCAATTAGTGAGGAAGCTAATGATGATGATCATGTAACTTCAGATAAAGTTACTACTGAACCTCGTAGGTAAACCAGAGTGAGATCCTTACCAGAGTGGTACGGTAATCTTGTTCTGGAGGTCATGTTACTTGACCATGACGAGCCTACGAACCATGAGGAAGCGATGATGAGCCCAGATTCCGCAAAATGGCTTGAGGCCATGAAATCTGAGATGAGGTCCATGTATGAGAACAAAGTATGGACTTTGATTGACTTGCCCATTGATCGGTGAGCCATTGAGATTAAATGGATCTTCAAGAGGAAGACGAACGCTGATAGTAGTGTTACTATCTACAAAGATAGAATTGTCGCAAAAAGGTTTTCGACAAGTTCAAGGTGTTGACTACGATGAGAGTTTCTCACTCATATCTATGCTTAGGTCTGTCCGAATCATGTTAGCAATTGCCGCATTTTATGAAATCTGGCAAATGGATAAACAAAACTGCATTCCTTAATAGATTTATTAAAGAAGAGTTGTATATGATGCAACCAGAAGGTTTTGTCAATCCTAAAGGTACTAACAAAATATGCAAGCTCCAGCGATCCATCTATGGACTGGTGCAAGCATCTCAGAGTTGGAATATACGCTTTGATAAGTTGATCAAAGCATATAGTTTTATACAGACTTGCGGTGAAGCCAGTATTTACAAGAAAGTGAGTGGGAGCACTACATCATTTCTGATAAGCATATGTGAATGACATATTGTTGATCGGAGATAATGTAGAATTATTCTGCAAAGCATAAAGGAATGTTTGAAAGGAGTTTTTCAAAGAAACACCTCGGTGAAGCTGCTTACATATTGAGCATCAAGATCTATAGAGATAGATCAAGACGCTTGATAAGTTTTTCAATGAGTACATACCTTGACAAGATTTTGAAGTAGTTCAAAATGGATCAGTCAAAGTAGGAGTTCTTGCCTTTGTTACAAGGTGTGAAGTTGAGTAAGACTCAAAACCCTACCACGGCAGAAGATAGAGAGAGAATGAAAGTCATTCCCTATGCCTCAGCCATAGGTTCTATAAAGTATGCCATGCTGTGTACCAGACCTATTGTATACCCTGCCCTGTGTTTGGCAAGGGAGTACAATAGTGATCTAGGAGTAGATCACTGGACATTGGTCAAAATTATCCTTAGTGGAATAAGGATATGTTTCTCGATTATGGAGGTGACAAAAGGTTCGTCGTAAAGGATTACGTCGATGCAAGTTTTGACACTGATCCAGATGACTCAAAGTCTCAATCTGGATACATATTGAAAGTGGGAGCAATTAGCTAGAGTAGCTCCGTGCAGAGCATTGTTGACATAGAAATTTGCAAAATACATACGGATCTGAATGTGGCAGACCCGTTGACTAAACTTCCCTCACAAGCAAAACATGATCACACCTTAGTACTCTTTGGGTATTAATCACATAGCGATGTGAACTAGATTATTGACTCTAGTAAACCCTTTGGGTGTTGGTAACATGACGATGTGAACTATGGGTGTTAATCACATGGTAATGTGAACTATTGATGTTAAATCACATGGATTTGTGAACTAGATTATTGACTCTAGTGCAAGTGGGAGACTGAAGGAAATATGCCCTAGAGGCAATAATAAAGTTATTATTTATTTCCTTATATCATGATAAATGTTTATTATTCATGCTAGAATTGTATTAACCAGAAACATAATACATGTGTGAATACATAGACAAACAAAGTGTCACTAGTATGCCTCTACTTGACTAGCTTGTTAATCGAAGATGGTTATGTTTCCTAACCATAGACATGAGTTGTCATTTGATTAACGAGATCACATCATTAGGAGAATGATGTGATTGACATGACCCATTCCATTAGCTTAGCACCTGATCGTTTAGTATGTTGCTATTGCTTTCTTCATGACTTATACATGTTCCTATGACTATGAGATTATGCAACTCCTGTTTACCGAAGGAACACTTTGTGTGCTACCAAACGTCAAAACGTAACTGGGTGATTATAAAGGTGCTCTACAGGTGTCTCCAAAGGTACATGTTGGGTTGGCGTATTTCGAGATTAGGATTTGTCGCTCCGATTGTCGGAGAGGTATCTCTGGGCCCTCTCGGTAATACACATCACTTAAGCCTTGCAAGCAATGCAACTAGTAAGTTAGTTGCAAGATGATGTATTACGGAACGAGTAAAGAGACTTTCCGGTGATGAGATTGAACTAGGTATTGAGATACCGACGATCGAATCTCGGGCAAGTAACATACCGATGACAAAGGGAACAACGTATGTTGTTATGCGGTCTAACCGATAAAGATCTTCATAGAATATGTAGGAGCCAATATGAGCATCTAGGTTCCGCTATTAGTTATTGACCGGAGATGTGTCTCGGTCATGTCTACATTGTTCTCGAACCCGTAGGGTCCGCACGCTTAACGTTACGATGACAGTTTCATTATGAGTTTATATATTTTGATGTACCGAAGGTTGTTTGGAGTCCCGGATGTGATCACGGACTTGACGAGGAGTCTCAAAATGGTTGAGACATAAAAGATCGATATATTGGACGACTATATTTGGACACAGGAAAGGTTCCGGGTGAGATTGGGACAATACCGGATCACCGGGAGGTTATCGGAACCCCCCGGGAGGTATATGGGCCTTATTGGGCCTTAGTGGAAAGGAGGGGAAAGGAGCAAGGGAGGGGGCGCCCCCCCCCAAGCCCAATCCGAATTGGGAGGGGGGGCGCCCCCCCTTCCTCCCTCCCTCCTTCCTCTTCCTTCCCTCTCCTACTCCTAATAGGAAAAAGGGGAGTCCTACTCCCGGTGGGAGTTGGACTCCCCCCCTTGGGCGCGCCACCCTCCTTGGCCGGCCCCCTCCTCCACTCCTTTATATACGGGGGCAGGGGCACCCCATGAACACAACAATTGATCATAGATCTCTTAGCCGTGTGCGGTGCCCCCCTCCACCATAATCCTCGATAATATTGCAGCGGTGCTTAGGCGAAGCCCTGTGACGGTAGAACATCAAGATCGTCACCACGCCGTCGTGCTGACGAAACTCATCCCCGACAGTTTGCTGGATCGGAGTCTGGGGATCGTCATCGAGCTGAACGTGTGCAAAAACTCGAAGGTGCCGTAGTTTTGGTGCTTGATCGGTCGGGCCGTGAAGACGTACGACTACATCAACCGCGTTGTTATAACGCTTCCGCTTCCGGTCTACAAGGGTACGTAGACAACACTCTCCCCTCTCGTTGCTGTGCATCACCATGATCTTGCGTGTGCGCAGGAATTTTTTTGAAATTACTACGTTCCCCAACACCCTCCACCAAATAAGCGCCGCCCTAAGCCACGGTGTGCGCAGTATAGCCAGGATCTCAAGGAGCATTTGGCAGCGAAGAAGCAAATCGCGGCCTCACGCGTGGATGAGGTCGTGATGGCTTCCATTCGTGTCGACCCCTAGATCTTGGAGGAGCACCTCGTCGTCGAGGCCACCGTCGACGCCTCGCGCGCAAAGGACGTGATGCGGTTGGCTGTTTGGTTCAATTGTGCAATGCGATGTTCAATTGCTGTGGGTGCATTCTGTTATTGTATACCATGTGAGAAATAAATCGAATTTGGCTGTACTAAATACATGAGAAACAAACACAATTGCTATATTTCCAAGTTGCTAAGCATGCTTGGTTTGGTTAACTGTCTGATTTTCTATTAGGAGTATGTTATATTGTGCAATGTGGTGCTTAGTTAACGTTTGGTTCATTTGTTGTGGTGTTTAATTGACTGTTTTGTTTGGTTCAATTCTGCAATGCGATGTTCAATTTTTGTGCGTGCATTCTGTTATTGTATACCATGTGAGGAATAAATTGAATTTGGTTGTACTAAATACATGAGAAACAAATACAATTGCTATATTTCCAAGTTGTTAAGCATGCTTGATTTGGTTAACTGTCTGATCTTCTATTAGGAGTATGTTATATTGTGCAATGTGGTGCTCAGTTGATGTTTGGTTCATTTGTTGTGGTGTTTAGTTAACTGCTTTGTTCAATTCTGCAATGCGATGTCCAATTGTCGTGGGTAGAATTTTGTATTGTTGAGCATGTAAGGAAAATCGAATTTGGCTGCACTTAATACTTGAGAAACATATACAAGTGCTATATTTCCTAGTTCTTAATCATGCTTGGTTTGGATAAATGGGTTTTCCATGTGGCTTGAATTAATCTGGTGAATATGTAATGTGCTTATTTTTCATCAATTTTACTGATAGCATGCGAACCCCTACTTAACCTGATGACTAACTACCTTATATGTGTTGCAGGGAAACAATGGGAAGCACTGAGGTTTACAATCGAGGTTAGCACATGCATGGTCCGTTGTCTAATAGCACATTATTAGGCAATTGCAGGAACCTTCCTAATATTTTGGTTTTTAACAATTTGGTCTTGCACATGTAGGTCCTGCTGTCAGAGGTTTTGACCCACTGTTCGACCCGTTTTGCATATGGGGAAATGGGTTGTCCATGAATATCAGTCAAGTCAAGAAACTCAGAAAGATTGTTAGGATAAAGAAATTAGCGACAAAGAACAATAAGATCTTTGTCTGCACAATGAAGAAGACATCAGTTCACTACAGGATGGTACTAACTATTATACCTTGCTTTTTTATTCCTTTGCCCCATTTCAAATATAGAGAAGATATTTATGCACATCCTTGTTTTCAGGCCTTTCCAAAGCAGTTCACTGATGATTACCTCTCAAACCACATGTATGGTTAGGAGGCAAGGAAGGTATTCATACAACACCCACGATTCAATATTGAAGTGTTCCTGAACAGGACGAAGGATGGATGGTCAATCATCCACATGCACTGTCCTAAAGTTACAAAGACCTTCAACATCAATGAAGGCTCAATATTCACCTTCTGCTTCAGCAGTTTTCCAGATGAGATACATATGTCTATGTACCGTCTATGATGCTAATTTTGAAAGGTTATAGATGTTGCATGTGAAACTTCGTGCTGGTGTAGTTGTGTAATGGGGTATCTGAGTGTTGAAGCTATATGATGTTGTACTCTGATGTATTTCAATTATGAAAATGAAATATATTGTGTGCTTAATATGAAATGTCAATTAGATTAATAAATCGATTATTAATAATCGGATAATTAGCCTGCTAATTGGGTTTTTCTATTGCAAATGGTTATCGAGAAAACTCCGTGTGTGATGCATTCAATAACATACACTAGGAATAAACCGTGTTAGATTAATGAACAATCACACACGACATCCTCTTGAAAACTGTTTGCGTTAGGCCACCTGGCGCAAACGTTTACCACATAAAAATTGTGTGTGATGGACAGCCTTTGCCGCACAGTTTCTTCTACGCACCGTGTGTGATGCATTCAATAACGCAAACGATAAAATTGTTAATATCGTGTGCAATGGCAACGCTATCACAAACGATTTAACGAGGAAAATTGTGTGTGATGTACCTGTGAAGGGAAATGTTTTCCTTGGACGACTGTGTGGGATGTACATCCGAATGGAAACGTTTAGCGGGGACTGACTATGTGGGATGTACTTGCGATCGGAAACAATTTCTCCTGTATGATTGTATTTTTTACCTCTACTGTACGTATTTCCGTATTTGAGCGCTCGCCGGTCCCACACGACCTCATTTTGCCGAGCGTGTGTGCCAGGAGGGAATATCCCCGACGGTTTTTGGGTCGTATGGGAAGGACTCCCCTATCACCGTCACTCACTAGGCGACGGTTCCAAATGCCGTCGCGGAAAGGGGTTAAACCCGTTTATATAGCACCTCACTGTACTAGTGCAATATTTTTTATATATTTTGAAATAATTATCCAAAAAGTTTCATACCATTCCAAGCTTTTATTTCTGCACAAAAACAACACCATGGTAGTTCTGCTGAAAATAGCGTCAGCCCAGGTTAGTTTCATTCAAATCATGCAAATTAGAGTCCAAAACAAGAGCAAAAGCGTTAGGAAAAGTAGATACGATGGAGACGTATCAATTTCTTATCCCACATGAGGTTGTTTGAACAATGGTGTCAATCAGCCAATGCAAGATAATCCAAAAAGGGCCAGCAAGCAAATGTGGCACGTTAAATCACCAATGTTGAAATTTCAGAGCCTAGCAAGCAAAAGGAGAAGAGTACTGGTGCTGAAACTATTGTGATATGCACTAAAGAATTAACAATCAAAGAGACGATTATTGTTCATAATTTGACTTATTCTAATAAGGATGTGACTCTTGTCCAGCAAGTTTCCAAGGCTAATGATCATGAAGCTAGCACAAGCAAGGCCAAGCCAAGGGATCCAAAATATACTCAGCCTAAGTGGCATCCTCCTGGTCTAACCAAGGCACAAAAAAGGAGTAGTAAAATGCATCATAAGTCTTAAAACTATTGGAGGTGTGTTAGTTTAATCCTAGAACTTTTAAACTGCACTTTTTGGTCCTAAAACTGTTGGAGGTGTGTCAGTTTAGTCCTAGAACTTCAAACCTACAGTTTTAGGTCCAACAACAATTACAGGTGTCAATTTAGTCTATAACTTAGAAACTGCAGGCCAACAATGACATGATGGCTTGAGCTCCAGTGAGGAGAGTAGATCGGTCATCTCACACTACTGGAGAAGGGCTTATAGGTGAACCCTAATGTGTGGCAGGCGAGGTGTATGCCACCCACCACAGCTATTTTGAAAACTAGTAGTGGCGGGTAGCTAAGCACACCCGCCATCACTAATGGCTTAACTGTGGCGGGTGACGCTCGCTGCTCGCCACAAGTATAACCTCTAGGGTGGGACTTGTTTACGTAACTCATCTATGATGAGTGCCGACAAGTGCCCTCCACTGGTAGAAAACCAAACAGTGGCAGGCGGCGCTTAGCAGTCGCCACAAGTTAAACTTGTCGGGTTTCCACTTTTTGCAAAACATAGCTATGGCGGGTCTTGCATGCTGCTTGCTAGTGTTAGATTAAAGAACTTGTGGCTGGAGGCCCTCCTCACCAGCCACTGCTACTAATTTTTCAAATTTCAACATGGTACTTGACGAAAATTACGTCCGTGTGGGCGGCTGGGAAAGCTACTCGGCCATGCCCGCCAAAATTCATGGCACTGAGCTGCTCAATCCCCCCACCAAATGCCATGGCGCACTGTCACGTCCCCCCGCATGCTCCGCCACTCCCAGCCCACATCCCTCTTCCCCCCATCCACCCACCACACGCGCCATCGGCCGCCCCTGCTCCTCCTCTAGGTCAGTCTCTCCACCGACCCCCTCCTCTAGTGCACCTCCGCCCGCACCAACGGACGACAGCGTCGGCCATCTCCACATACATACCCTTTCGCCGGCACGCGCGCCCCGCCCGCACCAACAACGGCTCGGCCATCTACATAGTGTTGCTCGGTTGTTGCTTGAATTCATTGCTTTTGCTATATATGTTCATTGATTTCAAATGCTTTCCATTCGTTAACTATGCTATATATGTTCGTGTTCAGGGGTTGTTGTGCTATGCTGGATGGATATGATATAATTGATTGTGATGTATGTCGATGCTCATGGTTTATTTACATGGAACCAAAAAGAGTGCCAAAGTTTTTATGAAATGCTGATTCACTTCCACTTCGTCGAATTTCTGGCATTCTATACGTCCAATTTTTAGCAAACATTATGCTTTTTTTTGATAAATGCCGATGGCCTGTGGTGAATTGGATGACGCGGTTTTGTTGTCTTCTTTTATATGGAATATGAATGAATGTGAAAGTTTTGAGGAAATGTTGATTCACTTCCATTTCATCGAATTTCTTGCATTCAATACATCCAATTGTTCGCAATGGTTATGCCAAAAAAATTGATAAGTGGCGATGGTCAGTTGGTGAATTTCATTGCAGTTTTGTTGTCTTCTTTTACAGGGAATAGAAATAAGTGCCAAAGTTTTGATGAAATGTTGATTCAATTCCATTTCGTCAATTTTCTGGCACTTAATATGTGTCTTTTTGAGCACTCATCTTGCCAAAAAATATTATTAATACGTAATTCTTTTTTTACTCATTATGGATGCAATCTTGATTTTGCAGATAAAAGCTGGTGAGACATACACGGTCTCCGAGTGAGGCTTTGACTCCCCAATAGGATGAGCCATGTTACGCTTACGAGTTGCACGAGGAAACCAATCATGCTACAGATGGAGGGGTAGATGGGATTCAGATGCTGTTGAAGAAGAACTGCCAGATGGGGAAGGATATTCCGATGATGTTGCTGAAGAGGAATTGCAAGATGGCCAACATGTGGGAGAAGAGTTGGATGGTGCTGAAGAGGAAGGAGACCTCGATGGTGCAAAAGCTGATTTGGAAAATAAGCCGCGAAAACATAGGTCACGAAATAAGGTGCGTACAGCTACTTACATAATAAAATGGATTAACAAAGAGGGGAGACCTATTAGTCCGATCAAGAATGCAACAAAATGTGGTAACATCCTAGGTGCCATCACCCTGAAGACTGTGGCATCAACGTTAGATGCTTACGGGGCCCTATAAAACAAGCAATGGTCAAACCTCCTGTTAGGAAAGATGAGAGATATTTTCAAGTTCAATGAACGAGACAATGCACTTGCAGAAATCCATGCCATGTGCGTGTTTACTAAGGCCTTGAATAGTAATAGATACCGTGCAAACAAGCTACTTGACGACTGGTATGATTTAGAGTATATCAAAAATCTATATCCTGTCACTACCAATGAGGAATGGAAGGAGTTCCTTGATTACCGAGACTCTGATGCATAGAAATAGGACAAAGAGAAGTTTGCGCAGCTCCGAGGCCAAATGGTAGAGAACCACAATCTAGGCACCCATGGTTATGAAGGGAAGCAGCCAATCCGGGATAAGCATGATGTTATGTTTTCTTCACAAAGTCAACCGACACCCTTCAGTAATATCCTGGATCCGTGTGCCAATAAATATTTTCGATCCCTATTGGTGCTTAATAAAGACACCAGACTCTACTACTTCGAAGACCCTGCGGTGGCGAAGGCTGCCAAAAGAGCGGTATGTAATTAGCCTATACAGCCACACTTTCCATCATATATATGTTTAGCATAAGTTTCTAAACAATATTAGTTTGTTCATGTGGGCAAATTTTACCCAAAACACACCAAGCTCTGAAGAGTCGCCGGATGCCCCAAGGTGGTCATCCGACCCACTTTTGTATTCCCTCGACAGGAAGAGAGAGCCCACACGAGGCCGTAAGCTCGGCGCCGGTAGTACTTTCTAGGATCTATACTATCGTCCCCAAGAAAAGGATGAGTAAGTCGGAAAAAGAAAGAAGAGACAAAGACAAAATAGATTAGTTAGTCAATGAAAGGTTAAAGGAAGTCTTACCTAATTTTCTAGCAGAGGCTCAGAAGCATGTTCAGTCAAAAGGGTCAACAATTATGCCATAAATGGTGGATACACCGCTGGACCTTGCTCCCACAAAGACCAGAAGCCCATCGGTCATTAATGTCATGCATGTTCATGGTGGTTCACAAAATCGTTGGAGGAAGAAATTCCTTGCGCTCTCCTAGCTAGAGTGAGTACTATTGGCGACTTGTTGGAGGTTGCAAAAGCTACATTCTTCACAGGAAATTTCATGCACAACAGCAAATTAAATGAGAATGTGCGGAAGGTTTCTTTGCTTAGGGTGTTCCCGGAAATCATAATTTGATTCTGCCACAAAACATTATAGAAGAGGGTGATGAACCGCAGCCCCTTTTGGAATGCTTTGTCGGTTACCTCAAGTGGCCTGCAATGCATATCATAATGGAAAAGCCATCCCCAAATAGAACACCATCTCCCACCATCCCTAGTGTTGAAGCACCATCACCATCTCCCAACATCCACGGCATTGGACTGCCACCTAGATGATGTCCTCTAGGTCTTTGCAACCCCGTATGGGCTAAGGATGTAAAGGAAGAGCACATGCTTGAAGAATAACAAAATCCTAATTATGCTGCAGATGAGGAGACGCCGCCAGCCCTTCCCGAGACTCAACCTTGCAAACAACCAAAGTTTACTCCAACAGCACTGAAGAATGTGGTGGCCCAAGAAGCAATGTCCTGTACCCCCATTTCCATCCAACTGGTGAGAAAAAGAAACACACATCTAAAGGTTGCGAAAATGAATACTAAGGGAAAAACTTCTGCCACCACACGTGCACTGGTAAAGAAGGCACCGAAGAAGTCCTTGGCATATGAACAATGTGCTGACAACCCAAATGAACCTGTCTATATCTCGGGTCGGAGAATGCTACCAGTCAAAGCATATGAGCACCTGATGCTTGAGATGAAGATTCTACATGAAAAAATTGTGAAATCAAAGCCAGCCAATAATAAGCAAGGATCCATCGTTAACCCAACACATTACACTGCAAAGGTGCCAAAGGGATATACTTTCTTTGAAAAATTCAGCGGGGACAAAATATATGTAGATTTCAAAGAGATCTTCTATATACCCAGATTCTATAGTATTGAAACTTGTCTAATGAGGCTATGGGCACTTTTTCAAGCCACTGAGGTAAGAAGCAAGAAAATTTTCAATGCCGCCATAGACGACCCTTATCTCATGAACGAGTAAAACCTAAAAATGAGGAAAGGGGCGGTGCATGAAGAGCTACCTTCTGGATTTCATGTAATGGAACAAGCTTAACATATTTCTCCTCATGTTGTACCGACCCATGTACGTCCTTCTTTGGCTTTACGCTTTCACTTTTGTAACTTTCCCTTCATATATGTTGTCACGTCTCAAAAAATTTAACTTTGTCATGATCGCGCGATATGTTTTATTCTGTTTTGCGCAGCAACCATTGGGTTCTCCTAGTGCTAAGACCGTAAAGGTGCAATTGTTACTTGCTGGATTCCACGAAGATCCCGGGAAAAGACTAGTCCCTACTGAAGGACCTTCTCGATGATTGTCTTTTTGATTGGAATACTACAGGAGGCCACATGTTTGAGAAAAACTACAAAGGAAGTGGAAAGAAAATGATTGCCTTCAAATGGAACACTCTATCTTGTATGCAACAACCACCCACTAGTCTGATCTGTGGCTTTCACACCTGCACTCAAATAAAAGAGTTCATACGGTCCGCGAAATGTTAAATCAGCATGATAAAATCCTCAAATGGGGTCAACAAGTACAAAACAATCAGCCCGAAGCTAGCTTAGTGCTCGAAGAACTACAAGTCAAGTTAGCGGCTATCATAAACAAGGAGGTCCGCTTCTCGTCCGGCCTATTCTATAATAACCCCGAAGAAGATGCGTACAACCAACAAAATAGCCTTACCTAGCGCATTGCAGTGGGCAAAACTGTAACCGTGACTAAACATATTTGGCTTGATGCACTATGTAGTTGATGACCATGTATTTTGTGTAGCTCATTTATTCTTAATGTACTTCTCGTTCTTTATTTTTAGTGATTACCACTAGTTTTATTCCTGATTTGCTCGCATTTAATTGATAATTGTCCCCTATTTGCATGAGCTAATGTTGTTGTGGTAGCATAATATACGCTACCATGGCAGCGTTTTTTAATCTAACCTAGTGATCAATTAGTGGCGGGAACAAACAAAAGCCGGCCGCTCGTACTTCACATGATACTGGCGTGCGGGGAGCCTCACCCACCATAGGTATGGCTACCCGCCACTGCTACAAGATGGACAACACTCGTGGATAGGTTGCGCCGCTTGCCACTATTAGGGACCTACTAGTGGCGAGAGGGCACCCGCCACAGATGCCCCCTTAGCAGTGGCAGGAGGTCAGTGGCGGGCTGCCCAAAGAGGCTTGCTCGTTATTGCTGGCCTTTTGTGCCCGCCACTACTTGGCATTCCTCCAGTAGTGTCAGCCTCACTTCGCAGTAGTAGAATGGTACATTGAACAATGTACAATTGCTACTCACCTGTGGCTACTGCTGGGGCTGCGTCAGTCTTGTTGTCCTTTGCGTCAGCTTCGTGGTTTCTGCACACTCCTCTACATCGTCCAACAGTAACAGCAGTTCCCCACTTATGGTCATGCTTATCCCAATCAATAACCTACACGACGATCCCTATGGGAAGGGTGTAGGGAAACGACAATGTCATGTGAGATAGAGGTGGGATTGTGCCTATTGGCTCGGGATCTCCCGGCGGCCGCGTTGAGGGAGAGGGGTATGTCATCCTCCATGCTGACTGGATCAAGGTCTCCCCATTGGCTGTGCCAAATCTCTTAGCAAGGATGCCTTGTAGCTCATGGCCATGCAGGTGTGTGTGCAGGTTGCAACAAACATTGCGCCATGGAAGTGTATGGATAACTTTTGGGGAAGTAAACACATATAAAGGCCTCATTTGAAAAAAATCACCATAGATGTTGGCCATGCAAGCTTAACAAACTTAGTTTTGGGATCCAAAATTGTAGTTTCGAAGTTATAGAACTGAACTGACACACCTCCAATATTTTTGGGACCCAAAACTATAGTTTTGATGTTATAGGACTAAAGTGACACAACTTCAATAGTTTTAGGACCAAAAACTATAGTTTCAAAGTTATAGGACAACTAAACTGACACGCCTCCAATAGTTTTAGGACCTATGATGCATTTTACTCAAAAAAGGAGATTGCTGCGCATGAGGAGCCACAAGACGGTGGAACAAGAAGCGAAGAAGCAAAGGGATAAATTGTTCGATGAAACCCATCCCATGATGCCCGCAAAACAAGTGTGGAAGCCTAAGCAAAAAGAAAACATAACAACTTCTGCATTGGTTATAGCAGCACCTACACAACCAACGAAGGATGATGAGGCCGCTATTACATCGTCCACTTCACATATTACTTCCTCTTCACTTGGAGATATTTCAGAGTCCATGGACATGCTTGAGGATGGAGATGATATTCTGGATTATGGATCTACACCAGTTCATGAAGCTATGGATATTAATATGGTGTATTACTTACCCGCTGAATTTCGTGCTATAGATGAAGAAGGGGAAGTAGCTCAGTTGGATTTTGGTCCTAAAAATGCTATATTTGAGAAGCCAAAAGAACCGGTGACACACTTGAAGCCATTGTTCCTTCAAGGTCACATTAATGGATTGTCGGTTGCTAGAATGCTTGTTGATGTTGGTGTTGTGGTGAATCTTATGCCATATCTGGTCTTCAAAAAATTGGTGCTACATGATGAAGTGTTAAGAAAGACCAACAAGGTGCTTAATGGATTTTAAGGCAAAGAGAAAACTGAAGCCAAAGGTGTAATGCATGTGGAGCTTATGGTGGGAAGCAAAACTTTGGCTACCGCATTCTTTGTCATCGAGGTGCAAGATAACTACAATGTGATATTAGGTTGCGATTGGGTTCATGCAAACTAATGTGTGCCATCTACTATGCACCAGTTTTTAATTTAGTGGGTTGATGATGAAGTGGAAGTCATTCATGCAGATAATTTGGCTTATGTTGCTTTGGCCGATGCATCATTGGATTGGAAACATCCCAATGCTACATGCTTGACGGGGCGTGACTTATCGGGATTTGTTTTTCTTAATGCTCCAACAAGTGGTTTCGTGCCTGTTTCTTTAAAGCTGGTGGTAATCGGATCCAAGGTACTATGTATTTAAATGGATTCTAACTTAGAGTGGTTACACAAGCGTCTTGTGGAATATCGGTCCAATGAGAACGATATGTATGAGTCTATAGAAGAGTTAGATGATATGGATAAATTAGGACAAGGTTTTATGTCGGTTGATCCTTTAGAGGAGATAGATATTGGAGATGGTTCAATTCCTAGGCCGAGGTTTGTAAACAAAAATTTGAGAGCTGATTATAAAGCTAAGTTAACCGAGCTATTCAAATAGTATGTTTGTTGCTTTGCATGGGAATATCATGATATGTCGGGTTTAAGTCGAGTGCTAGTAGAGCATCGGTTACCTATAAAGGCCGGTTTTAGACCATACAAGCAGTCAGCCAGAAAATTTAATCCAAAAACATATGACTAGATCAAGGAAGAGATCAATAGTTTGCTTAAAGCTAAATTTACTAGACCTAGCATGCATGCTGAGTGGATTTCTAACATTGTACTAGTGGAGAAGAAAGGCTTCGGCAAATTGAGGGTGTGCATTGATTTCAGAGATTTAAATAGAGCTACACCCAAAGATGAGTATCCCATGCCCATAGCTGATATGTTTATTAATGATGCTTCTGGACATGAGGTCATTAGCTTTCTTGATGGTCATGCAGGGTATAACCAGATTTTTATGGTTGAAGAGGACATGTCCAAAACAACTTTTCGATGCCCTAATTTCCTTGGTTTATTTGAGTGAACCCTGATGACCTTTGGATTAAAGAATGCCATCGCCACACATCAAAGGGCTATGAATTTAGTTTTTCAAGATTTACTCGGTGTTATACATGAGGTCTATATTGATGATATTGTTGTCAAATTGGATGGTTTTGAATCTCACATAGGCAATTTGCGCTTAGCTTTTGAAGGAATGAAAAAGTATGGACTAAAAATGAATCTTTTGAAATGTGCATACGGTGTGTTGATTGGCAAGTTTTTAGGTTTCACTATTCATGAAGATGGCATAGAGATTGATCCCAAAAAGATAGAAGCCATACAAAAAGCGGAGTCTCCAACATGCAAGAGAGATATGCAAAGGTTCCTTCGAAAGGTCAATTATTTGAGAAGGTTCATGGCTAATTTGTCAGGGAAGGTTGATGCATTCACTCCTATTCTTTGGTTAAATAATGATGTTGATTTTACTTGGGGGGCAAAACAGCAAGAAGCGTTTGATACAATCAAGAATTATTTGTGCACTCTTCCGGTGATGAAAGTGCCCAAGCATAGGGAGCCCTTTAAGCTTTACATTGCAGTGGAGGAAGGTGTAATTGGTGTTGTTTTGACTCTAGGAATGGAAGGAAAAGAGCATGCTATTACATATTTGAGCTGACGCTTATTGGATGCCAATATAAGGTATACATATTTTGGAAAATTATGCCTTTGTTTATATTATGCTTGCACAAAATTGAGACATTATTGAAAGTGCGTTATATCGACTAGAGGGGGGTGAATAGGCGATTTTTACAATTTTTTTGCTGAGGAATTTCAGGGTGAGGAAATTCCTAAGCAACGAACTACTTAGCAGCGGAATAAGTACTTAGATGCAAGCATAACAGAGTAGCAGCATAGTCATCATGATGAAATGAAAACAAGCACAGAGTACAAGTAGCGTAAACACAAGATACGCAGACTAAAGACAAAGTGACTGAAGAATTAGGATTGAGGAAATTGAGAAAGTCTTCAGTCAAAGTCTTCAAACAGTAACGAGGAAATGAAAGGGTTGAGGAAATAGAACCAGTAGCTTGCTGAAGACAGTGATTGGTAGACCAATTCCAACTGTTGTGACAGTCGTACGTCTGGTTGGACCAGCTAGGTATTTAAACCTGAGGACACACAGTCCCGGACACACAATCCTCACCATATTCTCCTTGATCTAAGGTCACACAGACCTCGACCAATCACTCGTGGTAAGTCTTCAGGTGACTTCCAAACCTTCATAGACTCGGTCACTCGGTGATCCACAATTTCCTCTTGGATACTCTAGACCATGACACCTAACCGTCTAGAGGATGCACAATCCTCAAAGGTAACAAGCGTCGGTTCCACACATGAACAGTCTATTCAGTGATGCTCAATCACTTTGGGTTTGTAGGTGTTTGGGTTTGGATTTTTCCTCACGTGATGATTTTCTCTCAAAGTCCTGAAGGATGGGATGCTCTCAAGGACAAGTGTCAGTTTCTCTCGAAGCAGCCAACCAGCTAGTGGTTGTAGGGGACAGCTATTTATAGCCTAGGGAGCAGCCCGACATGATAAGACATAAATGCCCTTCAATGATATGACCATTAGGTGGGTAGATATTTTGGGATAGTTTGCGCATAGCACAGCAACGGTCAGAAATTTGAGTATCAAATTCCGTAGGGCTATCATGTTTCTCACTTGTAGGCAATCTGCACTAACGAATTCCTAACTCCTCAGTCAGAGCAAATTCCTCACAGACCAGAAGATCTCCGTCTCTGTCACTAAAGAAATTGACTGAACTCTATGAGCGATAACCCACAAGTATAGGGGATCGCAACAGTTTTTGAGGGTAGAGTATTCAACCCAAATTTATAGATTCGACAGAAGGGGAGCCAAAGAATATTTGAAGGTATTAGCAGCTGAGTTGTCAATTCAACCACACCTGGAGATTAATTATCTATAGCAAAGTGATCAGTAGCAAAGTAGTTTGATAGTTTTGATAATACTGACAGCAGCAACAGTAACAGTAACAATGATAGCAGTAATTTTGTAGCAAGTGTAACAGTGATGATAGTAGTAGTAACTTAGCAGAAACAATATAAGATAAATTCGTAGGCGTTGGATCGGTGACTTGTTGGATGATATTCATCATGTGACAGTTAACCTAGGGCGATACGGCACTAGCTCCAGTTCATCGATATAATGTAGGCATGTATTCCGTAAATAGTCATACGTGCTTTATTAAAAGAACTTGCATGACATATTTTGTCCTACCCTCCCATGGCAGTGGGGTCCATATTGGAAACTAAGGGATATTAATGCCTCCTTTTAATAGAGAACTGGAACAAAGCATTAACACATAGTGAATACATGAACTCCTCAAACTACGGTAATCACAGGAAGAAGTCCCGGTTATTATCACTCCGGGGTTACGGGATCATAACACGTAGTAGGTGACTATAACTTGCAAGATCGTATCTAGAAGATGAATATAATGGTGATAACATAAACGGTTCAGATCTGAAATCATGGCACCCGCGCCCAAAGTAACAAGCATTAAGCATGGCAAACTCATAGCAACATCAATCTTAGAACATAGTGGATACTAGGGATCAAGCCCTAACAAAACTAACTCGATTACATGATGAATCTCATCCAAATCCTCACCGACCAGCGAGCCTACGAAGGAATTACTCACCCCCGGTGGGGAGCATCATGGACTTGGCGATGGAGAAGGGTTGCTGATGATGAAGAACGAAGATCCCCCTCTCCGGAGCCCCAAATGGACTCCAAATCTGCCCTCCCGAGGAAGACAGGGCTTGGCGGTAGCTCCGTCTCATGGATCATGATAATTCTTTCTCCCTAATGTTTTTCTCCGAAAATAGGATTTTATAGCATCAGAATCGGGGTCTGCGGGGCCACCAGGTGGGGACAACCCACCTGGGCATGCCAGGAGAGGGGGCGCGCCCTAGTGGGTTGTGCCCACCCAGGGGCCCCTCTCCGGTAGGTCTTGGCTCCAGAAATTCTTATATATTATATAAAAATTCCTCGCAAAGTTTTGTTCCATTCTGAGAACTTTTATTTCTGCACAAAAACAACACCATGGTAGTTCTACTGAAAATAGTGTTAGTCCGAGGTTAGTTTCATTCAAATCATGCAAATTAGAGTCCAAAACAAGAGGAAAAGCGTTAGAAAAAGTAGATACGTTTGAGACGTATCAACTTCCCCAAGCTTAAACCTTTGCTTGTCCTCAAGCAATTCAGTTGATAAACTAAAAGTGAAAAAAGGAAAAAATTTACGAACTCTTTTGCTCTTGTTTGCATAAATAAGCTTAAACAGCACCCAGGTTTTCAGCCGTCATTATAACTAACCATGTCGACAATAACTCTTAAAGATTATATTGAGTCATATCAATGACACAATCAGCTAGCGAGCAATAATAAGACATCTCAAACGGCAACACGTTGCTAAAACAACCATGATATAATATGACAATAGTGGTATCTCGCTAGCCCTTTCTGAGACCACAAAACATAAATGCAGAGCACCTCCATTGTCCAAGTAGTGATTAAACATTGTAATTAATGGTAGAAAATATCCAGTCATGATGCACCCAACATTAGCTACACACAATGCATAAATCATGATAGCCGTGCTCTCTCAGTTTCTAGCGCTTGTATAAGAAGGTGATGACACAACATAAAAGTAAATAGATAGTCCCTTCGCAGAGGGAAGCAGTGATTTGCAGAGGTGCCAGAGCTCAAGTTTTAAAGAGATAAATGATTATTTTGAGACATGCACCCTTCTCATTTACTTCACGACTATCAGTTATCAATATCTCCCATGCTAAACAGGCTAGTGGCGGTTCCCAAGCGATAAAAGGAAAGGTTTTGACTCCATTGGGAGTTTTTGTTTGATTATTCGAGCGATTAACTCTTTTTTGTATTTTGCAGTTTGGGACTGGGCAGCCCTATTACCGCCATTTTCTCGTGCGATGGCAAGTGAATAAACACTCGACCTGAGAATAACCTGCTTAGCATGGAAGATATCGACTACCTCTTGTTGTTCCATGAATGATCCAGGCACACAAAACGGATAATTTTTAGAAGTTTCTAGAGGTGGCACATGCAAATTTACTTAGGACGGCAGGGTAATACCGCATATAGGTAGATATGGTGGACACATCTGGAATAACTTTGGGTTCAGTGTTTTGATGTACAAGCAGGATCCCCACTTAGTACAGACGAAGGCTAACAATCTAGATTGAGAAGCGGCCGGCTAGAGAGCAACAACGATCATAACCATGCATTATGCATAAGTAATAGTGGAGACTAGCATGAGTATGATATGAACACCATGAACATAAATATCATAGAGGCTATGTTGGTTTTGATTCAACTACATGCATGAACATGTACCAAGTCAAGCCACTTGAACATTCAGAGGAGGATACCATATCATCATACTACATCACAATCATTTTAACGCTATGTTGATATCCAAGATAAATCATCATCAACTCCCAGCTACTTATGCATGGCATGAGAAACTATAATCCCTAATTGTCATTGCAAACATGTTTAATCATAATGGGCTGAATCATGGATACTAGGTTAAACATATTTACACAAAAAGAACAAGTCGAGTTCATAGCAGTTTCTCTCTGCCACGGCCAGTTCATCGAATATCATCATTATTGCCTTTCACTTGCACGACTGAACGATGTGAAAATAATAATAGTGCAAGAATGCCATGGACTAAGTTGGAATCTGCAAAACATTTTAATCAACAGGAGAAGACAAGGTAAAATGTGCTCTTTATTAGTCCAACAGTTATTCATCTGAGAGCCACTCAACATTTTCATCGTGGTCTTCTCCTCGGTACAACTTGAATAAAAGGAAAACAAATCCAGAGAAACACACTGAAATATTTTTGGAGTTTTTGGTTTTCTTGAACAAGCAAATAAAAGGGAAAAGAAAAAATGAGAAAAACTATTTACACGGGAAAGCTCCCAACAAGCAAAAGAAGAACAAGGAAATCTTTGGATTTTATTTTTAATACTACAACTAAGCATGCATAGAAAGTAAACTACTACAACTAATTTTTTTGGTTTTTCTAAAGTTTTTCAAACACACAAGAAGAAAGCAAGAAAAATAAATCTAAGCATGGATGATACAATGAAAAAGTGTGAACACCGACAAGATGAATAAGTGGACATGAATGTAATGTCGGTGAGAAACATGTACTCCCACAAGCTTAGGCTTTTGGCCTAACTTGGTAATCGATCAATAGTCCGGATAGTAGTTGGCATGGTAGCTCATGGAGGATCTTGGTGTGGATGCCTCGGCCTGTCGTGCTGCCTCCACTGCTACGTTGTGAGCTCGGGCCTCGCTCTCAAGAACAAAATATCTTCCTTTGTTGTGATAATCAAAAAGAGCAGGCGCGGGCAAATATGTGTGCACAACAGATGTTTGGTTAAATAGCAAATTATAAGTGAAGTTGTCAACCTTTCCCTTGAGAATCTTATGTTCTTTTAGGGTGGAAAAATCTAAATACTGCATGGGTAGGATAGGATCAAAGGGCAATGGTGCAACACCCGGCCCACGTGCTAAAACCATAGCATATATTCCACCATATAAATATCCACTGTTAGCGTTATGCTGAAGTCTGCGTGCAACAATCGCTCCAAGGTTATAATTCCTTTCACGGTGAGAGCGGTGTGGATGAGGCTCAAGCCTGGAGCACAGAGTGTACTACAGTCTTGCTTGCCAACTATACATTTCCCGTTAAATAATGCAAAGTACTAAATTGCGGGAAAATGAATGCTCTTTATTCTACCTTGTGTCACTCCTCTGTTCTGACCGTAACCAAGACTAGTCAAGAATGTTTGGTACTCAGCCTTTGACAGTTCGTCAAGCAAGCCCCAATACGAGAGTTTGCGGTGGTAAGCAAAATTCTCTAGTGATATAGTAAATGGGTTATCATAAAGCATAAACGACACCCTAGACTCACGGGGAAATAATTTAAACCCTTTAAAAAATGATTCAGTGAGAAGGTGGCGTTGTTCACACTTATCTGAAAGGTAGGGACCGAGACCGACATTGTGAACATATTGCTCAAATTCTTCTTTAATGCCCACACGTATCATATACTCATCGCAAGGCCATAAGCATGTTTTGGTGGCGGCATCTTGAGTGGAACTATCACTTGGTTCAACATATGACCGGCGAGCAGAGCTGTCACTAGAGGATGCCCCCGAGGATCGCCTCCTCGAGGAACTCCTTCCAAACAAGTTCATCATGTCCGCGTACAATTTTCTGAAAAAAAAATTGGGTGACAAAAATTTGTCAACAAAACTTTGTAAGATTGATAGCAACTACTCCTAGGGATACATAGAGGCCAAAGCAAGCATTCAAACTATTTAGAACACTAAGAATTCAACATGCAAGCTCATCTACAGCAACACCAAGAGTAGCTAATTATTCAAAATATAAACCACTAAAACAAAAACTAATTGGACAAATGGTGGAGTCACATACCAGGTAACAATCCCCCGAAACAGTTTCGGAAACGGAGCTTCGAGCAAAGAGATCGAAATCCGCGGGTTTGAGAGCAAGAACACGGGAGAGAGAGCAATGGAGATTTTTTTTTCTGGAGGTAGGTGATGATGTGGTATAAAGAGATAAGTGAGAGGGCCCGCATGGGGACCACAACCCACCAGGGCGCGCCTGGGGGTGCTGGTGCACCCAGGTGAGTTGTGCCCACCTGGTGCACCTCCCTCTGATGTTTATTGCACCAAAAATTCTCAAATATTCAGAAAAAATCGTATTAAATTTTCAGGGCATTCTGAGAACTTTTATTTTTGGGTCATTTTTTATTGCACGAGAAAATCGGAATACAAACAAAACATGGAATTTTATTTTATTTAACTAATAAAAACAGAGAATAAAAAGTGGGGACAGAAGGTAGTGTTTACTAAATTCATCAACTACATACCGTTCAGAAATGATCCATTAATAAGGTTGATCAAGTCTTATTAACAACCACTTTCGATTAGCATGAAACCGAAGAACTTTCGTAAATCACTAGGTGACCTCAATGGGGATATGCATTTCCCCAAGAATAAGCATTTCATATTTATTTTTGACAGTAGGTAGAGGTATTTGAAAACTTCCAATAGTGATTGTCAGAGATTTTTCAATAACATTAATACCAATCACTTGGAATTGTTTCTTTGGAAAGTGCACCGTTTTCTCATTACCATTAATAATATGAAAAGTGACCTTGCTTTTATTGCAATCAATAACAGCCCCTGCAGTATTCAAGAAGGCTCTACCAAGGATAATCGACATATTGTCGTCCTCGGGCATCTCAAGTATAACAAAGTCAAAATAGTAACATTAGCAACAACAACGGGCACATCCTCACAGATACCGATAGGTATGGCAGTTGATTTGTCAGCCATTTGCAAAGATATTTCAGTAGGCGTGAGTTTATTCAAATCAAGTCTTTTGTATAAATAGAAAGACATAACACTAACACCAGCTCCTAAATCACACAAAGCAGTTTTCACATAATTCTTTTTGATAGAGCATGGTATAGTTGGTATTCCCAGATCTCCAAGTTTTTTAGGGACTCCATCTTTAAAATTGTAATTAGTAAGCATAGTGGAGATTTCAGCTTCCGGTATTTTTCTCTTATTAGTGATGATGTCTTTCATATACTTTGCATAAGGAGGCATTTTCAAGATATTAGTCAAGCGAGTACGCAAAAAGAATGGCCTCAACATTTCAGCAAAGCGTTCAAATTCTTCATCATCATTCTTTTTAGTTGACTTAGCTGGAAAAGGCATAGGTTTTTGAACCCACGGTTCTCTTTCTTTACCGTGTTTTCTAGCCACAAAGTCTCTTTTATCATACCTTTTATTCTTAGCTTGTGGGTTATCAAGATCAACAGGTGGTTCTATCTCAACGTCATTGTCTGGTTCTTTATTATTTGGTTGGGTATCTTCATGAACATTAGCATTATCTTTTTCATTATCACTAGGTGAGTGTTCATTACCAGACTGGGTTTCAGCATCAGAGATAGAAACTTCAGTATCATTGTCAGGAAGGTTTTCTATTTCAGGTTCACTAGGAGCATGTAGAGTCCTATCATTCTTCTTTTTATTTTTCTTTCTAGAAGGACTAGGTGCCCTAGTGTTGGCTCTTTGTGAATCTTGTTCGATTCTTTTTGGGTGTCCCTCAGGATAAAGTGGTTCCTGAGTCATTTTACCTCCTCTAGTTGCAACTCTAACAGCAAAGTCATGCATATTATGATTCATTCAGCAAGTAATTCTCTTTGAGATTTAGCAACTTGTTCTAACTGGGTTTGAACCATAGAAGCATGCTTTCCAACACCTCTAACATCATTTGATATTCTAAATAACAAGTCACTCAAGCGAGCAATCATATCAGAATTTTATTTCAATTGTTTCATAACATTTGCATTGAAGTGATCTTGTTTTCTTATATAGTTTTCAAACTCATAAAGACATTGACTAGGATGCATATTGTGAGGATTGTCATTATCATTGAACTTCATAAGAGAATTTACCTCTACCACCTTAGGAAGTGGTGGTGTATTAAGCCCATGTATTTCTCCAATAGGAGGTAAAATTTTAACATCCTCGGCTTTAATACCTTTTTCCTTCATAGATTTCTTTGCCTCTTGCATATCTTCAGGACTGGGATATAATATACCCCTCTTCTTTGGAGTGGGTTTAGCCGGTGGTTCAGGAAGAATCCAATCATCATAATTTTTCAATATATTATTCAATAATTCTTCAGCTTGGCCAACAGTTCGTTCCCTGAAAACACAACCAGCACAACTATCTAGGAAGTCCCTAGAAGCATCGATTAGTCCATTATAAAAGATATCAAGTATTTCATTTTTCTTAACAGGATGATCAGGCAAAGCATTAAGTAATTGGCAAAGCCTCCCCCAAGCTTGTGGGAGACTATCTTCTTTAATTTGCACAAAGTTAAATATTTCATGTAAGGCAGCTTGTTTCTTATGAGCAGGAAAATATTTTTCAAAGACATAATAAATCATATCATGGGGACTACGCACACAACCAGGAGCAAGAGTATTGTACCAAGATTTAGCATCACCCTTTAACGAGAAAGCAAATAAGTTGAGAATAAAGTAATAGCGAGTTTTCTCATCATGAGTAAAAAGGGTGGCTATGTCATTCAACTTAGTAAGATGTGCCACAACAGTTCCAGTTTCATAACCATGGAAAGGATCAGATTCAACCAAAGTAATTAACTCTGGTTCGATAGAGAATTCATAATCCTTATCATTAATAAAGATAGATGAAGTAGAAAACTTAGGATCACATTTCATTCTAGCATTCAGAGATTTTTCTTTATACTTGCATAGTAATTTTCTAGATTATCTCTATCATTGCAAGCAAGAATATCTCTAGTTGTTTCTTCACTCATAACATAACCTTGTGGTACCTTAGGCAATTCATATCTAGGAAGGCTAGTTCTAGTAGGTGTTTCAGGAGATTCAGTTTCAAGCTCATCATCAGATTCAACAACATCATGTTGTATAACTCTAGCAATTTGTTTATCAAGAAATTCACCAAGTGGCACATCATCATTAACAAGCAAGGTACTAGCATCATCATAAGCATTATCCATAACATAAGTAGCGTCATCAATAACTTGCGACACATCAGAATTAATAGCATGTGGTGGTGGTGCAAGTTTACTTATAACAGAAGGTGAATATAAAGCAGAACTGGATGGCAGTTCCTTACCTCCCCTCATCTTTGAGGAAAATATCTTAGTCTTAGCATCCTTCAGATTCTTCTTAGTGATAATATGATAATAATCCCAAGTGACTCAACAAATATAGCTATGCTCCCCGGCAGCGGCGCCAGAAAAAGGTCTTGATAACCCACAAGTATAGGGGATCACAACAGTTTTCGAGGGTAGAGTATTCAACCCAAATTTACAGATTCGACAGAAGGGGAGCCAAAGAATATTTGAAGGTATTAGTAGTTGAGTTGTCAATTCAACCACACCTGGAGATTAATTATCTACAGCAAAGTGATCAGTAGCAAAGTAGTTTGATAGTTTTGATAATAGTGATAGCAGCAACGGTAACAGTAACAGTGATAGCAGTAATTTTGTAGCAGGTGTAACAGTGATGATAGCAGTAGTAACTTAGCATAAACAATATAAGATAAATTCGTAGGCATTGGATCGGTGACTTGTTGGATGATATTCATCATGTGACAGTTATAACCTAGGGCGATACGGCACTAGCTCTAGTTCATCAATATAATGTAGGCATGTATTCCGTAAATAGTCATACGTGCTTTATTAAAAGAACTTGCATGACATCTTTTGTCCTACCCTCCCGTGGCAGCAGGGTCCATATTGGAAACTAAGGGATATTAAGGCCTCCTTTTAATAGAGAACCGGAACAAAGCATTAACACATAGTGAATACATGAACTCCTCAAACTACGGTAATCACCGGAAGAAGTCCCGGTTATTGTCACTCCGGGGTTACCCGATCATAACAAGTAGTAGGTGACTATAACTTGCAAGATCATATCTAGAACATGAATATAATGGTGATAACATAAATGATTCAGATCTGAAATCATGGCACCCGGGCCCAAAGTGACAAGCATTAAGCATGGCAAAGTCATAGCAACATCAATCTAAGAACATAGTGGATACTAGGGATCAAGCCCTAAAAAAACTAACTCTATTAGATGATGAATTGCATCCAACTCCTCACCTACTAGCGAGCCTACGAAGGAATAACTCACTCCCGATGGGGAGCATCATGGAATTGGCGATGGAGAAGGGTTGGTGATGATGAAGAACGAAGATCCCCCTCTCTGGAGCCCCAAACGGACTCCAGATCTACCCTCCCGAGGAAGAACAGGGCTTGGCAGCGGCTCCGTCTCGTGGATCATGATAATTCTTTCTCCCTGATTTTTCTCCGAAAATAGGATTTTATAGATTCAGAATCAGGGTACGTGGGGCCACCAGGTGGGGACAACCCACCTGGGCACGCTAGGAGAGGGGGGCGCGCCCTGGTGGGTTGTGCCCACCCAGGGGCCCCTCTCCAGTAGGTCTTGGCTCCAGAAATTCTTATATATTATATAAAAATTCCTCGCAAAGTTTCATTCCATTCTGAGAACTTTTATTTCTGCACAAAAACAACACCACGATAGTTCTGCTGAAAACAGCGTCAGTCTGGGGTTAGTTTCATTCAAATCATGCAAATTAGAGTCCAAAACAAGAGGAAAAGCATTAGGAAAAGTAGATACGTTTGAGACGTATCAATGAGATTTTCAATGGCTTCACTCGAAAGAATTGGTAGGTGTAGGATTTTGAGATGAGCATCACTTGGAAACTTTTCCTTAGTTTTACCTCGACCCCCTTTAATAGTATGGTGTTTCCTATGACTAAAAAACAGAAAATGAAACTACGAAAACAAAAGTCTTCACGCTTCATATTCCTCGCATGAATATCAAGTCTTCACGGTCACACCAATTTCTTCACTTTCAAAGTCTTCAAGAAAAACCAAAGTCTTTAGCTGAAGACATTCATTTTTAGGGGTCAACTTTCATCGTATATATCAAACTCCTCATAGACTTATAGACTTGTGTACACTCACAAACTCATTAGTACCTTAACATATAAGTCTTAAATAGACCAAAATCACTAAGGGGCACTAGATGCACTTACAATCTCCCCCTTTTTGGTGATCGGTGACAATATAGGTTAAGTTTTCAATGAGGATAAACATATGAAGTGTAAATACTGATATTGAGGAATTTGATTGCAAGATATATAAGAACTCCCCCTGAAGATGTGCATATGTGAGGAATTTGCATTGAGTAGCAAATGCACATTGTAGAGTGGAATCATGGAGATCTCCCCCTATATCTTGTAATTCATACACACATTTAACATATGATATGAAGAATTTGAAATGCATGATGAAATATGGTGACTGATGTAATTCAGCATGCGTGCATTAACATACTTGAGGAAATAGCATGCAGAACAACAGAGAAAAGGTATCAAACCACCATAGGACTTAAGTTTACAACTCAATCCAACAAAAATTTCAGAAGAACGAGAGTTGAAACTTAAAGAAAACCGCCCATATATAGACCCGCTTGAAGACTAACCCTGATTTCTCCCCCTTTGTCATCGAATGACCAAAAGGGACGAAAAATGAGGACTAACGCCCCTGAAGAATATCATCATGAAGTCGATGGAGGAGCACCAGCGTTGTTGGGGTCGCCATTGGAGTAGGGCATGTCACGGTGTCGTTCAAATCTTCGGCTTCGTCTGTATCGCACGATGAAGAATATGATCTAGCAACCAAGTGAGGACCTTTGACCTTCTTGAATTTCTTCGAAGGTGGCTGAGACCAGTCAAAGTCCTGTTGGAAGCCCATCTGCTTAAGATCTTCATCACCGTAGAGGTGAGACAATACAACCCAAGTGCGGTCAAAAACTTCATGCAAGTAGTAGTGGTTCTTCTTCACAGTGTTTTGCGTGATTGTCAACCAAACTGACGCTTGACCCACTTGTGATTGCGACCACCTTGTGATGAAGACTGAGGAGAAGCTCACGATCAGTCATCACCCTTGGAGCAGTGGCTTGAGGAAATTGCTTTGAAGCATTTGCGGCAGTATCATGAGTGGCAGAGTCATCATTGGTGGAATAAGATGCAGCTTTGCAAAATTGTCCATCCAATGGACGAGTGCCTTCATCTATAACAGCAGCCTTGCCCTTCTCATCAGTTGAGGAAATAGTCCTTTTGAGGAATTCAATTGGCGGCAAGTAGCTGAGATGATTTTGAAAATCAGCCTTATAGTTGATTGAAGGCCTTGATCTGATGAATCTCATGATCCAGGGAGCGTAAGGCTTCAATTCAAACAGTGACAGAGCTACATTGGCCAAAGTCCTCATGAAGAAATCATGGTAGTTGATAGGAATACAATGGATGATATTGAACAGCAGATTCTTCATGATGCCAACAACTTCTTCGTCATCAGAGTTGTGGCCCTTTATTGGATTGAGGGTTTTGGTCAATATTTTGTAGATCGTCCTTGGCACATAGAGCAATTCCTTCACGAGAAATGTGGTCCTTGGAGCTTGGCCTGGCTTCAAAGGCTTCATCATAACTTGCATCAGATGGTTTGAAAGTTCAGGTTCATCATAGATGTGCCTTGCACCTTCAGTGGGAGGACTGACTGGGACGGTGTGTAGCAATTCAGAAGCCGGACCTTTATAGTGAGTGTTTTAAGTCATCCAGTCCAGCACCCATGAATTGACATCTTCAACATTTTCAGTAATGTGCAGTGTGGCAAGGAATTGAAGAATAAGTTCTTCATTCCAATCGCAGATGTCGGTGCAGAAGTTGAGCAGCCCAGCGTCATGAAGAACACTGAGGATTGGGGTGAAGCATGGTAGAGACTCCATATCCACATGAGGAATTTGCGCATGGTAAAAGATCTTGTCTTTATCAAAGAGTAGTGAGGAATAAAAGTTCATCTGGCTGGCAGTCCAAAAACGTTTGCGTAGAAGACGAGTAGAGTCATATGGATTGTAGTCAGTGAAGAAAATGCGCTCAGCAAAGAAGTCATCAGCCTTGAACTTCTGCTTCTTGGTGTGAGGATTCTGTGGCTTGGGCTGAAGATTAGCAGTTGAAGTCTTCACAGCCTCTTGAAGCACAACCTCTGGAGCCACAGGCTGAGGAATTTTAGTGGCATTGTCATTAGCAGTTGAATCTCCATGCTTGGTCTTGCTCCAGTGTTCATCCCTCTTATCCATGCCAGGCCCTTCATTTGTAGGCGAAACAAATGTATCCAATTTAGGCAGCATCATATTCTCATGAACATTATCATTTGTGCGCGAGCTCAAGTAATTGGCCCAGTATGTATAGCAGCAAGGGTTGTGGGTGTAACAATGGTATTGATGTCCTCATCATCCTCCCCTTCTTGAAATGAAGTCGTCCTCGACGGAAGCTCATCTTCCTCACCCAAATAAGGCTTCAAATATGCAATGTTAAAAGTGGGACTAACCAAAAAATCTGTAGGCAGCTCAAGTTTATATGCATTATCATTTATTTTCTCTAACACCTTAAAAGGACCATCAGCACATGGCATTAGCTTTGATTTGCGCAAATTAGGAAATCTATCCTTACGCAAATGTAACCAAACAAGATCTCCAGGTGCAAACGCAACATGTTTTCTACTGTTATCTCCATCAAGTTTATATTTAGCATTCATACGCTCAATGTTTTCCTTAGTTAACTCATGCATTTTTAAAATCAATTCAGCACGTTCTGTAGCATCAAAATTAACTTTATTCGAAGATGGAAGAGGCAACAAATCAATAGGTGCACGAGGTAGGAAACCATACACAATTTCAAAAGGGCACATCTTAGTAGTAGAATGCAATGAATGATTCTAAGAAAATTCAATATGAGTCAAGCATTCTTCCCACATTTTCTTATTATGCTTCAAAACAGCCCTAAACATAGTAGACAATGTTCTATTATCTACTTCAGTTTGTCCATCAGTTAGGGGGTGACAAGTAGTACCAAAAAGCAGTTTAGTCCCCAAATTAGCCCATAAAAATCTCCAAAAGTGGCTAAGAAATTTAGTATCACGATCTGAAATAATAGTATTTGGCACACCATGCAAGCGAATAATTTCACGAAAGAACAAATCAGCAACATTAACAGCATCATCGCTTTTATGACATGGTATAAAGTGTGCCATTTTCGAAAATCTATCCACGACAACAAATATGCTATCCCTCCCCTTCTTTGTTTGAGGTAAACCTAGAACAAAGTCCATAGATATATCCTCCCAAGGAACACAAGGTACATGCAAAGGCATATATAAACCATGAGGATTGAGTCGTGACTTAGCTTTTTGACATGTAGTGCAGCGAGCAACAAAACGCTCAGCATCTTGTCTCATCTTTGGCCAAAAGAAATGTGTAGCAAGTATATCCTCCGTCTTCTTGACGCCAAAGTGTCCCACTAATCCTCCTCCATGCGCCTCCTGCAACAACAAAAGACGAACGGAGCTAGCTGGAATGCATAGCTTGTTAGCACAAAACACAAATCCATCGTTAAGAACAAACTTGTTCCAAGTTCACCCTTCCTTACAATTCTGCAATACATCTTTAAATTCAGCATCATGCACATATTGATCTTTGATGGTCTCCAAACCAAATATTTTAAAGTCAAGTTGTGAAAGCATAGTATAACGACGAGATAATGCACCAGCAATAACATTTTCTTTACCCTTCTTGTGTTTAATGACATAAGGGAAAGTCTCAATGAATTCAACCCATTTAGCATGTCTACGGTTCAGTTTGGCTTGACTTTTAATGTGTTTCAAAGATTCATGATCAGAATGTATAACAAATTCCTTGGGCCATAAATAATGTTGCCATGTTTCTAAGGTCCGAACAAGAGCATATAATTCTTTATCATAAGCAGAATAGTTCAGACTAGGCCCACTCAATTTTTCAGAAAAGTCTGCAACAGGTTTGCCATCTTGTAGTAACACACCTCCTAATCCAATTCCACTAGCATCACATTCAAGCTCAAAAGTCTTATTAAAATCAGGAAGTTGGAATAAAGGAGCATGTATCAACTTATCTTTCAATACCGTGAAGGCTTCTTCCTGTGCGGTACCCCAAACAAAAGGCACATCCTTCTTTGTAAGCTCGTTGAGAGGTGCAGCAATGGTGCTGAAATCTCTCACAAAACGCCTATAGAAACCAGCGAGGCCAAGGAAACTCCTCACTTGTGTGACCGTTTTGGGCTGCGGCCAACTCTCAATAGCTTCAATCTTGGCTTTATCAACTTCAATTCCCTGTGAAGTAACAACATAGCCAAGAAAAGATACTCGATCGGTGCAAAAGGTGCACTTTCCAAGGTTACCAAACAAACATGCATCACGTAGAGCAATAAAAATAGCACGTAAATGTTCCAAATGTTCCTCCAAAGATTTACTATAAATCAGTATATCATCAAAATAGACTACCACAAATCATCCAATGAAAGCTCGTAAAACTTCGTTCATTAACCTCATGAAAGTACTAGGTGCATTAGTTAACCCAAAAGGCATGACTAACCACTCATATAAACCAAACTTAGTTTTAAATGCAGTTTTCCATTCATCTCCCAATTTCATACGAATTTGATGGTATCCACTATGCAAATCAACTTTGGAGAATATTGTAGATCCACTCAATTCATCAAGAGTATCATCTAGCCTAGGAATAGGATGACGATAACGAATAGTAATATTATTAATGCCTCTACAATCAACACACATACATGATGTACCATCCTTTTTTGGCACTAGAATAATAGGAACAACACAAGGACTAAGGGATTCGCGAATATAACCTTTGTCGAACAGCTCCTGGACTTGACGCATAATCTCCTTTGTCTCTTCTGGATTGGTACGGTATGGTGCACGGTTGGGTAGCGAACCATCGGGAATTAAGTCAACCTGATGCTCAATCCCTCGAATAGGTGGTAATCCCAGTGGCACGTCTTGTGGAAAGACGCCAGCGAACTCCTGCAAAATGTTAGTAACAACAGGAGGCAAAGAGGAAGGCACGTCCTCGAATGAAAATAATGCCTCTTTGCACACAAAAGCATAGCAAACAGATTTGTTGAAATCTAGATCATCAATATCAGATTTGGTGGCAAGTAAACATGCACTTTTCAATTTAATTTCAGAAGCAACATTAGATGGTTTATTATTAGGCTTCATGTGTTGCTCAAATTCTTTTGCCACAATCTGATTTTCACTCTTGTTTTTCTCCTATTTTGCTTTATTAGCTCTATTAATATCATCTTTCAAAATGGAATCCGGAGTCATAGGAAGCAAAGTAATAATTTTTTATCCTTATGAACAAGAGTATACTGATTGTTTCTACCATGGTGTACAGAATTTTTATCAAATTGCCATGGTCTACCAAGTAATAAGGAACATGCTTGCATAGGTACCACATCACAATCAACATAATCAGCATATGTAGAGATACTAAAATGCACATGAACAGTACGTGTTACATTAACCTTGTCGTTGTTGTTGAACCATTGGATGTAGTAAGGATGTGGATGTGGTCTTGTGGTGAGAGATAGCTTCTCCACCATCTCCATGCTAGCCAAGTTATTGCAGCTCCCTCCATCTATGATGACGCGAACAGAACGTTCGTTCACAACTTTCTTTGTATGGAACAAATTATGCCTCTGATTTTGCTTAGCTTGTGTGACCTGCACACTCAAAACACATTGGGAAACTAAACATTCATACCGGCCAGCGTCTTCAGGAGCCATGTATTGCGTCTCATGATCAGAATCATCTCCACCGTGTTTTTCACGTGTAATAAGAGCCGAAGTCTCCTCATCATAGTCACTAGCGGACTCATACCCACCATCCTCAGTAGCAATCGTCACACGCTGAGATTTGCATTCTCTCGCATAATGACCTCTTCCCTTACAACGACGAAAAATAATATCACTTGTGTGCCATGTTGATGCCATGGAAGAAGAAGAGCTCTGTACAGGCCCGACAGGTGTGCTCTTGGTAGATAGGGGTGGTTTTGCCTGCTTTCTTGTATCACAGCTAGAGGTGGCAGCTGATGGAGGTGCCGATGCAGTAGAGTGTGTGGAAGTAGAGGATGCACACGGTGTCCATGAGGAAGGTTGACCTGCAGAATAGTTAGTTTGTGCCAATGCCAGTAGATCTTGCACTTCACGTTCAGCTTTACAAGCAAGATGAAATAAACGAGTGATATTATTATACTCCTTATACTCTAGAATGGTCTGAATCTCTCTGTTTAATCCACCCATAAAACGTGCAACCATAGCTTCATTATCCTCAACAATACCACATCTAATCATGCCAGTTTGTAATTCCAGATAATATTCCTCTACAGAATTTTTTCCTTGTCTTAAACCCTGCAATTTTTGAAGTAATTCACGTTGATAATATGGTGGAACCCAATGAGTACGCATAGCAGTTTTCAAAGCAGCCCAAGTAGTTGGAATATTATTCGGATATAATCTACGATGTTCAGACCACCACACACAAGAAAAACTAGTGAAAGCACAAAGTGCAGCAGCAACACGTCTCTCCTCGGGATATTCTAAACATCTAGAACATTGTTCGGTTTCTAACTCCCAAGTAAGATATATATCAGGAACCTATCTACCCTCAAATGGTGGAATATTCAATTTCAGTTTAGGGAGATGGTCATGATCTCGTACCTAAGGGGAGACCTTCCATTGTGATTATTATTTGCATGTGGACGACCTGGTGGTTGTGGTGCTGGTGGTTGCACGTAGTTCTGATTTTGATCAACCTCATCCTCGTAATCTCCCGCATAATCATCCTTCTCGTCATTAGCAGCAGGAGCCACAAAAGTATCAACAGCAGCACCAACAGTTTGTCTAGGCGCAAGGGGGACACGGCTCGCTCGATGGAGGGCTGTTTCGCGACGTGGAGGTAGTCGTTGTTGTTGTTGTTGTTGTAGAGGTGCATTAGGTGCAGCCGGTGGTGGTGGTGGAAGACGCGTGAGCAATTCATTAAACTTGTTATCGAGCTTTGTTTCGAACGTCTTCTCCATGCCATCTATCTTTTCCATGGCCTCTTCAAATCTGTTTAGCACACCTTGCACCTGTCCACTCATCATTTGCTGAAATTTATCATGCAACTCCTTATTCGTCATGTTCTCCCAGTCAGTCTCGTCGGCTTGTGATCCTGCCATGGTTAGCAGCAATAGAAACACACAAGAATATGAACCTATAGACTACTAACAAGAGGTGGTGGTGGGTGTCACAAATCCATCAAGCAAATCTCAAATTCTTACCAGTTCTTACCCAGCAGCAGGCGGTGATCGGCAACCGTCGTAGTCAAAACTCTCAAAGCTTGGATAGAGTGATTACCAGGGAGAGTCAAATGCATGACATAGATGTATGTGGAGCTGGGAAGGCTTATAATATGGTAGCAAAAAGGGTCAGCAATAATCAATTCAGAGATGCAAAGTTGAATAAACGCTCAACGACGATATTGTGCTGGTCCTAGGCTAGACCGTGCTAGAAACGCGAGCCTAGAACACTAACAAAATCACGGCATTGCATGTAAACAAGGGAGGAGCACACTCTGAATTTTTTTTCTCTTTTTTGCACTTTTTTCCTCTCTTTTTTGCTCCGCAATTTTTTTTCAAAAAACTCTACGAATGGTCTAAAAACTGCCTAGCCAGAATTTTCCAAACTTAGTTTTTTTAGTTTGGAACTATTTTTCTACTGCGGGTAGCACGAAAGTTGGAGAGTCTGACTTGGTCATGACTCATACTATCGGGTGATCTGGAACTCGAAAATAAAGGAACAAATACTGGACTCGGACTAGGACTGGTGGCGGAGATGAATCTGGTGGAACTCGGACTGGTGGCGACGATGAATCTGGTGGAACTCAGACTGGTGGCAGATATATGTTGCAGGTGGACTCGGATTGGCGTGATGGCGGCGGATAGGTGGTGGCGTATATGGACTTGGATTGGCGGTGAATATGTAGTGGTGGTATATGGCAGCGGCGATGAAGTTAGCACGGTGGTGGTATACGGCAGCAGCGATGATGATGATGCGGTGGTGATATATGGCAGCGGCGACGTGACAACATGTGAACAGAACTCAAAACTCTAAAGGACTAGACGCTAAGACCAGCAACTTGACACGACGATGCAACCGCAAATTCAAAAAAGCAAATATAGAAAAGATTATGCAAAGGCTTAGATGGGTTCGGATAGGATGAACTAGCCCTAATTTTTTTTGGCTTTTTCATGGACTATAGGTATGAAGAGTAGACTCGATTGAAACTATGAAAAAACTGTAAAATCTCACCAAGCAACCTGTAAATCTAATACCACTTGATAGAGGCAAAGGTGTCCCGTCTTTCGATGAGATGGTGGCTATCGTTTTGGAGGAAGTCGACTTTGACGATCCGACTATGAACGTGCGAGGATGTCGCGCCTTAGCTATCGCTAAACCAACTCTGAGAGGTTATTGACCACGCCGGAGCACGATCAACCTGACCACGAAGGTTTGTTTCCTACAGGCAAACGAAGAACAAGCAAGAAACTAAGATTGCAGTCTGGATATTGCAAATATAAGAGGAAAGCTTTATTGATCAAAGGTGGGGTTCTGTGACGCCTTTGTCTGGTCGTTGAACACAAACAAAGTACATGAAGTTGTAGCTATGGCGAACTCTAATCTAAACAAAACCCAAAGTCTAAACGACACCCTAAGGGCTGTATATATGGAGGAAGAGAGGGGGAATTTCGTGGCCCTTGGAGGAGGGGTCCGAAACCAACCATAAATCTATTTTCCCCACACATACGGACTCTAAAAACAGCCTATACTTAAGTATTTCAAAAATACATGGGCCTGGCCCAATAATAAGGTGACGCAGCACCTAGAATGGCCTCTGGACGAAATTTATGAAGTGGCATCTTGTATATTTCGTTCAAGGCTTCATGCACTCCTTATGGTGGCTTCAAAGTCCTGAAATCATTGCTTGTAACTGTAACACCCTCGATGCGACTATATCTCCCACGTGTCGAGGCACGACTTAGAGGCATAATCGCATTGAAGGCATATGTCGCAAGTTAGGCAATCTTCACAACACCCCATGTAATATAAATCATAAAGGGGAGATAACATAGTTGGCTTACACTCGCCACGTCAATCAAGTACAAAAATAACATTACATCATCCAAACACTCATGGCCCGACTACGGCGCCAAAATAAAAGATAACCCAACATGCGACACGGTCCCGATCACCCCCAACTGGGCACCACTACTGATCATCGGGAAAGGAAACATAGTAACGTTGAGAGTCTTCGTCGAACTCCCACTTGAGCTCAAGTGCGTCTCCTGGAGCGGAATCATCAGGCCCTGCATCTGGTGTAATAGTAATCTGTGAGCCACAGGGACTCAGCAATCTCGCACCCTCGCGATCAAGACTATTTAAGGTTATAGGTATGGCAAGGTAAATATATGTGGAGCTGCAGCAAGCGACTAGCAAATATGGTGGCTAGCTTATTCGCAAAAGAGAGAGAGAAGAGGAGGCAAAGCGCGAGCGAGAAACTAGAGAACCACCTGCGCAAAAATTACTCCAACACCGTGTCCACTTCCCGGACTCCGCCGAGAAGAGGCCATCACGGTAACACACTCAGTTGATTCATTTTAATTAATTAAGGTTCAAGTTATCTACAACCGGACATTAACAAATTCCCATCTGCCCATAACCGCGGGCACGGCTTTCGAAAGTTCAAATCCCTGCAGGGGAGTCCCAACTTAGCCCATGACAAGCTCTCACGGTCAACGAAGGAATAGACCTCCTCCCAAGACATTCCGATCAGACTCGGTATCTCGGTTCTTCAAGACATTTCGACAGGTTAAAACAAGACCAGCAACACCGCCCAAATGTGCCGACAAATCCCGATAGGAGCTGCACATATCTCTTTCTCAGGGCACACTCAGATGAGCGCTCCATACAACTAAAACCAAACCTCGAGTTTCCCCGAGGGGGCGCTGCACAGGACTCTAGTTTGGACCAACACTCAGAGGAGCACTGGCCCGGGGGGGTTAAAATAAGATGACCCTCGGGCTCCGAAAACCCAAGGGAAAAAGAGGCTAGGTGGAGAATGGTAAAACCAATGTTGGGCATTGCTGGAAAAGCTTTAATCAAGGCGAACTATCAAGGGGTTCCCATTATAACCCAACCGCGTAAGGAACGCAAAATCCGGGAACATAACACCGATATGACGGAAACTAGGGCGACAACAGTGGAACAAAACACTAGGCGAGAGGCCGAGCCTTCCACCCTTTACCAAGTGTATAGATGCATTAAGATAACAAGATAATATAATGATATCCCAACAAGTAAATAAATGTTCCAACAAGGAACGGCCTTCGATCTTCCCCTGCAACTAGCAACGCTATAAGAGGGGCTGAGCAAAGTGGTAACATAGCCAATCAACGGTTTGCTAGGACAAGGTGGGTTAGAGGTTTGACATGGCAATTTGGGAGGCTTGAAAGCAAGAGGTAGGCATCATAGCATTGGCATAGCAAAAGAGCGAGCAAACTAGCATAGCAAAGATAGTAGTGATTTCGAGGGTATGATCATCTTGCCTGCACAGTTGTCAGAGTTGACTGGATCCTCGAAGGCAAACTCAACGGGCTCCTCGTTAGCGAACTCGTCTCCCGGCTCTACCCAAACAAGACAAACAAGCAACAAGGATACAATCAACCACGTGCAAGGATCAAGCAATATGATGCAATGATGATATGCTATGCGGGATGCGATGCAGGATGCCAAATGCAAGATATGACAGGAAACGCATGAACCTGGCCTCAACTTGGAAATCCAAGGGTTCCACTGGAAAGATGAGATGAAATCGCTTGAAAACGATATAAAGAACGCCGGAATCGGAGTTACGGTTTGGAAATGGCAAGCGATTCAAAATTGACACCGGTCTGCGATTTACAGCAAGAAGCCATCTAAATGCAATGAGATGAACATGCTACAACACCCAAACATGACAACAAAATACATGTCAGGGATACATTAAAGATTCTTAACAAAAGTCTAGCACTGAGCTACGGCCAATTCATCCAATAACAGGTTCAAACACGCATGGTAAAAATGCATATGGCAAATAGATCTCAGACTTAGTGAAATTAACACTTGTCTGGAATTTAAGATCAGGTAGCATACTTCGGAGCAACAAAACTACATGCTACAGGACCTGAACATGGCAAAGTAAAGCATGTCATGGAGCTACTCAAAGAGCTTAACAAAAGTCCCTTAGTGACCTTGAGCCAAAAGGGATCAGAAAATACAATTGCAAGTATGTGAACATAGCAAAAACATAAACAGTTTTCAGACTTAGTGAAAACTGGCACATGCTGAAACAGAACTCAAGTAGGCATGTTTACGAGCTCGATGCGCTCACTACGGTGCAAGTCATGATAAGCTAAGCATACATCTATCAAGAGGGCACAAAATGCAAGCTAGACATGGCAAGAACAATGGTATAGCATGCACGGATCAACTACAACATCATCGGCAAAATTGCAAACAAGTTGACAATCTGCCCAGATTCACAAAGTAGCAAAAGTAGACCTCGATTGACTCAAGCTAGGGTGCTCCATAATTGCAAACAAAGACATGGATGGATAGAGCACTACAAGATTAACAAAACATCCTTACTGATCATCCTCAAAAGAGGCACGGATCACTAGGAAACAACATGAACATATGGCATCATGAGGTAAACAGCTCAAGGACTTAGTGGAAATGCTAAGTCCCTGAAAACAGAATTAACAAGTGCACCACTTTGCAAGCTTGTACTAGTCACCACACACATCACAAAAATACATGGGTTGCACCTCTGGAAAGATGAGAAAACCCTTAACAGAACATATGTAGAGCATCAGGGCATATCATGCACACATTAATCATGGCAAAAATGACAAAAACCTAAATGGAGCAGCAGATCTGACAATAATCTCAAGTAGCCCTCTTCTAACAGCATTTCGGGCATCAAGATGAACTCAAATGAAAATGATGCAATGGAATGAAATGATGTACTCTCTGAGATGAACATTTTGATATGCTATATGCATGAATCGGAGCTACGGATGCAAAGTTATGGGGCCGAGAACAGGAGCATATGGATCTGTGATTTCGGGACTTAGACGAAAAAATCACCCCGAGATCTAGGGTTTGACCCGGCGCGGAATCCGAGGCACGGCCGGATCTCGCCGGAACAGTGCCCGCCAGCTTGGAGCTCGCCGGAGTCGATGAGGAGGACGGCGGAGGGCGGCGGGGTCGGATCCCGGCGAGAGGAGGGCGGAGCGGCGACGGCGGTGGCCGGACTTGGCGGCGGCGGTGGCTGTTGGCGAAGCGGCGGCCGGGCTGCGGCAATCCGGGCGGTGGCGGCGCCGACCGGAGAAGGAGGCGAGGCGGCGCCGGGCTGCCGCGGCCGGGGAAGACGGAGGCGCGGGCGGCGGCGCAACCGGGCGGCGGGGCTTGGCGATGCGGGCCTCGGGGGCCGGCCACGGGCTCCCGGGCCTGGCGGCGGAGGCGAACGGCGGCGCCACGTCGCACGCCCGGAGTGGCTGCGGGCGGGCGGCGCGCAGGTCGGACACGTCCGACCCGGCGTGGACGTTGTCCGGCGGCGCGAGGAGGAGCGGATCTAGGGTTTTTGGACGAGGGGATCTGGATTTTTCGGGGAGGGGATATAAATAGGCATAGGAGGAGCTAGGAGAGTCCAAATGAGGTGTGGTTTTCGGCCACGCAATCGTGATCGAACGATCTAGATGATGGAGCAGGTTTAGGTGGGTTTTGGGCCAACTTGGAGGGGTGTTGGGCTGCAACACACACGAGGCCTTTTCGGTCCCTCGGTTAACCGTTGGAGTATCAAACGAAGTCCAAATGATATGAAACTTGACAGGCGGTCTACCGGTAGTAAACCAAGGCCGCTTGGCAAGTCTCGGTCCAATCCGAAAATGTTTAATACCCACACACGAAAGAAAGCTAGAAATGACAACCGGAGGAGAACGAAGCGCCGGAATGCAAAACGGACAACGGGGAAAATGCTCGAATGCATGAGATGAACACGTATGCAAATGCAATGCACATGATGACATGATATGAGATGCATGACAACCACAACAACACACGGAGACAAAAGCCCGAACCCGAGGAAATAAATTAACTTAACGCCGGAAACGGCAAGAGTTGGAGTACAAATTGGGAAAGTTACATCCGGGGTGTTACAACACTCCACCACTACGAAAGGATCTCGTCCCGAGATCTAGGACTGAAAGAACGCCGGGTACTCAGAACGGAGGTGATCCTCGCGTTCCCAGGTAGCTTCACGGACGGAATGGTGTGACCACTTGACTTTGAGAAATTTGATTGACTTGTTGCGAGTCTTGCGTTCAGTCTATTCAAGAATAGCAATTGGGTGCTCACGATAAGAGAGATCTTCTTGGAGCTCAATGTCCTCAAAGTTGACAGTGCGATCAGGCGTCTTGAAGCACTTTCGGAGCTGAGAGACATGGAACACATCATGAACATTTGCAAAGTTTGAAGGAAGCTCGAGTTGATAGGCGAGGTCGCCTCTCTTACTGACGATCTTGAAAGGTCCCACATATCTGGGGGCAAGCTTCCCTTTGATACCGAAGCGACGAGTACCTTTCATAGGAGAGACGCGGAGGTAAACATGATCACCGATCTCGAAAGCCAAATCACGGTGTTTACTGTCATAGTAGCTCTTCTGGCGGGATTGGGCTGCTTTGAGGTTATCACGAATGACTTTGCACATTTCCTCTGCCTCTGTGATTAAGTCATTACCCAAAAGCTGACGTTCACCGGTTTCAGACCAGTTGAGAGGGGTACGGCACTTCCTGCCATACAGAATTTCAAATGGGGCCTTGCTCGAACTTGCTTGAAAACTGTTGTTGTAGGAGAATTCAACATAAGGAAGACAATCCTCCCACTTCATGCCGAAGGAGATCACACAAGCCCTGAGCATATCTTCAAGAATCTGGTTGACACGCTCGACTTGACCGCTAGTTTGAGGGTGGAAAGCTGTGCTGAAGCAGATGTTGGTGCCCATGGCCTTCTGAAAAGAATCCCAAAACTTTGAGGTAAAGATGCTGCCACGGTCTGAAGAGATCACTTGAGGAATACCGTGCAGAGAGACAATACGAGAGGTATAGAGTTCCGCCAATTGAGATGCAGTGATCGACTCTTTGATAGGCAGAAAGTGAGCCACTTTAGTGAGTTTGTCGATTACAACGAATATAGCATCATTGCCACTCTTGGACTTTGGAAACCCAGTCACGAAGTCCATTTCAATGTGGTCAAACTTCCATTCTGGAATGGCAAGAGGTTGGAGGAGACCAGCTGGCCTTTGGTGTTCTGCCTTCACTCTTCTGCAGACATCACATTCATTCACGAATTGAGCAATCTCGCGCTTCATTCGAGTCCACCAATAAGCTTGCTTAAGGTCCTGATACATCTTCATGCTCCCAGGGTGGATGGAGAGGAGAGAATTGTGAGCCTCGTTCATGATCACTTTACGGAGGTCACCTTTGGGTACAACAATACGATCCTCGAAGAAGAGAGTGTCCTTGTCATCAAGGCGGTAGCACTTGTACTTGGGCTGACTCTTTGCAATCCCAATCTTCACCTTTTTCACCATAGCATCAAGAAGCTGGGCTTGGCGAATCTGGTCTTCCAAGGTAGGAGAGACTTGAAGGTTGGCGAGGAAACCTTGAGGAACAACTTGCAGATTAAGTTTGCGGAAAGCTTCACAAAGCTTGGGTTGATAGGGCTTGAGAATCAGACTGTTGCAGTAAGCTTTCCTGCTCAATGCGTCCACAATCACATTGGCCTTGCCTGGAGTATACTCGATACTCGGATTATACTCTTGAATCATTTCGACCCATCGAGTTTGCCTGAGGTTGAGATTAGGCTGAGTGAAGATGTACTTGAGACTCTTGTGATCAGTGAAAATGTCCACTTTTCTTCCCAATAGAAGATGTCTCCAAGTCAAAAGAGCATGCACAACTGCCGCCAACTCGAGATCATGAGTGGGGTAGTTCTTCTCATTAGGCTTCAACTGGCGAGAGGTATAAGCAACAACTTTCTTCTCTTGCATCAATACTGTGCCAAGACCTTGGAGAGAGGCATCCGAAAAGACCTTGCAGATGCTCCTGAGGCAATAGAGATGCCTGTGGTCCTTTGGCAAGAGGCGAGATGCATAGGTGCCGAGGACTTTGCAATAGCAGCTGAAGGTTTTGCAACAGTGGGAACTAGAGCTGCTTGAGGAATATGCCGTAAGGGCTTTGATGAGCTTGGCCGTGAGGGCATTGCAGCTGAGGAACTTGGCTTATGTGCAAGCTTCTTGGGCTTAGCCTTCTTGGGCTTGCTAGCAAAGGCCTCAGCAGCGGCAGCAGCAGAATCTTCATTGAATTTCTTCACTACTTCTTTGGCCAACTTGACTTGCCGCTTGGCCCATTCATCTGGAAAATCCTCACCACACTTGATGCTAGTGGTATCAGCTACTTGCCCTGGTGCCAATGGAGGTCTTGGGCAAGGAGGGTGTAAAGCGAATTTCTTCATGTACTTTGGAGTTACATATCTGTACTCCCTCCATTCCCATGCCCATCTCCTCTCTATCCTCTGTATGCGCACCTTGCACTGATTTTTGTTCTCCTTGCCATGTTTGGCTTCATCAGGAGTATAGTATTCCTCATAGATGTCATCAGGGGTCTCGAAAGAAGTATTCACTTTTGGTCTCTTGCCTCCCTTCCGAGGTCCCTTGCCATCAGCCATTTTCTTCAGCTCAGGATTTTGAATAATAGAATTCTCCGACAAGGTATGCAATTTGTCTTTGAGGAACACTGCAAATGAGTTAAGTTGATGAGAACCTAGAGATTCAGCAGCGGACATGTGTACCTGTGAACAGAGTATAGGTGCGAAGAATTTGGAGAGGTCACATGCGTTCTCAGAAGTTTTTCAAAAGAAAAAAGTTTGAGGAATTTGACCAGAAGTGTCTTGAGGAATTTCACTAAGCAGTTTTTGACTTAGGTTCCAGAGTTGTATAGATTGAAAATCCACACGATTGAGGAATCTTGAAGAAAAACGTTGCTTAGTGAAATAGATCAAAAAACAGATGCATGTGAAGTGTTTTAAGAGTGTGGAAGTTGAAGAATAAACACCTTTTGAAGATTCTGTGGAAATCATCAGAATCAACAAGGGCAATAAAAATAGATTTTATTTACCCTTGACGAAGAACACGATGAACTAGGAGTTGAAGATGGGAAGTCCGTCCGTTCACATCTTCCATGCCCTAACTTGGCGGCGGAAGACAACTACGACGACGGCAGAGTGAAGATTTCCGCGGCCCACGCGAGTATGATGGCGACGAGGTCGAGGAAGTGAAGCTCTTCCACACCGGCGACGATGGAGAGTAGCAGCGGCGCTAGGTCAGAGAGCTCGAGCGAGGGGAGTGAGGTCGAGCGGGGTAAATGCGCTCTGAGAGGGTGAGGAGTATTTATAGCCGAGGTGAAAAACCGCTCGTCTGAGGAAAATGGACGAACGTGCCCCTAACCCTTCTCATCCTAGCGACATGTGTCACCCACGTACTAAGAAGTGGAGATTGTGGGTGAGTATTTTAATCTTATCATGGGATGCAGAACGGTTTGAGCGGCAAACGCCAAAAATTCAGATAAGAATATTTTAAAGTTTCATTCGCAAATTCTTCAGCTGACAAGGACACAGTGAAGATTTTGAATAAGTTTCAAATAGAATGCACATGAAGAATTTGTGAACAGACTGGGTTGAGTTTAGCATAGAGGGGGAAGGGTCCGATCACATTCACTTAGCAGAAAAGTCAACTTGAAGAATTAGCAATAAGTGAATGCTATAGAGGACTAAAAACTCAAATATATATATATAGTCAATGAAGAACATAGTTAGAAAGAGTGAAGACTTTACAAAGTTGAAGAACTTGAATAACTGAGGAATTTCAAAAATGAAGAAAAACTCAAATTGAATATTTTCAACTTTTGTTGGTGGCGTGACCCACTGTATAAGAATGATGATTTCAGACACCGCGTACAATTGTCGTTGGGCTCTGATAATCAAATTCTTCATTAATTTCTCCACACTTAGAGGGTTTGTCTTCATTGATTGAAGAAAAACGTTACTTCGTGTGTTGCACATCTAAGTCATCAATTTTTCATAAGTGTTAGGATGTGTGTCCTTTTCAAAGAACATTCGAAGATTCTAAGATATTTAGCTCACACCACAACTTGCTAAATCTCTTCTCATCCAAGGGCTTTGTGAAGATATCGGATAGCTATTCCTCAGTCTTCACATGGTCGATAGAGATGTCGCCCTTCAACACATGATCGCAAAGAAAATGATGACGAATCTGGATGTGCTTTGTCTTCGAGTGCTGAACTGGTTTATGAGCAATCTTGATGGCACTCTCATTGTCATAGAAGAGTGGCACATTCTTCACATTGATGTCGTAGTCCTCGAGGGTTTGCTTCATCCATAGAAATTGAGCACAGCACGAACTAGCATCAATGTACACAACTTCAGTAGTAGAGAGTGATACATAGTTCTGCTTCTTTGAGGACCAACATACTAAGGATCATCTGAGGAAATGGCATGTGTCTGATGTTGACTTGCGGTCCACAAGATCACCAGCATAGTCAGAGTCAGGATATCCAATGAGATCAAAAGCCGAGCCCTTGGGATACCATAATCCAAGTTTTGGAGTGTGAGCTAGATATCGAAGGATATGCTTCACAGCCTTATGGTGTGATTCCTTTGGTGTAGCTTGAAAATGGGCACACATGCAAACACTAAGCATAATATCTGGCCTAGATGCACATAGATACAATAAGGAGCCAATCATAGAGCGGTATACCTTTTGATTGAAGTCTATACCATTTTCATCAGTGCATAGATGGCCATTTGTGGGCATAGGGATTTTGACGCCTTTGCAATCTTGCATGCCGAATTTCCTCAATACATACTTGAGGTATTTCTCTTGAGATATGAAGATGCCGTTGCGCTGTTGACGAATCTGAAGACCTAAGAAGAATTTCAATTTTCCCATCATAGACATTTGATATTCCTCACTCATCATATAGGCAAATTTGTCACTGTAATGTTGGTTAGTACAGCCAAAGATAATATCATCAACATATATTTGGCACACGAATAATTCATCATCATAGGTTTTGGTGAAAAGAGTTGGGTCAAGTGAACCAGGTTTGAAGCCTTTATTCATGATGAATTCCTTCAAGGTATCATACCACGCCCGAGGGGCCTACTTGAGGCCATAGAGGGCCTTGTTGAGTCTAAAGACTTGGTCAGCATGCTTTGGATCTTCAAAACCTCGGGGTTGAGCAACATAAACTTCTTTCTCAAGCTTACCATTGAGGAATGCACTTTTGACATCCATTTGATATAAGATGATATTATGATGGTTAGCATAAGCAAGCAATATGCAAATAGCCTCAAGTCTCACAACAGGTGCAAACGTTTCATCGAAATCAATTCCTTCAACCTGTGTGTAGCCTTGAGCTACAAGTCATGCCTTATTCCTCACCACAAGGCCATTTTCATCTTGCTTGTTGCGGTAGATCCATTTGGTGCTAATGATATTGTGCTTGCGCCGGTCTGGTCACTTGACTAGTTCCCAGACATTGTTGAGCTCAACTTGATGTTGTTCCTCTTGCATCGCTTGAATCCACTCAAGCTCCAGAAATGCATCATCTACTTTGGTGGGATCTGTGATAGAGACAAAAGCAAATTGCCCACAAAAGTTAGACAAATGTGAAGCCTTTGAGCGTGTGAGAGGACCTGGTGCTTTGATGTTGTTGATGATTCTCTCAACCTGCACTTCATTTGCGATGCGAGGATGAGAGGGTTGACGATGTTGAGTGGGCTCAGCATTTTGAAATCGAGCCTTGGTAAGGTCGTTGGCTCTCCAAAGCAGCACATACGGTGCTCATCAACTCGTCCCTCTCCAGCCTGCTCTTGTTCATCATGAGCTTCTACAGCCTTCTAGAGACGCTTCATCACAAGATCGCCACTGTTCATGGCCATTTCTTCTAGGCCGGTGAGGGCGACAAGCAGAAGTACCACATGGTTAGGTGGTCAGAAATCTGCAAGCCTCGCGACCAGGGCGGACTCGAGATCATGTCTTCCAAACGCATGAACATTGCCCTCCTGACTCGGTGGCTTTGGCGGATTGCCAACGGAGATGGTGGCATGTGGCTTTGCATCATTCAGCAGAAATACCTCCGAGGCCAGCCTCTCGCTTTCTGCCAGCGGTCTGGGGGATTCCAGTTCTGGCAATCCGTCATCCAGCTCCTCCCAGTCCTCCAGATTCGGACCTCGATAGAGGTCGGATCAGGCACCGCCAGCTTGTTCTGGTTCGACAGATGGTCTGGTGACTTGCCCCTTGCGGCCCGCTTTCCCGACCTATTCTCCATTGTGGTGGCCCCTCAGATATCAGTCGCGGCAGCCCTTATTGACTTAGGGCAACTCGCGTTCCGGAGGCCCTTTGGTCCGGCTGAGACCGCCGACTGGCAAGAGCTGCTTGACTGCATTGCATTGCATGGGCCTGATCTTACTACCGAGGATGACAGGTCCAGATGGTGTCTAGAGCCTTCTGGACAATTCTCCACCAAGTCCCTGTACCAGGCCATTGCTCCCTCGCCTGGTCATGAGGCGCTCACCTTCATCTGGGAGATTCGCCTTCCCCTGAAGATTAGGATCTTCTTGTGGCAATGGATCTGTGGCCGCGTCCCGTTTGGTGTCGAGGTCCTGAAACGCAATGGCCCGGCTGATGGGCGATGCCCGCTCTGCGGGCCGGAAGAGGATTCGAATTATATCTTCTTCACCTGCGTGTCCGCGCAGTTCCTATGAAGATATTTCCGCGAGATAGTGGGTGGAAGCTGGGACCACAACAACTTCCCCACTCTCTTCGCCGAACTCCATGCGATCCCACCCGCAGTGCACCACATTAGGTGGCTGGCCATTGGGGTGCTGGCCTAGACGCTGTGGACTGTTAGGAATAAACTTGTGATTCAGCGCATCCCTCTTCGTCATGCTACTGACACTTTGTTCAAATGGTCTGGTTACTTGCAGCTTTGTCGGCCGCTTAGCCGTCCCAGGGAGAGAGACGCCATCACCTCCATCATCACCCAGCTTCGCACGATGGCTCTCCGGATGGCTCCACCGCTTCCCCCACCACCTCCGGAACCAGATTAGATCTTTGTCTTCTTGCCATCGCCATCGCCACCGCCTTGCCGTTTTTCTGTTGTCTCGTCGTGTGCTTGTGTTGGGCTTGTTGTGCTGTGCCTACAGCGGAACTTGGGTCTCTTTGTCTGAGTGTGTGTGTTGGACCGTGCCCGCGGTGGCTTTGTGTGAGTGTGTGTAGTGCGTTGTTGTTGTTAAACATGATCGATGCCTGGCTATGTGTGACCTTGTGCGCCAAGGTCTGTAGGGTAGTTTAGTTAGAGTTTATCTCTATCTCTTTCTATCCTGTTGTTAAAGCCGCCACCATACGTCTTGTTTTGTCCATTGCTGTATCAAGAGGATGGAGTCTCAGACAGCTAGATGTACAGAACGCGTTCCTTCATGGTGTTCTGGAAGAGGAAGTGTACATGAAGCAACCTCCTGGTTTTGAAGACAGAAATAAACCATCCTTTGTATGCAGGCTTGATAAATCCCTCTATGGACTGAAGCAAGCTCCTAGGGCATGGTACTCTAGGCTGAGTTCCAAGTTACAAGCACTTGGTTTTGCTCCTTCAAAATCTGATACATCCTTGTTCATTTACAATAAGTCACATACGTCAATATTTGTACTTATATATGTTGATGATATTATTGTCACAAGCTCATCAAGTGAGGCAGTTACAGCTCCGCTAAAGGATTTAAAGTCAGAGTTTGCTCTCAAGGACCTAGGAGACTTGCATTTCTTTCTTGGTATGGAGGTCAAGAGAAACAGGGAAGGTGGTCTTCATCTTTCTCAGGAAAAGTATGCCACTGATATTTTAAGTAGAGTTGGAATGCAGGGTTGCAAACCATCACCAACACCATTGTCCAGCACGGAAAAACTGTCTCTTGTAGAAGGTGAGTCCTTGAGTCAAGAGGATGGTACTAGGTACAGAAGCTTGGTAGGTGCACTACAGTATTTGACTCTTACAAGGCCTGATATTTCCTTTACTGTTAACAAAGTTTGTCAGCTTCTTCATGCACCTACTACTGCGCATTGGACTGCAGCAAAACGCATACTAAGGTATGTGAAGGATACTTTAAGTATTGGTTTGACATTTAACAAGTCACCATCCACTCTTGTTAGTGCTTTCTCTGACTCGGATTGGGCAGGATGCCCAGATGACAGACGCTTAACTGGTGGTTTTGCTGTGTTTTTTGGACCTAACCTAATCTCATGGCGTGCAAGGAAACATGCCACAGTTTCGAGGTCAAGCACTGAAGCAGAGTACAAGACACTAGCAGATGCCACCTCGAAGATCATTTAGGTGAAGTCCATGCTGAGAGAACTTGGGATACGTCACACTCCAACTCCTTGTCTTTGGTGTGACAATCTTGGTGCCACGTATTTATCTGCTAACACTGTTTTTCATGCAAGGACTAAACATATTGAGATTGACTATCACTTTGTGAGAGAAAGAGTTGTGCGCCAAGGTTCTGTAGGGTAGTTTAGTTAGAGTTTATCTCTATTTCTATCCTCTCTTTCTATCCCTTTAAACCTTCCTGTAATATCTCTGTGGTAGTCCAACTACCGTACCTTGTAACCTACCGAGAGATGGGTCTCTCCAATATAAGTACATGCGGCTTCCGTGTATGGGAGTTGAGACGCTTTGGTATATTCTCACAGTTCTGACCTTAATACTTTGTGCTTGATGGTTGCTTTATTTATAAAGCGGGCGAAAGCCTTTTTCGGTAATCTTGTAGGAGCAAAACATTCCTCTGCTCCTCTCTACTCGACGACCACCACACACACCTCCCTCCTCTCACCCACCTCACAAACCACCCCCCCCCCCCCCCCCCCCTCTCCCCGCATGCCGCCGCAGATTCCCCACTTTTCGCGAGCAACGTCCGTAAGTTCCATGGCCGTTCTCCTCCTTTCTTCTAAGTTCTGGTAGTTGGGACTTGGGAGTGCCGAGTTCATAGTAGTCGTGATTGCAGAATGATCTATCATTATCCCGAGTCAGGTACCTGGCAACTACTGTATTTTTCTTTGAAGAACAGCTCAGTTTTGTTTTTTTGTTTTGTTTTGGCTCTGGTTACTCGATACTTGTGCTTATAATGCGATTGTGTAATTATTCCGTACACAAGGGAACTCTGCTATCAGGATTTTCTTTTATTTTCCTCTTCTTTTTCCACTGTAGAATTTCTTTAGGACCATATGAGATTCTTTTCTTTGGCAATAAATAGCACGTCTGGCTGCTGCTGCTGCTTCTTCGAAGAAAAGAGAAAGATTTTTTGAACGTTGTGGTGCGGGGAGTGAAAGGCCCTCTCTTGCGTACTTGAACTGCAGTAACATTTAGCTGTTAATGACATTTTTTGTCTGAATCAATTTACCTTTTGAATTGATCAAGATTTTCCAAACATTTTGTGCTATAATGATTGAAGTTTTTTAAGAACATTAAATGAACTTGATGTGTATATTGCACTTCTTTAACGGCACCCACAAATCTTTAGTCATTATATTGCTCCACACTAGGATTGCTTCCAGTTTTTTCAGTTTTTTTTGCGGGGGAGTTTTTTCTCTAAGTCGAAATTATATAGAGGCTTAGTAAAGTATATGCCTTTCATAGATAAATGCATTTGACTGTTTTGTTTGTAAGACAACAGTTACAAGAAATCGCAATGAAAAATGAAAAAGCTTAAAAAAATCATTATTTTTTGTAATATTCTCAATAAATAGGACCGGTTGGACATTTTTCCATGATCCATTCTAAAAATAGACGGGGTTCCACTATCAGGAGATAAGGGAGCAGCAAAACAGCATCCAAGTCGAGCAAACCAAAAATAGAAGAGTTCCACGAACGTGCAGGGAATGATGTAATTTACTCTTTCCGATTACCATTGCCAAAATTTTCTTTTTTGTATAACATGTACGCATTAGTAGTCCTCCTCCTATGTGTTAGCTTCTTCTGCTTGGAGTTGAGGACTTCAGATGACCACATTATTAGTAGAGCTATATATCTTAAGTTTTCTCTAAATAGTTTTCTTGGTGAGTGTCTGATTGGTCAAATCTTAGGGTAATGCATGTTTTGCTCTCAATGTTTCTGTGTTTTCCAAGATTCAATTGTTATTTAGATTTTGAGCTATTTCTTCATCAATCATTTTATTTATTGTCCAATAAGAGAGTAGTTTTGCAGTGTTTCCATTTGATTGAAATGCCAATTAAATTCAGTTCTTCCATCATGTTATTTTAGAAGAGGGTGCCCTATCTTTTAAATTCTATGATCTACCAGTTGCATGCTTACACTCCTACACACAAAAGCCGAGGGGTTTGTCTAGGGCACATCTAGATGTGCTCTAGTTATTGCACATCTAAGTGACTCAATCAAGCTAGAGAGAAAAAGAAAAAAGACAAAAGAAAATGCTTGCACGAATCTTAGCTTAAAATCAATGACGTGGGACCTAGATGTGCAATACTTAGAGCACATCTAGATGTGCTTTCGCGAAACTGATTATGTTATTATTGCACTTAAGTTAGTATTCTTCCAAATCTGTGCTTCCATAAGAATTCATGGGTAGATTTTCATTGTTATGAAATAATATCTCCAAATAGTTCTCTTGTAACTTATAATGGGGTTATGACTTCTGAGGGCGGCCTCTGTGGTTTGCTTTATATATAAAGCGGGGCGAAAGCCTTTTTCGGTATGGGGTTATGCCTGAATTGTTTAGTATTCTTTTTTCAAAATTTCAGGTGAGCGTATGAACTTTTCTGATACGTAAGGAAATAAGTATCATCTACAGAGTGTGGCGCTCTGAGTTCTCGGATTCAGTATATGTTGGCAGCTTCTTGAAATTGGTCTTGTCGGTCCATCGTTTATTGCTGGATCGGAGAATTCTGAGTGTTCATGTTCTTTCTGCCTCTTGGCCCTTACCAAGCTGGTTTTACATCTGATGGGCTGCTCACCTTCGAAGTGTTGTTTTTGTTCACATTTTAAGGGATGTTTGCACTCCCACGGGTGTCTTAATCAAACACCTGACTCCCGAAGAGAGTCAAGGGGAAAATCAAGTTGGGGAAGGGCAAAGATAGATTCTAGTGCTTCAGATGGCTCTTCTGATGATCTAGAGGGAGATGATGGATTCGGCCAAATGAACATTACAAGGGAATCAAATGTTGGTATTAATCGTCTCTCAAGGGTCTCTTCACAGTTTCTTCCTCCAGAAGGTTCGCGCAAAGTTCGAGTCCCGTTGGGAAACTATGACCTGAGATACTCCTATTTGTCTGAGAGAGGTTACTACCCAGAGTCATTGGACAAACCAAACCAAGATAGCTTCTGCATACACACTCCATTTGGAACAAGCCCTGATGACCACTTCTTTGGTGTATTTGATGGTCATGGGGAATATGGAGCTCAGTGCTCGCAGTTCGTGAAACGAAGATTGTGTGAAAACTTGCTCCGGGATAGCCGGTTTCGTACTGATGCTGTTCAGGCTCTTCATTCTGCTTTCTTGGCAACAAATTCTCAGCTCCATGCGGACAGCTTGGATGATTCCATGAGTGGTACTACCGCGATCACTATACTGGTGAGGGGCAAAACATTGTACATTGCAAATACAGGCGATTCACGTGCTCTTATTGCTGAGAAAAGAGGAGAGTATATTATTGCTGTTGACCTGTCCATAGATCAAACTCCTTACCGGACCGATGAGGTTGAAAGGGTCAAGGAGTGTGGTGCCAGGGTTCTGACATTGGATCAAATAGAAGGACTAAAGAATCCAGATGCTCAGTGTTGGGGCAACGAGGAAAGTGACGATGGCGATCCTCCAAGGTTGTGGGTGGAAAATGGCATGTTTCCGGGAACTGCTTTTACTCGTAGTATTGGAGATTCTGTTGCTGAATCAATTGGCGTCGTCGCAAATCCTGAAATTTTTAACCTGGAGCTCAGTGCCAGCCATCCATTCTTCGTTATTGCTAGTGACGGAGTTTTCGAGTTTCTTTCTAGCCAAACAGTCGTAGACATGGTAAAGCCCATCTACTGCTGCTAATCTGTGGTTGTCTGTGTGATTCTTAATTTAGTTTCTGAATATCCTGTGAGCACCAAGTTTTTCGCTGGAATAGTAGAGATATACTCCCTCTGTAACTTAATATAAGATGTTTTTTAACACTGTCATGGACTCTAAAAATGTCTTACAAAAAGTTACGGAGGGAGTATATATTAGAGATCAAGCCCTTCTTCACCTATTGCATTGCATACATGTTGTGAATACTCTAATGTATAGTGTGACAGTATATTCAACTCTATGATGATGGATTTGCAGATTGCTAAATACAAGGATCCTCGTGATGCATGTGCTGCAATTGTTGCTGAGTCCTATCGTCTCTGGCTGCAGTATGAAACTCGTACGGATGACATCACAATCATACTTGTACATATTAACGGGTTAACTGATGTATGGATTTATCATTATAGTTTTCCTGTGTAGCTTCCATAGCAGTTATTTTATTTGATTACGTGGATAAACCTCGTCTTTCAACAGAGTGGTTCCACCCATACCGTATTGAAGGTGTCTTTACAACCATCACAGCAAGTAGTAGAACTGGTGGGCTCTGAATCACCATCCATCACAAGTTTGAACCCCAATAACCAGCGCTCCAGGCATGATCTATCACGTGCACGGTTGAGAGCTATTGAAAGTTCTCTGGAAAATGGTCAACTATGGATTCCTCCATCTCCATCACATCGCAAGACATGGGAAGAGCAAGTAAGGTCTACCCACTTTTCCATTGTGCAAAATTTAGTTCAGGACTTCTTATTATCTCCTACTGCTGACAAATCCTATAAACAAAATGATACAAAGGCACGTATTGGGAGGATACTACATGATCATTTCCTCTTCAGAAAGCTCACTGATTCACAACGCAATGTTTTACTTGATTGCATGCAACGGGTTGAGGCAACACCTGGGGATATAGTGGTGCAGCAGGTTATTATCCCCCGCTTTTCATTGTCTTTTAGTGACATTTTGAGGCTGCTTAGAAGTATACAATAAGAAGATTGTATAATGCAGGGTGGTGAAGGCGACTGCTTTTATGTAGTTGGGAATGGTGAGTTTGAAGTTCTGGCCATGCAGGTAATGGTTTTGAAGCTTATATATTATGTTGGCTTCTGACGGTTTGCTTAAAGCGGGGCGAAAGCCTTTTCTGGTATATTATGTTAAAAATGCAAATCAAATAGAGAATATAATCAAGAATAGAGAGAAACCCAAAATCAGGAGGAAAATAATAACTGCACACAAACGTGCTGAGCCATAGCTCGCAACTCGGCCTCTGCACTCGAACGAGAAACTGCAGTCTGTTTCTTCGTCTTCCAGGAAATGAGGGAACCACCAAGAAAGACACAGTAGTCAGAAAGTGAACGGCGATCCGTAGGATCACTAGCCCACGTAGCATCCGAATAGGCCTGGAGCTGTAACGAGCTGGAACGGGGGAAAAGAGACGATGAGAGATCGTGCCACGAAGATATCGTAGAACACGAAGAAGGTGACTATAGTGAACTGAAGTGGGAGCAGAAACAAACTGACTTAGAATATGGACAGGATAGGAGATATCCGGACGAGTGACAGCAAGATACACAAGACTCCCAACAAGATGACGATAACGTGTCCGATCAGACAAGGGCACACCATCAGAAGCCCGAAGGTGAACATTGAGCTCCATAGGAGTCTCAGTAGTGCACTCATCACTAAGAGCCGCACGAGTAAGAAGATCCTGGATATACTTTTCTTGGGAAATAAAAAAGCCATCAGAGGTGGAGGAAACCTCAATCCCAAGAAAGTAACGAAGAGGACCAAGATCAGACATAAGGAACTGCTCATTAAGACGCGCCTTGACAAAGGCAATGTACTCAGAATCGTCGCCAGTGATGATCATGTCATCAACATATAGAAGAAGAAGAGTGCGACCACGAGCAGAAAGGTGGAGAAACAACGCTGGATCGTGATCACTGGGTGAAAACCCAACAGCGGTGACCACAGAGGCAAAACGCTCAAACCAAGCGCGAGGGGCTTGCTTAAGGCCATATAGAGAGCGACGAAGACGACAAACCATGCCATCGGGAACTGAATACCCAGGTGGTGGCTGCATATAAACCTCCTCACGCAACTCACCATTAAGAAATGCATTTTTAACATCAAGTTGTGACACACATCAGTGGCGAACAGAGGCCACGGCGAGAAGTGTGCGGACAGTGGTCATATGGGCCACAGGAGCAAAAGTCTCATCATAATCACGACCATGCTCCTGCTGAAAGCCACGAGCTACAAGACGAGCTTTATAACGCTCAAGAGAACCATCAGAGCGAGTCTTAATCTTATAGACCCACTCACAAGTGATGGGACGAATACGGGGAGGAAGAGAAACCAGATCCCATGTGTTGTTGCGCTCAAGTGCGGCAATCTCCTCTGCCATCGCAAACTGCCATTCAGGATGAGCAACAGCATCACGATAAGAGGTAGGCTCAAGTACAACCGAAAGGTCATATTTGCTAGGAGAATAGCGGTCAGGAGGAGGGCAAGGTCGAGCCCGAAGACCATAAGTCGGCTGGGACGTGGAAGACGGTGCACCAGAAGTAGATGGCACATCAGTAGATTCATCCATAACACATCGACGACGAGTATAATGAAAAGGAAAAGTGGGATGAGAAGGAACCACCCGAAGTGATGGAGATGGAGAAGACATCGGTGATGAAGGTGGGATGTCATGCAATAAGGAAGGAGAAGGAACGATAGGAGAAGACGGTGTCGGATCTGCAATAGTGGGACGATAAGGAGGAGTAGGAATATGAGGAACGGAGGGAGGTGTATCAGGAAACGTGAGAAAAGAGATATCCTCTACTGAAAAGGTCAAAGAGGATGGTCGTGGATAGAATGGACGAGACTCATCAAAAGTCACATCCCTAGAAATACGCATCCGTTGACCGACAGGATCCCAACACCGATAACCCTTATGCTCATCACTGTAGCCCAGAAAAACACACTCGACAGACTGAGCAGTTAGTTTGGTGCGTTCTCGAGGGGCAAGGAGAACATAACAAACACAACCAAACAATCGAAGAGCGGAATAATCAGGATGATGATCAAAAAGACGCTCTAGAGGAATACCTCCCTGTAGAGCAAATGAGGGTTGAATGTTTATGAGATATGTGGCAGTGGAGACAGCCTCAGCCCAGAAATGAGGCGGAAGAGAGGCGGCAATCATCATCGCACGAGCTGTCTCAAGAAGGTGGCGATGCTTGCGCTCAGCCACGCCATTCTGAGCGTGAGCACCGCGACAAGAGAATTGCGCAAGAGTACCCTGCTCAGCAAGAAAACCACGCAACATTTTGGAGATATACTCGCCAGCAGAATCAACACGAAACACACGAATAGGTGTAGAGAATTGAGTGTGGACCATGGCGGCAAAACGCTTATAAATAGAAAGAACCTCGCTACGAGAAGACGTGAAGTAAAGCCAAGTGTAGCGAGAGAAATCATCTATAAAAATAATATAGTAGCGATGGCCCCCTTTGGAAGAGAAGGGAGCCGGTCCCCACACATCGGAATGAACTAAATCAAAAGGGCGTTGAGACACTGACTCACTTGTAGGATAAGGTAACCGAACCTGTTTACCAAGCCTACAACCCTGACACTGCAAAGAGACATCTCCTGAGACAGGCCCCAGAAGACCACGACAAACTAAAGACGATAGCCGAGAACCACAAAGGTGACCAAGGCGATGATGCCACTGCTGGAAGGAGCTGGTAGCAGAAGCGGCGATGGCAGATGTACTGGCGAGTGTAGTGGCAGCGGATGGAACATGAAGCCAGTCTGACTCCCAAAGCCCCTGGGAGTCAAGGCGCCGAGGGCCAGCTCCAACCAAAGCTTTCGTGTGATGATCCTGGACAGTGCAAGAATCAATGTCAAGAATGACGCGACAACCAGAATCAGTAAGCTGACTTGCAGAAAATAAGTTCATGGTAAGGCGAGGAACATAAGAAACATCTGGAACATGAAATGAAGAAGTGGAAAGAATGCCTCGACTAGCAACGGGTAGAGGAGTACCATCAGCAGTAAGAACATTAATAGGAAAATCGAGAGATCTAAGAGAGGACAAGACGGAGGAATCAAAAGACATATGAAATGAAGCTCCAGAATCCAGAACCCATGGGGATGTACCAGACTGTGTAGATGGTGGTCGCTCAACACTAGAAGCACCAGTCACAGAGCCTGCAGTACCCGTCGAAGAACCTGAAGCAGCAAGTAGATGCTTAAGCTTCATAATAATATCCTGCTCAGTCAAGGAGACAGTAGACGACGTCGAGGAAGAAGCGCGGGTCCCAGTAGAAGAATTGCGCTCCCTATTATGCATATCACGCTTCTTCTTGAAGCAATCAGATTCGGGGTGACCATCTGTGTTGCAGTACCCACAATGAGTATGAGGACGATAGCGGCCCTCACGAGTGCGGCTCTCACTACCAAAAGGAGTGGGTAGTAGCGGCGGAGCACTCGAGCGAGAAGGTACTGATGGAGTAGCAGCTTGAGCAGCAAGCACAGATGGAACTTGAAGCAGACCAGCACCACGGAGGCGAGTCTCCTCAGCAGGAAGCTCAGAAAGCACCTCAGAAATAGGAACACGGCCACGAGCAAACAACTGAGCACGCCGAGGCTCAAACTCCCCACGGAGTCGCGACAGAAACTCATAGACACGCTGAAACTCCAAGTCGGACCTCACAGTCTGGCAACAGGCGCAAGTGCCACAAAAAGCAGTGCGAAGGGAGTCAAGCTGGCGCCAGATAGCAGAACTCTGAGTGTAGAACTCATCAATAGTGGAGTCTCCATGCTGAAGAGCATGCTCCTGACGTACCACAGACAAGTAGAGAGCATCACCAGAGGGCTGATAGCGCTGACGAAGACGAGTCCACATCTCAAACACAGTGCCGAGACCCATAAACTCAGAAGAAAACTGTGGTAGAACACTGGCAGTGAGGACAGCAGCTCCACGAGCATCATCATCACACCACTGAGTGTAAGCAGCCAGATCATCACGATAAACGGAAAGAGCATCCGAATAAACCACGACCTGCTGGTCATAAGTAGCAACCGCATCATCAGCAGCAACTCGGGCTGCAACCCTATCATCATCAGAAGCATTTGCGGCAAGATCCGATGGAGGCGGCGGTGGGATAGGAGCCACAGGAGGAACCGGGCGCTGAGGACAAGGAACCTCGCCGGAAAGAACTCCCCAGAGATGAAGGCCACGCATGTGAATGCGCATAAAAGCAGCAAACTCAGCATAGTTAGCCCCATCAAAAATCACCGGGCGGCGTGGAATGGCGACATAGCCCAACGAGGTCGAAGACATGGTGCGCTCTCTATACCTCTTTTTTTAACCTTCTCTCTTTTTTTAATCAATCCACACAACCGATCAATGAATCCAGAGTAAGTCAAACGACAGAAGCAGCGCCCACAGCGCTCGTACACCAGAATCAGAGGAGCAAAGTTGCGGCGACCCGACCTGGGTGAGCCAAAGTCCAGCGGCGGCGGCCGGGCCAGAGCGCCAGTCAGAGACGCGGAGGCGGCGGCCGGACCCGAGCGCCAGTCAGAGACGCGGCGACGACTGCCGGACCTCGAGCACCAGCCCGAGACACGGAGGCGGCGGCCGGACCCAGTGCCCAAGGCGCTAGGGCGGGCGGATCTGCAGCGGGATCCCCTAGAGGCGGCAGGGGCGCCCGTGGGCAGCAGGCAGGGCGGCGCCCCTAGCCTGTGCGGTGGTGGCCAACGGTCCATGGCCGGCGATGGGCTTCCCTGGATGCATGAGTGGTGGTGAAGCACTCCATGGATGATGTGGTGGACGACTCTTCCTGGAGATGGGTCGTGGCGGCCGCGGATCTGGCGCCCCGTCCAGATCTGCCGCAGTGTGATCTTCGTCGGCCTGCGGCATGTGGAGGGACCGGTGAGGGGATGGAGGATCTGACTGCAGCCTTGGCGGACTATGGTGACGTCTCTGAAGTCTTTTCCTTCTGGAGGCATCGTCGTTGCAGGTCAAATCAACTCGATCGGGATGTTCCGAGGGAAACCCTAGATCTGGGTCTACCGGATCGGACGATGACGACGCCTTCGGTGTCGTTCTCCCTCCAGAGGGCATCGTTTTGGATCAAGTTCTAGCTGGAGGGGACAAGAGGAGGAGCGGTGTTACATCTACGGCAAGGCCGAAGGCAGATCTTGGCGGCATGGCGCTGCGGAGTTTCGGCAACGGGCGCGTGTGGATGGATACGTGCAGGATGGTGGCGTTGTCTGGCGCCGTGATGGCGTCGACAGCTGGCCTGGCAAGGTTGATGCGTCAGTACCTGCTCTACAGATGGATCGGTGAAAGACGGCGGCGGCAGGCTCTGAGAGTGTGCCAGACCGGTGTGTGCCCCAGACCCAGCAATGCAGCTTGGTTGGGGCCTCCGGCTTTAGATGTTAGGCTTTGGTGTGATGTTTGTTTGGTATTCGGCTCAGACAATAGGCACCCCTTCATCGAGTGGATAGAAGTAGTGACAAATGTTGCCAAGATGGTGGATTCAGACTACCTGATATATTACCTTGTAAGGTCTTTGTGAATAATTAATAAAATGGCTGCATGCATCGCCCAGATGCAGAAGCCAGGGTCATCCTCCTTTTCTAAAAAAAGATATGAGGAGAGGAATAAACTTACAAGCTTAGGATTTCACAATGACACATCAACCGCCCTGTGTATATACAAATGGAAGAATAGTACAAAATGACTTCCAAGTTTTTTTCTGCAGAAAAATGACTACTAAGTTGGAAAAAAATACGAATCTGGGGGATCTGCCTAACAAAGTAACAAGTACTGGCCGAATAGAAAATTAATCCCAAGTATTTATATGCACAATAGGCCACTGAATACAGTCAAAAGCGAGGGATCATGTTGCACATCCAATTGAAACTATTCACCATATACCTCAGCTTGTTCAATTGAGCCGATACCGACCCCTTATTTTTTTAGAAGATGTGCAACGAAGGCTACCCTTGCTTTTGGTTGATTTTCAGGAAACCAATAGTAGATACAGGAGGAGGTGGTATTTTGCAAACAATTAGTTGATTTGCAATACCCTTTTTATTGAACTTCGAGGGATTACTTTCGTTCCAGCATTCGCTAAAGGATGAAAGGATAGGAATAGTCATATCGGCCGGGACTTCTGTTGGATAGCATACGTTCGCCATTTCTTCCCTTTTTCAAGGATTGATAATGTTCGTAACATGCCGTTGAGCCAAGTCAAGCGAAAGACTTATTCGAAGAAAGCTTTAAGAGAGTTTGTTGTCCCACGCCTTTTTGATGGTGAACCTCCTACTGCTTCTTCCAATTCTGAAACTGGGATTGGCCTGTTGACTTTGCCCTTCCTTTAGATAAAGAGCCCCCAGTTTTGCCAAAAGACCTCTGCGTGTCGTCATTCAACTCCTCACAAGCCTGTCGTTGGGCTACTTGCGTCTTCGGCAGATACAAAGGAGACGTGACGGTCGGTGAAATAGCCCTTCAACTCGTAGCTCTTCTTGCTTAACATGAAAATTCTCCTTTCCGGTGAAAACGAGAAAGAAAGATGTCAACTACTAAATGTGCTGCTTTGTGAATTTGATACTAGGTAGTTCTCCCCCCTCAGCAAGCAAGTAGCCTTTGCGACTTACATCTCTGCTACAGGAGGGTATGAACCCCCGGATCTAGGCGAGGTGATGGCGGGGAACTCCAACAGGTTTTGGTTTCCTCCCCATTGATTGATTGAGCCCAAGACTGCTTGACGACTTTCGGTGTGGGGTCAGCTTGAGCCGAGGTCGTCTCGTAACAGGAATAGGAAGAATAACAAACAAGCACACAAGCAGGAATAGGAATATTGGCTGTCACTATCCTCTGGTTAGCAATCAACTACGGAGCTGGCAACTCACAAGCCAGCAAGTCAACCTCTGTCAGATCTTCGGCCCAGTTTATGGACGAAACTGACTCTACTTCCTCATTCAGGCAATCAGGCTGATATGAACTGCAAAAGTTTTCATCTTTAGCATGGATATCGTAGGTATAAATGAAAGAATCTGGAATCAGGAAGTTGTTTCGTTCTCTCGATATGCAGAGGGGAGAGCATGCCTTGTCTTAGGCAGTATATCAGTCGTTAACGATCTTACCGGGACACATCCAATTAAAACTAGAATCCCAACCTCTTTGGAAGAAGCTCCAAATAGAAAAAAATTCAGAGCGGGGAATCTTCCTACAAACTAAAATGTGTTATATATATATATATATATATATATATATATATATATATATATATATATATATATATACCTCTGCCTAGAAAAACTGGAGTTTCAGGCACCCTCGTGGGAGACATTGGATGTTGTCAACGGGCCTTAAAATGCTCAATGAAAGATCTACTTCTTATTTTTTGCTTAACTATCTAATACTTCCTCCGATCCAAAATAAGTGTCGCAGTTTTGAACTAAGTTATTATGGATCGGAGGGAGTAACTTCTTATCTTAGTTCAGGCATAAAGAGGAAAAACACTATGTTCCTTTTTATGCCAATTCATCAAGCTCCCAACTGCACTGCCGGAAATTTGAATCCGCGTGATGTATTGCTATTTTTTATGTGGTTGTTTTCTTAGCCTCCTCATGTGAAAATCATGGTCCGCCACTGGGTGCTACCTTGTTGGTGGCCATGTATGAAGCGATGAAAAGTAGCAGTGGAAGCAAGTTGTCTCTGTGATTGGTATTACAGAGCTACCTAGTGGTCATTTCACAAACCTTTTCCGTATATGCTGCTTATATCCAGATTTGAGTTTAACCATGCAGTTCAAGAAATTAAATCAGTTCATAAATTATTTATTTTATTTTAATATCTATGCTATGATTATCGAAGGCTAAGCTGATGAAAGATATATAAACAGGAAGAAGATGGGAAGGAAGTGACCAAGGTCTTGCATCGGTATACTGCTGACAAACTATCTTCCTTTGGAGAGCTAGCATTGATGTGAGTCAGTTTTACTCATTGTTTTATTATACTGTTTCAGTATGCTTATAAGCGAAGTTTCTGTAGAAAATACTTGGGTGAACACCCGTTACCCCTAGTGTTACCATTCAACACGCATACGTGTGCGAGGTGGTGAATAATGGTCAGCTCTCAGTGTCACATTGATTTTATCAGTCAGTACATAATTAAGCTTTTCTTCTCTGCACCTAAATATGGAGCTTAGAGCCGTACTCAACCATTGGCCCTTGTAATCAGTCACTCGATCATTTCCAAGGACATACAACACTAAGTGCCAAAATTGAAAGCTAATGCATTATTCTCTTTTGTCAATAAAGGGCACTTTCATTGACTCAAAATGTAGCATCAAGTGGATACAAAGCTTGATGAGCAACACCCAGCCTCTGCATAGCTAGAACGCACACGGTCAATACCAACAGCCTGACAAAATGAAAATTAAAAACCGACATATCGCAACAGAAGAGTCATAGGACTGACACTATTCCTATGTCGAATAAGGTGGTGGACTGATCCGGAGACTATGCTGCCACCCATGTTGGGTCAAAACTTCCATGGCCACCTGCTCCAACCGCATACACACCACCTAGAACAGCGGTTGGCACTCCGTTCGGTGTAGCGTAGACCACCTACGAAGCGAGTGCAAGAATAACCTGTGAAGGAGAACAATTTTTGCCATTAAAGACCAAATCATTTGTACATAGCCAAACGATCATAACAAGGCATACGCTCCCATTCTTATTAGCGTTTTGAACCTATTTGGAATACTGTCCAACCAATGGGCACAAATATTGGCAACACTTGTTGGCAGATACAAATTAAACGCTACTTGGATGACTAACCATGTAGAACGTGCAAACTTGCACTGAAAAAGGAGGTGTTTGATTGTCTAACCGTGAGTACAAAAACTACAGTTCTTACTTCCTGCCAATTTGTAGGTAAACGTTTACACCCGGCGCGTCGGCCGAACATTGGGCCGGACGCACGCGGGACGTTCAATCGGGAAGCATCACGTGGCCAGAACAAACCGTGACCCTACCTTATCCCTTCGCTATGCGTTGCCTTCCTCTTCCTCTCTCTCGCTCTCCAGCTGCTCCCCTGTCGTCTGAGCGCGCCCCGCGGCCCTCGTCGACTGTGCGCCGGTGAGCTGCTACCAGAGGTGGCCGGAGATACGAGGCGGAGTGCGCGCCGGCGAGATCCTCCCCCCTCCCTTCACGCGGCATGAAAACCACATCCCGAGAGCTTCGTAAGGGGCGGGGTGGAGCTGCAACGGCACACGGCCATGACGCGACGAGCGGCGCGTCGTTGGAGCTGAACGACGGACGACGAGCCGATTAATGTTGCAACCGCTCGTGCGAATTGCTGGAACCAGCATTCCGGAGAGCTACAACGAGTAGCGATGGTGCGGCCGCCACGACAATGTTGCAACCGGCGTCTCTTTTTGCTGGAATCGGTGTCGCGTTTTGCTGGAAGCCCCATCGCAAGATCGATGAAATGCTGCAACCAGCGTGGTAATTTGCTGGAACCATTGTCATGGTTTGCTGGAACTGGCTTTTTCCTCACTCAATGATGACCACGGTGACCGCGGCTCATGTAGTGCGTTTTTTCTCCTCTTTTTTTTTGCTGGAACCCAGTGTCTCTATTTGCTGGAACCGTACACATTTTTTGCTACCATCCTTTTTTGATTTGCTGGACCAGACCAATTTTTTGCTACCACCGTATTTTAGTTTTGCTGGAAGCAGCTTTTTTTTTTGCTACAACCCGTCTTCTGGTTTTGCAACAGCGGCCCACGCCGGAAACCGTTGGCGACGGGACGGGGGGGGGGGGGGGGGGGGGGGGGAGCTGCCACCATTGATGACCGGAGTTACAACAGAGGGGGTTGTAAATCATCGACGGGCTTTTTGCTGCAACGTCGGCAGCCACATGGCGCGGCGAGATTGGCGGCGCTGCACCGGGTCGCGACGGGATAGGCAGAGGAAAGGTGGGACAGCCGCGACGCGAGAGGCACGAAGCAGGCAGCACGGCGGCGCTCGCGACGATGCTGCAAGCAGGAGGGCAGGGCAGGGGAAAGGAGGAGACGGAGATTGAAGACGAAGCGGAAGGAAGAAGATTTCGCTGGAGATCCAATCGGGCGGCTATAGGTGCCTGTATCGGGCGGCTGGGGGCCGACCGGCCGAAACTTTCGGCCGGCGCACCGGCGCCCAGTACTGCCCCAATTTGTAACACCCTACATAACCACCGGACCGCATTGGATTTATGGGCTGCTTGTACAGCGAGGGGAGCACCTATTTGAGGCATTCTGCGTCAAAAAGTCATCCTTTCGCAGAGGATTCGCGCGACTGGGCCGGCCCGTTAGGATTGAAGTCAGCAAAAATTCGTAGAAAGAAAACTGTGCACGAGCTGGAATTTGAACTATAGACCTCCCGTGTGTGTAGTGCCGATCAAGCCTTCATGGCAAATATTTAGCTCGAAGTCAAATGAACTAAAAATACTGGCATAAATTGAGCATTACTTAAAAACTGCAAACACTTTTTTGAAATTACAGCACAAAATTTTGAATTTTAGATCAATTTGAAAATCCTGATGATTTTTTCTGTACGTGAACAAAAAATTAAATGGAAACCTTTTTTGTAAAGCGCGAACAAATTTTCAAATTTTAGAACAATTTTGGAAAACGCAAACATTTTTAAATTGGTGAACATATTTTGAAAACAGGTACAACTTTTGAAATGCAGAACAAAATTTTGAACATGAGAACAATTTTAAAATCCTGAAGATTTTTGTGTACGTGAACAAAAAATTGAAAATGGAATCTTTTTTGTAAAACGCGAGCAAATTTTCAAAATCCAGAACATTTTTGAAAACACAAACATTTTTAAATCCGGACGTCGTCTGTGCGTTAACCAAGGGAAGCAGCACGCCAACGTAAGAAGTGTCGGCGACGCGCAAGATTGGATCGGGAGGGCGAGTTGTGGCGCTCGAAAAAAAAACTTAGCTCTGATACCATGTTAAGCTTCATGCACTAGCCAGCGCAACCAAAAGTCTGAAATTATGGAAAGGGCTAGTGCAGTGCACATATATTGTAACATATATAGAGTACAAGACTTGGAGGGGAAGAAGTCTCTCTTAGAGATAAGGTAGGATTGTATAGGAGAGATTACAAACAATCTTAACAAATCCTATCCTACCATAACCTATAAACAAAGACAACTGGATGAAGACACTGCAGTTCGCTCACCTCCCACCACCATGAGGGGCATCCTTGGCGCACCAAGGCGATCTTGCACCTGATCCACCACCAATTAGACACGATCTGACATGGTCGGCCCTAGCAGGTTCGAAAGGGCGTGCAAGACATAATAGCATGCACACCAACCAGGGGTCATACTTCCAAGAACAACGCCCCCAGGAGGAAGCGACATCGAGGTCGCCATCGTTTGATCTAGGTTTTCACCCTGAGGACTAGAGCACAAGGAATGACCCACGAGGGTGCCGCCCTTGTGGTCAGCGACAAAGGTCGTGCAATCTTTTTCAGCGCAACAATCATTGCTCAGGCACTTGTGCAACAAAGCAAAGATACAACAACAAAATCATATCGCCATCTACTATCGCGCCAGCCCAAAAACTTGTTTGACCTACCACCCTGGTTATGGGTGGGAAGCCCGGAAACCTGGTTAGCCCACCACCTTGCGAACGGTGAACATATTTGGAATTTTGTTCCAACATACGATTAGAAAATGTAAATGTCTTTCAAATAAATATTCACGTGTTTAAAATTTTCCTTTTTTAAAGAAGTTAAAAGGTTTACTTATGCCAGATACAATTAACTTGCGTGTATTACCTTTATTCTAAAAAAATTGTACTGTTTGAACAAACTATATCTCCTGCTGAAAAAACACATATTCCTTGAATATTTTTACAAAGACAATGTCCAAAAGAATTTTTTAGATAAACATAAAACTACAAAAAAAATGAACCTAAAAACTGAAAGAGGAATAATGAATAACTTTAGAAGTAAAGTTTTTTTCAAAAAGGAGGGTTTACCCCTGGCCTCTGCATCATCCCATGCACACAGCCATACTTATTAAGGTTAGTGTCAAACATCCAGTACGACATACATACAGTAACAAGCAAAAGAGCACAATGCTCGAAATAACCAGGCACTAACAAGATACAATGACTCAATATCATTTTGTCGGTTGCACCCATAGTCCATTAACCCATTGTCCTCCACGCGAAGAACGGTAGACCACACGCAAAAGTTGGTGGCTCTGTAGATGACCTGCAAGAAGTTTTGGAAACTTGTATTTGTTCAAGATGAGGTCATTACAACAATTCCATAATGCCCATAGTAATTCGCGAACACCAACATGTATTTGTGCCTTAAGTACTGAGGGAACTACCGAACATATTCGTCATGCTAGCTGGGGGTAGTAGATTAAAAGCTTTATTCACCATACCAATGTTGCAAATGGGCATGCTTGAAACAAATGTTGAATAGTTTCCTCCTGATAACAAAAGCAACATTTCTTGCATCCCTCCCTGCCAACGACGACTGGCCAGGTTATCCTTGGTGAGAACTATACCGTTGTGCAGGAACCACATAAAAATCTTTAATGATTCACCCCTCCCCCCGCGTCGCCCCCGTGTGCGACCGGGGGGAAACCCTAGCCGCCGCCGGTCCAAGTTCTTCCCTCGTCCCCCCTCCCCCTCCTCGTTGCCGCCGGATTCCGCTGGCGGGCAAAGCCCTACCGGCGTGGGCGGCGGCGAGGCTTCCTCTCTCCCCTGCGCAGTGGTGGATGGCGCGGACCGGCACCGTCAGGTGGGGGCGCTGCGCTGCGTGGGGCATGGCTGCGTTTGGCGGCGAGCTCGCTGGCGTGGAGGGCCACGTCGGAGATGGTGGGGTGTGTCGGGCGTGGCGGCGCCAATTCGGGGCAGTCGAGACCTTCGGCTGCTCGGCCGCGTTAGGCAGCGCGGGGAGATGGCGGCGGCTTGGCTGGGGCGCCACGCAGGGTGTTCGCCGGGGTGGTGCTCCCCAGCATGCTCTGGTGCGAAGCTGGTGGTGAGCCCTGTGCCGGGCATGGAAGCGGTGGGGCGGGGCTGCCTCTGATCTGGCGGCGCTGTGCTGTTGGCTTCCTGGTGGTTGCGTGCCCGGTGTCTCCGACGCTTGGAGCTCGCCGGGCGGCGCGGGTTGGGTTGTAGCCCGGTGTGGCTGCTGCTCCGGTCGTGGGTGGCCCCACAGCAGCTTGGCAGGTTAGTTGCGGCAGCGGCTAGCATGTTTCAGCGCCAGCTCGTCCGTACGCGGCTTGTGTCGGCCTCCGATCCCTCTCCTCATCGTCCGGGCGCTACTTTCTTCGAAGGGTTGGCCCTCTCCTAGCTGCGGTCCATCGCTCATCTCGTGGCCGGTGTTGCAGGACCGAGCTCGTCTCCCGCCCGGCTGCAGGACTGACCTCGTCTCGTGCCCGGTGCTGCAGGACGGGTCGATGGAGGCCAGTTTTGGCCGGTCTATTGGGTCTCAGCCAGGGGTGCGAAAGGTGGGGTCTTTCCGCTCGCCCCTTTGGTTGGGGTAGCAGCGGGTCTCGGGTGAGGTGGTGTCAAGGTCTTGGATGCCGGGGGGGCGGCCCAGGTGGTGGCAGCGCGGTGCTCATGGCCAAAGCCCGTGGCTCGGTGCTGCCCGATGGCCATGGCCATGTGGGCAGTGTGCTAGCTGGGGTGTGGCGTTCGGTGGCGGTGAGTGTTGGCCGGGGTGAAAACCTCTATCTTCGGACGGACTGGCGGCGGCGAAGCTCGTTCCCTTCTTGAAGGCGTTGTCGCGGCTCTCATTGCCCGTCGTGTTGCTCCTCTGATCCTCGGATCGAGCGCTGGTGGCGCTCCGCTGTCGTAACTTTCCTGAAGGCGCCGCCTTGGAGCCCACGGTTCGTCGTATGCAGCTTCATATCTTCGCGGTGGCGTGTTCACGGTTGAAGGCCCCGGTTGCTCTTGTAGTGCTAGGGGTGGTGTTGCCGTGCTCAGAATGTATCCTGCGTTGGGTGTGTGTGCGTGTGTTGTGTTGGCGTGCGTTTGTACCGGGTTGTTGATGATTGTTGCTTTATATATAAAGCGGGGCGAAAGCCTTTTTGGTAAATCTTTAATTTCAAGGGAACCTTAAACTTCTATATATATATTGATCTTGCAAGACCGTACCAGTATTAATACCATCAGCCTACATCGATTTTATGGTAAAACTACCAGGATTTATTAGCTTCCACCGAAACGAGTCGTCATCACCTTATCGGTTGGCCACCATCAACCTCTGAACCAAACAATCCAATAAAATTTCGTTCTTGTTGGGTCTGGCCTGGCCGCCCTAAGTATCTCCCCCATACCATGACTTGACTTAACCATATACTATATGAATAAGCAGTCCAGACGGATATAGGTGACACTCAGTCCCTCACTATTTAGCACATCTAATTACCATTTGTTTATAAACAAACAGGTATAACAAGCCACTTCAGTCTTCGGTCCGTGCCGTGACTAATGGAACATTATGGGCTCTAAAGCGGGAGGATTTCCGGGGAATTCTGATGTCAGAATTTTCAAACATACCATCACTGAAGTTGCTCCGATCTGTACAACTGTTTACAAGATTGACAGTGCTTCAGCTAAGTCAACTTGCCGACTCACTTGTTGAGGTATCATTTGCAGATGGACAAGTAATAGTAGACAAGGTATACTGCCTGAAAATTGTTTTTTTAATGAAATGGAAGCTTTTATTGATTGTTTGTACCATATCAGGGAGATATAATCACAAAAGAGTTCACTCCCCACCTCTGCATCTGCAATGCACACGGCCAAAAGAAAACATATCGGCATGCTCTTCTGCAAACTTATGGGATCCTTGAATGGTTATTAATTGTTTCTTTTGTGAACCCTTTTTCAGGATGATGACGTCTCTTCTCTATATATTATTCAAAGAGGCCATGTGAGACTTACAGTAGCAGCTGATAGGTTAAATTCAGATTCGTGGGATCTTCTTAGTACTCATGGAAAGCAGGTCCAACAGAGTCAAGAAAGTGGTAATTATGTGGTTGAGATAGATGAGGGAGGTCACTTTGGAGAGTGGGCTCTCATTGGAGAGACTATCACATTTACTGCTAGCTCAGTTGGTGATGTGATCTGTTCTACTATAGCAAAAGAGAAATTTGATTTAATTGTTGGGTCTTTGCCTAAACCATCACAGGCTGATTCCATGTACTGTACATGTAACATATTTTTCATAGTCACCCAGGAGATGTTTCTCAGCCACTGAGCTTATCATTTCACGACATATATGCAGGCTTAAAAGTTCTCTTATCCCAAAGGAGAACCAGCATTGTGCGGATGACGATTTGCCCTTCAGGAGGGTTCAGCTATCTGATTTGGTAGGGGGTTAGTATTTCAATTTCTTTTCTCTAATGTCAATGTTTCTATCAGGGGAAAGATTTGGTCAGATCATTGCCGATGCATGGTTCTATATATGTTCACAGGAATGGAAGGAGTGCATATATGCCGCTGATTGCAGCGAGATCGGTCTTGTCCAAATTAGAGGCTCTGGTATGACGATGAATTCAGCTTGGCTGTCCTTTGTTATCAGATGTATCAATTTTCTAACGGCCATACATGACTTTTAGCTAATCGTGTTCTGTTTCCTTTGTGCTAACCATCAACCAGACAAGATGAAAAGCTTCAAAAGGTTTTATATTAAGAGGGTAAATGATCTCTGTAAGGAAAAGCAGGTGTTTCAGGAGAAAGACATGATGAAAACTTTGAGCAAATCAGCTTGTGTGCCAGAAGTTTTATGTACTTGTGCGGATCAATCATATCTTGGAATACTGCTGAATTGTTGCCTTTGTTGCTCACTGGCTTCAATACTTAATGCACCACTAAGTGAGTCATCCGCACGATTCTATGCAGCTTCAGTTGTTGTTGCTCTAGAAGAACTTCATCGGGTAAGATTTTCATTTTCTGCATTTGAGAGACTAATAGGGCAGCCGGGTGCATGTAGCTCCCGCTTGCCAGGGTCCGGGGAAGGGTCCGACCATTTTGTGTCTTTTCTGCAGACATTAAAAAAAATTGTATTATGTTTCATATTATGAGCTTATCTACAATATGCATCTAAGTATGTACAATATTTCAGAGGTCTATTCTTTACAGAGGTGTTTCAGCAGATATTCTTATGCTCGACCGATCGGGATATCTGCAGGTGATTATCTGACCTTAAGGTATCTGGTGATAGAACTACCATTTGTTGCAGAGAATGTTCATGCTTCTAATAAGCACTTTTTGAGGAATGTAAAACTAATACACATGTTCATCTAGCCCTAAGACCATAGCATACAAATATATAATCCTTCTTCGACCAGGACAAATTTTGATTGTTGCGTAGTTTCTAATTTACTAAATTGACATTTAATGTGACAGGAGAGCAGATAGCATCGCTGTTCTAATGATAAAAATGTATTTATGTGTGACAGGTAGTTGACTTCAGGTTTGCGAAGAAGTTGGAAGGTGAAAGGACTTACACAATATGTGGCATCGCTGACTCTCTACCTCCAGAGGTTGTTCTTGGCAGGGGGCATGGGTTTACTGCTGATTGGTAAGTGGTTATCTACCCCCATTTTTGTGTAAGACCTTCCAAATTATGCGTGCTGTGAATTATTGTTGTCATGGATGTCTTTGTTGTTGTCATTGTTGCCGTCGGTGTCAGTGCCGACATGCCCATTTTCCTCTAGAAGATGCTTTCAGTGCCGAAAACACAGCAGATGGAGACATATAAAAACCTAATCTCTCCCAAGAAGCAAGATTGAAGTAGATACGAAATTACAAATTCTCTTAAGGAAAGAATGCACATTAATATTTTTTGCACTACATTCTTCAGCTGGAAAGCTATGAGTTTGCGATTTGTATGTATATCTATAGTTCTGTAAACATTAAGCAATAGTTATTTTGCTTTTGTATGATCAGGTGGGCGCTTGGAGTATTGATTTATTTCATGCTGCAATCAGACATGCCATTTGGGTCCTGGAGGGAGAGCGAGCTAGAACCTTTCGGTAAGATTGCGAAAGGTCGCCTAATTATACCATCAGCTTTCAGTGTGGAAGTTGGTGACCTTATAACCAAGGTTGTATCCGTGCTCCAATGTTTGTACTTTCATTGTTCATATATATCTTTGACCTTATTTGTTCTATGTGCAATAAGGCAACTCAATTTTGTGGTTTCTCTGGCCAGCTACTTGTGGTAGATGAAAATACACGCCTTGGAGCCACAGGTGCTGACGCTGTGAAGGAACATCCCTGGTTTGATGGCATTGACTGGAAACAAATAGCAGATGTCACTTCAAGAGTACCTCAAGAAATCTCTAATCGCATCGACATATATGTAGAAACTCTTCAGCAGGATTTAACAGTGCCCCCTTCCATCCTGACTGAAGATCCTGCTGATATGACTACTCCAGAGTGGATCAAAGATTGGTAATTTCAGATGAATGCTGACAGATTGGTGCTATTTAAGAAAACTTTTGATTTTTTGCGAGCATTTTCATATCTTGTGAAAACAAGAATCTAAGTTTTGTCAAAAAGATAAATGGTCAAGCTGCAATCATTTATTCAGTGCCATCAAAACGAGAAAATAGTGATAAATTGGTTTCTAATAAGGCACCAACATTGGATTGTAAGTTGGCTAATAATCCATGTGATACATATGTATGGATATCCATCTTTCATTTGTCAATTATTTTGCAATTTTCATGTTTTGCTATCCATCTGTGTGATTTTGTATAAAAAAATTATGAGAAAAAACAAGAGCCGTGTGTCTGAAGGTACTTGGTTGTAACTTGTGCTCTTTATGTAAGACGAGGATTCAACATGGGTGACTGGTGGGGCTCTTGTGTGATGGCAAGCTTTGCCATGAAGACGGCGGAGGGCAGCCATCCTGGAGTGAAGCCAACGAGTGGGGTGAAGGCTTCGGGGAGCCTCCTCGATATTCTCCCTGTATCTTCGTAGAGCCCTTTGAGGTATTGGTGGGGGCTCGATGCCCGTCGCCTTCCTTAGCATGCTCTATGCTCTTTGCTCTTTAGGGGGTGTTTGTTTCCAGGGACTTTTTGATGTAGGGACTAGAAAAAAATCCTTGTTAGAAACTTTTTAATCAAACGGGAGGGACTATTAGGGACTAAAATTTGTTTTTTGGGACAAAATGAAGAAGACTCTCAAAGAGAGTCTTTTTTGGGACTTTTAGGGACTTTTCCAACAATGCCCCTCCATGCACCCATTGGCCCGCCACCCCATGATGTTGTTTGGTTATTATTTTTCTATATACTATGAGTAACATGGTCATTTAATAACCTCTAGAGAGGGACTAGGGACTTTTTAGTCCGTAGAAACAAATAGGGGAAGACTTTTTAAGGACTAGGGACTAGAAAAAGTCCTAGAACTTATGAACCAAACAGGGCCTCAAGCGTTGTGCAGCTAATGATGATGGTGTCGACGAGGAAGGCGCCGAGCTATCAAAGCGGGTATCCATGATGTTCCTGGCAATGATGATCAGTGGTATGTTGTCCCACCTACATCAAAGGTCTGTATGGTAGTGTGACCGGAATATTGTTGTGCCCTCACGTGCTCCTCGCGTGACCTTCAGGGGTCACACCTTGGTGTAGAGCCTCCGAGACATTTGTCGCCTGGGTTGCGAACTCGTGGAGGTGGCTCATGTACTCCCATGGGGGCGTCTTCTCTGGCCCAGGTGGTGATAGGGCGTGCCTGCATGGGATGAAGTGAGATGGAAACTCCCACGCCATTTTTGATAGTTGGTTTCTTGAGCTAGCCCAGGAAGAGCATTTCCTTGCCCCCCGCAGGCGTGAGGGACTTACTTGGTTGTAGTTGGCCAAACCAAACAAATAGATTGGAGATAAATATAAAGCTATAACATTCATGCATAGTAAAGTTCAAAAAACTCAATTACTTTCAATGAATAATATGATCATAAACCCACAGTTCATTGGATTCCAACAAACACACCACAAAAGAAGATTACATCAGATAGAACTCTACGGAGATCATGGAGAACTTTGTATTGAAGATCGGAGAGAAAGAAGAAGCTATCTACCTACTAGCTATGGACCCGTAGGTCTGTGGTAAACTACTCACACATCATTGAAGGTGCAACAAGGCTGATGTAGAAGCCCTTCATGATCGATTCCCCCTCCGGCAGAGTACCGAAAAAGGCCTCCAGATGGGATCACGAATGAACTGAAGCTTGCTGTGACGGAAAAAGTGTTTCGGGTGGCTCTCTGTTGGTTTGAGAATGTTTGGGAATTTATAGAGGTGGGATTAGGTCAAACGGAGCTGCGTGGGACCCACGAGCTTAGGGGGTGGCCCCCCTGGGGCGCGCCGGGTGAGCTCGTCACTCTCTCGTAGATCTTCTAGCCTCCTCCCGAACGTTCTAGTGTCCCTTATGGTCAAGAAAAATCATCGTAAAGTTTAATCGTGCTTGCACCTCGTTTGGTATTGGTTTTCTGAAAAGCAAAAACAAGCAAAAACATCAACTAGCACTGGGCACTGCGTTAATAGGTTAGTCCCAAAAAATGATATAAAATGCATATAACATATCTAAGATTGGTAATATAATAGCATGAAACAATAAAAAATTATAGATACATTGAAGACGTATCAGCATCCCCAAGCTTAACTCCTGCTCGTCCTCGAGTAGGTAAATGATAAAAACAAAAAATTGATGTTGAATGCTACCTAGCATGATTATTTATGTAATTCTTTATGGTATAAATATTGAGAAATGATGAATTAATTGATATCAACATAATAATATCCATGAATATAAGAAACATAATCATTATTTTTTCGAAATATACGATGCTCAACGAATGTTATCCATACTCATTGAATTGTGTAAGCATGGTATGACTCCACCTTCACCACATAAGTATAAATCATGAGCACCCCAGTGTCAAACCAAGAAATTGTATCATACTAACCCGCTTCAGCATTTTCAACTCCACCCAATACATGAGCGTGAGCCATGGATATTGTTGGTGCAATGATATGCCCCTTATGTTTTGGAGTTTGTTGACAGAAACAGTACGAGACTTATGTGTTTGCTAATGCACACAGAGTAACAAGTCCCCAAAGTATCGAGGAGTTTGATGCAAACGACGAAGATAATCTCCCTGCCATGCAGCGAAGGTTATCACCGAAGATGAAGCTAACAAGAGTGACCCCTAAAAATTGCTGAAGTTCAAGCAATTGGTTCGGTGCCTGTTCAAAGCAAATGGCTGCGTTCGAGGAAGAATGAAGACGAGATGAAGACATAACATTTATTTCGTTCTTCTTCTTTCATCGAGTCATAGGACCACCGTACTATTAAGAGGGTGTAGCTGTGACACCCTCGATGCGACTATAGCTCCCACGTGTCGAGGCACGACTTAGAGACATAATCGCATTGAAGGCATATGTCGCAAGTTAGGCAATCTTCACAACATCCCATGTAATATGATAATAAAAGGGGAGATAACATAGTTGGCTTACACTCGCCACGTCAATCAAGTACATAAATAACATTACATCATCCAAACACTCATGGCCCGACTACGGCGCCAAAATAAAAGAGAACCCAACATGCGACACGGTCCCAATCACCCCCAACTGGGCACCACTACTGATCATCGGGAAAGGAAACATAGTAACGTTGAGAGTCTTCGTCGAACTCCCACTTGAGCTCATACGCGTCTCCTGGAGTGGAATCATCAGGCCCTGCATCTGGTGTAATAGTAATCTGTGAGCCACAGGGACTCAGCAATCTCGCACCCTCGCGATCAAGACTATTTAAGCTTATAGGTATGTCAAGGTAAATATAAGTGGAGCTGCAACAAGCGACTAGCAAGTATGGTGGCTATCTTATTCGCAAAAGAGAGCGAGAAGAGGAGGCAAAGCGCGAGCGAGAAACTAGCAAGCAACCTGCGCAAACATTACTCCAACACCGTGTCCACTTTCCGGACTCCGCCGAGAAGAGGCCATCACGGTAACACACTCAGTTGATTCATTTTAATTAATTAAGGTTCAAGTTATCTACAACCGGACATTAACAAATTCCCATCTGCCCATAACCGCAGGCACGGCTTTGGAAAGTTCAATCCCTGCAGGGGAGTCCCAACTTAGCCCATGACAAGCTCTCACGGTCAACGAAGAAATAGACCTCCTCCCAAGACGTTCCGATCAGACTCGGTATCTCGGTTACTCAAGACACTTCGACAGGTTAAAACAAGACCAGCACCACCGCCCGAATGTGCCGACAAATCCCGATAGGAGCTGCACATATCTCTTTCTCAGGGCACACTCAGATAAGCAATCCGTACAACTAAAACCAGCCCTCGAGTTTCCCCGAGGTGGCGCTGCAAGGGGCTCTAGTTTGGACCAACACTCAGAGGAGCACTGGCCCGGGGGGGGGGGGGTTAAAATAAGATGACCCTTGAGTCTGCAGAACACAAGAAAAAGAAAAGGCTAGGTGGCAAATGGTAAGACCAATGTTGGGCATTGCTGGAAAAGCTTTAATCAAGGCGAACTATCAAGGGGTTCCCATTATAACCCAACCGCGTAAGGAACGCAAAATCCGGGAACATAACACCGATATGACGGAAACTAGGGCGGCAAGAGTGGAACAAAACACTAGGCGAGAGGCCGAGCCTTCCACCCTTTACCAAGTATATAGATGCATTAAGATAACATGGCAAAATAATGATATCCCAAAAAGTAAATAAATGTCCCAGCAAGGAACGGCCTCCAATCTTCACCTGCAACTAGCAACGCTATAAGAGGGGCTGAGCAAAGCGGTAACATAGCCAATCAACGGTTTGCTAGGACAATGGTGGGTTAGAGGTTTGACATGGCAATTTGGGAGGCTTGCAAGCAAGTGGTAGGCATCGTAGCAATGGCATAGCAAAAGAGCGATCAAACTAGCATAGCAAAGATAGTAGTGATTTCGAGGGTGTGATCATCTTGCCTGCACAGTTGTCAGAGTTGACTGGATCCTCGAAAGAAAACTCAACGGGCTCCTCGTTAGCGAACTCGTCTCCCGGCCCTACCCAAACAAGACAAACAAGCAACAAGGATACAATTAACCACGTGCAAGGATCAAGCAATATGATGCAATGATGATATGCTATGCGGGATGCGATGCGGGATGCAAAATGCAAGATATGACAGGGAATGCATGAACCTGGCCTCAACTTGGAAAACCAAGTGTGCCACTGGAAAGATGAGATGAAATCGCTTGCAAATGATATAAAGAACGCCGGAATCGGAGTTACGGTTTGGAAATGGCAAGCGATTCAAAAATGACACCGGTCTGCGATTTGCAGCAAGAAGCCAACTAAATGCGATGAGATGAACATGCTACAGCAACCAAACATGACAACAAAAAACATGGCAGGGATGCACACAAGATGCTTAACAAAAGTCTAGCACTGAGCTACGGCCAATTCATCCATTAACAGGTTCAAACAAGCATGGCAAAAATGCATATGACAAACAGATCTCAGACTTAGTGAAATTAACACTTGTCTGGAATTTCAGCTCAGACAGCCCTCTTCGGAGCAACAAAACTACATGCTACAGGACCTGAACATGGAAAAGTAAAGCATGGCATGGAGCTACTCAAAGAGCTTAATAGAAGTCCCTTAGTGACCTTGAGCCAAAAGGGATCAGAAAATACAATTGCAAGCATGCGAACATAGCAAAAACATAATTAGTTTTCAGGCTTAGTGAAAACTGGCACATGCTGAAACATAACTCAAGTAGGCATGTTTATGAGCTCGATGCACTCACTACGGTGCAAGTCATGGAAAGACAAGCATACACCCATAAAGAAGGCACAAAATGCAAGCTAGATATGGTAAGAACAATAGTATAGCATGCACGGATCAACTACAACATCACCGGCAAAATTGCAAACAAGTTGACAATCTGCCCAGATTCACAAAGTAGCAAAAGTAGAGCTCGATTGACTCAAGCTAGGATGCTCTATAATTGCAAACAAAGATATGGATGGATAGAACACTACAATATTAACAAAACACTCTTACTGATCATCCCCAAAATAGGCACGGATCGTTAGGAAACAACAAGAACATATGGCATCATGAGATAAACAGCTCCAGAACTTAGTGAAATCACTAAGTCCCTGAAAACAGAATTAGCAAGTGCACCACTTTGCAAGCTTGCGCAAGTCACCACATACATCACAAAAATACATGGGTTGCACCTCTGGAAAGATGACAAAACCCTTAACAAAACATATGTAGAACTCATGGGCATAGCATGCACACATTAATCATGACAAAAATGACAAAAACCTAAATGGAGTAGCAGATCTGACAATTATCTCAAGTAGTCCTCTTCTAACAGCATTTCGGGTATCAAGATGAACTCAAATGAAAATGATGCAATGTAATGAAATGATGTACTCTCTGAGATGAACATTTTGATATGCTATATGCATGAATCGGAGCTACGGATGCAAAGTTACGGGGCTACGAACATGTGCATATGGGGTGAGAATTTCGGGACTTGGTAGAAAAAATCACCCCGAGATCTAGGGTTTACTGTTCACGGCATGCGAACCGAGAACTCCGGCGAGGCGGCGACAGCTCCGGCGAGGTCGCAAAACCGGTGGGGAGGCATGGGAGGGCCGGATCCGGCCGGATCCGGGCCGGATCTGGCGGCGGCGGCCGGCGGTGATGCGGCAGCGGCGCAGCGCGGGCGAGCTGCGCGGGGCGGCGCGGCGAGCTGCGGCGGCGCGGCGGCAATGCGGCAGCGGCGGGGCGGCGGCAGATGGCGGCGAGCGCGGGCGCGGCGCGGTGGAGGAGAGGGCGCGGGCGGCGGTGCGGAGATGGGCCGGGAGGGCCGGCTCCGGGTTCCCGCGGCCCGCGGTGGGAGGCGGCGGCGGCGGACACGTGGCGGGCGTGGAGTGGCTGGCGGCGGCGGCGGGATTCGTCCGGTGGAAAACGGACGTGTCCGGCGCGGTGCGAGCGGATTTAGGGTTTCGGGGAGAGGGGATCCGGGATATTTCGAGGGGGACCTATTTATAGGCATAGAGGGAGCTAGAAGAGTCCAAATGAGGTACGGTTTTCGGCCACGCGATCGTGATCGAACGCTCTAGATGATGGAGCAGAGTTAGGTGGGTTTTGGGCCAAATTGGAGGGGTGTTGGGCTGCAACACACACGAGGCCTTTTCGGTCCCTCGGTTAACCGTTGGAGTATCAAACGAAGTCCAAATGATACGAAACTTGACAGGCGGTCTACCGGTAGTAAACCAAGGCCGCTTGGCAAGTCTCGGTCCAATCCAGAAATGTTTAGTCCCCAGACACGAAAGAAAGTTAGAAATGACCACCGGAGGAGAACGAAGCGCCGGAATGCAAAACGGACAATGGGGAAAATGCTTGAATGCATGAGATGAACATGCAAATGTAATGCACATGATGACATGATATGAGATGCATGACAACGACAACAACACACGGAGACAAAACCCGAACCCGAGGAAATAAAAATAACTTAACGCCGGAAGTGGTAAGAGTTGGAGTACAAATTGGGAAAGTTACATCCGGGGTGTTACAACACTCCACCACTACGAAAGGATCTCGTCCCGAGATCTAGGACTGAAAGAACGCCGGGTACTCAGAACGGAGGTGATCCTCGCGTTCCCAGGTAGCTTCACAGTCAGAATGGTGTGACCACTTGATTTTGAGAAATTTGATTGACTTGTTGCGAGTCTTGCGTTCAGTCTCTTCAAGAATAGCAACTGGGTGCTCACGATAAGAGAGATCTTCTTGGAGCTCAATGTCCTCGAAGTTGACGGTGCGGTCAGGAGTCTTGAAGCACTTTCGAAGTTGAGAGACATGGAACACGTGATGAACATTTGCAAAGTTTGAAGGAAGCTCGAGTTGATAGGCGAGGTCGCCTCTCTTGCTGACAATCTTGAAAGGTCCCACGTATCTGGGAGCAAGCTTCCCTTTGATACCGAAACGATGAGTACCTTTCATAGGAGAGACACGGAGGTAAACATGATCTCCGATCTCGAAAGCCAAATCACGGTACTTACTGTCATAGTAGCTCTTCTGGCGGGATTGGGCTGCTTTGAGGTTATCACGAATGACTTTGCACATTTCTTCTGCCTCTGTGGTTAAGTCATTACCCAAAAGCTGACGTTCACCGGTTTCTGACCAGTTGAGAGGGGTACGACACTTCCTGCCATACAGAATTTCAAAAGGGGCCTTGCCCGAACTTGCTTGAAAACTGTTGTTGTAGGAGAATTCAGCATAAGGAAGACAATCCTCCCACTTCATGCCGAAAGAGATCACACAAGCCCTGAGCATATCTTCAATAATCTGGTTGACACGCTCGACTTGACCGCTAGTTTGAGGATGGAAAGCTGTGCTGAAGCGGATGTTAGTGCCCATGGCCTTTTGAAAAGAATTCCAAAACTTCGAGGTAAAGATGCTGCCACGGTCTGAAGAGATCACTTGAGGAATACCGTGCAGAGAGACAATACGAGAGGTATAGAGTTCCGCCAATTGAGCTGCAGTGATCGACTCTTTGATAGGCAGAAAATGAGCCACTTTGGTGAGTTTGTCGATGACAACGAATATAGCATCATTGCCACACTTGGACTTTGGAAACCCAGTCACGAAGTCCATTTTAATGTGGTCAAACTTCCATTCTGGAATGGCAAGAGGTTAGAGGAGACTTGCTGGCCTTTGGTGTTCTGCCTTCACTCTTCTGCAGACATCACATTCATTCACGAATTGAGCGATCTCGCGCTTCATTCAAGTCCACCAATAAGCTTGCTTGAGGTCCTGATACATCTTCATGCTCTCAGGGTGGATGGAGAGGAGAGAATTGTGAGCCTCATTCATGATCACTTTACGAAGGTCACCTTTGGGCACAACAATACGATCCTCGAAGAAGAGAGTGTCCTTGTCATCAAGGCGGTAGCACTTGTACTTGGACTGACTCTTGGCAATCCCAATCTTCACCTTTTTCACCATAGCATCAAGAAGCTGGGCTTGGCGAATCTGGTCTTCCAAGGTAGGAGAGACTTGAAGGTTGGCAAGGAAACCTTGAGGAACAACTTGCAGATTAAGTTTGCGGAAAGCTTCACAAAGCTCGGGTTGATAAGGCTTGAGAATAAGACTGTTGCAGTAAGCTTTCCTGCTCAAAGCGTCAGCAATCACATTAGCCTTGCCTGGAGTATACTCGATACTCGGATTATACTCTTGAATCATTTCGACCCATCGAGTTTGCCTGAGGTTGAGATTAGGCTGAGTGAAGATGTACTTGAGACTCTTTTGATCAGTGAAAATGTCCACTTTTCTTCCCAATAGAAGATGTCTCCAAGTCAAAAGAGCATGCACAACTGCCGCCAACTCGAGATCATGAGTGGGGTAGTTCTTCTCATTAGGCTTCAACTGGTGAGAGGTATAAGCAACAACTTTCTTCTCTTGCATCAATACTGCGCCAAGACCTTGGAGAGAGGCATCACAAAAGACCTCGTACGGCTTGGATTCATCAGGCGGAGTGAGAATTGGAGCAGGGATCAATTTCTCTTTCAAAGTGTTGAAAGCAATGTCACACTCCAGAGACCAAACGTACTTGAAGTGCTTCTGGAGAAGATTAGAGAGAGGCTTCGTGATCTTAGAAAAGTTTTCAACGAATCTTCAGCAATAGCTTGCGAGACCGAGGAAGCTACGGAGTTGCTTCACGTTCTGAGGAGGTTCCCAATTCACAATTGCAGACACCTTCTCAGGATTCACGGCAATGCCCTTGGTAGAGATGATATGACCAAGATAAAGAACCTCATCGAGCCAAAATTCACACTTGGAGAACTTGGCGTAGAACCGATGTTCCCTGAACTTATCAAGAACCAAACGCAAGTGTTTGGCATGATCTTCCTTGTTCTTGGAGAAAACCAGAATGTCGTCGAGATAGACCAAAACAAAGTCATTGGTGTAGGCGTTGAAGATGAAGTTCATCATGCGAGAGAACGTCGGAGGAGCGTTGACGAGGCCAAAAGACATGACAGTGTATTCATATGAACCAAAGCTTGTCCTGAAAGCCGTCTTGGGAATATCTTGCTCACGAATGCGAATCTGGTGATAACCCATGCGGAGATCAAGCTTGAAGAATACTTGGGCACCTTTGAGTTGTTCGAAGAGCTCATTGATGTTGGGAAGTGGATATTTGTTCTTGATGGTCTTCTTGTTCACCGGACGGTAATCAACACAAAGTCGGTCCGTGCCATCCTTCTTCTTCACAAAAAGAACACCACAACCCCACGGAGAAGAACTAGGCCGGATAAGACCCATTTTCTCTTGAATATCGAGTTGCTTCTTCAGCTCCTTCAACTCTTCAGGTCCGAGCTTGTAAGGACGTTTGCACACAGGTTCCGTGCCAGGATCAAGATCAATAACAAATTCAACTGGCCGGTGCGGAGGCATTCCTGGGAGCTCTTCTGGAAAGACGTCTTGATATTCACAAACTACTGGAATTTGCGAGATAGCATCCAATTCACCCTTCTCATTGAGAGAAAACAGACAGATGGTATTATCCCGAGCGGCAAAGACAATTACATCCTCAGACGAATGAGTCAATTGAATCTGCCTGGCTGCACAATCAAGCTGAGCCTTGTGCTTAGAAAGCCAATCCATTCCGAGAATAAGATCAATATCCGAGTCACCAAGAACATTTGGAGAGGACAAGAACTTATAGTCACCCAAAGTGATAGTAACATCCGGAACGCATACTCGAGATGTCATTTGACGGGCTGGAGAGACAATAGCCAACAGTTTCGGCAACACTTGAGTAACAAAATCATGCTTAGATGCAAAAGGTCTCGAGATGAAACAATGCGATGCACCCGTGTCAAAAAGAACTTTTGCAGGAACATCATTAACAGGAAGGTTACCCATGATCACATCTGACGAGTCCTCTACCTGAGCTGCATTCATCAAATTGACCTTGGCCTGCTTGGGGTTATGCTTGACCACAGCTATACTTGCCGATCTGACAGGAGGAGGAGGAAGATGCCTTTGGTTGAAACACTTGTTGGCATAGTGACCCTTCTGTTGGCACTTGTTGCACGTGACCTCTGAAAGCGGACGGTGATACGGAGCACTCGATCTTGGAGCTTGAGACGAAGTCTTGTTCTGAAAGCCAGGGTTGGGTGGGTGGGAAGAACCACTGCCACCTTTGCTCTTCTGCTGATACGGCTGACGGAATGGAGGAGGAGGAAGCCAATACTTCTGCTGCTTGGCCACTTGAGTAGAGGAAGAAGGAGTAACATCTCTGACTCGCTTCTTGAAAGCATCACACCTCAACTGAGCAGCCTCTTGCTTCAGTGCCATGTTGTAGAACTCATCGTATCTCAAGGGCTCGAAGAGAACAAGAGCTAGCTGAATTTCTTCTCTGAGACCACCCCTGAACTGATATATCATGCTCTTCTCATCAGGGACGTCCTGCTTGGCAAAGCGGGCGAGCTTCTGGAACAACTTGTTGTAGTCATAGACAGACAAAGAGCCTTGCTTCAGATTGCGGAATTCCTCATGCTTGCTTTCAACCACGCTCTGAGGAATATGATGAGCTCGAAAATCTCGACGGAAATCATCCCAAGTGATAACACGTCCACCTCTGGAATCCTTGTACTGTTGGAACCATTCTGCAGCTTGATCTTTGAGTTGGAAGGAAGCGAACTTAACAAAGTCCTCAGGCCTGACGTTACTGCACTTGAAATGCTTACACAGATCCACAAGCCAATCGTCAGCATCGGTTGCCTCAACACAATTGCTGAAAGTCTTTGGCCCGTTAGCAAGGAACTGGTTGAGTGAAGCAAAGTGATTCTGATTGCTGCCTTGATTCCCTTGGTTACCTTGATTGCGCTCTTAGAGAATTTGCATGATCAACTGTGTGTTTGCATTGGTTGTGGCCATCACAGCTTGCCATGCCTTCGGAGGTGGAGGTGGTGGCGGATCAGGATTCGGAGTCGTGCGCGTTGGAGGAGCCATCCTGAAGAGGTTGACCACCATTAGCACATTGATAGACAAATATTGAAGCTGAATCCAACGGAATGAAAATTGCAACATATAGTCTTCACATCCAAACAAAATGAGCGAATGCATTCCTCTTGAAATGGTCACATATCCATAAATTGAGAAGCCACGTAGAATTAAGGTAGAGAAATAAATCAACAAGGTATAGATCAAGAACGAATAATCGGTAAGAAATCCCAATCTCAAACCAATATCCGTGGAAGAAGAACTAGAGCTACTAGAATTCCCACCTATGAAACTCCCAAACCTTTCCGGTTATGCAATCAGGTGTTGGGGATACAGGGGAAGCATAATATCTCACCCAAACTAGCAAATCCTACATCCAGCTGTATCCATCCTTCAACACATAACCAAGAAACCTTCGGAAACCATCTACCTCAACCTTCGAAAAGCATCCGTTATACAAGTTATGGCGATACCCCCGAACTCCCGCCCCAGTACTGGGTGGCGTCGAGGTTATCTCACCAACGAACTGCATAAAAGAGATTTTTGATGTCGGCGTACTAAACTCAGGTATTCCAAAACTGCAACGATAAAATTATGATGACAACACCTCATAGCTCAACTCCCCGGGACACTTCCACTAAACCCCTGACAGGAGGCACCAAGACAATATTCTCATCATAAAACCATCGGAACGATTCCAAGATACCCGCGTGATCCTAAATTTTTTTAGTGAAATTTGAGAAGAGAAGAGTCAAAACTCTACGTCAGGATGCCTTACCAGAGCGATGAGGAGACTGGGAATAAAAAGAATTCCTAATCTCTCCGATATATAATTCCTAAAAGACTCAAAACATTTTTCTAGACACAACTCGGCCGCTAAAAACGATCAAGCAATGGGGCTCCTATGGTCGGGGAAGGCTCTGATACCAACTTGTGACACCCTTGATGCGACTATAGCTCCCACGTGTCGAGGCACGACTTAGAGACATAATCGCATTGAAGGCATATGTCGCAAGTTAGGCAATCTTCACAACATCCCATGTAATATGATAATAAAAGGGGAGATAACATAGTTGGCTTACACTCGCCACATCAATCAAGTACATAAATAACATCACATCATCCAAACACTCATGGCCCGACTACGGTGCCAAAATAAAAGAGAACCCAACATGCGACACGGTCCCAATCACCCCCAACTGGGCACCACTACTGATCATCGGGAAAGGAAACATAGTAACGTTGAGAGTCTTCGTTGAACTCCCACTTGAGCTCATACGCGTCTCCTGGAGTGGAATCATCAGGCCCTGCATCTGGTGTAATAGTAATCTGTGAGCCACAGGGACTCAGCAATCTTGCACCCTCGCGATCAAGACTATTTAAGCTTATAGGTATGGCAAGGTAAATATAAGTGGAGCTGCAGCAAGCGACTAGCAAGTATGGTGGCTATCTTATTCGCAAAAGAGAGCGAGAAGAGGAGGCAATGCGCAAGCGAGAAACTAGCAAGCAACCTGCGCAAACATTACTCCAACACCGTGTCCACTTCCCGGACTCCGCCGAGAAGAGGCCATCACGGTAACACACTCAGTTGATTCATTTTAATTAATTAAGGTTCAAGTTATCTACAACCGGAAATTAACAAATTCCCATCTGCCCATAACCGCGGGCACGGCTTTCGAAAGTTCAATCCCTACAGGGGAGTCCCAACTTAGCCCATGACAAGCTCTCACGGTCAACGAAGGAATAGACCTTCTCCCAAGACGTTCCGATCAGACTCGGTATCTCGGTTACTCAAGACACTTCGACAGGTTAAAACAAGACCAGCACCACCGCCCGAATGTGCCGACAAATCCCGATAGGAGCTGCACATGTCTCTTTCTCAGGGCACACTCAGATAAGCAATCCGTACAACTAAAACCAGCCCTCGAGTTTCCCCGAGGTGGCGCTGCAAAGGGCTCTAGTTTGGACCAACACTCAGAGGAGCACTGGCCCAGGGGGGTTAAAATAAGATGACCCTTGAGTCTGCAGAACACAAGGGAAAGAAAAGGATAGGTGGCAAATGGTAAGACCAATGTTGGGCATTGCTGGAAAAGCTTTAATCAAGGCGAACTATCAAGGGGTTCCCATTTTAACCCAACCGCGTAAGGAACGCAAAATCCGGGAACATAACACCGATATGACGGAAACTAGGGCGGCAAGAGTGGAACAAAACACTAGGTGAGAGGCCGAGCCTTCCACCCTTTACCAAGTATATAGATGCATTAAGATAACATGGCAAAATAATGATATCCCAACAAGTAAATAAATGTTCCAACAAGGAACGGCCTCCAATCTTCACCTGCAACTAGCAACGTTATAAGAGGGGCTGAGCAAAGCGGTAACATAGCCAATCAACGGTTTGCTAGGACAATGGTGGGTTAGAGGTTTGACATGGCAATTTGGGAGGCTTGCAAGCAAGTGGTAGGCATCATAGCAATGGCATAGCAAAAGAGCGAGCAAACTAGCATAGCAAAGATAGTAGTGATTTCGAGGGTGTGATCATCTTGCCTGCACAGTTGTCAGAGTTGACTGGATCCTCGAAAGTAAACTCAACGGGATCCTCGTTAGCGAACTCATCTCCCGGCTCTACCCAAACAAGAAAAACAAGCAACAAGGATACAATCAACCACGTGCAAGGATCAAGCAATATGATGCAATGATGATATGCTATGCGGGATGCGATGCGGGATGCAAAATGCAAGATATGACAGGGAATGCATGAACCTGGCCTCAACTTGGAAAACCAAGTGTGCCACTGGAAATATGAGATGAAATCGCTTGAAAACGATATAAAGAACGCCGGAATCGGAGTTACGGTTTGGAAATGGCAAGCGATTCAAAAATGACACCGGTCTGCGATTTGCAGCAAGTAGCCAACTAAATGCGATGAGATGAACATGCTACGGCAACCAAACATGACAACAAAAAACATGGCAGGGATGCACACAAGATTCTTAACAAAAGTCTAGCACTGAGCTACGGCCAATTCATCCATTAACAGGTTCAAACAAGCATGGCAAAAATGCATATGACAAACAGATCTCAGACTTAGTGAAATTAACACTTGTCTGGAATTTCAGCTCAGGTAGCCCTCTTCGGAGCAACAAAACTACATGCTACAGGACCTGAACATGGCAAAGTAAAGCATGACATGGAGCTACTCAAAGAGCTTAACAAAAGTCCCTTAGTGACCTTGAGCCAAAAGGGATCAGAAAATACAATTGCAAGCATGCGAACATAGCAAAAACATAATCAGTTTTCAGGCTTGGTGAAAACTGGCACATGCTGAAACATAACTCAAGTAGGCATGTTTATGAGCTCGATGCACTCACTACGGTGCAAGTCATGGCAAGACAAGCATACACCCATAAATAAGGCACAAAATTCAAGCTAGACATGGCAAGAACAATATCATAGCATGCACGGATCAACTACAACATCACCGGCAAAATTGCAAACAAGTTGATAATCTGCCCAGATTCACAAAGTAGCAAAAGTAGAGCTCGATTGACTCAAGCTAGGGTGCTCCATAATTGCAAACAAATACATGGATGGATAGAGCACTACAATATTAACAAAACACTCTTACTGATCATCCCCAAAAGAGGCACGGATCACTAGGAAACAACAAGAACATATGGCATCATGAGATAAACAGCTCCAGGACTTGGTGAAATCACTAAGTCGCTGAAAACAGAATTAGCAAGTGCACCACTTTGCAAGCTTGCACAAGTCACCACACACATCACAAAAATACATGTGTTGCACCTCTGGAAAGATGACAAAACCCTTAACAAAACATATGTTGAACTCATGGGCATAGCATGCACACATTAATCATGGCAAAAATGACAAAAACCTAAATGGAGTAGCAGATCTGACAATTATCTCAAGTAGCCCTCTTCTAACAGCATTTCGGGCATCAAGATGAACTGAAATGAAAATGATGCAATGGAATGAAATGATGTACTCTCTGAGATGAACATTTTGATATGCTATATGCATGAATCGGAGCTACGGATGCAAAGTTACGGGGCTACGAACATGTGCGTATGGGCTGAGAATTTTGGGACTTAGTAGAAAAAATCACCCCGAGATCTAGGGTTTACTGTTCACGGCACGCGAACCAAGAACTCTGGCGAGGCGGCGGCAGCTCCGGCGAGGTCGCAAAACCGGCGGGGAGGCAAGGGAGGGCCGGATCCGGGCCGGATCTGGCGGCGGCGGCCGGCGGCGATGCGGCAGCGGCGCAGCGCGGGCGAGCTGCGCAGGGCGGCGCGGCGGCGATGTGGCAGCGGCGGGGCGGCGGCGGATGGTGGCGGGCGCGGTGCCGTGGAGGAGAGGGCGCGGGCGGCGGTGCGGAGATGGGCCGGGAGGGCCGGCTCCGGGTTCCCGCGGCCCGCGGTGGGAGGCGGCGGCGGCGGACACGTGGCGGGCGTCGAGTGGCTGGCGGCGGCGGCGGGACTCGTCCAGTGGAAAACGGACGTGTCCGGCGCGGTGCGAGCGGATTTAGGGTTTCGGGGAGAGGGGATCCGGGATATTTTGAGGGGGACCTATTTATAGGCATAGAGGGAGCTAGGAGAGTCCAAATGAGGTGCGGTTTTCGGCCACACAATCGTGATTGAACACTCTAGATGATGGAGCAGAGTTAGGTGGGTTTTGGGCCAAATTGGAGGGGTGTTTGGCTGCAACACACATGAGGCCTTTTCGGTCCCTCGGTTAACCGTTGGAGTATCAAACGAAGTCCAAATGATACGAAACTTGACAGGCGGTCTACCGGTAGTAAACCAAGGCCGCTTGGCAAGTCTCGGTCCAATCCGGAAATGTTTAGTCCCCACACACGAAAGAAAGCTAGAAATGACCACCGGAGGAGAACGAAGCGCCGGAATGCAAAACGGACAACGGGGAAAATGCTCGAATGCATGAGATGAACACGTATGCAAATGCAATGCACATGATGACATGATATCAGATGCATGACAACGACAACAACACACGGAGACAAAACCCGAACCCGAGGAAATAAAAATAACTTAACGCCGGAAGCGGCAAGAGTTGGAGTACAAATTGGGAAAGTTACATCCGGGGTGTTACAGTAGCATTCGAAGCTTTGATTCTCTGATGCTAACCCAAATCCTATGGAAGATGTGAGAGAAATCGCTTTGTGCTCCAAGCAAATACTTGCCAGCAAGAGACTGTGATCTTCTTCGCTGCAAGAGATTTGCCTTGGACCGAGGAGTTAGCATTACTTGTTCCTCAAGTAATGTTACCATTGCTCCAAAATCCGACCGGTGTGAATGACGGTTGGCCATTGGATGGACCTCATGTACAAAATGGTCATTTCCCACCTGGGAAGGCTACGGCTATAAATAGCCACCCCGCGCCAGCTTTGTCCGGTGGTTGCTCCCTTTGATTTCGGAGAAGATTATTGAGAAACCCACTCTCTGAGCGATTTGAGTTTAAAATCCACTGAGAGAAAAACCCTAGAGCTAAAGAATTAGATAGTGGTTCAGCATCACTAGAATCTAAGTTTAGTACGCTCCGCCTATTACTCTTGAGAGCTGCAAACGCTCTAGACAGTTAGGTGTCAATTTCTTCAGAGACCAAGAGTGATTGTGGTTCTCGAAGAAGAAGTCTGTAAAGGTTTGGAGATCGCCTTCATGTATCTGCCACGAGTGATCGGCATTGGTTGACGGATCGATTGTCGAGAAGAATAGGGTGAAGAGAGTTTATCTTTTGTGTTATATCAGAGCCCCTCCAACCCGACGCAGTCCTTGTGCAGAAGGACGAACTGGTCGAACAAATTCCTTGTTGCCATCGAGCATCTTCGGTTACCTCTGTCACCTATGTTTAACTTCAATGCATTTTCATTCATATGATTCTCATCGATGCTTGCCTTAGTTTCCCTTTGATACGCTGCCTTAGTTCACTATAGTCTGTTTTTCATTCATTCCGCTGCCGGGTTCTGAGAGATTTATGTTTTCCGAAGAAAATTTAAAACTCCCATTCACCCCCCTCTCGTAGACATACTTCATTCCTACAATTGGTATCAGAGTAAGTTATTCCTTGACTGCTCATTTTAGTCTAACGACTTTGGAGTTTAAGTATGTCTTTAGTGAACTACAAATCGCACCTAAAGATTCCCATATTCGACGGGATGGACTATCCCTTCTGGAAGGAGAAGATTAAGATCCGTCTCCGCACAATAGATGATGATATGTGGAATGTGGTGCAGCTCGGTCTCACAATCGCTATTCCTCAAGCTCCTACAAATGAAGAAAAGAAGCTCATTCAACTGGATGCTCAAGCCAAAGATGAATTTGGTAGCCATCTCTCTCGAGCACAATTTCTTCGATATCGCCAGTGTGAAACTGTGGAGAAGCTATGGGATGTCCTTGAAATGATCAATGAAGGAGTTTCAACTCAGCAAGAAGCTCGAATTGATACTCTTCAAGCGAAGTTCAATCGCTTCAAGCGCATTGGAAATGAAAGTTGTCAGCAAACCTTCGACCGCCTCCGTGACATATCAAATGAACTTCAAGGACTCGACGCCAAAGACATCACTGACCATGAAGTTGTGAAGAAAGCGCTTTGATCTCTTGACAATTCATTTGACACGCTTGTTCTGATGATTGGCGAGTGTCCTGATTTCAAAACCCTCAACTCTGCTGAGGTCATGGAAAGATTGAACACTCACGAGGAACAAGAAGAAGAGAAAAGAGATCTTTATGGCTCAACTCAATGCAAAAATCATGTTCTCAAGGCTGTGGCTAACTCCTCTTTCCAAAAGAAATGCCGAAGAAGATTCAGATGATCCAGAACGACTCAGCAAAGATCTCGCATCCAACACAAAAGGATTCCAACGTTTCTGCAAGAAGAGCCAGTTCCAGAAAAGAAGTTCAAGCAACTCTGGGGGTTCAAAATCTTCATCAAAACCAGCCGGAGAATACAACTATTTCAATTGCAAAAAGCCTAGACACTTCATTTCGGACTGCCCTCTCTGGGAAGCTAAAATCTGTGCTAGTGGGAGATATGATTCGGGAAACTATCGAGGCAAAAGCAAGAGCAAGAACTACGATTTTGATGAAGAAAAGAAAACGAAGAAATTCTTCAAGAAGAAGGACAACTCCACTTCAAAATCTTCACCAAGATCTTCATCGAGGAACCCTTCCAAGTCCTCCTCCAACCGCAAGAATACTTCTCGCAAGGCCAAGGCGTACATCAGCAAGGAGATGGATTCTGAAGAAGTAGAATCATCTGCCTCCAAAGAAGAAAATTAGTCAGACGAGGACTCCGGCCCAGGCATGGCTCGTGTAGCATGCGACTCTTCTTCTGGACGAATTTCTTTGGAAACCCGTCAAGCGACAATGAAACTCCTTCCTACTGCTTCTTGGCCAAGGCTTCGAAATAAAAGGACTATGTCTCTGGGTGCACTGAATGGATTATGGATAATGGATGTACCAGTCATATGACCAAGGACAAGTCATTGTTTGTCGATCCCAACTTAACTGCTTCTCCTCTGAAGTATATCACTTTTGGGGACAACAACAAGGGAAAGGTAATTTTGCTAGGTAAAATTGCTATATCCATGGAGAAATCTATTGATGATGTGTTACTTGTTCAATCCCTTGGACTCAGTCTTATGTCAGTTAGCAAGCTATGTGATTTAGGCATGCTAGTTTTATTCTCTATATCCAAATGCATTGTCTTCATGGCCTCTTACAATACCTTCGTCTTTGAGGGAATTATAAAGAGCGATCTTTATATTATGGATTTCTCTAAGGGTCCCTCAGTCCAAACTTGTTAGCTTGCAAAAGCAACCGAAGGATGGCTGTGGCACCGTAGACTTGGTCATGCAGGTATGAGAAACTTGCAGACCCTAGTGAAGAAAAATCATCTCCATGGCATTCCTAATGTAAAATTTGACAAGAACCATCTCTGTGCTGCTTGTGAGGCTGGTAAATTGGCTAAGAAGCATCATTCGTCCAGGGTAGTTATGACCACAATAATACCATTGGAAATTCTTCATATGGATTTATTTGGTCCTCAAAATTCTGCAAGCTTTGGTGGCAGTCATTATGGTCTGGTTATTGTTGATGATTTGTCTTGTTACGCTTGGGTATTCTTCCTCAAAGACAAGACCTGCACTCAAGATATCTTCAAAAGTTTCGCTAAGAAGGTCCAGAATGAATATGATGTGCGAATTAAGCATGTCAGAAGTGACAATGGAACCGAGTTAAAAAATACTCATATTGCTGAATTTCTCAATGATAATGGTATCACTCATGAGTTCTCTGATGCATACACTCAACAGAATGGAGTTGTTGAATGAAAGAACATAACTCTCATTGAAATGACAAGAACAATGCTCAGTGAGTACAAAACTCCCATTTGCTTTCGGGCTGATGCTATTAACACTGCTTGTCATGTTATCAATCATGTTTATCTTCACAAGGTCCTTAAGAAAACTTCATATGAGCTTATCACTGGCAAGAAACCGAATGTTTCTTATCTACGTGTTTTTGGTGCACCTTTTTACATTCTTGATATGAATCATTCTTCCAAGTTTGCACCTAAGGCACATGAAGGTTTTCTTCTCGGTTATGGCTCAAACTCGCATACATATCGTGTCTATAACTCTCACCACATGAAAGTTATGGAAACGGTAAATGTGTGGTTTGATGAATCTAATGTCTCTCAAAAGGAGCACCTGCCAAATGTGATAGATAAACAATTGATATCAGATGCTATTCAGAAAATGGCCATTGGGAGCGTCAAGCCTGTTGAAGGAAATGCACCTAAGTCCTTTGATGATGATGCTTCTATGACTGGAAGCAGAACTCGTCAAGCCACTGCCGAAGCAAAAGCTCCTCCGAATGGGAATGGCAATCAAAATCCAAATGCTGATCAAAATGGCAATCCTAAAGGGAATGATGACACAAATATTGATGCTGATTAAAATGACAATGATCATCACGATGAAAATGCTCATCCTCGTGTGGCAAATCGAGTTGATCCCTCATTAATTCTCGATGAAATTGAGAATCTAGGTTATCGACCCACAACTCGCTCATGTACTCGTTTGGCTAACTACCATGGCAGTTTATCCTTTGTTTCATTGGAAGAACCTACCAAATACGAGGAAGCCATGTATGATCCAGATTGGATGAATGCCATGCAAGAGGACTTGGTGCCATTCGAATTCAATGATGTATAGGAATGGGTTGACAAACCGAATCCCAAGAAGCACAATATCATCGGCACAAAATGGATTTTCCGCAATAAGCAAGATGGAAATGGCATTGTGGTGAGAAACAAAGCACGACTTGTTGCTCAAGGGTACACTCATGTAGAAGGTATTGATTTCGGGGAAACATATGCTCCCGTTGCTCTCCTTGAGGCAATTCGCATTCTTCTTGCTTATGCAAATTACAATGACATCTTGCTTTATCAAATGGATGTGAAAAGTGCTTTCCTCAATGGTCAAATTGATGAGGAAGTTTATGTTAGAAAGCCACCTGGCTTTGAACACCCCGAGTTTCCTAACAAAGTTTTCAGGTTGAAGAAATCTTTATATGGGCTAAAGCAAGCCCCTCAAGAATGGTATGACACCATGAAGAAGTTTTTGCTCGACAAAGGGTTCAAGCCAGGATCCACAGACCCCACTCTTTTCACTCGTGCTATTAACAATGATTTATTCGTTTGTCAAATTTATGTGGATGATATTATCTTTGGCTGTACTAACAATGCTTGCAACTTAGAATTCGAGAAAATGATGTCCGATAAATATGAGATGTCCATGATGGGTGAACTCAAATTCTTTCTCGGACTGCAAATTCGTCAACGAGCAAATGTCATTTTCATTTCTCAGGAGAAATATCTAACAGAGTGCCTGAAGAAGTTCAAAATGCAAGATTCCAAAATGAAGGGCTATAAAACTCCAATGCCCACGTAAGCTGGATGCAGATGTGCATGGTATGGATTACGATCAGAAAGCTTATCGTTCGAGGATTGGATCTATTTATCTATGTGCATCTAGACCTGACATTATGTTGAGTGTTTACATGTGTGCCCGCTATCAAGCTACACCAAAAGAATCGTATCACCAAGCGTTCAAGCGCGTTCTGAGATATTTGGCTCACACCCCCACCTTAGGTTTATGGTATCCTAAGGGAGGACAATTTGGTCTTGTTGGATATTTAGACTCAGATTGGGCTGGTGACTTTGATAGGAAATCTACTTCGGGGACATGTCATTTCCTCGGTAGATCTTTGGTCTATTGGTCATCAAGGAAGCAAAATTGTGTATCTCTATCTATGGCTGAGGCCGAATCTTTGCTGCTGGCTCTTGTTGCACTCCGTGTGACGCCCCAAGACCTGAGCTTCAGATGCCTTCCTTGTTTTCCGAGTTTTGTCGTGTGATTTGTTTGGTTCGTTGCTTTCTTTCTTTTTTGCATCATGTGCATTTGCATCCATCATGTTCATGCGTGCATGCTCGCTTGTGATGTTTGTTTTATTTTATTTTGCATCATGCATCTTCTCCATACCATTGTTGTGTTTGTTTAATTTAGTTGCTCATGTGCATTGCAACTTCTTTTCTTCTCTTGATCCTTCCATCAACCCCATGCTCACTTCCAACTTGGTTTCACCCAAGTTTCAAATCCCTATGCCACTTCCTTCTTTCCCTTTTCTCTATTTATTTGAGTTGCAAATAGAATTGCTCAAATGAATGTTCATCTTTTGCCCATAAATCATATTTATTATGTAGGGTCATCCTATAAAATTTAAGCCCATCTGGATTCAGTTTGGTTAGGTTATAAATTCATGAAAGTTTTAATTAAATTCGAACACGTTTAAATTTATAGTCTGTAAAAATTCCCAAACTAATTTGATTAAATCGAGCATATTTCATGGTTTCCAGAAATATGTCCCTCCATCCCTACTTCAACCCCAAACCCTCTCTTTCATTTCCTCTCTTTATTTTCTTTTCTACTAAAGAAATATGAGGGAGAGAGAAAGAGCCCAGCTAGCTGGCCCATCTGCAGCCCACTGGACCGGCCCACCTCCTCCTTAACCTAGCACTAGGGAGCTTCCCTCTCGATCCCCACTTCTCCCCTCGCGCCTCCACAGGAGAGCTTCGCTCTCTCCCGATCCCATCTCCCTCTTGTCCCCTGCCGCCACCTCCTCTCTCGATTCCTTCGTCCCTCTCCCGTTCCATGTCACACCCTAGCTAGTTCAAGCATTAGAGTGTGCATCATGTTTAAATTCCTTTTAAATTTGAAATGGGGATGACAGAACCCCCAGCACCCCCCTGGAACAACTAGGGTTTACTAAAAACTTTTTCAATGAACCTGAAATGCCCTTCTAAAAAGCCCACCCTTTTTGTTTTGGGTTAAAACCTTTGACAAAAATGGTGCACATTTTTCTAGGACATCTAAGCTCATTGGATTAATCCTTATGGTATTTGCATTTGGGCATTTAAATGCTATAAAATATTTTAAATGCTCAAATAATCTTAAACTAAAATGTTTGCTGCTGGATATATTCTAAGCAGTAGCCATGATTAATTTTATGATTTATGGAAATGCCCTGGCATTTTTAATAAAGCCCTGAAGTTACAGAAATAAATAAATAAATAAATAAAGAAAACAGAAAAAAAAGAGAGAGAGAGAGAAACCTACCTGGCACAGCCCACCTAACCCACCAGCCGGCCCACCTGGCAGCCTAGCACTGTGCTGGCCCGCGCCAGCCAGCTGCTTCTTCCCCGTCAGGCAGGCAGGGAGGTGACGCCGGCGTGCCCGAGCTCGCCACGGCGTCACCTGCTTGCCGCCCGCGCCTTGGACGCCTGGACGACTCCACGTCGCACCCCGCAGCCCCTGGACACGCCATTCCCCCCTATCTCTCTCCCTTCGCCGTTCCCCACCATGGCCGACACTCCTGTCGCCGCACCGTCGTCGTAGCCGTGCCCTCCGTCGTCCTCGCGCCGCGTCATCGTGTCCACGAGCTCCGCCGTCGTCGATTACATCGAGCGGGTAGAGCCCCGAGCGCTCGCTCGCCCCGGAGACGCTGCACCGAGCTCGCCCTCAACTCCGGCCACCGGAGATCCCTTTCGCCGCCCCCGCCGCATCAACTCATCCCCGACCTCTCCGACTGCCTCGACGAGACCCCCGTGAGCTCAGCCACCTCCCCACCCTCTCCGCGCTCTCTCTCGAGCCCCGTAGCGACTGCATGTAGATCACCCGCACGCACCGCCACGGAGCTTGTCGCCGACGAGGCTCCGTCCACCCAATGGCCACGCCACCCTGTCCACTAGTCCTACCGCACCTCTAGGAGCTCAACGCACCAATCCACGTGCCTCCCCGTGCCCCCTAGCGACTAGTTCATCCTCACCCGAGCTCCGGCCGCCGCCAAACTCGTCACGGGCGACGTTTCCGGCCACCCCAGCTCCACCCACTGCCACCACTCGACGCGGCTTCCTTCCCGCATCACGTAGATAGTCTCCGCCGTCCTTTTGGTCGCCGGAGTGCAAATCCTGCGCTGCTCCGCCGCGTCTGGCTTCGCCGGCGGCTAGACGCCGGCGAGTTGACCCTGTTTGACCCACGTGTGGGCCCAGGTTGAACCCCCCCTGAGTCTATGACAGGTGGGTCTGGTTTGCTAATTATTTTAGGATTAGTTTTAACTAATTTTAGTTAGTTTAGTCACTAACATGTGGGCCCAGGCCCCACTGACAGTCAATTAGCTCTAACATAATTCTGTTAATTAGTTGTGACACTGACAGACAGGGCCCACCATTCAGGTTTGACCTGGCCGACCTAGTTGACCGCTGACGTCACACCTATGTCATGCTGACACATTAATTCAAATACTGGATTTATTCTTTAATAGGAAATTCCAGAAAATAGCCAAAACTTCTAAAAATCATAGAAAATCAACCATAGCTCCAAATGCAAAGATTTATATATGAAAAATGATCAGAAAAATTCAATCTATCCATATGTAATGGTTTAATGCATGACAAAACAAGTTAACCTTGCTGTTTAAGCAGAATAAGATAATGCACTAATAAGGCCATGTTAAATGAGCTAACATTTGAATCTTTGATTCAAATGAGTTCATTCCATCCTGTTTTAGCTTGCATTAGGCTAAGACACTTTCATCTTGCCATGTCATTGCATGCATCATATTGTTGCATATTGCCATGTGTTGATTATGTTCGGTGTGTTTTTCGTGGTAGGTTCTGCCTCCGAGGATAACCCCGAGTATCCGTCTGAAGGGCAGTACCCTACTACCACTACAACAGGCAAGCAAACCATTGATCATTCCGATACAAACCCATGTTCTCGCTTCTGCTCTTGTTTACTGCATTAAGACAATGCGATTCAAACTGCTGTGTGCTACGGTAGTTGAACCCTTATCCTCTGCATGACCTGTCATTGCCACAGTAACTAGATGCATGTGTAGGAGTTGATTGAGCCATGTATGTGATTCCTACCTTGCTATGCCTGCTATGCTTAGAGTTGTGTCAGGTCTGGTTCATCTGGGTGATGGGCTAGAGTGAAATGATTATGTCGGTAATGTGAGGGATGTGTCGAACATGTTTTGGTAAAGGTATCGATGAGAGGCCATGTAGGAGTACATGGTGGGTTGTTTCATTGAGGCCGTCCATAAGAACTGAGATCTGTATGCGTGATTTAAGATTCAGCTACTACCACACATTGGGCCCTGAAATATGACCCCGCTCGACTTACTGACCCCTCTCGCCCTCCGTCCAGGAGTTGCAACTAGTTTCTGGTGTTTGTAGGTTATGTGTTGGCGGCCGTGCGTAGCGCTGACCCTAGGGGTGGGCTATGATGCGGTAGATACACTGTGGCCGGGTATGCCGGGTGCCCGTTTGGCGTCTCGGGACCCTGTACACATCGTTTGGGGCCGTTGAGGACACCCCGGCCGGATTTCCTCGCGGATGGAACCTGAATTGGTGACAAACCTGCACTAGAGACTTGTGAGGTTAGTCAGGTCATGGTCTACACCCACGTCGGTTTTCGCTTGAAGTCTGCCGAGCACATGTCGTGTGCAGACGCTAAGTGGTGGAAACATGTGTGACGAAGTACACCCCTGCAGGGTATAAAACTATTCGAATAGCCGCGTCCGCGGTAAAGGACTACTTGGTTGCCTATACAGTTCATAGACAAGTTAATGGATACTACTAAAAGACTCAAGATAAGTGTGAGTACCGAGGATGGCCCTCTTGTAGGATGTCGAGGGAGGATCCCCGGTGGAGTATTGTGTTGGTGAGTAGTGGACTCGTGTGCGAAAACTATTTTACTAGTGGAGTTCCGTAAGATAGCTTAGCCAAGAGTCAAAGCTGGCTTGCTGCAATAACCCCACCACCTTCTTGAGAATGAGCATGTATGGTAGGTTCTGTTGTAAGACTTGATGAGTACCTTTGTACTCATGTTTGCTTAATTACTATTTTCAGACGACAACACCACCCCCTCCGATGGGTTCTACGTAGACCTTGACGTCGATGAGTGACTAGCCACCCAGGTGGTGATCCTGGCCATGGAGGGCCCTATGTAGATAGACAGGCTTCGGAAGCCTTCTTGCTTTCTAGTGTCTGTACTCAGACCATTTACTTCCGCTTGTGCTTGTATGTTTGTATGACTTGAGTGTCGGGTCACGTGACCCCTACCTGTATGAACATGTTATGTATGGCTCTCTGGAGCCTTTAAATAAAGTACTTGAGTTGTAGAGTTTTGTTGTGATGCCATGTTGTATGTACTCATATCGGGCATATTGTGTGTATGATTGAAATGCTTGGTATGAGTGGGATCTGACAATCTAGTTGTTTATCCTTGGCAGCCTTTCTTATGGGGAAATGTAGTCTAGTGTCCCTCGAGCCATAGTAGTCCGCTACAGCTCGGTTCACTAGAGTCCTGCTAGCCCAGCACTACTGTTCAGGACACTTGACTGGCCGGCATGTGTTTCACTTCGTTCCTATGTCTGTCCCTTCGGGGAAATGTCACGCGGTGACATCCGGAGTCCTGCCTAGCCTGCTACAGCCCGGGTTCCCCGGAGTCCTGTTAGCCCAGTGCTACAGCCCGGATTCACTCGCTGATGACCGACATGCTCGATGTGATTCATGTATGCCTGTCTCCATAGGTCTGTGCCGCTTTGGGTTCACGACTAGCCATGTCGTCCCAGGTTCTCTGTCATATGGATGCTAGCGACACTATCATATACGTGAGCCAAAAGGTGCAAACGGTCCCGGGCCATGGTAAGGCGACACCTGTGGGATACCGTGCGTGAGGCTGCAATGTGATATGAGGTGTTACCGGCTAGATCGATGTGATTTGTAATCGGGGTCCTGACAGCGTTGGCATCAGAGCCGGACTGCCTGTAGGTTCGTTGAGCCAAACTGGTCGATGTCGAGTCTAGAAATGCTTTAGTTATATGTAGGGGAATTGATTGTGGGAGGGAACGTAAGGCTCTTTTACTCCTTTACCTTATGCCCTCTGATCTGAGTCATTCTCTTCTCATTCAACGTGGGTTAAGGACTAGGCTCTCTTCTTCTATCAGGTTCACGTGTTACTAATCCGTAGTAGCTTATAGGATTGTTGTTACAAGCCCCAGTTCAGTTTCTACTATTTCTAGTATGTTGCTAGTTGAATCAGAACCTTGATATGATGTTGTTGAGTGGCATTGCAAATTGTTGTGGATGTCTCAAATCTTTTTCTGAGCATTTACAGCTGTTATACTGTCCAATTTTCCCTAGAAATTCTAATGTCTTTGCATTGTGGTTGTGCTTTCAGATGGCCAACCGTGCTCAAAACCAAGTGGTTTGCCTGACCCGGTGCCTCGACGTGCCCGGTCAGACTGCTATGTTAGTCCGGGTAATGATCGAGACAGGTTACCGTTGGTATCCCGAATACACCGTCGAAGAGCAATTCCGAGACTTTAATCAAAGCCAATATTTCTGCACCGTCAGGATAGTTCCTTCTTATCCTGGATCTACCGAGTCCCTTCACTGTTCCTATGGACTCGGGGTTACTGTTGAGATGGCTGTGCAGGATGCTGCCTATTCCATGATGACCATCATGCGAGTCAGGACTGGCCTGATTCGGAACACCGACTTCTGTTACATGCCAGCTTCACTTCCAGGAGCGCAAGGGTATCTCCAGGCTATCTATGCTAACTCCACTCAGGAGGACTCACTAACTCGTACCACTGCCGAGATGCTCGAGGATAAAGACCGAGAGAATCGGGCCTTGAGGCTGGAGCTTTTCAACACCCGTGCTGATCATTGGGCCACATTGACTCGGTTTGCACCTGCGGTGCAAGCTGGATGTATGGATACAAGGGATCTGTATCCTGTGAGATCTGCTCTGCCAGACATGGTGGATTGGCGTGATGTGGGAGGCATCACCCCACCCCGTGGTCCCCGCAGGCCACCGTTTGTTGGTCCAAGACCTCATCCTAGCCCCTTTGGTCCACAAGCTCCTCAGGACCGTTTGTTCCCGGATGATCACGTTGAACTTCCAGGCTATGGAGGTGACTTCTATGAGGACTACTACAGAGCCGTCTAAGTTAGTAGTAGTACCACTAGTATTGTAATAGTTGTATCTTCACTGTCCTGCGTGACTTGTGGAATATGACTTTGTGTGTAATCAATTCCGGAGGTGTAGACAAATAATGTATAGGAGCTTGGAATGCCTCCGATGAGATGTAACGTCTTTCATCATAGTTGTACTGTAGCCCGGGCTTGTACTGAACTATGTATGGTGTGTATGACCGTTGGTATATATATGGAAGTTCTATATTACCATGACATACGGATGAACATCTCTGCATTCCGTGTTATCCATTACATTCTGCACTCCTTGCTAAGTTTGAGCCATCCTTATCTAAACCGTTGTCTTGTTTTCTCCTAGGATGGTCAACACCCGCAGCAACCCTGCTGCCCTGGAGCAGGGGGAAGCCAGTGCAGCTAGGGGTGAAAATCTGCCCCACCCGCCTTCTCTGGCCGAAGTGATGCTGGAGGCGGAAAGAAACAAGCGTGAGACTAACCGCTTACTGGAGCGGATTGAGCAGAACACTGCACGCCATCCGCGAAATGACTTGGTGTCAATCAATGACTTTATCAAGCTGTACCCACCAAAGTTTAACCATTCCGTCGAGCCCCTCGACGCGGATGACTGGCTTCGCAGCATCACCCACAAGATACGTTCTGCCAACGTAGCCGAAGCTGATAAGGTTACTTACGCTGCCTACCATCTCGAAGGCCCTGCTAGCCTCTGGTGGGAAAGTTTTGAAGCTATGCGCCCGGTCGGCCAAATCACTACTTGGGCTGAATTCAGTGAGGCTTTCCGTGAGAATCACATTCCGGAAGGTCTCATGGATCGCAAGAGGGAAGAGTTCTGCAATTTCACCCAAGGAAGACTGACTGTGGATGCATATAGTCATGAATTTGGGAATCTGGCACGATATGGTCCTAAAGAAGTATCTATCGACGCTAAGAAGCAGGCAAGGTTCCGCAAGGGACTTAGCCCCGAGCTTCGCCGCGATCTTCGTCTGCACGAGTGCACCTCCTTTCAGAAGTTGGTCAATAAAGCCATCAGCGCTGAGACATGCCAGACTGATTATGACGCTTCACGCAAGCACTCCCATGATTTTGGCTCTTCATCCGGCTCTGGAGCTCAGAAGTGCCAGGTGTGGATCCCAAGCACGGCACTGCCACCCAGGTTCATTCCGAGGCCATCCTTTGAGGCGCCTCGTCCCAACCAGCCGATTGCACCACCCAAGCCCTATGGTGGCCCCGCTGCTAATGCTGCTCCACGCCCCAATGTGGTGACGTGTTTCAAGTGTGGAGAGCCGGGTCACTATAGCCGAGAGTGTCCCTAGAACAACAACCCCAATCAAACTGGAAAGTCCGTTGGCCGTGGTAAGCCCGCGGGAAAGACATTCTACGCCAAGCCGGTCACTACTACACGTGGCCATGTCAACTATGTTTCAGCCGAGGAGGCTCATGAGGATCCTAACGTCGTCCTTGGTATGCTCCTTGTTAATTGCCATCCGGCATCTGTTCTTTTCGATATTGGAGCATCTCATTCATTCATATCCGAGAACTATGCTCGATTGCATAACACGACATTCTATGACATGCCCTCTACCATGGAAATTCAAACCCCTGGCTCTAGATGGCAAACTTCTAGAGTAAGCCATGGGAACGGAATTCTTGTCGATAGACTTGTCTTCCTTGCATCCTTAATAGCTCTCAAGTCCTCGGACATAAACATCATTTTGGGTATGGACTGGATGTCAGCTCATTATGCTAAGATTGATTGTGCCACTAGAACCGTTCAACTTACTCTCCCATCAGGCAAGACAGTCAATGTCTTAACTCGAGTGGCCAAGCGCCAGCTTTACTCCCTAAATGCCAACCCCCTTCCAGACCTTGAAGATGTTCCGGTAGTCCGAGACTTTCCGGATGTCTTTCCAGAAGAATTGCCAGGTGTTCCACCTGACAGGGATGTCGAGTTTGTGATAGGCCTTGTGACAGGAACCGTTCCAATTTCTAGAAGACCCTACAAGATGGCACCCTTAGAACTAGCCGAGCTTAAGAACCAACTCCATGAGTCCTTGAAAAAGGGTTTCATCCATCCTAGTTCCTCTCCATGGGCTCGCCCTGTCCTCTTCGTCAAGAAGAAGGATGGAACGGATCGAATGGTTGTAGATTACCGACCTGTCAACCTGGTCACTATCAAGAACAAGTATCCGCTTCCCAGGATCAACGATCTGTATGATCAGCTCGCTGGATCCTCAGTCTTTTCCAAGATGGATTTGAGGTTAGGCTACCATCAAATTAAAATCAGAAACGGGGACATTCCCAAAACGGCCTTTGTTACTCGTTATGGCCAATACGAGTACACAGTTATGTCCTTCGGTTTAACCAATGCCCCAGCTACCTTCTCTCGGTTAATGAACTCGGTCTTCATGGAGTATTTGGATAAATTCGTTGTAGTATACCTCGATGACATACTCATCTACTCCAAGAATGAAGAGGAACATGCCGAACATCTAAGGCTGGTATTGATGAAACTTCAAGAGCATCGCCTTTATGCCAAATTCTCCAAGTGTGGATTTTGGTTGCCAGAAGTGACCTACCTAGGCCATGTAATCTCTGGTAAGGGTATTGCTGTCAATCCCAAGCGAGTTCAAGCCATCCTTGATTGGACTCCACCTGAGACGGTCAAGCAAGTTCGGAGCTTCCTTGGCTTAGCGAGCTATTGCCGCCGCTTCGTCGAGAATTTCTCCAAGGTTGCTAAACCTCTAACTGAACTCCTCAAGAAAGATAAAAGGTTCGAGTGGACTCCACAGTGCGAGTTCAGCTTTCAGGAACTGAAAAGACGCCTGACATCTGCTCCCGTACTGGTACCACCAGATTTCTCCAAGGACTTTATTATCTATTGCGACGCCTCGCGACAAGGACTAGGTTTCATACTCATGCAAGATCGTCAGGTAATTGCCTATGCTTCACGGCAATTACACCCACATGAGGAAAATTATCCCACACATGATCTAGAGCTTGCAGCTGTAGTCCATGCACTTAAAACCTGGTGACATTACCTCCTCGGTAATTGTTGCGAGATCTTCACCGATCACCAAAGTTTGAAATATATCTTCACCCAACCGGATTTGAATCTCAAGCAAAGACGTTGGGTCGAGTTGATCTCGGATTACGACTTAGGAATAACTTACACCCCGGGCAAAGCCAATGTCATGGCTGATGCACTAAGTCGTAAGTCCTATTGTAACAACCTGATGTTACAACAAAGTCAACCACTTCTCCATGAGGAATTTCGTAAGCTTAATATTCACATTGTTCCTCGAGGTTTTCTATCCACCCTGGTGGCGAAACCTACCCTTATGGATCAAATCATAGCTACCCAGAAGCGTGATAAGGGCATATTCCGGATTAAGGAAACATTGCTAGCGGAGTTGCTAAATGTTTTTCCATGGATGAGCGAGGTGCTGTCTTCTTCGAGAACCGTTTGGTGGTTCCCAAGAAACAACATCTACGCCAGTTGATCCTTAAGGAAGCTCATGATTCCCCTCTCACCATTCATCCCGGTAGTACTAAAATGTATCAAGACCTACGCCAGAGGTTTTGGTGGACTAGGATGAAGAGAGAAATATCTCAATACATTGCTAATTGCGACGTTTGTCGTTGTGTTAAAGCAAAGCATCAACGGCCTGCTGGCACCCTTCAACCTTTGGCTATTCCCGAGTGGAAATGGGATAAAATCAGTATGGATTTCATCACTGGGTTTCCCAGGACCAAGAGAGGGAATAATGCCATCTTCGTCGTGATCGACCGTCTTTCCAAGGTAGCCCATTTCCTACCTGTTCGTGAGAGTATCACCGTTGGCCAGCTAGCTGACTTGTACATCTCCCGAATAGTGTCTCTTCATGGTGTTCCATTGGAAATTAACTCAGACCGTGGGAGTCTCTTCACCTCTCGATTTTGGGAAAGTTTCCAAAATGCTATGGGAACTCGTCTCTCTTTTAGCACCGCCTTCCACCCTCAATCAAGTGGTCAAGTAGAACGAGTCAATCAAATTCTAGAAGATATGATCCGAGCCTCTGTCATCTCGTTCGGAATGGGTTGGGAGAAATGCCTTCCATTCACGGAGTTTTCTTACAACAATAGTTATCAAGCTAGCTTGGGCAAGGCTCCTTTCGAAGTTCTCTATGGACGAAAATGTCGAACGCCTCTTAACTGGTCAGAAACCGGGGAAAGACAACTCTTTGGCCCGGATATGATTCAGGAAGAAGAAGAATAGGTTCGCGTTATTCGTGAGAAATTGAAAACATCCCAATCTCGTCAAAAGAGTCAATATGATCGTAAACATAAGCCTATGACTTATGAAGTCGGCGAGAAGGCTTACCTTCGGGTTACTCCGTTAAAGGGAACCCATCGTTTCGGTATCAAAGGCAAATTGGCTCCTCGTTACATTGGACCCTTTCACATTCTTGCCAAACGAGGAGAAGTTTCCTACCAATTGGAACTACCTTCGCATCTTTCCAGAGTTCACGATGTCTTCCACGTTTCTCAACTCAGGCGTTGCTTCGCGGATCCTATCCGTGGAGTGGACCACGAAACGCTTGATCTACAAGATAACCTCTCATATCAGGAATATCCCGTTCGTATCCTTGATCAAGCCGAGCGTACCACTTGACGTCATAATATCAAGTTTCTCAAGGTTCAATGGTCACACCATTCCGAGAAACAAGCCACTTGGGAAAGGGAGGATCGTCTTCGACTCGAGTACCCCACCTTCTTCCCGGAGGATCCTAAATCTCGGGACGAGATTCTTTTGAGTGGGGGTGAGTTGTCACACCCTAGCTAGTTCAAGCATTAGAGTGTGCATCATGTTTAAATTCCTTTTAAATTTGAAATGGGGATGACAGAACCCCCAACACCCCCTGGAACAACTAGGGTTTACTAAAAACTTTTTCAATGAACCTGAAATGCCCTTCTAAAAAGCCCACCCTTTTTGTTTTGGGTTAAAACCTTTGACAAAAATGGTGCACATTTTTCTAGGACATCTAAGGTCATTGGATTAATCCTTATGGTATTTGCATTTGGGCATTTAAATGCTATAAAATATTTTAAATGCTCAAATAATCATAAACTAAAATGTTTGCAGCTGGATATATTCTAAGCAGTAGCCATGATTAATTTTATGATTTATGGAAATGCCCTGGCATTTTTAATAAAGCCCTGAAGTTATAGAAATAAATAAATAAATAAAGAAAACAGAAAAAGAGAGAGAGAAACCTACCTGGCGCAGCCCACCTAACCCACCAGCCGGCCCACCTGGCGGCCTAGCACTGTGCTGGCCCGCGCCAGCCAGCTGCTTCTTCCCCGCCAGGCAGGCAGGGAGGTGACGCCGGCGTGCCCGAGCTCGCCACGGTGTCACCTGCTTGCCGCCTGCGCCCTGGACACCTCCACGTCGCACCCCGCAGCCCCTGGACACGCCATCACCCTATCTCTCTCCCTTCGCCGTTCCCCACCATGGCCGACGCTCCTGTCGCCGCATCGTCGTCGTAGCCGTGCCCTCCGTCGTCCTCGCGCCGTGTCATTGTGTCCACGAGCTCCGCCGTCGTTGATTACATCGAGTGGGTCGAGCCCCGAGCGCTCGCTCGCCCCGAAGATGCTGCACCGAGCTCGCCCTCAACTCCGGCCACCGGAGATCCCTTTCGCCGCCCCCGCCGCATCAACTCATCCCCGACCTCTCCGACTGCCTCGACGAGACCCCAGTGAGCTCAGCCACCTCCCAACCCTCTCCGCTCTCTCTCTCGAGCCCCGTAGCGACTGCATGTAGATCACCCGCACACACCGCCGCGGAGCTCGTCACCGACGAGGCTCCGGCCACCCAATGGCCACGCCACCCTGTCCACTAGTCCTACCGCACCTCCAGGAGCTCAACGCACCAATCCATGTGCCTCCCCGTACCCCCTAGCGACTAGTTCATCCTCACCCGAGCTCCGGCCGCCGCCAAACTCGTCGCCGGTGACGTTTCCGGCCACCCCAGCTCCACCCACTGCCACCACTCGATGCGGCTTCCTCCCCGCATCACGTAGATAGTCTCCGCCGTCCTTTTGGTCGCCGGAGTGCAAATCCCGCGCTGCTCCGCCGCGTCTAGCCTCGCCGGCGGCTAGACGCCGGCGAGTTGACCCTATTTGACCCCCGTGTGGGCCCAGGTTGACCCCCTGAGTCTATGACAGGTGGGGCCGGTCTGCTAATTAGTTTAGGAATAGTTTTAACTAATTTTAATTAGTTTAGTCACTCACATGTGGGCCCAGGCCTCACTGACAGTCAATTAGCTCTAACATAATTCTGTTAATTAGTTGTGACACTGACAGACAGGGCCCACTAGTCAGGTTTGACCTGGCCGACCCAGTTGACCGCTGACGTCACACCTATGTCATGCTGACGCATTAATTTAAATACTGGATTTATTCTTTAATAGGAAATTCCAGAAAATAGCCAAAACTTCTAAAAATCATAGAAAATCAACCATAGCTCCAAATGCAAAGATTTATATATGAAAAATGATCAGAAAAATTCAATCTATCCATATGTAATGGTGTAATGCATGAAAAAACAAGTTAACCTTGCTGTTTAAGCAGAATAAGATAATGCACTAATAAGGCCATGTTAAATGAGCTAACATTTTAATCTTTGATTCAAATGAGTTCATTCCATCCTGTTTTAGCTTGCATTAGGCTAAGACACTTTCATCTTGCCATGTCATTGCATGCATCATATTGTTGCATATTGCCATGTGTTGATTATGTTTGGTGTGTTTTTCGTGGTAGGTTCTGCCTCCGAGGATAACCCCGAGTATCCGTCTGAAGGGCAGTACCCTACTACCACTACAACAGGCAAGCAAACCATTGATCATTCCGATACAAACCCATGTTCTCGCTTCTGCTCTTGTTTACTGCATTAAGACAACGCGATTCAAACTGCTGTGTGCTACGGTAGTTGAACCCTTATCCTCTGCATGACCTGTCATTGCCACAGTAACTAGATGCATGTGTAGGAGTTGATTGAGCCATGTATGTGATTCCTACCTTGCTATGCCTGCTATGCTTAGAGTTGTGTCAGGTCTGGTTCATCTGGGTGATGGGCTAGAGTGAAATGATTATCTCGGTAATGTGAGGGATGTGTCGAACATGTTTTGGTAAAGGTATCGATGAGAGGCCATGTAGGAGTACATGGTGGGTTGTTTCATTGAGGCCGTCCATAAGAACTGAGATCTGTATGCGTGATTTAAGATTCAGCTACTACCACACATTGGGCCCTGAAATATGACCCCGCTCGACTTACTGACCCCTCTCGCCCTCCGTCCAGGAGTTGCAACTAGTTTCTGGTGTTTGTAGGTTATGTGTTGGCGGCCGTGCGTAGCGCTGACCCTAGGGGTGGGCTATGATGCGGTAGATACACTGTGTCCGGGTATGCCGGGTGCCCGTTTGGCGTCTCGGGACCCTGTACACATCGTTTGGGGCCGTTGAGGACACCCCGGCCGGATTTCCTCGCGGATGGAACCTGAATTGGTGACAAACCTGCACTAGAGACTTGTGAGGTTAGTCAGGTCATGGTCTACACCCACGTCGGTTTTCGCTTGAAGTCTGCCGAGCACATGTCGTGTGCAGACGCTAAGTGGTGGAAACATGTGTGACGAAGTACACCCCTGCAGGGTATAAAACTATTCGAATAGCCGCGTCCGCGGTAAAGGACTACTTGGTTGCCTATACAGTTCATAGACAAGTTAATGGATACTACTAAAAGACTCAAGATAAGTGTGAGTACCGAGGATGGCCCTCTCGTAGGATGTCGAGGGAGGATCCCCGGTGGAGTATTGTGTTGGTGAGTAGTGGACTCGTGTGCGAAAACTATTTTACTAGTGGAGTTCCGTAAGATAGCTTAGCCAAGAGTCAAAGCTGGCTTGCTGCAATAACCCCACCACCTTCTTGAGAATGAGCATGTATGGTAGGTTCTGTTGTAAGACTTGATGAGTACCTTTGTACTCATGTTTGCTTAATTACTATTTTCAGACGACAACACCACCCCCTCCGATGGGTTCTACGTAGACCTTGACGTCGATGAGTGACTAGCCACCCAGGTGGTGATCCTGGCCATGGAGGGCCCTATGTAGATAGACAGGCTTCGGAAGCCTTCTTGCTTTCTAGTGTCTGTACTCAGACCATTTACTTCCGCTTGTGCTTGTATGTTTGTATGACTTGAGTGTCGGGTCACGTGACCCCTACCTGTATGAACATGTTATGTATGGCTCTCTGGAGCCTTTAAATAAAGTACTTGAGTTGTAGAGTTTTGTTGTGATGCCATGTTGTATGTACTCATATCGGGCATATTGTGTGTATGATTGAAATGCTTGGTATGAGTGGGATCTGACAATCTAGTTGTTTATCCTTGGCAGCCTTTCTTATGGGGAAATGTAGTCTAGTGTCCCTCGAGCCATAGTAGTCCGCTACAGCCCGGTTCACTAGAGTCCTGCTAGCCCAGCACTACTGTTCAGGACACTTGACTGGCCGGCATGTGTTTCACTTCGTTCCTATGTCTGTCCCTTCGGGGAAATGTCACGCGGTGACATCCGGAGTCCTGCCTAGCCTGCTACAGCCCGGGTTCCCCGGAGTCCTGTTAGCCCAGTGCTACAGCCCAGATTCACTCGCTGATGACCGACATGCTCGATGTGATTCATGTATGCCTCTCTCCATAGGTCTGTGCCGCTTTGGGTTCACGACTAGCCATGTCGGCCCGGGTTCTCTGTCATATGGATGCTAGCGACACTATCATATACGTGAGCCAAAAGGCGCAAACGGTCCCGGGCCATGGTAAGGTGACACCCGTGGGATACCGTGCGTGAGGCCGCAATGTGATATGAGGTGTTACCGGCTAGATCGATGTGATTTGGAATCGGGGTCCTGACATTCCACCTCTCCCCCGCAACCCTCGTGCTCGTCTCCATCCCTCCCTCTCGATCAGGCCCGCCATCGCCATCACGACCGTTGCGGCCCCGCGCCCTCAAGCTCCGGCCGCCGTCCATCTTCCTCGAGCGACCTCCGGCCTCCTCCTTTCTCCTTTGCCACCATGACACGCCCGCGCCACCATCTCCTCCACTAGTAGCCTGCAACGCTCGAGGGGAGCCGAGCTCCTCCCGGTCCCCATGGTTGCTGCTTCCCCCTGCCCTGAGCTTCCCTGCAACCAGCGTCCAAGTCCCGGGCCCCCATATGACCCCTTCCTCCATGCCAAGTTCCGCTGGAGCCATGACCGCCACCGCAACAGGAACTCTAGCCCCATTGACCGTCGATCCTGCAAGCTCCCGAGGCACCAGCCTCCCATCCCCTATGACCCGGCAATCGGACCCTCATCGGTGAGCGCTGCGTCGTCGCCCTGCTTGATTCCACCGCCTGGACCTGTTCGGCCGTCCACCACTCCGTGGACCTGCTGCCTCCTGCCGATTTCGGGTGGCGCTGCTCAAGCCGCCAGGACTCATACGTGGACTGTCAAACGTCGTCTCTGAGATTTTTCGCCAAGTACCTTTAAGATCCGACAAGTACCCCGATGATGTGTGTACCACTACCCACGGCCCTTGGAGAGTTTGGATTCGACGAGTCCGACGATGCCCTTGTACAACTACATTGCCGAGACCGAGACCGGCAGGACCACATAGACGCCCGTACGACTACACAGTTTTGCGTCAGGTACCTCTACCGCCGTCTTCGGAATCACATGAACGCCAAGTACCTTGACGCCAAGAACATCTACCGCCGCTGTGATTTTGACAAGAAACGTGTACCACTACCGTTGCAAATATCGCGAGTACCTCTACCGTCGTTATGTACCCCTACTTCCACTACCGTCGCGAGAACAACTACTTCCTCTATGAACTCGAACCGCTCTGAGAATGCTCCCTTGGAAGGTATAACTGCCGAAACGACGCCCGTGGACAAATGCTTGTGATGTGTTGTATGAGATGCTCCTGTTTGGCCGTGTTTGCACCGTGTCCGTTTTGTCACTCGTTTCCTTGCCACCGATTCGTGGGACACCCGGTATCCGGGATCACTCCCCGTACCTCTTGCACATTCCGCACATCTCACATTTGTTTCTTGCACCAGCATCTCAACTAGTTGTCGGATCATCGGAATGTTGCCGTGGCATCGTTTCCGTTTTCGCCGCCATGACACCCCTTTCTTTCCGTCATGGCGACCAAATGCCCTATATCATCTTCATGTCAACATTTTCATAACATTGCTTAATACTTGCACATGTCATCCGCATCATGATAACAACATTTAAAATGTTTACAATTGTTGTTTGCATTAAAATTGCTTAATGCATATGAGGTTTTTCCAGACTTGTTGTTTCCGGCCTCATTTAAACTTGACTAGATAGTTAGTTTAATTACGCTTCACCTCTTGCCATGTTAATCAACATTTAATATTGTTGGGTACATAAACGAGATGGAACTAAATAACTTGAATGTGGTGTTCCGTCAATATGCAACTCATTCCATAGTGAGCTCCACTTAATTTGTAGTATTGTTTGTGCACTTTGCCATGCCATGCCTCATTAAACCAGACATGCATCATACTTGGTTGTGCATCATGCCATGTTTATGTGGTGGTTGTTTACTATGTTGTTTGCTTCTTTCCGGGTTGCTTCTCTCATTAGATTCGGTTCTGTTCCGGAGTTGTGAGGATTCGTTCGACTACGCCCGTTTGTCTTCTTCATGGACTCGTTCTTCTTCCTTGTGGGATCTCAGGCAAGATGACCATACCCTCGAAATCACTTCTATCTTTGCTTGCTAGTTGTTCGCTCTATTGCTATGCCGCGCTACATATCACTTGCTATATCATGCCTCCCATATTGCCATGTCAAGCCTCTAACCCACCTTCCTAGCAAACTGTTGTTTGGCTATGTTGTCGCTTTTGCTCAGCTCCTCTTATAGCGTTGCTAGTTGCAGGTGAAGATGAAGTTGGTTCCATGTTGGAACATGGATATGTTGGGATATCACAATATCTATTATTTTAATTAATGCATCTATATACTTGGTAAAGGGTGGAAGGCTCGGCCTTATGCCTGGTGTTTTGTTCCACTCTTGCCGCCCTAGTTTCCATCATACCGGTGTTATGTTCCTTGATTTTGCGTTCCTTACGCGGTTGGGTGTTATGGGAACCCCTTGACAGTTCGCTTTGAATAAAACTCCTCCAGCAAGGCCCAACCTTGGTTTTACATTTGCCTAACAACCTATCATCTTCCCTTGGGTTCTGCAGACCTGAGGGTCATCTTTATTTTAACCCCCCCGGGCCAGTGCTTCTCTAAGTGTTGGTCCAAACTAGATTCCCTTCCAGCGCCACCTCGGGGAAACTTGAGGGCTGGTTTTAGTTGTACGGATTGCTCATCCGGTGTTGCCCTAAGAACGAGATATGTGCAGCTCCTATCGGGATGTCGGCACATCAGCGGCTTTGCTGGTCTTGTTTTACCATTGTCGAAATGTCTTGTAACCGGGATTCCGAGTCTGATTGGGTCGTCCTGGGAGAAGAAATATCCTTCGTTGACCGTGAGAGCTTGTGATGGGCTAAGTTGGGACACCCCTGTAGGTTTTGAACTTTCGAAAGCCATGCCCACGGTTATGGGCAGATGGGAATTTGTTAATATCTGGTTGTAGAAAACTTGACACTTAACTTAGTTAAAATGAATCAACCGCGTGTGCAGCCGTGATGGTCTCTTTTCGGCGGAGTCCGGGAAGAGAACACGGTCTCGTGTTATGCTTGAACGTAAGTAGCTTCAGGATCACTTCTTGATCACTATTAGCTTCTCGACCGTGCTTTGCTTCTCTTCTCGCTCTCTTTTGTGTAAGTTAGCCACCATATATGCTAGTGCTTGTTGCAGCTCCACCTCACTACCCTTTCCTACCCTTAAGCTTAAATAGTGTTGATCTCGCGGGTGTGAGATTGCTGAGTCCCCGTGACTCACAGATACTTCCAAACAGATGCAGGTGCCGATGATGCCAGTACAGGGGACGCTACCGAACTCAAGTGGGAGTTCGACGAGGATTCGGGCCGTTACTATGTTTCTTTTCTGGATGATCAGTAGAGGAGCCCAGTTGGGACGATCAGGGATCTAGCATTTGGGGATGTCTTTCTTTATTTTGGTTCCGTAGTCGGACCTTTGATTGTACTTTGGATGATGTATGGATTATTTATGTATTGTGTGTAGTGGCGATTGTAAGCTGACTCTTTATCCCTTTGTTATTCAGTACATGGGATGTGTAAAGATTACCCCTCTTGCGACATGCCTGCCATGCGACTATGCCTCTAAGCCGTGCCCCGACACGTGGGGGATATAGCCGCATTATGGGTGTTACACTTGGCTATTGTGGATGAAGCAGACACTAAAGGATTATGGCATCAAGGTCAATCATATCCCTCTGTACTGTGATAATGAGAGTGCCATCAAAATTTCACACAATCCTGTGCAGCATTCTCGCATGAAGCACATTGCCATCAGACATCATTTTATTCATGATCATGTTGCTCGAGAGGATATCATTATCAATCACGTCAAGACCGAAGACAATCTTGCTGATATTTTCACCAAGCCTCTCGACGAGAAAAGATTCTATGCGTTACAGTGTGAGCTAAATAGCCTAGACTTCGCAAACATGTAGTAAGATGGACTCGACACCCGTGCTAACACTTCCAAATCTTTGAAGGAATGGGTGCATAACACTCGAAGAGTTTGAAAATTTCAACAAAGTGAATTTTTCTTTCCGAGTGAATAAATTAACGAAGAACTAGACTAATCGGGTGCCAGGATAATTGTGCGATGCTCGGGGTCGTATAGTTCTTATACGGTGGGTTACGTCACCATAATTCTCTTTTGTTGAATTTCTTCTCAATCGAAAGTTTTAGTGTTTTTCTATATGCATTTCCCTCATAGCTATTTGCTCGAGTGTTTGTGTTTATCTTTCTGAGTGAAATGCCTAGGACCCTGTTTTCCCTTTGTTCTACCTCTTCCAGTCTATGTTGTTCCGTTGCAAATGCTCTAATTTATGTAGAACGAAACTTTATCTGGTATCCTTGACCATGATTAAGGTTCGGTCCGAACATTAATCTGATTTGTCGAAAGCCCTCCAAAATTTGGGGTTTCCCGCCCAAGTCTGGACCAGATCTTTTATGACGGTTGCCACGTGAAATACATCATCTGTCAGTCCATTCTAACCATTGAATAACAATCGTCTTTGCCTAAGAGCCGTCTGATAAAATCCTCTGTGTGTGGTTATTTCCATTCGCCTATATAAACCGAACCGCTTCCTTCGTCCACCTTTACTCTCTTTCACCTTGCCTCCACTCTGCCAAAACCCTTGCCGCAACGCTCCTCCTTGAGCTCAACGCCGACGACCCCTTCACCGCTTAACTGCTGGAAAGAGGTCATCGGATTCATTCCATGCTGCCGCAGGACATCTTCTTCCCCGCGTCGCCGTAGTTGTTGGACGTCACCAAGCTAGGGTACACATGGCTCGAACTCGGACCTCCATCCCTCATGGTTCAAGTTCATCCATGGTTATTTATCTCCAATTTTACTGCATATCTTAGATCTAGGTTTTTACCCTTCAAGTGCGGATGTGGTTTGTAGTTGTTCCTCGCATCCGAATGTCTCAGATCTAGGGTTTCTGTTATGATTCGCCCGAATGATATGCCTAGCTCGATGTCTAGTATTCTCTTCGGACCTACTAGCTCGATCTATCTGTTTCATTCAGTTGAACAATTTCTCAAAGTCTGTATCTGAGTCTTCCTCAAAATGCTATTTGTTCGAAAAACACTCGTTGAGAGCATTTGTGACCCTGTCCCCATTTTCCCTCATACCTATTCTTATTCACAAGTTTATGCATTCTGTTGAGGACTCTACCAGACTGCACAGTATGGCTGATGAAGAAGAAGTACTATTGGGCACAACAGATGAATCCAAAGTACCAAATGCAAAGGGCCCAACGGTAGGCCCGTCAACCAGCAAAAGGGAGAGATCCAAACCAAATGCAAATGGGCAGGAAGTGGATGCTACGAAGAAAAGGAAAGGTCGCAGGCAACCTCTAAAAAATTCAGCACAATATACCTCTCATGATGACTACAACACTGTTCTTGGAGAAGATTCGACTCAGATAAAAAGGCGTGTGCAAAAGATACATCGTCACTAGGTACAGAAGTGGTTCAACTACAAAATGGCGAAGGAAATATGCCCTATATGCAATAATAAAGTTGTTATTTATATTTCCTTATTTCATGATAAATTTTTATTATTAATGCTATAATTGTATTAATTGGAAACTTAGTACATGTGTGAATACATAGACAAACAAAGTGTCCCTAGTATGCCTCTACTTGACTAGCTCGTTAAAAAAAGATGGTTAAGTTTCCTAGCCATGGACATGTGTTGTCATTTGATGAATGGGATCACATCATTAGAGAATGATGTGATGGACTAGACCCATCCATTAGTTTAGCACTATGATCATTTAGTTTATTGCTATTGCTTTCTTCATGACTTATACATGTTCCTATGACTATGAGATTATGCAACTCCTGAATACCGGAGGAACACTTAGTGTGCTATCAAATGTCACAACGTAACCGAGTGATTATAAAGATGCTCTATAGGTCTCTCCGATGGTATTTGTTGAGTTGGCATAGATCGAGATTAGGATTTGTCACTCCGTGTATCGGAGAGCTCTGGGCCCTCTCGGTAATGCACATCACAATGAGCCTTGCAAGCAATGTGACTAATGAGTTAGTCACAGGATGATGCATTATGGAATGAGTAAAGAGACTTGCCGGTAACGGGATTGAACTAGGTATGATGACATCGACGATCAAATCTCGGGCAAGTAACATACCGATGACAAAGGGAACAACGTATGTTGTTGTGCGGTTTGACCGATAAATATCTTCATAGAATATGTAGGAACCAATATGAGCATCCAGTTTCCGCTATTGGTTATTGACCGGAGATGTGTCTCGGTCATGTCTACATAGTTCTCAAACCCTTAGGGTCTGCACGCTTAACGTTCGATGACGATATGTATTATGAGTTATGTGATTTGATGTACCGAAGGTTGTTCAAAGTCCCGGATGTGATCACGGACATGAAGAGGAGTCTCCAAATGGTCGATACATAAAGATTCATATATTGGAAGGCTACATTCGGACACCGGAATAGTTCGGGTCATTTCGGATAAGTTTCGGAGTACCGGGGGTTACCGGAACCCCCTCCGGGAAGTTATTGGGCCTTATGGGCCTAGTGGTGGAAGAGAGGAGGCAGACCAAGAGGTGGCACGTGCCCCCCTAGCCCAAACCGAATTGGACTAGGGATGGGGGGCTGGCCCCCTCTTTCCTTCTCTTCTTCCTCTCCTTCCTTCTTCTCGTACTTGGACTAGGAAAGGGGGAAACCTTACCCTACTAGGAGTAGGAATCCCCCTTGGGCGCGCCCCTTGAGGCCGGCCCTCCTCCTTGTCCCCTCCTTTATATACGGGGGAGGGTGGCACCCCATAGACACACAAGTTGATCTTTAGCCATGTGTGGTGCCCCCCTCCATAGTTTTACACCTCAGTCATATTGTCGTAGTGCTTAGGCGAAGCCCTGCGTCGGTAACTTCATCATCACCGTCAACATGTCGTCGTGCTGACGGAACTCACCCTCGGCCTTAGTTGGATCAAGAGTACGAGGGATGTCACCGCGCTGAACGTGCGCAGATCACGGAGGTACCATGCGTTCGGTACTTGATCGGTTGGATCGCGAAGACGTTCGACTACATCAACCGCGTTACTAAACACTTCCACTTTCGGTCTACGAGGGTATGTAGACACACTCTCCCCTCTCGTTTCTATGCATCTCCTAGATATATCTTGCGTGATCGTAGGAATTTTTTTGAAATATGCCCTAGAGGTAATAATAAAGTTGTTATTTATATTTCCTTATATCATGATAAATGTTTATTATTCATGCTAGAATTGTATTAACCGGAAACTTAGTCCATGTGTGAATACATAGACAAACAAAGTGCCCTAGTATGCCTCTACTTGACTAGCTCGTTAATCAAAGATGGTTAAGTTTCCTAGCCATGGACATGTGTTGTCATTTGATGAACGGGATCACATCATTAGAGAATGATGTGATGGACTAGACCCATCCGTTAGCTTAGCACTATGATCATTTAGTTTATTGCTATTGCTTTCTTCATGACTTATACATGTCCCTATGACTATGAGATTATGCAACTCCCGAATAGTGGAGGAATACTTAGTGTGCTATCAAACATCACAACGTAACTGGGTGATTATAAAGATGCTCTACAGGTGTCTCCGATGGTGTTTGTTGAGTTGGCATAGATCGAGATTAGGATTTCTCACTCCTTGTATCAGAGAGGTATCTCTGGGCCCTCTCGGTAATGCACATCACAATGAGCCTTGCAAGCAATGTGACTAATGAGTTAGTCACGGGATGATGCATTACAGAACGAGTAAAGAGACATGCCGGTAATGAGATTGAACTAGGTATGATGATACCGATGGTCAAATCTCGGGCAAGTAACATACCGATGACAAAGGGAACACCGTATGTTGTTGTGCGGTTTGACCGATAAAGATCTTCGTAGAATATGTAGGAACCAATATGAGCATCAGGTTCCGCTATTGGTTATCGTTTGGAGATGTGTCTCGGTCATGTCTACATAGTTCTCGAACCCGTAGGGTCCGCACGTTTAATGTTCGATGATGATATGTATTATGAGTTATGTGATTTGATGTACCGAAGGTTGTTCGGAGTCCCGGATGTGATCAAGGACATGACGAGGAGTCTCGAAATGGTCAAGACATAAAGATTCATATATTGGAAGTGATAGAGGCTAAGGTGTCCCGATGTTTCGATGAGATGGTGGCTATCGTTTTCTGTGGGAGTCGACCTTGACGATCCGACTACGAACGTGCGAGACGTCGCGCCTTAGCAATCGCTAAACCAACTTCCGAGGGTTATTGACCACGCCGGAGCATGATCAACCTGACCACGAGGGTCTGTTTCCTGCGAGCAAACGAAGAACAAGCAAGAAACTGAGATTGCAATCGGGATATTGCGAATATAAGATGAAAGCTTTATTGATCAAGGTGGGGTTCTGTGACGTCTTGGTCTGGTCGTTGGACACAAACGAAATACGCGAAGTTGCAGCTATGACGAACTTTTAATCTAAACAAAACCCCAAAGTCTAAACGACGCCCTAAGGGCTGTATATATGGAGGAAGAGGGGGGAATTTCGTGGCCCTTGAGGGTGGGGTCCGAAACCAACCCTAACTCTTGTTTCCCCACACATACGGACTCTAAAAATAGCCTATACTTAAGTATTTCGAAATTACATGGGCCTGGCCCATTAATAAGGTGACGCAGCACCTAGAATAGCCTATGGACGAATATTATGAAGTGGCATCTTGTATATTTCGTCCAAGGCTTCATGCACTCCTTATGGCGGCTTCAAAGTCCTGAAATCATCACTTGTAACTCCGTTCTTGATCCCCTTGCGCATGCCATCAACTCCATGCGTGTTCTTGCTCCAATGTTCATCCTTCTCCAAGCTAGGCCCTTCATTTGTAAGCAAAACAAATGTATCCAATTTAGGCAGCATCATAATCTCATGAACAGTAGAATCATTACCAAGAAACGAAAGTACCTGGTAATTTAATTGGCGTGCGCGAGCTCTAGTAATTGGTCCAGTATATGTAACAGTAGGGGCTGTGGGTGTAACAATGGTATTGATGTCCTCATCATCCTCCCCTTCTTGAAACGAAGTCGTCCTCGACGGAAGCGCATCTTCCTCACCCAAATAAGGCTTCAAATCTGCAATGTTAAAAGTGGGACTAACCCCAAAATCTACAGGTAGCTCAAGTTTATATGCATTATCATTTATTTTCTCTAACACCTTAAAAGGACCATCAGCACGTGGCATTAGCTTTGATTTGCGCAGATTAGGAAATCTATCTTTACGCAGATGTAACCAAACAAGATCTCCAGGCGCAAACACAACATGTTTTCTACCCTTATCTCCAGCAAGTTTATATTTAGCATTCATACACTCAATGTTTTCCTTAGTTAACTCATGCATTTTTAAAATCAATTCAGAACGTTCTTTAGCATCAAAATTAACCTTCTCTGAAGATGGAAGAGGCAACAAATCAATAGGTGCATGAGGTAGGAAACCATACACAATTTCAAAAGGGCACATCTTAGTAGTAGAATGCAATGAGCGATTATAAGCAAATTCAATATGAGGCAAGCATTCTTCCCACATTTTCTTGTTATTCTTCAAAACAGCCCTAAGCATAGTAGACAATGTTCTATTGACTACTTCAGTTTGTCCATCAGTTTGGGGGTGACAAGTAGTACTAAAAAGCAGCTTAGTCCCCAACTTAGCCCATAAACATCTCCAAAAGTGGCTAAGAAATTTAGTATCACGATCTGAAACAATAGTATTTGGCACACCATGTAAGCGAATAATTTCACGAAAGAACAAATCAGCAACATTAACAGCATCATCGCTTTTATGACATGGTATAAAGTGTGCCATTTTCGAGAACCTATCCACGACAACAAATATGCTATCCCTCCCCTTCTTTGTTCGAGGTAAACCTAAAACAAAGTCCATAGATATATCCTCCCAAGGAACACTAGGTACTGGCAAAGGCATATATAAACCATGAGGATTGAGTCGTGACTTAGCTCTTTGACATGTAGTGCAGCGAGCAACAAAACGCTCAACATCCCGTCTCATCTTTGGCCAAAAGAAATGTGTAGCAAGTATATCCTCCGTCTTCTTGACGCCAAAGTGTCCCATTAATCCTCCTCCATGCGCCTCCTGCAACAACAAAAGACGAACAGAGCTAGCTGGAATGCATAGCTTGTTAGCACGAAACACAAATCCATCGTTAAGAACGAACTTGTTCCAAGTTCTCCCTTCCTTACAATTCTGCAATACATCTTTAAATTCAGCATCATGAACATATTGATCTTTGATGTTCTCCAAACCAAATATTTTAAAGTCAAGTTGTGAAAGCATAGTATAACGACGAGACAAGGCATCAGCAATAACATTTTCTTTACCCTTCTTGTGTTTAATGACATAAGGGAAAGTCTCAATGAATTTAACCCATTTAGCATGTCTACGGTTCAGTTTTGCTTGACTTTTAATGTGTTTCATAGATTCATGATCAGAATGTACAACAAATTCCTTGGGCCATAAATAATGTTGCCATGTTTCTAAGGTCCGAACAAGAGCATATAATTCTTTATCATAAGTAGAATAGTTCAGACTAGGCCCACTCAATTTTTTAGAAAAGTATGCAACAGGTTTTCCATCTTGTAATAACACACCTCCTAATCCAATTCCACTAGCATCACATTCAAGCTCAAAAGTCTTATTGAAATTAGGAAGTTGGAGTAAAGGAGCATGTGTCAACTTATCTTTCAAAAACCGTGAAGGCTTCTTCCTGTGCGGTACCCCAAACAAAAGGCACATCCTTCTTTGTAAGCTCGTTGAGAGGTGCAGCAATGGTGCTGAAATCTCTCACAAAACGCCTATAGAAACCAGCGAGGCCAAGGAAACTCCTCACTTGTGTGACCGTTTTGGGCTGCGGCCAACTCTCAATAGCTTCAATCTTGGCTTTATCAACTTCAACTCCCTGTGGAGTAACAACATAGCCAAGAAAAGATACTCGGTCGGTGCAAAAGGTGCACTTTCCATGGTTTCCAAACAAACGTGCATCACGTAGAGCAATAAAAACAGCACGTAAATGTTCCAAATGTTCCTCCAAAGATTTGCTATAAATCAATATGTCATCAAAGTAAACTACCACAAATCGTCCAATGAAAGCACGTAAAACTTCATTCATTAACCTCATGAAGGTACTAGGTGCATTAGTTAACCCAAAAGGCATGACTAACCACTCATATAATCCAAACTTAGTTTTAAATGCTGTTTTCCATTCATCACCCAATTTCATACGAATTTGATGGTATCCACTACGCAAATCAACTTTGGAGAATATTGTAGAGCCACTCAATTCATCAAGCATATCATCTAGCCTAGGAATAGGATGACGATAACGAATAGTAATATCATTAATGCCTCTACAATCAATGCACATACGCGACGTACCATCCTTTTTCGGCACTAAAATGATAGGAACAGCACAAGGACTAAGGGATTCGCGTATATAACATTTGTCGAGCAGTTCTTGTACTTGACGCATAATCTCCTTCGTCTCCTCTGGATTGGTACGGTATGGTGCACGGTTGGGTAGCGAAGCACCGGGAATTAAGTCAATTTGATGCTCAATCCCTCGAATAGGTGGTAATCCCGGTGGCACGTCTTGTGGAAAGACGTCAGCGAACTCCTGCAAAATCTTAGTGACAACAGGGGGCAAAGAGGAAGGCACGTCCTCGAATGAAAATAATGCCTCTTTGCACACAAAAGCATAGCAAACAGATTTGCTGAAATCTAGCTCATCAATATCAGATTTGGTGGCAAGTAAACATGCACTTTTCAATTTAATTTCAGAAACAACAGTAGATGGTTTATTATTAGGCTTCATTTGGTGCTCAAATTCTTTTGCCACAATCTGATTTTCACTATTATTTGTCTCCTGTTTTGCTTTATTAGCTCTATTAATATCATCTTTCAAAATGGAATCAGGAGTCATAGGAAGCAAAGTAATATTTTTATCGTTATGAACAAGAGTATACTGATTGTTTCTACCATGGTGTACAGAATTTTTATCAAATTGCCATGGTCTACCAAGTAATAAGGAACATGTTTGCATAGGTACCACATCACAATCAACATAATCAGCATATGTAGAGATACTAAAATGCACACGAACAGTACGTGTTACCTTAACCTTGCCGCTGTTGTTGAACCATTGGATGTAGTAAGGACGTGGATGTGGTCTTGTGGTGAGAGATAGCTTCTCCACCATCTCCATGCTAGCCAAGTTATTGCAGCTCCCTCCATCTATGATCACGCGAACAGAACGTTCCTTCACAACTCCCTTTGTATGGAACAAATTATGCCTCTGATTTTGCTCAGCTTGTGTAACCTGCACACTCAAAACACGTTGAGCAACTAAACATTCATACCTGTCAGCATCTTCAGGAGCCATGTATTGCGTCTCATGATCAGAATCGTCTCCACCGTGTTCGTCACGTGTAATAAGAGCCAAAGTCTCCTCATCATAGTCACTAGCGGACTCATACCCACCATCCTCAGTAACAATCATCACACGCTTAGATGGGCATTCTCTCACATAATGACCTCCACCCTTGCAACGTCGACAAATAATATCATGTGTTTGCCCTGTTGATGCCATGGATGAAGAAGAGCTCTTTGCAGGCCCAGAAGGTGTGCTCTTGGCAGATAGTGGTGATTGTGCCTGCTTTATTGTATCACGGTTGGAGGTGGTAGCCGACGGAGGCGCCGGTGTAGCAGAACGTGTGGAAGTAGATGATGCACGTGGTGTCCATGATGAAGGTCGACCTGCAGAAAAGTTAGTCCGCGCCAATGCCTGTCGATCCTGCACTTCACGTTCAGCTTTACAAGCAAGATGGAATAAATGAGTGATATTAGTATACTCCTTATACTCTAGAATCGTCTGAATCTCTCTTTTAATCCACCCATAAAACGTGCAAGCATAGCTTCATTCTCCTCAACAATACCACATCTAATCATGCCAGTTTGTAATTCCTGATAATATTCTTCTACAGAATTTTTTCCCTGTCTTAAGCGCTGCAATTTTTGAAGTAATTCACGTTGATAATATGGTGGAACCCAACGAGTACGCATAGCAGTTTTCAAAGCAGCCCAAGTAGCCGGAATAGGATATAATCTACAATGCTCAGACCACCAAACACATGCAAAACTAGTGAAAGCACAAACAGCAGCAGGAACACGTCTCTCCTCGGGATATTGTAAACATGTAAATCGTTGTTCAGTTTCTAACTCCTAAGTAAGATATATATCAGGAACATATCTACCCTCAAATGGTGGAATATTCAATTTTAGTTTAGGGAGATGGTCATGATCTCGTACCTGAGGGTGAGCCCTACCATTGCCATTATTTGCATGTGGACGACCTGGTGGTTGCTGTGCTGTTGGTGGCACGTAGTTCTGATTTTGATCAACCTCATCCTCATAATCTCCCACATAAGCATCCTCCTCCACATCAGCAGTAGGAGCCATAGAAGTATCAACAGCAGCACCAGCAGTTTGGCCCGACTGAAGAGGGACACGGCTCGCTCGGCGGAGGGCTGTTTCCCAACGTGGAGGTAGTCGGTGTTGTTGCTGTTGTTGCAGAGGTGCGGCAGGAGCAGCCGGTGGTGGTGGTGGAAAACGCGAAAGCAATTCAGCAAACTTGTTATCGAGCTTTGTTTCAAACGTCTTCTCCATGCCATCTATCTTCTCCATGGCCTCTTCAAATCTGTTTATCACATCTTGCACCTGTCCATTCATCATTTGCTGAAACGTATCATGAAGCTCCTTGTTCGTCAAGTTCTCCCAGTCAGTCTCGTCGGCTTGTGATCCTGGCATGGTTAGCAGCAATAGAAACACACAAGAATATGATCCTACAGACTACTAACAAGTGGTGGTGGTGGCGGGTGTCACAAATCCGTCAAGCAAATCTCAAATTCTTACCAGTTCTTACCCAGCAGCAGGCGGTGATCGGCAACCGTTGTAGTCAAAAACTCTCAAAAGCTTGGATAGAGCGATTGCCAGGGAGAGTCAAACGCACGACGTAGATGTATTTGGAGCTGGGAAGGCTTATAGTATGGTAGCAAAAAGGGTCAGCAATAATCAATTCAGAGATGCAAAGTTGAATAAACGCTCAACGACGGTACTGTGCTGGTCCTAGGCTAGACCGTGCTAGAGACGCGAGCCTAGAACACTAACAAAATCACGGCGCTGCACGTAAATAAGGGAAAAGCACACTCTGGAACTTTTTTTTTTCGCTCTTTTTTTTGCGCTCCTTTTTTTTGCGCTCCTCTTTTTTTTTGCGAAAAATCACTATAATGGCGAGTGTCTCAAAACTCTTCCCTCATCAAACTGATAGGATGGGATCGAAATTTTTTTTTCACTTTTTTTTCGGAAATCAGGGCAGCAACGACGAAAAAGTGCGACAAAAAATCACTGATGGCACGTGGCTCAAAAGACTCAGAAAAGCCTAAAAATAGGATAGGGAAAAAAAATTTGCCCGTGAAAATTTTGGCCTAAAAACTGCCCGGGGGTCTCTAGACTCTTTTTTTTTCGAGACCTACGCAGGCAAGGAAACACGAATCGGAATTTAGATTGATCTCAAGAACAAACCTAATATGAGAAGAACTCGGATTGGTGGTGGATATATGGTTGCGGTATATGGCAGCGGTGGTGGTATATGGTAGCGGTGGTGGTATATGGATACAGATTGGTGGTGGTATATGGATACGAATTGATAGTGGTATATGGATATGGATTTAGAGCGGTGGCGGATAAGCAAAAGTGGTAGATGGGCGATGATGATGGTGCGGCGGCGGCGTGACAACTTATGACCAGAACTCGAAACTCTAAAAGACTAGACTCTAAGACCAGCAACTTGACACGACGATGCAACCGCAAATTCAACAAAGCAAAAACCCTAAAAAGATTATGCAAAGGCTCAGATTGGTTCGGATATGATGAACTAACCCTAAATTTTTTTGTGGCTTTTTTTTCATGGACTGTAGGTATGAAGAACAGACTCGATCTAATCTACGAAAAACTTTAAAAATCTCACCGAGCAACCTGGAAATCTGATACCACTTGATAGAGGCTAAGGTGTCCCGATGTTTCGATGAGATGGTGGCTATCGTTTTCTGTGGGAGTCGACCTTGACGATCCGACTACGAACGTGCGAGATGTCGCGCCTTAGCAATCGCTAAACCAACTTCCGAGGGTTATTGACCACGCCGGAGCACGATCAACCTGACCACGAGGGTCTGTTTCCTGCGAGCAAACGAAGAACAAGCAAGAAACTGAGATTGCAATCGGGATATTGCGAATATAAGATGAAAGCTTTATTGATCAAGGTGGGGTTCTGTGACGTCTTGGTCTGGTCGTTGGACACAAACGAAGTATGCGAAGTTGCAGCTATGGCGAACTTTTAATCTAAACAAAACCCCAAAGTCTAAACGACGCCCTAAGGGCTGTATATATGGAGGAAGAGGGGGGAATTTCGTGGCCCTTGAGGGTGGGGTCCGAAACCAACCCTAACTCTTGTTTCCCCACACATACGGACTCTAAAAATAGCCTATACTTAAGTATTTCGAAATTACATGGGCCTGGCCCATTAATAAGGTGACGCAGCACCTAGAATAGCCTATGGACGAATATTATGAAGTGGCATCTTGTATATTTCGTCCAAGGCTTCATGCACTCCTTATGGCGGCTTCAAAGTCCTGAAATCATCACTTGTAACTCCGTTCTTGATCCCCTTGCGCATGCCATCAACTCCATGCGTGTTCTTGCTCCAATGTTCATCCTTCTCCAAGCTAGGCCCTTCATTTGTAAGCAAAACAAATGTATCCAATTTAGGCAGCATCATAATCTCATGAACATTAGAGTCATTACCAAGAAACGAAAGTACCTGGTAATTTAATTGGCGTGCGCGAGCTCTAGTAATTGGTCCAGTATATGTAACAGTAGGGGCTGTGGGTGTAACAATGGTATTGATGTCCTCATCAGGAAGGCTACATTCGGACACCGGAATAGTTCGGGTCGTTTAGGATAAGTTTTGGAGTACCGGGGGTTACTGGAACCCCCTCCGGGAAGTTATTGGGCCTTATGGGCCAAGTGGTGGAAGAGAGGAGGCAAGCCAAGAGGTGGCGCCCCCTAGCCCAAAATGAATTGGACTAGGGCTAGGGGGCCGGCCCCCATTTCGTTCTCTTCTTCCCCTCCTTCCTTCTTCTCCTACTTGGACTAGGAAAGGGGAAACCTACTCCTACTAGGAGTAGGAATCCCCCCTTGGGCACGCCCCTTGAGGACGGCCCTCCTCCTCCCATCTTTATATACCGGGGAGGGGGCACCCCATAGACACACAAGTTGATCTTTAGCCGTGTGCGGTGGCCCCCTCCATAGTTTTACACCTTGGTCATATTGTCGTAGTGCTTAGGTGAAGCCCTGCGTCGGTAACTTCATCATCACCGTCAACACGCCGTCGTGCTGACGGAACTCACCCTCGGCCTCAGTTGGATCAAGAGTACGAGGGACGTCACTGAGCTGAATGTGTGTAGATCATGGAGGTGCCGTGCGTTCGGTACTTGATCGGCTGGATCGCGAAGACGTTCGACTACATCAACCGCGTTACTAAACGCTTCTGCTTTTGGTCTACGAGGGTACGTAGAGACACTCTCCCCTCTCGTTTCTATGCATCTCCTAGATAGATCTTGCGTAATCGTAGGATTTTTTTGAAATATTTCATTCCCCAACAAATGCTTCATCCTCGGTATGCGAAGAACTTTGCCTTCCATCCCCTGTGGGGTGATTGTCGCGAAATTAGACTCATCAGGGCAGGTGACACACAAGAAAGGCCTCAACCACCTCCAGAAGCTCATGAGTCATCTCTTAAGACACCTGACTCATACCCCGAAGAAAAGGCCAAGAGCCTCAAGAATGCTGAAAAGAGAGCCAAGAAGGTAGAAAAGGAACATGCAAAGGAAAAATAAAACCGTGGTCTCATTAAATCAAACGTCGAGAAGAGAAAGGCTGAAGGAAAATCCGAAGGGCGCTCAAAGCACAAACATGATCCCAGATCTACAGCTTTGAAGAAAAAGAGCGCATTGAGGAAAAGGCCTGCTAAACCAGTTGAGTCTGAAAGTGATTCTTCTAATCAAGATGATCCTCCGCTCGTGAGAGATGAAATTGATGCAACTCTCTCTAAACAAGTGAATGTCACTACATCCACGGTTCTGCCTGACCTTCAAGCAAGTGTTGTTCCAACTACACCTCCAAAGAAAAATCCGTTGAAGAGAAAGATGTTGGGAAACGTAGCATGCAATTTCAAAAAATTTCCTATGCTCACGCAAGATCTATCTAGGAGATTCATAGCAATGAGAGGGGGGAGTGTGTCCACGTACCCTCTTAGACCGAAAGCGGAAGCATTTGACAACGCGGTTGATGTAGTCAAACTTCTTCTAGCTCCGACCGATCAAGCACCGAACGTACGACACCTCCGACTTCTGCACATGTCCAGCGAGATGACGTCCCTCGCCTTCTTGATCAAGAAAGGTGTCGAGGAAGTAGATGAGAATGGCGGCATGGTGACGGTGATGGTGAAGTGATTCTCGCAGGGCTTCGCCTAAGCACCGCAAAACTATGACCGGTGGTGTAAACTGTGGAGGGGGGGTGCCGCACACGGCTAACGACTATTGTTGTGTGTTCTAGGCGCCCCTCCCCATGTATATATATGTGGGAGGGGAGGAGAGGCAGCCATGGGGCGCCCCAAGTAGGAGGAATCCTACTTGGGGTCCTCCCCAATTCGGCCTCCCCCTTTCCTTATTTCTGGAGGGGGAAAAAGGGAAGCGGAAGGAGAGAAGGAAAGGGGGGGTCGAACCCCCTCTTCCCCTTCTCCAATTCGGCCTCCATCCATGGGGGGGGGGGGCTCCACCCGTTGTGGGCTGGTGTGCTCCCCTCCCATGGCCCATATCTTCCCCCCGGGGGTTCCGGTAACCCCCTCGCTACTCCGATAAATACCCGATACTATCTGGATCACATCCGGTGTCCGAATACTATCATCCTGTATATCAATCTTTACCTCTCGACCATTTAGAGACTCCTCGTCATGTCCGTGATACCATCCAGTACTTCGAACAACATTCCGTCACCAAATCACATAACTCATATAATACTAAATTGTCATTGAACGTTAAGCGTGCGGACCCTATGGGTTCGAGAACTATGTAGACATGACCGAGACATCTCTCCAGTCAATAACCAATAGCAGAACCTGGATGCTCATATTGGTTCCTTCATATTCTATGAAGATCTTTATCGGTCGAACCATTATGAAAACATACATTATTGCCTTTGTCATCGGTATGTTACTTTCCCGAGCTTCGACCATCGATATCCACATACCTAGTTCAATCTCGTTACCGGCAAGTCTATTTACTCATTCCATAATACATCATCCTGCAACTAACTCATTAGTCACTTTGCTTGCAAGGCTTCTTATGATGTGCATTACCGAGAGGGCCCAGAGATACCTCTCCGATACTCGGAGTGACAAATCCTAATATCGATCTATGCCAACCCAACAAATACCTTCGGAGATAACTGTAGAGCATCTTTATAATCACCCAGTTATGGTGTGACGTTTGATAGCACAGAAGGTATTTCTCTGGTATTCGGGAGTTGCATAATCTCATAGTCGAAGGAATATGTATTTGACATGAAGAAAGCAATAGCAACAAATCTGAATGATCAATATGCTAAGCTAACGGATGGGTCTTGTCCATCACATCAGTCTCCTAATGATGTGATCCCGATCATCAAATGACAACACATGTCTATGGTTAGGAAACTTAGCCATCTTTGATTAACGAGCTAGTCTAGTAGAGGCTTACTAGGGACACAGTGTTTTTTCTATGTATCCACACATGTATAAAGTTTCCGGTTAATACAATTCTAGCATGAATAATAAACATTTATCATGATATAAGGAAACATAAAACTTTATTATTTCCTCTAAGGCATATTTCCTCCAGTCTCCCACTTGCACTAGAGTCAATAATCTAGTTCACATCGCCATGTGATTTAACACTAATAGTTCACATCTTTATGTGATTAACACCCATAGTTCACATGGCCATGTGAACAACACACAAAGGGTTTACTAGAGTTAATAATCTAGTTCGCAATGCTATGTGATTAACACCCAAAGAGTACTAAGGTGTGATGATGTTTTGCTTGTGAGAGAAGTTTAGTCAACGAGTCTGCCACATTCAGATCCGTATGTATTTTGCAAATTTCTATGTCTACTATGCTCTGCATGGAGCTACTCTAGCTAATTGCTCCTACGTTCAATATGTATCTAGATTGAGACTTAGAGTCATCTAGATCTTTGTCAAAGATTGCATCGACGTAACTCTTTAGGATGAACTCTTTATCACCTCCATAATGGAGAAACATTTCATTAGTCCTCTTTAAGGTAACTAAGGATAATTTTGACCGCTGTCCAGTGATCTAGTCCTATATCACTATTGTACCCCCTTGACAAACTCATGGAAAGTTACATAATAGGTTTGGTACATAGCATGTCATACTTTATAGAACCTATGGATGAGGCATAGGTGACTTTCTTTCTCTCTTTATCTTCTGCCGTGGTCGGGTTTTGAGTCTTTACTCAACTTCACACCTTACAATACAGGCAAGAACTCCTTCTTTGACTGATCCATTTTGAACTCCTTCAAAATCTTTTCAAGGTATGTACTCATTGAAAGTCTTATCAAGCGTCTTGATCTATCTCTATAGATCTTGATGCCCAATATGTAAGCAGCTTCACCGAGGTCTTTCATTGAAAAATTCTTATTCAAATATCCTTTTATGCTATCCAAAAATTCTACATCATTTCCAATCAACAGTATGTCATCTACGTATAATATTAGAAATGCCACAGAGCTCCCACTCACTTTCTTGTAAATACATGCTTCACCATAAGTCTGTATAAAACCATATGCTTTGATCACCTTATCAAAGCATATATTCCAACTCCGAGATGCTTGCACCAGTCCATAGATGGATCATTGGAGTTTGCACACTTTGTTAGCACCTTTAGGATCGACAAAACCTTTTGGTTGCATCATATACAACTCTTCTTAAAGAAATCCATTAAGGAATGCAGTTTTGATATCCATTTGCCAGATTTCATAATCATAAAATGCGGCAACCGCTAACATGATTCAGATAGACTTAAGCATCGCTATGGGTGAGAAAGTCTCATCGTAGTCAACTTCTTGACCTTGTCGAAAACCTTTTGTGACAAGTCGAGCTTTGGTGGGAAAATTTAAAAGATGCTTGGTATAGAATTTGCAATGCTTAAAATAGATCTTCTCGAAAGCAATCTACTTCCGTTCTTCTTTGCAATTTTTATGTGGGCATTACTCCTTGGAATAGATATGTTCTAGATACCATTACCGGAGGGAATTTCTTGGGTAGCCATACTTTTGATTCTTATAATGCCATGATAGATTTGTTAGGCCCACCACCGCTTTTGATCAATGGAACTATTTTAACCTTTAAGAATGTAATGCAAAGGCTTGATATTGTTGAGAATAAGATTGCCACCATTGAATTGATTGAAAATTTGGATAAAACGATTCATAATCCGATTACTCAATATGGATCTAAAGTAGGAGTCACTTTAAAGAATCTTAGGGAAAAGGAACCCATGGTTAAGGAAAAAATAGATCAAGATTCTACTAGAATTGGAAAACTAGAGGATATTATTACCAACTTGGGTTCCGCATTTTCCTTCATTAAAACTAATCAAAATCTTCCTCCTACTAAAATTGCCAAGTTTACTTATGTTCCTAAGAATAAGGATGAATCTTCTAGTTATGATAATGAAGATCTCAAATCGATAAGTGTTCACCCCAATCTTCTCGATATCATTAAGAAACCAATTGTCACGAATGAATTTCTTGATTTATTGCCTAGGGGTTTGATCATTGATAAAACCAAAGAATCTCCTAAGAATTATAAGTTTGTAATTGAAGAATTGCATGCCAAAGATGATAATACCTATATCTATTCATGTTTTATGCCTAACTAGGGGCGTTAGACAATAGCGCTTGTTGGGAGGCAGCCCAATTTTATTTTTGTTTTTGCTGTTTAGGTTTTTTTGCAATAAATAATTCATCTAGCCTCTGGTTAGATGTGGTTTTGTGTTTTAATTAGTTTTTGTGCCAATTAAGACCTTTGGTGATAGTTGATTTGACCTTGCTGAAAAACAGAAACTTTTGCGCCTAGAAAATTAATTTTCATTTTTAGCAGAAGCGGGATAAAATACTGTTTATTTTTGTAGAAGATTAATAATAAAATTACTTAGTTTGTCCTAAGTTTTCATAATTTTTGGATTTACAAAACTATTCGAAATCTCCAGATTGCTATAGATTGTTCTGTTTTTGACATATTCTATTTTCTATGTGTTGTTTGCTTATTTCGATGAATCTATGGCTAGTATCGGGGTGTATGTGAAGGAAATATGCCCTAGAGGCAATAATAAAGTTGTTATTTATATTTCCTTATATAATGATAAATGTTTATTATTCATGCTACAATTGTATTAACCGGAAACTTAGTACATGTGTGAATACATAGACAAAACAGTGTCCCTAGTATGCATCAACTTGACTAGCTCGTTAATCAAAGATGGTTAAGTTTCCTGACCATAGACATGTGTGGTCATTTGATGAATGGGATCACATCATTAGAGAATGATGTGATGGATGAGATGTTGGGGAACGTAGTAATTTCAAAAAATTTCGTACGCACACGCAAGATCATGGTGATGCATAGCAAAGAGAGGGGAGAGTGTTGTCTACGTACCCTCGTAGACCGTAAGCGCAAGCGTTTATCAACGCGGTTGATGTAGCCATACACCTTCACGATCCGTCCCGATCAAGTACCGAACGTACGACACCTCCTCGTTCAGCACACATTCAACTCAATGACGTCCTCGCCTTCTCGATCCAGCAAGAGAGGTGAAGTAGTAGATGAGTTCCGGCAGCACGACAGTGTGGTGACGGTGTTGGTGAAGAACAATCTCCGCAGGGCTTCGCCTAAGCACTACGAAAACTATGATGGAGGATAAACTATAGGGGACGGGGTAGTCGGCACACAGCTTGGTGTTTCTTGATGTGTCTTTGGTGCTAGCCCTGCCCCTCTATTTATATGTTGAGCCCTGGAGTCGAAACTTGGAGCAAAAGCCTCCTCAAGTCGGTTTTGCCTGAAAGGCAAGAGTCCCACTCGGACTCCAGGAACAAATGCCACAATCCTTGGCGTCTGGCCCGGACACCATGGGCCTCGGCGTCTGGCCCAGGGCCAGACGCCAGGGTCTTCGGTGTTTGGCCCCCTGGCCTCCGCAAAACTCCTTTTGCACCGACTTATAGCCCCGTGGGCTTGACCCCTTGGCCTAACCATATCATCCAATATATGAATATTTACCTCCAGACCATTCTGGAGCTCCTCGTCATGTCCGTGATCTCATCTGGGACTCCAAACAACATTCGGTTACCAACATAAATAACTCATAAATACTATATCGTCAACGAACGTTAATCGTGCGGACCCTACGTGTTCGAGAACTATGTAGACATGACCAAGACACTTCTCTGGTCAATAACCAATAGCGGAACCTGGAAGCCCATATTGGCTCCTACATATTCTACGAAGATCTTTATCGGTCGAACCGCATAACAACATGCGCTGTTCCCTTTGTCATCGGTATGTTACTTGCCCGAGATTCGATCATCGGTATCTTAATACCTAGTTCAATCTCGTTACCGGCAGTTCTCTTTACTCGTTATGTAATACATCATATCGCAACTAACTCATTAGTTATAATGCTTGCAAGGCTTATAGTGATGTGCATTACCGAGTGGGCCCAGAGATACCTCTCCGACAATCAGAGTGACAAATCCTAATCTCGAAATACGCCAACTCAACAAGTACCTTTGGAGACACCTGTAGAGCACCTTTATAATCACCCAGTTACGTTGTGACGTTTGGTAGCACACAAAGTGTTACTCTGTGAAACGGGATTTGCATAATCTCATATTCATATGAACATCTATAAGTCATGAAGAAATCAATAGCAACATACTAAACGATCAAATGCTAAGCTAACGGAATGGGTCAAGTCAATCACATCATTCTCCTAATGATGTGATCCTATTAATCAAATGCCAACTCATGTCTATGGTTAGGAAACTTAACTATCTTTGATTAACGAGCTAGTCAAGTAGAGGCATACTAGTGACACTATGTTTGTCTATGTATTCACACATGCATTATGTTTTCGGTTAATACAATTCTAGCATGAATAATAAACATTTATCATGAAATAAGGAAATAAATAATAACTTTATTATTGCCTATAGGGCATATTTCCTTCAGTCTCCCACTTGCACTAGAGTCAATAATCTAGTTCACATCGCCATGTGATTTAACACCAATAGTTCACATCATCATGTGATGAACACCCATAGTTCACATCGTCATGGGACCAACACCCAAAGGGTTTACTAGAGTCAATAATCTAGTTCACATAGCTATGTGATTAACACCCAAAGAGTTCTAATGTGTGATCATGTTTTGCTTGTGAGAGAAGTTTAGTCTATAGGTCTGCCACATTCAGATCCGTATGTATTTTGCAAATTTCTATGTCAACAATGCTCTGCACCGAGCTACTCTAGCTAATTGCTCCCACTTTCAAAATGTATCCAGATTGAGACTTAGAGTCATCTGGATCAGTGTCAAAATTTGCATCGACGTAACCCTTTACGATGAACCTTTTGTCACCTCCATAATCGAGAAACATATCCTTATTCCACTAAGGATAATTTTGACCGCTGTCTAGTGATCTACTCCTAGATCACTATTGTAGTCCCTTGCTAAACTCAGTGTAGGGTATACAATAGATCTGGTACACAGCATGGCATATTTGTAGAAACTATGGCTGAGGCATTGGGAATGACTTTCATTCTCTTTCTATCTTCTGCCGTGGTCGGGCTTTGAGTCTTACTCAATTTCACACCTTGTAACACAGATAAGAACTCTTTATTTGACTGTTCCATTTTGAACTACTTCAAAAACTTGTCAAGGTATGTACTCATTGAAAAACTTATCAAGCGTCTTGATCTATCTCTATAGATCTTGATGCTCAATATGTAAGTAGCTTCACCGAGGTCTTTATTTGAAAAACTCCTTTCAAATACTCCTTTATGTTTTCCAGAAAATTCTACATTATTTCCGATCAACAATATGTCATTTACATATTTTTATCAGAAATGCTGTAGTGCTCCCACTCACTTTCTTGTAAATACAGGCTTCACCACAAGTCTGTATAAAACTATATGCTTTAATCAACTCATCAAAGCGTATATTCCAACTCTGAGATGCTTGCACCAGTCCATAGATGGATCGCTGGAGCTTGCACATTTTGTTAGCACTTTTAGGATCGACAAAACCTTCTGGTTGCATCATATACAACTCTTCTTTAAGAAATCCATTAAGGAATGTAGTTTTGACATCCATTTGCTAGATTTCATAAAATGTGGCAATTTGCTAACATGATTCGGACAGACTTAAGCATCGTTACAAGTGAGAAAATCTCATCGTAGTCAACATCCTGAACTTGTCGAAAACCTTTTGTGACAATTCGAGCTTTGTAGATAGTAACACTACTATCAGTGTCCACCTTCCTCTTGTAAATCCATTTATTCTCAAGGACTCACCGATGATCGGGCAAGTCAATCAAAGTCCATACTTTGTTCTCATACATGGATCCTATCTCAGATTTCATGGCCTCAAGCCATTTCACGGAATCTGGGCTCATCATCGCTTCCTCATAGTTTGTAGGTTCGTCATGGTCTAGTAACATGACTTCCAGAAAGGTTTACCGTACCACTCTGGTGCGGACCATACTCTGGTTGTCCTACGAGGTTTGGTAGTAACTTGATCTGAAGTTTCATGATCATCATCATTAGCTTCCTCACTAATTGGTGTAGAGATCACTAGAAGTGATTTATGTGATGAACTACTTTCCAATTTGGGAGAAGGTATAATTATCTCATCAAGTTCTACATTCCTCCCACTCACTTCTTTCGAGAGAAACTTCCTCTCTAGAAAGGATCCACTCTTTAGCAATAAAGATATTGCCTTTCGGATCTGTGACAGAAGGTGTACCCAATAGTTTCTTTTGGGTATCCTATGACGACACACTTTTCCGATTTAGGTTTGTGCTTATCAGGCTGAAACTTTTCACATAAGCATCACAACCCCAAATTTTAAGAAACGACAGCTTAGGTTTCTTGCTAAACCACAGTTCATACGGTGTCGTCTCAACGGATTTAGATGGTGCCCTTTTTAATGTGAATGTAGCTGTCTCTAATGCATAACCCCAAAACGATAGTGGTAAATCGGTAAGAGACATCATAGATTGCACTATATCAAATAAAGTACGGTTATGATGTTCGGACACACCATTACGCTGTGGTGTTCCAGGTGGCATGAGTTTGTGAAACTATTCCACATTGTTTTAATTGAAGACCAAACTCATAACTTAAATATTCGCCTCTGCGATCAGATCGTAGAAACTTTATTTTCTTGTTACGATGATTTTCCACTTCACTCTGAAATTCTTTGAACTTTTCAAATGTTTCAGACTTATGTTTCTTCAAGTAGATATACCCATATCTGCTCAAATCATCTGTGAAGGTCAGAAAATAACGATACCCACTGCAAGCCTCAACACTCATCGGACTGCATACATTAGTATGTATTATTTCCAACAAGTTTGTTGCTCGCTCCATTGTTCCCGAGAACGGAGTCTTAGTCATCTTGCCCATGAGGCATGATTCGCAAGCATCAACAGATTCATAATCAAGTGATTCAAAAAACCCATCAGCATGGAGTTTCTTCGTGCGCTTTAGACCAATATGACCCAAACGGCTGTGCCACAAATAAGTTGCACTATCATTATTAACTTTGCATCTTTTGGCTTCAATATTATGAATATGTGTATCACTACGATTGAGATCCAACAAACCAATTTCATTGGGTGTATAACCATAGAAGGTTTTATTCATGTAAACAGAACAACAATTATTCTCTAACTTAAATGAATAATAGTATTACAATAAACATGATCAAATCATATTCATGCTACACACAAACACCAAATAACATTTATTTAGGTTCAACAGTAATCCCGAAAGTATAGGGAGTGTGCGTTGATGATCATATCATTCTTGGAACTACTTCCAACACACATCGTCACTTCACCCTTAACTAGTTTCTGTTCATTCTGCAACTCCCGTTTTGAGTTACTACTCTTAGCAACTGAACCCGTATCAAATACCGAGGGGTTTTCTATAAACACTAGTAAAGTACACATCAATGACATGTATATCAAATATACCTTTGTTCACTATGCCATCCTTCTTATCCGCCAAGTATCTAGGGTAGTTCCACTTCTAGTGACCATTTCCTTTGCAGTAGTAGCACTCAGTTCCAGGCTTGGGTCTAGCTTTGGGCTTCTTCATGGGAGCATCAACTTGCTTGCTATTCTTCTTTGAAGTTCCCTTTCTTTCCCTTTGCCCTTTTCTTGAAATAGTGGTCTTGTTAACCATCAACACTTGATGCTATTTCTTGATTTCTACCTTCGCCGATTTGAGCATCGCGAAGAGATTGGGAATTAATTTCGTCATCCCTTGCATATTATAGTTCATCACGAAGTTCTAGTAACTTGGTGATAGTGACTAGAGAACTCTGTCAATCACCTTTTTATCTGGAAGATTAACTCCCACTTGATTCAAGCGATTGTAGTACTCAGACAATCTGAGCACATGCTCACTGGTTGAGCTATTCTCCTCCATCTTGTAGGCAAAGTACTGTCAGAGGTCTCATACCTCTCGACACGGGCATGAATATGAAATACCAATTTCAACTCTTAGAACATCTTATATGTTCCGTGGCGTTCAAAACGTTTTTGAAGTCCCAGTTCTAAGCCTTAAAGCATGGTGCACTAAACTATTAAGTAGTTATCATACCGAGCTTTGTCAAACGTTCATAACGTGTGCATCTGCTCCTGCAATAGGTCTGTCACCTAGCGGTGCATCAAGGACACAATTCTACTATGCAGCAATGAGGATAATCCTCAGATCACGGATCCAATTCGCATCATTGCTACTAACATTTTTCAATTTGCTTTTTCTCTAGGAACATATCAAAAAATAAACGGGGAGCTACATCGCAAGCTATTGATCTACAACATAGATATGCAAAATACTATCAGGACTAAGTTCATGATAAATTAAAGTTCAATTAATCATATTACTTAAGAACTCCCACTTAGATAGACTTCCCTCTAGTCATCTAAATGATCACGCGATCCAAATCAACTAAACCATGTCCGATCATCACGTGAGATGGAGTAGTTTTCAATGGTGAACATCACTATGTTGATCATATCTACTATATGGTTCACGCTCGACCTTTCGGTCTCCAGTGTTCCGAGGCCATATCTGCATATGCTAGGCTAGTCAAGTTTAACCCGAGTATTCTGCGTGTGCAAAACTAGCTTGCACCCGTTGTAGATGGACGTAGAGCTTATCACGCCCGATCATCATGTGGTGTGTCCGCACGATGAACTTTGGCAACGGTGCATACTCAGGGAGAACACTTTTATCTTGAAATTTAGTGAGAGATCATCTTATAATTCTACCGTCAATCAAAGCAAAATAAGACGCATAAAGGATAAACATCACATGCAGTCAATATAAGTGATATGATATGGCCATCATCATCTTGTGCTTGTGATCTCCATCCCCGGAGCACCGTCATGATCACCATCGTCACTGGAGCGACACCTTGATCTCCATCATAGCATCATTGTCGTCTCGCCAACTATTGCTTCTACGACTATCGCTACCGCTTAGTGATAAAGTAAAGCAATTACACGGCAATTGCATTGCATACAATAAAGCGACAACCATATGGCTCCTGCCAGTTGCCGATAACTCGGTTACAAAACATGATCATCTCATACAATAAAATATAGCATCATGTCTTGACCATATCACATCACAACATGCTGTGCAAAAACAAGTTAGACGTCCTCTACTTTGTTGTTGCATGTTTTACGTGCCTACTACGGGCTGAGCAAGAACCGTTCTTACCTACGCATCAAAACCACAATGATAGTTCGTCAAGTTAGTGCTGTTTTAATCTTCTCAAGGACCGGGCGTAGCCACCCTTGGTTCAACTAAAGTTGGAGAAACTGACACCCACCAGCCACCTGTGTGCAAAGCATGTTGGTAGAACCAGTCTCGCGTAAGCGTACGCGTAATGTCGGTCCGGGCCGCTTCATCCAACAATACCGCCGAACCAAAGTATGACATGCTGGTAAGCAGTATGACTTGTATCGCCCACAACTCACTTGTGTTCTACTCGTGCACATAACATCTATGCATAAACCTGGCTCCGATACCACTGTTGGGGAACGTAGTAATTTCAAAAAAATTCCTACGCACACACAGGATCATGGTGATGCATAGCAACGAGAGGGGAGAGTGTTGTCTACGTACCCTCGTAGACTGTAAGCAGAAGCGTTTATCAACGCGGTTGATGTAGTCGTACACCTTCACGATCCATCCCGATCAAGTACCGAATGTACGGCACCTCCGCGTTCAGCACACGTTTAGCTCGATGACGTCCTCGCCTTCTCGATCCAGCAAGAGAGGTGAAGTAGTAGATGAGTTCCGGCAGCACGACGACGTGGTGACGGTGTTGGCGAAGAACAATCTCTGCAGGGCTTCGCCTAAGCACTATGAAAACTATGAAGGAGGATAAACTAGAGGGGACGGGGTAGTCGGCACACGGCTTGGTGTTTCTTGATGTGTCTTTGGTGCTAGCCCTGCCCCTCTATTTATATGTTGAGCCCTGGAGTCGAAACTTGGAGCAAAAGCCTCCTCGAAGTCAGTTTTGCCCGAAAGGCAAGAGTCCCACTCAGACTCTAGGACCAAACGCCACAATCCTTGGCATCTGGCCCGGACGCCATGGGCCTCGGCGTCTGGCCCAGGGCCAGACACGAGGGTCTCCGTTGTTTGGCCCCCTGGCCTCCGCAGAACTCCTTTTGCACCGACTTATAGCCCCGTGGGCCTGACCCCTTGGCCTAACCAGATCATCCAATATATGAATCTTTACCTCCGGACCATTCCGGAGCTCCTCGTCATGCCCGTGATATCATCTGGGACTCCGAACAACATTCGGTTACCAACATACATAACTCATAAATACTATATCGTCAACGAACGTTAAGCGTGCGGACCCTACGGGTTCGAGAACTATATAGACATGACTGAGACACTTCTCTGGTCAATAACCAATAGTGGAACCTGGATGCCCATATTGGCTCCTACATATTCTACGAAGATCTTTATCGGTCGAACCGCATAACAACATACTTTGTTCCCTTTGTCATCGGTTTGTTACTTGCCCGAGATTCGATCGTCGGTATCTTAATACTTAGTTCAATCTCGTTACCGGCAAGTCTCTTTACTCGTTACGTAATACATCATCCTTTAACTAACTCATTAGTTACAATGCTTGCAAGGCTTATAGTGATGTGCATTACCGAGTGGGCCCAGAGATACCTCTCCGACAATTGGAGTGACAAATCCTAATATCGAAATACGCCAACTCAACAAGTACCTTCGGAGACACCTGTAGAGCACCTTTATAATCACCCAGTTACGTTGTGACATTTGGTAGCACACAAATTGTTCCTCTGGTAAACGGGAGTTGCATAATCTCATAGTCATAGGAACTTGTATAAGTCATGAAGAAAACAATAGCAACATACTAAACGATCAAGTGCTAAGCTAACAGAATGGGTCAAGTCAATCACATCATTCTCCTAATGATGTGATCCCGTTAATCAAATGACAACTCATGTCTATGGTTAGGAAACTTAACCATCTTTGATTAACAAGCTAGTTAAGTAGAGGCATACTAGTGACACTATGTTTGTCTATGTATTCACACATGTATTATGTTTCCGGTTAATACAATTCTAGCATGAATAATAAACATTTATCATGAAATAAGGAAATAAATAATAACTTTATTATTGCCTCTAGGGCATATTTCCTTCAGTCTCCCACTTGCACTAGAGTCAATAATCTAGTTCACATCGCCATGTGATTTAACACCAATAGTTCACATCATCATGTGATTAACACCCATATACTACTAGGGAAAACCTTATACACAGAATCTTAGCAGCAGCGTGGCATAAAAAGAGGCGCTGCTGCTAAATACTCCCTCCGTTCCTAAATATAAGGTGTATTAGTTTTTCAAAAAGTCAACTGTTGTCTATGTTTGACCAACTTTATAGCAAAATATATAAAGTTTTATAATACTAAATATATAAAATGTAAAAATATAGTTCATGACGAATCTAGTGATAATGATTTGGTATTCTAGATATTGATATTTTTGTCTATAAACTTGGTCAAACTTAGAGAAGTTTGACTTTTTGCATTTTTGTAGCAGCGCGGCTATGGAAAGCTCGCTACTAGTGCAAACTTAGCAGTAGCGCGTGATGCTTAAACCGCGCTGCTACAAAAATCCACCGACAGTACACAACGACATAAGTTTACCAGTAGCGCGGCGTCAGGAAGCGCGCTGCTGCTAATGCCATAGTAGTAGCGCGCTTTTTTGTCACTTCACTGCTGCTAATTTTGAAATTGTGCACATGGTTGGCCCGTTTAGCAGTAGCGCGTGACAGGAAAGCGCGCTGCTGCTACGCTCTTAGCAGCAGCGCGCTTTTGCTCCCGTGCTACTGCTAAGACGCAGCACCCACCACCTTTTCCCACCCCCCTGCCCATCTCCTCTCCTCCCTTTCCACTACCTCCCACATCCTCCCTCTCTCACTCTTCTTCTTCCTCAATACTTCTCCCCCCATTACTCTCCCTCTTCTACCTACCTTTCTCTCTCTTCATTACTCCTAGCTATAACTACATCACCTCCATTAATTCATCTCCTTTCTCTTTTTCCTCCCCCCTCCACTAGTTGAAGTTGTCTCCTCCCAAATTAGCTAGCTAGGTAGATGTAGCATTTAGTTAAGTGACCTATTTGCCCCCTAACTAGATATTTCTTTGTCAAGAAGAGCTTTGTGCACTTTTGACCTCCCTACATCATCATCTCCACCGTGTGCTCGATCTCGAGATATAGGTGTGATTAATATTTCATGCTTTTGCAAAATGGAAATATGTTATGTGTGTGTGATATGTTTATGGAAATTGTGTGTGTGGCATGAGTTGACGCCAAATTGTGCTTTTGAGTTGCCTATGTTTTGCCGAAATGTCGATTTATTTTCGTTTCGGCGAATTCCGGGCAAACTCTAGATCTATATATGTCCTATTTTTAAGGAAGGTCATGCCGAATTTTTGTATGACTTTGATGAATGCATGCATTTTTATAATCAATTTGTTTATTATTACCGTGCAGAGTTGACAATGGTCAGTGGAACGATTGTGGACAGGTGGTTGTGGTCGGCGGTGCAGGACATGAAGGAAAATAACCTGACAGAGGTTTTATGTCCATGTCGACAATGCAAAGGAATAGTTTGGCTTGACCCCCATGACGATTGTCGTGTCGAAGCGCACCTGTTCATGACTGGTTTCATGGATGGCTATACTCGGTGGATAATTGAAGATGAGGATGAAGATGTTGAGGATGCCGACGGGGCAGGCAATGATGACACGGGGCAAGACGAAGAGATGATCGATAATGGCGGCGGGGAAGAGGCCGGACATGGCGGTGGAGAAGGGGCCGGACATGGCGGCAGAGAGAACGACATGGACTCCACGGAGCAGAGTTCGTCGGTACTAAGTTCAATCGTGCGGGACCCTCATGTTCAAGCATTGCTTCGCAAGGAGACGAGTACTGAGAGAGCTGCTTCTAGAGAGGAGGCTAAGCTGGAGCAACTGGTGGTAGACTCGAACACTCCATTGTATGATGGTTGCAATCCTGAGGTGACCCGCTTGAGTTTCACGCTCCAACTCCTAAAGACGAAGGCTAAAAACAAATGGACCGACACTAGCCTTGTTGAGCATCTCAAGTACCTAAAGGATGTTCTTCCCGAGGATAATCTATGTCCTAGTAGTGTTGATGAGGCCAAGAAGATCGTGTTCCCTCTTGATCTTCCACACGTTAGATACCATGCATGCATCAACGATTGCATAATTTATCGGAAGGAGCACGCGGAAAAAACAAGTTGTCCGGTGTGCAATGCTTCTCGATACAAGAAGGCCGGGAAGAAATATCCCCAGAAAGTGGTATGGTTCTTACCGATCACTCCTCGTCTCTAGAGGTATTTTGTAGATCCCAAGGAAGCAAAGCTAATGCGCTGGCACGCGGAGAGGAAGAAGCCCGACGATGGAGATGATCCGAAGCTGAGACACGTCAAGGATGGAAGCCAGTGGAGAGCGTTGAACAGCTTCTATCGGTATTTTGAATGTGATGCAAGGAACATCATGCTCGGCGCGTGTACCGATGGCATGAATCCATTTGGCAACCAAAGCACCAACCATAGCACATGCCCCGTTTTTGTATGGATGTACAACCTCCCCCCTGGTTGTGCATGAAATCGAAGTACATTCACATGAGCATGCTTATTCAATGGCCGAAACAACCAGGAAATAATATTAATTTGTATCTGGGGCTACTTCAGGAGGAGTTAGACACGTTATGGAAAACACCGGCTAAGACATGGGACGCCAGCAAAGGCGAGTATTTCAACATGAGAGCTGCGCTGATCACGACAGTGCACGACTATCTCGGTTACGGATACGTGGCAGGCCAGGTGTGCCATGGATATTGCGGATGCACGCAGTGCATGGTTGATACGACGTCTCAGCAGCTAACGTCAAGGAAAGATGGCGGGTCTGGGAAAATCGTGTACATGGGGCATCGAAGATGGCTCGAACAGGACGACCCGTGGAGAAACCGTGGAGATCTATTCAATGGTCATGCTGAGCATCAAGGACCTCCACGTAAGCAGAGCGGTGCCGAAATCGATGAGCTGTTGAAAAACTGGAAGGAGTGCCCCGCGCCGGGAAAGACGATGAGAAAGGCGCCGGAGCCGCTGCTGAAGGTATGGAAGACGAGGTCTGTGTTCTAGGACCTGGAGTACTGGCACAAACTTGATACACCTCATTGCCTTGATCAAATGCATATCTGTAAGAATGTCCTTGAGAGCCTTCTCGCAACACTAATGAACATGACGGATAAGACCAAGGATGGGCCGAAGGAAAGAAAAGACTTGCAAGATTTGAAAATTAGGGAAGATCTGCACATGCCGCCCCGTAAAATGTCAGACGAGACAGAGACGGAGACAGAGGCACGGGAGAAGAAGGGCAAGAAAATAAAGAATGCGGATTATTGCCCCCCTTCTTGCTTCACCTTAAGTCAGGCTGAGATCAATCAATTCTTTAAGTGCCTTACCGGAGTCAAAGTTAGTTCCGGTTACTGTGGCAAGAAAAGTAGATATCTAGACACGGACAAGAAAAGGTTCAGTGGGATGAAGTCTCATGACTGTCATGTGATGATGACGCAGATACTACCTGTTGCCCTTAGAGGGATAATGGACAAGCACGTCCGTGACACGCTTATTGGTCTCTGTAACTTTTTCGACGTCATCTCTCAAAAGTCGATCAGTGTGAAGCAGCTCCGAAGGCTACAGGAAGAGATCATTGTGATACTGAATGAGCTTGAGATGTACTTCCCGCCCGCGTTCTTTGACGTGATGGTGCATCTGTGTGTCCATATTGTGGATGACATAATAGACCTAGGGCCGTCATTCCTGCACAACATGATGCCATTTGAGTGGATGAATGGGATCATCAAAGGATTCGTTCGTAACATGTCCCGTCCGGATGGAAGCATCGTCCAGGGCTATTTGACACAAGAGTGCATCTCTTTCTGTGAGAATTTTCTATATGGAGCAGACCAGCCGCCTGGTGTTAGTGTTGGTTTGCCCGTTAACAAGCACGATGGGAGGATCGAAGGAGAAGGTCACTGCAACGGTCGCAGGGAACTGCACGTGGCATACTCAGATCGACGCAGCGACTTTGACAGAGCAAACTTGGTAGTGCTACAACACCTAGACGAGGTAGATCCTTTCGTGGCACTGCACAAAGAAATTATCGCAAAGAAGTATCGTGACCGGGGGGTATGCAGGACGGACGCCAAAGTTACTAGAGAGCACAACTCCACTTTCCTGCATTGGTTCAAAGAGCATATTATTGCTAATCCCCCGGAGGAGGGCTCTAAGGACGGATTGCTCATATACGCCTTAGCACATGGCCCCTCGCCCAACCTCGTAACCTATCAGGCATATGATATCAACGGATACACGTTCTACACGGAGGCCAAAGATATGGACAATGATGATCAGAACTCAGGGGTGATGATGGAATGCATGACCGGCAGCGACAACGGCGCAACTGAACGATTTTATGGAAGGGTCGAGGAGATCTGGGAGCTTGACTACTCTGGACTGCACAACACGACGATGTTCCGTGTCAGATGGGCTAAGAATGTCGAAAGAGAAAGCCGGATATTCACTACCATGACTATACCCGATGCCAAGAGCGCTACCGTGAACGCTATCGCAAAAAACGAGCCATGGGTACACGCTAAGCACGTGACACAATGCTTCTTCATAACCGACCCATGCAATCCCAGTCGTGTTGTCGTGAGGAAAGGCAAAAGAAACATCATTGGAATGGATGGAGTCGCCAACGAGGAAGACTATGATTAGTATGGCAACCCAATGAGGGAAGATGACGATGATGATGAAGTATACGTTAAAAGAAGAATCAATACTACATTACCAAAGAAAAATCGTACTCCATGGAAAAGGCAAAGTCACAATGAGGGGCTCAATTATTCTTCGATGAACAAGAAGGGAAAGAAGCTGACTCAAAAACGAAAACGTCAGCGCTGAGGAATCGGTCAAATGATGTAATATATATATATATGTTCCTATTTTGTATACACACTTAGCCATTATTATGCATGGGTCCAATTATGTAATATATATATGTTCCTATTTTTTATACACACTTAGCCATTATTATGCAAGGGTCCAATGATGTAATATATATGTTCCTATTTTGCATACATATTTAACCGTCAAATGATGCAATATATATCGCCTTCCCTTCGTTCAGCGCTGAGGAAAAGAAAAAGGGAAACTGGTTATAGCAGTAGCGCTTTACTCAAAAAGAGCTACAGCTAGTCAAGGTAGCAGTAGCGGTTTCTGTAGAAAACCGCTATAGCTGCCCGTAATAGTAGTAGCGCGCTTCGTGTAAACGCGCTACTGCTATGTCCACTTAACCCAAAATTCTCACTCTCCCTGCTTCATCCCGCCTCTTTTCCCCCAAATCCCCACTCTCTTCCCCGGCCCCGTCGCACCGCCGCGCCCGACCCAGGCGCGCTCGCCCCGACCCCGGCGCGCTCGCCCCCGACCCCGGCGCGCTCGCCCCCGACCCCGCCGCGGCCGACCCAGGTGCGCTCGCCCCCGGCACCGGCGCTCGCCCCCGACCCCGGCGCGCTCGCCCTTGACCCGTCGGCCCTCGCCTCCCTCCTCTGCTTCCTCCCCTCCCAACCTCATCATCCGTCGGGCCTGCCTCCTCGCCCCTACACCCTCTGTAAACCACCCCCCCTCTCTCTCTGCTATCTAGGGTTCTTCGGTTAATTTACTTAGGTTTTAGTTATGTTAATTAGGTTATCTATTTAGTTATGAATTTAGATAGGTTTCAAAATTAGCTGAATTTATATGCAAATTTGAACTGGACATGTGATATGTGGATATGTCATGTTTTGGACATGTCATGTTTTGGTAAATGATCCGAGTGGCCTATGTTACACCGGAATGTTGATTCATTTCCGTTCCGGTGAATTTCAGGCGCTCGATATGTCCATTTTTTTAGCAATGGTCATGCCAAAATTTCCCGTGAATAAAGGCATGATTTGTGCTACATAGTTGGCATATCGAGTGCTGGCACATAGATTTCTTTTTATGTCATTTCTCATTTATTCATACTTTTAGAAATAAATGAGGACACTTCATCATAGGAAACATGTCGAACAATGAAGAAACTGGGCCTTCTGACCAAGATGCATACGAGATGGATTATCAGGGTGAACAAGACTACCTCGACTTTTTGACTGCTAAGCAAGGTTTGCAGGTCCGCCTCGATGATGGTACTGACGCCGACATCGACATCGACGGCGCCGGCACCGATGGCGGCGTCGAGACCGGTGGGGAAGGTACCAGTGGGGAAGATACCGGTGGGGAAGGTACCGGCGCCGATGCCGGTGCCGAAAAGAGGAAGCATAAGCAGCAGAGGATACGAAAACCTAACAAACTAGGGATGGGACGACTTGTGATCACAAAGATGGCACCTGGCAAGTTTGAGCCGTTAGAGCCGGAAGAACCTTGCAAGTGCTATGGGAACCAAGTAGGATGCATCCTACGGGAATGCACGAGCATCAACGACGATGACTTAAGGAGTAAAGAACATTTGACGCAGTTGCTCCTAACGAAGTTGCACAAGAGATTCAAGTTCCCCGACCGGGATGATAACATAGAACAACCGTGGGATGATCCGAATATGAAAAAGATTAACAATCACGCCATGGGCATGTTCAGCAATGATTTGGCCTCCTGGAAAGGGAGGGTGAAACAAGCTATTGAGGCTGAGGAACCCCTGTCCAAGATTCTGGAGGAAAATTCGACACTTACGGAAGAGGAGTTCGAAAATTTCAAGGAGACTTGCGCTACCGAGGACGCTAAGGCTAAGGCTGCGAAATTCAAGAGCCTTCAGCAAAGGAACACAGGGAAGCATCGCCTCGGAAGCCGTGGCTACCTCGGTAAAAGGCCCATATGGGATAAGGAGGACGCAGAACGTGAAGCCGCGGGTCTCCCAGACCCCTTTGTGAAGTTCACCAACCCGTTGGAGCGTGACTTCATCAGGGCCCGCTTCAAGTGGGACAAGGAGAAAAAGGTTTTTTACACGGACCAGATCACGAGGAAATTGATTAGACTACTGGAGAAGCAACACCAGCTTGCAGTCGAAAGCCCTACTTCTCTGATGAGGCCCAAGTGGGACACCCCTCTCAACCGGGCCTTGAATGAACTTAAGGGACTCCCTTTGGGCCAGCGGCCGCAATATGGTCGTGTGCACGGCGCTGGAGACGGCGCCACATGGAAGGTGTTTTACAACGAGGGCCCGAAGGCCAAGAAGCAGAAAAAGAAGTTTATTCAGGCGGACATCGACGCGAAGGTGAAGCTTGCGGTCGAGAAAAAAGCAGCTGAGGACGCGAAAAAGCAGCCGAGGACAAATATGAGTTGTTACAGCAGGCAGTCAATGCAGCTGTGACTGCCTGCAGAAATGATTTCGCTACTAACTTGGTTCCAGTTATCATCAACTGGACGAAGGAAAATCCTGACAAGACGGTACATGATTTCCTGTTGCCCAGTTTCGTCGGGAGCAACTCCATGAACAACAACATCATCACACCATCACTTGCCCACGCAACCGGGCCTCCTCTCGTAGCCGCTCCCGCTCATAGCAGCCCGTCCTCAGTCTCTGGCGCGCTCGGTGGGCCTTCGTCTTTGGCTGAGCTCGACGCCATCACGGTAATTACATGTCGCACCACCATATATATAATATTCCATTTTTGTTGCCTTCCGGATGTTTTACGCCACAGACATATGTGTTTGCAGGCGAAAGAAACCCCGTGCACCATACTCTACTTGATCAAAGGCCAGAAGGTGGACGTGGGAAAGGGGATGATAATGGACCCCTTGCAACCCACGTTCCACAACTAGCCGATCCCTGCTGGGCACTTCAGGGTTAGCTTGTCCAGTGTGAAATCGGGGCACGAGGATTTGCCTCCTCCAGTACAGCATGTGGGAGCGGATGACGAGATCCCGCCGCGGATTGGAAGCCGCAAGGGTTGGGTGCTGCTACGGCCGAAGAATCTTATTCGTTTGGAGCCGGTCGAGAGCACACCAATAACCACACATCAACAAGCACGTGCGGAGACCACCACCCCGCCTACGCAATTACCAGCTCCTATAGTGCCGGGTGATAGTGGCGGACGACATGATGAAGGGGGTGCAATAGTGTCGGCTGATGTAATTTGTCCTGTAGAACAGAGAATGGATGATGAGACGGAGGTCGACCCTATGGATTTCCTCAATACAAACGCGTATGACTGTGACATAGAATTGATGAGTCAACCATATGACGAATCGGGCTATCAGCTTGCTAATGAGGATATGGATGATATGCCCGGGCAGGAAGGTCATAGCAGGGATTGCAAAAAGTCTCTCTTCATGAAATCCTCACAGGACACGCCTGAAGATGCCGCCTCAACACAGGCTCAACTATCCGGGCGCGAGGGTCGTACAGTACTTAGCCCGGGAACACTGGGGCAGGGGTTAAGGAAGGGTCTAGAAGGTGTGCCCAAGAAAAAGGAGAGAAAGAGATCGGGGAAGATAGCTGCCTCCAAACAAGCCAGAGCACATAGCAGCCAGACGATGCATTCTGAAGAGCGTGTACCCATGAAAGGTGCGGCCATGTTCCATCTCACGGGCGAGCCGATGCTACCGCCGAAACTGCTGGAGGCACTATCAGGGGATCTCAGGAGACTGCACGACCATGTGATGTCGACTGAGAAAAGCCTACTAGCCTCAAAGGATCCAGGATATCCGACATACGCGGCTCGTGTGCCTGAGGGGAAGTGCTACGTCGAGACAGGGCCCGCGGAGGTGTTCTTCCTGCGGTTTGACCATATCTTTGAGATGTTTCTGACAAGGCGGCTCGACTTTACAATTGTCCGCCTTTTTGCACTACATATGAGCTCCGTCATGAAGAGTAAGAAGTCTCGCAAATCTGTGTGGCGGATCCGTACTACATGCATGAGTCTTTCTTGAGTCTCGGCGACTTTCAGCGTGAAACTGCTAGGGACTACCTCCAAAACTTCATGGTACAGAATAAGGACTGAGAAATTGTCCTCGTGCCTTATCATCCAAAGTAAGTCAGTTTCGAACAACCCTTTCATACATTTCAATCATTCCTTCTCTCTCTATGGGGAATAATTTGAGGTGTCTTTTCCCCGCAGCAACGGGCGCGCCGTCCTTATCGTTCTTTACCCGCAAGTCTCCCACCCCGTGTATTTTGACCCTTCCAGAGACTACGAGAAAAAAGACTACACCCACATAACGAATATTCTAGATGATGCTCTCCAAGGCTTCAGCTTTAGTGGTGGCCACATGCAGATCAGGAAACAAAGGAACAAGAGGATGGGTTTTGCGCATAAAACTAACTTCTCCTGCATCCATGTCCCAAAACCAAGCAAGAAGGATGGATTATACATCCTCCATCTCATGATTCAGTTCAACACGGATCACCAAAACTTCGCATGAGAAGCAGAAATGATGATCATATCCACAAGTGGCTAGAATCTCATGGAGAAGCGGATTATAAACTTAGAGATGACTTCTTTTGCATCCAAAGCGACATTGCGACGATCATCATGAAAGAAGTGGTCGATGAGAAGGGGATGTTCCACCACGGCCCTATATCGCGAGCTGACGTCCGAATTCGCATAGGCATGCAACGTCTAGACCTCACGCCGTTCAAGAAGCTAGGGTCCATCCTCGATGATATGGAAGGATGGAACTTCTAGTGATTTATGATGCCGATGATGATGATATGTGTCGGTTGAACTTGTATACTATTTGTAGCGATGAAACTTTGTGATGTCCACGATCCCTGCTGAACTTGCATAACGCTACTTTGTTAGTTTGCGTACGATGACTTGCGTACCTCTAGTTAATTAATTTGCATACTGTATGTTGCATCTAGTTGCTAACCCTTTCTTTTTCGGTGTTCTCTAGTATATTTTGTTGCACATATATGATTGTACATCCTCTTCATGAACATGCATCTCTAACAGGTACCTAGTTTCTTGATGGCGAGATGGAACTGCTATGTCGTGTACAAAGGGAAGGTTCCGGAGGTGTACAACGAGTGGCATGAGTGTTAGGCGCAAGTGAATGGGTTCTCAGACGCCAGCCATAAAGGCTTCAAAAGAAGACAAGAAGGAGAAGCTAGTTACTTGAGGTTCATGCTAGCGCGAGAGAGGACTCGCAACCGCCATCTCATGTACTGCATAGTTCCGCTCTCACTCATAGTGATAGCTCTTCTCGCGTATAACTTTGTTTAGATGGATGAAGTTGTAGTTGCAAGTATTCGAGACTTGCATGTATCGCTATTTTCGAGATGATGACAAGATACCACTTTGTGTTGGATGATGATTATGACGAGACTATTTGTATGTATATGCTATGATTACATTTGTGGTCTCGCAGGCATTTGTATGTGTATCATGATGACATTTGTATGTGCTAAAGATTCTTCTATCAAACCTGTTCAAATACAAAACAAATATGCCGAAAAAACAAAAAACTACTAAAATTAGCAGTAACGAGTGGAGAAAAGTTAGCAGCAGCGCAGTAGTAGCAGTAGTGCGCATAGGAGAAGCGCGCTATAGCTATTAGCAGTAGCGAGCTTCCTTTAAGCGCGCTACTGCTACACTTGTGTAGCAGTAGAGCGGGTGAGCACGCGCTACTGCTACGTGTTAGCTGTAGCGCCTTATTAGTAGCGCCAGTCCCCGCGCTACTGATACACCTAAAACCCGCGCTGCTGCTAGCCTTTTCCCTAGTAGTGATAGTTTACATCGTCATGTGACCAACACCCAAAGGGTTTACTAGAGTCAATAATCTAGTTCACATCTCTATGTGATTAACACTCAAAGTGTTCTAAGGTGTGATCATGTTTTGCTTGTGATAGAAGTTTAGTCTACGGGTCTTCCACATTCAGATCCGTATGTATTTTGCAAATAACTATGTCAACAATGCTCTGCACAGAGCTACTCTAGCTAATTGCTCCCACTTTCACAATGTATCCAGATTGAGACTTAGAGTCATCTGGATCAGTGTCAAGATTAGGATTTGTCACTCTGAGTATCGGAGAGGTATCTCTGGGCCCTCTCGATAATGCACATCACTACAAGCCTTGCAAGCAATGTGACTAATGAGTTTGTTATGGGATAATGTATTACAAAACAAGTAAAGAGACTTGCCCGTAACGAGATTGAACTAGGTATGATGATACCGACGATCGAATCTCGGGCAAGTAACATACCGATGAGAAAGGGAATAACGTATGTTGTTATTGTGGTTTGACCGATAAAGATCTTCGTAGAATATGTAGGAACCAATATGAGCATCCAGGTTCCGCTATTGGTTATTGACCAGAGATGTGTCTCGGCCATGTCTACATAGTTCTCGAACCCGTAGGGTCCGCATGCTTAACGTTCGATGACGATTTGTATTATGAGTTATGTGTTTTGGTGACCGAAGTTTGTTCGAAGTCCCGGATAAGATCACGAACACAACGAGGAGTCTCGAAATGGTCGAGAGGTAAAGATTCATATATTGGAAGGTTATGTACGGACACCAGAATGGTTCCGAAAAGGTTCGGGGATTTTTCGGAGTACCGGGAGGTTATCGGACCCCCCCGGGAAAGTTAATGGGCCTCATGGGCCATAGTGGAGAGGAGGAGGCAGGCCACAGGAGATGGCGCCCCCCATAGCAGTTCGAATTGGACAGGGGGTGGGGGATGCGGCCCCCTTTCCTTCTCCCTCTCCCCCTCTTTTCCCTCTCCACCAGTCCGTTGGAAGGAAGGGGGGAGCCGACTAGGACTAGGAATCCTAGTGGGACTCCCCCCACTTGGCGCGCCCCTAGGGCCGGCCGGCCTCCCCTCTCCTCCTTTATATACGGGGGCGGGGGGCACCACAAAGACACACCAATAGTTCTCTTAGCCATGTGCGGTGCCCCCCTCCACAGTTTATTCCTCCAGTCATAGCATCGTAGTGCTTAGGCTAAGCCCTGCGCGGATCACATCACCATCACTGTCACGACGCCGTTGTGCTGACGGAACTCTCCCTCGACCCTCTACTAGATCATGAGTTCGAGGGACGTCATCGAGCTGAACGTGTGCTAAACTCGGAGGTGTCGTACGTTCGGTACTAAGATCGGTTGGATCGCAAAGACATTCGACTACATCAACCGCATTAACCTAACTCTTCCACTTTCGGTCTACGAGGGTACGTGGACACACTCTCCCCTCTTGTTGCTAAGCATATCCTAGATAGATCTTGCGTGATCATAGGAATTTTTTTGAAATTGCATGCTACGTCCCCCAACAGTATGAACCATGGAAAAGTTGGAATATAGTAGATATTACACCAATATAAATAAAGAATGAGTTCACAATAGTACCAAAAGTGGTGATTTATTTTCTTACACTAACGGAGCTTATGAGATTTTCTGTTGAGTTTTGTGTTGTGAAGTTTTCAAGTTTTGGGTAAGGATTTGATGGACTATGGAATAACAAGTGGCAAGAGCCTAAGCTTGGGGATGCCCAAGGCACCCCAAGGTAATATTCAAAGACATCCAAGAGCCTAAGCTTGGGGATGCCCCGGAAGGCACCCCCTCTTTCGTCTTCATCTATCGGTAACTTTACTTGAGGCTATATTTTTCTTCACCAAATGATATGTGTTTTGCTTGGAGCGTCTTGTATGATTTGAGTCTTGGCCTTTTAGTTTGCCACAATCATCCTTGTTGTACACACCTTTTGAGAGAGATACGCATGAATTGTGAATTATTAGAATACTCTATGTGCTTCACTTATATCTTTTGAGCTCGGCAATTTTGCTCTAGTGCTTCACTTATATCATTTTAGAGCATGGTGGTGGCTTTATTTTATATAAATTGATGAACTCTCGTGCTTCATTTATATTATTTTGAGAGTCTCTAAACAACATGGTAATTTTCTTTGGTTATAAATCTAGTCCTAATATGATAGGCATCCAAGAGGGATATAATAAAAACTTTGATATAAAGTGCATTGAATACTATGAGAAGTTTGATTCCTTATGATTGTTTTGAGATATGAAGATGGTGATATAAGAGTCATGCTAGTGAGTAGTTGTGAATTTGAGAAATACTTGTGTTGTGGTTTGTGAGTCCCGTATCATGCACGTATGGTGAACCGTTATGTAACGAAGTTGGAGCATGAGATATTTTTTGATTGTATTCCTTATGAGTGGTGGTCGGGGATGAGCGATGGTCTTTTCCTACCAATCTATCCCCTAGGAGCATGCGCGTAGTACTTTGTTTCTATGACTAATAGATTTTTGCAATAAGTATGTGAGTTCTTTATGACTAATGTTAAGTCCATGGATTATACGCACTCTCACCCTTCCACCATTGCTAGCCTCTCTTGTGCCGTGCAACTTTCGCCAGTACATTAAACTGACCATTTACCTTCCTCAAAACAGCCACCATACCTACCTATTATGGCATTTCCATAGCCATTCCGAGATATATTGCCATGCAACTTTCCATCATTCCGTTTATTATGACACACATCATCATTGTCATATTGCTTTGCATGATCATGTAGTTGACATCGTATTTGTGGCAAAGCCACCGTTCATAATTCTTTCATACATGTCACTCTTGATTTATTGCACATCCCGGTACACCACCGGAGGCATTCATATAGAGTCATATTTTGTTCTAGTATCGGGTTGTATTTCTTGAGTTGTAAGTAAATAAAAGTTTGATGATCTTCATTATTAGAGCATTGTCCCATGTGAGGAAAAAAGAGAAAGGCCAAATAAAAAAAGAGAAGGCCCAAAAAATGAGAGAAAAAGAGAGAAGGGGCAATGTTACTATCCTTTTTCCACACTTATGCATCAAAGTAGCACCATGATCTTCATGATAGAGAGTCTCCTATTTTGTCACTTTCATATACTAGTGGAAAATTTTCATTATAGAACTTGGCTTGTCTATTCCAACGATGGGCTTTGAGGGAGTCCTGGACTAAGGGGTCCTCAGGCGTCCGGCCTGTTATCCATGGGCCGGACTGATGGGCTGTGAAGACAAGAAGACCGAGGACTGTACCTGTGTCCGGATTGGACTCTCCTTGGTGTGGAAGGCAAGCTTGGCGACCGACTATGAAGATTCCTTCTTATGTAACTGACTCTATGTAAACCCTAGATCCCCCCGGTGTCTATATAAACCGGAGGGGTTAGTCCGGAAAGGACATATTCATTACCATAGTGTAACGCCCCGAGACCGTTGCGCCAGGTGTCTTCCAGTTATTCGCTGTTGTTGCCTTGTCATTTGTTTGCGTGTCATGCATTTCATATCATGTCATCATGTGCATCGCATTTGCATACGTGTTCGTCTCATGCATCCGAGCATTTTCCCCGTTGTCCGTTTTGCAATCCGGCACTCCTATGTCCTCTGGCGTTCCCCTTTTGTCTCTTTTCGTGAGCGGGTGTTAAACCTCTTCGGATTGGACCAAGATTTGCCAAGCGGCCTTGGTTCACCACCGGTAGACCGCCTGTCAAGTTTCGTGCCATTTGGAGTCCGTTTGATACTCCAATGGTTAACCGGTGAACCGTAAAGGCCTCGTGTGTGTTGCAGCCCAACACCCCTCCAAAACGGCCCAATAGCCCTTTCAAACCTCCTCCATCCTCTCGGCTATTCGATCACGACCGCGTGGCCAAAAACCGCACCTCATTTGGACTCTCCTAGCTCCCTCTACCTATATATTTGCACCTCCCCCCCCCCGAAATTTTCGGGCGAAACCCTAGATCCAATCCTCCTCTGCGTCACCGGACATTTTCCCCGCCGCCGGACATGTCCGCCTCCACCTCTGCAGCCAATCCGGCACCGCCACGTCACCCCGCCACCGTCTCCACCACGCCTCCACCGTGCGGCCCTCCCGGCCCAGATCGGGGCCCGCCCGAGCCCATCGGGGCCCGGACAAGCCCGCGCGCTGCAGCCCGCGTTGCGTCGTCTCCGGCCGCGCGCCCTCTCGCCAGACTCCACCACCATCGCCGGTGTCTCGTCGGAGCTCCGGCGCCGCGCCGCCACCTACATAGCTCGCCGCCGCCTGCACCCTTCATCGGAAGCTCGCGCCGCCGCCTCGGCTTCCGCGCTCCTCCGCCAGAGCCGCGCCTCGCCGCCCGCGCCCGCACGCCTCCGCCGCCGGCCGCTGTGCGCCGCCGCTTCGCTCGCCGGTGACCCTGCGCCGCCCCGCCTCCGAGCTCTGCCGCAGCGCTGCCCGGCCTCGTCGTCGCCGGATCCGGGGGACCCATGCCTAGATCCACTCGTTTCTGCTAGCGGCCGGCCCTCCCCTCGCCGGAGCGCCACCAGGATCCCTCCGTCCTCCGTCCTCTTCCTCCCCGGCAAGGTCTCCGGTGAACCTCGTAATCCGTGCTGGGTCAACCCTAGATCCGGAGGGTGAGATTTTGCCTGTCTTTTTCATCTGCTATATTTTCTAGCTCTGTTCTACATGTCATAACTCTGTCATTGTAGCTCTGTTTTGCATGCATGATATATCAAAATGTTCATCACGATGTGCTCTTCATTTTGTTCCATTGTGACCTGCTTGTTTGAGTCCATCTTGATGCCCAAATTGTTGATGCAAGAGTTCTATAAAATGTTAGTTCCTGTTTCTTAACAGATATTGAGCATTTGTCATTTTTGCCATGATTATTTTGTGCTGCATATGGGCTTAAGCTCTACATGTGTTTTGGGCTATGCCATGCCATCTTTACAGGGTGTATGCCATGTATTTTTGTGATCAATGTGGTGACTAGCACATGCATGCAAAGTAGCTCTCGTGATATTGCTGATTTCAGAGACTTGGAATTTCACTAAGTCTTTTACCTGCTGTTATTTTTATGCCATGTATTCATGTTGCTACAGAGAGATCCATGCTTCTTTTGAGTATGTTCAGTAAGGATGATTTGGATATATGGTTGAGCTCTACCCATACATGCCCCTGTTTGCATTTATGGAGTCCCCTAGCATGACTCAATCTTGTTCTACTTTTGCTATAAAATGTTCCTGGCAGATTGTTTACGTGTTAATCAATTTTGCCAAGGTTGTTGTAGTTGATCCATGCATGCTAAGAGTTTGTTCTTGCTTTGGTTAGCTTCATGAACATGTCTTCTTGCTGGTAGTATGCTTAGCTTGTCATGCAATGCCTTGTGTTGAGTGCATCGAGCTCGCAAACATGCCCTCATAATTTTTTTATGCCATGTCCAGTTTTCTGCTAAGTCTGAATATGTTAACGAAACTTGCTATGTTTACTTGGGTGCCATCATATTTTCTGTGCCCTTTTGGCTTATGGCCAGTAAGGGAATTTTGTTATATGCTTTGAGTAAATTGATTCCATGCCTTTGTTTGCTATGTTCTGTTCCTGTAGCCTGTTGTTATCTTGCTCTAAACTTTGCTTCCTGATGTTAAATCCTGACATGCTAGTATTTTCACTAAGTCTGTGAAGCTGATATCTTTTGCACTTTTGCCATGCTTGTTTGAAACTGCTCTTGTGTGATTTAGCCATAGCTCAGTGTGCATCTTTTGTCAAGCATCTTGAGTAGATCACTGCCATGTGATTTTTTGCTATGTTAGAGTGCAGTAGCTTAGTTTCTTGTTGCATTTTAGATGGCATCGTGCTGTTAATCGCAGAATTGTGCCATCTTGTTTTGCTTGCCATTTGCAAACTGTGCATCCGATTCCGGTGATCTTTATATCGATTTCAACCGAAATCAACTCATCTTTCCAGCGGCGCACTTGGTTTGCCAAGTTGAGGCTTGGTTCAATCTTTTCCTTCTGGAGCTCGCATATGCATTGCATATCTCATCCCGCATATCATGTCATGTTTTGCATCATGTTGCTTGCGCATTGCACCGTGGTTGATTGTTGTTTCTTTTGCTTGTGTTCTTGCCTTGGGTAGATCTGGGAGACGAGTTCGTGATCGAGGAACCCGTTGAGTACACTTATGAGGATCAAGCTTACGTCAACTCGGAGAACTTTGCAGGCAAGATGACCATACCCTCGAAATCACTTCTATCTTTGCTTGCTAGTTGCTCGCTCTATTGCCATGCCGCGATACCTACCACATGCTATATCATGCCTCCCATATTGCCATATCAAGCCTCTAACCCACCTTTCCTAGCAAACCGTTGTTTGGCTATGTTACCGCTTAGCTCAGCCCCTCTTATAGCGTTGCTAGTTGCAGGTGAAAATTAAGTTTGTTCCATGTTGGAACACGGATATGTTGGGATATCACAATATCTCTTATTTAATTAATGCATCTATATACTTGGTAAAGGGTGGAAGGATCGGCCTTATGCCTGGTGTTTTGTTCCACTCTTGCCGCCCTAGTTTCTGTCATACCGGTGTTATGTTCCTTGATTTTGCATTCCTTACGCGGTTGGGTTATAATGGGAACCCCTTGACAGTTTGCTTTGAATAAAACTCCTCCAGCAAGGCCCAACCTTGGTTTTACATTTGCACTAACAACCTATCACCTTCCCTTGGGTTCTGCAGACTCAAGGGTCATCTTTATTTTAACCCCCCGGTCTAGTGCTTGTCTAAGTGTTGGTCCGAACCTGTCAGCCACCGGTGGCCACTAGGGGCAACTCTGGGCTGGCCTACCGGAAGTTTGGACAATCCAGTGTTGCCCTAAGAACGAGATATGTGCAGCTCCTATCAGGATGTCGGCACAACGGGCGGCTTTGCTGGACTTGTTTTACCATTGTCGAGATGTCTTATAACCGGGATTCCGAGTCTGATCGGGTCGTCCTGGGAGAAGGAATATCCTTCGTTGACCATGAGAGCTCTTAATGGGCTAAGTTGGGACACCCCTGCAGGGTTTTTGAACTTTCTAAAGCCGTGCCTGCGGTTATGGGCAGATGGGAATTTGTTAATATCCGGTTGTAGAAAACCTGACACTTAACTTAATTAAAATGCATCAACCGCGTGTGTAGCCGTGATGGTCTCTTTCCGGCGGAGTCCGGGAAGTGAACACGGTTCTTGTGTTATGCTTGAACGTAAGTAGTTTCAGCATCACTTCTTGATCACTTCTAGTTCACGACCGTGCTTTGCTTCTCTTCTCGCTCTCATTTGCGTAAGTTAGCCACCATATATGCTAGTGCTTGCTGCAACTCCACCTCACTACCTATTCCTACCCATAAGCTTAAATAGACTTGATCGCGAGGGTGTGAGATTGCCGAGTCCCCGTGATGCACAGATTAGTTCCAAAACCAGTTGCAGGTGCCATTGATACCAGTGCAGCTGACGCAGCTGAGCTCAAGTGGGAGCTCAATGAAGATCGTGTTCGTTGTGTTGTTTCGTTTCCTTTCGATCAGTAGTGGAGCCCAGTTGGGGTGATCGGGGATCTAGCAGTAGGGGTTGTCTTTCTTTATTTGGTTCCGTAGTCGGACCTTGATTGTATTCTGGATGATGTAATGCTATATTTATGTATTGTGTGAAGTGGCAATTGTAAGCCAAATCTTTATCCCATTCTTATTCAGTACATGGGATGTGTAAAGATTGCCCCTCTTGCGTCATGCCTACTATGTGGTTATGCCTCTAAGTCATGCTCCCACACGTGGGAGATATAGCCGCATCGTGGGTGTTATACATAGTCATACAGGTTAGACTCCTAGGGTTTGGCCATCATGATCTTGTGGTAGGTCAACTCTTGTAACACCCATATTCATCAATATCAATCAAGCAGGACGTAGGGTATTACCTCCATAGAGAGGGCCCGAACCTGGGTAAACATTGGGTCCCCTGTCTCCATTTACCATCGATCCTAGACGCATAGTTTGGGACCCCCTACCCGAGATCCACCGGTTTTGACACCGACATTGGTGCTTTCATTGAGAGTTCCACTGTGCCGTCGACGGAAGGTTCGATGGCCCCTTCAATCGTCTATAGCGACGCTGTCCAAGGAGAAACCTTCCTCCCCGGACAGATTTTCATGTTCGGCGGCTTCGTACTACGGGCCAACTCGCTCGGCCATCTGGAGCAGATCGATAGCTACTCCCCTGGCCACCAGGTCAGATTTGGAAGCTTGAACTACGCCGCGGATATCCGTGGAGACTTGATCTTCAATGGATTTGAAACCGCAGCGATCGTTCCCCCTCGCTCCGAGGAACATGACTTAAATATGTCATTGGATCACATCCAGGAGATGGTCCCTATTTTTGCAACGGCCTTAGAACCAGAGAAGATCGTGCCATCCGAAGCCACAGAGTTCGTGGTGTTGGAGCCGCACACGGACTCGTCACCCCACGATATCCGCGTCAATAGAACTCTGGATTCGTCTCCGGCTATAAATTCTGGACCATATACGCTTGCGGACACAGAGCTAGATCGGTTATCGATCTTCGAATTCGGTGCCACAGACGTCTTTCAGTACTCACCTTTGGGCGATGTATTAAACTCTTTAAAGAACTTGTCATTCACGGGAGACTCGCAGCCGAACTATGTCCGATTCGAACTAGGGGCTGACGAAGGAGAATTTTGTTTCCCACCCGCCACCCACTTCATAGCCACTGTCGAGGACTTAACCGACATGCCCACTCCTGGCTCCGTAGACATTGAAGGTCCAGACGACGATGCAGATAAGGAGCAAGGCCAAGATCCGCCAGTCTTCGGACGCAAGACAGCCACCCCTTCACATGACATGTACATGATCAATACACCCAAAAAGCCTCACGACAAAGACAAGGGAGATCCAGTTAAAACTCCTGAGTCACAGTGTAAGGTTCGGTGCCCCAAGTCACACCGCAGCAGCAATGGCACTGGAGAAATAGCACTCCGGACGGCGCCGAAAGCAATGAAGACCCTGTGGGAGCAACATTCAAGCAGGAGGAACAGGAAAATGGGCAAGCCAGCCCCGACGAATAGGCCCTGCCCAGCGACGGATCGGAGGACGACAACTACCTTACGCTCTCCGAAGATGAGGAAAGCCTTAGCGACAAAGACTTCATCGTACCCGAAGAGCCCCTCGAACAAGAGTGCTTCAAGAACAGGCTGATAGCTACGGCAAGGAGCCTGAAAAAGATGCAGCAGCAGCTTCAAGCTGACCAAGACCTATTCAATGACAGATGGACCGAAGTCTTGGTCGCCGAAGAATACAGCCTCAGTGGCCCAGCCAAAAGCTACCCAAAGCACAGATCGCTCTACCAGTCCGATGACGGGGCATTGGAGCCCATACCATCGTCACACAACATGGCAGGTCGTCGGCAACTCTGCCCGGATAAAAAGGCCACCCAAGCCGAACACCAGACCGCCCACCTCGCCGCAAAGGCAAGAACAACGCAGGCCACGATTACCCAGACAACCTGCAGAGGGACTGGGACAATAGAGCAGGAAGCGCAAGACTGATCTACGGATCACGAAAACATGCTTCAACATGCAACGATGGCTACCTATTCGGACGTGTCACACCTCGCCGCAACCATGCCGAAAACCGCAATGGGACTCCTTCGGAGTTACGCAGCAGTGTGGCCCAACATAGAGACGCCACACACCCGCTTTGCTTCACCGATGAAGTAATGGATCATGAATTCCCCCAAGGATTCAAACCCATCAATATTGAATCATACGACGGGACAACCGATCCCACAGTATGGATAGAAGATTTCATCCTCCACATCCATATGGCCCGTGGAGACGACCTCCACACCATTAAATAACTCCCACTAAAACTAAAAGGACCAGCTCGGTATTGGTTAAATAGCCTGCCTAAAAATTCCATAGGCAGCTGGAAGGACTTGGAAGAGGCATTCCTCGATAGCTTCCGAGGAACACATGTCCGGCCACCGGATGCCGATGACCTAAGTCACATTGTCCAACAGCCCGACGAATTGGCCAGGGAGCTCTGGACCCGGTTCTTAGTAAAAAAGAACCGAATCGTCGACTGTCCGGACATGGAAGCCCTCGCGGCTTTCAGACACAGCGTTCGGGACGAATGGCTTGCACGCCACCTCGACCAAGAAGGACCTAAATCCATGACAGCTCTCACTGCTCTGATGACTTGTTTTTGTGTGGGAGAAGATAGCTGGCTCGCTTGTAGAAGCAATAACGCCAGCAACCAGGGCACCTCCGAAATCCAAGAGGCCAAAGGCAAGCCACGGGGAAGCAAAAATAACAGTCACAATGACAATGAAAGACCAGGTGAGGGAGTCCTGGATTAGGGGGTGTTCGGATAGCCGGACTATACCTTCAGCCGGACTCCTGGACTATGAAGATACAAGATTGAAGACTCCGTCCCGTGTCCGGAAGGGACTTTCCTTGGAGTGGAAGGCAAGCTTGGCGATACGGATATGAAGATCTCCTACCATTGTAACCGACTTTGTGTAACCCTAACCCTCTCCGGTGTCTATATAAACCGGAGTGTTTTAGTCCGTAGGACAACGTACACAACAACAATCATACCATAGGCTAGCTTCTAGGGTTTAGCCTCTTCGATCTCGTGGTAGATCTACTCTTGTACTACCCATATCATCAATATTAATCAAGCAGGACGTAGGGTTTTACCTCGATCGAGAGGGCCCGAACCTGGGTAAAACTTCGTGTCCCTTGCCTCCTATTACCATCCGGCCTAGATGCACAGTTCGGGACCCCCTGCCCGAGATCCGCCGGTTTTGACACTGACATTGGTGCTTTCATTGAGAGTTCCTCTGTGTCGTCGCCGTTAGGCTCGATGGCTCCTACGATCATCAATAGCGATGCAGTCCAGGGTGAGACCTTCCTACCCGGACAGATCTTCGTCTTCGACGGCTTCGCACTGCGGGCCAATTCGCTTGGCTGTCTGGAGCAGATCGAAAGCTACGCCCCTGGCCGTCAGGTCAGATTTGGAAGTTTAAACTACTCGGCTGACATCCGCGGGGACTTGATCTTCGATGGATTCGAGCCACTGTCGAGCGTGCCGCACTATCACGACGAGCATGATCTAGCTCTGCCACCAAACAGTGCCCTGGAGGCCGCACCCGCATCGGCTCCGACCCTTAATTCGGAGCCAACTACGCCGATCGAGGATGGGCGGTTGGACGCCACCTCGGGGGCTACGACCCCAACGGTGATTGAGCTGAACACCAGCCCCGTACTCTGCAAGACTCGTGACTCCAAGGAGCCGGACTCCTCTCCGGACTCCGAACCCTTCGCGCCCCTGCCGATCGAATCCGATTGGGCGCCGCTCATGGAGTTCACTGCCGTGGACATCTTTCAGCACTCGCCTTTCGGCGATATCCTGAAGTCACTGAAGTCTCTCTCTTTATCAGGAGAGCCCTGGCCGGACTACGGTCAGCAAGGTTGGGGTACGGACGATGAAGAAATTCAAAGCCCACCCACCACCCACTTTGTAGCCACTATCGACGACTTAACCGACATACTCGACTTCGACTCCGAAGACATCGATGGTATGGTCGCCGATGAAGGAGATGATGAAGAACCAGCGCCTAGTAGGCCCTCGAAGCCACCTCATCATATGACATATACATGGTGGACACCGCAAAAGAGGGAGATGGCGATGGAACAGCGGAGGATGACCCCTCCAAGAAACAGCCTGAGCGCCGGTGTCAGCGGCGCCGCTCAAAATCCCGCCAAAACAAATATGGTGATTCCAGCACGGGAGATAATAATACTCCGGAAAGTGCCGAAGAAAACCCCCTCCAACAAGATTTAGCACAGGAGGATGGAGAAACCAGCCCTCATGAGAGAGCGGCAGAAAGAGAGGTCGAGGACGATAATTATATGCCTCCCTCCGAAGACGAGGCAAGCCTCGACGATGACGAATTCGTCGTGCCAGAGGATCCCGTCGAGCAAGAGCGTTTTCAACGCAGGCTTATGGCCACGGCAAGAAGCCTTAAGAAAAAATAGCAACAACATAGAGCTGATCAAGATTTGCTAGTCGACAGATGGACTGAAGTCCTTGCAGCCGAAGAGCATAAACTCGAACACCCCTCCAAGAGCTACCCAAAGCGCAGGTTGCTACCCCAATCAGAGGAGGAAGCACTTGATGTGGCCGACCGGCCACCTCGTGGCCGCGACAGAGAGGCCTCTCGGCCCTCCACTCAAGCCGCACCCCGTACCAAGGCACGGGAATATGCGCCGGACATACGAGACATGTTGGAGGACAAGGCAAGGCAAACAAGATCGATCTATGGATCGCGTGGGCGCCCCACGGCTCGAGACGGTAACCATCACGCCGGCCACAAATTCGGCAGGGCCGAACACAGCAGACAAAGCTCATTGGAGCTACGTCATGATATAGCCCAGTACAGAGGCGCCGCACACCCACTATGCTTTACAGACGAAATAATGGATCATCAAATCCCCGAGGGTTTCAAACCCATAAACATCGAATCATATGATGGCACAACAGATCCTGCGGTATGGATCGAGGATTATCTCCTTCATATCCACATTGCCCGCGGCGATGATTTCCATGCCATCAGATACCTCACACTCAAGCTTAAAGGACCATCTCGGCATTGGCTCAACAGCTTGCCAACAGGATCAATCAGTTGTTGGGAGGACCTGGAAGCCGCATTCCTCGACAATTTCCAGGGAACTTATGTGCGACCCCCAGACGCCGATGACCTAAGTCACGTAATTCAGCAGCCAGAGGAATCGGCCAGGCAATTCTGGACACGGTTCCTAACAAAGAAAAATCAAATTGTCGACTGTCCAGACGCTGAGGCCCTAGCAGCCTTCAAGCACAACATCCGTGATGAGTGGCTGGCCCGGCACCTTGGACAGGAAAAGCCGAAATCTATGGCAGCACTCACGACACTCATGACCCGCTTTTGCGCGGGAGAAGACAGCTGGCTTGCTCGTAGCAACAATATGACCAAGAACCCTGGTAATTCGGACACCAGGGACAGCAGTGGCAGGTCGCGTCGCAGCAAGCAGAAGCGCCACATTAACGGTTACAATGCTGAGGATATGGTAGTTAATGCCGGATTCAGAGGCTCTAAATCCGGTCAGCGGAAAAATCCATTCAAAAGGAATCCTAGGGGCCTGTCCAGTTTGGACCGAATACTCGATCGCTTGTCCCAGATACATGGCACCCCCAAAAAGCCGGCCAATCACACCAACAGGGATTGTTGGGTGTTCAAGCAGGCAGGCAAGTTAAACGCCGAAAATGAAGACAAGGGGCTGCATAGCGATGACGACGAGGAGCCCCGGCCGCCGAACAACAGTGGACAGAAGGGTTTTCCCCCACAAGTGCGGATGGTGAACATGATATACGCAACCCACGTCCCCAAAAGGGAGCGGAAGCGCGTGTTAAGGGACGTATACGCGGTAGAGCCAGTCGCCCCAAAGTTCAATCCATGGTCCTCCTGCCCGATCACCTTTGATCGAAGGGACCATCCCACTAGCATCCGTCATGGAGGATTCGCCGCATTGGTTCTAGACCCAATCATTGCCGGATTTCATCTCACCAGAGTCCTTATGGACGACGGCAGCAGCCTGAACCTGCTTTACCAGGATACAGTGTGGAAAATGGGCATAGATCCCTTGAGGATTAAGCCCACCAAAACGACCTTTAAAGGCGTAATACCAGGTGTAGAGGCCAACTGTACAGGCTCATTCACACTTGAAGTGGTCTTCAGATCTCCGGATAATTTCCGAAGCAAGGAGTTAATCTTCGACATAGTCCCGTCTCGCAGTGGTTATCACGCACCGCTCGGGCGAACCGCATTCGCTAAGTTCAATGCGGTACCGCACTACGCATACCTTAAGCTCAAGATGCCAAGCCCTCGAGGAGTAATTACGGTCTATGGAAACACCGAACGCTCCCTCCGAATGGAGGAGCACACGACGGCCCTTGCAGCGGAAGTACAAAGCAGCCTCTCCAGGCAGTTCTCCAGTCCGGCCACTAAACGACCGGACACCATCAAGCGCGCCCGGAGTAACCTACAACAAGACCGCCTGGCACGATCCGAGCAGGCGTAGCAATGCGGCCCCAACCCCAACCCTCGCAAAAAGGCGACACCAGTACTTCGTGTACATAACTACGCTCTAGAGATACCATGGGTACAGGGGGAGGGGCACCATCACGGCACGCCCAAAACACGGCTTAAACTGTACCAGGGGCTGCCGATTTTTTAATTTTCTCTTACTTTCAGGACTCCATCCTTCAGAAGGCCTGTTCGGCAGTTCAATTGCCGCACAAACGATGCAAAAACCAGGGAAGCAGACAAACCACGCCGCATTACGGAACTCCCAGGTGGTCTCTATCACGAGCAGTATACCTGTTCCGCATACTATTCCGCAGCTTGCCCCTGGAACGGACATGTTAACTATTCCAACCTTCCACTTATCGCATTATTTGTATCGTTCTACTTTGATCGCAGCCCTTTTTAATAAACAATGCATAGCTTTCGTCTATTTTTGCATTACCTTTTTTCTTTATACATGTTCCTTAACGACATGTTGCACCCGTACACATTGGTACGGCCAAAATACGCCAGGGGATTTAGTACCCCTCAATATGGTGTGAGAAGTCCGAACACTTTAAAAAGTGTGGCACCCCGAACTTATAGCATTATATGCATCGGCTCCGAATCATGTCTTGGGTCAATAGTTGGTTTTTCCCGGCTCCTATGTTTTGGTGCCTTACGTTCCGCTATATCAGCTAAGGTAGCACTAGGAGAACCACTGCGATTGTGCCCCAGTTGAGCTGGGTCGAGCACCTCAGTGGAGAAAGCTAAAATTGACTGTCATGATGAAGCGAGAGCTGGTCGCTGTTCGAGAGGTTTTTCGAGTCCCTAAAGACTTATGCCGCTTAGGGCGAGGAGCCGGCTCTGTCCGGCCAAGGCGTGGATAGCGCCCCGAACTCGGTCTTCCGAATACCAGGGGCTTCGCCGAAATTTAAAATTATAGAATTCTATGGCTAAGTGAGAGTGTTCACGCATTATAGTCCGATTGCCTTGTTTGTTGGGTTGAGCGCCTCCCTCGAAGGACCCAAACATGGGAAAAAGAGCGCTCAGGTTTATCCCTGAACACCCCAGCACTAGCGGCACGGGGGCACAAGCCGACGACTCGCCATCTCTCAGAATTGATAAACAGCCGCACAGAAGGTAATATTTTAAATTCCAACAGCATTGCTTAGCGCATATAAACAAGTTTTCAGCGCACAGGACAAAACAAGCAAGTTTCACTCAAAAATTACATCCCTAGAACATTCATCCACCACAAGGCAGGCACCCTTCAGAACATCCTTATAGTAATTCTCGGGCTTGCAATGCTCTTTCCCCGGCGGTGGCCCGTCCTTCACAAGCTTCTCAGCATCCAGCTTGCCCCAGTGCACCTTAGCACGGGCAAGGGACCTACGGGCACCTTCAATGCAGACGGAGAGATTGATGACTTCGAGCCTTGGACAGGCCTCCACCAGCCACCGCACCAGCCCAAAATAGCTCCCAGGCAGAGCCCCTCTAGGCCACAGCCGAACAATGAGGCCCTTCATGGCCTGTTCGGCCGCCTTGTGGAGCTCGACCAGTTGCTTCAGCTGGTCGCTCAGGGGCACGGGGTGTCCGGCCTCAGCATACTGAGACCAGAACACCTTCTCTGTCAAGCTGCCCTCCTTGACTCGATAGAATGCAGCGGCATCGGACACACTCTGGGGAAGATCTGCGAACGCTCCTGGAGAGCTCCAGATTCGGGTAAGTAACAAGTAACTCACATTTATGTGTTTGCTTTGCATAAAGAATGCCTTACCCGCTGCTATCTTCTTCACCTCATCCAACTCCTGGAGGGTCTTCTTGGATTCGGCCTTGGCAGACTTGGCATTTTCAATAGCCACCGCGAGCTCGGACGCTCGCGTCTTTGAGTCAAGCTCCAAACTCTCATGTTTTTCCATGAGAGCCAGGAGCTCTTGCCGCACCTTGCCAACCTCGGCCTCATACTTCTCCCGCTCGGTGCGCTCCGAGGCCGCCCTCTTCTTGGCCTCGACCAGCGCTTGCTTAAGGGTCGCCACTTTAGACGTGGCCCCTACAATAGCCACGATAATCCTGTCATTCTTTGCAATTGCACCTTTTTATATATATTTAAAAACAAGGTATTTCTTACCTTCATTGTCCTCGAGCTACTTCTTGGCACGCCCGAGCTCTTGCTCGGACCGCTCGAGGTTCTGCTTTAGCGTGTCCACTTCCGCAGTCAGTGCGGCGGACGCAAGCAGAGAAGCCTGCATATGCATATTGACTCATTTTTGTTAGACTCATGCGAATTTTATTTGATCCTCTATTCGGCTTTTCTTCCTGAACGCCAAACAGGGCATCAGGGGCTACTGTCTATGCGGTAATATTATTTACACATTCTTTACTTACCTCAAAGCCTGTTAAAAGGCTAGTACAATCTTCAGTCAGTCCGCTCTTGGCGGACTGAACCTTCTGGACCACCGCACTCATAATAGTGCGGTGCTCCTCGTCGATGGAGGCGCCTTGGAGCGCCTCCAACATATTGTCTGGCGCCTCCGATTGGACGGGGGCCACCGGCACGGTGGACTTGCTCCTCTTGGAAGGAGGTCCCCTGCCGGACTCTGGAACCTTTGAAGGTTCCGGAGCGGTGTCCAGCCTAGAGCCGGACTTGGAGCCCTGGGGGGTTTCATCCCCTTTACTCCTGGAGTCCGGGAGGTCGCCTTGCGGCGCCTCTAGGACCACCTCCTCCCGGCTTGGAACCTGTTGGGACAACACTTCGGTGTCGTCCGTAGGGCGGGAGGAGGAAGCCATCGGAAGCGAGTTCACATCCGACGAGTCCAGTGAGCCGCTTGACGACGCGTCGAGCCGGTCTTTGGGTGGGCTGCATAAACATATTCGACGTAAGGGAAAGCTGTGCAATAAACGAATACTATGAATTACTCTGGTATCCGGATACTTACGATTTTGCCAGGGGCTTGGCCCTGGGCTGCCACTCCTCTCTGCCGTCGTCGGCGTCGGTGGAGTAGTCCGGAGGAAGGGTTTTCCCCTTCTTGGACCCTCCGGCCTCCCCAGAGAGGGCGGCCTTCCTTTTCTTCTCTCCTCCCGCTAGAGGGGGAGAGGTCTCTTCTTCTTCCTCCTTGTCTTCACGGGAGGAATGCGCCTCGGAACCATCGGATGATGGATCCGACACCTCCTGGCGCCGGGCACTCTTTCGAGTCCCCGCGGCCTTTTTCGCGGCCTTCTTCTCCGGCACCACATAGGGTGCCGGAACCAGCAGCTTCACCAAGCGAGCGTCCGCTGGGCCTTCGGGCAAAGGAGCCGGACAGTTGATCTGTCCGGATGTCACCTGCCAATCCTGTCAAAGGTAAGGGAGCTTAGATCCCGCATGGAGTCAAACTATGAAAAACTGATACCCTGTAAAAGGAAAAAACAGCTTACCGCGAGAGCGTGACGCTGCGCACTGAATCTGTGATCCTCGGTAGCGGATGCGGGAGCCTCGATGCCCTTGAAAAGCACCTTCCAGGCATCTTCATACATCGGGTCGAAGAGCCTGCTCAGAGTTTGGTGCTGCGCCGGGTCAAACTCCCACAGGTTGAAAGCCCGTTGTTGACACGGGAGGATCAAGCGAATGAGCATAACCTGGACTACATTGACAAGTTTGAGCTTCTTGTCCACAAGGGTTTGGACGCATGTTTGGAGTCCGGTCAGCTCTCCCTTCTTACCCCACGACAGGCCCGTCTCCTTCCAGGAGGTGAGCCGCGTAGGGGGTCCGGATCGAAACTCAGGGGGTGCGACCCATTCGGCGTTGCGCGGCTCGGTGATGTAAAACCACCCCGATTGCCACCCCTTCAGGGTCTCCACAAAGGAGCCCTCGAGCCATAGGTCGTTGGACCTCTTGCCCACCATGGCGCCTCCGCACTCCGCCTGGTTGCCGCGCACCACCTTCGGCTTGACATTGAAAGTATTGAGCCATAGGCCGAAATGGGGGCGGATGCGGAGGAAGGCCTCGCACACGACGATAAACGCCGAGATGTTGAGGACGAAGTTCGGGGCCAGATCGTGGAGATCCAGGCCGTAGTAGAACATGAGCCCCCAGACAAATGGGTGGAGAGGGAAGCCCAGTACATGGAGGAAATGGGGGAGGAACACCACCCTCTCATGGGGCCTAGGGGTGGGGATGAGCTGCCCCTTTTCGGGAAGCTGGTACGCGATGTGGTTAGACAGGTATCCGGCCTTCCTCAGCTTTTTGATGTGTCCCTCCGTGACGGAGGAGACCATCCACTTGCCTCCCGCTCCGTACATGGCTGGAGAAGGTTGAGGTGGGGAGTGCGGACTTGGGCGCTGGAGCTCGAGTGCGCAAGAATGGATAGGCGAAGGAGGAAGAAGGCATAGGTGAAAAGGTGGATCCTTATCCCCTTATATGGGTGGATGCAACTACATGTCCCCACCAGCCTGGTAAAACTCGCTTATCTCCAAGCGCCGTAATCAATGGCGCGGTTGGGTTACCCACGCCCGTATTGATGAGAATCCCGGGATAAGGGGACACGATCTCTGCTTTAACAAGACGTGCCAAGGAAACCGCCTCGCATGACGCGCTGAGGTGGGATAATGAAACGACTCGGATAAAGGCTTGGCCGTGGTGTGTCATGCTACGGAATACGTCAACAGATTAGATTTGTGTATATATTATTCTCTCTATGGCAATATGTGGAAACTTATTTTCCAAAGCCGGACACTATCTTTGTGTTCAAAATCTTCTATGAAGTACTTGGAGGAGGAACCCGCCTTGCAATGCCGAAGACAATCTGCGCGCCGGACTCGTCGTCATTGAAGCCTGGTTCAGGGGCTACTGAGGGAGTCCTGGATTAGGGGGTGTTCGGATAGCCGGACTATACCTTCAGCCGGACTCCTGGACTTTGAAGATACAAGATTGAAGACTCCGTCCCGTGTCCGGAAGGGACTTTCCTTGGCGTGGAAGGCAAGCTTGGCGATACGGATATGAAGATCTCCTACCATTGTAACCGACTTTGTGTAACCCTAACCCTCTCCGGTGTCTATATAAAACGGAGGGTTTTAGTCCGTAGGACAACGTACACAACAACAATCATACCATAGGCTAGCTTCTAGGGTTTAGCCTCTTCGATCTCGTGGTAGATCTACTCTTGTACTACCCATATCATCTATATTAATCAAGCAGGACGTAGGGTTTTACCTCCATCGAGAGGGCCCGAACCTGGGTAAAACTTTGTGTCCCTTGCCTCCTATTACCATCCGGCCTAGACGCACAGTTCGGGACCCCCTGCCCGAGATCCGCCGGTTTTGACACCGACACCAGGCGATACAACGGTCAACGCCGGATTCAGCAACCCCAAGCCCGACCAGCGGAAGAAGACATCCAAGGCGAATCGAGATGGACCATCCAACCTGGATAGGATTTTGGACTGACCCTCCCAGATTCATGGCCACCCCAGTAAACCAGCTAATCATACCAACAGAAATTGCTGGGTCTTTAAACAGGCCGAGAAGCTCAACATCGAACACAGGGGAAGGAAGCCGCCAAGCGACAGGGATGACAGAAAGGTTCACCAACGAAAAACCGGGGGCCTGAAGCAGTCTCCACCCGAGGATCAACTACCCCTAGAACGGAAATAGCAACCCGGCTTCTGTCGCCCACTTCGTACACCTACAAAGTTTGTACCGCGCATACATCATTACGCACTCAAGATACCATGGGCATCGGTGGAAGCACAATACAAACAAGCCTGCGAGCACTCTAGTAACCTTTTCTATATATAATTATTTATTTTCCTTTTTTATTTCCTCTTTCAATATCCTTTAAAAAACAGGTGACGAACAGTTTAAAAATCGGAAACTGGCTCTATCGAAGTTTGGATCCGTACACTCACCTAAGGGGCTATGTCCATCAAGGATTCCCCGCCGAGGGCTGGCGGCGCAGACGTGCGACAGGAGGTCCAAAATAACTTTTTGTAGACCGCACTCTCCATTTTTCGAGCCTGTACTATGCCTGTTCCTCCGCCACCAACCCCGAGCATGTCAAATAGCCGGGGGGATGGCTTTTATATAATCATAAGTAATCATTGGCATATCGCTCAGTTACCAGTAAACAATATCCGAACTAATTATCTGTATGGTTTTCCCGACAAATATGGCTCCTACGATTATTTCACAGAAACACCTTGGCCTAATCTGCCAGGGGCTCGGTGTGGGAACAAATGAGCTACCAGTAAAAGTCCAAACAACTCTATAGCATACTTCGGCGTCGCAAGTTTGGCCTTATATGCATCAGCTCCGAATCATTGTCTTGGGTCAATAGTTGGGTTGCCCGGCTCCTGTGCTTGCTACCCTACGTTCGCTCTATCGTCTAAGGTAGTAAAGGGAGAACTACTGCGATTGTGCCCTGGTCTAAATCCGATGAGCACCTCAGTAGAGAAAGCCGAAAACTGACTGTCATGATGCGGCATGAGCTGGTCAACCACTTGATGACTTATCGGAATCTTTAGCGATTCTCCGTGTCACACGAGGGATCTTTTTTAGATCAAACATGTAAGGTGCCATACGCCGCATACATACCAGGGGCTATGTCGTAGCCCCACCATAAATCTCCTATGGCTAAGTGAAAGTGTTAACGCCTTATAGTCCGATTGCCTAGTTCGCCGCATTATCACCTCCTTCATGGACCAAGACATTGGATAAAGAGTGATTAAATGCTTTTCCGAACACCCCCGTACTTCCTATGAGGGGGCTGATGCCGACGGCTGGAAAACTTTTAGACTATATCAAAATGGCTGCACAGGAGGAATTCAAGCTTTCAAGCAAAACATAAATATATTAAATATAAAATTGTCTTTTACAATTTTCACTCGAACATTATGTCTTTCGAGAACCAACCCTCTACAAAGCGAGTTGCCTCTAGGACGTCCTCAAAATAATGTTCCGGTTCTGGACGGTCCTTACCTTTGGGTGGATCCTTCGTCGCAACATCGATGGCTTTCATCTTCCCCCAGAACGTCTTGACTCGGGCGAAAACCATCCGTGCACCCTCAATGCACGTTGACTGCTTCACATCATCGATACACGGCACCGCGTCAACAAGCCTTTGCACTAAACCGAAATAGCTGTTCAGAATAGGCTCGGTTGGCCACAGCCGGACTACGACGTCCTTCATGGCAGCGCCGAACATCCTATGAAGTTCGGCCCATTAGGACATCTGTTCATTAAGCAACAAGGGGCGCTTTGATGCGCCAAACTGTGACCAAAAAAGATTCTCTGTTGCATATCCATCCTGCGCTTGGTAATATTGCGCCGCATCAGCAGAACTCTTCGGCAAGTCCAAGAACTCGTCCGGAGAAGTCCATACTTGGTTGAGCTGGACATAGTTCGGGTCGCCGAACTTAGTTTGTAGCAGAAAGGGCTTTCCATCCGCAATCTCCCTCGCGTGTCGAACCTCCTCACGGGCCGCTCTGCATTCTGACCGCGCTCCTCTTGCCTCTTGCAAGGCCTTCTCCAGATCAGCCGTTAAGGCTTCACTCTCCTTCTCCAGAAATTCACAGCGGCTGGTAGCATTCTCCAGATCGAGCGTCATCGTGGATATCTTCTCCTCATCTTGGCGCCGTACAACTCGTTCGGCTTCTAGTTCAGCAGATGCCTTTTCGACAACAGCATTGCTACGCCGGGCCTGCTCCTTGGCCCGGGCCAGCTCCGCTCGAAGAACTTCAATAGCGGCAGCACCATCTGCAGCCAAATTTCAGCATCACGCTTATACCACAAAAATGTATGAGGATTGCCCCGAATACATACCTTGCAACTCGTCAAGACGCATATTGATTAAAGTAAGATCATCCCGTACCACATCAAGCTTCCGCTGCAAATCTGCAATCTCCATAGTCCGGGAAGTGGCCAAAGGGGAAGCAACCTGCGTTCAAGGTTTATCAGGTTAGTCCTCAAATGATCCTTTTTGATCCTCCGTTTTGCTTCCCAGTGGAAGCCAACCCGAGTATCAGGGGCTACTACCTATACATAGGCGTATCTTCGCAAATGAAACATAGCTAAAAACATTATGTTACAAACCTCGAAGCCCTTCAGTAGGCTCATGAAGGCTTCATTTAATCCGCTCTTCGCGGACGAAATCTTCTCAATCACTATACCCATCAAGGTATGCTATTCCCCCGAGACAGATGCTTTTTGCAACATGTCTTGCAATATATCCGGAGTCTCCAGGCTTCCGGAAACTGCTCCAACAGCACGATCATCCTTTGAAGGAATCTGCCCGCCTGTCTCCAAAATCGCTGTCGGCTGAACTGGACAGTCGGGGGCCCTTGTTGCCATCAGCCCCGGAATCCTGGAAGGTCAGAGGTCCACCTTGGGGTACCGCCTCTTTTGTCCCCTGGTCCTAGTCTAAAGGGGCCCTCTGCGATGACACTTCAGAGTCATCCGCCTTGTTGGGCGAGGAGGTTGGAGGAGGCGTCTCTCTCTCCATCATCTCTGGAAGGAGACTCCCCGAAGAAGAGGGTTGCCCAAAAAAACTCTGTGCCGACCTGTAAAAATGCATGAATGCGTTACTGTAATAGCAATGGAATAGGACGCTATCAAGGTACTCTGGATTTTCTTACGGTTTGGCCGAGGGTTTGTCCCCTTGTTGGAGCTACTCAACGACGTCACCTTCCAAACCCAAGCCGGTCAACAGTGGCATCTTGCCCTTCTTTGAAGACCGCCCTCCCCATCTTCGGAGGTGGCCCTTTTCCTCCTGTTTGGAGACGGAACACTGGGTCCTTTCCCGCCTCCGTCTTTGGGCGAGGAAAGGTCAATTTCTCTGGACTCAGTGTCCGACTTACCTCCAGAACCAAGGTCATCTTGGGTCTTCTCGCCCTCCCCTGCTGATGCCTGGTACGGCGCCGAGGCCAGCATCCTTGTTAACACAGGAGTAGCTGAGTCTTCGAAAAGGGGAGCCAGACACCTAATCAATTCCACCTTCTTTATCCAGCCCTGAAAAAGGATGATACCGTTGGTTTATTGGCACTAGATATCTGACTGTAAGGTATTCGGTAAACGTGTACTTACTGGGGTGTCCGGATGGTTGCAGTCTAGGCCGACATCTCTGGCAGAGTCTGGCCATTGCCTTCATTTTCCGAAGACTAATATCCACATTCCTTCATGTGTTGCGCCGAAGTAGTTCTGAAGAGTCCGCGGCCCTTCTGGATTGAACTCCCATAGGCGGAGGGGCCGTCGCTGGCACGGCAGGGTCCGATGAACTAGCATTATATGAATGATGCTGGCTATGTCGATGTCCCTCTCAATGAGGTTCCGGATGCGACCTTGCAGAGTTTGCACATCATTCGTTGATCCCCAATCTAGCCCCTTATTAATCCACGATGCAAGTTGAGTTGGAGGGCTGGGTCGAAATACGGGCGCAGTCGCCCACTTGGAGCTGCGGGGCTCGGTGATATAGAACCACCCCTGCTGCCACAGATCAGAAGATTTGGCGAAGGATCCTTTCAGCCAAACGACGCCAGCAAGCTTGCTCACTGCAGCGCCGCCGCACTCGGCCTGCTCCCCCTCTACCACTTGCGGCTTCACATCAAAGGTCTTGAGCCACAAGCCGACGTGCGGGGGAGTTCAGAGGAGGGCTTCACATGTGATGATAAACGTCGAGATAAGAAGAATAGAGTCCGGGGCCAAATCGTGGAAGTCTAGCCCGTAATAATACATGATCCCTCGGACGAAGGGGTTAAGTGCAAACCCCAACCCGCGGAGGAAGTGGGACACGAACACGACCCTCTTGCCAGATCTAGGGGTGGGAATGACCTACCCCTCTACGGGAAGCCGATGATGGATTTCAGCGGTCAGGTACTGCGCTGCCCGAAGCTTTGCAATGTCTTCCTCCGTGGCAGAAGAGGCTACCCACCGGCCTTGACGGCTAGATCCGGACATGATTGGGGCTGGTGGTGACTGAAGCCCGGGAGTTGGAGCTCAGGGGTAGCAGGAGTTGAGGAAGAGGCAATCATGGAAGAAAGAGAAGGGTCTGTACCCCTATATAAAGGCTGCGAATATCAAACGTCTCCTCTCGGGACTCAAAAACTTGCTTGTTTCCAAGGAGTTGTACCCAAGTGACGGTTGGGTTACCCACGTTCGGGTCGACAGGAATCCCTTAAAAAAGGGAGGCACGATCTCCATTTGGATAAAATACGCCAATAATGCCACGTCCTGGGACGTGGGGCGACGGGCCAGCTAAAACGGTTCGCAGGCACATGCCGGGCATGCGTGGTGTCATATTACCAAAAAGTGGTCGGTGGATTGAACCCATGAAATATTATATACTACACGGTTGTGCATACAAGTCCGGATACAATCATTACATCTGAAGGTCAACTAGGAGTTCGGAAGGGGGAACCTACCTTGCAATGCCGAAGATAATTTGCGCGCCGGACTCCTCGTCATTGAAGCCAGGTTCAGGGGCTACTAAGGGAGTCCTGGACTAAGGGGTCCTCGGGCGTCCGGCCTGTTATCCATGGGCCGGACTGATGGGCTGTGAATACATGAAGACCGAGGACTGTACCTGTGTCCGGATTGGACTCTCCTTGGCGTGGAAGGCAAGCTTGGCGACCGACTATGAAGATTCCTTCTTATGTAACCGACTCTATGTAAACCCCAGATCCCCCCGGTGTTTATATAAACCGGAGGGGTTAGTCCGAAAAGGACATATTCATTACCATAGTCATACAGGTTAGACTCCTAGGGTTTAGCCATCACGATCTCGTGGTAGATAAACTCTTGTAACACCCATATTCATCAATATCAATCAAGCAGGACGTAGGGTATTACCTCCATAGAGAGGGCCCGAACCTGGGTAAACATTGTGTCCCCTGTCTCCTGTTACCATCGATCCTAGACGCACAGTTCGGGACCTCCTACCCGAGATCCGCCGGTTTTGACACCGACAGGCTTCCTCAAATTTCCCTAGGTGTTCATGAACAAGCAAGTTGGATGCACACCCACTTAGTTTTCTTTTTGAGCTTTCATAAACTTATAGCTCTAGTGCATCTGTTGCATGGCAATCCCTACTCACTCACATTGATATCTATTGATGGGCATCTCCATAGCCCGTTGATACGCCTAGTTGATGTGAGACTATCTCCCTCTTTTTGTATTCTCCACAACCACCCTCTATTCCACCTATAGTGCTATATCCATGGCTCACGCTCATGTATTGCGTGAAAGTTGAAAAGTTTGAGAACATAAAAAGTATGAAACAATTGCTTGGCTTGTCATCGGGGTTGTGCATAATTTAAATATTTTGTGTGATGAAGATGGACCATATCCATACTATATGATTTTGTAGGGATAAGCTTTCTTTGGCCATGTTATTTTGAGAAGACATAATTGCCTTGTTAGTATGCTTGAAGTATTATTGTTTTTATGTCTATATCAAACTTTTGTTTTGAATCATACGGATCTGAACATTAATGCCACAATAAAGAAATTACATGGATAAATATGTTAGATAGCATTACACATCAATTTTTTTGTTTTTATCATTTACCTACTCGAGGACGAGAAGTAATTAAGCTTGGGGATGCTTGATACGTCTCCAATGTATCTATAATTTTTGATTGTTCCATGATATTATATTGTCTGTTTTGGATGTTTTATATGCATTAATATGCTATTTTATATGATTTTTGGGACTAGCCTATTAACCTAGAGCCCAGTGCCAGTTTCTGTTTTTCCTTCTTTTAGAGTTTCACAGAAAAGGAATACCAAATGGACTCCAAACGGAATAGAACTTTCGCGATGATTTTACTTGGACCAGAAGACATCCAGAGGACTTGGAGTGTAAGTCAGAGAAGCCACGAGGCGGCCACAAGGACGAAGGGCGTGCCCCCACCCTTGTGGGCCCCTCGTGACTCCACCGACATAATTCTTTCGCCTATATATATACTCTTATACCCCAAAACCATAAGTGGAAGCCACGAAAACACTTTTCCACCACCGCAACCTTCTGTACCCGTGAGATCCCATCTAGGGGCCTTTTCCGGTGTCCTGTCGGAGGGGGATTCGAACACGGAGGGCTTTTACATCAACACCATTATCCTTTCGATGAAGCGTGAGTAGTTTACCTCAGACCTACGGTTCCATAGCTAGTAGCTAGATGGCTTCTTCTCTCTCTTTGATTCTCAATACCATGTTGTCCTTGATGTTCTTGGAGATCTATTTGATGTAATTCTTTTTTGCAGTGTGTTTCCCAAGATCCGATGAATTGTGGATTTATGATCAGCTTATCTATGAATATTATTTGAATCTTCTTTTAATTCTTATATGCAGATTTGATATCTTTGCAAGTCCCTACGAACTATCGATTTGGTTTGGCATCCTATATTGGTTTTTCTTATATGGGAGAAGTGTTTAGCTTTGGGTTCATTCTTGCAATGTCCTTTCCTAGTGACAGTAGGGGAAGCAAGGCACATATTGTATTATTGCCATCGAGGATAAATAGATGGGGTTTTCATCATATTGTTTGAGTTAATTCTTCTACATCATGTCATCTTGCTTTATGCGTTACTCCATTCGTTACTCCGTTCTTTATGAACTTAATACTCTAGATGCATGTTGGAAAGCGGTCGTTGTGTGGAGTAATAGTAGTAGATGCAGAATCGTTTCGGTCTACTTGTAAAGCCCCGGACACACCCTCCGGTGGCAATTTCTCTTGGCAGGATCTAGACTGGCCCCACAGATCAATACTAGTCTTTTCTGCACACTTTGTCCTCACTCGTGCGCACCCGGGAGCAACTTCTCGGTTGGTCACCCATCCTGAAATTACTCCAAGATGAGCACACTTAACTTTGGAGTTCTGTCCGAATGGGCTTCCAGAAAAGATGGAATACCTTATTGATATGAGTAGTCTATCATCCCTATTAAGCCAGGCTATCACATACACCCCCACTCAGAGGAACCGACGTCCTCGTCAGGCCACAAGAACGTTCCCTCTTGGAACATACATCTGTGCATCCAGTCTGGTACATGTGCGATGCCGTGTGCCACACCGGGTCACAAACATCATGAACAACATGACCGCGTACATGTCCACAAACATCCGTGTAACCACGATTGTCCGCTCTGATACCAACTTGTAACACCCCGGACACACCCGCCGATGGCCGTTACTCCTGGCTGGATCTAGACTGGCCCCATAGATCAATACTAGTCTTTTCTGCACACTTTGTCCTCACTCGTGCGCACCCGGGAGCAACTTCCCGATTGGTCACCCATCTTGAAATTACTCCAAGCTGAGCACGCTTAACTTTGGAGTTCTGTCCGAATGGGCTTCCAAAAAATAAGGAATTCCTTATTGATATGAGTAGTCTATAATCCCTATTAAGCCAGACTATCACACTACTTGACATGGACGTGATGCCTATATTCATGATCATAGCCTTAGATATCGTCATAACTATGCACTTTTCTATCAATTGCTCGACAGTAATTTGTTCATCCACCATGATATTTTCTATCTTGAGAGAAGCCTCTAGTGAAACCTATGCCCCCCGGGTCTATTTTCCATCATATAATCTTCTACTTTCCATCATACAAGTTTCCTATCTACAACTTTAGTTTCCGACTTACTTTGTTTGCAATCTTTTACTTTCTGATCTATAAACAAAAAAATACCAAAAATATTTACTTTACCGTTTATCTATCTCTATTAGATCTCACTTTTGCAAGTAACTGTGAAGGGATTGAAAACCCCTTTATCTTGTTGGTGCAAGTTGTTTGATTGTTTGTGCAGGTATTCAGTGACTTGTTCGTTGTCTCCTACTGGATTGATACCTTGGTTCTCCAAACTGAGGGAAATACTTACTCTACTTTGCTGCATCACCCATTCCTCTTCAAGGGAAAAACCAACGCAAGCTCAAGAAGTAGCAGGGACACGGTGTTTTGTCTATGTATCCACACATGTATCAAGTTTCTGGTTAATATAATTCTAGCATGAATAATAAACATTTATGTTGATATAAGGAATTATAAAACTTTATAATTGCCTCTAGGGCATATTTCCTTCAAAATACCCCTGAACCACTATGACTATGGCTGATAAAGTTAACACAAGTCCTCACCCTGATGCAATTGATCTACAAGATTTGGTAGTTGATGCCCCTGTCTACACAGCAAAGCCAGGAGAAAAGCTCCCGAAGAAAAAGCTGAAGCAAATCAAAACTCCTTCTGCTGAGCAAAATGCTCCTAGAGCTAAGGTTGTGAAAGAGAAAGCTGCTGAATTTGCTCCAAAATGGACTCAACCCTTGGCATCTTTGCCTCCTTTCGAACAAAATGTGGCACAAACTGCTCCTACTGCATAGACTCAAGATGATTCTGATGCACCATATTATTTCAATCATATGTTCATCATGAAACTGCTCCTACTGCATATGTCGAAGATTTGTTTGATGGAGAAGTGACATCTTTGCCCATTCCCTCTGAAGTAATTACTCAAGTGGCCAATCCAGTCCAACACATGATAAATGATTCGGTCAAGATCAATGACCTCACTGCCCAACTCAATGAGCTTCACAATCTTACGAAAGATACAAAATCTAAGTTTGTCATCAAGCAACTTGAAGAATCTTATGCGGATGTCAATAAGGCATTGACTATCCTTCGACACAGGAGATTGGATTTTCATTCAGACCTGGATCAAATTGTTCGTAAGATCCTCCTAGATCACCAAGCCAAAGTCACTGGTTACAATGATCTTGTCAAAGGACACATTGATCTGTCCAAGCAGAAGAAGAAGATATCGAAGAAGAATGCTCCCTCTCCAGCAGATGCTGATACGTAGAGAGAAAATTCTCCTGAATGAGCAATTCCTTCAGCAACTCTTGAGCCAGTTGTAGATGTATATACCTCGCCAAAGCCAACTGAAACAGTGCCTGTGGCTTCCCCAACTGGTGAAGAAAATCCTTCCCAGGACCAAGTATCAGAAGAAAGTGAAATTCCTTAGTCTGAACGACAAGCTTCTCCTGCCCATGTTGAACCAAATGATTCGATTCCTCCCTCTGCTCCTCAACGACTTCTGAAGAAAATCACCAACAGCCCCCAGTGGCTGATAAAGATTCGGTGCCTGAGTCAACACCTGAAGAAGTGCCTAATCCCTCTCCTCTGAGAATCTCACTCAAGACTATATGAAGAACGTTAGATGATGATCCTACTACATCAAAATCAGTTTCTTCTCATCATTCAGACTCGATCATTTATGGCGATGAAGTGATTTCCCTAGAAGATGAAGTCAAGTACCCATATCCTTGCGAGCAACTGCCGCCGTTCTCCATCGGTGTTGGCGTCAAAGGACCACTTTTCAATCGGAACACTCATCCAAATTTCTTTCAGGATAGTCCATACAGCAAGCCACACATTTCAGAATCTCCTCGATTTTGGACTCAGGAACATGTCATTTATTATTCCCGGATATTATACGAAAGCCACAAGATTTTCCCTCAGGAGTTCCCGGATATTTCTTCGACGGAAAACATCGGCTGCTTCAACCAAGTATTGCAAGACATCGAAGACTTTGGCCTCACGCATGTCTTTGCATATCAGCATCCAGGGAACAGAGAGATCATCCTGCAATTTTATGCCACTCTATATATCTCTGGTGATGCATCTGATAGCACAAAATGGATCATGGAGTGGATGACTGAAGGGAAAAGAATAAAATGCTCTGCAATAGACTTCATTTACCACTTTCATTTCCCTCAGTTTGAACATGGCCAGACCGAGATTCGGGTTCATAACATTGATGCGATCTCTGATGAAGATTTCCGATGCACAATGGATGAAGAGAAAACCCATGACAATGGTCCTCCCCTAACTGAGCACTTGACATTCGACAATCAGACCCTATATCATATCCTTACCTATACCCTCTGTCCGCTGGCTGGGATGAATATAGACAATGCTATCTCCGATGTTCTCCGGAACACCATCCATGCTATCTCTCAAGGGTTCATCTTTGATGTTGAAGATATGTTTCTGCGCATATTGATGGATTCAACTCAGCACCCAAATACTATCATGGTATTTGTGCCCTGGATTGAGAAAGTGGTTGACTATGAAATGAAGATCGAATATCTTGCAGAAGTCACTACAAGAGTTTCATTCCTCCAGTTCATGGTACGATAAAAATCATGGAAGATTTTTCTTCGGGGAAAGCACCAGTTTCAGGCCCTCCTGATTATCACAACACTTTCAATGGACCTAAGCTGCCTCAGCGTGATTGTCAACCCAACACTCAACCTCCTTCACACCTTGAAGTGAGCTTGCGCACTCAACAGCTACTGCTGAAACATATGGTTAAGGATCGCCAAGAGAAAGAGCACCTAGCTGCCGAACTGAATGCAACCCACAACCAAACAAAAGTTGTGCACATGATCACAACAGAAAATAAGAAGCGACTCTGGAAATTGCTTCGGAAATTCTTCTCAAAGAAGAAATTGAGCCACTCTCATATCAAATAACTCTATGAGTACATTGACCAAGGGTTCTCAGCTCAAGATTTTCAAGACCGCGGCACTCCACCGTTGCCAGCTCGTGAACCAACAATGAATTTACTTCGGATACAGTTGCGCAAGTTGCTCAACGAATCAGAAGCCACATCGCCCACTGAAAAAACCTGCTGAAGGAAATACTCTGTCTCGCAAGAGTCAAGAGGTTGATCCCAATGTGCCTTCCTATTCTCAGCCCCAAGCCAGTCTTGAAGGATCTGCTCCTGCTGAAGATGAAAATGTTCCAGCCACCTCCGAATCAGAAACTTCTTCGGGCAGTTCTTCAGGCGATGCCTCAGAGGGAATCATATTCACCTTTTTTCGCACTCATGTTATTCGTCACCTTTTTGACACTAGTTGACAAAAGGGGGAGATTTACATCGAGAGTTTCGATAGATTTGCTCTGTTGGATTTGGTCTTTGTATTTATTTGACTATTTGTCGAGTCTATTTGTGACACTTTATATGCTCCGACGTAAAATTTCTGATATGGGTTGTAATATTAATAACCCCGCCTGCTGCACTATATTCTCTCGAGGCATTTGATTTGCAGGTGGAAACATTGACAGAAGTCATGGATGATTGCACTATATTCGCGTTGGATTATTTATCATCAGTGTGAATCATTACCTCGAATGATTGAAAAATCCTCCACTTACTTTAATAAATTGCAAGGAATCTCATTGTATATAATTTGACCCAGCATACATTCAGGGGGAGTATATTTCATCTTCGAGTCAAGAAATGCAAGTTCACTCTCGTTCGATCTACATTTCACTTATCTATCTTCACATTGATGATTATCTGTTTTGCCAACAACCATCCAAAAAGGGGGAGATTATTGGTGCAATGATAGGCCCCTTATGTTTTGGAGTTTGTTGACCAGAACAGTATAGGAATTATGTGTTTGATAGTGCACACAGAGTAACAAGTCCCAGTAGTATTGTGGAGTTTGATGCAAACAATGAAGATAATCTCCCTGTCATGCAGCGAAGGTTATCACCGAAGATGAAGCTAACAAGAGTGACCCCTAAAAATTTCCAAAGTTCAAGAAATTGGTTTGGTGCCTATTCGAAGAAAATTGCTGCACTCGAGGAAGAATGAAGACGAGATGAAGACGTAGCATTTATTTCATTCTTCTTCTCTTTCATTGATGCATAGGACCACTGTACTATTAAAAGAGGGGTGTAGAGTTCGAAGATTTCATTCTCTGATGCTAAACCCAAATTCTATGAAAGATGTGAGAGAAATCTCTTTGTGCTCCGAGAAAATACTTGCAAGCAAGAGAGTACGATCTTCTTTAACGTGAGAGATTTGCCTCAGACCGAGAAGTTAGCATTACCTGTTCCTCAAGTAGTGTTACCGTTGCTCCAAAATCTAACCATTGTGAACGTTTTGGTTGGCCATTGGCTGGACTCATGTCCAAAATGGTCATTTCCCATCTAGGAAGGCTGCGGCTATAAATAGCCACCCCGTGCCGGCTTTGTCCGGTGGCTGCTCCATTTGATTTCTGAGAAGATTGTTGAGCAACCACTCTCTGAGCGATGTGAGTTTAAAATCCATCGAGAGAAAAACCCTAGAGCCGAAGAATTAGATAGTGGTTCAACATCACCGGAATCTAAGTTTAGTACGCTTCGCCTATTACTCTTGAGAGCTGCAAACTCTCTAGACGGTTAGGTGTCAATTTCTCCGGAGACCAGGAGTGATTGTGGTTCTTGAAGAAGAAGTCTGTAAAGGTTTGGAAATCGCCTTCAAGTTTCTACCACGAGTGATCGGCATTGGTTGACGAATCGATTGTCGAGGAGTATAGGGTGAAGAGAGTTTATCTTCTGTGTTAGGTCACAGCCCCTCCAACCAGACGTAGTCCTTATGCAAAAGGACGAACTGGTTGAACAAATTCCTTGTTGCCATCGAGCATCTTCAGTTACCTTTGTCACATATGTTTAACTTCAATGTATTTTCGTTCGCATGATTCTCAGCGATGCTTGCCTTAATTTCCCTTCGATACTCTGCCTTAGTTCACTATAGTCTGTTTTCATCCATTCCGCTGCTGGATTATGAGAGATTTAAGTTTTTGAAGAAAATTTAAAACTCCCATTCACCCCCTCTGGTACACATACTTCGTTCATACAGATATTAGCACTAGGGTGGAATAGAGTGCAGCGGTAGAGATATATAGGAGAAGTCAAAAAGGAAGAAAGACTCGCGTCAACTCGGCGGGTCAATAGGAATGGAGAGGCCCATCAATCGATATCAATGCGAGGAGTAGGAATTGCCATGCAACAGATGCACTAAGACCTATAAGTGTATGAAATCTCAAACTGAAACTAAGTGGGTGTCCATCCAACTTGCTTGCTCATGAAGACCTCAGGCATTTTAGGAAGCCCATTGTCCGGGAAAATATACAGGGGTATGCATTTCCCCTGACTCGTGCACGGATAACCCAAGATTGGGGCACCAGCTTAAGTTAGAGATTGAAGGACCAAAAGATTTGAAGAACCAACATGCAGTTCAGAGAGTCCAAGATCAGGACAAAGGAGCAAGAAATCGGCAAGAGAAGGGCCTCCATTGGCGGGCAGGCGATCCCGGCAAGGGGCGAGGCCACCACCAGAAGTAGGCAACCCAGGCACCCCGACAAGGTCTGCCAGGGCTCGTGGGGGCAGAACCACCCCACCAACCACTCAAGCACGACCCACGGTGTCAACCAGTGCGGTGTCGAGCCGCAGAGTGATTATGTGGCAGCCATTTGCCACATGGCCGCCATTTCCTACAGAAGAAGCCCACAGATGACACCCATCCTGTGACGTGTCAAGATAACAGGCACGGAGCTGGCAAGATAGCCCGGCTAGCCTTGTCGGGCAACCAGTTATTTGACACTAAGCGGTGCATTTAATGCACCCTATCAGCCCACAGAGTTAGGTATGATATCACTGTTTGCTATCATATCAGTGGATAACGAATACTCTGCCATTGTGGTGACCCCTTAATCTATAAAAGGAGGCCCATGGCACCCGTAGGAGGGGATAGAAGGTTAGAAAGTTGACGAACCCATACCACTATATGTGCGTAGTCACTATAGCCCTACGGCAACTCCTACCGGGCAAGTGTACTGCGTTCCACCATCCTCATTCCACCATCAATCCACCAAAGCAGGATTAGGGTGTTACGCCTCGCGGCAGCCCGTCCCTGGGTAAATCGCTTTTGTGCTCTCTGCCGTGCGCTGGTCTACTCTTCGTGCAACACGACGTCCCCCTGCCGAACCAGCAAGGGTCCTCCTATGCCCACCTGGTGCACCTCCCTCTGATATTATTTGCACCAAAAGTTCTTAAATAATCAGAAAAAATCTTATTAAATTTTCAGAGAATTCTGAGAACTTCTATTTTTGGGTCATTTTTATTGCACAGGAAATTCAGAAAACAGACAAAACATGGCATTTTATTTTACTTAAATAATAAAAACAGTAAAAGGTAGGGACATAAGGTATTGCCTACTAAATTCATCAACTTCATACCTCTGAGAAATGATCCACTAATAAGGTTGATCAAGTCTTATTAACAACCACTTTTGATTAGCATGAAACCGAAGAACTTTCGTAAATCACTAAGTTACCACAACGGGGATATGAATGTCCCCAACAATGAGTATTCCATATTTATTTTTAATAGTAGGTAGAGGTAGTTGGAAACTTCCAATAGTGACTGTCAGAGATTTTTTAATAACATTAAAACCATTCACTTGGAATTATTTCTTCGGAAAGTGCACCGTATGCTCATTACCATTGATATGAAAAGTGACCTTGCTTTTATTGCAATCAGTAACAACCCCTGTAGTATTCAAGAAGGGTCTATCAAGGATAATCGACATGTTGTCGTCCTCGGGCATCTCAAGTATAACAAAGTCAGTCAAAATAGTAACGTTAGCAACAACAACGGGAACATCCTCACAAATACCGATAGGTATGGCAGTTGATTTGTCACCCATTTGCAAAGATATTTCAGTAGGTGTGAGTTTATTCAAATCAAGTCTTTTATATAAAGAGGAAGGCATAACACCAACACCAGCTCCCAAATCACATAAAGCAGTTTTCACATAGTTTCTTTGGATAGAGCAAGGTATAGTTGGTATTCCAGGATCTCCAAGTTTTTTAGGTTCTCCATCTTTAAAAGTATAATTTGCTAGCATAGTGGAGATTTCCACTTCCGGTATTTTTCTCTTATTGGTGATGATGTCTTTCATATACTTTGCATAAGGAGGCATTTTCAAGATATTAGTCAAGCGAGTACACAAAAAGACTGGCCTCAGCATTTCAGCAAAGCGTTCAAATTCTTCATCATCTTTCTTTTTAATTGACTTAGGTGGAAAGGGCATAGGTTTTTGAACCCACGGTTCTCTTTCTTTACCGTGTTTTCTAGCAACAAAATCTCTTGTATCATATCTTGTATTCTTGGGTTGTGGGTTATCAAGATCAACTGCTGGTTCTATCTCAACATCATTGTCTGGTTCTTTATTATTTGTTTGAGTGTCTTCATGAACCTCATCATTATTTTTTTCATTATCAGAAGGTGAGTGTTCACTACCAGATTGAGTTTCAGCATCAGAGATAGAAACTTCATTATCATTATCAGGAGGTTTTTCTACTTCAGGTTCACTAGAGGCATGCAAAGTCCTATCATTTTTTTTCTTCCTTTTATTTTTAATTTTGGAAGGACTACATGCATTAGTGTGAAATCTTTGAGAGTCTTGTTCAATTCTTTGTGGGTGTCCCTCAGGATAAAGTGGTTCCTGAGTCATTTTACATCCTCTAGTTGCTACTCTAACAACAAAGTCACTTATATTATTATTCATTTCATCAAGCAACTCTCTTTGAGATTTATGAACTTGTTCTAACTGATTTGAACCATAGAAGCATGCTTTCCCACACCTCTAACATCATTTGAGATTCTAAATAACAAGTCACTCAAGCAAGCAATCATATCAGAATTATATTTCAATTGTTTCATAACATTTGCATTGAAGTGATCTTATTTTCTAATGTAATTTTAAAACTCATAAAGGCATTGGCTAGGGTGCATACTGTGAGGATTATCATTATCATTGAATTTCATTAGAGAATTTACCTCTACACCTTGGGTGGTGGTGGTGTTTCAAGCCCATGTATTTCTTCAATAGGAGGTAACTTTTTGACATCCTCAGTTTAATACCTTTTCCCCTCATAGATTTCTTTGCCTCTTGCATATCTTCAGGACTGAGATATAAGATACCCATCTTCTTCGGAGTGGGTTTAGGTGGTGGTTCAGGAAGAGTCCAATCATCATAATTTTTCAATATGTTATTCAATAATTCTTGAGCTTGCCCAATAGTTCATTCCTTGAAAACACAATCAACACAACATCTAGGAAATCCCTAGAAGCATCGGTTAGTCCATTATAGAACAAGTATTTCATTTTTCTTAAGAGGATGACCAGGCAAAGCATTAGGCAATTGGAGAAGCCTCCCCCAAGATTTTGGGAGACTCTCTTCTTCAATTTGCACAAAGTTAAATATTTCCTGTAAGGCAGCTTGTTTCTTATGAGCAGGGAAATATTTTTTAGAGAAGTAATAAATCATATCCTGGGGACTACGCACACAACCAGGAGCAAGAGTATGGTACCAAGCATTAGCATCACCCTTTAACGAGAACGGAAATAATTTGAGAATATAGTAATAGCGAGTTTCTCATCATGAGCAAAAAGGGTGGCTATGTTATTCAACATAGTAAGATGTGCCACAACAGTTTCAGTTTCATAACCATGGAAAGGATCAGATTCAACAAAAGTAATTAACTCTGGCTAGATAGAGAATTCATAATCCTTATCATCAATAAAAATAGGTGAAGTAGCAAACTTAGGATCATATTGCATTCTAGCATTCATGGAATTTTCTTTATAGTTGCATAATAATTTCTCTAGATCATCTCTATCCTTACAAGCAAGAATGTCTCTAGTTGTCTCCTCATTCATAACATAACCTTCTGGTACCTTTGGCAATTCATATCTAGGAGGGCCAGTTCTAGTAGGTGTTTCAAGATTTTCAGTTTCAAGCTCATCATCAGTTTCAACAATATCATGTTGTCTTACTCTAGCAATTGGTTCATCAAGAAAGTCACCTAGTGGCACATCATCATCAAGCAAGGTACTAGCATCATCATAAGTATCATTCATAGCAGAAGTAGCATCATTAATAACTTGCGACATATCAGGATTGATAGCGTGTGGTAGTGTTGCAAGTTTACATATAACAAAAGGTGAATCTAAAGTAGAGCTAGATGGTAGTTCCTTACCTCCCCTCGTCTTAGAGGGAAATCTTAGTCTTAGCATCCTTCAGATTATTCATAGTGATAAATTGATAATAATCCTAAGTGACTCAACAATTATAGCTATGCTAGCCAACAACGACGCCAGAAAAAGGTCTTGATAACCCACAAGTATATGGGATCGCAAAAGTTTTCGAGGGTAGAGTATTCAACCCAAATTTATAGATTCGACAAAAGGGGAGCCAAAGAATACTTGCAAGTATTAGCAGCTGAGTTGTCAATTCAACCACACCTGGAGATTAATTATCTGCAGCAAAGTGATCAGTAGCAAATTAGTATGATAGTTTTGATAATAGTAGCAACATCAATAGTAATGGTAACAATGATAGCAGTAGTTTTGTAGCAAGTGCAATAGTAATAGTAGCAGTAGTAACTTAGCAAGAACAATATTTAGGAAAATCGTAGTTTTGTAGCAAGCCACGAAAACACTTTTCCACCACCGCAACCTTCTTTACCCGTGAGATCCCATCTAGGGGCCTTTTCCGGCGTCCTGTCAGAGGGGGATTCGAACAAGGAGGGCTTTTACATCAACACCATTGCCCTTCCGATGATGCATGAGTAGTTTACCTCAGACCTACGGGTCCATAGCTAGTAGCTAGATGGTTTCTTCTCTCTCTTTGATTCTCAATACCATGTTGTCCTCGATGTTCTTGGAGATCTATTTGATGTAATTCTTTTTTGCGGTGTGTTTCCCAAGATCCAATGAATTGTGGATTTATGATCAGCTTATCTATGAATATTATTTGAATCTTCTTTGAATTCTTATATGCAGATTTGATATTTTGCAAGTCCCTATGAACTATCGATTTGGTTTGTCCAACTATATTGGTTTTTCTTGCAATGGGAGAAGTGTTTAGCTTTGGGTTCATTCTTGCAATGTCCTTTCCTAGTGACAGTAGGGGAAGCAAGGCATGTATTGTATTGTTGCCATCGAGGATAAATAGATGGGGTTTTCATCATATTGTTTGAGATAATTCTTCTACATCATGTCATCTTGCTTTATGCGTTACTCCATTCGTTACTCCGTTCTTTATGAACTTAATACTCTAGATGCATGCTGGAAAGCGGTCATTGTGTGGAGTAATAGTAGTAGATGCAGAATCGTTTCGGTCTACTTGTAACGCCCCGGACACACCCTCCGGTGGCCGTTACTCCTGGCAGGATCTAGACTGGCCCCACAGATCAATACTAGTCTTTTATGCACACTTTGTCCTCACTCGTGCGCACCTGGGAGCAACTTCCCTGTTGGTCACCCATCCTGAAATTACTCCAAGATGAGCACACTTAACTTTGGAGTTTTGTCCGAATGGGCTTCCAGAAAAGATGGAATACCTTATTGATATGAGTAGTCTATCATCCCTATTAAGCCAGGCTATCACATACACCCCCACTCAGAGGAACCGACGTCCTCGTCGGGCCACAAGAACATTCCCTCTTGGAACATACATCTGTGCATCCAGTCTGGTACATGTGCGATGCCGTGTGCCACAACGGGTCACAAACATCATGAACAACATGACCGCGCACCTGTCCACAAACATCTGTATAACCACGAGGGTCAGCTCTGATACCAACTTGTAACACCCCGGACACACCCGCCGGTGGCCGTTACTCCTGGCTGGATCTAGACTGGCCCCATAGATCAATAGTAGTATTTTCTGCACACTTTGTCCTCACTCGTGCGCACCCGGGAGCAACTTCCCGATTGGTCACCCATCTTGAAATTACTCCAAGCTGAGCACGCTTAACTTTGGAGTTCTGTCCGAATGGGCTTCCAAAAAATAAGGAATTCCTTATTGATATGAGTAGTCTATAATCCCTATTAAGCCAGACTATCACACTACTTGACATGGACGTGATGCCTATATTCATGACCATAGCCTTAGATATCGTCATAACTTTGCACTTTTCTATCAATTGCTCGACAGTAATTTGTTCATCCACCATGATATTTTCTATCTTGAGAGAAGCCTCTAGTGAAACCTATGCCCCCGGGTCTATTTTCCATCATATAATCTTCTACTTTCCATCAAACAAGTTTCCTATCTACAACTTTAGTTTCTGACTTACTTCATTTGCAATCTTTTACTTTCCGATCTATAAACAAAAAAATACCAAAAATATTTACTTTACCGTTTATCTATCTCTATCAGATCTCACTTTTGCAAGTAACCGTGAAGGGATTGAAAACCCCTTTATCCTGTTGGTGCAAGTTGTTTGATTGTTTGTGCAGGTATTCAGTGACTTGTTCGTTGTCTCCTACTGGATTGATACCTTGGTTCTCAAAACTGAGGGAAATACATACTCTACTTTGCTGCATCACCCATTCTTCTTCAAGGGAAAAACCAACACAAAGTCAAGAAGTAGCAGGGACACGGTGTTTTGTCTATGTATCCACACATGTATCAAGTTTCCAGTTAATATAATTCTAGCATGAATAATAAACATTTATGTTGATATAAGGAAATATAAAACTTTATTATTGCCTCTAGGGCATATTTCCTTCAAAATACCCCTGCAACCACTGTCACTATGGCTGATAAAGTTAACACAACTCCTCACCCTGATGCAATTGATCTACAGGATTTGGTAGTTGATACCCCTGTCTGCACTGCAAAGCCAGGAGAAAAGCTCCCAAAGAAAAAGGCGAAGCAAATCAAAACTCCTTCTGCTGAGCAAAATGCTCCAAGAGCTAAGGTTGTGAAAGAGAAAGCTACTGAATTTGCTCCAAAATGGACTCAACCCTTGGCATCTTTGCCTCCTTCCGAACAAAATGTGAAACAAACTGCTCCTACTGCATAGACTCAAGATGATTCTGATGCACCATATTATTTCAATCATATGTTCATCATGGAGCAGCTGGACAGATTTGTCAAAGATTTGTTTGATGGAGAAGTGACATCTTTGCCCATTCCCTCTGAAGTAATTACTCAAGTGGCTAATCTAGTCGAAGACATGATAAATGATTCGGTCAAGATCAATGACCTCACTGCCCAACTCAATGAGCTTCCCAATCTTACAAAAGATACAAAATCTAAGTTTGTCATCAAGCAACTTGAAGAATCTTATGTGGATGTCAATAAGGCATTGACTATCCTTCGACACAGGAGATTCGATTTTCATTCAGACCTGGATCAAATTGTTCGTAAGATCCTCCTAGATCACCAAGCCAAAGTCACTGGTTACAATGATCTTGTCAAAGGACACATTGATCCGTCCAAGCAGAAGAAGAAGATATCGAAGAAGAATGCTCCCTCTCCAGCAGATGCTGATACATAGAGAGAAAATTCTCCTGAATGAGCAATTCCTTCGCCAACTCTTGAGCCAGTTGTAGATGTATATACCTCGCGAAGGCCAACTAAAACAGTGCCTGTGGCCTCCCCAACTCGTGAAGAAAATCCTTCTCAGCACCAAGTATCAGAAGAAAGTGAAATTCCTATGTCTGAACGACAAGCTTCTCCTGCCCATGTTGAAACAAATGATTCGATTCCTCCCTCTGCTCCTCAACGACTTCTAAAGAAAATCACCAACAGCCCCCAGTGGCTGATAAAGATTCGGTGCCTGAGTCAACACCTGAAGAAGTGCCTAATCCCTCTGCTCTGAGAATCTCACTCAAGACTGCACGAAGAACGTTAGATGATGATCCTACTACATCAAAATTAGTTTCTGCTCATCATTCAGACTCGATCATTTATGGCGATGAAGTGATTTCCCTAGAAGATGAAGTCAAGTACCCATATCCTTGTGAGCAACTGCCGCCGTTCTCCATCGGTGTTGGCGTCAAAGGACCACTTTTCAATCGGAACACTCATCCAAATTTCTTTCAGGATAGTCCATACAGCAAGCCACACACTTCAGAATCTCCTCGATTTTGGACTCGGGAACATGTCATTTATTATTCCCGGATATTATACGACAGCCACAAGATTTTCCCTCAGGAGTTCCCGGATATTTCTTCGACGGAAAACATCAGCTACTTCAACCAAGGATTGCAAGACATCGGAGACTTTGGCCTCACGCATGTCTTTGCATATCAGCATCCATGGAACAGAGAGATCATCCTGCAATTTTATGCCACTCTATATATCTCTGGCGATGCATCTGATAGCACAAAATGGATCATGGAGTGGATGACTGAAGGGAAAAGAATAAAATGCTCTGCAATAGACTTCATTTACCACTTTCATTTCCCTCAGTTTGAACATGGCCAGACCGAGATTCGGGTTCATAACATTGATGCGATCTCTGATGAAGATTTCCGATGCACAATGGATGAAGAGAAAACCCATGACAATGGTCCAACCCTGCTTGAGCACTTGACATTCGACAATCAGACCCTATATCATATCCTTACCTATACCCTCTGTCCGCTGGCTGGGATGAATATAGACAATGCTATCGCTGATGTTCTCCGGAACACCATCCATGCTATCTCTCAAGGGTTCATCTTTGATGTTGAAGATATGTTTCTGCGCATATTGATGGATTCAACTCAGCACCCAAATATTATCATGGTATTTGCGCCCTGGATTGAGAAAGTGGTTTACTATGAAATGAAGATCGAATATCTTGCATAAGTCACTACAAGAGTTTCATTCCTCCAGTTCGTGGTACGATAAAAATCATGGAAGATTTTTCTTCGGGGAAAGCACCAGTTTCAGGCCCTCCTGATTATCACAACACTTTCAATGGACCTAAGCTGCCTTAGCATGATTGTCAACCCAACACTCAACCTCCTTCACACCTTGAAGTGAGCTTGCGCACTCAACAGCTACTGCTGAAACATATGGTTAAGGATCGCCAAGAGAAAGAGCACCTAGCTGCCGAACTGAATGCAATCCACAACGAAACAAAAGTTGTGCACATGATCACAACAGAAAATAAGAAGCGTCTCTGGAAATTGCTTCGGAAATTCTTCTTAAAGAAGCAATTGAGCCACTCTCATATCAAAGAACTCTATGAGTACATTGACCAAGGGTTTTCAGCTCAAGATTTTCAAGACCGCGACACTCCATCGTTGCCAGCTCGTGAACCAACAATGAATTTACTTCGGATACAGTTGCGCAAGTTGCTCAATGAATCAGAAGCCACATTTCCCACTGAAAAACCCGCTGAAGGAAATACTCTGTCTCGCAAGAATCAAGAGGTTGATCCTAATGTGCCTTCCTATTCTCAGCCCCAAGCTAGTCTTGAAGGATCTGCTCCTGCTGAAGATGAAAATGTTCCAGCCACCTCTGAATCAGAAACTTCTTCGGGCGATGCCTCAGAGGGAATCATATTCACCTTTTTTTCGCACTCATGTTATTCGTCACCTTTTTGACACTAGTTGACAAAAGGGGGAGATTTACATCGAGAGTTTCGATAGATTTGCTTTGTTGGATTTGGTCTTTATATTTATTTGACTATCTGTCGAGTCTATTTGTGACACTTCATATGCTCCGACGTAAAATTTCTGATATGGGTTGTAATATTAATAACCCCGCCTGCTACACTATATTCTCTCGAGGCATTTGATTTGCAGGTGGAAACATTGACAGAAGTCATGGATGATTGCACTATATTCGCGTTGGATTATTTATCATTAGTGTGAATCATTACCTCGAATGATTGAAAAATCCTCCACTTACTTTAATAAATTTCAAGGAATCTCATTGTATATAATTTGACCCTACATACATTCAGGGGAAGTATATTTCATCTTCGAGTCAAGAAATGCAAGTTCACTCTTGTTCAATCTACATTTCACTTATCTATCTTCACTTTGATGATTATCTGTTTTGTCAACAACCATCCAAAAAGGAGGAGATTATTGGTGCAATGATAGGCCCCTTATGTTTTGGAGTTTGTTGACCGAAACAGTATAGGAATTATGTGTTTGATAGTGCACACAGAGTAACAGGTCATAGTAGTATCATGGAGTTTGATGCAAACGACGAAGATAATCTCCCTACCGTGCAGCGAAGGTTATCACCGAAGATGAAGCTAACAAGAGTGACCCCTAAAAATTTCTGAAGTTCAAGAAATTGGTTTGGTGCCTATTCGAAGCAAATTGCTGCACTCGAGGAAGAATGAAGACGAGATGAAGACGTAGCATTTATTTCATTCTTGTTCTTCTTTCATTGATGCATAGGACCACTGTACTATTAAAAGAGGGGTGTAGAGTTTGGAGCTTTCATTCTCTGATGCTAAACCCAAATTCTATGAAAGATGTGAGAGAAATCTTTTTGTGCTCCGAGCAAATACTTGCAAGCAAGAGACTACGATCTTCTTCAACGTGAGAGATTAGCCTCAGACCGAGAAGTTAGCATTACTTGTTCCTCAAGTAGTGTTACCGTTGCTCCAAAATCTAACCATTGTGAACGTGTCGGTTGGCCATTGGCTGGACTCATGTCCAAAATGGTCATTTCCCATCTAGGAAGGCTGTGGCTATAAATAGCCACCCCGTGCCGGCTTTGTCCGGTGGCTGCTCCATTTGATTTCTGAGAAGATTGTTGAGCAACCACTCTCTGAGCGATTTGAGTTTAAAATCCACATAGAGAAAAACCCTAGAGCCGAGGAATTAGATAGTGGTTCAACATCACTCGAACCTATGTTTAGTACGCTTTGCCTATTACTCTTGAGAGCTACAAACTCTCTAGATAGTTAGGTGTCAATTTCTCCGGAGACCAGGAGTGATTGTGGTTCTTGAAGAAGAAGTCTGTAAAGGTTTGGATATCGCCTTCAAGTATCTACCACGAGTGATCGACATTGGTTGACGAATCAATTGTCGAGGAGTATAGGGTGAATAGAGTTTATCTTCTGTGTTAAGTCACAACCCTCCAACTAGACGTAGTCCTTATGCAAAAGGACGAACTGGTTGAACAAATTCCTTGTTGCCATCGAGCATCTTCAGTTACCTTTGTCACCTATGTTTAACTTCAATGTATTTTCATTCGTATGATTCTCATTGATGCTTGCCTTAATTTCCCTTTGATACTCTGCCTTAGTTCACTATAGTCTGTTTTTCATTCATTCCTCTGCTGGAATATGAGAGATTTAAGTTTTTTGAAGAAAATATAAAACTCCCATTCACCCCCTCTGGTAGACATACTTCGTTCATACAGATATTAGCACTAGGGTGGAATAGAGTGCAGCGGTAGAGATATATAGGAGAAGTCAAAAAGGAAGAAAGACTCGCGTCAACTCGGCGGGTCAATATGAATGGAGAGGCCCATCAATCGATATCAATGCGAGGAGTAGGAATTGCCATGCAACAGATGTACTAAGACCTATAAGTGTATGAAATCTCAAACTGAAACTAAGTGGGTGTCCATCCAACTTGCTTGCTCATGAAGACCTCGGGCATTTTTGGAAGCCCATTGTCCGGGAAAATATATAGGGGTATGCATTTCCCCTGACTCGTGCACGGATAAGCCAAGATTGGGGCACCAGCTTAAGTCAGAGATTGAAGGACCAAAAGATTTGAAGAACCAACATGCAGTTCAGAGAGTCCAAGATCAGGACAGAGGAGCAAGAAATCGGCAAGAGAAGGGCCTCCCTTGCCGGGCAGGCGATCTCGGCAAGGGGCGAGGCACCCCGGCCAGGTCTGGCAGGGCTCGCGGGGGCAGAACCACCCCACCAACCACTCAAGCATGACCCACGGTGTCAACCAGTGCGGTGTCGAGCCGCAGAGTGATTAAGTGGCAGCCATTCGCCACATGGCCGCCATTTCCTACAGAAGAAACCCACGGATGACACCCATCCTGTGATGTGTCAATAGAATAGGCACGAAGCTGGCAAGATAGATCGGCAAGCGTTGCCGGGCAACCAGTGATGTGACACTAAGCGGTGCATTTAATGCACCCTATCAGCCCATAGAGTTAGGTATGATATCACTGCTTGCTATCATATCAGTGGATAATGAATACTTTGCCATTGTGGTGACCCCTTAATCTATAAAAGGAGGCCCATGGCACCCGTAGGAGGGGTTAGAAGGTTAGAAAGTTGACGAACCCATACCACCATATGTGCATAGTCACTATAGCCCTACGGCAACTCCTGCCGGGCAAGTGTACTGCGTTCCACCATCCTCATTCCACCATCAATCCACCAAAGAAGGAGTAGGGTGTTATGCCTCGCGGCCGCCAGGACCTGGGTAAATCGCTTGTGTGCTCTCTGTCGTGCTGCCATGCACTGGTCTGCTCTTCGTGCAACACGACGTCCCCCTGCCGAACCAGCAAGGGTCCTCCTGTGCCCACCTGGTGCACCTCCCTCTGATATTATTTGCACCAAAGGTTCTTAAATAATCAGAAAAAATCTTATTAAATTTTTAGAGCATTCTGAGAACTTCTATTTTTGGGTCATTTTTATTGCACGGGAAAGTTAGAAAACAAACAAAACATGGCATTTTATTTTATTTAAATAATAAAAACAGAAAAAGGTAGGGACAGAAGGTAGTGCCTACTAAATTCATCAACTTCATACCTTTGAGAAATGATCCACTAATAAGGTTGATCAAGTCTTATTAACAACCACTTTTGATTAGCATGAAACCGAAGACTTTCGTAAATCACTAAGTTACCTCAACGGGGATATGAATGTCCCCAACAATAAGCATCTAGTAGGTAGAGGTAGTTGGAAACTTCCAATAGCGACTGTCAGAGATTTTTTTAATAACATTAATACCATTCACTTGGCATTGTTTCTTCGGAAAGTGCACCGTATGCTCATTACCATTGATATGAAAAGTGATCTTGCTTTTATTGCAATCAGTAACAACCCTTGTAGTATTCAAGAAGGGTCTATCAAGGATAATCGACATGTTGTCGTCCTCGGGCATCTCCAGTATAACAAAGTCAGTCAAAATAGTAACATTAGCAACAACAACAGGAACATCCTCACAAATACCGATAGGTATGGCAGTTGATTTGTCACCCATTTGCAAAGATATTTCAATAGGTGTGAGTTTATTCAAATCAAGTCTTTTATATAAAGAGGAAGGCATAACACCAACACCAGCTCCCAAATCACATAAAGCAGTTTTCACATAGTTTCTTTGGATAGAGCAAGGTATAGTTGGTATTCCAGGATCTCCAAGTTTTTTAGGTTCTCCATCTTTAAAAGTATAATTTGCTAGCATAGTGGGGATTTCCACTTCCGGTATTTTTCTCTTATTGGTGATGATGTCTTTCATATACTTTGCATAAGGAGGCATTTTCAAGATATCAGTCAAGCAAGTACGCAAAAAGACTGGCCTCAGCATTTCAGCAAAGCGTTAAAATTCTTCATCATCTTTCTTTTTAGTTGACTTAGGTGGAAAGGGCATAGGTTTTTGAACCCACGGTTCTCTTTCTTTGCCGTGTTTTCTAGCAACAAAATCTCTTGTATCATATCTTGTATTCTTGGGTTGTGGGTTATCAAGATCAACTGCTGGTTCTATCTCAACATCATTGTCTGGTTCTTTATTATTTGTTTGAGTGTCTTCATGAACCTCATCATTATTTTTTTCGTTATCATAAGGTGAGTGTTCACTACCAGATTGAGTTTCAGCATCAGAGATAGAAACTTCATTATCATTATCAGGAGGTTTTTCTACTTCAGGTTCACTAGAGGCATGCAAAGTCCTATCATTTTTCTTCTTCCTTTTCTTTTTATTTTTAGAAGGACTACATGCATTAGTGCGAACTCTTTGAGAGTCTTGTTCAATTCTTTGTGGGTGTCCCTCAGGATAAAGTGGTTCCTGAGTCATTTTACATCCTCTAGTTGCTACTCTAACAACAAAGTCACTTATATTATTATTCATTTCATCAAGCAACTCTCTTTGAGATTTATGAACTTGTTCTAACTGATTTGAACCATAGAAGCATGCTTTCCCACACCTCTAACATCATTTGAGATTCTAAATAACAAGTCACTCAAGCAAGCAATCATATCAGAATTATATTTCAATTGTTTCATAACATTTGCATTGAAGTGATCTTGTTTTCTAATGTAATTTTAAAACTCATAAAGGCATTGGCTAGGGTGCATATTGTGAGGATTATCATTATCATTGAATTTCATTAGAGAATTTACCTCTACACCTTGGGTGGTGGTGGTGTTTCAAGCCCATGTATTTCTTCAATAGGAGGTAATTTTTTGACATCCTCAGTTTAATACCTTTTCCCCTCATAGATTTCTTTGCCTCTTGCATATCTTCAGGACTGAGATATAAGATACCCATCTTCTTCGGAGTGGGTTTAGGTGGTGGTTCAGGAAGAGTCCAATCATCATAATTTTTCAATATGTTATTCAATAATTCTTGAGCTTTCCCAATAGTTCATTCCTTGAAAACACAACCAACACAACTATCTAGGAAATCCCTAGAAGCATCGGTTAGTCCATTATAGAACAAGTATTTCATTTTTCTTAAGAGGATGACCAGGCAAAGCATTAGGCAATTGGAGAAGCCTCCCCCAAGCTTTTGGGAGACTCTCTTCTTCAATTTGCACAAAGTTAAATATTTCCTGTAAGGCAACTTGTTTCTTATGAGCAGGGAAATATTTTTTAGAGAAGTAATAAATCATATCCTGGGGACTACGCACACAACCAGGAGCAAGAGTATGGTACCAAGAATTAGCATCACCCTTTAACGAGAACGGAAATAATTTGAGAATATAGTAATAGCGAGTTTCTCATCATGAGCAAAAAGGGTGGCTATGTCATTCAACATAGTAAGATGTTCCACAACAGTTTCAGTTTCATAACCATGGAAAGGATCAGATTCAACAAAAGTAATTAACTCTGGCTAGATAGAGAATTCATAATCCTTATCATCAATAAAAATAGGTGAAGTAGCAAACTTAGGATCATATTGCATTCTAGCATTCATGGAATTTTCTTTATAGTTGCATAATAATTTCTCTAGATCATCTCTATCCTTACAAGCAAGAATGTCTCTAGTTGTCTCCTCATTCATAACATAACCTTCTGGTACCTTTGGCAATTCATATCTAGGAGGGCCAGTTCTAGTAGGTGTTTCAAGATTTTCAGTTTCAAGCTCATCATCAGTTTCAACAATATCATGCTGTCTTACTCTAGCAATTGGTTCATCAAGAAAGTCACCTAGTGGCACATCATCATCAAGCAAGGTACTAGCATCATCATAAGTATCATTCATAGCAGAAGTAGCATCATTAATAACTTGCGACATATCAGGATTGATAGCGTGTGGTGGTGTTGCAAGTTTACATATAACAAAAGGTGAATCTAAAGCAGAGCTAGATGGTAGCTCCTTACCTCCCCTCGTCTTAGAGGGATAATCTTAGTCTTAGCATCCTTCAGATTCTTCATAGTGATAAATTGATAATAATCCTAAGTGACTCAACAAATATAGCTATGCTACCCAGCAACGACACCAGAAAAAGGTCTTGATAACCCACAAGTATATGGGATCGCAACAGTTTTCGAGGGTAGAGTATTCAACCCAAATTTATAGATTCGACACAAGGGAGCCAAAGAATACTTGCAAGTATTAGCAGCTGAGTTGTCAATTCAACCACACCTGGAGATTAATTATCTGCAGCAAAGTGATCAGTAGCAAAGTAGTATGATAGTTTTGATAATAGTAGCGACAGCAATAGTAATGGTAACAATGATAGCAGTAGTTTTGTAGCAAGTGCAACAGTAATAGTAGCAGTAGTAACTTAGCAATAACATATTTAGGAAAATCGTAGGCATTGGATCGGTAATTTGTTTTTTTTTGACTGTGAAGACAGTAGGAAAGACTCCTACTGCATATATTACTATGTAAAAAGGGGGGGATACAATTACATGGTGTGTTACATACAAAGGGTGGTTGGGTCACCACCCATGGCTACCAGGAGGCAGCAAGCAGCTATTGTATGGAGTCTAGTAGTGAATTAATAATATGTACTTTGGAGGGTTGCACTCTATATCTAAGATTGGAAAATTCCAACTTGAATCTCTGCTTCCACGCTGCCATAGAAGGCTTGATCTTCCTGAAGTGGTGGTTGTTGTGCTCTTTCCATAAACTCCAAGCCGATGTTAGGAAAATGTCCATCTACATCTTATAGGGCTGCATGATTTTTTGGTGTTTAATCAATGCAAGTGTGTTATCATGCATGGACCATATGAAGCCCAGGGATCTCCAGCACTCCTGACTGAAAGTGCAATGAAAAAATAGGTGTTCCACCGTTTCTTCTACGTGCTGGCCACACAGGAGGCAATCAAAGTTGTTTCCAATGTTGTAGTGCCTCCTAGTGGCATATTTCTGGTGTTGATATGGTCAACAAGTAGGAGCCATCCAAAGGTCTTGATCTTGGGAATGCATTTTGCCTTCCACAACGAACCGAATGCTTCATGGGCAATCACTTCCCTGAAGTAAAATTTGTAGTACAAGGATGTTATGAAGTTAGTGTCTCCCTACACACACTGCCAAGTGTCATGCTTATCCACAAGTGTGACCCTGACCTCTTCAGCTTGAATGGAACACAGTTCATCACGGGCCTCTATTGAGAGAGGAAGGTGAAAGGTTTCATGCAAATATGGAGATGTCAGGAGCTCTTTGACTAAGATGTCTTCAAAAATGGCATACGAGTAGGCCCTTGGACATGTCTCAATGATACGTCTCCAACGTATCTATAATTTTTGATTGCTCCATGCTATATTATCTACTGTTTTGGACTATATTGGGCTTTATTTTCCACTTTTATATTATTTTTGGGACTAACCTATTAACTGGAGGCCCAACCCAGAATTGTTGTTTTTTTCCTATTTCAGTGTTTCAGATAAACGGAATATCAAACGGAGTCCAAACGGAATAAAATCTTCGGGAATGTGATTTTCTCACCGAACGTGATCCAAGAGACTTGGACCCTGCTCCAAGGAACAAAAGAGACGGTCACGAGGGTGGGGGACGCGCCCCCGTAGGGCGCGCCCCCTGCCTCGTGGGCCCCTCATTGCTCCTCCGGCGTACTTCTTCCTCATATATATACACACGTAGCCCCAAACGATCAGAACAGGAGCCAAAAACCTAATTCCACCGCCGCAACTTTCTGTATCCACGAGATCCCATCTCAGGGCCTGTTCCGGAGCTCCGCTGGAAGAGGGCCATCATCACAGAGGGATTCTACATCATAATAGCCTCTCCAATGAAGTGTGAGTAGTTTACCTCAGACCTTTGGGTCCATAGTTAGTAGCTAGATGGCTTCTTCTCTCTCTTTGAATCTCAATACAAAGTTCTCCCCCTCTCTTGTGGAGATCTATTCGATGTAATCTTCTTTTTGCGGTGTGTTTGTTGAGATTGATGAATTGTGGGTTTACGTTTATCTATGAATATTATTTGAATCTTCTCTGAATTCTTTTATGTATGATTGGTTATCTTTGCAAGTCTCTTCGAATTATCCGTTTGGTTTGGCCAACTAGATTGGTAGTTCTTTCCATGGGAGAAGTGCTTAGCTTTGGGTTCGATCTTGCGGTGTCCTTACCCAGTGACAGAAGGGGCAGCAAGGCATATTGCATCGTTGCCATTGAGGATAACAAGATGGGGTTTATTTCATATTGCATGAATTTATCTCTCTACATCATGTCATCTTGCTTAAGGCGTTACTCTGTTTTTAACTTAATACTCTAGATGCATGCTGGATAGCGGTCGATGAGTGGAGTAATAGTAGTAGATGCAGAATCGTTTCGATGTACTTGTCACGGACGTGATGCCTATATACATGATCATGCCTAGATATTCTCATAACTATGCTGAATTCTATCAATTGCTCAACGGTAATTTGTTCACCCACCGTAGAATACTTATGCTCTTGAGAGAAGCCACTAGTGAAACCTATGGCCCCCGGGTCTATTCTCATCATATCAATCCCCATTACTTTAATCTTGCTTTGCTTTTTTACTTTGCCTTTACTTTTTACTTTGCATCTTTATACCAAAAATACCAAAAATATTATATCTATCAGATCTCACTCTCGTAAGTGAGCGTGAAGGGCTTGACAACCCCTAATTGCGTTGGTTGCGAGTAGCTATCGCTTTGTGCAGGTACGAGTGACTTGAGCGTGGGCTCCTACTGGATTGATACCTTGGTTCTCAAAAACTGTGGGAAATACTTACGCTACTCTGCTGCATCATCCCTTCCTCTTCGGGGAAAACCAACGCAAGCTCAAGACGTAGCACTCAGCGTGGATTGAATGATTCTAGTTATCTTTCCAGAATAGAGCAGAAGACCCACATCCAATATTGATGCATGTCACGCCATGATAGGTGGGCATTAGATGGATTAAATCTTTCCACCAAAAATAACCGCAGGGGTCATGAGCATGTGGAATAGTGTCACCGTAGTATGACTCCCAGGTTAGTTGGACCCAGGGGATATCGTGCTTGTTGTAGAACTTGTGGAGAATCTTGAGGACCAAGGCATCATTCCGTATTTTAAGGTTGATGACACCCAAACCCCCATTCTTCTTGGGCCTGCACACCATGTCCCAAGCAGCAAGAGAATTGCTCTTAACACCATCCTCGGTTTTTTTTGCCACAAGCTGTGGCGTCTGATCTTGTCAAGTTGAGCTACAATTTTTGGTGGGAGACGAATGGTGCCCATTGTGAACATGATAAGAGAAGTGATCATTGAGTTCATGAGAGAGAGAGAGCTTCCCCGCATACGACATTAGAGACATAGCAGCCGTGATATTTCTTTCAGCTTTGCAGACAGGTGGAGTCAAATCTTGGACCGATGGCCGAGTAGTGCCTAAAGGGAGGCCAAGGTACGTAAACGACATGGATCCCACAGTGCAATCTAGGAGGTCAGCCAGCTCTTTGCATTTATCAGGCGGTGTGTTGATCGGGACGATAGTAGATTTATGAAAATTGATCTTGAGTCTGATGGACATGGCGAAATCTTCAAGGATCTCCTTAATCTTGGCAGTTTGTCGGATGCACGCAGGCATGATGATGATCGTGTCGTCTGCGTACTTGATAACGGGGCAGTCTCCATTAGTGTTGTGTCGTATGGGGAGTTCCAGGAGATTATTTCAAAGGGCATCATTAATTGCAGACAGGAGGAGATCAGCAACAATGACAAAGATCAGGGGTGATAGAGGGTCACCTTGTCGTACTCCACATTTGCACTAGAAAGATTTCCCCGGAGTACCATTGAGCAAGACAGAGGATTTACCAGAAGTGAAGATGCATTGGATCCACTGAAGCCTTTTGTCATTGAAACCCACCTTTTTCATAATTTGCAACATTGCGGAATGTTGGATAGTGTCAAAGGCTTTGGCAAAATCTAATTTCAGTAATATTATCTCCTTTTGTGATGATTCACATTGATGTATGTATTGGGAAGGCCACACCAGACAGTCGTGTATGGATCATCCACGTAAGAATCCGTACTGGTTGCGGTGCACTATTTTCAAAATGATTTTTTGGAGACGATTGGCCAATAGTTTTGTGATCAATTTAAGGCAACATTTTAACAAAGTGATCGGACGAAAGTCATTGACCGACTCTTGTGAGGAGTTCTTTGGGATCAGGGTAATATAGCCATAGTTCAGACATTCCAGGTTCAAATCCCCCCTATGAAATTCATTGCACAGATTGTAAATATTGTTTGTGATGATTGGCGAACACGCTTTGAAGAAGGCACCATTAAAGCCATCAGGGCCAGGTGCCCTGTCCTGGGGCATATCCTTGATCACATCATCAATCTCATCATGTGTAAATGGAGTAGTGAGGCTATCAAAATCAACTTGCTGTTTGAATAAAGACGAGAGATTGAACTTCATGTTTGGTTTCGAGCACATACCCAGTCTTTGTTTAAAGGCTTGAAACAGAATAGACTTCTTGCCAGCATGGTCCTCCACAATGATCCCTTCGTCAGATTTTAAGGTGGAGATGCAGTTTCTTCTGAATCTTTCAGTGGCTACGGACTGAAAGAATTTCAAGTTTTCTTCTCCAAATTTGATCCAACGGGTGGTGCATCTGTTCTTCCAGTATTCTCTTTGATAGCTAAGTAACCAGAGGAGGTGTTTTTTGAGGATGCTTCTAAAGTTACGTTCAGGGACAGAGAGGGTGCGACGCTCTTCAATACCATCAAGCTCGAGCAGGGCCAAGTTTGTTGGATGATATTCATCATGAGAAACTTATAACCTAGGGAGATACAACACTAGCTCCAGTTCATAAATATAATATAGGCATGTAAATAGTCATACATGCTTATGGAAAGAACTTGCATGGCATCTTTTGTCCTACCCTCCCGTGGCAGCGGTGTCCATAAGGAAACTAAGGGATATTAAGGCCTCCTTTTAATAGAGAACTGGAACAAAGCATTAACACATGGTGAATACATGAACTCCTCAAACCGCGATCATCACCGGGAGTGGTCCCGACTATTGTCACCCCGGGGTTGCCGGATCATAACACATAGTAGGTGACTATAACTTGCAAGATCGGATCTAGAACATGGATATAATGGTGATAACATAAACGGTTCAGATCTGTAATCATAGCACCCGGGCCCAAATTGACAAGCATTAAGCATGGCAAAGTCATAGCAACATCAATCTCAGAACATAGTGGATACTAGGGATCATGCCCTAACAAAACTAACTCGATTATATGATGAACCTCATCCGACTCCTCATCGGCCAGCGAGCCTACGAAGGAATTACTCACTCCCGGCGGGGAGCATCATGGAATTGGCGATGGAGAAGGGTTGGTGATGACGAAGATCGAAGACCCCCCCCCCTCTTCGGAGCCCCAAACAGACTCCAGATCTGGCCTTCCGATGAAGAACAATAGGTGACTGCGGCTCCGTCTCATGGAACGCGATAATTCTTTCTCCTCGTTTTTATGGAAATATGTGATTTTATATCGTCGGTTTCAGGGTCTGCTGCGCCACCAGGTGGGGACAACCCACGTGGGCATGCCTGGAGGGGGCGCTCGCCCAAGTGGGTTGTGTCCAACCAGGTGCCCCCCTCCGATGGTTCTTGGCTCTAGAAATTCCCTTTTATTGTATAAAAATTCCTCGCAAGTTTCGTTCCGTTCTGAGAACTTCTATTTCTGCACAAAAACAACACCATGGTAGTTCTGCTGAAAACATCGTCAGTCCGGGTTAGTTTCATTCAAATCATACAAATTAGAGTCCAAGATAAGAGGAAAAACGTTAGGAAAAGTAGATACGTTGGAGACGTATCACATAGGGATGCATCAAGAATTTCATCTCCTCAGGGTTGGATCCCTTTGTGTGATCATAAATAGTAGGCAAATTATCATAGAGGGGGAGCGGTGTGGAGCTGGTCATGGGGACATAACTAAAACCATGAATTGTTTTTAGGGGATTAAGTTTATTTGTGACCCCCTCCAAAAATGAATATGTGTATGTTCTTTATCCCCTTTTTAGGTGTCATAGTAGCCTACAATCAACCATAAGGTTGCCTAAAACCATGTATCTAGTTCCCCACGATCAACTGTATAATTGTCTAAAACAATGTATCTAGTTTCCCACAATCAACCATACAATTGTCTAAAACCATGTATCCAGTTACCCAAACCTCATGAACAGAAACATTACCAAGACCATAATTTGGCTAATATGTAAAGGTTTTATATACCTTTCAAGTTTGTGTCATAGAGATGCGTCAATAATTTATCTCCTCGGGGTTGGATCCCTTGGTATGATCGTAAATACTTGGCGAATAATCATAGAGGGGGAGTAGGGTGGAGTTGGTCATGGGGACGTAAGTAAAACCGTGAAGTGTTTTTAGGGGATTAGAGGCAACCGTTTCCTTTTTATTTTATAAAAAGGGTACGATAATTGATAGTTTTGTTTTCAATAGTTGATTGAAAATTTGCTAAAACCAAAGGGACAACCAACTAAAAACCTTATTTTCAAGTCCTTTTTGGGGTGGCTCCAACAGCTCCTTCACCTAGATTCACTTGACGTGGACAAGCCAATATCAAATGGACTCAACGAGCTCCTCCACCTAGATTCACTTGACGTGGATGCACCAATATCAAATGTATCCCCTCGGGTTGCCTAAGATGTGCACAGGAGCTGCATAACCCAAGTGCAAAGTTGTTGATCATGCTTCTTCTAGTGATTCTTACTGGTTTTTAAGAAATTAATTAGTACTTATGTATTTTGCAACTTCTTTTACTCTTTTAACTACATATTTCTATGGATACATATGCATATATATTTCTAGGCATATTTCTTGTGTGTTTTCTTGGCCACAACATGTTCAGTTTTTATGCAAACATTTTTGCTTGGTGAAAAACACAATAAGTTCCTAATGAATGCACTAGAGTTGCACAGAACACCCAAAAGTTGTTGGCCTTTTATACCTGCAACTTGGGTGCAAAACAATCTCAAAGTTATTGTGGTTTTTTTCACCCCAATAGCCCCAACAAGGTGAACTTAGTCTTTTATATATGTGGTTGCTTTGTCAAGATACCAAGTCAGGCCGAGACTACACACAATTTGCCCAGTGAATGCACTGGAGTTGCCCAAAAACACCCCAACAATTGCTAACTTCTTTGTGCGTAATTCCAGTGCATATCAATCACAAAAGTTGTCCTATTCTTTTACACCCGGTAGGCTATGTTGGGTGAACTTGGACTTTTCTATATGTGGTTTCTTTTATCAAAATACCAAGTTGGTGTTGCCATCTCCTTGACACATCGAAGATGGTTATGCAGCGGGGACAATAAATCCTTTACATGTCATCTGGTTTGGATGACAACTCTTTTATATTGCATCCGGTCTGGACGTCGCAGTATCTCAGGAGCAGTGGAGAGGGTGGTGTCGGACCACAGTTGAAGATTGATCGTTGGATCAACATCTACATCTGTCGTGCAGACTCTTCATCTGTCGCGGCAACCTTGGATAGGAGGGTGGTTTTGCTCCTCGTCGTATGACGAGATGGGCTACGATTTCATGTGGGAGGGAGATGTCAACACACGACATCCCAGAGAATGTCCCCTCATTGCTTGATTTGGGGCATTTAGGACGTATGGACCTGTCCAAAAAAATAGGTGACAGTCATTGGTTGGCACCTCAAAAGGTGCCCGGACATTTGGGGACGAGTTGGTGATCCGCACTAGAGTTTTCCTTATGGTAGGAAACTTAGGGGTAAAACTTGTCAATTGGTAGTCATGGTAGCCAAGTTAGAAGAAGTCCCCGCTGATAGGTTATCATATTAGGCAAAAAATGAGTTTCTTTCCTATAGCACTAAATTTGCTCCAAAAAGGTTTGTCGAATTTCATTATGTGTTATAATTGACTAACTACTACATGTTGAAAGTATTGTTAGGTCCTCTTTACTGCCCACAACATTTTTTTGAGAGAATGACCCACAACAATTGATATAACAGATCAAGAGTATCCACAACAAGGGTCACATGACGATGGCGTACGCAACAGAGTGATGCCTTGGTTCCAGGGATGTGGCTCCGCTTCATTTCAAGATAGTAGTGGTGGCCATCATAAGAGGCATGGATCGGCTGTCACAGTGGTCATCGTAAATGAGGCCGTGAGGGACGCCATCTAGCACACGCCTCGAAGGAGATGGACACAAGGGACATAGTCTGGTGTTGGGACTGTAAGATCGGTCGGTCTGGCTCTTGATCTGTCAGCCCGGCTTCCGACCAATCAACTGTACACTAGATGACATGCAGACGGATCGGCAAGCGAGATGGCGCACACAGACGACTCAGTTGGCGAGGTATTTGCGACAAGCGGTGACACAGCAAGCTACGCCCATCGTCCGGTGAAAAGTGTACATATACAAATTTTAGGACAAATTATGGAGTGGGGTAAAAAATGCATTGAAAAGATGCAAGCCACCATCTCTCTCCTCTTTAACTACCCAACCCCCAATGAGATAAGTGCATGTAGAAATTAAGAAGACCATGTGTAGAATGTTATTGGTCTTGATTACCGTGTGATGAGAGAGAAACATTTTTTCCACTTTAAAATGCATTGGAAAGATAGAAGTACACTCTTTTGTGGATATTTTAAAGTCAAATGTGCACTCTTCACCGGACAGAGGGAGTAGGTAAAATGAGCAGTCACACGCATGCAACACTGACACGTGATGTGCTACGCATGATTTACCTTGACATGCACATGCACGTGCTGGCTGGCTGCTGCCGGATGGATGCAATCCGGGTTAGGGCGCTGCTTGTGACACGTACACTATGTTCGGGTGCACGTGAGGGAGGTTGTGCTCCGCATAGCAAACCAGCATCGCGGCGCTCCCTAGTCACATCCTATATATTATGAACTAATATATATATATATATATATATCGCTTAGTGTGGGAAAGATAAAGGAAAGGAGCAGAAAAGAAAATAAAAAGAAAAAGAAAAAAAAGAAAAGGGAAAATAATAAAAAGTAAAGGAAAAAAGGAAAAAAAACACTAGCTATAGCACGGGACTTACCGGACTGCGCTACTGCTATGAGACTTTTAGAATAAAAAACAAAAAGGGAGAGTTAGTAGTAGTGTGGGGGTCCTACACTAGTGTTATAGCTAACTTAGCTGTAGCGCGGCTGTGGGACCCCACGCTAATGCTAATTTGACTTAACCCCCCGCGCTCGCCTCCCTCTTTTCTTCCCCAATTCCTCATTTTCCCTTTCTCCTCGCTGTCGTCTGAGCCCCTGCGTCGCTGTCGCCCGGGCCATCATCATCAAGCCCGCCCTTGAACTCACAGCCGCTGCTCGAGGCCCTACCCTATCGTCGCCGCCACCCCGTAAGCCTCTTCCCTCCCTTCCCCTCTCCCCTTCCCTACTCTCTCTCTGCTCTCTCTTTATCTCTCATATGAACCCTAGGAAGCAGAAATTTCAACCCTGGCTAGTCTTTTACTTCTAGATTAAAATTGTAGTCTTTTAGTGCTAGATTATGAACCGTCGGATCAAATTCAAAAAATTTGGAGTGTATTAACCCTAGGATTTTTAGCACCATTCATAGTGATTTTGTGAATTCAGAACAAAAATGAGCTTTGAAGAGGAAGGAAGGAGTTTGGAATTTAGTTTTGGGAATCTCTGAAATTTTCTGTTAACCTACTAAGTAAAAATACTTTATAAACCTCCTTCTGCTTCTGAACATAGTAAGTAATTTGTATTTGTTAAATGAGGCTGAGTTTGTTAAATTATTCAGTACATGAAAAAAATACTAGGTCTTGTTAGTAGCAAAAAGACTAGCAAAAATTTAGTTAATACAATGTCAAACGAATTCAGTTAACTCTAAGTTATATATAAAAATGTCCTGTACTGTTGTTGTGATGCTAATATATATGCCAGTTTGGCAATGAAACACTGGTTTTAATGTTATCAAGCACTTGAACCACTACTAGGTTTGATGCTAAACTTTGATAGGTAATAGCTTATGAAACACTGGTTTTGATGTTATCAAGCACCGGGGATCCACCACTATTCTTCCTCCATCGGCAACACCTATAGGTAGGTAATAGCTTATGTAGTTCAATGTTGAATTGTAATGCCCCGAGACTGATGCGCCAGATGTCTTCCAGTTATTCGCCGTCGTTGCCATGTCATTTGCTTGCGTGTTGCACCTTGCCATGTCATCATGTGCATTTCATCTGCATGTTTTTCAAAACTTGCATCCGTTCGGGTCTCCCAGTTCTCTCCATTGTCCGTTCCGAGCCCATTCACACTCGCACGCGCCCGCGACACCTCCGAAATATTATTTTATAAGTGGGATAAAAATGTTCTCAGAATGAGCCGAGAGATGACGAGCAGTGTTGGTATATCACCATAGACTGCCTGTCAAATTTCGTTCCACTTGGAGGTCGTTTGATGCCCCAACGGTTAACCGCGTTAGCTGCCGGACGTTTCGGTACTCCGAGGTGAACTGGGCCCTTTCCCTCCTTCTCTTTGGAGACCACCACCTCTCCACAATAGCCCATGAGCCCATCTAACTCCCCCGCATGCTCTTCGCCATCGGATCACGATCGTGTGGGCGAAAACGGCACCTCCGTAGCCCTCTCCTAGCTCCCTCTACCTATAAAATGTCTCCCCTTCCATTTTCAAAACCGTAACCAACCCTATCCTCTCCCCTCATTTTCCGCGCCCCTCCGCAGCAGCTCGCCACCTGTCACCTCCACCTCCACCTTCCTAGCCGCGCGGGCCCATGAAGCCCATCAGTGACCCACCCGGGCCTGAGCCGCCGCCGCAGCCCGGGGCGCCCACTCCCCCGCGCCCGTCGAGCGCAGCCCCTGAGCTCGAGCGCCTCACTCGCCTCCGCCCTCCGGTGACCTCGCCCGCGCCGGCGACCTATGCCTCTGTTGCCTCGCCGCCGCCTCCATGCCGCGCGCCGTCGCTCGTCCCGCGTCATCGCGTCGTTGCCTCGCGCTGATGCCCCTCGTAGCCCTGCGCCGTCGCACGTCCCACGTCGCCGCCTCGCCCCGCCACCCCGCGTTGCCCCGCGCCGCTACCGTCGTGCCGTCCGCCACCACCCGCGCCGCGCCGCCTCACCGCCACCTCGCCGGCCGTCACCTCTGCCCCGCCTCAGAACCGTACGGGTGGGATCAGATCCACCCGTCCCCCGTTCCAAGCGCACGGCCCTGTCCCAAATCTGCTCATCCCGGGTCATCTTCGTCCACTTTTTTGCGAGGTTGAATTTTTCTAGACCCCAGGAATCTATGTCATTAATTTGTGCATTTTGTGAGGGCCATAACTTTGTGCATGCTTGCCCGACGGTGATGAATTTCATATACAAATGTTTATCTCTTGCTGCTCTACAATATGGTGTATTTTGCATGCAACTTATTATTAATCTTGATGCCTTAATCATCATTGCAAGAGTGCTAAGGATATAAGCTGCTGAAAAATGTTGTAACATGTATTTTTGTATTTTTCATAGCATTTTGTGTGCTTTTCTTTTGAGCATCATGTCTACATGTTTTTGGAGCATAACCATGTCATCTTTGCATTGGTATAACTCACATGTCATTATATGCCCTTTGGTGACTAGCACAAGCTTGTCAAGTAGGGTACTTGCTGTTACTGTTCTGCTAAGTTTGAACTGTTATATTGTGGTGCCATGTTTGTTTGATGCTACCATCAAATCTATGCATAATCTGGAGATGTTCAGTAATCATGTTTTGAAGACCATGTTGTGGTTTATCTATCCATGCCCTTTTTGCAATTATAACCTGCTGTAGCCTTTTCCTTTTGTTCCCTCAAGTTGCTTGAAATTATGTCTGTCAGGATGCCCAGTTTTCACCAAGTCTATTATATCATCTTGCCATGTTCACTCGAAGCTAACATCAAATTTGTTGCTCCAATGATCATGCTAATTAATGATGTTTTGTTAAGGGTGTTTAGTACATGCTTGCCAGGCTCTTTGATGTCATGAATAGTTATTATAGCATATAATTTTGTTGTCTCGAAGTATGCATCATGAATCTATTTTCTGACATACTCTATTTTTCACTAAGTCTGAGAAACTGTTATAACTTGCAGGATTGTCTTGATGAATGCCATTGATCTATGGGTAATATGGAGATGCTTAGTAATCATGTTTTTCCATGGTTAACCTATACTTTAATGCCATGCTTGCTTGCTATGTTCTTGCACTGTAGCATCATTGTTCCATTCCTCCAACATGTCAACATGTTATTTCTGCTCACATGTATTCCCTGTTTTTCACTAAGTCATAATCTGTGTTATAAAGTGGCTTGTTGCATTGATCATGTTGGATTAATCTTGATGCCTATGAACCTGAACCTTGATGTTATTTGAAGCATGTTACCTATTCTTCAAGTGCATGTCATGGTTGTGTCAATCTTGTTCTTGTAGCATGTTGTTTTTATGCTTGCTATATGCCTAGTCGCTGTTTTGGATAGCTTGTCCTTTAAACTTGTTTCATGTGTATGTGTTGAATCGTGGCTCTGTTTGGAGCATGCTCTATGGGCGTGTTTGGTTGCAGTAGTGAATAGTACCCGCGTTGCATACACATCTCAACCCAGCCTGGCTCTAGAAAAACATCCTCATATGCGACATCTGCAAGTTGTTTGGTTGCCTGCATATGGATTTCTTGCATTAGGGGATCAACTTTGGCATGTTGTTTGGTTGCTTGCATTGTCTCGGTGCATACAACTACACGTTGTTTGGTTGCCCGCATGGGGTATGATTAAGAGCTAGCACTTGCACTTAGCACACATGGTTAAGAGCTAGCAGAGGAAGGGCAAAAGAAATGAAGAGTGCGCCGGACCATGGAGAAGAAATACACTAGATAGTGGCCGTGGCGTCGTGTCCGACATGACAAGCATGGAGTTGTGGGCGAGCGACCCCATCAGCGGCACGGCGAGAGACACTGTCGATGAACTAGTTGTGGTGCTCGAGCAAAGATAGTGGACAGGAGAGGAGAATGCAGTGCTCGCGCCATGATATCGTCCGTGCAGTAGGACAAGAGAGGAGGCCAAGATGATCGACACCGGAAATGACTCCAGTGTAGTGGGACGAGAGAGAGGAGGCCAAGATGATCGACCCCGTCGGCAGCACGACGAATTGTAGTGTGCGCGCCATTGCAGCGTCAGTGCAGTAGGAGGAGGACAGAGAGTAGGCTGAGATGAGCGACACTGTAAACGACTCTAGTGTAGTAGGACACGGGCAAGGAGATCAAGGGGAAGGGCGTCGGCGTCGAGAGTGATGCATAGGAGGGCTCTAAGTGGAGGACAAAGGAGTTCGACATGGTGGCGTGAGTGCACTAGACTGCTGTTCAAGGAGAGATGCCGATACGATCGTCGAAACCAAAAACTTACAACATGAATGTTATGCGGAATTACGAGATTAGGCTGCTGGTCAAAGGAAATTTCAAACGATTGAGCATGCGTGACAAATCTGACAAAATTCATCCAGAATATCTCCAAACAGGAACATGAAATAAAGAACTTCCGGCCGACGAAACTATGAACCTTTCGCCTGAACGGAACAATAGCATCAAGGTGCATCTTTTTCGTGTAGAGCTTACCTCAAATTGAAGCACCGTTGTGTAGATCAGAGGGACAAGGAAGATAGGAGATTAGAGAGAAGCTTACTGGAGGCTAAGAAGACCTCACGTAATCACCTCACATCCCTCCCATGTCCACTCGTGCAAGGGCCCGCTCGCTTGAGCTCACCTTGGCTGGCTCGCAAGAAACTGCCGATCTGAGCGTTTCCAGCGAGCCAGGCCTAGAGGTGCTTTAAGTTTCGCGCGATGTCATAACCCAAAAGTATAGGGGATCAATGGTAGCCTCTTTAGATAAGTAAGAGTGTCGAACCCAATGAGGATCTAAAGGTAGAACAAATATTCCCTCAAGTTCTATCGACCACCGATAAAACTCTACGCACGCTTAACGTTCGCTTTACCTAGAACAAGTATGAAACTAGAAGTACTTTGTAGGTGTTGTTGGATAGGTTTGCAAGATAATAAAGAGTGTATAAATAAAAAGTAGGGGCTTTTTAGATGGAGACACAACTAAGTTACTTTTAGTAGAGAGCTTGTTGTCACACAAGAAAGTTATTTGTCCCTAGGCAATCGATAACTACACCGGTAATCATTATTGCAATTTTATTTGAGGGAGAGGCATAAGCTAACACACCTTCTCTTCTTGTATCATATGCACTTATGATTGGAACTCTAGAAAGAATCCACAACTACTAAAGATCATTAAGGTAAAGCCCAACCATATCATTAAAGTATCAAGTCCTCTTTATTCCCATACGCAAACAACCTACTTACTCGGGTCTGTGCTTCTGTCACTCATGCCACCCACCATAAGCAAATCATGAACATATTGCAAACCCTACAGTGGGGATCCCTCATGCTTGCATGACATAGAGAGCACCATAGGACAGCGCCAATAATAAAACATGCAACTCAAACCAATCACGATCATCAATTAACCCATAGGACAAAACGGATCTACTCAAACATCATAGGATAGCCATGCATCATTGCGAAATAATATATAGCATTGAGCACCATGTTTAAGTAGAGATTAAAGCGGGTAAAAGAGGGGTTACACCACTGCATAGAGGGGGGAAGAGTTGGTGATGACGGCGGTGAAGTTGCTGGTGTAGATCGTTGTCGCAATTAAGGCCCTGGCGGCGTTCCGGCGCCACCGAGAGAGAGGGGGAGAGAGCCCCCTTCTTCTTCTTCTTCTTCTTCTTCTTCCTTGACCTTCTCCCAAGATTGGATAAGGGTTTCCCCTTTGGTCCTTAGTCTCCATGGCATGGGAGGGGCGAGAGCCCCTCCGAGATTGGATCTGTCTCTTTGTCTCTCTCTGTTTCTGCACTCCCTGATCTGGCCTTTCAACGTTTCTTATATTCCGAGAGATCCGTAACTCCGATTGGATTGAAATTTGAACACGATTTTATCCGGATATTAGCTTTCTTAACGGGTGTCCACGAGGGTCAGGGGCACCAACCGCCTTACGGGGTGTCCACGAGGGTCAGGGGCGCGCCTGCCCCACTGGGGCGCACCCCCTGCCTCGTGGCCCCCTTGGGCATCGTCTCGCGTTGATTCCACTTCCCAAAATTCACATATATTCCAAAAAAATCTCCATCAATTTTTATCCCGTTTGGACTCCGTTTGATATGGATTTTCTGTGAAACAAAAAATATGCAACAAACAGGAACTAGCACTGGGCACTGGATCAATATGTTAGTCCCAAAAATAGTATAAAAATTGCCAAAAGTATATGAAAGTTGTATAATATTGGCATGGAACAATAAAAAATTATAGATATGACGGAGACGTATCAGCATCCCCAAGCTTAATTCCTGCTCGTCCTTGAGTAGGTAAATGATAAAAAAGATAATTTTTGATGTGGAATGCTACCTAGCATAATCTTGATCATGTAATCTAATCATGGCATGAATATTAAGACATGAGTGATTCAAAGCAATAGTCTATCATTTGACATTAAGACAATAATACTTCAAGCATACTAATAAAGCAACCATGTATTTTCAAAATAACATGGCCAAAGAAAGTTATCCCTACAAAATCATATGGTCTGGCAATGCTCCATCCTCACCACACAAAAAATTCAAATCATGCACAACCCCGATGACAAGCCAAGCAATTGTTTCATACTTTTGACGTTCTCAAACCTTTTCAACTTTCACGCAATACATGAGCGTGAGCCATGGACATAGCACTATGGGTGGAATAGAATATGATGGTGGAGGTTGTGTGGAGAAGACAAAAAGGAGAAAGTCTCACATCGACGCGGCTAATCAACGGGCTATGGAGATGCCCATCAATTGATGTCAATGTGAGGAGTAGGGATTGGCATGCAACGGATGCACTAAGAGCTATAAGTGTATGAAAGCTCAAACTGGAAACTAAGTGGGTGTGCATCCAACTTGCTTGCTCATGAAGACCTCGGGCATTTGAGGAAGCCCATGATCGGAATATACAAGCCAATTTCTATAATGAAAATTCCCACTAGTATATGAAAGTGATAACTCAAGAGACTCTCTATACGAAGAACATGGTGCTACTCTGAAGCACAAGTGTGGTAAAAGGATAGTAACATTGCCCCTTCTCTCTTTTTCTCTCATTATATTTTGTTTTTTTGTTTTTGGTGGGCTTCTTTCGCCTCTTTTTTTATTTGGGCTTCTTTGGCCTTTTTTTAAAGTCCGGAGTCTCATCCCGACTTGTGGGGGAATCATAGTCTCCATCACCCTTTCCTCACTAGGGCAATGCTCTACTAATGATGATCATCACACTTTTATTTACTTACAACTCAATGTCTAGAACAAAGCTATGACTCTATATGAATGCCTCCGGTGGTGTACTGGGATGTGCAATGATCTAGCATAGCATTGACATCAAAAAAACGGACAAGCCATGAAAACATCATGCTAGCTATCTTACGATCATGCAAAGCAATATGACAATGATTCTCAAGTCATATGATGATGATGGAAGTTGCATGGCAATATATCTCGGAATGGCTATGAAAATGCCATAATAGGTAGGTATGGTGGCTGTTTTGCGGAAGATATAAGGAGGCTTATGTGTGATAGAGCGTATCGTATCACGGGGTTTGGATGCACCGGCGACGTTTGCACCAACTCTCAAGGTGAGAAAGGGAAATGCACGGTACCGAAGAGGCTAGTAATGATGGAAGGGTGAGTGTGCGTATAATCCATGGACTCAACATTAGTCATAAAGAACTCACATACTTATTGCAAAAATCTATTAGTTATCAAAACAAAGTACTACGTGCATGCTCCTAGGGGGATAGATTGGTAGGAAAAGACCATCGCTCGTCCCCGACCGCCACTCATAAGGAAGACAATGAATAAATAGATCATGCTCCGACTTCATCACATAACAGTTCACCATACGTGCATGCTACGGGAATCACAAACTTCAACACAAGTATTTCTACAATCCACAACTACCCACTATCATGACTCTAATATCACCATCTTTATATCGCAAAACTATTGCAAGGAATCAAACATATCATATTCAGTGATCTACAAGTTTTATGTAGGATTTTATGACTAACCATGTGAATGACCAATTCCTGTCATCTCTCTAGATAGATATAAGTGAAGCAAGAGAGTTCAATTCTTTCTACAAAAGATATGCCCATGCTCTAACAAATATAAGTGAAGCAAAAGAGCATTCTACAAATGGCGGTTTTCTATGTGTAGGGAAACAGGCAATCCAAACATCAAATGATATAAGTGAAGCACATGACGCATTCTATAAAGCCATACTCAAAAGATATAAGTGAAGTGCAATGAGCATTATATAAATCAACCAAGGAGTATCTCATACCGGCATGGTGCATAAAAGAAAAGTGAAAACTAAATGCAAAAGACGCTCCAAGATTTGCACATATCGCATGAATGAAACGAATCCGAAAACATACTGATATTTGTTGAAGAAAGATGGGATGCCTTCCGGGGCATCCCCAATCTTAGAAGCTTGAGTTTCCTTGAATATTTACTTGGGGTGCCTTGGGAATCCCCAAGCTTGATCTCTTGCCTCTCCTTCTTCTCCTCACATCGAGACCTCCTCGACCTTCGAACACCTCATCCACACAAAACTCAACAGAAAACTCGGTAAGATCCGTTAGTATAATAAAGCAAATCACTACTCTAAGTACTGTTGCAAACCAATTCATATTTTATTTTTTCATTGTAGCTACAGTAATATAATTTTTCCATGGCTTAATCCATTGATAGAAATCGATAGTTTCATCAAAACAAGCAAACTATGCATCAAAAATAGAATCTGTCTTAAACAGGACAGTCTGTAGTAATCTGAACATTCACCGTACCTCTGGTACTCCAAAAATTCTGCCACAATTAGGAAAAAATAAACCATTTGTATAGAAAGATAGTGCAAAAAGTTTCAGATCCGTTTGACGTTCCAGTAAAAAAATTTAAAATCGTGCACTACAGCCAAAGTTTCTGTCTTGCACCGCACAAACCAACAAGCAAAATAAACATCCTAAAGGCAAATCTTGGCACATTATTCTTGTTTTTTTAAATTTATAAAAGCACATAACAGAAATAAATGACTCTCTAAAACTACCAGGTTGTCTCCCTAGCAGCGCTTTCTTTAAAGCAATTAAGCTAGGCATATAGTGCTCAAGTAATGGATCCACCCGGACCCCACGGTATATCAAAGCCAAATTTAATTAACAATGATTTGTGATTTAGTAGTGAGCACAAAGTAACATATATCATGCAACAACGAAGTCTAACTCTCTTCCTATGCATCGGCATGTCATAAAAGAACAATTCATGCACACATAGTAAAGGCGAATGCATAGTATAAACAGTTTCTTGTAATTTTATCATATTGGAAACATGGAGAGGCGAAGATGTAGTTCCTCTCTCGTAATAATTGCAAGTAGGAGCAGCAGGCACGTGCATATTATATCTAACAAAATCATCTTGTGTAGTAGTAAAACGCAATCTATCAATATAATCCTTAATAAGGGCAAACTTCTCCGATATAGTGTAGTCGGGAGAATTCAAAAAGATAATAGGACTATCATGCATGGGTGCAATAGCAACAATTTCATGTTTAACATAAGGAACTATAGTGAGTTCATCTCCATAAGAATAATTCATATTGGCATCTTGGCCACAAGCATATCAAGCATCATCAAAAATGGATATTTCAAAAGAATCAATGGGATCATAACAATCATCATAGCAATCATCCTTCGGTAAGCACGAAGGGAAATTAAACAATGTATGAGTTGAAGAGTTATTCTCATTATAAGGTGGGAACGGGTGATCAATCCGCTCTTCTTCCTTTTGTTCTTCGCTCTCCTCCTCATCTTTTTCATCCAATGAGCTCACAATGTCATTAATTTCTTCTTCCATAGACTCCTGCAAAATATTAGTCTGTTCTTGGACAGCGGAGGATTCCTCAATATATGGTTTAATATAAGGATTAGAAGCATAATTATCATAGCAATATTTAAGTATGGCCAAATTTTCAGATTTGTAGAGAGTAGTATCACACTCTTCAATAAAAGAAGCAATTTCACATGTACCCCTAAAAGCATCAAATTCTTTAATTTGTTGAAAATCATAGTAATTATAAACATCCTTAGTATACGAAGATACGATTCCATTATCACTAAACCCACATTGGTAAGGAAGGTGTTTCTTAGGGTCTTTAGAACAACAAGTACAATCATATATTTCACATAAATTCCAAGCATAGCACCGCAAACGATGAATTGATCCAGTAAAAGTTTCCCTTTTTCAGATATGCGGTGTTGCACATAACAAGCATGCACATCTAAAGATTTTCCCTCAACTAAGCTAGTTGGGGTTTCAGCCCGAGCACATAGCGATCGAAGATGATCTATCGGGGATATACCCCGCGGCGTAAACCGGCCGGAAGTATAACCCGGCCAGACTTGGCGGTTTACTTGAGGCCCGGCTGAGACTTGATGATTCACTGGTGACCCGTTTGGACCTGGCGGTTTATGATTCATTGGTAATCCGGCAGGCGGGTCAGAGGAGCGACAAGACCCGGTGGCCCAACGGGCGGTTCATGAAGGCCGGTTCATACTATGGTGGGCCGGTTTAAGAGGAAAGGCATGAGGAACATTATCTTACAAGGAGCTAAGACCTGGACTTGTATCCGGTTTGTATTAGAGATAGACTAGTCCTAATCCTAATAGGACTCTACATGTAACTCGCCCCTCCAACATATATAAGTAGGGGCAGGGCTCCCCAAAGGGGACAAGATTCACAAGTTCCACAAGTTGGACAAGTTAGGTTTAGACAATAGCTCTCGAGATAGAGCACTCTTGTAACCGTGGTCATCATTGTCAATATCAATGAAGCAGGATGTGGGCTTTTACCTCCACCGTGAGGGGCCGAACCTGGGTAAAACATCGCGTCTCTTGTCCCACTCAACCCCTCTCAAGCTACCACATAGATGCGTTGGCCTCGCGACTAAGTCCTGACACTAAGGACATCTGCCATGACAATTCCACGACATGATCCAAGTAAAAAGCTTTAGTAGTGTGATTGATTTTGAGTGGTTCTTCAACCATTGGTGTAGTAGGTACAACTTTTTTTTTGGTATTTTGCGTTTCCTACCCATAACTAAAGATAGAGAACAAGAGCACAAAATAAAAACTACTTAGTGATAAAGCAAACAAGCACACACAAGAATATTCACCCCACGCTATAACTCCCCGGCAACGGCGCCAGAAAAAGGTCTTGATAACCCACAAGTATAGGGGATCAATTGTAGCCTCTTTCGATAAGTAAGAGTGTCAAACCCAACAAGGAGCTAAAGGTAGAACAAATATTCCCTCAAGTTCTATCGACCACTGGTACAACTCTACGCACACTTAACGTTCGCTTTACCTAGAACAAGTATAAAACTAGAAGTACTTTGTAGGTGTTGTTGGATAGGTTTGCAAGATAATAAAGAGTGCGTAAATAAAAATTAGGGGCTGTTTAGATGAAGACACAACTAATTTAGTTTTAGTAGAGAGCTTGTTGACACACAAGAAAGTTATTTGTCCCTAGGCAATCGATAACTAGACCGGTAATCATTATTGCAATTTTATTTGAGGGAGAGGCATTAGCTAACACACTTTCTCTTCTTGGATCATATACACTTATGATTGGAACTCTAGCAAGCATCCACAACTACTAAAGATCATTAAGGTAAAACCCAACCATAGCATTAAAGTATCAAGTCCTCTTTATTCCCATACGCAAACAACCTACTTACTCGGGTCTGTGCTTCTGTCAGTCAGGCCACCCACCATAAGCAAATCATGAACATGTTGCAAACCCTACAATAGGGATCCCTCATGCTTGCGCAACACGGAGAGCACCATAGGACAACACCAATAATAAAACATGCAACACAAACCAATCATGATCATCAATTAACCCATAGGACACAACGGATCTACTGAAACATCATAGGATAGCCATACATCATTGGGAAATAATATATAACATCGAGCAACATGTTCATGTACAGATTACAGCGGGTAAAATAGGGGTTACACTACTGCATAGAGGGGGGAAGAGTTGGTGATGACGGCGGTGAAGTTGTTGGTGTAGATCATTGTCGCGATGATGGCCCCGGTGGCGTTCCGGCGCCACTAGGAGAGAAGGTGAGAGAGCCCCCCTTCTTATTCTTCTTCCTTGACCTTCTCCCTAGATGGGAGAAGGGTTTCACCTCTTGTTGGGGATATAACTATTAGGTATGACCCGCCCATGAGGGGCCGGGTCATCCCTATGAAGGTTCAACACAATGAAGCCCAAGGTCACATGGCGATTCATAGATAGGCTTAGTAGAGGGCCCAGACCTGAAGATGGCTTAAGGCCCATGATTTTAAACCGCCATCTATGTAAACTTGTATTGTAAGGCATGTGAGAAAGGTCACCGAGCCGGATACGTTGTATAATCTGGCCGGGACTCTGAGGGCCGCAGGGCATCAACTCGTGTATATAAGGGGACGACCTAGCGGCATCTTAGGACAAGAAACAATAGATCGAGAGTCGGGTCAAGCGTATTCGCTCCCTGCTCATTGAAACCCTAGCAATACCAACTACAAAGTGGACTAGGTTTCTACCTTCATTGTAAGGGGCCAAACCAGTATAAACTCCCCGTGTCCTTTGTCCTGATTAAGCCCTTTAAGGTAACCTCAACACGATGGCTCCATGACTAAGTCCTCACACTAGGACATCTGCCGTGACTATTCCACAACAGTTGGAGCCCACCGTGGGGCTATTGCTTGATGGTTTCGAGTTCTTAAGGGGAAACTTCGAAGGGATCAAGGGATACACCATGGGCCGGATGACCAAGAGTCGCTGCGGCAAGCTCTACATTGACGATGCAGGCTGGGCCCCCGAGGCCGACTCAGTTGAGTACGGGTACCGGGTCCCCTTCGGCAGAATTCATGTCTTCATCAGCAAGGTCGGCGAACTGGGCCCTGAGCCAGACAGCTGCACCGACATCATCGAGACGGCTCAGCGTGCGAGACCCGCCCGGGTTCGGCCCACCATGAATCGTGCCTTCGTGCGATGTATCCATGGAGTGGAACCTGAGGATTGATCGGCATCTGATGGTGAGACTGTCATTTATTCTAATGATGAGTCATCTACTGGTGAGACCGAATCGTTATATCAACTGCAAGAGGGCCGGCTTGGGGGCTGTTCTGATGTCGACAGTATTCCGGACTCCTGTGAGCAGCCGAATCGAGTTGCAATTTTCATGGCCAGTACACAACCCGTGCAGCATTCATCAACTGCGGCGGAGCTGGTTTCCGGGTCAGGGCGGCAGCGGCTGCCAGGGCAGGAGGCCCTGAGTGCCCGCCGTCTCAGGCTTTAACTGATTTGCTGGATAAATTGACGATGCTGTTAACAACAGTGGTTAACCCAGCGGATTAAGATCAACCTAACACGGGGATCACAAGATTGCGCGATGAGATAACACAGGCTAAGGAGGAGCTAAATGCAGAAAGCGCTAAGATGGCTGAAGAACAGGCTGCTTTGGACGCCCAGTCACAACAGATTTAGGAGGAGTCTTACCAGCTCATGTTGGATCAGAATGCTTGAAACGATGCCATGAGGAGGAGGCATCAGACCCGTCTGCCATTGGTTTATGAAGCAAGAAATCTTTTTAACACGGCAGGAGCAAGAACCAGTAACCCGGCGGGCGGTAAACTGGGTCGAAGCACCTGGGACGGGTACGCCGGTTACACCGGGCGTGGTGGATCCATCTCATCAGAACAATAACCCGCCACAGCACGTGCCGACGCCACCGAGTCATTATTCCAACCCTTTGGATAACATGATCGCTGCAGCATCTCGATTGGCAGCTATCCCGGTTGAAGGTGAATCGCCAGAGGTAGTCGAGACACGGAGGGCTAGAGATCTTCTTCAGACAGCACTGGTTCAACAGCAGGCTTATTCTTATAGTCGCGATCGAGTTCATTCTACCCCTCGTCCGAGCCGGAATTACATCAAGCATCTCGATGATCTGGCCTTACCAAGCAGTGGGCGGAACCGTAACCCGCCCCATGGGCATGACCCGGCGGGCGGTGGTGCAAACGCTCAGGACGTGGTGGATCAAGGTAGAGCTCATCGAGAGGCTGACCTGGCGGCTCAATATGTGGCTCGTCAACCAACTCCGGTTTATCCGACCACCTCTGTGGAGCCAGGTGTAACCTTTAGAAACTTGGGCGTACCATGCTTGGTGCCGGATCTACGTAATGAGTGTCTGCCCAAAGATTTCAAAGGACCCCGCAAGGTGCCAAACTATACAGCTGATTTAAGTTTGGAGGCATGGATTGAGAGTTATAAGATGGCCATGGAGTTGCTGGATGTCAGCGAGGTTGCGTGTGCTAAGTATTTTCCCTTGATGCTAGAAGGAACGGCCTGCACCTGGTTGAAGGGGCTCCCTGCCAATTCCATCGGGTCATGGGCCGAGTTAAAATCCCGATTTATCCAGAACTTCAAGGATACGTGAAAACAACCCATATCAATTGTGGATCTGGCTGCCTGTGTTCAAGAAGAAGGTGAATCAATAACCCATTCCGGGTCTCAACGATCTTGCACTCGTCGGACCGCATCAATGCCGACTCAGCTGTGTTAATGTTAGAGAACAATTGCCGCTTCACACCCTTGAAGCAGAAACTAGGGCGGCTTAAACGCCACTGCAATGACATGGGGATGCTCATGGCAGCTCTGGTTAAATATGCTGACTCTGATAGTACCAAAGACCCCGAGTCTGATGACGATAAGGCGGGAAGGGGAAGAGGAGCAGCAACACTAAGGGGCAGCAGTATAACCCGGGAAGCAACGGTAACCGCAAAGATGATAATAGTTTTGACTTTGTGGCTAACACCAATGCACAGAATAATGGTCAGTGTCGTAAGGGTAAACCGCCCCCACAAGCCGGAGGATCTGGTATCAATCTTGAGCGTATGTTGAATCAGCCCTGCCCATGACATGGTACGAAAGAAAGACCATCCGGGCATCTATGGAAGGATTGTCACATCATGAAGGAGTACAAAAATTCAAATCTTTACCATGACAGCCACGGGCTAGGTGGCGGTTTCGGGCCCGGCTCTCACGGTCTGGGTTATGGCGGTGGCGGTTCTAACTCTAGTTTCCAAGGAAATCAAGGTAATCACAACAACCAGTGTGGTTACAACCATCAGAGTAATCAAGGGGGTCAGTAACAGCAACAGTCTGGTTACCAGAGCAACCCGAAGCAGTTGAATAGTGGGCAATATCATGTGTTTACCACTAGCTTGTGTAAGCGTGACCAGAAGCTTCATAAGAGATTAGTCAATGCTGTTGAGCCGACAGTTCCTCGCTATGTACGTTGGTCTGAACAAGCCATCGTGTGGAGTCGGGAAGATCATCCACCCCGGGATGATAATCCAGGTCATTTGGCTTTGGTGGTTGCACCGCAGGTTGGAGGGTATAAGTTTACCAAAGTACTCATGGACGGAGGGAGCAGCATCAATATCCTTTATTTTGAAACTTCCCGGCGCATGGGGTTGACTGATAAAAATCTTAAGCCGTCAAACACTATTTTCCATGGCCTGGTGCCTGGTAAGTCGGCATATCTAGTCGGTAAGATAGCTCTGGAAGTTGTTTTTAGAGATGATCATGACTCTAGGTCAGAAACATTGACCTTTGAAGTGGTCAAGATTCAAACCCATATCACGCTCTGTTTGGACGACCGGCTTATGCCAAGTTCATGGCGCGGCCATGTTATGTGTATCTGTAGCTCAAGATGCCAGGTCACAAAAGAACCATTACAGTGCATGGGAGCCATAAGATAGCTCTGGAGTGTGAAGAGGGGGATGCGGCTTATGCTGAGTCAGTTTGTGCAACAGAGGAGTTGAAATTTTACAAGGACAATGTTGACCTGGCAGATATGACGTCTTTGAAAAAGCCAACCACAGATCATGATCCGATGTTAAAGTTTAAGTCGACAGATGATACCAAGATGGTTGATTTTGCCCCTGGCGATTCATCCAAACAGTTTAGCATCAGGGCTAATCTGGATCCGAAATAGGAAAGCACGCTCATCAAGTTCATCCGTGAGAACCGGGACATCTTTGCATGGAAGCTTTCAGACATGTCGGGTGTACCAAGAGAACTCGCTGAGCACACTCTTAATATTGATCCAAAGTTTAAGCCGGTCAAACAGTTTCTTCGCCGTTTTAATGAGGAGAGACGGAAGGCCATTGGAGAGGAAGTAGCCCGGCTCTTGGCAGCTGGGTTTATCATTGAAGTTTTCCATCCTGAGTGGTTGGCTAACCCGGTGCTGGTACTTAAGAAAAATGACACCTGGCATGTGTGTGGACTACACGGATTTAAACAAGGCTTGTCCGGCTGATCCTTTTGCTCTCCCTCGTATTGATCAGATTATTGATGCTACAGCGGGTTGTGAGCGTTTGAGTTTTTTGGATGTTTATTCTGGTTATCATCAGATCAAGATGGCATTTAAGGACTAGGAGAAGACAAGTTTCATAACTCCCTTTGGAGCCTTCTGCTATGTGTCTATGCCTTTTGGGCTCAAGAGTGCCCAGGCGACTTATCAGAGGTGTGTGCAAAATTGCCTTCATAACCAAATTGGGCGTAATGTTCATGCCTATGTGGATGATATTGTGGTGAAATCCAGAGAGAAAGAGACACTGATAGATGATTTGAAGGAAACCTTTGATAATCTCCGAGTTTACAAGATGATGCTTGACCCGGCCAAGTGTGTTTTTGGTGTGCGGTAGGCAAGCTCCTGGGCTTTTTGGTGTGTAACAGAGGAATTGAAGCTAATCCGGAGAAGATCAAAGCTATCACCTCTCTGGCTAAGACGGCGTGTATCAAAGATGTGCAGCGTCCGGCGGGTCGTATTGCGGCGTTAAGCCGGTTCATAAGCCGGTTGGGGGAGAAGGCTATCCCTCTGTATCAGATGATGAAAAAGACAGATAACTTTGTCTGGAGTGATGCTGCTGATGCAGCGTTTGAGGATTTGAAGAAGCAGCTGATTGAGCCGCCAGTACTCGCAGCTCCTACTGATAAGGAGCCTTTGTTGTTATATGTGGTTGCTAATAGCTGGGCCGTCAGTGTTGCTACTGTGGTAGAAAGAAAGGAAGCAGGAAAGGACTATCCGGTTCAAAGACCGGTTTACTATATCAGTGAAGTGCTTATTGAGTCCAAGAAGAGGTATCCACACTAGCAGAAGCTTGTATATGGGGTCTTCTTGGCCAGCCGGAAGCTTAAACATTATTTTCTGGGCCATCCCATCACCGTGGGCAGCTCTGCTCCTTTGGAAGATATCATCCAAAACAGAGAAGCAACTGGCCCGTTCGCTAAGTGGGCCATTGAGCTTGGGCCTCACGGGTTAAAATATGTGCCTCGCACGACCATCAAGTGTCAAGTGCTGGTGGACTTCATCAACGATTGGACAGAGCTGTAGATGCCTGAGGAAAAGCCGCATAACACATATTGGACTATTCACTTTGATGGGTCCAGGCAATTGGAGGGCTCGGGGGATGGAGTTATTCTTGCTTCCCCTCGAGGTGATAAATTTTGCTATGTTCTTCTTTTGATGTTTCCTTGTGCTAACAATGCAGCTAAGTATGAGGCCTTACTCCACATCTTCGGATGGCTAAGGAAATGAACTTAAGCCGGGTTAGATGCTTCGGCGACTCAGATTTGGTGGCTCAGCAAGTCTTTGGTACTTGGGGCTAATATCTGTCAGCTTAAATTTTTTCAAAGGAAACGACACTTTCTAAAAAGTCCCAAGTATTTTGCAGGAAACAACTCTTGACACTTGGGGGCTAATGCATATTGCTTTACTTTTTTCTACAAATGAGCCAGATAAGGTGTCAACAGTCTCAGCCGGCTCATGAGGGCTATACGGTTCAGTTCTATGCAATGACTAGTAGGACCGGCTCATTCATACTGATTAAACCAGCCCTTGGGGGCTACACATGCAAATTGAAATACTATCAGCATCCGGTTTAGTTATAAACCGGACTTGGAGGGTGTCTAAGGCATAGTCTTATAAGTCTTTTAAGTCTAGAGATCATTCAATTTTATCATATTCAGAAGACTTGGAGGATGGCAGGGTATATAATCTATATAAGCTGGAGAACGTACCTCATATTTTTGGTGCATCTATTTGACCATCTCAATTTCTGAATCACGGATGGAATGCACTTGGCTGAGATAACCAGATAGCACTTCACTAATACTCAGATCAGCATAGTGGGAAACGTCAAATCTTACTTTCTGCCTTTCCATAACTTCTTGTTTGGCAGAGTGTCTTGCTAGAACAGTTGGATTCCCCGGTTCAACGAATCTGGTGCCCGTAATTAAAATATCATCGCCGTGAGTCTCTAGCGGGTTAGCTGAGCTTGATGGCTCAATACTTGATGGATCAATAGCACTTTCATCCGCAGATGGTTCAAGTAAATCCGGTTGAACGTTGAAAGCAAGGTCCTTTGGCTGTTCAGCGTGTTCTGGCACAAAAGTTGACTGCTCCGGTTCTTCAGGATGTTCCAGTATGAGGGTTGGTTGCTCTGGTTTAGTGGTTTTCATATTCTCAGCCGGCTTTGTCACTTTTTCTTTCTTGGGTTGTGCTTGACCGCTAAAATAAGGATTTAGACAAGTCAGTATAATGATGCATATATAAAGGTACATAAGAAGGGTAGTTATGTTTACCCGGGGGCAGTCTTGAAGGCCGACAATTGAGTTTGTGATGAATTGCCAGAGGAGGAACGGGAAATATCCTGCAAAGATGGAATCAAAAAAGAGTGATGAAGGTAATTCATTAAACAAATACAAGGGTTAAAGGTCAAAAAGAACCTCATTCTGGCGTTTTCGAGGAGTTTTTGGTAAGCCAGAGGGTAAATCATGATCTCCACCGGTCCGGGTCTGTCGGCGGCTATCATATTGCTGTCGTTTCAAAAGAAAATGAGGATCTAAATAAGCCAAGGGGTGTAAAAATCTTACTTTCCAGGTTACCTGCCGAAGTTTCTGCCTTGGTAAAGGTTCTGAGTCAGAGGAAATAATAGTTACCTCTTCTTCGACTGCCTGGCTGGTCCCCGTGTCATCCTGGCAATAGTTAGTGTCAATAAGATTGTTAAAAAACAGGCCGAGAGAGTCAAGGGCTACCTCTGACTCAGAGATGTCATCCAGCTTGAATAAATCAGAGGCAACCGCTTTCTTCTTAGATTTTCTGACGGTCTTCTTGGCGGCTATCGCAGCGGCTCTAGCTTTTTTGGCAGCCTCATGGTCGTATTTTTCTTTCCAAAAGTCAGATTTGGCCTGTGGAAAGATAACATGTTGAAATTCACGCAAATACTTAAATGCTGAGGAAAAAGAAGTTAAGAAGATTTACCTCTGGCACCGGGTTAAGCTTGTAGAAAGGATTCAACCCTACTATGCTGCAGTCTTCATACTTGCTATTGACAAGAGTGGTTGCCATGTCAACAATGGCCTCTTTAGTTAAACGCACAGAGCTGTGACGTAAAGGATCACCAGTCCTCTGGTGTATGAACACATCAAGCCGGATCGACGGCTTAAAGGTATGATCCACCATGCGACCCAGCAGCGGATCAAGTCAACTCCCGTCAAGCCATTTCCTAACAAAGCTTGGACGTTTCTGATTTTGGGGATAAGTTTCTTGTGTTTGGCAGGGGTGAGTTTATCAGGAAGTGGGTGCTCTGCGTCAATATGATCAGCTCGATAACCCGACATCGGATTTTCATCAGACGGCAAGGTATCTTTGTAGTAGAACCATGTTTGATTCCAGTCCTTCAGATGGCTTGGTAGGACTACTAGAGGGAAGACGGCATCTCATCTGCGTTGAATTGAAATCCTGCCAAGTTCCAAGCTGGGACCATTGGTGTACTCGTTCTGGCGGTTCAGGTAGAATATTCCCTGAAGAGTTCAATGGTAGGTTCTTCTTGAAGGTAAACTTTGCAAAAAACTTGGAAGTTACAGATATTAGATACGGAATTGGGTCCAATATCTTGCGGATGGAGTTTGAAAAAGTGTAGAACATCCCTGAAGAATTTTGAGCCGAGCGGTGAGAAGCCCTGGGTCATATGCTCAGTAAAAACAATGATTTCACCATCTTTTGGCTGAGGTCTCTCTTCAAGGTCAGGAACATGATAATGCATGACACTCTTCTCTGGTAAGAATCCGATGGTAACAAAGTCCTTCAAAGTACTCTCGGTCACTATGGAAGGAACCCAGTTGCAAGTTGTCATCGTCTTTGTCGGCATGGTGAAAGGACAGTCTAAAAAGAAAATAATTGGCTGGCTCAAATCAGTTGATGGGATTGCAAGTTAACAATTACAGTGCATAATGGCGACTTAAGCAATGGCTAATGATATGAAGAAAAGATAAGCTGGCAGGGTAAGCCGCCATGACTAAGATGTTCAAAGAGTTGCCAGAAGCAACATTGGCTAAGTAGTGAGACAAACAAGTTCCGCAGATGGAGGTTACAAATTTGGATCTACCACAGTTTAGAAAAAAGGGATAAATTCATCTAGAAAAGGTGACAGTGGAAAAACAGAGAAGCCCTAGAGGAGATCTGTCACGGTGGGGATATGATCTAGTATTAAAACAAGTGCTAAAACTACCACCACGCAAGATTCCCATATTTTTGGATCTAATACGTGGATCTAAACAAAGGAAAAGAAGGACGATGATGAACGAGGATGAACACCGAAGAACACCGGCGAAACCCTAACGGAAGATTGGTGATGAACAAAGGAAGGCTTACTAGAGCTGGTAGAACAGCGTAGTAGCGCCGCAGTTCTCTGGTCTACTCAAGGCGATGCAGTGGCCGGAGTTGAGGTCGAAGACGGAGGTCGACAGCGGCGAGGTTTGTGCGGGACGCCGCGTTGCGAGGAGGAATAAAGAAGAATGAGAAGAATGGAAGACGACTTTTTGGTCCTATTTATAATGAGACAGGAAACAGGTAGGCGCGAAAGACGAGGAGGCCAAATGATGGTTATCTAGCTAATGGATGCCTCGATTTTCAGGAAGACATTAAGATAAAGATCCATTAAAGATGATGTCGTGGCGGGTTTCCAAAATTCCTGGAGATGACGTCATGGCGGGTTATGAAGTTTTTTACAGCGGATATGGAAGGTTTTTTCTAAGTCTTGAAGGTTGACATGAACAAGTCCAAATCAACCTAGGGCCTAATGTTGGGGACATAACTATTAGGTATGACCTGCCCAGTAGGGGCCGGGTCATCCCTATGAAGGTTCAACACAATGATGCCCAAGGTCACATGGCGATTCATAGATAGGCTTAGTAGAGGGCCCAGACATGAAGATGGCTTAAGGCCCATGATTTTAAACCGCCATGTAGGTAAACTTGTATTGTAAGGCATGTGAGAAAGGTCACCGAGCCGAATATGTTGTATAATCCGACCAGGATTCTGAGGGCCGCAGGGCGTCAACCCGTGTATATAAGGGGACGACCTAGCGGTGTCTTAGGACAAGAAACAACAGATCGAGAGCCGGGTCAAGCGTATTCGCTCCCTGCTCATCGAAACCCTAGAAATACCAACTACAAGCTGGACTAGGCTTTTACCTTCATCGTAAGGAGCCGAACCAGTATAAACTCCACGTGTCCTTTGTCCTGATTAACCCCTTTAAGCTAACCTCAACGCGATGGCTCCACGACTAAGTCCTCATACTAGGACATCTGCCGTGACAATTCCACGACACCTCTGGTCCTTGGTTTCCATGGCATGGGAGGGGCGAGAGCCCCTCCGAGATTGGATCTGTCTCTCCGCCTCTCTATGTTTCTGCGCTCCTAGATCTGGCCTTTCACCGTTTCTTATATTCCCGGAGATCCGTGACTCCGATTGGATTGAAATTTGAACATGATTTTATCCGGATATTTGCTTTCGTACGGCGAAAGAAGGGCACCAACCGCCTTACGGGGTGTCCATGAGGGTCAGGGGCGACCCCTGCCTCGTGGCCCCCTCGGGCATCGTCTCGCGTTGATTCCACTTCCAAAAATTCACATATATTCCAAAAAAATTCCATCAGTTTTTATCCCGTTTGGACTCCGTTTGATATGGATTTTCTGCGAAACAAAAAACATGCAACCAACAGGAACTGGTAATGGGCACTGGATCAATATGTTAGTCCCAAAAATAGTATAAAAAGTTGCCAAAAGTATATGAAAGTTGTATAATATTGGCATGGAACAATAAAAAATTATAGATACGACGGAGACGTATCACGATGCAGGCCCAACAGTGAAACGAGGTAACCAAACATGCCTCTTCCTTCCTGCGCGGGCCTAGTTGGGCCTCATGCAGGCAACCAAACACGCCCTATATCACTACAAAAAAAGACACTTACGTGACATTTCGGGCTGGACGAATTTTTTTTCTATCATACTTATGACACATCTATGACGATAATTGTGACAAAACCCGGTATCATCATAGATGTGGTGGGGTCCTACTTCTATGACAAAAAATCATGACAGAAAATGGTCTTTTCGTCCAGGGCGGGCTGGAAACGTAGCTGCATGACATTCTTTGGGCCGTCCATGACGGAAAAAATTGTGGTAGAAGCAAGGGCGGGAAAATATCGGGTAGTTCCCGATTACGGTGGGTGGTCGGGGGCTGAGCGATGCGTGTTTCTCTTATACATGTACGCGCGTGGGTGCGAGCGTTGGGCTCTAACTGAACCCGAGTGAGGCGTTGGGCTCTAACTGAACCCGAGTGATTGCACTACAGGCTACACGTTACACTGAACCCGAGCGATCGATCGATCCCTTGCTGTTAACTGAATCCGAGTGATTCCTTCGCTACTACTGCTAACTGAAGCCGATCGATGCTGCCTCTGGATGAACAGTGAGCATTGTTGGGGGTTTGGATGAACAGTTCCCGATGGGGGTTGGATGAACAGGAACCCATGGTAGTAGAGGCCGCTGTCGCTTGATGAACAGTACCCCGATCGGTCGAGCCGGTGGATGAATAGGACCCTGTGGAGGGCTGGATGAACAGGACCCCGTGGAGGGCTGGTTGAACAGTAGCCGGTGGAGGGCTGGTTGAACAGTAGCCGGTGGAGGGCTGTGTGAACAGTAGCCCGTGGAGGGGTGGTTGAACAGGACCCCATGGAGAGGGCTGGTTGAACAGTAGCCAGTGGAGGAGTGCGCGGTGGAGGCTGGATGAACAGGAGCCCGTGGATGAACAGTCGTAGGTGGAGGCTGGAGGAGGTCGACGGTGGATGAACAGTAGTCCGTGGAGGCTGGAGGAGGTCGACGGTGAAGATGAACATTATCCCGTGGTCCCGTTTTGCGGTACGCCATACCCCTTCGGATGAACAGGAACCCCGTTTCGACCGTAGCGCTCCAACACAAGTCCGTTTCCTATGTTTTGCGGTACGCCACACCCCTCTCGATCAACAGGACCCCGTTTCGACCGTAGGAGGTCCGTTTCCTCCATTTTGTGGTACGCCAGACCCCTCCCGATGAACAGGATCCTGTTTCCACCATGGCCAGTCGAACACAAGGCCATTTCCTCCGTTCTGCGGTACGCCAGGCCTCGTTTGCATCGGTTGTTCCATCCAAGCCGGTTGGCTCCCGATGAACAACACGCGTTTCATTGCCTCTTGATGAACACGACGCATTCTGTTGCCTCACCAAGAACACGACGAAGACGTAGTTTCTCCTTTCTGACCCAGCCACAGCCATGTACACAAGCCCTGGCCGTACGTATGCGCGAGTAGGGATTCGAGACCCCACCCGTATGTACGTACGTGCCATATTTACTTTCTTGCACCCTGGCCGCTGTACGTACGTGTACATGCTATGTGCGTGCCTCTACTACGACACGTGCGCGCCTCTACTATGACACGTGCCCTTCCTTGCACGGCCACGGTTCATCACTGCAGCCTGCAGACAGACCGATCAACCAGTATGTACGTACACGTTTGCGACCAGAATGACAATGCTACATACGCTTTGACTAGGTGGGTCCCGACTGTCAGGCACTTCCTTGCATGCGAAGATGTAGCTAGTGGGTCCCAGCAGTCAGGGGGCGAATCATTTTTTTACCTGTAATATGGACGCACTTCCTTACGTGCGAAGATGTAGCTGGTGGGTCCCAACAGTCAGGGGGAGAAAACATTATTTTTCAAGGTAGAAAGGATGCAGTTGCATGCATGTGTCCATGGGCTTGGTGCGTCCCCACTATCAGCCTCTCACGTACAGTCATCTTCCGATGGCTCTCGGTTGTTGACCATGTTGACCACACCGTGCCAAGTGCACCAAGGCTGGTGGACGACGCCCCAGACTGGAACGACCCGAGGATGGGGAAGACGCGGCAGTGGAGTCGCAGATGGAGAGCAGTGGGAAACTTGACTGGTTCAGGTGCGCAGCAGCACTGCCCGGTGCCGCCCATGGGAGACAGGAGCAAGAACAGAGGTTGAAGAAGGAGCACGGCTATTGGATTAACATCCAACGGTCCAGCTGCTAGAATCATTTGTTGATTAAGTTGACAAAGCCCTGCGTACACGGCCGCTTGGTAGGCCCACAAGTCAGCCACCAAATCTGACGTGTCCCAGCTGTCAACGGGAGGAATAATTTTTTTGCATAACAAGGAGGCACTTCATTCCGTGCGAAGATACAGCTGGTGGGTCCCAGCTGTCAGTGGGAGGAAACTTTTTTTTCAGCTTAATAAGGAGGAACTTTCCTTGCGTGCGACCATGGACCTCGTGGGTTCCAGCCGTCAGGCTCTCCATGTACAGTCCTCTTCCGATGACTCTTGTTTGTTGACCATGCCGCACCGAGCGCAGCGAGGCGGTGGACGACGGCGAGGCCCCGGACGGGAACGACCCGAAGATGGGAAGACGCGGCAGTGGAGTCATAGATTGAGACGAGGAGAAGAGTTATAACTAGTTCTGGTGCGGCGTGGGGCTACAGTCGGTGGAGAATAACAGGAGGTGTGGAGGGGTGGAGGGATAGCCTGGCCGGCGGTGGGGTAGCGCTTCGCGGCGATGCGTGCTAAGTAGAGCCGTTAGTCGCCGGAGGCCGGACCAGGCGGTCCCGGCGACGCTGGAGGAAGAAGACGAGAGATTGAAGGTGCATGCCGACCGTTGGATATAAATCCAATGGCTGTGGATGTCATAATCATTTGTTGACCAAGTTGACAACGCCCTGTGTAGGCTTCGACCTATTGGCCTACATGTCATTCTGCAAAAATGTGGCATATATTTAACCCATGTTTTGTCCATTTGTTGGGCTGGCTGAACAAATAATTTCGCATCAATGCAGCCCATTTATATTTTCTAAGAAATTCCAGCCCATTTGCAATTTCTTGAAATATACGAATTAGCCGGGCTCATTCTATATATAATGTTAGGTTAGAAGGAGCAATTAATATCAAAAAATAAACCAGAGCGACACATTTTTTATATATAAAATTAACAAATTAGCGAGTTATTTCTCAAGGTAAAAATGAGCGCGTTATTATTACATTGGTTCTTAAAATCTTCGCAAGCTTTTGTACGCAATCACCAGGATTTTCCTTGCCTGTGAGTTAAAAACAACCAGGATTTTCCTTCCCAACTTCTGTTAAACATTTACTTTTATAAGTAAATAACACATGGGATGTTTTTATAATGTATATATAAGTCTCTATAAAATATATGATAATAGTAATAATATAAATATATATAATGTGGTTAGAAGGGAAAACATAAATTGGAGACAACATTATTATTCTTATATATAGATAAATAGAACAGGGATCTGTGTTTTATTAAGAAAAATACATTGGGCTGCCGATCTTTAAGAAAAAGCCCATAGGACGGTATGGACCTCAAAAAATAAGTTGAAACCACTGTCTCCGTATGTAGTGGGCTATGCATGTTAAAAAAAACCTAGGCCTAGCTGATACTTGTTCGTCCTCTGGAAAAAATGATACCCGCTAGATCCCCGAGCGAACTGGATTAAAGAGGGGGGCGGCGGCGCGACTGAAGAAGCACATCAGGAGCGATTTTTTTCTTCAGTGGATGGCTCTTGATGGCGTTTTTTTACTTGCCTCTGCACCATACAACTTGTATTTTTAGCATCCCAGTCCATGGTGGACCAGCAGCCCATTTGCTGGGCGGGCCAACCTACAGAAACCAGCACTCGATTTTTCATCAAGCCCCCAAAACAATGCAGTACTATGTTTGTTTTGAGGCCGAAAACATTAAGGCAGGGGTTGAGCGGGGGAGGGGGAAGACAGAGCAAAAATATTAAAAAGAGCTGATGCGCCGTTGCTACCCTAACAAAGCAGGTGAAATTCTTCTCGGGAAGAAGGTGTGCTGTTGACACCCACACGTTAGAAATCCCACAGTAGGCATACTGACAAGTTCACACACAAGTACAATAGAAGAGGTAAACATTCGTATCAAACTCAGGTTCACATGACACGTTCATATTCATAGCCAACATTCACAATCAACAACTCAAAAGATTCATATATACACAAGTTCAACATGTCTATGCATCCAAATGATTGATAGATCACACGACAATATTCATAGATAATTCAAAAAAAGATTCAGATATACACATGTTCAGTATGTTTATGCATCCAAATTATTGAGATCATAGCCAATATCATCCATGGACAAAATTTAATTACCTAGGGTACAGTCTAGTAAATGGTGATCCGTCGGAGGTACTTCTTGCTAAAATTAATGCTTGTACGAGTAAACTTTCGAGTACATAAGAGGCAACACAGACAATCTGAACTTTGCTTGTAGGTTTCTCCTGAAATAGTGGCCTCGTGCCGAGGGAGGTTTGAGGAACTTGGTCACTACTTTCATCCAACTAGTTTACTGGCTCATCTTGGTCCTGTAGCTCGCCAAAATTCTACATTGCAGACAAGAAAGGAGGTGGTTGAGAAAATGAACCACCCAAATTTTTTGTGTAGTTCAACTGAAATGGAGCATCCCTGGCGTGTAGACTGATTAAGTTCCAGATGAATATACGCGTCAACCAACTTGTATGGAATCTTTAGATTCCATGCCATACAGTTCACTACCATATGTGCTGATAACCAAAAGGCACAAGTTGGGACCAATGACTGGACTGCGTTTTTCTGGGCTATGCACCAAGCAATATTTTTGGCGTTCACTCTCCTAATACTTGGAGTTTGACAACTAGTTCACGTCGGTTGATACTAGAATGAATATAGGCACTTCTTCTTGTTAACGTCGATGCTTATTTGAGTGAACTTTGGAGTACATAGCAGCAACATAAGTACCTATCCATCTGATCTTTTTGTGCAGTTCTACTGAAATCACCCAATGTAATGATTTGCCTGCGAGTTCAGGATCCAAGTTACTCCTTTATGAAATCGGCAAACAGTAGCACAATACCAAATTACCAATACATATGACAAGCACAATAATCAGGATAAAGACCAGTACCAACCTGTGTGAGGTAGCATATCAATTACTATTTCCTTTGAATGGAAGCCGAGATAAGCCAAGTGACTGACAGCAAAGGAAGAATGCAAGCCAGATTAGCGACTGACAGGAAAGGAAGGAAGTTGTCGAGGCAATGAAGCACCCAAAGGTTTTGTGCAGTTCCACCAAAATCGAGCATCCCTGTTGGAACATATATTGAGAGAGTGAGATTACTGTAATAGTGGGACTAGTTGATGAAACATAGACTAACAAATAGAAGCACCCTCGTTATCTTAATGGGTAAAGTTAGCAACATAGTAGTCTTGCTTAAAGAGAGGTATTTGTTTATTTAATCAGTGCCAATTAGCTCAACACTCAAAGCATTGCCATGTATCATAGGTTGCAAAACTTTAACATGCAAAGATAAAGGAGTTTATCATGACAGTAGCACGATACAAATAGAGATGACAACAAACTAATATGGATGAAGGCCTTAGGCTAGTACCAACCTGAGCAAAAAAGCTTATTCATGTAGTCCCAGAAGAGATGATAAAGCACTCAGTAGAATCACTCAATAGTATACATTTTTGTGCACTTCAAATGTATGCTTGAAATCACTCTTGTTTACCAGTGCTGATATTATATCGAAAGATTATCAAGAACTTCCAGCAAAGTTAAAGCACTGGCTGGGATATAGTTCATTGTCTTGTCTTGTGTAGTTCCACTAAAATGTATGATTGGCACAACATGATCCCTGTTGCACAAGTAGGAACAAGGTGAAACCTTCATTAGCTTAGTGAGAAAAGATATAAAGACATTAGCATATTACTCTAACAGTAGCATCAAATTCAACATGGAAAATACGCAGAAGTGAAAGGGAGCCCTTGAATGGCCGGAGCCCTTGAATGGCCTCGACTGAGGCCTCGGCTTCAGCAATATCACCTTGGCACTGTTTACTCTTCTTCTTCTTCTTCCTCCTCATGCTCTGTTTCTTTTTCACCTCACCAGTTGGTGAAACCAAGTACATGATTGGCCTTCTATTTTCAGAATTGGTTTTGTCAGTGAGGGAGTACAAGTGTACTATAGTAAACAATAGCATTATTTTCTCATGGAAGTCGCAAAATAGAGATGAACACATGCATTAAATATCATTCTTACCCTAAAGGACGGTTATGGTGCCAATATGGATGATGAGGATTGGAACACAAATCTCGCTTTGTGCAGTTCCATCGAAATGAACCAACTGTTCCATTCTAACATTCCAGTTAAACAGCACAAAAGTCACTTCTTTGAAGAAGTGTTTTGTGAAGTGCACCAAAAGGTCACAACAGCAACCTGGTGAAATGGATATCCCTCTTTGCACAAATAGCTACAAAGTAAACAATCAGAGTCTCAAACAATTACAGGCAAAAACATTTTCCTAACTTGTCATGGCTTATAACAGTGGCATGGCTTCATTTTACCAGGGGCATTAGATTAAGAATAACTAAATATTTGGTATAAGGGCATGGGACAGTGGGTGCACCAGCAGTCCAGCACCATGTACCTAAACCGGGGCATAAAGTGGTGATTCAGAGTTTGTTGCCGTGAGAAACAAACATCCAAGAAACATATCTAGGTTGGTCCCATTTTTGTTCACTCTAGCCACCTACTCCTATGTTTTTTTGGAAATGGAGGCATGCCCCCGGCCTCTTCATCATAATGATGCATGCATCCATCTTATCTGTGGATAGCAAATCTAGTCCTGGTCATACCACTGTGTACATCGTTTCCCCTATATTTCCCTTTTCGACCAAGAGACCGGTTGGATGACCAGTCTGTACTACTTTCACCCCCTATCCTTCTTGTTTGTACCAAGTCCGACGCACATACTAAATTCCCCCACCTCCACTTTATTTCTTGTTTGAACCAAGTACAAGATTCAAATCCATGAAGTAGCTTTACCTCTAACAATAGAAGAAACAATAGGTGACGTTGGACCATCCGATGGAGAGGGGCTGAGAGTTAGAAAATGATGCACATGCAACGACGTAGCGAGCTGGAGAAGTAGAGCTACATCGGTTTCGAAGGAAGATATACCTGAAGGTCATCGGGATGTGGATAGGTGGGCGGCGGGAGGCCGGATCCGCCCACACTAGGGCAACGACGAAGGGATCGGAGGACCTCCCGCGCCGGCACTCGGCCAGAGATAACGGTGCGGCCGGCAGTGGATCTCCTCCCTCGCTGTCGACGACGGCCTAAACATTGCCCCTCCTCCCCTTCACCAGTGGAGGGGGATACGTCAGGATCTGTAACCAGCGGTGAGGATAGAAAGACAATGTTTTTTGAAGGGAGAAAGATAGTGTTACCACTGCTATCTTGTTTAGATCTGTAGAGGATGAGAGCGTGTTAATAGAGCAACCCTAGCAAGCAAGTGCGGAGGCTCCAACCTATATATATGTAGTGGGGTAATTTTCCTTTTTCACTCCATCAAAACAACCGTTTAAAGTTGTGTACGTGCCAGGTCGCCGTTTTTTAGTTGTTGATTGTTTTTTGAGATAGCTACCCACTTATTCCAAGTGGTGTTACGGTGTGCCAGGTCGCACTTTGTATCATTCAAGTCTGGTACAAGACCCTCCATTAAATGAACAACCACCCCCTCGTGAAAATTGTGAACAAGCCCACTGCTAAAATTATCGGAAACGTGGGCTGCCCCAACATGCATTATTATTTATATTTTCTACTCCCTCTGTTCCTAAATATAAGTATTTTTAGACATTTCAAATGGACTACAACATACAGATGTATGTAGACATATTTTAAAGTATGGATTCATTCATTTTGCTCCGTATGTACTCACTTGTTAGAATCTCTAAAAAGACTTATATTTGGGAACAGATGGAGTATGTGGGAGTATCCTCAAAAAATGTGAGAGTACAATATTTATTGGGCCCCTTTGTAATTGGTGCTAAATTTTGACCAAAGATTTAACTGACAAAATGTTAGTGCATGTTAGCAAAAATTATATCGTTTTATTCGTATTTGAACATAGTTTTCAATCATGTAGGGGCTATTTGGTTTCCAGCCACATATTGCCACACTTTGCCATACCTCACCTTAGGCAAATTTGACCAAGTTAGGTGGGTGTTTGGTTCTAGCCACACCTAAGACAAGAATTTTTTTTATTAGCAGTGAACCCCACATGTCATAGACACAAAAAGTGTGGCAAGATTCCCTTAGGCAAGCCAAAGCGAGTCTAACAATTTGAGCAACTCAAGTTAGGCAAGTGTGGCAAAAATAATGTGGCAACATAAGACAAACATAGTCACAATCCAAACAACCCCGTAATTTTTTGTGACATGCATGAACATTTGGTTAGTTATATTTATAGTCAAAATTTGGCAAGGTGCATCAAATCAACACATACATGTATCAAAAGGAAAGTCACGGCATGCCTGCATGCGTTGTAGTCCCTCCGTTTCCAAATATAAGTCTTTTTAGAGATTGCAACAAGTGACTACATACGAAGCAAAATGAGTGAACCTACACTCTAAAACATGTCTACATACATCCGTATGTTGTAGTCCACTAGGAAACATGCCTGTGCGTTGCAACGGGGGAAAGCAGCCCCCACACGCCCTTGCCCATTGAACATGCCTAAAGGCCTCACTCTTATGCCCCTAACATACCAAATATGACTAATATCTCACCCTCAGGTGCATATCCTTCATTTCAATATGACATCAGACTCATGTTCCCACTTCTCCTCTTTGTCATCCTCGTCGCAAGTGGTCACGGTACCAGTTGTCAGTAACCAATGTTGGCCAGGTCCAATAGCTGGATAGTTGAGCCTCCTTCGTGCCCTATGAGATAAAGAGCATTGAACATAGATTTTACATTCGTCTAATATAATAGGTGTAACGCCCTCGATGCGGCTATATCTCCCACGTGTCGAAGCACGACTTAGAGGCATAACCGCATTGAAAGCAATGTCGCAAATGAGGTAATCTTCACACAACCCATGTAATACATAAGGGAAAGAGATACATAGTTGGCTTACAATCGCCACTCCACACAATTACATGAATAAAGCATTACATCATCCAGATACAATCAAGGTCCGACTACGGAACCAAAATAAAAGAAGAACCCCAAATGCGACAAGGTCCACGATCGACCCCAACTGGGCTCCACTACTGATCGACTAGAACGAAACAACATAAAGGACAAGGTCTTCATCGAGCTCCTCCTAAGCTTGGTTGCGTCATCAGCACGGACTCATCGGCACCTGCAAGCTGGTTTTGGAAGTATCTGTGAGCCACAGGGACTCATCAATCTCACACCCTCGCGATCAAGACTATTTAAGCTTATAGGTAAGGCAAAGGTATGATGTGGAGCTGCAGCAAGCGACTAGCATATATGGAGGCTAACATACGCACATGAGAGCGAGAAGAGAAGGCAAAAGCACGGTCGAACAAATATGATCAAGAAGTGATCCTAAAACAACCTACGTCAAACATTACTCCAACACCGTGTTCACTTCCCGGACTCCGCCGAGAAGAAACCATCACGGTTACACACGCGGTTGATGTATTTTAATTAAGGTCAACTTCAGGTTTTCTACAACCAGATGTTAACAAATTCCCATATGCCCATAACCGCGGGCACGGCTTTCGAAAGTTCAAATCCCTGCAGGGGTGTCCCAACTTAGCCCATCACAAGCTCTCACGGTCAACGAAGGATATTCCTTCTAGCGGGAAGACCCGATCAGACTCGGAATCCCGGTTACAAGACATCCTCGACAATGGTAAAACAAGTCTAGCAAGACCGCCCGATGCGCCGACATCCTGATAGGAGCTGCACATATCTCGTTCTCAGGGCAACACCGGATGAACACTACGTACAGCTAAAACCAACCCTCAAGTTTCCCCGAGGTGGCGCCGCAAGTGGCTCTAGTTTGGACCAACACTTAGACAAGCACTGGCCCGGGGGGGGGGGTTTAAAATAAAGATGACCCTCGGGATGCGCGACTCCCAAGGGAAAAAGGCTAGGTGGCGAATGGTAAAACCAAGGCTGGGCCTTGCTGGAGGAGTTTTATTCAAAGCGAACTGTCAAGGGGTTCCCATTATAACCCAACCGCGTAAGGAACACAAAATCCGGGAACATAACACCGGTATGACGGAAACTAGGGCGGCAAGAGTGGAACAAAACACCAGGCATAAGGCCGAGCCTTCCACCCTTTACCAAGTATATAGATGCATTAATTAAATAAGATATATTGTGATATCCCAACAAGTAAAACATGTTCCAACAAGGAACAACATCTCCATGTTCCAACAAGGAACAAACTTCAATCTTCACCTGCAACTAACAACGCTATAAGAGGGGCTGAGCAAAGAGGTAACATAGCCAATCAACGGTTTGCTAGGACAAGTTGGGTTAGAGGTTGGGTTCAACAATATGGGTGGCATGATAAGCAAGTGGTAGGTATCGCGGCATAGGCATAGCAAAAAGAGCGAGCAACTAAGCAAGCAAAGATAGAAGTGATTTCGAGGGTATGGTCATCTTGCCTGAAATCCCGCAAGGAATAAGAACGAGTCCATGAAAAAGACAAACGGGCGTAGTCGAACGGGTCCTCACAAACGCGACGTTATCGGAACCAACCCGAAGAAGCAACACCGAAAAAGAGCAAACAACATAGTAAACAACCACCACATAATCATGGCATGATGCATAATTAAGTATGATGCATGTCCGGTTTAATGATTCATGGCATGGCAAGGTGCACAAACAATACTACAAGTTAAGTGGAGCTCAATATGCAACACCGTTGCATATTGACGAAACACCGCATCAATTATTTAGTTCTCTCTCGGTTATGTACCCAACAATATTAAATGTTGTTAAGCATGTCAAGAGGTGAAACATAAAAGGATTATCTATCTAAACAATTTAAATGGGGCCGGATAAAGCAAACAACAAATCCGGTAAATCCCCATAAGCATTAGTAAATTAACGCAAACAACAATTTAAACCATCTTAATGTTGTTAACATGATGCGGATGACATGATCAAGTTTATGCAATTTTATTAAAAGTTGACAAGAGCAATATGAAGCATTTGTCACCGTGGTGGAAAGGAAAGGGGTGCCACGGCAACGATAACGAAAACAGTGCCACGGCAGCGTTCTGGTTCTGGTAACTCGATTGAGATACCGATGCAAAGGAGAAGTGTGCGGTTGCGTACAAAAGATGGTGGGGCGGTCCCGGATTCCGGGTGTCCCACGAGTTGCCGACAAGGAAACGAGTGACAATTTGGACACGGCGCAACACGAGCCTCTCAAACATCGCAAGCATTCATTCACGGACGTCGTCTCGGGGTTATACCTTCGGAGCGTGCAAAGGGGACGGTTCTCGTTCGTAGAGGGAAGTAGGCGTTCTCGGGACGACGGTAGTGGAAGTAGTCGTTCTCGCTGCGGTAGTCGAACTTGGTGATACCATTACACGGGTCTTCGACAATGGTCGTGGTACCCATTTGTAATCGTGCACATTCCATAGATGTTCGAGGTCACGGCGAGGATCTTGACGTCCACGGAGTCTTCGAGGGTCGACGGTAGTGGTACTCGGGTCATCGGCGACGGTAGTTGTTCTATGCATCGGGCATCAAGGTACTAGCCGAGATACTTGCCGTACTTAGCAGTTCCGAAGACGGCGGTAGACGAACTTGACGCGTCGTCGTGGTACTTGTTGGTCTCGGTCGAGGCGGCAAAACATAGTCGAACTTGAGGTGGCCTTGACGATCCCAAAAGCATTCCTGCTCGAGGAGGTCTCTGTCTTGGTCTTCACCGGGCGTGGTACTTGGCGAAAAGGGATCTCCGAAGGTGGCCTTGCGTCCCTGGATTCCGTGGCCTGTCGAGCTACGCAGTGGGCGCGACCCACGTGACGAAGCAGAGAGGGCGACCCGTTTATATGAGTTGACCACGTAGTCAACCGATGAGGGCGCTTGCATCTGCGCCGTTGCAGAGGCAGGCAACATGGAGGAAGCCGAGCAGCTGCAGCTTGTAGGAGGCGACGGGCTGGACGTATCCGGGCAGGGGATGGCCCTAGACGACGACGGCGGAGCGGACCTTGCCGGAGAATAGGTCGGGGACGGACGAGGGAAGACGGATCTGTTCGATTCCCGGCTAGAACGAGTGCAGAACGGCGGCAAGGCGGAGCTTGGCAGAGCCGTTCGTCCATGGCGGGGTCCTTTGGCTACAGGGCGGCTCGAGCGAGAGGAGAGGGAGAGGTCGAGCGTGAGATGGGATCGGGCAGAGGCATCGAGCGCGGGTGCTCCTTCCTGGCGGCGCGAGCAGCGGGACAAGAGGAGAGACGAGGGGGGATCGGGAAGGACGAGGGGTGGCGGCGCTGGTGTTGGGGTCGAGGGAAGGGAGTGGGGATCGGGGATATTGTGGGCTCGGGGCACTAGGGTTAGGATGGGGGTAGGTGGCTTTGGCCTTGGGCCAGCCCAGGTGTGAGGGCGCAGGCTGGGCTTTGGTCCAAAAGGCTGCGGGGTTAGGATGGGCCTGCGGGGCTGATGGCCTGGACTCTCTCCTTCCTCTCTCTTTAAAAACTTAAAACTTAAACAGAAAAGAAATTGGAGAGAGAGGAAAGAAAGAAAGGGTTAGGGAAGGATTTTGAGCATGGGGATAATTTTCACGGACTCATAAAAATGTGCACGGTCCACGAAAATTAGGGGAGACATGATTGCAAGAATTAAATTCAAAGTCATTTGAATTTAATTGAAAAGGTTTGAACAAGGGCTAGGAATTAGAAATGTCCAAAAATGTTGAGAATTTAGGTGGAGCTCCGGAAAATGACGAAAGGATATATGGCAAAGTTAGAGGCCAAGAGTTTGTGATAACAAAGGCATTGAGATTTATTTTGCAAGTGTGTTCCGGTTAATTCCAACAAATGAAATATTTAATATAGCTCCCTAATATCGGGAGGATATATTATAAAGAGAATCACCATGTGAATTCCCTCGATTTAAATGGATCAAAGATCCATGCCATTTATTTAGTTGAGTTGCAAAAGATTTATAAGATGATGGCATGATGACATGATGCAATGCAAAAATAAAAGGGCAGGCACAAATAAAACACACGGCGAAACCCGGAACATATGGGAGTATTCTCGCGCATCGGTCTTGGGGCGTCACAATAGTGAAAAGCACTACACCTAATATATGTTCGTGTTATCATGTAAATTGAGTATTTGTGTTAGATAGACCGTGAATCCTTAGTTGGACTCCTCCCGCATTATGATGGGTGTCACTTAACCGAGCGAGGCTAGTCGTACGTGAAGACGCGATGGAGAAAAAGGTTCGTATCATATCCCTAGTTTGATTCCAAACGAGAACTAATATTTTTGCCTTGCCTACCTTGGGCCGGCTTCGCTGGGCCACAACGCAGACTGAGGCCGAGTGAGACACTTGAGACATTCATAAAAACAAACACATTGAGGAATAAAAAAAAGCTAAGTGTTTTCTTTCACGAGGAACAAAAGGCATTTTTTTTGTTTCACTTGTTTGTCCCTTGTGCGAGACGGATGAAAAATCCTATGCGATGGACAGACCGAACCAGAGAACCACACATTTACTTATTAGTAGGTACAATTTAAAAAGTGTTAGATAAGGTGCCTCCTAGTTTTCAGAAATCGTTCATATTTTAAAAACTGTTTGCTTTTCCAAATTTAAATTTCAAAAAAATATTTGTGTTTTTAGAAAATGTTCTCAAATTCAAAATAACGTTCGCTATAGAACCTCCTAGTTTTCAAAAAATCTTTGTTTTAAAAAATGTTCAGGTTTCAAAAAAATAAAAAGAGAAATACTGTTCTTTGTGAAAAATATACCCGAGTTTCATTTTTTAAGAAATTTGCTAAGTTATTCGCTTTCTTAAATATATCTACTTAATTTTTTTTTACTTTTTGCTATGTCTGGCGCTGCTTGTCGCTAATTTAGGATGTCGCGCTGTAACATAAACATGATATAATGTTTAGTCTAGTGGTTAGCACTCTGATATGTGGAGCATGGGCGCCTGGGTTCGAGTCTTCGTGTCGCTTAATTTTTTTTCTTGGCCTTTTTTCACTCGGGCTAGCTGTTGGTAAAACATCCGTTAGTGGGCCGGCCCATCGTGGCTCATCTCTGTACGTGTGCAATTTTTTTGGCAGAAACAGATCGAGAGGAAGGAAAAACGAACATACAAAAATTGATCTCGGTCCCATCTTAAACCAAAAAAAGTATTGAAACAACCCTCCCTTTAATATTAGGTAAAGATTTGAAATGTCTAAAAAGACTTATATTTAGGATTGGAGGGAGTAACTAATGCATTAGTAAACGCAAATTATTGAAATATATTGAGTGCAGTGCTTTGATGTGTCGCATCAACTCGTACAAGACCGAGAAGTTTGATTACTACAAAGCCCTCTCGTCTTAACCGCACCAGCCTTTGGCTGCATGACAGGTGGGTCACCCATCTATTGGGCCCACCTGTCATAGACGCAAAGGCAGGAGTAGTAAGTCAATGAAGCTGCGCCCCTCCCTCGCCCATGAGCGTGATGGCTGGCTGGACTAGGAGAAGGTTTCGTTCGCTACACGCTCTCCCCCCCGCACGCTTAATTTTTTTTCTTGGCCTTTTTTCACTCGGGCTAGCTGTTGGTAAAACATCCGTTAGTGGGCCGGCCCATCGTGGCTCATCTCTGTACGTGTGCAATTTTTTTGGCAGAAACAGATCGAGAGGAAGGAAAAACGAACATACAAAAATTGATCTCGGTCCCATCTTAAACCAAAAAAAGTATTGAAACAACCCTCCCTTTAATATTAGGTAAAGATTTGAAATGTCTAAAAAGACTTATATTTAGGATTGGAGGGAGTAACTAATGCATTAGTAAACGCAAATTATTGAAATATATTGAGTGCAGTGCTTTGATGTGTCGCATCAACTCGTACAAGACCGAGAAGTTTGATTACTACAAAGCCCTCTCGTCTTAACCGCACCAGCCTTTGGCTGCATGACAGGTGGGTCACCCATCTATTGGGCCCACCTGTCATAGACGCAAAGGCAGGAGTAGTAAGTCAATGAAGCTGCGCCCCTCCCTCGCCCATGAGCGTGATGGCTGGCTGGACTAGGAGAAGGTTTCGTTCGCTACACGCTCTCCCCCCCGCACGCGGTGGACATGCAGCAATTGAATCGGTGTCAGAGGGCCAGAAGCATACTGTAGTACTCCTCCACTGCAGTAGTACTCCATCATTGTTCGACTTCCCGAAGAGGCGAAGAGCCAAGCGCAGCCCGAACGCTCATGTGGCAGTTTCATGTGTAGAGTATTCTAGGATAGCGTGTACCGTGCATGTAAGCTTAAAACCGTTGGGGTCGGCTCCATGCTTTTTTTGATTAAAATAATCTTCTAGCCCTACCTGTCATCCTGGTGATTCTAGTTTGCACACTCATCTGGTCAAGACATGAATATATATTTTAATTTGTGGTGGGGTAAATGTTAGAGGTTGCAGCAAATGGAGTATTGTACGCTGCGGGTCTTTCAGCCAAGTTTAGAGGGAACCATGTGGGGCTAGTGGTATGATGTGTCGAGTCAACTCGTACAACGAGGAGAAGCTTGATTTTACTACTACACGCCTTCTCCCTCGCCCACGCGCGGGGTGGCTATCCCTCCCGCACGCGGTGGACGGACATGCAGCACATGATGCAGGTGTTCGTCTTCTTGAAGAGGCGAAGAGCCAAGCGCAACCCGAACGTGGCAGTTGTGAACGCTCGCGTGGCAGTCTTTGTGTAGGGGTGGGGTGTGGTGCGGAGTCTTGGAGCACGCATATAGCTAGGCTCTTGCATGAGACAAAATTGCTATTTGAGCCCACTATTGTAGTACTAGTACTTTCTAGTATAGCCCTGTAAACCGGAAAAGGGTATTTGCCTTTCTAGAGATTTCAACAAGTGACTAGACTACACCGCGTGCAGTACTAGCTCAAATCTCAAATCTCATCAACCAAGCCATTTTGTGATTTGAGGAATGTATCTCGTACTTTACAAACTACCCTAATTAAACTCATGCATTAATTACGTAGTTCTCTCGTTTTTCTCTCTGCCTTGGTCGCGGTTCACAATATTGAGCACTCCTATATGACTAGCCGCTCTATCTACATGCGGGACATCAAAGCATCCGGGCCCGCATGCCATCCACCAAATCATAGCGAGGTGCTACAGTCGAGACTCACCGGTCACCCCGGTGTGGCCGTCATGACCCGTCATATCACCAAACCCACCTTTACCAGCAGTGCTAAAGTGGCCTCGAAGTTGGACTGGACAAAGCAACCATCATTTCACTGGAACGCTCATTGAAGACCTTTCTCCCCTTGAAGAAAACCTCACCCCAAGGTACTCACTTCTGCCATTTTTCTTCTGTACCGACGAAGGAAAGGTGGGCGAATCAGTGATGCTGCTATATTTTCATTCCAAGAATCTTCTTTTTGCGAAGCACCGACCGATTCTCACAGCCTATTCTTTTCCCGTTTTCATTGCAATTGTGGTTTCCTTTTGATTGATTTTTGTTTGTCAGTCATTGATGGATTCTGGAGAACTAGCCAAATAGTTGCCGACAGACAACCCACTGGAGATAGCGATCTCCAGGAAGCGAGCACCGACCAACGAGTTGACCATGTTGGCGGGGCAACCCATGGAGACGAAGAACTCCAAGAAACAAGCACTGGGCAAAGAGTTGACGATGTTGGCAGACGAACTCCTCAAAGAAAGTTGGAAGAATAGCAAGGGCCCCATCGTGCCTATCCCAGAAACTCTAATGGCCACCTATGCGTGGCTCAAGGTCGAGTTTGAGTAGATAGTCGCCATTGAGAATGAGTATTCCCGTGGCAAGGTGATGGCCCCCATCGAGGACGAGGAGATGGCCCCCGGAGGGATGGGATCCCCCGGTGAGCTGCACAAGGTAAAAATAATGGCTTACCATAGTTGTGGTTTTTGATTATTTGCAATGTGCTTGCTAATATGTTAGGGTTGTGCAGGTGCCGGTGGACGTCCTTGATGATGCCGATGTCGCGGCCCGTCCTGTGGACAACGCCCCAAATATCGTTTTCAATGTCACAGTCCGTCCTGTTGACATCACCCCAGAGATCGATTCCGATGCCGCTGTCCATCCCGTGGACATCACCCCAGAGATCAATTCCGATGTCGCGGTCAGTCCTGTGGACATCACCCCAGAGATCGATTCCCATGCCGATGTCTGTGCTGTGGTCATTACCCGAGAGATCGATGACAAGAAATAGTTGGTCGCATTAATCCTTCAGGGTAGTTTGCATTGCCCTATGTTTAATTACCAGAATAATGCGTGTTATCAAGCCATCTTAGGGCTAGTGCACTGTCTTGTGTGGGCGCGGTACTTGCTACTTTGGTTTGATAGTGAATCATGCGAACCCTCTCCGAGTTATGGAAACAGATGTATCCTCACCAGCTTCGTCCAACCAACTTACAGCGGGAAGGGTTGGGCCTGCGCTACGACCGGGGTGGACCAGGATAATTTTGTGCATGGCAGGTGGACCAAGATGATCGACGTCCCACATGTCGGTGAATGGAAAGAATTAGTTTTTAATACCTAGGAGCACATGTAGAGACGGCTCTTGTAGAGCCCACTTCTTGACTTTGTCAATGCCTCTCTCTCCTCCACATAAGCGGGCTTATAGGCCAGTATTTTACTAGTACTACTTGCTATGAATGCGGGCAGCTGGTGTCTGAGGGGGGAGGGCTTGGAAGCGGTCTGAAATCCCGCATGGCCCACCTCACATTATCACCATATATTTCTTGGAGTCCGTGCTCGGCAGACGGGCGATCTCTTCTCCCTCCCCCGTCTCTCTGTTCTCAGCTGACACCCGCCGAGCGATTAGATTTCGGATATCGACGATTTATTCAATTGCAGTCCCACATGTCAGTGAAACTGCAAGACAACGCGTGCCCCTTCTGGTGAGCAGCGTGCGAGCCGGACTGTCGGGGGTGCGACACGTACGAGTCGTAAGTGTGCCGCCTTTTCTTTTTAACTTGCAAAGCGAAACATTTTCGCGCGATCGATCGATAGAAATCCAGAACAAAATGATGAGGACGGTGCTTTCTCGCGCGTTAGGCGGGCTAGTTTGAGTGATATGACGTGCTACAGTGCCGTCCACTTGCCCCATTTTTATGTAAGCAAGAGTTTACACTCTTACGTGGGAGGAGTGTGAAACACGGCGGATCTGATTTTGATCGAGGGATAACTGTTCCCTGCCAAATAATGGAGCAATGTTAATCTCCATCACTGGTCCACAAATTTACACTGGCATTTGTCCGAGGACACTAATGGATGCCATCCAATGCTGCCCGCATACCTTTCAACAACTGTATGAACTAACCGGACGAAATTCGTGCAAACGAAGCAAATTTCAAATTAATCGGATGAAATTCTTTACATTTCGAAAACTTTTCCTACAAACTGGATGAAATTCATTACATATTTCACACAAATCATACTAAAATCTACTATAAACCTAATCTAAATGATCCCCGGTGCCTGACCACCATGTCCGGCCATGAACCCGAGAAAGCCGGACATTGCCTTTGCCTCCTCCTCACCCGCCTCGATAACCTCCTCCTCCGGAGCACAAGGTTCTGAAGATTTCTGCCTCCACGTCGCCGTCAAGCTGCTAATCGTCCGCCGATGTTTATCCCACCAAGTTTGGCGTCGACTGAGTGGAGGAGCGGTGGCCTTCCTGGGACCAGAGCGGCGATGACATACTGTGTACTACTCTTCCTCGCTGCCCGGCTGCGCCCGTGCCGGTTTTGTGGTAGTGGTGGCGGAGGGCGGACGGGAGGGGGGGAGCTGGCGATCTCCTTCGTCTGCTCCTGCGACAGTACGTCCAAGAGAGCTTTGGAGCGTGCCCGGAGCGGAGCCGCCGATGTCCTTCGTCTGCTCCTGTGACAGTACGTCCAAGAGAGCTTTGGAGCGCCAGAAGGCCATGGTTGGAGTGGTGCCGACAGAAGGAAGGGACCGGAGGAAAATGAGTGTGGGTCTTTGGCTATGGCTGGGAGCTGGGGCTCAAGTTAATATAGCGGGTGAATGGCAATGAGCCGCGGCAGACGGATGGACGGCTGGCGCCGGAGTAGGTTCATCGGGCGTGAATGCGGACGCTACTTGAGTGACTTAACTGCTGGTGAGTTGGGTCACTGACATGTGGGCCCAACAGGCATCTGGCCCGCCTATCAGTGACACACCAACTACACCTGCAGTTAAGTCCGGTGAATGCGGCATTGACGTTCTGGAGAGGTGGTGACCGTTTCAGGCAAGAAGCACGCGCTAGCGATGGAAGGGGTTTCGGTAGGCCAGGGCGGTCAGACGTTGGCGTGGTGGTAAAAATGTGAACTCATGGATGACAAGCCTTTGAAGTGTATGCGGCACGTATTGACAACCAGGCATCCATGCAACCGGTCTTGTCGCCAGCTAGCCTTCGACGACCACCACTAGACACCACACAACCATGCATAACTTACGAATAATGGACGAATCGACCAGACACACACTCATGTGCAGTGGCACTATGATCGGTCACTCACGATAGTACATACTCCGTACCATAGTACCCTCTCTAGCTAGGTTGTTTTATATATTGTCGTCGTGATGGACGATATACATGAGCAAGGCGCCGAGTCCCGAGTATGATCGTTGGTGTTGAGCCAGGTGAATACATGATCGGCGTTCGCGGAGGCCTCCATCAAACGTCTAAACAGTAATGTCAGGCACCGCCGGGGCGAGCAGGTGACGGGCTCGCTGTTTGCGTTGCGCCATGAGCAGGACTTTGATTGAGAAGGCGACGTGCATGCATTAGCATGGTTTGACAGCTTGAGCGTGAGTGTCTGCACGCGTACATGCTACTTGCCTCTATGGACGGTGTGCGCTAATGTGTGCATCACGTATAATATAATGATCAAAGTGAGCTATCAACACAAGTTCGATGACCGCCAATGCATTTTACTCGGTAATAAATGACCAGGATTGAAGGGGAATCCAAATTTACTTCATCTTCTGTCCTTGAGCTCTTGACAAACCAATGCACTATACGGTTGTCCGGCCACTCCACCCCAGAGCTCTCACCAAGTGTCGTTCATGCCACTACGCCGTACACTAAATGGTAAGGAAGCGATGGCATCCCGCCACGCCAAGTTCCTCACTGCCCATGACCGCACACAAAATGGTAGGGAAGCGATGGCATCCTGCCGTGCCGAGTTCATCGCCGCTCGCGATGTCAGACCTACGTGGGCGGAATTTGAAGCTGCCAAGGCCGAATGGGCTGTAGAGCAAGAGGCGGCCAAAGCCGCACAGAGGGAGCGGAGAAGTCAGAAAGCACTCAAGAAAAGAGAGGCCCGCCGCCACAAGAAAGAAGAGGACACACACGCTGCTGCGGAGATGTCGGCGGAGATCGAAGCATGGTGCGGTGTCGCGACAAAGCCGGGAAGGAGAACGATGGCGTCTGGCCAGCATGTGAGAAGTAGTAGTACTAGTAGTTAGTGTGTGTGTGTGTGTCCGTGTCTCGGTACGAGCATGTACCAGTACTACTATTTACTACTATAGTTTTTAGAGCAAATTACCAGTACATTAGCCTAGACTCAATGGAAAATTCCTATCCTATGCATCAAATGACATCTCTTTCTCTATAGGAATTGAGATGCATGTCATCTCACTTCCTATGATTTTCATATTCCTACAAAATTCCTACCCTATGAACGAAAGGAGGCCTCTGCTTGAGTAACTACTGTAGCTAGCAGTACTGCTGGTACAGTAGTTTTCTTCAAGAAGAGGAATTCAATGAAGTCATGATGGTTCCTTCGTCTGAGCAAATTCACAGTGGGAAAGGTTGGGCCTATGATTTGATGGCTCATTAGTCATTATTACTGCGGCACGACGACCAGGGTGACTCTCCCTTGGAGTTCTGCGTGCATGGCAAGTGGACCAGGATGGTCGACGTCCCACATGTTGGAAAACGGAAGTATTCTTTCCGATATCGAGGAGTAAGGAAACCGCGTGGTATAGTATCACTGCTGATTTATATTTTTTTTCTGATGAATGCTAGCGTTTCAAGTCTTACCACAAAGCAGTACCAAAAATGGCACATGCTGGATGTCCCACACGTCAGCGGAAGGAGTGGGACATGAACACCGTGGTAGAGCGTCTCCACTTCTTTAACTTCTGGGTCGGAGACCACACGTAGTAGTACTAGTGGTATGAACGATACAAAGTGCGACCCGGAGAGAAAGACACCTCTATTTGGAAGGTCTCGGGGCATACACGTAAACAAATATAAAACCTAATATGTGCCTCCAATTAATATAGTAGTAGTAGAGTACTTAGGCACATACTCCATAACATCACCGTGCATTGCACGTACAGCATTTAGTGGTACGTAGTAGACAAATGCCTATATGCCACGCATGTTCATACTATTTGTGCCTTTCTACTTCACTTACTGCACTACATTACTCAGGTTTGTACGTCCACTCCTGGGTACATGTCTGTCTCATAGTTCCAGTCCCACGTGTTCTTCATAGATGGAACGATCCATATCATCGCAGTTAGTGTGGCTCCCCACGATGGAGACTCATCCAAACTATGGCCAGCCTCGACGCGGAGCAGTCACGTGCAACGGAAAGCGGCGCTCTCTCAGCCGTCGCGCTGCTTCAAAGCCAACGCCGGTGAGAGGCGCCTGTGCTCTGGCTGGGCATTAATTCGGCACTGACGCCCCAGGGCGACGCTGACCGTTTCACGCGGGAAGCGCGCACAGGCAAGGGAGTATTGGTTTTGAACCATTTCAGGTGTAGTACTGGTAGTTTGCAAAACTACTCAATTATTGCACTTAGTTTCCTAAGAAATTGTGGTAAAAAATGTTACTCCACAGATCGCTTCCCTTCTCCTTCCTCTTCCACCTCCCGCGTACGTCCGCAGAAAGCGACTGGTCAACCCTTATATAGGAGTGCTAGCACAAAAAGATGCATGCATGACCACTAAAATTTCCAGATTAAGGCACCGCTCCGGCAGGAGTATGGCGTATGTCGTTACCTTCGGCCGGGCCATGGCTACCGGGCGACGGCGACCAGAGAATAGGCGGCGGGAGGGGAATGAATGCAGCTACTGTTTCGGTTCACTGTCCGGCTTAAATAAATGCGCACCATCACGTGTACCCAAGGATGCACAAATTGTAATATACGTGTCTGCTTAAGTGGGCGTGCCGTAACTAGTGTGTGTGTGAGATTCTGAGAGACAGAGTGTGTGTGTGCGACTCTACTCTTCGGACATGTACTCAACCTTTTGCATCGGGATATAAGTATAATGGTATTACACTTTCGCTACTGATTTGCGTGGCCATGTTAACGTGGTTGTGTAAACAAATGTGTCACTTCTTGCTTGTGATTTGGGTATATAATTACAAGCAAGATGCTCGTGCATTGCACGAAACATCAATATGCATTTTTTTACAAAACACCTGTTGTGATTGACCCATGCAGGAGTAATCCCATGTGTAAAAACTAATGATATCTCGAGAATTTTATCGGAAAACTGGTATCTCGAGAATTTCATCGAAAAAATGAAAGATGAGAGATAAGGTGAGGAGGAGTGGAGCGTGGTGGTGACTGGTGGTCGGACTGGGCGGAGGCATAGGGATGGACGACGCCGGCAGGCGGCAGCGGCCACCATGCTAGATTGTTCCAGAGACTTCCTTTTTTAATTGCTCAGCAATGAGGTTCTGGGAGATAAGGATGTGGAGAGAGGTGCGGGTATCTTTTGTAAAATTATCATAGTTTGCTTTCTATCCGTCAGATATAGATCGGATGGTCTATATTACAAGATGGCAGGCACACCATCATCACCAACTCGGTTTTTTATAAGAGTAGAGATGATAAGTTTGCTAACTACTAAAGTAAAGTGGAATTTGTCCATGTTATACAAGTAAATTAAGGTGATTGTTTATCATACGGGTAAGGTTGGACGAAGGGTGGTAGGAACAAATGCTCTGCCTAGAGCATGTGTGTGTGTGATGGAGCCTTAGTGTGTGCGTGTGTGTCTGGGGGGGGGTCGGTGGGTGGGTGCATGCGCACATGTGTGTGTGTGGGGGGGTGGGGGGTGCGTGCGTGCGTGTGTGTGGGGGGGTGGGTGGGTGCGTGTGTGTGTGACGCGGGGTCCTCGGTGGCAAATGTAATTTAAGTGTGCGTGGCTTCATCATAGAGAGGTGATGTGTATGGCAGAGGCCACCAACGATGGTGTGCGAGAGAGAAAAGGCCCGTAGAGAGGGAAGAGATGGTGTGTGCGCGTGAGAGGAGTCGACATCGAGAGAACGCGTTTGTTCGAGAGACACTGAGGAAGACTACTATATAGCGATGGTGCATGTAGGCGAGAATTAAATGAAGGGATGGTCTTATTAGTTTCGGGGATATAGGGGAAGAGTGAGAGGGGGGTAGCTAGAAGGAGATTGTTAAGTGTGAGTGTGTGTTTTACCCATCCAGACGGAAGTTATGTGCACACAAGAAGAGAACGATTCGATGTGGCGTTAGGGTTGAGGGTAATTAACTACGTATGGAGACATAGAGACCTTGAATGTGCATGTGCGAGAGGTATACATGTATACGTGGATGTGTGTGTGTGCGCGCGCGCATGATCGAGATAAAAGAAAGAAGACATAAGTCATAAGATCAACGACATGGGAGAGATGGATCGGTATGACAATATGCATGCATGCGAGAGTGCAGGGAAGAAGGCCCGACAATTGAGCATGTGTTTTTGTGTTTAAGAGATAGTGGCATGGGCTGGAGCATGCATCTATGGCGAGCAGAGGGAGTGAGACACAATGATTGTGCAAAAGAGATAAACCTATAAATGCATGTATGGATATATATATATATATATATATATATATATAGTGTGGGTGATAGGAAGCAAGAGTGCGTGCGAGAAAGAAATGTTGATGGAGAAACTACAGATAGATACAGAGATGGAAATGCTAACTAGAGGGACATCGGCTAGTTTGAGTGTTGGAGATGACCGTCGAGTGGTTTAGAGGGTGAAGTTATGTGTGTGTGTGAGAGAGAGAAAGATAAAAAGAGGGCACTTGACTGCATGTAGAGAGAAACATACATAGTGTGCATGATAGGAAGCAAGAGTGAGGGAGAGAAAGAAGGTTGATGGAGAAACAGATAAATAGAAAGATAAAGATGCTAGCTAGTGTGCATTAGAAATAGGAGTCGAGTGGATCAGAAGGCTGAGTTATGTGTGTGGGTGTGAGAGAGATGGAGAAAGGGTGCATGTGACTCACATACAAACAAATATCAGAGAGAAATGAGATCCCGAGAGACGGAGTTTTGTGTCTGTGAGAGAGAAAGATATTTCACAACGAGAGTGATAGCTAGAGAGACATATGAGGGAACGCAAGATATATCTAGGGAGAGAGAGTGTGTGTGTGAGAGACATACAAGAGAATGGTGGAGAGATATGAGACCCTGGGAGACAGAGTTTGTGTTCGTGTGTGAGAAAGAGATATTTAAGAGGAAGAGTCGTAGCTTCTCATACCTAAGGAGCGAAAGACATCTCTGTGTGAGAGGGTGTGTGCGAGTGGCACACAGGGGAATAGTAGAGAGAAATGAGACCCCGGGAGACCAAGTTTGTGTTTGTGTGAGAGAAAGAGATTTGACATGGAGAATCATAGTTAGAGTCACATAGCAGGGAGCAAGATCTACTTAGAGAGAGATAGAGTGATGGAGGTCGAGGGAGAGAGTACCATCAGTGTGTTACGAAGATAAAGGATCATTGTCGACATACATGTAGCACGGGAGATACTGTAACACCCCGGATGTAACTTTCCCAATTTGTACTCCAACTCTTGCCGTTTTGGCGTTAAGTTATTTTATTTTCTTGGGTTCGGGTTTTTGTCTCCGTGTGTTGTTATCGTTGTCATGCATCTCATATCATCTCATCATGTGCATTGCATTTGCATACGTGTTCATCTCATGCATTCGAGCATTTTCCCCGTTGTCCGTTTTGCATTTCGGCGCTTCGTTCTCCTCCTGTGGTCATTTCTAGCTTTCTTTCATGTGTGGGGATTAAACATTTCCGGATTGGACCGAGACTTGCCAAGCGGCCTTGGTTTACTACTGGTAGACCGCCTATCAAGTTTCGTACCATTTAGACTTCGTTTGATACTCCAACGGTTAACCGAGGGACCGAAAAGGCCTTGTGTGTGTTGCAGCCCAACACCCTTCCAATTTGGCCCAAAAGCCCCCTAAACCCTCTCCATCGTCTAGAGCGTTCAATCACGATCGCGTGGCCGAAAACTGCACCTCATTTGGACTCTCCTAGCTCTCTCTATGCCTATTTAAAGACCCCCTACGAGATTCCCGTTCTTCTACCTCCGAAACCCTAGATCCACCCCTCGCGTGCCCGGACATGTTCGTCCCGGCCCGGACAAACGCCGCCGCCACCTGCAGTCACTGAGGGGCTGCCACGTGTCCACGCCGCCGCCTCCCACCGCGCGGCCCGGGAGCCCAAGGCCGGCCCCCGAGGCCCACGACGCCTCGCCCCGCCGCCGCCCGCGCCTCCATCTCCCTCGTAGCCGGCCGCCTTCCTCTGCCTCCACCGCGCCAGCGCCGCCCTGCCGCCTCGTCGCCGGAGCCGACACCGCCACCACTCGACACCGGCCACCACCACCGCCTCGCCGCCCCGTTCGGGCCGCCGGCAAGCGCCGCGGCCACTCCGACCTCTTCCTCCCCTCGCGCCGGCAAGCCCCACCAACTCCGGCGACTCCCCGGTAAATAGTGCTCCGGCGTGCCTCGGTTCCCGTGCGCCGATCTGGATCCGGATCCGATGAACAGTAAACCCTAGGTTGATTTTTTTCACTAAGTCCCCGGGATTTTCCTAGCCCAAGTGCCCATGTTCATAGCCTCGTAACTTTGCATCCGTAGCTCCGATTCATGCATATAGCATATCAAAATGTTCATCTCAGATAGTACATCATTTCATTCCATTGCATCATTTTCATTTGAGTTCATCTTGATGCCCGAAATGCTGTTAGAAGGAGGCTACTTGAGTTAATTGTCAGATCTGCTGCTCCATTTAGCTTTTTGTCATTTTTGCCATGATTATTGTGTGCATGATATGCCCTGATGCTCTACATATGTTTTGTTAAGCGTTTTGTCATCTTTCCAGAGGTGCAACCCATGTATTTTTTTGATGTGTGTGGTGACTAGCACGAGCTTGCAAAGTGGTGCACTTGTTAATTCTGATTTCAGGGACTTAGCAATTCCACCAAGTCCTTGATCTGTTTATGTCATGATGCCATATGTTCATGTTGTTTTCTAGTGATCCGTGCCTCATTTGAGGATGATCAGTAAGGATGTTTTGTTAATGTTGTAGTAATATATCCATCCATGTCTTTGTTTGCAATTATGGAGCACCCTAGCTTGAGTCAATCGAGCTCTACTTTTGCTACTTTGTGAATCTAGGAAGATTGTCAACTTGTTTGCAATTTTGCCGATGTTGTTGTAGTTGATCCGTGCATGCTATGCTATTGTTATTGCCATGTCTAGCTTGAATTTTGTGTGTTCTTGATAGATGTATGCTTAGATTATCATGACTTGCTCCGTAGTGAGTGCATCGAGCTCGTAAACATGCCTACTTGAGTTCTGTTTCAGCATGTGCCAGTTTTCACTAAGTCTGGAAACTGATTATGTTTTTGCTATGTTCACATGCTTGCAATTGTATTTTCTGATCCCTTTTGGCTCAAGGTCACTAAGGGACTTTTGTTAAGCTCTTTGAGTAGCTCCATGCCATGCTTTACTTTGCCATGTTCAGGTTCTGTAGAAGTAGTTTTGTTGCTCCGAAGAGTGCTACCTGATCTGAAATTCCAGGCAAGTGTTAATTTCACTAAGTCTGAGGTCTGTTTACCATATGCATTTTTGCCATGCTTGTTTTAACCTGTTATTGGATGAATTGGCCGTAGCTCAGTGCTAGACTTTTGTTAAGCATCTTGAATTCATCCATGCTATGTATTTTGTTGTCATGTTTGGGTGCTGTAGCATGTTCATCTCATTGCTTTTAGATGGCTACTTGCTGTAAATCGCAGACCGGAGTCATATTTGAATCGCTTGCCATTTCCAAACCGTAACTCCGATTCCGGCGTTCTTTATATCGTTTTCAAGCGATTTCATCTCATCTTTCCAGTGGCACACTTATATTTTCAAGTTTAGGCTAGGTTCATGCATTCCCTGTCATATCTTGCATTATGCATCCCGCATCGCATCCCGCATAGCATATCATCATTGCATCATATCGTTTGAGTCTTGCACGTGGTTGATTGTGTCCTTGTTGCTTGTTTGTCTTGTTTGGGTAGAGCCGAGAGACGAGTTCTCTAACGAGGAGCCCGTTGAGTTTGCTTTCGAGGATCCAGTCAACTCTGACAACTGTGCAGGCAAGATGATCATACCCTCGAAATCACTACTATCTTTGCTATGCTAGTTTGCTCGCTCTTTTGCTATGCCAATGCTATGATGCCTACCACTTGCTTGCAAGCCTCCCAAATTGCCATGCCAAACCTCTAACCCACCATGTCCTAGCAAACCGTTGATTGGCTATGTTACCGCTTTGCTCAGCCCCTCTTATAGCGTTGCTAGTTGCAAGTGAAGATTGGAGGCCGTTCCTTGTTGGAACATTTATTTACTTGTTGGGATATCATTATATTATCTTGTTATCTTAAGCATCTATATACTTGGTAAAGGGTGGAAGGCTCGGCCTCTCGCCTAGTGTTTTGTTCCACTCTTGCCGCCCTAGTTTCCGTCATATCGGTGTTATGTTCCCGGATTTTGCGTTCCTTACGCGGTTGGGTTATAATGGTAACCCCTTCATAGTTCGCCTTGATTAAAGCTTTTCCAGCAATGCCCAACCTTGGTTTTACCATTTTCCACCTAGCCTTTTCTTTCCCTTGGGTTCTGCAGACTCAAGTGTCATCATTATTTTAACCCCCCTCGGGCCAGTGCTCCTCTAAGTGTTGGTCCAAACTGTCAGCCGCCGGTGGCTACCAGGGGCAACTCTGGGCTGGCCTACCGGAAGTTTGGACAATCTGAGTGTGCCCTGAGAAAGAGATGTGTGCAGCTCCTATCGGGATTTGTCGGCACATTCGGGAGGTGTTGCTGGTCTTGTTTTAACCCGTCGAAGTGTCTTGAATAACCGAGATACCGAGTCTGGTCGGAACGTCTTGGGAGGAGGTCTATTCCTTCGTTAACCGTGAGAGCTTGTCATGGGCTAAGTTGGGACTGCCCTGCAGGGTTTTGAACTTTCGAAAGCCGTGCCCGCGATTATGGGCAGATGGGAATTTGTTAATGTCCGGTTGTAGATAACTTGAACCTTAACTCATTTAAAATGAATCAACTGAGTGTGTTACCGTGATGGCCTCTTCGCGGCAGAGTCCGGGAAGTGGACACGGTGTTGGAGTAATGTTTGCGTAGGTTGTTCTCTAGATTCTTGCTCGCGCTTTGCCTCCTCTTCTCGCACTCTTTTGCAAATAAGTTAGCCACCATACTTGCTAGTCGCTTGCTGCAGCTCCTCATATTTTCACCTTACCTTACCCATTAGCTTTAATAGTCTTGATCGCGAGGGTGCGAGATTGCTGAGTCCCTGTGGCTCACAGATTACTATTACACCAGATGCAGGGCCTAATGACTCTGCTCCAGGAGACGTGCTTGAGCTCAAGTGGGAGTTTGACGAGGACTCTCAACGTTACTATGTTTCCTTTCCTGATGATCAGTAGTGGTGCGCAGTTGGGGTTGATCGGGACCGTGTCGCATGTTGGGTTCTCTTTTATTTTGGCACCGTAGTCGGGCCATGAGTGTTTGGATGATGTAATATTATTTATGTACTTGATTGACGTGGCGAGTGTAAGCCAACTATGTTATCTCCCCTTTTATTATCATATTACATGGGATGTTGTGAAGATTGCCGAACTTGCGACATATGCCTTCAATGCGATTATGCCTCTAAGTCGTGCCTCGACACGTGGGAGATATAGTCGCATCGAGGGTGTTACAGATACCCGAGAGACGAGGAATGCGTATAGGTCTAGAGAGATACTCCTATATAAGCATGACTGATAGCTATATGAGATGAATATCTGGATTAAAGGGGATTCAAATATTTAAACTGGAGATCACGACATCGATAATAATATCATAACGCAAATTGGTGTATCAAACATGCATATTCATTTGAATTTGGGGACACGTGTAATGTTATATAGTTTATCAATATTAGTGATCCATAGATTCTTTAATTAAAGACAATGCATGGTTTATATGCAATTAATGTCTAAACGTGATTACACTATATGTTGCATGTGCGAAACACATTATACATGTTTGAGAAGTAAAAAAATAAAAACCCGCATGAAACACACATTAATTGGAGAGAGTTAGCGAGGAATACATACATTGTATTTCAACATAAAGTGGTTTCAAACATTTGAAAATCCAAATTAAGATGGATACACCCTTATGAATCTGAGATCATGCCATTTGTAAACCATATTTATGTATAAATGGTGTTGTGCTTTTGAAAGTATATATATATATATATATAAAATGATGTATATAGAATTTTATTCCAATCGAAAATGGATCCTGCCCGAACAAAAATAGAATACAAACTGGATTCGAATTGAGTTGGCACGGTAAACGTGCACTCTTGCTCTGCAAAAATTTGAACAAAGCGGGGAAAGTCGCAGTAACCGCCCGAAACCAAAATCTGTGAGATGGAAATTACTGCTTATCCCTCCCACGCAAAGCCTATTGGCTCGATTTCTGTAGGTTTTGATAGGGGTAGGTTTGTAATTTCACTCAAACGTGACATAACCACCTCTCACCCGGATTCATACACGGTGGGCGCGAAAACACAGTGTCTCCTCGGCCGAAATCGACTCCCTCCCCGATTCATACACGGTGGGCGCGAAAAACATACTCTCGTCGGCAAATATTCGGTGTATGCAAGATTACCGTCCTATCCCCAACTGACTAATATTGCTGTGATGTAGGAAATTTTAAACAGGGGCTAAGTTTCTAAATTTCCTCGCATTTGAGACAAGCGCGCCTTGAAGACATGGTTCCCCCTTCCTCTCTCCCTCCATTTCCCCATTCGTACTCCGTGGGCGCCAAAACACCCTCTCCACCCCAGCCTCCTCCGTCCGCCACCCCATCCACTGTCGTCCTCCTCCACCATGCCGGAGCTGATATCCCGACGTCGTCGACCATTACAAGAGATCGACCTCTCTCATCCACGGCTTCGGACCGGGATCCTTGCATCCCGTCCTCTCACTTCATCCCCACCATCGTCCACCTTGCCGGCGCCGCTCCCACGACCGTCTCGTCCACCACGCCCCGCTGCCACCGTCTACCCTCCTAGATCTGCTTCCACGCCACCGACAGCCATCGCTACTGCAGCACCGTCAAATTCTCAGCAGATGCATACACGACGCTGCACCAGAGGCGGTATTCTTTCGTATCTGCTCAACTTATTTATCGGAGCAAGAAAATAGATCGCCACTGCTTTACTCTAACTTCTTGTCCATCACTTACGTGTTAGTTGGAAGCAAACATTGGTTGCGAAGTTGCCTTTGTCTGGTTTGCACCTTCAGATCCGCCATGGCACGCTCAACACTACACTCGCAATGCTTATGGTTTTCCCCTTTTATATTCCACACTAGTTAAATGATAGTAGACTAAATTTCAAAATTGGGTCAGTCGATTTTTGAGAGCTCGCCGGAGTTCGCCGGTGCGAAGGAAGGGGCCGGGTGGGGACGGTTGTGGGACCTTGCCGAATGAAGAAAACTCGACGCGGGTGGGGGTGGGGTGGGGTTGGCGGAGGAACCCAGGCGGCGGGGGCTGGTGGTTCGGCCGACGACCCATGCGGTGTTCTGTATGGGAAGCACAGTATGTTCCTTCTCAAGAAGGGGAGCAGGGAAACCTGCAGTCGACACCTCTATTGGGGCGGTTCTACTAAATGATTTCGCACTTTGAGTTATCCTTCCATAATACCTCGGAAATGGTGGGAACCGCGTAGTCTTTGATAGACTAAACTGATAGTAACAGTTGTGCGCCTTCACATGAATAGAGCTGGCCTGTAGGTGATCGATAGGCTGCATATTAGTAGCAGCGAAACCCTATGTTTTCCAGCCAGTTCCGCTTTCCCGATTTATTTATGGTGGTTATGGTGTACCCCTATTATCTACACTACAATCTTCCTACTGGCTCGGTGCTCTCGTTATCATGGTTTGGCAATAAACTTTCTATACAGTATATTATGAACCTATCATCTGCCAACTATCCTTACATCTGGGCCCTCCAACAGGGAGCCTATTTTTTTGTGTAGTTGTGCCAGATTATATTAATCTACTCACCATATTACAGCACACATGGGCTCTCTCATCAGAATCCAGTGATAGCACCCAAGGGTTTACGGGGAGCCTCTATTATATTACAATATCCTCTGCACTACAAAGATAATCTCACTACTATTTGTGTTTTCATGCTTTACAGATATTGTACGTAATCACAATGAATATAAGAATGCACACATCAGAAGAATATTGCGGAACAGTTCAATGGGTAACAAACTTGTCATCAAGGGATTGAGGTCCATTGTGGATGCAATGAAACCCACATGCTCCCGACCTATAGATTCGTATTCAGAATATGATCCTAATGACTATTCTGAGCTCAAGGAGTCAAAGGCAGATGGCCTATCCTGTTCACCCAATAAGGTGCATGTTCTAATTTGGCAAGGTTTTATTGGTTGCACATATCTTGCATAAGGTGTCTTGCATTTCTTTTGCTTCGTTGCACCACCATCTTCTTAGTTTACTCATGATATATGTGAAGATGCCATGCCCATCCATTATCATCACCTATTCCATTAGTCGTCATACCAAGTTTTTCCATTCAAATGTTGTTCTTGTGTTTCAGACATCCAAAAGGAAGAGGGTGATTGCATAACATGAAGGAGCACAAGCAAAGTCCTTGAAAAAGGTGGTGCTACCGGAGAAATCACATAGCACCCGACGTATATCGACGATAGAACCAGTGCCGCAAAACCTAGGATATCGCAACTATGCTGGTTGCAGCTTTCCTCTTGTGAGTACCTGTTGTCCTATCGCCGTCCTTGCATTCGTACCTGGTGGATTATGTGACATCATTGTGCATTATAGCTTGCTTATCCACTGTTCGCTCCAAATTGTCAGATCTATATTAATGCTTAAATTAATGTTGAATAAACCCAACGCCTATGAAGAAATTTAGTTCTGCATTGTTCTTGTAAGTATCTGCTGTCCTTATATTTGTCAGCTAGTTCTTCATGTACACTTTGCAGCTTATTTTCCTTTGTCCTCCATTTTTGTACACATCAGATCTACATTTACTGTTGCCAAAATGTTGAATAAAACCTATGTTACTGAAGAAGTTTAGCTCCGCATTGCGCTTGTCAGTGCCTTATGCCTATATGCTGTATTTACATTTGTACTCTGCATCTTAAGTTAAATAATCGCCATTTGTTCCTATATTTTCACATCTATATTTACTCTTAACAAAATGTAGAAGAAAGACAATACTCTTGAAGAAGAGTGTGAGGTAAACTTCTTGAATTGCCCCCCATCAATATGGGAAAGGCCTTTATAGAGCCTGTCTTCACTACTAATGTAAGTTTGTTCTCCTCGAGCCTTCGAACTTTGTTGTTTATATTTGGATAGCTATGAGTGAAAATGCTGTTTATTTTTGTCGTCTGCATCAAATTGCTTGTTCAAAGTTTATAAAGTAGAAGTACATAAACATAAGTTTGTCGTTCTCAATTTCAGTCTTTAGTTGTACAATCTAGTTCCTTATTCGTACCATGTAAATTAAACTAAACATATCAAGTTATCTTATTTAGCACTATGTGTATGCTTGCGTTCTTGATCTGTAATCCAGTGGTGTGGTGAGACTACCAACACCAACACAATGTCATATCCTGCTATGTCTCAACTATGAACAATGACATATTATATTAATGTTATTTAAATTGTGTCTCTTTATTTACCAATCTGAAATGGTATAAATTGACAGTACACTCACCATTCATGCTTGTACGTTGTTTAGAACTACATCTATGCTTGTGTTCTTGATCTATAATCCAGTGGTCTGGTGAAGCTAGCCGCTCCTGCGCAATGCCATTTCCTGCCGTCTTAACTATGAATAATGCCTATTATGTTAATGCTATTTTATATCGTGTCTCTTTATTTCTGACAAAGAAATGAGATGAATTGACAACACATATGCTTATACGTGAAAACCTGTTATCTACCTACTTGTTTCTCTTTCAGGGTGACAACATTGCTGCTAGGAAGAACTGCCACAATGATAGTGAGACGAACCCATTGTTTGTCCCTCTAACACATATTCTAGAGGAGAAGGCAAAACATATTGAGGGTAGGGATACAACCACGAAGTCACATCTTGATGTAGTGTCAAACTTAGTGACACAAGCTCTATGAAGTCGCCGCCTGAATCAGTTCGACTTCTTCAGTCTGAAATTCAAGCAGAAATACATGCTTCCGCTAAAATATGACTGGAACGCCAATCTCTATGCAAGATTAACCATAAGTACATGATGTTTATTGATGCTATGCATCTTAAGTTGGTGGATATGAGCGCCAAAGAAGTGCAGTCTCATAAGGTTGCTAAGCTGCTTGCGTTGCAGCTGCTGGGCCGGGCTAACCTTTCTTGAACTATGTTGAAGTGCTGTCGGTTCTGTCTATTATTTTTTCTTCCTGTTAACTTCCAATGGTGGCGACCTGCCCATTTTATGTAATCTGTTGTCTGGTTGCCCTTTATTATCACTGGCGGCGAACTTTGGTGCCGAGGGGATGTAATATACTATAATTTCTTTGTTGTATTGTCTAGGTTTATTCTTGGTCGATATGCTATAATTTAGGCCGGAAGGTTCAGTGGATCTCATTGTTGTCGGTCTTCAGGTCGGCCCGTTACTCATATGGGCCAAAACATGGGCCTATAATCATCTTGGGCCATTAGAAGGTCTAAACCTTATTGTTGTTTCCCGCCTTTAATAAGCCGAGTAAAGTTCTGGCCAGCTGGGCCAGAGAATACAATGGACCTTTAATAGGATAAAATGAAGATTGGGCTAGCGTTGAGCCGAAAAATTCACGGGCCAATACAGGCCGAAACTGCCTAAGGCCCATGTTTGGCCCAAATAGGACGAGCAGTTAACATGCCAAAATATATCTCGGGCTCGTTTGGCCCAATAAAATTATGGGCTTTAAGAAGGCCGGTATCTACGCGGGCCATAGGCCTAAAAGTGTCATGGGCCATTATCAGATGGGCTGTAAGCAGGCCGTATGCAACGCGGGCTGTAATTAGGCCCAACTGTTACACGGGCCATTAACAGGCCGGTAGGCTAGTTGGGCTGGAATTTATCCACGAAGACTACGGGCCATTAAGAGTCCTAAAGTTCCTTCGGACAAGAAATAGCCTAGTGTCTGCATGGGCCATTAAATGACCTAAAGTTAGACCGGTCCAACAACGTCCCAGATGCACCACAGGCCACTAACAGGACAAAACTATTATCGGGCCGAACTGGTAAACATGCATTTAACAGGCTGAAATACAAACCTATCTTAGAATGGGCCCAAAAGAATAGTGGCCTATTAATGGGCCTGATCCGATATGGGCCGTAATTTGGCCCAAAACACGGCAGGCTGTGAACGGGACTGATCTGGTATGGACCTCAATTTGGCCCACAACATGGCAGGCTGTTAACGGGCCAGCCCACTAGTGCCTGAAAAAACATGGTGGGCCTTTAGTTGGGCCGGCCTTTTCATCGGAATGGGCCTTTGTTGGGCCGTGCCACGTGTCGACGTATCATAGGCGCCTCCTGTCCAATGAGTGGACGATATCTGGTCCAACGGTGAGCAAGCACGTGTTTCCTCCGGCCAATGAGTATTTTACACGTGGAAAATCCCCATTGGTCCGGGCTGTTAACGGGTTATCGGATCGAAAACCGGACCCGATAGCTTAATGGCGTTCCGTTACGGTGGATGCCACGTGTCGGTCACCCTTGACGAAAGCACTTATATGATGCACGATTTATCGTCATGGAAGTGAACACTTCCGTGATGATAATTTCGGTAATGTCATGGAACACTTCTACGACAGCACATGTATAACTATCTTGATTCTATCATAAAATTGTCATGGATGTACATGCATGACAGAAAACGTGACCTACTGTGACAAACACGTATCATCACGGAAGTGTATTTTTTTGTAGTGTATATAACTTGCTTGGTTTTGCATGTAGTTTCATCATGCAATGTTGCATCCGTGTTTTGGAGTGTTTGTGATTGTGTTTGTATGCATTTTAGATCAATGCCATGTTTAACTTGTTTTACTCATATCTTCTAGGCTGTAGCTTCGAATTAAATGAACTTTATATGTAACTTGACTACCAAGCCGTGTAGATCATCATGGTGCATTTTAACTGGCTGTTTAACAACTCTGACATAATGTTTATTCAGATCTGGACTAATTTCGAAATTTTCATATAAGGACTTACCAAAATTGTTATATGTTGTTTTCAGCCTCATTTAAACTTGCTTTGATGTGATGTTCTTGTATGCATCATCTCTTGCCATGAGTAGCATCATGTAGCCTTGTCATGCATCATAATTGGGTGAGCATCATGTCATGTATATGTGTTGGGTGTTTACCGTGTTGTTTGCTTCTTTCTGGTGTTGCTTCTTCTTGATAGTTCCGGTAACTTTGCGATTGTGAGGATTCGTTCGATTACGTGGGTTCATCTTCTTCATGGACTCGGTCTTCTTCCTAGCGGGATTTCAAGAAAGATGACCGTTACCCTAGATACCACTACTATCTTTGCTTTGCTAGTTGTCTTGATGCTATCACTATGTCGCTCTACCTACCACTTGTTTATCAAGCCTCCCAAATTGGCATGACGGCCTCTAACCTTTTTCACCATCCTAGCAAACCATTGTTTGGCTATATTACCGCTTTGCTCAGCCCCTCTTATAGCGTTGTTAGTTGCAGGTGTAGTTGCAGGTTGCTCCATGTTGGGACATGGATATCATGGGATATCACAATATCTCTTATTTAATTAATGCATCTATATATTTGGTAAAGGGTGGAAGGCTTGGCCTTTTGCTTGGTGATTTGTTCCACCCTTTCCGCCCTAGTTTCCGTCATACTGGTGTTATGTTCCTTGATTTTGCATTCCTAACATGGTTGGGGTTTATGGGCCCCCCTTGATAGTTCGCTTTGAACAAAACTCTCCCAGCAAGGCCCAACATTGGTTTTAACATTTGCCAACATAATAATATTGAACTTAATAATTAATTTGCATAGGGTGTCATGTGTTGGGGAACATAGCATGCAATTTCAAAAAATTTCCTACACTCACGCAAGATCTATCTAGGAGAAGCATAGCAAGGAGAGGGGGAGCGTGTGTCCACATACCCTTGTAGACCAAAAGCGGAAGCGTTTGACAATGCGGTTGATGTAGTTGAACTTCTTCTCGTTCCGACCGATCAAGCACCGAACGTACGCCACCTCCTAGTTTTGCACATGTTCAGCTCGATGACATCCCTCGAACACTTGATCCAGTAAAGTGTCGAGGGAGAGTTCCTTCAGCATGATGGTGTGGTGACGGTGATGGTGAAGTGATCCGCGCAGGGCTTCGCCTAAGCACTACAAAGATATGACCGGAGGCGTAAACTGTGGAGGGGGGGTGCCGCACACGGCTAACAATTGTTGGTGTGTGTTCTAGCGGTGCCCCTTCATATATATAGGTTGGAGAGGAGGAGAGGCAGCCAAGGGGGTGCCCCAAGTAGGAGGAATCCTACTTGGGGTCCTCCCAATTCGGCCTCCCCCTTTCCTATTCCTATTCGGAGTAGGAATGGAAGAGGGGGAAGGGGGAATCCTATTCGCTTTTTTCCTTTCCTCCTTCCCCTTTTCTACTCTAGTTTGGCCAGCCCATATGGGAGGAGCGAACCAGCCCTTTAGGGGCTGGTCTGTCCCCCTCTTGGCCCATTAAGGCCCATGTAGTTGCCGGGGGATGCCCGGAACCCCTTCCGGTGACCTGATATGCACCCGGTAACCCCGGAACACTTCTGGTGTCCGAATATCATCGTCCAATATATGAATCTTTATCTCTCATCCGGGACTCTGAACAACATTCAATCACCAAATCACATAACTCATATAATACAAAATCATCATCGAACGTTAAGCGTGAGGACCCTACGGGTTCGAGAACTATGTAGACAAGACCGAGACACCTCTCCGGTCAATAACCAACAACGGAACCTGGATGCTCATATTGGTTACCACATATTATATGAAGATCTTTATCGGTCATACCATAATGACAACATACGTTATTCCCTTTGTCATCGGTATGTTACTGGCCCGAGATTCGATCGTCGGTATCTCCATACCTAGTTCAATCTCGTTACCGGAAAGTCTCTTTACTCATTCCGTAATGTATCATCCCGCAACTAACTCATTAGTCACATTGCTTGCAAGGCTTGTTATGATGTGCACTACCGAGAGGCCCAGAAATACATCTCCGATACTCGGAGTGACAAATCCTAATCTCGATCTATGCCAACCCAACAAACACCTTTAGAGATACCTGTAGAGCATCTTTATAATCATCCAGTTACATTGTGACGTTTGATAGCACACAAGGTATTTCTCTGGTATCCGGGAGTTGCATAATCTCATAGTCAAAGGAATATGTATATGACATGAAGAAAGCAATAGCAATAAAACTTAATGATCATTATGCTAAGCTAACGGATGGGTCTTGTCCATCACATCATTCTCCTAATGATGTGATCTCGTTCATCAAATGACAACACATGTCTATGGTTAGGAAACATAACCATCTTTGATTAGCGAGCTAGTCTAGTAGAGGCTTACTACGGAAGTGTTTTGTCTATGTATCCACACATGTGTCAAGTTTCCGATTAATACAATTCTAGCATGAATAATAAACATTTACCATGATATAAGGAAATATAAAATAACAACTTTATTATTGCCTCTAGGGCATATTTCCTTCATCATGAACCCGAGGATTCTTAATTCCACATAATACAGGGGGCCAGTGCTGATGGTGTTGGTCCCAAACGGGTAGACTGCGGGGCTACCACGGGGCAACCTAAAGATCTAGTTTTACTCATAGGCTGACCTATCCAGTCGTGGCCTAAGATGAGATACGCGCGGCTACTATCAGGGTGTCGGCACGTCGAGAGTTCCTGCTAGACTTGTTTTACCATTGTTGAAATGTCTTGTGCACCGAGATCCCGAGTCTAATCGGGTTGTCCTACGATGGAGGATTGTCTCCGCGGATCGTGAGCTTGTCATGTGCTAAGTTGGGACACCCCTGCAGGGTTTAATCTTTCGAAAGTCGTGCCCGCGGTTATGTGGCAGATGGGATTTTTTAATATCCGGTTGTAGAAAACTTGACATCGGACCTGCAATAAAATACACCAACCACGTGCGTAACCGTGACCGTCTCTTTTCGAGTGAGTCGAGAAGAGAACACAGTGGGGTTCTGATTGAACGTAAGTAGTTCAGGATCACTTCTTGATCATTACTAGTTTGCGACCATTTGCATAGTTTCTCATCTTACTCTTGTACTCGTAAGTTAGACACCATTCAATACTTAGTGCTGCTGCAACCTCACCACTTATCCTTTCCATACCCATTAAGCTTCACTAGTCTTGATACCCATGGTAATCGGATTGCTGAGTCCTCGTGGCTCACAGATTACTACAACAACAGTTTTAGGTACAGGTTATGCGATGATCATGATGTGGGAGCAATGTTTACTTGTTTTGGAGTTCTTCTTCTGCTTCTTCTTCGATCAGGGGATAGGTTCTAGGTCAGCAGCTAGCAGGGTGGATGTCATTTGAGTTTCTGTTTATGTTACATCCGTAGCCGGATGTTGTTCTCATGTATGATGTTTGATGTATTCATGTGGAATTTGTATGCCTTTGTATGTATCCCCAGCTATTATGTAATGGTACGATGTAATGATATCCACCTTGCAAAAGCGTCTTCAATATGCGGCTCTATCCTTGGTGGGACCTTCGAGTTCCTCTCGGATAGGGTCGCATATTGTGTGTGACATGAATGATGAGAAAGAGGTGAGATGGAACATGTGCATCCATAAGATCGTGTGCTGAAGTTCCTTGTTTGCATCAATAAGATCATGTTCTGGCAATGTCATGTGTATTTTGATGATCATGCACACGATCATGTGATGATGTGGATCATGTACCCAAGTGCTATCTTGCCTTATATTGTTTGCAGGAAAACAGACCCGAGTGGCCTATGTTTTGCTGGAATGTTGATTCATTTCCATTCCAGCGAATTTCACGCACTTGATATGTCCACTCTTTAGCAAAGGTCATGCCGAAATTACTCATGAATTTAGCCATGACTTGTGCTAGAAAGTAAGACATATCAAGGTCTCGGGATTTGCCGGGATGGGAATGGAACGACATACTGGCAAAACATAGGCCTTTTTTATGTCATTATTCATTTTATTATAGTTTGAGAATTAAACGAGCAGACTTAGCCGGTAGGAAACATGTCGAACAATGACAAAGCCAGGGCTTCTGATCACGCCGACACCACCTTAGAGTATGAACATAATTACCTCGACATTTTTGCTAGTCAGCAAGGAGAAGGGTTGTATGGCCCCCTTGTCATAGCGGACGGTGGTACTGCCGCCGATCCCGACACCGAGACTCGCACCGACACCGACACAGATGGTACCAATGCCAAGCGGCAATGGAAATGAAGAAGAAGAAGATGACTACACGACGCCCAAGCAAGCTCGGCACCGGAAGACTGGTGGTCATAGAGGTGCACCTCGGGAAATTCGAGCCAATAGTGCTAGAGGAAGCTTGCAAGTGCTATGGCAACCAAGGTGGATGCATCCTACAGGAAAACCTCGAGCATTAACGACTCAGACTTAAGGAGTAAACCAAATATGGAGCACTTCCTCCTAATAAAGTTGCACAACAGATTCCAGTTCCCCGATAGAGATGACAATAAACATCAGTGGGGAGATGATTCCATGGACAAGATAAACAATCACGCCATGGACAAGTTCAGTAACACATTGGCTGCCTGGAAAGTCAGGGTGAAACAAGCGATTGAAGATAAACAACCCTACTCCCAAATTTTTGAGGAGAATCCAACACTTACAGAACCAGAATACGAAAAAATCAAGGGCACTTGCAATACCGAAGAAACCAAGCTTAAGTCCACGAAATGCAAGGGGCTTCAGGAAAGGAACACGGGGAACCACTACGTCGAAAGTCGTGGTTACATTGGCAATAGGCCCATATGAGATAAGGAGGATGCGGAACATGAAGCCCAGGGGATTCTGAACCCCTTGGCGGAGTTTACCGACCCGTAGGAGCATGACTTCATCAAGGCCCGATGCAAGTGGGACAAGGAAAAAAGGTTCGGTACACGGACAAGCCCACGAGGCATTCGATGAGATTACTGGTAATTATTATTTTACCACCTTATATTATCTTCTGATCAAGTCGACTACATGTTCTAGTAACATTTCTAAACGGTTCATGTTCCTTTTCAAGAAACAGCAACACAAGTGTGCGGCCGAAAGCGACTCGTCGTCTCAATCTTCAACGAGGCCCAACTAGGACACCCCTCTCAACCGGTCCTTAAACATAATGAAGGGAATCCTAGTGCACTAGTGGCTGCAATATGGACGTGTGCACGGCGCCACGTGGACGTACTACTACCACGAGGACCCGGATTCCAAAAGGTAGAGAAGGAAGTCCAGTCTAGTGAACATCGATGAGAAGGTGGGGCTTGTGGTCAAGAAAAAAGCATATGAGACCGCATAAGCGACCATGATTGAGTTGGTCCACGAGGCAGTCTAGGCAATGGTAGCTGCCTGCAGAAATGATTTTGCACCTATGGTTAGTAGCTTGATTCCGGCTATTATCGACTGGAAGAAGCATAATCCAGACAAAAAGGCAGAGGATTATTCCTTGCCCCGCTTCGCCAGGAGCAACTCGGGGAACATCACGCCAGCACCTGCTCTCACACCCGTGCCTGCTCGCGCACCCACTCATAACAGCCCATCCTCCGTCTCTAGCATGCTCGGCGGGGCTTCGAGTTTGGCTGAGCTCGACGCCCTCATGGGAATTACGTGTTGCACCAACATATCTATAATCTGCCCTTTCCGTTGCCTTTCTGTAGCGACCCGACCCGAATGGATCAAGTCTCTATGCTTAAGTGTCATCCCTGGATTGGTATGCTGACACACAGTACTCGAGGATTTATAACAGAGGTAAATCACATGTATAAAGTAACGTAAATACTATTACCTCAATCCAAATAGCGAAAGTAACAAGGTTGTGGATTCCCATCAACACCAACGGCAAAGTTGAGTGTAGAAAATCGTAACCCTAATGTATCACTTACTCGTCGTAAGAAGTCCTGCAACATGAGATGTTGCAGCCACAAGGGTCAGTACGTTGAATGTACTGGAAAATTCACACCATAGAGAAATGATGAACAATGGTTATCACTACATGCATATATGGCCGGTGGAAAAGCTCTATGGTTATAAGGTTTTTGCGAAAAGCCAATTTTTCCCTACTTCAAAGGAATACATTTTATTTAACTATCAAGGTGGTTGTTAAACATTGAGAGTGTAGACACCCTCTCAATCCCAATTAAGCATCATCCTTATAACCCAACAAAATTAATTAAAGTCACATGATAAGATTCACATGATAATCCAAGTACTAGATACTCAAGACGTCCATAACCGGGGACACGGCTAATCATGATTAGTTTATACACTCTGCAGAGGTTTGCGCACTTTTCCCCACAAGACTCGATCTCCTCCGTTGGGATTCTCGCACTACATGATGCTTGAGAAATGGATGACCGAGACATAGTCTTTCAGAAGCGCTAGCACCTTACGATCGGGTAGACGGTACCAACCTACATCCCCTACATCTGCTAGTCTACCACTGTAAGAGTTCGCACGACTTAGTCAACTATGCTAGAGCCCATAGTAGCTTGTGGCTGCACACGGAAGTTTCTAGTATGAATAATCTCATGACCCCTTTGAGCCTGGGTGGCGGTCCATCAAGAAAAACAGGCAATTGCTGGAATACCCGGGTGCCTAAACAGGCAATCGCTGTAATACCTAGGTGCCTCAATCCACCCAGATGTGTGTTAAAGTTGCCACCTTAAGTAAACCATTAATTAACAATCTTAGATCTGTCATGAATACTCTCAAACCCAATCCACGTCTGCGAGCATAGCATGGCAATATAAGCATAATGTAATAGTAACTCCGAAGGTTTGAATGCAGGGCAATAGGTTCCTACCTCATCAACTACTTCCCAATACCCACATGTTATCAATGCTACTCATGCAATGTTTGAGGGTGAAACTAATGCATAAAAACTAGGTATGAAAGGGATATGATCAAAGTGTGAACTTGCCTGCAATGTTGATGAAGATGATTCTCACTCAAAACTCTTGATAGTTCTACTCATCACACTCAGGTCAATCTATCGTAAGCAAGCAATGGTAACCACACATAAGTAATCACTCAAAAGGTCGGAAAGAATGAAGAAAACACTTCGGAAAACATCAAAACCAAGCAAATAACTCTTGCAACATAAAAAATTTTCTAGTAGTACCAAAATTATATGAATTTGGCCTTATCAGAAAGTTTAGGTCAAGAGCTTTGATTTGCAAAAAGAATCAACTCAAACGGAGCTACGAAACTCAAGTTACGGTTGAACAAAGTTTGAATACAAATCTGTTCTAATTCAAATTTTAAATTTTTCAAAAACATGTTTAAGTTGTTTTACTGGATGTTGGTTTCATTGAATTTGGACAAACGAGTAAAAAGATGTGGTCATTTGAAAACCAGGGGCTGATCTGTAAATAAAATCATCACAGATAGGTCCCTGGCCGAAACTAAAAAGAAAAAGAAAAATCCTATCGAACAAACGTTCGCTACCGAAACATATACGACGAAAACCGTCCTCTACGCATAATAACGGATGGACGTCTGCTAAATTAACCTAATTAAAATATAAAACCGGTTTTAAAAGAAAAACTTAAGAACAGCCAAAATAAACCGGACTGGGGAGGGTTATACCAGTTCGGCTGGGAAAAACCGGCAGCGGCTCCGGCGAGCCAGCGGACTCCAGTGAGGTGAGCAGCGGCGTTGTGGGCAGCGGCGAGCGGCAGGCGGCGCAGCTAGCGGCGGCGCGAAGTGCGGCAGTGGCGATCTACGAGGGCGGCGGCGCGAAGCGAGAGGAGGCGAGGCGGGGCCGGGGCTGCGGCTTTATAGGAGGGCGGGGGCGGGCTCCGAGGCGTGGAGGAGGGGTTGGAGGAGGAGTCCTCCTCGACCACGGCGGCGGCGGCGGCGTACGCCGGCTGGAGTCCGAGCGGAGCTCGGGGACGAGCAGGATGGCGTGCTGGGCCTTAGCCTGGCTTCGGCTGGGCCGGCCCAGTCGGCAGAGGGAAAGTTTTTTTTTAAAAAAACATTTATCTAGACAAACTAAAATAAATAAAACAAAATAAGCAAAAATATTATATATGCATATAATATATCAAAATTTTCAGAAAAAGATTTCCTACAAGCTGAACATTTTTCTAGAGTAAAATAAAATACACACAAATTCAAATAAAGAAAAGAGTGCTTCTGCTCTAGTAAATCCAGTAAAAATCATTTTAAAAATACCAAATTTATTCAAATTTATTTCTCTCCAATTTTCTGATGTAGGGAATCATGTTACCCTATTTTCCATATATTTTATTTTTGGAGAAAAATAATTTGAATAAAACCCAAATAACTCCAAATTGAAAATAATTTCCAAAAGGACTGTGAATTTGATCCTTTTTAAACTCCCAACTCATATTTCATATAATTTCAAGAAGTCATTTTATCTTCTCTCGTGAAAATCATTGAGTTGCATAAAGTTTCAGAATTGGAAATATTTTCAAATGAAATTCAAATATTTTCAACACCTCTTTTCATTTAATAAATGGAAGAAGTCATGTCATCTTCTCTCCAGGGTTTTGTGATGAAAAGAATTTTAATTCATGAGGGTCATAAAAGCAAAACGAAAGTTTGGGAGAGTCCTTTTATTCCCTCTCATTTAACTTTCAAAAAGTTTCGAATTCACTCAATCAATCACACAACAATCAAACAAACAATCGATCTATCTATTTATTATAACATTCCAAAATTTAGAATTTTGGGATGTTACAAACCTACCACCCTTAAAATGAATCTCGTCCTCGAGATTCGGAGAGGCTAGAAAGAAATAGGTTAGGTATGGGGGTCTTCTCAAATCCATCGATCATCACGAGGGGTCTGGGGTGCTACCACCCTTAGAAACATTGTTACGGCCCCATCAATACTCATATACTCCATCCTTATTCTTGACGGGGCCAGTCTTCTCAAATCTTTAGGATAATTCAATATCTGGGCTCTTCCGGTAGTGGCATAACCTTTACCACAATTCTTCTGTCCTTTCATCTTGGTAAGGTTCTTCCATGACTGGGTCTTCTTTAGCTGACGGGTCTGGTGCCAAAACTAAACAACTATCGACATCTCATGGCGGTCATCCATTTATGGTTTCTCCTGCAGGAAATGGGTCTGGGTTGATCCTCACCGTATAACCTATGGTTGGCAAAAGCTGCCTTGTACAAGGGAACAATTGCTATACTATTCTAAGGTTTAAACAAGGGTTAATATCGTCGTCTCTCTACTATAGGTATGTCACTCAGATTTACCATCCCGTATAGCAGAGGCGAATAATAAGAGTAAGTCGATATGGTGATCAATCCACCCCGCACCCAAATCATTACCCTGTATATGGTTTAGCGAATCTCGCATTCTAACACTCGGTCATCCTCATAAGCATTGCAGTATTTCTCTTGTCAACGAACTGGGTTCGGATAAATCCATTGATTCTGCAAGCCAAACAAACATCTATCATTCCTTCACAACTCTCAGGTTTTGCGTTACTCCTATAAGATCGTCTATCGATAAAATCGTAACTTCTTCCAGGGTTTTTCCCTTCAACAAGAGTGTGCTTGCTTCTTGGCAGGTCCTGGGGCCTGTGGGTTATGGCCCATCTCATCACTTGCAAACCTTGAACTCATCATCGGGGCAACCGATCTTTATTCCAACATCCAACTTCATAGCATACTTAAATCCATCCAATTGTATTGTCTCTCTTCCTTCATTTGGCACCAAACCAAGACGTGATTACTCAAACTCATTGCGGAGTTACAATTGCTCCATATTACCAACATTCTACCTCCTTTATATCCAATAATACTTCATCCATCCATACTCTTGGGACACCCCACATATCGAGACAAAGCTCATACTTATTTTGTCCAAAATCCACTTCATGGAATATCATTATCCTTTCCAGGGTCAAGCATCCTCACAGGGGAATGTCGGCCATCACTGCATGACACTTCTTCAACTGGGAAACGTGAAACACATCATGAGCTCCTGCTAGTCCTTCGGGTGACTCCAACTTGTTGGCCACTTCTTCCATAAGCTCTAAAACTCAGTATGGTCCTACAAATCTCGTGGCTAACTTTCCTTTAACTCCAAATCGCTTAACTCCTCGCAGAGGCGACACACGAAAGTATGATCTGTCTCCAATTTCTTAGATTACTACCTTGCATTTTGAGTCTGCCTAACTCTTCTGCCTGGACTGAGCTACCTTCAGTCTATCTCGAATCAACTTAACCTTCTCTTCTGACTCCTTGATCACATTTGGTCCAAACAACTGATGGTCTCCAACTTCATGCCACATATTCTTGGGGTATCACACATATCAAGACAAAACTCGTATTCATTTTGTCCGAAATCCACTCAGTGGAGTATCCTTATCTTTTCCAGGGGTCAACGGTTCTTACAGGGTACTACCACCCTTAAAATGCACAAATATCCCATAGATCATATTTCTCATATCCTCAAAATGGCCAAAATTCTTCTTCATAGAGTAACAACTCATAAAATCCATATCAGTACCAATGATGCTAACTTTATTCATTCTCAAATGATTACAATCTCTCGCTTTTCCATTACATGTCTCAACTCAACACCTCAATATAAAAGAAAATGTTCTCACTTCTACTACTCCATTTGTTGCAAACTCAACTATCTAGCACAAGTTTCCTTCTCCTTGGGGCATTCTCTGGCAAAGTGCCCTGTTCCATTACAACTAAAACATATTACTTCTGACAAGTCTCGAGGTTTCCTTTTTGGGCAACTGTTGAGGTAGTGCCCTGAATCCTTGCACCTGTAAGAGGTGATATGACTCAGGTCCCTCCTGGGCTCCAATTGGTTTCTCTTCCTGGACTTTTCCATTCCAATCAAGGCTTCTATTTCTTGTGGGTCATATTCTACTTCCTCTGTCGGGAATTTTACTAAATCCCCGTTCAAACAATTTTGGGAGATGTGTCCTTCTTTTCCACATGAATAGCAAGACTTAGTGCAGGGTTTAATCGGGTCTTCTTTAGGTGTGTCCTCCACTTCTTCCTTCATCACAGTTTCTTCTAAAATTCCATGAGGGCTCCTTTCATTACTTCTTTCCTCTGTTGGATGGTTCGTTGTGCCATGGGGTAAATGTGACACTGAGCAGGATAGTGGGTAGTCCCTTCACACAAGAAACAAGTAATCTGCCTAGTTGGGCATTCTTCAACTGGGTGACTTCCTTCACAATTAGGGCATTCATCCTTGTGTTCTTTATGGGTGTGTCCTATTTCTACACAAATCTTGCATGCACGAGGTTTCTTCATATCCTTTCCATAAGGCTTCAACTTCTGGGACACAAGCCGAGACTTTGGCAGAGTCAACTTAAATTCTTTCCAAGTGGTTACTCCTTGCCATCCATTGATGGTTTGGTACATCCTCCACCAAGTAGCAGCACCTCTTTCAAACACTGAAGAGCATGCTGGGTCATATCCTTTCCGACTATAGGGTTATTCTTCATGTGATCCTCCTTGTTCTGAATCCATTGGTCCGTCTCCCATTGACTCATCGGTCCAGAAAATACAAGTTCATCTCCATTCATCCTCTATTGGGTCCAAGGGTTTTGGGGTGAGATAAGGGAGAGGGAGAGGGATACACACAATACAAACAAAAGTTTTGAAAAGACAGATTTTATTTGTGGCTATCGGGAAAAACATCAAACAAATGACAGCTCACGAACGTCGCATCTAACATAGGTATATAACTGGGGTTTGGTCTTCTAAAGGTCAATAAATCTTCAACTTCTCCAAACTCTTCAAGCCTTGTTCATGCCTCCAATGGCTTCTTCCGATCATTCTTGTCTTTCTCAAGTTCTTTTGCCAGATCAACTCTGTTGACGCGAGGTCTCTTGAGACGTCCTTTAGTATTCCGGAGCTGCATTCCTAACTTCTAGGTTTCAACATCCTTGGCATGAATCATGGTCCTACTGTCCTTCAGTTCAAGGTTTTACTCCTCTAGCGTGGCTACTTCAGCTTCTTGCTCCTAAGTTCTTCACGAAATGCTTTCTCGTCAAATACGGCTTCCTGCAGGTCCATCTTAAAATCCTTGATGTAATACTCCAGATCCTGGTGATACACCAGCTAAGACTAAAACTTACTCTCTTGCTGATAGGTGCTCCATCAGCCTTCCACCATCCAATCCTTCCGAAGAAATGCATTCTTAACTCAGCACGGTGATAATAGCATAAGCGGCGATAACTCCATGGTTAGCCGTGTCTATGCCCATGTTACTGCCATGAGCTTTCATTCCATAATTGATATCTCCTGGCTTGGGGTTTTCCTTGACAGAACTTTGAGTTTTTAACTCTCCATGCTCCGGTCTTTCTCCGATACACCTTGATATCAGGTATTGACAACTTCCATAGTCTGCCAAGTTCCATAAGGGTAGCCTTCCTAGGTCACACAAATCAGGAAATTCTTCGGAGCCTCCAATTCTCCTAGTCTTCATAGTCTTCAACAGTTGTAGTTTCCATTATCATAATATATGGTAAAATCCTCTTCATTACGAATGGTCTCGGTTGTCCGATATCTTGTACTTCTTGGAGTGGTCTCATTATTCGAATCTTCGTGTGGTCAAAAGGGAAAAGGGGGGTATGGTCTCACTAAAAGAGGATATTTGAATAAGCTCAGAAGAGAAGAGAGGTAAAAGATCTTTTTGAAAAGTAAAGTTTTAGAGAAAAATCTTTCCTATGGGCTTGCCAGTTTCTAGGGTCACGTCCTACAGTCAACATGTGCTCTGATAACATCTTGTAGCGACCGACCCGAATGGATCAAGTCTCTGTGCTTAAGTGTCATCCCTGGATCGGTATGCTGACACACTATGACGCCCCAAGATCGGAGCTTCAGATGCCTTCCGTGGTTTCCGGGTTTCGTTGTGTGTTTTGTTTCGTCTGTTGCATTCATCTTTGCATCATGTGCATTGCATCATGTCATCATGCCATCATTTTCTCAAAGGCAACTAAAACTCACTTAAATAAATTGTATGGATCTTCGGACCTTTTAACCCGAGGGAATTCACGTGGTGATTATCTTTACAACATATATCCCAATATTAGGGAGCTATAATAAATATTCCACTATTTCGGATTTCAGCTTAACATACATGCAATTTAATTCCCATGCCTTTTTCCGGCTTCAAGTTTGGTCCTCAAACTTTGCCCATATTTTCTTTCATCGCTTTCCCGATCTCCACAAAAATTCCAAACATTTTTGGACTCTCCAAAAATGTTTTTTCTAATTCAAACTTATTTGAATCACATTCAAATGTGTTTGAATGAAATCCTTTCAAGCATTGCCAAATGCATTTTCTCGGAACGAACTCATTTTTATGAGTCAGGGAGATTTAACCGCATGCCCAAATTATTTCTCTAACCCCTCCTTTTCTTTTCTTTCTTATCTTGTTTTGTTTTTCTTTAGAGTGAGAGGGAAAGAGAGCCTAACCGGCCTCTGGGGCCTAACCCATCCCGCAGCCATGCTCTCCTCAGCCCACCAAGGCCCATCCAGCGCCGGCCCACTCCCTAACCTAACCCTAGCGAGCCTTTGCTCGATCTCCTCTGTCCTCTCCCGATTCCCTCTCCCTCCGCCGCCAGGAGACCCGCGCCTCGCACCCCTGGCATGCTCGATCCCCCTCCTCTCTCTTCGATCTCCCTCTAGCGCTGCCTCAGTCTCCCTCGTTTCCTCCCGATGCCGCCACGCACACACACACCCGCACAACACCCCGCAGCCAGCGCCAGGAGCTCGCCTCCCCTTTACCATGGCCTCACAGCATGATCCCCATGGCGCCATGGTCGCCGCCAAGCTCTGCGCGCCAAGCCCTGCCTGACCTCCTCCTACGCCATCGCCTCGCCATGGAGCAGCTTCGCTCGGACCGCTTGTGCATCGCGCACATGCCGCCGCACCAAGTTCCCGCCAATGCCGCTGCAAGTCCCGTGGTCGTCGCCCTTGCATCGCGCCTCAAGCCACCGCCGCCTCCTACTGTTTTCTTCCCTCACTGGAGCCGCGTTAAGTCACGTCATTGCCCTGCTTCCTCGTCCTCGCCATCGCTTCCCTACACCTCTAGGCGCCGCCCCCGTAGCTCTCTCCATCGAGCAGGATCAGGAGCGCCACGAGGACACTCGCCTCGACCGCGCCTAGGCTGCGTTCTCACCCTTGCTGCTTGCCCACGGACCACGCGGCCTGATGCCGACCTCGCCAAGGCCCAGCTTCGCCAGCTCCTCCGGCCCAGCTCCCGCTGACCTCCTGAAGTTCACGACCTAGGACCTGAGACCCGTGGCCTTCGCTGCTAATTTTCCATGGACGTCAAGTACCAGTACCACGACCCTGGATAGCTGCGAGCTGTGTACCTCTACAGCTAGTGTGCTTTGCGTCAAGTCCGACTGCGACATAAGCGACTACGCGATGGCCCCGAAGGACTTGGAGTCACCAAGCACCTCTCCGAATGAACGGGAGCGACTACCGTCGCCAAGATCGGGAGTACCTCTACGAAAACGCCAAGTACCCCTTCATGTCGGCAAGACCTGCAAGTCGGACCCCGAACGATCGACAACTCATGGACCATGTACAACTACCGCCGCCATGGGTTTCGTCAAGTTCCTCACTATGACTATGAACGTCTATGAACCGTGTACAAGTACCGTTGCCCGAAGAACCGTGGGTCACAAGACTCGTGTACGACTATCGCGAGTACCTCTACCGTCATCGTGTACCACTACTTCCACTACCGTCGCCGTGGACCGGACAAGTTCGTGAGTACAACTACTTCCTCTACGAACTCGAACCGATCCACTTCGAGACGCACGCTTCGATGGTATAACCCGAGACGACGGCCGTGAACGTTTGTTGTGTGTTGTATGAGAGAACCCCATGTTTGCACCGTGTCTGAAATTGTCGCTTGCATGGTCCTCCACGTTGCCATGCCATCCACCCGTGGGAACTCGGTAACCGGTATCACCCCATCATCTTGCATGACATGCTCTCGTCACACTTCCTTTTGCACCGACATCTCAATCGAGTACTGGAACCGGAACATTGCCGTGGCACCGTTACCGTTATCGTTGCCATGGCACCCCTTTTCTTTCCACCACGGTGACAAATGCTTCATAATGCTCTTGTCAACTTTTAATAAATAATTGCATAAACTTGAACATGTTATCCGCATCATGATAATAACATTTAAAATGTTTAAATTGTTGTTTGCATTAAAATTGCTAAATGCACTTGAGGATTTTTTCGGACTTGTTGTTTGTTGTTCCGGCCTCATTTAAACTTGCCTAGTTAGGTAGTTATCTTTTGCTTCACCTCTTGACATGTTAATCAACATTTAATATTGTTGGGCACATAAACGAGATTGAACTAAATAACTTGAATGTGGTGTTCCATCAATATGCAACTCGTTGCATATTGGGCTCCACTTAACTTGCAGTGTTGTTTGTGCACTTTGCCATGCCATGCTTCTTTAATCCGGACATGCATCATACTTGGTTGTGCATCATGCCATGTTCATGTGATGGTTGTTTACTATGTTGTTTGCTTCTTTCCGGGTTGTTTCCCTCGTTAGCTTCGGTTCTATTCCGGAGTTGTGAGGATCCGTTCGACTACGTCCTTTTGTCTTCTTCATGGACTTGTTCTTCTTCCTTGCACGATCTCATGCAAGATGACCATACCCTCGAAATCACTTCTATCTTTGCTTGCTAGTTGCTCGCTCTTTTGCTATGTCTCGATACCTACGACTTGCTTTATCATGCCCCCCATATTGCCATGTCAAGCCTCTAACCCACCTTGTCCTAGCAAACCGTTGTTTGGCTATGTTACCGATTTGCTCAGCCCCTCTTACAGAGTTGTTAGTTGCAGGTGAAGATGAAGTTTGTTCCATGTTGGAACATGATTTATTGTTGGGATATCACAATATCTCTTATTTAATCAATGCACCTATATACTTGGTAAAGGGTGGAAGGCTCGGCCTTATGCCTGGTGTTTATTTCCACTCTTGCCGCCCTAGTTTCTGTCATACCGGTGTTATGTTCCTTGATTTTGTGTTCCTTACGCGGTTGGGTTATCATGGGAACCCCTTGACAGTTTGCTTTGAAAAAAACTCCTCTAGCAAGGCCCAACCTTGGTTTTACCATTTGCACTAACAACCTACCACCTTCCCTTGGGTTCTGCAGACTCAAGGGTCATCTTTATTTAACCCCCCCGGGCCAGTGCTTCTCTAAGTGTTGGTCCGAACTGAGTAGACTGCGGGGCCACCTCGGGGAAACTTGAGGGTTGGTTTTACTCGTAGGATGTCTCATCCGGTGTTGCCCTGAGAACGAGATATGTGCAGCTTCTATCAAGATGTTGGCGCATCGGGTGGCTTCGCTGGTCTTGTTTTACCATTGTCGAAATGTCTTGTAACCGGGATTTCGAGTCTGATCGGATTGTCTTGGGAGAAGGAATATCCTTCGTTGATCGTGAGAGCTTGTGATGGGCTAAGTTGGGACACCCCTGCAGGGTTTTGAACTTTCGAAAGCCGTGCCCGTGGTTATGGGAAAATGGGAATTTGTTAATGTCCGGTTGTAGAAAACTTGACACTTAACTTAATTAAAAATGCATCAACCGCGTGTGTAGCCGTGATGGTCTCTTCTCGGCGGAGTCCGGGAAGTGAACAAGGTGTTGGAGTTATGCTTGAACATAAGTAGTCTAGGATCAATTCTTGATCATAGATTGTCGACCGTGCTTTGCCTTCTCTTCTCGCTCTCATTTGCGTAAGTTAGCCACCACATATGCTAGTGCTTGCTGCAGCTCAATCTCATACCTTTTACCTACCTATAAGCTTAAATAGTCTTGATCACAAGGGTGTCAGATTGCTGAGTCCCCGTGACTCACAGATTACTTCCAAAACCAGTTTGCAGGTGCCGATGACACTGTGTAGGTGACAAACGCGACCCAGCTCATGGAGGAGCTTGATGAAGATCATGTTCGTTATGTTGTTTCTGTTTCCAGTTGATCAGGAGTGGAGCCCAGTTGCGGCGATCGGGGATATGTAGCATTAGGGGTGGTCTTCTTTTATTTTGGTTCCATAGTCCGACCTTGTTTGTATCTGATGATGTAATACTATATTTATGTATTGTGTGAAGTGGCGATTGTAAGCCAACTCTGTACCTCTTTCTTATTCAGTACATGGGATGTGTAAAGATTACCCCTCTTGCGACATGCCTACAATGCGGTTATGCCTCTAAGTCGTGCTCCGACACGTGGGAGATATAACCGCATCGTGGGTGTTACAAGTTGGTATCAAAGCCTTCCCCGACTTAGGAGCCCCCTGCTTGATCGAATCGTTGGTGTTGTCGAGTCTAGAAAAAAGTTTTGAGTCTTATAGGATTATATGTATCGGAGAGTAGGATTCTTTTTACTCCTCAGTCCCTTCGTCGCTCTGGTGAGGCATCCTGACGTAGAGTTTTGACTCGTCTCTTCTCAAATTTCACTAAAACAAAGTTTAGGATCACGCAGGTATTTTGGAATCGTTTCGATGATTTTGTGATGAAAACATTGTTCTTGGTGCCTCCTGACATTTAGGGGTTGTGGCAGTGTCTCGGGGAGTTGAGCTCCGAGGTGTTGTCGTCACAATTTTATTATTGCAGTTCTGGAATACCTGAGTTTCGCCGACATCGAAAATATCTTTTATGCAGTTGTTGGTGAGATAACCTCGACGCCACCCAGTACTGGGGCGGGAGTTCGGGACTATTGCCATAACTTGTAGAACGGATGCTTTTCGAAGGTTGAGGTAAATGATTTCCGAAGGTTTCTTGGTTATGTGTTGAAGGATGGATACAGCTGGATGTAGGATTTGCTAGTTTTGGGTGAGATATTATGCTTCCCCTGTATCCCCAACACCTGATTGCATAACCGGAAAGTTTCGGGAGTTTATAAGTGGGAATTCTAGTAGCTCTTAGGATATCTTTTCGACAGATGCATGATATGAGATTGGGGTTCGACGTCTAGTGGTCCACCTATCCACGGTTGGTTTTACAGTGGTCTCGTTGTGTCTTAAAGAGTCCTTGGCTATGCTGACTCGGGGACGCTTCATATGTGATTTGCACTGCCTTGTACATGATGGTGTTGTACGATCGAGCCCATGTAGGCCCCACCACGAAAACTTCGGACGAAATCTCTATCATACGTTTGTTCCAGCTTATTTTGCAAGCTAATCCTTTGTTTTGTTTTGAGTTGTGCTATTCGAGTTGCTTCGAAGTCAAATGTTGATTCCATACTTTCCTAAGCGGTGCTCTCATACTCCGTTGTGAATACCAATCATTCTTGATAATCGAGATTGTCATGTCAATCCTTTTCAACCGGTGTGCTTCTCTTCTAGTGGATCCATTCTTTTTCAACATCTGCAAGATCAACTCAAGTCTTCTCAACGGTGTTGTTTCATCCGTCCCAAATTGCCTTTGTTTTTCCCGCCCTCCCACCCTTGTTTCTTCAAGGACTCAGATTTCTTAATCAAGTACCCATCTTATTGATGTGAAGTCTCTCCATTCTTTTCCGCCAATGTTCTTACCCGGTGGTTCTCATGAAGATGCTCTACTAGTTCATCATTCTTCGTTCTCTTTCTTCTCTGGTGGTTTTATTTCAAGCTTTCGGTGTTTGATCACATTCTTTTCCTTGTTTCAAATGCTTTCCCATGCCATTGCACCTCTTAATCTCACTTCTCGTTATTCAACTGTTTCGGAGTGCTGAAGATATCTCAAAGATTCGTGTTTCCACTCTGTATTCGTTCAAGCTCTTTTGAGGTGGTTATCTCATTTAAGCCATTTAAATTCAACCGGTGCATTCTCTCTTTTAAATCCTTCAACGGTGTTTCTTTTGAGTGGGCCCTAACCCACAGGTCTTTTCCCAGGATCTTACCTGACTCTTCTTATTTTCCCGGAGCTATCCTCAAATTTCTTTTCGAAGTTTGATGTAAGAATGAGTTATCATCAGTAAAATGTCTTCTCCTAGATCTTTCAAATTCTTTTCATTGTCGGCTCAACCTTTCTATTCGTCATCCCGGAGTATTTCAACAATTCATGAAGGTGTTTCTCATCGTAATTCTCAGATTTTGAAGACCGAAGAAGAGTTTTCCTCCATATCTTGCTCCATTCTCTTCAAGATTCATGGCTCTAGCTTCGTGCTATCCTCTCATAATTATTTATGATTGTGAGAATTCTTTTCACCCATCCGGAGTAATTCAGAGTATTCTCAATTGGTTTTTCCGGAGGCTATCATCTCAGATTTATTCGTTCTCAGCTTTCAGCTCTCGTTCTCCAAATCTTACTGGTGCATCGATCAAATATCCTCTAATCAGTTCATGATCTCTTCGTTCTCTTGTATCTATACTCTCTCATGTATCTTTGTTCATTTGCTAATTCTTATCGATGATTCATCCCTTTACTTCATTCGTTTTTCAATTCTTACGGTGTTTCGTCCAACATTTCTCTTCCTCGGTTATTTATTAATTCTGTTGTTGTTTCCAAATCCTACCGGTGGTTCGTTCAAGAGTTCTTCTCCTTCATTGTCATACAGATTCATTGATTTTTCATCCTACCGGTGGATCATCGAAGACCGTCTCAAGTTTGCGCCATATCTCTTCTTAATCCTTTCTACGAGAATAAGTAGTATGCCAAATCCGTTACTTGTCATCAATTTAAATTGGTGAAGGATAAGCATAATGTAATTCTTATTCTTGTTTCATCGTGTAAATTCAATTCCTTATTCCGGAGGTTCATCAAAATTCTTGATTTCAATTGTTCATCTTTCTTTCCGGAGTTCCATGTTTTACTCGGTTATATCATCGCGAAGCTCCATCTAACCATTGCAAGGCTTCAATCCTATTTGCTTCAAACCTTCAACTCTTTTATGTTATCATTTCCTATCCGGAGTTCTTCATGGAGGCTCAACATGGTGGTTCAGCAAGGATTTAATTTGTTCTCGAAGTGTTCACCAAGAGGAGCTCAAGGATTCTTCATCTTGCATTCCAAAGTGCAATTCTTTCATATCTCATCTTTTCAGGTGGTGTTATGTCATTGTTGATAATTTTCCTTCATGTTTCATTATTCACAAGTTTTCAAGAGTGAAACATCTAAACCATCATTTTCTCTTCGCTCAAGACATCTTTTCAATCCAATCTTTCTCTTCTTTGGAGTCATCTTGGGTTATATTTCACCTTAAGCCTTCCCTAAGGATTGTTGCTATTATGGTGCTTATAAATGACCCAAGTTCTTCTTTTATCCTCCCAGTGAAATAGTTTTCTCGTCTCCTTGTTGACCTCAATGAAATCTATTGTTTCCTTTAGTGGCAGAATTTCACCTCAGTTTTGAGATGTTCTCCATAAGCCCACTTAAAGCTTATCATTTCGTTGTTGATAATATAACGACTCCGTTCCAACATTTGTCGTAAGCGTGCTCTCCCATGATCGTGTTTCCCTCCGTTCATTCATTCCATTCTTTCATTTCTCCCGCAGGCATTGTAATGTTGCTCTTTTCAATCATCATCTCGAATGGTGAGGATCATGTTCTTTCCTTTTGCTTATCCATTCAACCGGAGTGTCGTGCCCTCTTTTCAAGTTCTTCCCATTTTGTTAAGTTTTTTGCCTCTGTTCTCAACCGGAGTGCTGTCTGAAATCTTTCTTACCCCTTGTGCCATTCTTTCAATTGTTCCGAGGGCAGTGTGTTGTTGAGCTCATCAAGTATCCTCTCATCTTGTCTAGTTCATGTTCAATTCCTTCCATTTACAGTCGGAGTGCTGTCCAAATTATATCATTCTTATTCCTTCTCTATCTTGTTTCAACCAGAGTGTTGTTGTAATTGACCTTTACCGTTCCTTGTACATTTCGTTTTAACCGGAGTGCTTGCATGTACTTCTTGTCCATTGCAACCCTTTTTCTCGTGTCTTTCTACCTACAAGGTTCTAGTAATGTTCCTTGTTCCTCTTTTCTAACAGAGTGTTTTCAACTTCGTTCATCTCTGTTGTATTCTTCTTTCCAATTGTTTAACCTCTCAAGGTTCATTGGTTTCACTCGTTTGTCAAAGAAGTAACTTAGTTTTTACCTCTCGTCTTCCTCTTCCGTTTTCTCTCCGGTGCCATCCTGGATCTCGGGACGAGATCCTCTCGTAGTGGTGGAGTGTTGTGACACCCCAAGATCGGAGCTTCAGATGCCTTCCGTGGTTTCCGGGTTTCGTTGTTTGTTTTGTTTCGTCTGTTGCATTCATCTTTGCATCATGTGCATTGCATCATGTCATCATGCCATCATTTTCTCAAAGCCAACTAAAACTCACATAAATAAATTGTATGGATCTTCGGTCCTTTTAACCCGAGGGATTTCACGTGGTGATTCATTTTACAACATATATCCCAATATTAGGGAGCTATAATAAATATTCCACTATTTCGGAATTCAGCTTAACATACTTGCAATTTAATTCCCATGCCCTTTTCCCGCTTCAAGTTTGGTCCTCAAACTTTGCCCATATTTTCTTTCATCGATTTCCTGATCTCCACAAAAATTCTGAACATTTTTGGAGTCTCCAAAAAAGTTTTTCTAATTCAAACTTATTTGAATCACATTCAAATGTGTTTGAATGAAATCCTTTCAAGCGGTGCGAAATGCATTTTCTCGGAACGAACTCATTTTTATGAGTCCGGGAGATTTAGCCGCATGCCCAAATTCTTTCTGTAACCCCTCCTTTTCTTTTCTTTTCTTTCTTATCTTGTTTTGTTTTTTCTTTAGAGTGAGAGGGAAAGAGAGCCTAACCGGCCTTTGGGGCCTAACCCACCCCGCAGCCATGCTCTCCTCATCCCACCAAGGCCCATCCAGCGCCGGCCCACTCCCTAACCTGACCCTAGCGAGCCTTTGCTCGATCTCCTCTGTCGTCTCCCGATTCCCTCTCCCTCCGCCGCCAGGATACCCGCACCTCGCACCCCTGGCGTGCTCGATCCCCCCTCCTCTCTCTTCGACCTCCCTCTAGTGCTGCCTCAGTCTCCCTCGTTTCATCCCAATGTCGCCGCGCACACACACACCCGTACAACACCCCGCAGCCAGCGCCAGGAGCTCGCCTCCCCTTCGCCATGGCCTCACAGCCCGATCCCCATGGCGCCATGGTCCCCGCCAAGCTCTGCGCGCCAAGGCCTGCCCGACCTCCTCCTACGTCGTCGCCTCGCCATGGAGCAGCTTCGCTCGGACCCCTTCTGCATCGCGCCCATGCCGCCGCGCCAAGTTCCTGCCGATGTCGCTGCAAGTCCCGTGGTTGTCGCCCCTGCATCGCGCCTCAAGCCACCGCCGCCTCCTACCGTTTTCTTCCCTCGCCGGAGCCGCATCAAGTCATGTCGCTGCCCTGCTTCCTCGTCCTCGTCGTCGCTTCCCTACACCTCTAGGCGCCGCCCCCGCGGCCCTCTCCATCGAGCAGGATCAAGAGCGCCACGAGGACGCCCGCCTCGACTGCGCCTGGGTTGCGTTCTCGCCCTCGCTGCTTGCCCACGGACCACGCGGCCTGATGCCGACCTCTCCAAGGCCCAGCTTCGCCAGCTCCTCCAGCCAGCTCCCGCTGACCTCCTCAAGTTCACGACCTAGGGCCTGACTCATGGCCTTCACTCCTAATTTTCCGTGGATGTCAAGTACCAGTACCACGACCCTAGATGGTTGTGAGTCGTGTACCTCTACAGCTAGTGTGCTTTGCGTCAAGTCCGACTGCGACATAAACGACTACGCGATGACCCCGAAGGACTTGGAGTCACCAAGCACCTCTCCGAATGAACGGGAACGACTACCGTCGCCAAGATCGAGAGTACCTCTAAGAAAACGCCAAGTACCCCTTCATGTCGGCAAGACCTGCAAGTCGGACCCCGAACGATCGACGACTCGTGGACCATGTACAACTACCGCCGCCTTGGGTTTCATCAAGTTCCTCACTATGACTATGAACGTCTATGAACCATGTACAACTACCGTTGCCCGAAGAACCGTGGGTCACAAGACTCGTGTACGACTATCGCGAGTACCTCTACCGTCATCGTGTACCACTACTTCCACTACTGTCGCCGTGGACCCGACAAGTTCGTGAGTACAACTACTTCCTCTATGAACTCGAACCGATCCGCTTCGAGACACATGCTTTGAAGGTATAACCCGAGACGACGGCCGTGAACGTTTGTTGTGTGTTGTATGAGATGAACCCCACGTTTGTACCATGTCTGAAATTGTCGCTTGCATGGTCCTCCTTGTTTCCATGCCGTCCACCTGTGGGAACCCGGTAACCGGGATCACCCCATCATCTTGCATGACACGCTCTCGTCACACTTCCTTCTGCACCGGCATCTCAATCGAGTACCGGAACCGGAACGTTGCCGTGGCACCGTTACCGTTATCATTGCCGTGGCACCCCTTTTCTTTCCACCACGGTGACAAATGCTTCATAATACTCTTGTCAACTTTTAATAAATAATTGCATAAACTTGAACATGTCATCCGCATCATGATAATAACATTTAAAATGTTTAAATTGTTGTTTGCATTAAAATTGCTAAATGCACTTGAGGATTTTTCCGTACTTGTTGTTTGTTGTTCCGGCCTCATTTAAACTTGCCTAGTTAGGTAGTTATCTTTTGCTTCACCTCTTGACATGTTAATCAACATTTAATATTGTTGGGTACATAAACGAGATTGAACTAAATAACTTGAATGTGGTGTTCCGTCAATATGCAACTCGTTGCATATTGGGCTCCACATAACTTGTAGTGTTGTTTGTGCACTTTGCTATGCCATGCTTCTTTAATCCGGACATGCATCATACTTGGTTGTGCATCATACCATGTTCATGTGATGGTTGTTTACTATGTTGTTTGCTTCTTTCCAGGTTGTTTCCCTCGTTAGCTTCGGTTCCGTTCCAGAGTTGTGAGGATCCGTTCGACTACGTCGTTTTGTCTTCTTCATGGAATCGTTTTTCTTCCTTGCAGGATCTCAGGCAAGATGACCATAACCTCGAAATCACTTCTATCTTTGCTTGCTAGTTGCTCGCTCTTTTTCTATGCCTCGATACCTACGACTTGCTTTATCATGCCTCCCATATTGCCATGTCAAGCCTCTAACCCACCTTGTCCTAGTAAACCGTTGTTTGGCTATGTTACCGCTTTGCTCAGCCCCTCTTATAGTGTTGTTAGTTGCAAGTGAAGATGAAGTTTGTTCCATGTTGGAACATGATTTATTGTTGGGATATCACAATATCTCTTATTTAATGAATGCATCTATATACTTGGTAAAGGGTGGAAGGCTCGGCATTATGCCTGGTGTTTTGTTCCACTCTTGCCGCCCTAGTTTCCGTCATACCGGTGTTATGTTCCTTGATTTTGCATTCCTTACGCGGTTGGGTTATCATGGGAACCCCTTGACAGTTCGCTTTGAATAAAACTCCTCCAGCAAGGCCCAACCTTGGTTTTACCATTTGCACTAACAACCTACCACCTTCCCTTGGGTTCTGCAGACTCAAGGGTCATCATTATTTAACCCCCCCGGGCCAGTGCTTCTCTAAGTGTTGGTCCGGACTGAGTAGACTGCGGGGCCACCTCGGGGAAACTTGAGGGTTGGTTTTACTCGTAGGATGTCTCATCCGGTGTTGCCCTGAGAACGAGATATGTGCAGCTTCTATCAGGATGTTGGCGCATCGGGTGGCTTCGCTGGTCTTGTTTTACCATTGTCGAAATGTCTTGTAACCGGGATTCCGAGTCTGATTGGATTGTCTTGGGAGAAGGAATATCCTTTGTTGACCGTGAGAGCTTGTGATGGGCTAAGTTGGGACACCCCTGCAGGGTTTTGAACTTTCGAAAGCCGTGCCCGTGGTTATGGGCAAATGGGAATTTGTTAATGTCCGGTTGTAGAAAACTTGACACTTAACTTAATTAAAAATGCATCAACCGCGTGTGTAGCCGTGATGGTCTCTTCTCGGCGGAGTCCGGGAAGTGAACACGGTGTTGGAGTTATGCTTGAACGTAAGTAGTCTAGGATCAATTCTTGATCATAGATTCTCGACCGTGCTTTGCCTTCTCTTCTCGCTCTCATTTGCGTAAGTTAGCCACCACATATGCTAGTGCTTGCTGCAGCTCCATCTCATACCTTTTACCTACCTATAAGCTTAAATAGTCTTGATCACGAGGCTGTGAGATTGCTGAGTCCCCGTGACTCACAGATTACTTCCAAAACCAGTTTGCAGATGCCGATGACATCGTGCAGGTGACGCGACCCAGCTCACGGAGGAGCTCAATGAAGATCGTGTTCGTTATGTTGTTTCCGTTTCCAGTTGATCAGTAGTGGAGCCCAGTTGGGGCGATCGGGGATCTGTAGCATTAGGGGTGGTCTTCTTTTATTTTGGTTCCGTAGTCGGACCTTGTTTGTATCTGATGATGTAATGCTATATTTATGTATTGTGTGAAGTGGTGATTGTAAGCCAACTCTGTACCTCTTTCTTATTCAGTACATGGGATGTGTAAAGATTACCCCTCTTGCGACATGCCTACAATGCGGTTATGCCTCTAAGTTGTGCTCCAACACGTGGGAGATATAGCCGCATCGGGGGTGTTACAAGTTGGTATCAGAGCCTTCCCCGACTTAGGAGCCCCCTGCTTGATCGAATCCTTGGTGTTGTCGAGTCTAGAAAAAAAGCTTTTGAGTCTTATAGGATTATATATATCAGAGAGTAGGATTCTTTTTACTCCTCAGTCCCTTCGTCGCTCTGGTGAGGCATCCTGACGTAGAGTTTTGACTCTTCTCTTCTCAAATTTCACTAAAACAAAGTTTAGAATCACACGGGTATTTTGGAATCGTTTCGATGGTTTTGTGATGAGAACATTGTTCTTGGTGCCTCCTGACATTTAGGGGTTGTGGCAGTGTCCCGGGGAGTTGAGCTCCGAGGTGTTGTCATCACAATTTTATCGTTGTAGTTCTGGAATACCTGAGTTTCGCCGACATCGAAAATATCTTTTATGCAGTTGTTGGTGAGATAACCTCGACGCCACCCAGTACTGGGGCGGGAGTTCGGGACTATTGCCATAACTCGTATAACGGATGCTTTTCGAAGGTTGAGGTAAATGATTTCCGAAGGTTTCTTGGTTATGTGTTGAAGGATGGATACAGCTGGATGTAGGATTTGCTAGTTTTGGGTGAGATATTATGCTTCCCCTGTATCCCCAACACCTGATTGCACAACCAGAAAGTTTCGAGAGTTTATAAGTGGGAATTCTAGTAGCTCTTGGGATATCTTTCTAACAGATGCATGATATGAGATTGGGGTTCGACGTTTAGTGGTCCGCCTATCCATGGTTGGTTTTACAGTGGTCTCGTTGTGTCTTAAAGAGTCCTTGGCTATGCTGACTCGGGGATGCTTCGTATGTCATATGCACTGCCTTGTACATGATGGTGTTGTACGATCGAGCCCGTGTAGGCCCCACCACGGAAACTTCGGATGAAATCTCTATCATATGTTTGCACTGCCTTAAAGAGTCTTTCACTTCTCATTATTCAATTGTTTCGGAGTGCTGAAGATATCTCGAAGATTTGTGTTTCCACTCTACATTCGTTCAGGCTCTTTTGAGGTGGTTATCTCATTTAAGCCATTTAAATTCAACCGATGCATTCTCTCTTTTAAATCCTTCAATGGTGTTTCTTTTGAGTGGGCCCTAACCCACAGGTCTTTTCCCAGGATCTTACCTGACTCTTCTTATTTTCCCGGAGCTATCCTCAAATTTCTTTTCGAAGTTTGACATAAGAATGAGTTATCATCAGTCAAATGTCTTCTCCTAGATCTTTCAAATTCTTTTCATTGTCGGCTCAACCTTTCTATTCGTCATCCCGGAGTATTTCAACAATTCATGAAGGTGTTTCTCGTCGTAATTCTCAGATTTTGAAGACCGAAGAAGCGTTTTCCTCCATATCTTGCTCCATTCTCTTCAAGATTCATGGCTCTAGCTTCGTGCTATCCTCTCATAATTGTTTTTGATTGTGAGAATTCTTTTCACCCATCTGGAGTAATTCAGAGTATTCTCAGTTTGTTTCTCTGGAGGCTATCATCTCAGATTTATTCGTTCTCAGCTTTCAGCTCTCGTTCTCCAAATCTTACCGGTGCATCGATCAAATATCCTCTAATCAGTTCATGATCTCTTCGTTCTCTTGTATTTGTACTCTCTCATGTATCTTTGTTCATTTGCTAATTCTTACCGGTGATTCATCCCTTTACTGTATTCGTTTTTCAATTCTTACGGTGTTTCGTCCAACATTTCTCTTCCTCGGTTATTTATTAATTCTTTTGTTGTTTCCAAATCCTACCGGTGGTTTGTTCAAGAGTTCTTCTCCTTCGTTGTCATGCAGATTCATTCGTTTTTCATCCTACCGGTGGATCATCGAAGACCATCTCAAGTTCGCGCCATATCTCTTCTTAATCCTTTCTACGAGAATAAGTAGTATGCCAAATCCGTTACTTGTCATCAATTTAAATTGGTGATAGCATAATGTAATTCTTATTCCTGTTTCATCGAGTAAATTCAATTCCTTATTCCAGAGGTTCATCAAAATTCTTGATTTCAATTGTTCATCTTTCTTGCCGGAGTTCCAAGTTTTTCTCGGTTATATCATCCCGAAGCTCCATCTAACCATTGCAAAGCTTCAATCCTATTTGCTTCAAACCTTCAAATCTTTTATGTTATCATTTCCTATCCGGAGTTCTTCATGGAGGCTCAACATGGTGGTTCAGCATGGATTTAATTCGTTCTCGAAGTGTTCACCAAGAGGAGCTCAAGGATTCTTCATCTTGCATTCCAAAGTGCAATTCTTTCATATCTCATCTTTTGAGGTGGTGTTATGTCATTGTTGATAATTTCCCTTCGTGTTTCATGATTCACAAGTTTTCAAGAGTGACACATCTTAAACCATCATTTTCTCTTCGCTCAAGACATCTTTTCAATCCAATCTTTCTCTTCTTTGGAGTTATCTTGGGTTATATTTCACCTTAAGCCTTCCCTAAGGATTGTTGCTATTATGGTGCTTATAAATGACCCAATTACTTCTTTTATCCTCCCGGTGAAAAAGTTTTCTCATCTCCTTGTTGACCTCAATCAAATCTATCGTTTCCTTTAGTGGGAGAATTTCACCTCAGTTTTGAGATGTTCTCCATAAGCCCACTCAAAGCTTATCATTTCATTGTTGATAATATAACGACTTCGTTCCAGCATTTGTCGTAAGCGTGCCCTCCCAAGATCGTGTCTCCCTCCGTTCATTCATTCCATTCTTTCATTTCTCCCGGAGGCATTGTAATGTTGCTCTTTTCAAGCATCATCTGGAATGGTGAGGATCATGTTCTTTCCTTTTGCTTATCCATTCAACCGGAGTGTCGTGCCCTCTTTTCAAGTTCTTCCCGTTTTGTTAAGTTTTTTGCCTCCCTTCTCAACCGGAGTGCTGTCTGAAATCTTTATTACCCCTTGTGCCATTCTTTCAATAGTTCCGAGGGCAGTGTGTTGTTGAGCTCATCAAGTATCCTCTCATCTTGTCTAGTTCATGTTCAATTCCTTCCATTTAAAGTCGGTGTGCTGTCCAAATTATATCATTCTTATTCCTTCTCTATCTTGTTTCAACCGGAGTGTTGTTGTAATTGACCTTTACCGTTCCTTGTACATTTCGTTTTAACCAGAGTGCTTGCATGCACTTCTTGTCCATTGCAACCCTTTTTCTCGTGTCTTTCTACCTACAAGGTTCTAGTAATGTTCCTTGTTCCTCTTTTCTAACGGAGTGTTTTCAACTTCGTTCATCTCCATTGTATTCTTCTTTCCAATTGTTTAACCTCTCAAGGTTCATTGGTTTCACTCGTTTGTCAAAGAAGTAACTTAGTTTTTACCTCTCGTATTCCTCTTCCGTTTTCTCTCCGGTGCCATCCTGGATCTCGAGACGAGATCCTCTCATAGTGGTGGCGTGTTGTGACGCCCCAAGATTGGAGCTTCAGATGCCTTCCGTGGTTTCCGGGTTTCGTTGAGTGTTTTGTTTCGTCTGTTGCATTCATCTTTGCATCATGTGCATTGCATCATGTCATCATGCCATCATTTTCTCAAAGCCAACTAAAACTCACTTAAATAAATTGTATGGATCTTTGGTCCTTTTAACCTGAGGGAATTCACGTGGTGATTCTCTTTACAACATATATCCCAATATTAGGGAGATATAATAAATAATCCACTATTTCGGAATTCGGCTTAACATACTTGCAATTTAATTCCCATGCCTTTTCCCGCTTCAAGTTTGGTCCTCAAACTTTGCCCATATTTTCTTTCATCGCTTTCCCGATCTCCACAAAAATGCCGAACATTTTTGGAGTCTCCAAAAAAGTTTTTCTAATTCAAACTTATTTGAATCACATTCAAATGTGTTTGAATGAAATCCTTTCGAGCGGTGCCAAATGCATTTTCTCGGAACGAACTCATTTTTATGAGTCCGGGAGATTTAACCGCATGCCGAAATTCTTTCTCTAACCCCTCCTTTTCTTTTATTTCTTATCTTGTTTTGTTTTTTCTTTAGAGTGAGAGGGAAAGAGAGCCTAATCGGCCTCTGGGGCCTAACCCACCCCACAGCCATGCTCTCCTCAGGCCACCAAGGCCCATCCAGCGCCGGCCCACTCCCTAACCTAACCCTAGCGAGCCTTTGCTCGATCTCCTCTGTCCTCTCCTGATTTCCTCTCCCTCCACCGCCAGGAGACCCGCGCCTCGCACCCCTAGCGTGCTCGATCCCCCCTCCTCTCTCTTCGATCTCCCTCTAGCGATGCCTCAATCTCCCTCATTTCCTCCCAACGCCGCCGCGCACAGACACACACACACACCCGCATAACACCCCGCAGCCAGCGCCAGGAGCTCGCCTTCCCTTCGCCATGGCCTCACAACCCTATCCCCATGGCGCCATGGTCGCCGCCAAGCTCTGCGCGCCAGGCCCTACCCGACCTCATCCTACGTCGTCGCCTTGCCATGGAGCAGCTTCGCTCGGACCCCTTCTGCATCGCGCCCATGCCGCCGCGCCAAGTTCCCGCCAATGCCGCTGCAAGTCCCGTGGTTGTTGCCCCTGCATCGCGCCTCAAGCCACCGCCGCCTCCTACTGTTTTCTTCCCTCGCCGTATCCGCGTCAAGTCACGTCGCTGCCCTGCTTCCTCGTCCTCACCGTCGCTTCCCTACACCTCTAGGCGCTGCCCCCGCAACCCTCTCCATCGAGCAGGTTCAAGAGCGCCACGAGGACGCCCGCCTCGACTGCGCCTAGGCTGCGTTCTCACCCTCGCTGCTTGCCCACGGACCACGCCAAGGCCCAGCTTCGCCAGCTCCTCCGGCCCAGCTCCCGCTGACCTCCTCAAGTTCACGACCTAGGACTTGAGACCCGTGGCCTTCGCTGCTAGTTTTCCGTGGACGTCAAGTACCAGTACCACGACCCTGGATGGCTATGAGCCGTGTACCTCTACAGCTAGTGTGCTTTGCGTCAAGTCCGACTGCGACATAAACGAGTACGCGATGACCCTGAAGGACTTGGAGTCACCAAGCACCTCTCTGAATGAACGGGAACGACTACCATCACCAATATCGAGAGTACCTCTACAAAAACGCCAAGTACCCCTTCATGTCGGCAAGACCTGCAAGTCGGACCCCGAACGATCAACGACTTGTGGACCATGTACAACTACCGCCGCCTTGGGTTTCGTCAAGTTCCTCACTATGACTATGAACGTCTATGAACCATGTACAAGTACCGTTGCCCGAAGAACCGTGGGTCACAAGACTCGTGTACGACTATCGCGAGTACCTCTACCGTCATCGTGTACCACTACTTCCACTACCGTCGCCGTGGACCCGACAAGTTCGTGAGTACAACTAGTTCCTCTACGAACTCGAACCGATCCGCTTTGAGACGCATGCTTTGAAGGTATAAACCGAGACAACGGCCGTGAACATTTGTTGTGTGTTGTATGAGATGAACCCCACGTTTGCATCGTGTCTAAAATTGTCTCTTGCATGGTCCTCCTCGTTGCCATGCCATCCACCCGTGGGAACCCGGTAACCGGGATCATCCCATCATCTTGCATGACACACTCTCATCACACTTCCTTTTGCACCGGCATCTCAATCGAGTACCGGAACTATAAGTTGCCGTGGCACCCCTTTTCTTTCCACCACGGTGACAAATGCTTCATAATGCTCTTGTCAACTTTTAATAAATAATTGCATAAACTTGAACATGTCATCAGCATCATGATAATAACATTTAAAATTTTTAAATTGTTGTTTGCATTAAAATTGCTAAATGCACTTGAGGATTTTTCCGGACTTGTTGTTTGTTGTTCCGGCCTCATTTAAACTTGCATAGTTAGGTAGTTATCTTTTGCTTCACCTCTTGACATGTTAATCAACATTTAATATTGTTTGGTACATAAACGAGATTGAACTAAATAACTTGAATGTGGTGTTCCGTGAATATGCAACTCGTTGCATATTGGTCTCCACTTAACTGGTAGTGTTTTTTGTGCACTTTGCCATGCCATGCTTCTTTAATCTGGACATGCATCATACTTGGTTGTGCATCATGCCATGTTCATGTGATGGTTGTTTAATATGTTGTTTGCTTCTTTCCGTCTTGTTTCCCTCGTTAGCTTCGGTTCCGTTCCGAAGTTGTGAGGATCCGTTTGACTATGTCCTTTTGTCTTCTTCATGGACTCGTTCTTCTTCCTTGCGGGATCTCAGGCAAGATGACCATACCCTCGAAATCACTTCTATCTTTGCTTGCTATTTGCTCTCTCTTTTTCTATGCCTCGATACCTACGACTTGCTTTATCATGCCTCCCATATTGCCATGTCAAGCCTCTAACCCACCTTGTCCTAGCAAACTGTTGTTTGGCTATGTTACCACTTTGCTCAGCCCCTCTTATAGTGTTGTTAGTTGCAGGTGAAGATGAAGTTTGTTCCATGTTGGAACATGATTTATTGTTGGGATATCACAATATCTCTTATTTAATTAATGCATCTATATAATTCGTAAAGGGTGGAAGGCTCGTCCTTATGCCTCGTGTTTTGTTCCACTCTTGCCGCCCTAGTTTTCGTCATACCGGTGTTATGTTCCTTGATTTTGCGTTCCTTACGCGGTTGGGTTATCATGGGAACCCCTTGACAGTTCGCTTTGAATAAAACTCCTCCAGCAAGGCGCAACCTTGGTTTTCCCATTTGCACTAACAACCTACCACCTTCCCTTGGGTTCTGCAGACTCAAAGGTCATCTTTATTTAACCCCCCCGGGCCAGTGCTTCTCTAAGTGTTGGTCCGAACTGAGTAGACTGCGGGGCCACCTCGGGTAAACTTGAGGGTTGGTTTTACTCGTAGGATGTCTCATCGGTGTTGCCCTGAGAACGAGATATGTGCAGCTTCCATCAGGATGTCGGCGCATCGGGTGGCTTTGCTGGTCTTGTTTTACCATTGTCGAAATGTCTTGTAACCGGGATTCCGAGTCTTATCGGATTGTCTTGGGAGAAGGAATATCCTTCGTTGACCGTGAGAGCTTGTGATGGGTTAAGTTGGGACACCCCTGCAGGGTTTTGAACTTTCGAAAGCCGTGCCCGCGGTTATGGGCAGATGGGAATTTGTTAATGTCCGGTTGTAGAAACTTGACACTTAACTTAATTAAAAATGCATCAACCGCGTGTGTAGCCGTGATGGTCTCTTCTCGGCGGAGTCCGGGAAGTGAACACGGTGTTGGAGTTATGCTTGAACGTAAGTAGTCTAGGATCAATTCTTGATCATAGATTCTCGACCGTGCTTTGCCTTCTCTTCTCGCTCTCATTTGCGTAAGTTAGCCACCACATATGCTAGTGCTTGCTGCAGCTCCATCTCATACCTTTTACCTACCTATAAGCTTAAATAGTCTTGATCATGAGGGTGTGAGATTGCTGAGTCCCCTTGACTCACAGATTACTTCCAAAACTAGTTTGCAGGTGCCGATGACACTGTGCAGGTGACGCGACCCAGCTCACGGAGGAGCTCGATGAAGATTGTGTTCGTTATATTGTTTCCGTTTCCAGTTGATCAGTAGTGGAGCCCAGTTGGGGCGATCGGGGATCTGTAGCATTAGGGGTGGTCTTCTTTTATTTTGGTTCCACAGTCGGACTTTGTTTGTATCTAAATGATGTAATGCTATATTTATGTATTGTGTGAAGTGGCGATTGTAAGCCAACTGTAACACCCTCGATGCGACTATAGCTCCCACGTGTCGAGGCACGACTTAGAGACATAATCGCATTGAAGGAATATGTCGCAAGTTCGGCAATCTTCACAACATCCCATGTAATATAATAATGAAAGGGGAGATAACATAGTTGGCTTACACTCGCCACGTCAATCAAGTACATAAATAACATTACATCATCCAAACACTCATGGCCCGACTACGGCGCCAAAATAAGAGAGAACCCAACATGCGACAACGGTCCCATTCACCCCCAACTGGGCACCACTACGGATCATCGGGAAAGGAAACATAGTAACGTTGGGAGTCCTCGTCGAACTCCCACTTGAGCTCATACGCGTCTCCTGGAGCGGAATCATCAGGCCCTGCATCTGGTGTAATAGTAATCTGTGAGCCACAGAGATGCACGAAGTCATTGGTGTAGGCGTTGAAGATGAAGTTCATCATGCGAGAGAACGTCGGAGGAGCGTTGGCGAGACCAAAAGACATGACAGTGTATTCATATGAACCAAAGCTTGTCCTGAAAGCCGTCTTGGGAATATCTTGCTCACGGATTCGAATCTGGTGATAACCCATACGGAGATCAAGCTAGGAGAATACTCGAGCACCTTTTAGTTGTTCGAACAGCTCATTGATGTTGGGAAGTGGGTATTTGTTCTTGATGGTCTTCTTGTTCACTGGACGGTAATCAACACAAAGCCGGTCCGTTCCATCCTTCTTCTTCACAAAAAGAACACCACAACCCCACGGAGAAGAACTAGGCCGGATGAGACCCATTTTCTCTTGAATATCGAGTTGCTTCTTCAGCTCCTTCAACTCTTCGGGTCCGAGCTTGTAAGGACGTTTGCACACAGGTTCCGTGCCAGGCTCAAGATCAATAACGAATTCGACTGGCCGGTGCGGAGGCATTCCTAGAAGCTCTTCTGGAAAGACGTCTTGATATTCGCAAATGACTGGAATTTGAGAGATAGCATCCAATTCACCCTTCTCATTGAGAGAAAATAGACGGATTGTATCCTCACGAGCGGCAAAGACAATTACATCCTCAGACGAATGAGTCAATTGAATCTGCCTGGCTGCACAATCAAGCTGAGCCTTGTGCTTATTAAGCCAATCCATTCCGAGAATAAGATCAATATCTGAGTTACCAAGCACCATAGGAGAAGAAAGGAACTTGTAGTCGCCCAATGTGATAGTAACATCCGGAGCCATCATTTTGGTGTTCATGAACAAACCCGGAGAAGAAACTGCTATCGGCTTAGGCAAATCAATAGTATGCACATCATGCATGGATGCAAAAGGCTTTGACAAAAATGATAAAGATGCACCAGTGTCAAAAAGAACTCTTGCGGGAATGTCATTAACAAGAAGGTCACCCATGATCACATCTGGTGATTCCTCTGCCTGAGCTGCATTCAGCAAGTTGACCTTGGCGGACTTGGGCTTATGCTTGACCACAGCTGTACTTGCCGATCTGATAGGAGGAGGAGGAGGAAGATGCCTCTGGTTGAAACACTTGTTGGCATAGTGACCCTTCTGTTGGCACTTGTTGCACGTGACCTCTGAAAGCGTACGGTGATACGGAGCACTCGATCGTGGAGCTTGAGACGAAGTCTTGTTCTGAAAGCCAGGGTTGGGTGGGTGGGAAGAACCACTGCCACCGTTGCTCTTCTGCTGATACGGCTAACGAAACGGAGGAGGAGGAAGCCAATACTTCTGCTGCTTGGCCACTTGAGTAGAGGAAGAAGGAGTAACATCTCTGACTCGCTTCTTGGAAGCATCACACCTCAACTAAGCAGCCTCTTGCTTCAGTGCCATGTTGTAGAACTCATCGTATCTCAAGGGCTCAAAGAGAACAAGAGCTAGCTGAATTTCTTCTCTGAGACCACCCCTGAACTGATATATCTTGCTCTTCTCATCAGGGACGTCCTACTTGGCAAAGCGGGTGAGCTTCTGGAACAACTTGTTGTAGTCATAGACAGACAAAGAGCCTTGCTTCAGATTGCGGAATTCCTCACGCTTGCTTTCAACCACACTCTGGGGAATATGATGAGCCCTGAAATCTCGACGGAAATCATCCCAAGTGATAACACGTCCACCTCTGGAGTCCTTGTACTGCTGGAACCATTCTGTAGCTTGATCTTTGAGTTGGAAGGAAGCGAACTTAACAAAGTCCTCAGGCCTGACGTTACTGCACTCAAAATGCTTACACAGATCCACAAGCCAATCGTCAGCATCGGTTGCCTCAACACAATTGCTGAAAGTCTTTGTCCCGTTAGTAAGGAACTGGTTGAGTGTAGCAAAGTGATTCTGATTGCTGCCTTGATTCCCTTGGTTGCCTTGATTGCGCTCTTGAAGAATTTGCATGATCAACTGTGTGTTTGCATTGGTTGCGGCCATCACAGCTTGCCATGCCTCCGGAGGAGGTGGAGGTGGTGGCGGATCAGGATTCGGAGTCGTGCGCGTTGGAGGAGCCATCCTGAAGAGGTTGACCACCATTAGCACATTGATAGACAAATATTGAAGCTGAATCTAACGGAATGAAAATTGCAACATATAGTCTTCACATCCGAACAAAATGAACGAATGCATTCCTCTTGAAATGGTCACATATCTATAAATTGAGAAGCCACGTAGAATTAAGGTAGAGAAATAAATCAACAAGGTACGGATCAAGAACGAATAATCGGTAAGAAATCCCAATTTCAAACCAATATCCGTGGAAGAAGAACTAGAGCTACTAGAATTCCCACCTATGAAACCCCCGAACCTTTCCGGTTATGCAATCAGGTGTTGGGGATACAGGGGAAGCATAATATCTCACCCAAACTAGCAAATCCTACATCCAGCTGTATCCATCCTTCAACACATAACCAAGAAACCTTTGGAAACCATCTACCTCAACCTTCGAAAATCATCCGTTATACAAGTTATGGCAATACTCCCGAACTCCCGCCCCAGTACTGGGTGGCGTCGAGGTTATCTCACCAACGAACTGCATAAAAGAGATTTTCGATGTCGGCGTACTAAACTCAGGTATTCCAGAACTGCAATGATAAAATTATGATGACAACACCTTAGAGCTCAACTCCCCGGGACACTTCCACTAAACCCCTGACAGGAGGCACCAAGACAATGTTCTCATCATAATACCATCGGAACGATTCCAAGATACCCGCGTGATCCTAAAATTTTTTTTAGTGAAATTTGAGAAGAGAAGAGTCAAAACTCTACGTCAGGATGCCTCACCAGAGCGATGAGGAGACTGGGAAGTAAAAAGAATTCCTAATCTCTCTGATATATAATTCCTAAAAGACTCAAAACATTTTTCTAGACACAACTCGGCCGCTAAAAATGATCAAGCAATGGGGCTCCTAAGGTCGGGGAAGGCTCTGATTACCAACTTGTAACACCCTCAATGCGACTATAGCGCCCACATGTCGAGGCACGACTTAGAGACATAATCGCATTGAAGGCATATGTCGCAAGTTAGGCAATCTTCACAACATCCCATGTAATATAATAATGAAAGGGGAGATAACATAGCTGGCTTACACTCGCCACGTCAATCAAGTACATAAATAACATTACATCATCCAAACACTCATGGCCCGACTACGGCGCCAAAATAAGAGAGAACCCAACATGCGACAACGGTCCCGTTCACCCCCAACAGGGCACCAGTACTGATCATCATGAAAGGAAACATAGTAACGTTGGGAGTCCTCGTCGAACTCGCACTTGAGCTCATACGCGTCTCCTGGAGCGGAATCATCAGGCCCTGCATCTGGTGTAATAGTAATCTGTGAGCCACAGGGGCTCAGCAATCTCGCACCCTCGCGATCAAGACTATTTAAGCTTAAAGGTATGATAGGGTAAAAATATGTGGAGCTGCAGCAAGCGACTAGCAAATATGGTGGCTAACTTATTCGCAAAAGAGAGCGAGAAGAGGAGGCAAAGCGCGAGCGAGAAACTAGAGAACAACCTGCGCAAACATTACTCCAATACCGTGTCCACTTCCCGGACTCCGTCGAGAAGAGGCCATCACGGTAACACACTCGGTTGATTCATTTTAATTAAATTAAGGTTCAAGTTATCTACAACCGGACATTAACAAATTCCCATCTGCCCATAATTGCGGGCACGGCTTTCGAAAGTTCAAAACCCTGCAGGGGAGTCCCAACTTAGCCCATGACAAGCTCTCACGGTCAATGAAGGAAAAGACCTCCTCCCAAGACATTCCGATCAGACTCGGTATCCCGGTAATTCAAGACACTTCGACAGGTTAAAACAAGACTAGCAACACCGCCCGAATGTGCCGACAATTCCCGATAGGAGCTGCACATATCTCGTTCTCAGGGCACACTCAGATGAGCAAGACGTCGGGTAGGCCAGCCCAGAGTTGCCCCTGGTAGCCCCGGACATTGCTCGGTTGGACCAACACTCAGGGGAGCACTGGCCCGGGGGGGTTTAAAATAAGATGACCCTTGAGTCTGCAGAACCCAAGGGAAAGAAAAGGCTAGGTGGAAAATGGTAAAACCAAGGTTGGGCATTGCTGGAAAAGCTTTAATCAAGGCGAAATATCAAGGGGTTCCCATTATAACCCAACCGCGTAAGGAATGCAAAATCGGGGAACAAAACACCGATATGACGGAAACTAGGGCGGCAAGAGTGGAACAAAACACTAGGCGAGAGGCCGAGCCTTCCAACCTTTACCCAATATATAGATGCATTAATATAACATAACAATATAATGATATCCCAACAAGTAAATAGATGATGTTCCAACAAGGAACGACCTCCAATCTTCACCTGCAACTAACAACGCTATAAGAGGGGCTGAGCAAAGCGGTAACATAGCCAATCAACGGTTTGCTAGGACATGGTGGGTTAGAGGTTTGACATGGCAACTTGGGAGGCTTGCAAGCAAATGGTAGGCATCGTAGCAATGACATAGCAAAAGAGCGAGCAAACTAGCATAGCAAAGATAGTTGTGATTTCGAGGGTATGATAATTTTGCCTGCACAGTTGTCAGAGTTGACTGGATCCTCAAAAGCAAACTCAATGGCTCCTCATTAGCGAACTCATCTCCCGGCTCTACCCAAACAAGACAAACAAGCAACAAGGATACAATCAACCACGTGCAAGACCAAGCAATATGGTGCAATGATGATATGCTATGCGGGATGCGATGCGGGATGCAAAATGCAAGATATGACAGGAAATGCATGAACCTGGCCTCAACTTGGAAATCCAAGTATGCCACTGGAAAGATGAGATGAAATCGCTTGAAGACGATATAAAGAACGCCAGATTCGGAGTTACGGTTTGGAAATGGCAAGCGATTCAAATATGACACCGGTCTGCGATTTACAGCAAGTAGGCATTTAAATGCAATGAGATGAACATGCTACAGCAACCAAACATGATAACAAAATACATGGCAGGGATGCATACAAGATGCTTAACAAAAGTCTATAACTGAGCTACGGCCAATTCATCCATCAACAGGTTCAAACCAGCATGGCAAAAATGCATATGACAAACAGTTCTCAGACTTAGTGAAATCAACACTTGTCTGGAATTTCAGATTAGGTAGCCCTCTTCGGAGCCACAAAACTACATGCTACAGCAACCAAAAATGAGAAAAAAATACATCGCATGGAGTTACTCAAAGAGCTTAACAAAAGTCCCTTAGTGACCTTGAGCCAAAAGGGATCAGAAAATACAATTGCAAACATGTGAACATGGCAAAAACATAATCAGTTTTCAGACTTAGTGAAAACTGACACATGCTGAAATATAACTCAAGTAGGCATGTTTACTAGCTCGATGCACTCACTACGGTGCAAGTCATGGCAAGACAAGCATACACCCATCAAGAAGGCACAAAATTCAAGCTAGACATGGCAAGAACAATAGCATAGCAGGCACGGATCAACTACAACATCACCGGCAAAATTGCAAACAAGTTGACAATCTGCCCAGATTCACAAAGTAGCAAAAGTAGAGCTCGATTGACTCAAGCTAGGGTGCTCCATAATTGCAAACAAAGACATTTATGTATAGAGCACTACAAGGTTAACAAAACTCCCTTACTGATCATCCTCAAAAGAGGCATGGATCACTAGGAAACAACAAGAACATATGGCAACATGAGATAAACAGCTCCAGGACTTAGTGAAATCACTAAGTCCCTGAAAACAGAATTAGCAAGTGCACCACTTTGCAAGCTTGCACAAGTCACCACACACATCACAAAAATACATGGGTTGCACCTATGGAAAGATGACAAAACCCTTAACAAAACACATGTAGAACTCATGGGCATAGCATGCACACAATAATCATGGCAAAAATGACAAAAACCTAAACGGAGTAGCAGATCTGGCAATTATCTCAAGTAGCCCTCTTCTAACAGCATTTCGGGCATCAAGATGAACTCAAATGAAAATGATGCAATGGAATGAAATGATGTACTCTCTGAGATGAACATTTTGATATGCTATATGCATGAATCGGAGCTACGGATGCAAAGTTACGAGGTCACGAACATGTGCATATGGACTGAGAATTTTGGGACTTAGGAAAAATTCAACCTCCAGATCTGGATCTAGGGTTTCACGGCACGCAACCCGAGGCGGACGGATCGAGCTCGTCGGAGAGGGCGCCGGTGGCCGGAGCTGGGGCCGGCGACGAGGACGGCGAGGAGGCGGCGAGGCGGCGCGGAAGCCGAGGGTGGTGGCGGCAGCGTGCGGCGGCAAACTGCGGCAGCGGGGGCGGCGATGGTGCGGCGGCGTTGGAGGGCGGAGGCGGCCGGCGGCTGGGGAGCGGCGAAGGTGCGGCGGCACCGAGGCGGAGGCGGCGCCGGAGCCGAGGAGGGAGGCGGCGCGGGGCGGGGACCTCGGGCGCGGGCGGCGTCTGGCGCCTTCGGGCCAGGATGGTCGGCGCTGGGCCCGGCGGGCCCGCGTCGGTGGGGAGGCGGCGAAGCGGTCCCCGGGACAGGTGGCGGCGTCTGAGTGGTGCGGCGGAGCGGGCGGACACGTCGGGCCGTCCGGATTTCGTCCGGCGGCGCGGAGGACGAAATAGACTAGGGTTTCAGACGAGGGGGATCCGGATTTTCGGGAGGGGGTGTATATATAGGCATAGAGGGAGCTAGGAGAGTCCAAATGAGGTGCGGTTTGCGGCCACGCGATCATGATCAAACGCTCTAGATGATGGAGCAGAGTTAGGTGGATTTTGGGCCAAATTGAAGGGGTGTTGGGCTGCAACACACACGAGGCCTTTTCGGTCCCTCGGTTAACCGTTGGAGTATCAAACGAAGTCCAAATGATACGAAACTTGACAGGCGGTCTAACGGTAGTAAACCAAGGCCGCTTGGCAAGTCTCGGTCCAATCCGGAAATGTTTAATCCCCACACACGAAAGAAAGTTATAAATGACCACCGGAGGAGAACGAAGCGCCGGAATGCAAAACGGACAATGGGGAAAATGCTCGAATGCATGAGATGAACACGTATGCAGATGCAATGCACATGATGACATGATAAGAGATGCATGACAACGATAACAACACACGGAGACAATATAAATTAACTTAATGCCGGAAACGGCAAGAGTTGGAGTACAAATAGGGAAAGTTACATCCGGGGTGTTACACAAACTCTGTACCTCTTTCTTATTCAGTACATGGGATGTGTAAAGATTACCCCTCTTGCGACATGCCTACAATGTGGTTATGCCTCTAAGTCGTGCTCCGACATGTGGGAGATATAGGCGCATCGTGGGTGTTACATACATAGTACTCGAGGATTTATAACAGAGGTAAATCACATGTATAAAGTAACGTAAATACTATTACCTCAATCCAAATAGCGGAAGTAAGAAGGTTGTGGATTCCCATCAACACCAACGGCAAAGTTGAGTGTAGAAAATCATAACCCTAATGCATCACTTACTCGTCGTAAGAAGTCCTGCAACATGAGACGTCGCAGCCACAAGGGTCAGTACGTTGAATGTACTGGCAAATTCACACCATAGAGAAATGATGAACAATGGCTATCACTACATGCATATATGGTTTGTGGAAAAGCTCTATGGTTATAAGGTTTTTGCGAAAAGCCAATTTTTCTCTACTGCAAAGGAATACATTTTATTTAACTATCAAGGTGGTTGTTAAACATTGAGAGTGTAGACACCCTCTCAATCCCAATTAAGCATCATCATTATAACCCAACAAAATTAATTAAAGTCACATGATGAGATTCACATGATAATCCAAGTACTAGATACTCAAGACGTCCATAACCGGGGACACAGCTAATCATGATTAGTTTATACACTCTGCAGAGGTTTGCACACTTTTCCCCACAAGACTCGATCTCCTCTGTTGGGATTCTCGCACTACATGATGTTTGAGAAACGGATGACTGAGACATAGTCTTTCAGAAGCGCTAGCACCTTACGATCGGGTAGACGGTACCAACCTACATCCCCTACATCTGCTAGTCTACCACTATAAGAGTTCGCACGACTTAGTCAACTATGCTAGAGCCCATAGTAGCTTGTGGCTGCACACGGAAGTTTCTAGTATGAATAATCTCATGATCCCTTTGAGCCTGGGTGGCGGTCCATAAAGAAAAACAGGCAATCGCTGGAATACCCAGGTGCCTAAACAGGCAATCGCTGGAATACCCACGTGCCTCAGTCCACCCAGATGTGTGTTAAAGTTGCCACCTTAAGTAAACCATTAATTAACAATCTCACATATGTCATGAATACTCTCAAACCCAATCCACGTCTACGAGCATAGCATGGCAATATAAGCATAACGTAATAGTAACTCCCAAGGTTTGAATTGCAGGGCAATAGGTTCCTACCTCATCAACTACTTCCCAATACCCACATGTTATCAATCCTACTCATGCAATGTTTGAGGGTCAAACTAATGCATAAAAACTGGGTATGAAAGGGATATGATCAAAGTGTGAACTTGCCTGCAATGTTGATGAAGATGATTCACACTCAAAACTCTTGATAGTTCTACTTGTCACACTCCGGTCAATCTATCGTAAGCAAGCAATAGCAACCACACATAAGTAATCACTCAAAAGGTCGGAAAGAACGAAGAAAACACTTCAGAAAACATCAAAACCAAGCAAATAACTCTTGCAACATAAAACAATTTCTAGCAGTACCAAAATTATATGAATTTGGCCTTATCAGAAAGTTTAGGTCAAGAGCTTCGTTTTGCAAAAAGAATCAACTCAAATGGAGCTACAAAACTCAAGTTACGGTTGAACGAAGTTTGAATACAAATCTGTTCTAATTCAAATTTTAAAATTTTGAAACACATGTTTAAGTTATTTCACTGGATAGAGGGGATCGTAACGAAGAAGTGGGCATTGGTTTCGTTGAATTTGGACAAACGAGTAAAAAGATGTGGTCGTTTGAAAACCAGGGGCTGATTTGTAAATAAAATCATCACAAATAGGTCCCTGGCCGAAACTAAAAAGAAAAAGAAAAATCCTATCGAACGAACGTTCGCTACATAAACAAATACAACGAAAACTGTTCGATACGCATACTAACAGATGAACGTCTGCTAATTAACCAAATTAAAATATAAAACCGGCTTTAAAAGAAAAACCGAAGAACACCCAAAATAAACCGGACCGGGGAGGGTTATACCGGTTCGGCTGGGAAAAACCGGCAGCGGCTCCGGCGAGGCGAGGAGCGGCGTTGCGGGCAGCGGCAAGCGGCGCCGAGGTGGTGCGGCAGGCGGCGTGGGCGGTGCAACTAGCGGCGGCGAAGTGCGGCGGCGGCTGCAGATCTCGGCGGCGGCGGCGGCGATCTGCGAGGGCGGTGGCACGAAGCGAGAGGAGGCGAGGCGGGCCCAGGGCTGCGGCTTTATAGGAGGGCGGGGGCGGGCTCCGAGGCATGGAGGAGGGGTTGGAGGAGGAGTCCTCCTCGACCACGGCGGCGGCGGCGTACGCGGGCTGGAGTCCGAGCGGAGCTCGGGGACGAGCGGGATGGCGTGCTGGGCCTTAGCCTGGCTTCGGCTGGGCCAGCCCAGTCGGCAGAGGGAATGTTTTAAAAAAACATTTATCTAGACAAACTAAAGTAAATAAAACAAAATAGGCAAAATTATTATATAGGCATATAATATATCAAAATTTTCAGAAAAAGATTTCCTACAAGCTGAATATTTTTCTAGAGTAAAATAAAATACACACAAATTCAAATAAAGGAAAGAGTGCTTCTGCTCTAGTAAAATCTAGTAAAAATCATTTTAAAAATAGAAAAATTTATTCAAATTTATTTCTCTCCAATTTTCTGATCTAGGGAATCATGTTACCCTATTTTCCATATATTTTATTTTGGAAAAAAATAATTTGAATAAAACCCAAATAACTCCAAATTGAAAATAATTTCCAAAAGGACTGTGAATTTGATCCTTTTAAACTCCCAAATCATATTTCATATAATTTGAAGAACTCATTTTATCTTCTCTCGTGAAAATCATTGAGTTGCATAAAGTTTCAGAATTGGAAATATTTTCAAATGAAATTCAAATATTTTCAACACCCCTTTTCATTTAATAAATGGAAGAAGTCATGTCATCTTCTCTCCAGGGTTTTGTGATGAAAATAATTTGAATTCAGGGGGATCATAAAAGCAAAATGAAAGTTTGGGAATGTCCTTTTATTCCCTCTCATTTAACTTTCAAAAAGTTTTGAATTCACTCAATCAATCACACAACAATCAAACAAACAATCAATGTATCTATTTATTATAACATTCCAAAATTTAGAATTTTGGGATGTTACACTTTCTGATGCGGAGCCTCCTTCCATCGTCCCCATGGACCCTACACAATACATCAAGCACCACGTGGACCCATGACAAGAGCTCGAACACGGGGAATTGAAACCAAGGTTAACTCACTCTTACTTGAGATAGATATGGACATGCATGGAACTTGGTTTCTACCTCACTAAAATATGCTATGTGTCATTAGGAACAAATACAAACGCCACCAAGCAGCTGAGGGACACCCCAAAGGAGGAGGAGAACTACCTCAAGGCCACTAGGAAGGAGAAGCAGTCCAACAAGACGAAGGCGTCATGTCCCAGGCAACCCCGTGCGCACGGGCCCCCGAGACCCCGCACCGACAGGCCTCCCAAAAGCCCTTTGGGAATGAGACGCGCACCCCCGTGCGCACGGGACCGAGCTGCTTTAGCACCCCGTGCGCACGGGCGTGTACCGTGCACACAAGACCCCCGTGTGCACGAGCCCAACTTACCCCGTGCACACGGGCCCTTCTTGATGGATGGTCGAGAGTGGCTATTTAGGCCTTGATAACCCACAAGTATAGGGGATCGCAATAGTTTTCGAGGGTAAAGTATTCAACCCAAATTTATTGATTCGACACAAGGGGAGCCAAAGAATACTCTCAAGTATTAGCAGCTGACTTGTCAATTCAAACACACCTGGAATCTTAATATCTGCAGCAAAGTATTTAGTAGAAAAGTAATATGATAGTAGTGGTAACGGTAGCAAAAGGTAACAATAGCAAAAGTAATGTTTTTGGTATTTTGTAATGATGATAGCAATAGGAGCGGAAAAGTAAATAGGCGAAGAACAATATATGGGAAGCTCGTAGGTAATGGATCAGTGATGGAGAATTATGTCGGTTGCGGCTCATCATGTGACAGTCATAACCTAGGGTGACACAGAACTAGCTCCAGTTCATTGATATAATGTAGGCATGTATTCCGAATATAGTCATACGTGCTTATGGAAAAGAACTTGCATGACATCTTTTGTCCTACCTTCCCGTGGCAGCGGGGTCCTTACGGAAACTAAGGGATATTAAGGCCTCCTTTTAATAGAGTGCCGAAACAAAGAATTAACACATAGTGAATACATGAACTCCTCAAACTACGGTCATCACCGGTAAGTATCCTGATTATTGTCACTTCGGGGTTAACGGATCATAACACATAATAGGTGACTATAGACTTGCAAGATAGGATCAAGAACACTCATATATTGATGAGAACATAATAGGTTCAGATCTGAAATCATGGCACTCGGGCCCTAGTGACAAGCATTAAGCATAGCAAAGTCATAGCAACATCAATCTCAGAACATAGTGGATACCAGGGATCAAACCAAAACAAAACTAACTCGATTACATGATAGATCCCATCCCACCCATCACCGTCCAGCAAGCCTACGATGGAATTACTCTCGCATGGCGGTGAGCATCATGAAATTTGTGATGGGGGATGGTTGATGATGATGATGGCGACGGATTCCCCTCTTCGGAGCCCCGAACGGCCTCCAGATCAGCCCTCCCGAGAGGTTTTAGGGCTTGGCGGCGGCTCCATATCGTAAAACGCGATGAATTCTTCTCTCTGATTTTTTCTCCCCGAAACAAGATATATAGAGTTGGAGTTGGAGTCGGAGGAGCTCCAGGGGGCCCACGAGGTAGGGGCGCGCCCCCACCCTCGTGGACAGGTGGTGGCCCCACTGGCCTTCATCTTTTGCAGGTATTTTTTATATTTTCCAAAAAGTTGGTCCGTGAAGTTTCAGGTCATTCCGAGAACGTTCGTTTCTGCACATAAATAAAACCATGGTAATTCTGCTGAAAACAGCGTCAGTACGGGTTAGTTCCATTCAAATCATGCAAGTTAGAGTCCAAAACAAGGGCAAAAGTTTTTGGAAAAGTAGATACGATGGAGACGTATCAGGCCTCCACTTCATCCCCCTCGCCCACCTACCTATATATTCCGTACCTAGGGTCATGTTTAGGGTTAGCAAAGTATATGTGAGACATTGATAGAGCTTTGATCCTTCTACCACTCCTCCTGGGGATCAAGATCTCTTAGGAAAGGATCCATGTCCTCGTGGAGATTAAGAACTCTTAGGAAAGGATCTGAAGTGGATTTCAAGACCTCCACTTTGGAGAACACTATCATCAAGACCTCACCTCCTTAGGAGTGGGAAGAACCTTATCTTTGTGCTTGTTTCATTGGATTGTTCTTGCATGCTTGCGGATCCGATGTGTTTGCTATTCTAGTGGATGTGTAATTGAGTTTTGTTTGAGTGAATTCCTCGCTTGTGTTCTTGGTTTTCATCCTTTTCCCCCTCCAAGTGTGAAAATATCTCACCTAGGGTTTCACCCTACAACATCTTGGTATCATGAGCCATGGTTGATTCAAATTTTGGAGTCCCTACCCCCATATTCTAGCGTAATTTTTTTGCTTTTTGTCCCAATTCAAAAATCCCCACCAAAAATAGCCCCAAAATATTTCTTGCAATTTGTTGGATCTTGTGAGATTTTCTTGATTTGGTCCACAAATTTCATGTTTGGTAAGTGGATCTACCCCTTACCACCATCTCCCATCCATCCCACCACTAATTTTCACTAGAATTTTGAAAATTTCCACGGATTCGAAGGTGTTCTTGCGGTCCCAGAACATCCCGTGAGTACGGGCCATCGGGACCCCATGCACAAGGCCTTCACTTACCCCGTGCGCACGGGCTTTACAGAACTGTTTGGCCACCAAAGTTTTTTCATCTTTTTTCCTTTCCACCACCACCATTCGCCTTCCACACTACCCGTTGGTTTTTGAGATTTGGAGTTGCGGTTCCATGTGCCCTAATGTGTTTCGGCTACTTAGGCACGGACTGACGTCATCATCACTGTCACTCGCCATCAACTCGGACTCCAAATCGACTTCGACCACTTCATCATCATACTACCGTAAGCAAGGACAGTAACTTCGACAACATCCTAACATCATACCTTGCCATTACCTTTGATAGCCTTGAGTCACTTTGCGTTACTTACCCAACGAGACTAGCAAGTTGAGTATTGTCGGGCCACCCTTTTAGTGCACCGTTAGTGTTACGTCTCTCCCGTGCATATCCCACTTGTTATCTCATATTGCGGCTCGAATATCAAGCATTGTGGCATAGTAAAAAAAGCTTTTAAGCAAAAGAAAAAGAAAAGGAAAGAGCTTGTAAGCAATAGCATTGAGACATTTTGCATAGTTCCATCATCTCAATTAATACATACATAAGAATACTTGGGATAGTAGATGACATGTTTCTCTCCCAAGTCGGTGCACTAGCGTATCTACCCTATTAGAGAAATCGAGCTGGTGTCTCTCTAGTATCCATACAACAAGAGCATTTCCTGTGGTTCCACATCTTAGAGATCATTCCTTGGTTGTGAGGATCCCATCTATCTTCTCTCTGTGTGTGTGTGTTCCTAGTGATATTCTTGGGTTTGATCTATTTGTCTTGCTTCTGATTTGTGCATCTTTTCAACATTTTCGACATCTTAAACATTTCCTTGAACTATTTGTGCCACTCCCTAACCAAGATCCTCCATAAGCCTTTTACTTGTAGGTGTGAGAAAACAAAACTCGATACCAATTCTATTATTATAGAATTCTGTTGAGTGATACTTGATACATCCACAATCTTCGGAAAAGGTAACATTGGTATTGTTCTCTCATTTTCCTACTCACCACCACTTCCACATGATGGATAGGCCTACTTCTTTGGCGAACCCGCTTTTCGAGGATTAAGACGACGAACGCGACTTCATCACCAAGAATCACTTCTTCATCACTCAACGAGCCCTCCATCAAGAAAGTGAAGCTTTGGTGACCGCATCGAGCAACTCACCACCGACCTACGTCAATCCGAAGCAAGAAACCGGGACTACATCGACACCATGCTCTCCAAACAAATGGAAGAATTCTGCAACATGATCGTGAGCCGCATGTCTTCCACCACCTCTTCACCAAGAGGGCGCCACTTAAGTCGCCACTCATGTCTTACACTCAAGTCCCCACTCTTCGACCTACTGTTCCTCGGATGCAAGTCCTCCTCGAGCGCGTTCTCCTTGCCACACCAACACTCAAGAACGCCAATCTCAAGAAAATCCATTCCATGGCAATGGTTTGCAAGACCGAGTCCGAGCACGTGAACGAGCGAGACGCCAAGAACAAGATGTCGTGGACCAAGAGCAACCTCCACAAGCACAACACCAAGCACCTCAAGACGGTGACGCACTCCGACAAGAACAAAAGCATCGTGACAAACAAGCACTTGAAGCATGATACGTCTTCATCGTATCTACTTTTCCTAACGCCTTTGCTCGTGTTTTGGACCCTAATTTGCATGATTTGAATGAAACTAACCCAAACCAACGCTGTTTTTAGCAAAACTACCATGGTGTTGTTTTTGTGCAGAAATAAAAGTTCTCGGATTTGGACAAAACTTTTTGGAGATCTATTTCAGAATATATATAAAATACAGGAACCAAGAACCACCACAGGGGGTGCCCTGGCTGGCCACGATACACCAGGGCACGCCACCCCCTCCAGGCACACCCTAGTGGGTAGTGGTCCCCTCGTGGCCCCCTGACCCTAATTCCAACTCCATAAATACCTATTTTCAGATAAAAAATAGGGAGGAATTTCATCGCGTTTTACAATACAGAGCCGCCGCTGCCTCCTGTTCTTTAGCGGGAGGCCAGATCTGGAGCCCGTTCGGGGCTTCGGAGAGGGGAATCTTTGGTCTTCGTCATCACCAATCCTGCTTCATCTCCAATTCTATGTTGCTCCCCACCGGGAGTGAGTAATTCCTTCGTAGGCTCGCTGGTCGGTGAGGAGTTGGATAAGATTCATCATGTAATCGAGTTAGTTTTCTTAGGGCTTGATCCCTAGTATCCACTATGTTCCGAGATTGATGTTGCTATGACTTTGCTATGCTTAATGCTTGTCACTAGGGCCCGATTGCCATGATTTCAAATCTGAACCGTTTATGTTTTGACCATTATATCTATGTTCTAGGTCCGATCTTGCAAGTCATATTCACCTATTACGTGTTATGATCCGTAAACCCCAGTGTGACAGTAATTGGTATACTTTCCGATGATTACCGTAGTTTGAGGAGTTCATGTATTCACTATGTGTTAATGCTTTGTTCCAGTTCTCTATTAAAAGGACGCCTTAATATCCCTTAGTTTCCTTATGGACCCCGCTGCCACGGGAGGGTAGGACAAAAAATGTCATGCAAGTTCTTTTCCATAAGCACGTATGACTATTTTTATGGAATACATGCCTACATTATATTTATGATCTGGAGCTAGTTCTGTATCGCCCTAGGTTATGACTGTTATATGATGAATATCATTCAATGAATTCATTGATCTAATGCCTACGAGTTTTCCACATATTGCTCATGCTAAGTTACTATTCCTATTGCTACTGCTACAACTGCTACAAACTGTTAATGTTGTTACCGTTACCACTGTTATCAAAATTATCATACTACTGTGCTACTGATTACTTTTTTGCAGATATTTAATCTCCAAGTGTGGTTCAATTGACAAATCAACTGCTAATACTTTCAAATATTCTTTGGCTCCCCTTGTGACGAATCTATAAATTTGGGTTGAATACTCTACCCTCGAAAACGGTTGTGATCCCCTATACTTGTGGGTTATCAAGACCTTTTTCTGGCGCTGTTACCGAGGAGCATAGCTATATTTGTTGAGTCACTTGGGATTATTATCTATTTATCACTATGAAAAATCTGAAGGATAAAAGAACCAAGATTTTCCCTCTAAGACGAGGGGAGGTACAGAACTGCCATCTAGCTTTGTACTTGATTCACCTTCTATTATGAGTAAACTTGCAAGACTCCCACATGCTATTAATCCTGATATGTCACAAGTTATTGATGATGCTACTTCTGCTATGAATGATGCTAATGATGATGCTAGTACCCTGCCTAATGATAATGTGCCACTAGGTGTATTTCTTGATGAACAACTTGCTAGAGCTAAAGAGAATGAAATTGTTGAAACTGATGAAATTATTGAAACTGATGAAGTCCTTGAAATTGAGAATTATGAAACACCTATTAGATCTAGGTCTCCTAGATTTGAAATGCCTAAGATACCTGAAGGTTATGTTATGGATGAGGAGATAGCTAGAGACTTTCTTGTTTGCAATGATAGAGATGACCTTAAGAAATTACTATGCAAACTGAAAGAAAAATCTTTGAATGCTAGAATGAAATGTGATCCCAAGTTTTCTAGTTCACCTATCTTTGTTACTGATAAGGATTATGAATTCTATGTCGACCCTGAGTTAATTACTTTGGTTGAATTTGATCCTTTCAATGGCTATGAAACTGAAACTGTAGTGGCACATCTTACTAAATTAAATGATATAGCCACCCTTTTTGCTCATGATGAGAAAATTCACTATTACTATATCCTCAAGTAATTCCCGTTCTCATTAAAGGGTGATGCTAAGACATGGTAAAATACTCTTGCTCCTAGTTGTGTGCGTAGTCCCCAGGATATGATTTATTACTTCTCTGAAAAATATTTTCCTGCTCATAAGAAACAAGCTGCCTTACAGGAAATATTTAACTTTGTGCAAATTAAAGAAGAGCGTCTCCCACAAGTTTGGGGGAGGCTTCTCCAATTTCTTAATGCTTTGCCTAATCATCCTTTTAAGAAAAATGAAATACTTGATATATTTTATAATGGACTAACCGATGCTTCTAGGGATTTCCTAGATAATTGTGCTGGTTGTGTTTTTAGGGAACGAACTGTTGAACAAGCTGAGGAATTACTGAATAATATATTGAAGACTTATGATGATTGGACTCTTCCTGAACCACCGCCTAAACCCACTCTAAAGAAGAGGCGTATCTTATTTCTCAGTCCTAAAGATATGCAAGAGGCAAAGAAATGTATGAAGGAAAAATGTATTAGAGCTGAAGGTGTTAAGAATTTACCACCTATTGAAGAAATACATGGACTTGATACACCGCCTCCGCAGGTGGTAGAGGTAAAATATTTATTAAAGTTTCATGAAGGTAACATCCCTTAAAATAAACATCCTAGCCAATGCTTGTATGAATTTGATAACTACATTAGAAAACAAGATCACTTCAATGCAAATGTTATGAAACAGTTTAAATACAACTCTAATATGGTTGCTCGCTTGAGTGACTTGTTATTTAGAATCACTAATGATGTTAGAGGTGTAGGAAACCATGCCTTTATGGTTCAAACCCAGTTAGAACAAGTTTTTACATCTCAAAGGGAATTGTTTAATGAAATCAACAATAATATGAATGATCATGTTGTTAGAGTAATGACTAGAGGAGGTAGAATGACTCAGGAACCACTTTTATCCTGAGGGACACCCTAAAAGAATTAAACAAGACTCAAAGAATTAAGGTTGATGCACCTAGTCCTTCTAAAAGTAAAAAGAAATAGAAAATGATAAGACTTTCCATACCTCTAGCGAACCTGAAATAGAAAAACCTCCTGAAGTTAATAATGATGTCTCTATCTTCGATGCTAAAACTCAATCTCGTAATGTTCATGAAGACACCCAACCGGACAATGATAAAGAACCAGATAATGATGTTGAGATAGAACCTACTGATGATCTTGATAACCCACAACCTAAAAATAAAAGATATGACAAAAGAAACTTTGTTGCTAGAAAACATGGAAAGGAAAGAGAACCATGGGTTCAAAAACCCATGCCCTTTCCACCTAAACCAACTAAGAAAAAGGATGATGAAGAATTTGAATGCTTTGCTAAAATGCTTAGGCCAGTCTTTTCTCCCCAGGGCGCTAGCCCCGAGCTTGTGGGCCCCTTGGGCACCCTCTTGACGTGAGACCGATGGCAAAAATTCCCATAAATACACAAACCCCCAGAAAGAACCCTAGATGAGAAGTTCCACCGCTACAAGCCTCTGTAGCCATGAAAAACCAATCGGGACCCTCTTTCACACTACAAAAAAAGACACTTCCGTGATGATACATGTTTGTCACAGTAGGTCACATTTTCTGTCATGCATGTACATCCATGATGATTTAATGACAAAATCAAGATATTCATACCTGTGCTGTCGTAGAAGTGTTCCACGACATTACCAAAATTATCATCACGGAAGTGTCCACTTCATGATGATAAATCACGCATCATTGAAGTGCTTTCGTCATGGGTGACCAGCACGTGGCATCCACCGTAACGGAACGCCGTTAAGCTATCGGGTCTGGTTTTGGATCCGATAAATCCTAACAGCCCGGACCAATGAGGATTTTCCACGTGTAAAATTCTCATTGGCTGGAGGAAACACGTGTTGGCTCACCGTTGTGATAGATGTCATCCATTCATTGGACAGGAGGCGCCTATGATACGTCGAAACATGGCACGGCCCAACAGAGGCCCATTCCGGTGAAAAGGCTGGCCCGTTTGACTTGGTCAAAAGGTAACAGGCCGGCCCATGAAAAGCCTGTTAACAACCTGTTCGTATATAGCCCATTTACAGCCCGCTAACTCAAGGCCCGTTACGGCCTATCCGAATTAAGCCTAGTAGCTTCATCTGGGCCTTCCAATATGAGTCCAGCCTGATGTAACTTCCGGCCCATGTATGGCCCATGATGTCTTTCGGCCCATGCGAGGCCATTTGTAACTCTTGGCCCTTTAATGGCCCATGGTGAATCTGGCCCGCGATGAACGGTGTACCCCTTTATACCCATTAACGGCCCATTATTCCATTGGGCCATTTCCAACCCGTGTTATCTTTCAGCCTTCTCAGGGCCCATTTATTCTTGGGCTCATTTCTAGAATTCGGTTAGATACGGTCCGTTACCGGCCTGTTCCGTTTGTGGGCCAAATACAACCCATGGTTACATTCGGCCCGTTTGTGGCCCGTTAACCCGTTGGGCTATTTTCATAACGTTATCAAATACGACCTACACTACAGGAATCCCGTACTTTGCCGTCTGCCATGGCGGACGGCAAAGGTAGGGACGGCTGACGACAAAGCACTTTGTCGTCCGCGGCGGACGGCAAACAGTGATGGCAATGATAGGGTCGGCAAACAGGTCTTTTGCCGTCGGCTTTTTATGGCGGATGACAAAGAGCCCTTTGCCTACAGCGGCTGACGGCAAAGAGGGGGGACGGCAAAATGTTGCACGTCCGCCTGCGTCACTCCGTTAGGCGGCTAATGGCGGCCTTTGTCGTCCGCCAGCGGACGGCAAATTTGAGCGCCTCTTTGCCGTCCGCCAGACGACGTCAGCTATACGTCAGCGCCCGCTCTTTTTTGTCGTCCACCCGGTGGACGGCAAAGGCAAAGTCTTTGCCATCAGCTTGGCTTTGCCGTCCGCCACGGTATGCAAATTGGCCAAATGGTCCATCCCCAGGAACCACAGGTGGGCGCCACGTGCCCCCTTTGCCGTCTGCCACGGACGGCAAAGAGCCTGCACTGCCTCTTTTTTGTTCTGTTTTTCTTATATCCAACAATTATCACAACAAATATTTCACAGCACATATATATCCATCACATAAATATCCAGCACATATATATCCAACATAATAAATATCCAGCGCATATATATCCATCCATACATACATAGTAGGTTGCACATAGTTCCATCGATCCATACATATTACAATATGCAAAGTTTCATCATAGCAAGCGAGCAGAATACAAGAAGTGCATCAAAGGAAAAAACAGGAAAAAACAAGCAATCCATCATAGGAAGCTGGCTTCCGTGAAGTGAATGAAACCTGCAAAATGACAAATAAGAAATTTAGAAAAAGAAGACTAGAAGAAGAATTAGACTAGAAGAAAAAGAATAGAAGAAGAAGACTAGAAGAAGAAGTATATGCCATATATTAGCTAACTTAGGTGAAATGTATCGTTTATGAGCTAACCTAGGTGAAATGGGTAGTTTATGAGCTAACCTAGGTGAAATAGGTTGTTTATGAGCTAACCTAGGTGAAATGGGTCATTTATGAGCTAACCTAGGTCAAATGGGTCGTTTATGAGGTAACCTAGGTGAAATGGGTCGTTTCTGAGCTAACCTAGGTGAAATTGATCATTTTGGAGCTAACTTAGTTGAAATGGGTCTTTTATGAGCTAACTAAGGTGAAATGCCACGTTTTTGAGCTAACTAAGGTAAAATGGATCGTTTTTTAGCTAACTTAGGTGAAATGGGTCATTTTGGAGCTAACCTAGATGAAATGGATCATTTTGGAGCTAACCTAGGTGAAATGGGTCATTTTAAAGCTAACGTAGGTAAAATGGATCATGTAGGAGCTAATCTACGTAAAACGGGTCATTTTAGAGCTAACTTGGATAAATTGGATCACTTGTAAGCTAACTAAGGTAAAATGAGTCATTTTAGAGCTAACTTAGGTAGAATGGATGGTTTATGAGGTTAGTAAGCTTATTAAGTCATTTTGGAGGAAAAGAAGCTAACTCTAGGTCATTATGGTAAGCATATTGGAGGAAATAAAGCTAAGTCTAGGTCTTTATGCATTTGTTAAGCAAAACACTAGAGAAACTTACCGTGATCACGGAGATGTAGGAGCGGGCTGGCTCGCGCCGGTAGCTGGAGAAGGAGCGGGCTGGCTCACGCCGGTAGCTGGAGAAAGATCGTGCGATGCATTTCTGGAGTTATGCTACACCAAAGATCATTTCCAATGTCTCGTTAGCATTATGACACTCAAATGTTAAGACTAGCAAGTAATGTCCATTCAAATTAAACTCACCGTGCTCCCAGGAGCAATCACTCGCATCGGCGGAGCGGTCTGACCGGACTTCTCGCACACAGACTGCACATTTGGTTTTCACAACAGAGTCATACTAGTTAGTAATGAGACTCAAATGTTAAGACTAGCAAGTAATCTGCAGAAGAAACTTACCACAAGGAGCTCGTACATGGCCCTTGCCTGCATGTCATTCCGTGCCCTCTCCTCCTCCAACATCTTTGTTGTCCTCTCCTCCAACTCCCGCTACCTCTCTGCCGCCTCCGCCAGAAGTTTCTCCGTTCTATCTCTCTCACTCTATATAGCAGCCTGCAACACCACTCACATGACCATTTGTAATCATTGATGGAATCGCACACAATGTAATGGAGAAAGATAGCTGAGTACGTATAACTAACCTTGAAGGCGAGTTGGACTGGCCGTTCACGAGGCCTTATCTCAGGAGCGGAGCTCGACTGGCGCGCCTTGATCTCCGGGAGAGTGCTAGGACAATGGATAAGTCCATCTCCCATGGCTATGGAGCCATGGGACCTCCCGCCACCAGATATCATCAGCAGCTCTGTATCAATGGGACCCTGGCTCGGGTTAAAGTCCTGCCCTTTCCTCGCCTTCCCCTGATCTCTATATTGCACGAGCTTGTCATGGGCGGATATGTTGGTGAAGTTCTTTGGATCATAGAGGTCAGACGCAGAGAATGCCTTGACTTTCTTGTAAGGGCCAGTGTGGGCCATGGCATACAGGTCGTACACCTCTGGCACCTTATCCGCCTTATTGTAGCGTTCCTGAAAGAGAGAAACAAAGTAAATTAGTAATTAAAGGGCTAAAGCTAGCATGATGAATGAATTGCATGAATCATGAAGCAAACCACATACCCAGTTCCGCCCGTACTGAAATAAGTTGGAGCTGCCTTGGTGGTGTGGCACACCTTCCATTTGGGCACGTTTGTCCTTGGCCTCTTTGTGGGTGGTCAGCCATTCTTTTGAGCACCACTCATTGACCAACACCTCCCAACAATCCATTCGATCCGCACACCATCTCGGAGGGGCCTAAGTTAGCAAATAGAAACTTGAGCGCTACAGCTATGAATTACTAAATGAAGGAAGTAAGTACAAGGCCTTAAGAATTACCTTCATGTACTTCTCCTTACTCAAGAACTTATCGCGGCACTCCTGCTTGGGCTTCTTGATACCACGCCCGGCGTAGTAGTCTCGAACAGCCTGCACCCGAACCTCATGCCGCAAGTTCTGAAGTAGGCGCTTGCACTACTTGTGGATAACATGATCCGCCTCCTCCTCGTATCCCTCCTCACACCTGTAGAATGTCTGCAATCAAATGAGACAATATTTATTAGTACAATTAATAACTAGCTAGTTGAAGATTTTTAATTGTGTAAAGGAGCAATTACCCAGAACTTTCTGATCACGACGTCTGCCCTCGTCTTGCACAAGACACCGTCGATAATCTCACCCGGCGGGGCCGGGGCAGCCAAGTAGTGCTCCTAAGTCAATCCAACCTCTGGAAGCCGACCCTCACCAGGCAACGTGACAAACCCCAGGAAGTTTTGCCGAATCAGAACTCCAAGGACGGAGTTGGGCCGGCGGACACTTTCATGGTGGTCCCAACCCCTGCAGCATGACAAGGCCAACACATCAGTTATTTGAAGAAACGTGAATGCAGAAGGTACAAAAAGATTAAATGCACTTACCTCTCCCCATCAGGGAAAATCAACCACCTCTGCTCGCGGGTCGCCGGCACGGACGGGAGCCGTGTAGCACCACGCTGGTAGACGTTGCCCCCCTCCTCCCCCTCCTCATCAGTCGGCTCCCCGCCATCGTCAGCATGGCCACTCGGCTCCCCGCCATCATCAGCGTGGCCACTCGGCTCCTCAGGCTGACCCGACCAGGTACCCCATCCAGACGTGTGCTCCTCCGGGGTCTCGTGGGCCCAAGTCTCATGGGTCGAAGGCCCGTCGACCCGAGGCTCGTGGGCCGAAGACCCGTGGACCGGAGGCTCGTGGACCGGAGTCCGTGCAGCCTCCTCCTCAGATGAGTCCACCCTAGCAGTCACGTGCTCGGGTGAAACAGCTAGGGGCGGCGGCGAGGAAGGCGCCGTAAGAGTCACCCTACCTCCTCTCCCGCGACCACGTGCTCCACCTCCTCTCTTCTTCTTACCTCGTCCCCTGCTGGGCACCGCGGTCGACGAAGAAGGGCCCGACGGTGTCGCCATACTTTCCAGCAACGCTCGGTGGAGAGCTGCGTGTGGAATGGAAGACCTCGCACCACGCGCCGACGAAGAAGGGGCCTCGGCGCGCTCCCGACCAGCGCCCACCATCTTTCAACACCTGCCATGACAAAGAATAAACGAAATTAGTACAACATAAAAAAAAGTACCGACATGAATAATAATATGTATATCACTTAAGTGTATCATTATCAAGTACAACATAAAAAATTGAATACCTGACACTACTAATAATATCGATCAGTATCATCAATAAATGCATAATCATCATCATCACTATAATCAATGATGGGCTCATAGGGTTCATTGGCATCAACATGTGCAAGGCCACCTTGACGTAATCGGTCAAGCATTGACAGGTCATCACAGCAGTAACCTCTTCTTGTTCTGGCTCTTCTTGTTCCTCCTCTGGGGTGATGTCGGATTCATTGCCGCTATCTACTTCAATGTTTTGGGGTGAAGTATAGCGGTTCTTGAAACGCTTTTTGGAAAGACGTGTCTCTTGGAAGAATTCTCCTGCATATGTGTCTGGGTTAATGTGAGGTTCATAATCCTCTTCCTTTGGGGGACAAAGTCTAGCACGTGGTGGCACTTCATAAATGACATCCCAACCTTTCAGATTTGGATTAGTTTGGCAGGCCCACGGTAGATAGTATACTTGGGTCGCCTGTTGAACCGTAATATAGACATCAGGAACATCTAAATGAGTGCTTTGGTTGATTTCAACTAGCCCTATATGTTCATGAGTCCTTCTAGTCTCCTTCGGCTGAAACCAATAACATTTGAAGACTACGACATTCGGTGGGTTTTCACCATAGAACAGAAGTTCATAAATTGCTTCAACTCTCCCTTAATACTCGGTACCTCCTTCGCCGATAGCAGATACACAACAATTTGTAGACTTCCGGTTGGCCATAGATAGCTCTTTGCCATACGTATGAAAGCGATACCCGTTGATGTCGTACTTGTCAAATGAACGGACCTTATAGTCAAAACCATTAGCGACTTGTCTCAATTCGGCGTCCATAGACTCTAAATTAGCCTACAAGTTTAATATGAAAGGATTGTTGCATTATGCACAAATTAGCGAATGAAATGAAATTGTCTAATAGAAATTACCGTTTGTTTGAACCAAGAGATGAAACCGGGATAGCCGCCTCCTTGCTTTCCGAGAAGCTCATACTCTTCGACGGAATCCTTTTGGATCTCCGCTCCATACGAGAATATGGCGACGTATCGACTGTATGACATATCCAGGAATAAGAGCAGTTCAAAGGAAATAGAAGTTGCGAAACAATGTACCGAGAACTTACTCGATGTACGGCCGCACTTCTATCAGGTTGTTGAAGATATACAACAAAATGGTCCGCCATTCTTCGTTATCCAAAGATACTGGATGTGAAACACTAGCTGGTGCGAGATTCCCTTTGAATAGGCTGAGGTTGGATCCACCCTTTTTAGGCTCGTCAGCATTGTACCGAGGCTTCGGATTATGCAAATGACGATTTTTGGCTTCGTAGTGCGCTGTTACGAAGTTTGCCGCCTCCTCTGTGATGAATGCCTCAGCCATCGATGCTTCAATTCTATGTTTATTTTTACATTTTTCTCAAAGCATCTTCTGCATCCTCTTAGTTGGGTAGCACCAACAATTTTGCACGGGCCCCCCCAATCTTGCCTCGGTCGGGAGATGCAAAATCAAATGCTGCATTGGATTAAAGAAGCCCGGTGGAAAGATCTTCTCTAACTTGCAGATCAACTCCGGCGCCAACTCTTCCATTTCTTCTAGCACGCCAGGCAATAGTTCTTTCACACAAAGAACACGGAAGAAATAGCTAAGTTCTGCCAGTACTAGCCATTCATCCTCAGGGATGAAGCCATGCAACATCACCGGCATTACCCGCTCAATCCATATGTGCCAATCATGACTCTTGAGACCAAATATCTTCAGCTTATCTATATTCGCTCCCCTCTTTAGATTTGCTGCATACCCATCGGGGAACATCAACTGCTGTTGCACCCACAAGAGAATTTCCCTCATAGCTGGCCTTCCAAGATTGAACCATGCCTTTGGCTTCGTCCAGTTCTGCTTTCCTTTCGGTTCTTTCATGTTTTGTAACGGCCTATCACATAACGCCTCCAGATCGACTCTAGCCTTAGTATTATCCTTTGACTTCCCATCTATGCCGAACAATGTACCAAAAAGTGCCTCGGCGATATTCTTCTCAGTGTGCATCACGTCGATGTTGTGTGGGCAAAGGAGGTCTTTGAAGTAAGGCAGATCCCATAAGCATGTTTTGTGAGTCCACGGGTGCTTAGTATTATACCCCTTGAATTACCCTGGACGTTGTGGATCTGGCTCGAGAGCGTTTAACTGATCCAGGGTCTGTTGGCCTGTCAATGCAGGTGGTGCAGAGTTTTTGACAACTCTACCCCTGATGAAGTTCTTCTTGTCTTTCCTGAACTTATGGCGAGGATCCAGGAACTGTCTATGCATGTCGAAGCAAGAAAACATGCGACCGGCCTGAAGCCAACGAAACTCAAGAGCTCCCTTGCATGTGGGGCACGGGAACCTTCCATGCACACACCAGCCAACGAATAGCGCATACGCCGGCAAGTCATGCGTCGAGTACATGTACCAGACACACATTATGAAGTTCCGTTTGCTAAAGCCGTCGTATGTCTTGAACCCATTATCCCAGGCTTCTTGCAATTCGTCCTTAAGCGGCTGCATGTACACATTCATATTTTTCCGCGGATATTTGGGTCCTCGAATTATCAACGTCAGGAAAATGTTCTTTCTTTGCATAATCTGTCCGGGGGGGGGGGGGGGGGAGATTGAGTGGAAAGACAAATACGGGCCAACAAATGTATTGGGCTGCCGTCATACCAAACACACTGAACCCATCTGTGCTGATGCCGACTCGAGGATGCCTCGGATCTGCCGCTTTGTCAGCATGTAATTCATCAAACTTTTTCCACGCAACACCATCCGATGTGTGTACCATCATCAGATTCCCATCTGCATCTAGTTCGGTTCTTTTGCCTGTTTTGTGCCATGTCATCTGTCTGGCCGTCTCTTCGACCATGAAAAGACATTGAAGTCTTGGTACGATTGGCATATACCGAAGAACACTAATGGGGATTTTGGTCTGTGTCTTCTCACCCATACCGTTATCTACCACAATATACCTGGAAGACTTGCAAATGGAACAATAGTTCAAGTCCGCATAGTCAAGCCTAAATAAGGCACATCCTTTCTCACAGGCATGTATCTTCTCATAGGGCATCTTCAGTGCACGGAGGATTTTGTCCGACTGGTATAGGTTTGCAGGCATTACATGGCCTTTGGGTAGAAAGCGTCCAAATACTGTCATAATTGCGTCATAGCATTCTCTGCCCAAGTTGAACTGAGCCTTCAGAGCCATTACTTGTGAGATGGCATCCAATTGACAAAGCTCAGTGTGCTCGTGGAGCGGACGTTTTGAAGACTCCAACATTTCATTGAAGGCCTTTGCAGATTCCTCCATCTCCCCGTCCGAATCCCGAGCATCATCATAGTCTTGCACCATGTTTTCCATCCTGGTACCATGCTCGTCGGTGCAACGACGATCCACCTCAGCTCGGTCACGTTGGGCAGACTCACCATGAAATGTCCACACCGTATAATCGGGCGTAAAACCACTCTTCTGTAGGTGTTTGCCCATTTCAGCCTCTGTCTTCTTTTCCCAATTGCCACACCGGAAATAGGGGCACCAGGTTTTCTTTTGGCCATTTGCAAATGCGGCTTGCACAAACCCCTTGGTTTTTGTGAACCATTCAGCGCTCCATTTGTTCTGACCAGTGTGACCGGTATACATCCACACACGGTCACTCATCTTGACTTTCAGAGCTACTGGATACACAACAATTATATATGTAATTCACCATGTATATATTCATTAGTTGATCTACTTTGTCAATTTTATTACGTCCATGCAACCTACACTCTAATAGGTAATGATAGGTCCTAATCCCACCCGTGTATGTGTAGATTGGGTTCATTTTCCGATGCTATGCTCCGGATCCGACGCAAAATTTCGGCAGCACCTCCCCGCTGTTCTCCTGATACACGTCTCTGCAATAAACAGAGAGGATGTGTACCCGGAGAACAACAGGGGAGGCACTGACGAAATTTATGCGTCGGGTCCGGAGCAAAGCATATGGGAAAACGAACCCAATCTACACATACTCGGGCTGTCCATGGATAGCGTTGGACAATTTGAAAGAATCAAGGTTATAAATATGCAAACGCATGCATATTTATAACTATGACACTTTCGAACGGGAGACACATATTGGTTACACATACTGATGATTCAAGACACATATATAGCTAGCTATCAAGTTTCATCGGAATAGATCAAATAATTAATGGGGGAGGAGGACTTGTCATTTGTGCTCACCCACGAACGAAGGGGCAGAGCTCGTCAAACGCACGGCGAGGTCGTCGAACACCAAACCTCGCAGCGATGAAACAACCGCACATTTAAAACTACACGATCAACACAATTATATATGATGTTTTTCATAACAAAATCGAAAAATATATGACCTAACTAATAATTCACAAATATATGACCCCGTCGGCCTCTGGAAGGCCAAAGAACACCTTTTCGGGAGGTGTCGGGGGTCGGGGTGTCCTGTCGGTGTCGGGGTGCCGTGTCGGGGTCGGGGTGCTGTTTCGGGGTCGGGGGGTCGGGGTGTCATGTCGATGTCGGGGTAGTGCCGTGTCAGTGTCGGGGTGTTGTTTCGGGGTCGGGGTGTGGTGTCGGGGTCAGGGTGTCGGGTCAGGCTCGGGGTCGGGGTGTCGGGGTCGGGGTCGGGGGGTCGAGGTCGGGGTCGGGGGGTCGAGGTCGGGGTCTCGGGGTCTCGGGGTCGGGGTGTCGGGGTCGGGGTCTCGGGGTCGGGGTGTCGTGTCGGGGTGCCGGGTCGGGGTCTGGGTACCGTGTCGGGTCGGGTTTTTTTTTCCTTTTTTTCCTTTTCTTCTTCTTCCTCTTCTTCCTTTTCTTCCTTTTTTCCTTCTTCTTCTTCTTCTTCTTCTTCTTCTTCCTCCTCCTTTCCTTTTTCCTCTTCTTCTTCTCCTCCTCTCCTCTTTTTTCTTCTTCTTCTTCCTCTTCTTCTTTTTTCTTCTCCTCCTCCTCTTCTTCTTCTTCTCCTCTCCTCTTTTTCTCTTCTTCTTCTTTCCTAAAATTAAACTAAACCTACACCTAAAACTAAAAAACAGAAAAAGGAAAAAACTAAATCTAAACCTAAAACTAAACTATAAACCTAAAACTAATCCTAAAACTAAAATTAAAACTAAATCTAAACTAAACATAAACCTAAAACTAAAAAAACATAAGAAGGAAAAAAAGGAGGCAGAGAGCTCACCTGGGTGGAGGAGGGGGGCGGGGCGGCCTGGGGCGGCGGAGGAGGGGGCGGGGCGGCCTGGGGCGGCGGCAGTGGCGACGGTGCCGGGCCCAGCCGGGGCGGCGGGGCGCGGGGGTGCCGGGGCGTGGCGGCGCCCAGACGGCAGGGCGGCGGGGGCGACGGGGCGGCGGCGGGGTGGTGGGCCGACGGGGCGGGGGGGTACTGGGGCGGCGGTGGGTGGTGGGCCGATGGGGCGGCGGCGAGGGGAGAGAAAGAGAGAGAGGGGCGGGGTGGGGCGGCCATTAATGTTAGTGGGGCCCTCCCTCTTTGCCGTCCGCCCCCCTTTGCCGTCCGCCTTTTTGCTCTTTGTCGTCCGCTAGCGGACGGCAAAGAGGGGGGGCCGTTAGGTTTTTTTTAGTAGCTCGTCAGTGGGGCCCCTCCCTCTTTGCCGTCTGCTAGCTGACGGCAAAGAACTGGCTGATGGCAAATTAGGTCTTTGCCATCAGCCAGTTCTTTGCCGTCTGCTTTTCGGTAGCTGATGGCAAAGAGGTTCTTTGTCGTCTGCTAGCTGACGGCAAAGAGCTGGCAGATGGGAAAGTAGCTGATTCCAGTAGTGCTATTAACGACATGTTATGGTCCACGAATAGTATGGCCGATGTTTGGCGAAATGATCATACGCCCTGTAGAAGGCCCATGGATCCTACGACCCGTAGAAGACCAATGGATCCTACGGCCCGTAGAAGGCCCATGGATCATACGGCCGTAGAAAGTCCATGGATCCTATGGCCCGTAAAAGGCCCATGGATCGTACGGCCCGTAGAAGGCCCATGGATCCTACGGCCCGCAGGAGGCCCATGGTTACAACAGTCCATGTGTTGCCATGATTATTGTGGCCTAGTTACCAAAACTAGGTTAATGTGGCCACGAAAAAAACACGGAAAAAGAACTACAGTGACTACAAGAAAACAACTAAACAAGACAATATGGAAATAAATAAGCAAGCAACTAATGCTAGCCTATTACAACTATTACACATATTACATCCACTAGGCATCAAAGTTCGCCACCAATGCAAATATAGGGAACAAAGCAGCATATTACATACACTGGCCGTCAAAATTGGCCACCAGTGTAAATAAACGCAGCAGCAAAACAAGTCCATAACTGAAATAACTTCAGTAGAGCTCAAGAAACGTTACCCTAGGTATCCACCATGCTGGCAATAAGCTTATAAAGTTTATTAGCTTTGACCTGTTTGGCGCTAAAATCCTCCAACGCTTGTTGTTGCACCAGAAAGTTTGCATCTGAATGCTCTAGGGACTCCTGCAGTCCTTCCGCTTCTTGTCGCAGCACAGCTGATTGATGTCTTTCAGCTTGTAGTTGAGACTCAAGAAACCGAACTGATTCAGACAGTGAGTTTGAATAGCTTGTGCAAGCGGTAGTGGCCAGTAACTCGAACAGTTAACCAAGACAGGACTTTGGGGTTGTCTCACTGTCTTCAAGATAGTTTTCCTTAGCTGTTTTATCAGCTTTGTTGGCGACTAACAAGGATGTCTCACGATCCTGAACCTTATCTGCATTCCTTCCTTTATCATTGCTTAATAAGGCACTCTTCCCCAATATTCTGTCAGCATTCTAAAATAAGAAACAAGCAGACACATAACAGGTTTAGCATGTACTAGTATATGAAACTCATTTTGGTGAACCAGTTCGTTAGTAAGGTGGACAAGTTAAACTACCAAGTCTTCTATTGCCACGTAGTACATTATAAAAGCATCAAACAAACATATATCTATATCCTATGGTCATTGCATTGTCTTGCCAAATCAAAATAGAGACACGGTTCAAATCATATCAGTTCAAGAGAAAGCAGCACTGAAATAATACAAAGCATGGGAAACTAAACGGCACAACAAGATTTCAGATGGGTACCACGGGTCTACATGTACAACAACACTATTGGCCCTGTTATGATGCTAGTAATGTGCATGATATGAGAAGTCAACTGTATGCATTGAAATAAACAGAGCTATTTACAAGAGCAAACCTGTTAAAGAAACATGCGCAAACATACCTGTTGTGCCATTGGAGTTTCCATTGGATAATTCAATTTAAAAATAAGTTCATATGAGTAAATAAAGTGATAAAAGAGCAAAGCAGTATGCACAATAGCAATGGAATCTTAAATGAGAACAGTTGTTCTTCAGGTTTAAGCACTTGTTCTACATGAACAGAGTACAGTAAGACGCAAACATATAGTACTTAAAATAAAATGAGCTCATAGACCTTACCACATTCTTGGTTCGGGACCCGTAAAGAACAAGGCGTTTTCAGTCATCGTCCAATAAATGTGTCTCAGGAGAACGTAAGGGAATTTGATGAGTTTCTTTGCCAGTGAAGTACGTTTTCTTCAAGTAATTCCGATACTGCCACCAACCATTCTTGAAGATAACAGAGGTATTAGCACAGGTAACCTCATCCTGAGTTTCCAAATCGGTCCTTCTCTATAGAGAAAAATGGGAAAATTTGTTGTATTATAACCATCATGGAGGTAGAATGTATGGGACAAAGCAAAGTAATTGCCATGAATAACATTACTTACACATAACTACTGGACAAACACCTGCAACTGGCATTTTCCTTCATCTTCAGTATAATATTTCCATGATGGGAAGATACACACATAGGATTTAACAACATCAAATGCGATAGATCCTAAACTATGAATGGTAGTTGTGCTTTCTCCACAGGAATAGGTGTACTAACTGGTGGAGTTGGGGTTCGCCATGGTAGTACAGGCGCTTTGGGCACTGGAGCTGCCTTACTAACTGCTCTTGTTTGGGAGCTCTGTGGTGGAGATGGTGCTGTATCAACAAGAACTAGGTTACTATCTGCTGGGGTTGGGGTTAGATTGGGTGAAGTTGGTTCTCTGTCCATCACAGTAGGGGTAAAATCTACGAGAGTCCGGGTTATGTGTGGTAGGGTTGGTTCTCTTGGATGTACAACCGGGGTGCTATCTCCACCAAGAGGTAGCACTGTTTTATTTGAAGACCGTGGTTTTACTCCGCTAGATACTGCCATCACCAGCTCCAATTCAAATGGCTGATAAACAGGAAACATAATTGAATGTACAGACATTGTATGAGGGACAGATGCAATAGATAGTGTGGAGAAAGGAGGGCATTAAATAATTGACATGTATATTGTTTAACTAAAACAGATAGCATGACATAATTTCACATATACGATGTCTATCTAAACTGGATAGCATAGCATAACATAATTCAAAGATATGATGACTAACTAAACAGGATCACATGACGTAATTCACATACATGTTATCTAACTAACCAGGATCACATGATTTAATTCACATATGTGATTTATATGCTAAGTGGAGGGCATTCGCATATATGATGTCTGAACTAAGAACATGGTGTTGAATATTGTGTATATGATGTCTAAACTATGCAATGCAAGACACCATATGCATGATATGAGCAGTAGTACCGTGCCAAGTTAGAGCATACTCCTCGGTGGGGGAATAGGACTGGTCATCTGTCTCTGAATCCATCTCTGAGGAGCTATCAGGAGCCAGCAAGAGATTTGCTTCGACAGGTAGCACTGTCTGCTCTGAAGGCCTTGTTTTCACTCCAGATTTTTCCATCACCCACTCAAATGGCTGATTCACAGGAAGAGTAGTTTAATGTACAAACATTGTCGACAAATGGAAATTTAATGAAGAAAACATTGTCATTCAAATATATGATGCCTGGTTAAACAGGATGGCATTGCACATTTCACATATATTATGGTTAGCTAAAAGACATGAGACTACATAATTCCCATATATGATATTGAAACTAAACAGTTGGCATTACAGAACATGTCTAAACTAAGCAGATGACATATATGATGTCAAAAGTAGGCACTACAAGGCAACATATGCATGATATGACTAACATCATCATGCCAAGTTAGAGCAAACACCTTGGGGGGTAAATAGGAGTGGTCAGCTGCGTCTGAATCCGCCTCATAATAGATATCGGGAGGAGGGTTTGCCATTGAACCCACCATGGAGCGATGTCTGCATGACATTGTATTGCTGCGCAAAACTCTTCTGCTTTTCTATACATGTTTAGCATGACTATGTACAATATCTGACATATACAAAAATATATAGTGAGATTATGTAAGGAGAGCATGCAGAAATCTAGAGTAGTGGTAAAAACCAGTGGATGGATCCAAAAATAATGATAGCAGGCTGATGATTGCTTTAATTTAATAAAAAACAGATGATGATTTTCTTTACTATTTGTTTCCCACCCAAGATGAACAACATAGGCATACCCTAGGTGAAACAGATATTAGACAGAGATACTATTCATTGCTGCCTCGATATGTGCCCCACAACTAATTTAGAACTCAAGTTTGAACATCAATTTGGACCTGACTTGGAGTCTAAGAGGTGAACAGGACAATAAAGTAGCAGGTAATATTAAGCAATGCATAACATAAGCAGAAACAAAAGAGTGCGACCTCTCTTGTGGACCCGTGTACTCCTCAGGTTCATCTACTGAGTCGATGATGGTGATGCCGTTGCGGTGGGTGCCGGTGGAAGGGAAGGAGATCTGAGGCAGCGAAAGACGGTCATGAGTCGTGATGTCTGGTTTGGTGGATGCTTCTATCGATGGAGCAGCTCAGGTGAGGTGGACAACATCACGGCAGGAGCAGGACAATCCACAAAAAGTTTTCTTCGACACCTACCTGTAACTGAAGTAATTCTGTAAGGGCTCATTTGGCTTGCATGATTCTAAAAACGCAGGGATAGGAGGAAAAACACCGGAATAGGATAGGAATGCACATGGGAAATAGAGCATTTGTGAACACAGGATTTATGTCAACTTGGGTGTTTCGTTCATAGGAAAATGAGGAGCAGAGGAATGCAAAGAAACATGGCCAAAATAAAGTGAAACCATATGAAAGCGTGTACGGTTAGAATGTTATTCTACCACTAATGCACTTGGTCTTGTTTTCATGCATAGAATTTTAAAATTAGGTCCAGGTGGATATTTTTCTCCATTCCCTTCAACAAAATGCATGAATAATTGAATAGTAGAGTGCCATAGGAAAATTTCCTATTGCTATGTTTTTCCGTTGAACCACAATAGCCCTAATGGATCGACCATGAATGTAGAGTAATAAGTGATGCGACAAGTGTACAACCTCTTTGCCGTACCCATGTCGACCTCAGCATCATTGGGTTGGTCGCTGAAGAAGTTGAGGCAGAGGTGGTTGTCGGAGGTGTGGAGGAAGATCTGAGGAATCTCTAGACGGTGTCCAGGGCACTGCTCTATTGTGATGGATCGTTCCATCCTTGGAGCAGCTCCAGTGAGCCGTAAGACATCAAGGCTGAAGCAGCACAAGACATACATCGTTAATCTCAAGTGGGATTCTAATAGCATCTCCAATAGATGATGTAAAATGCATTACCAAAAAGTGATAGATATAAAATTTACATCACCAAAAACCACCTGACTACAACAGATGAGGTAAAAACTGTTGACTCTGAACTTAACTGTCGAAACTGAAATTTACTGTGGAATTTGAAAGTTACTGTCGAAACTTAACGCAATGGTAGCAGAGAGGCACTTCACATGGGATAGTTTAGGGAGGGCCTGCAGTTCATCTTCAACCTGCACCCCCTGAGCCGCCAACCACCACCAGCCGAACCCCGCGCCGCCTCGCCGCCCCGAAACAACTACCCACTGCCGGTCCGCCGCCGCCTCGCCCCCCGAAACAACTCCCCGCCGCCGGTCTGCTGCCGCCTCGCCGCCCTGTAACAACTCCCCACTGTCGGTCCGCCGCTGCCCCGGCCAGCGCTCTAGCCCCCCCCCCACGCCAAGCTTTTTCTCCAGCGATCCCCACGCCACCGCCCCACCACCGTGCCCCCCACTGCCGGCGAGCAGCACCCCACCCAGAACCCTAAGATAGATAGTGGGGCAACTCTCCAGCGAGCCCCCTCCCTGCTGCGGGTGGTTCTTCCTTAACTCTGGCGAGACCCACCACCCCCTGAAAATTGACTGACCCAAAAACTCGATTCAGTCGAGTGAAGTGTAGCTAAATCGGAGCAGAGCAGCAGCACGAGCGAGGGGGAGAGCAGCAGCGCGAGCGAGCAAGCAAGAGCCGGAGCAGCAGCAGCAGATCCGGCTGGTATGGACGTTGCCACCCAAGGGGCCTCACACTTGGGAGAGCCGTCATGGAGATGTTGCCTGTGGCCCCAGCTTCGAGGTAGCCACTCCATGGGGGTGCGGGATGGAGCACCGTCGGCGCCGGGAGGTCTAGTTAAGGAGAAGGTGCGATGAGTGTACAACCTCTTTGGTGGCACCGAGTAGGCCTCAGCTTCGTCGGAGGAGTCGGTCAGGATGTTGCAGTTCCGGTGGAGCAGGTTAAGGCGGCGCTGTGGGGATGGAGCAGCCGCGATAGATGAGGCGGTCGTTGGAGCATCTCCTTGGAGGTGGAGGACGGGGCGGATGAACCGTTGGGACGACGGGATGGACGACGGATCCTCATCCGGGGAGACGGATGAGGGACATCGAGCTGTTGCAGTGGATGACGTCGTCGGGGAAGAAGCTCCGGCTGGGCAGCAGTGAGGTGGCGGATGGAGGAGGGTGGGGTTTCGCGGCTGGAGCGGAGAGGTTATGGCGGTCAGATTTCGAATGGCGAAAAGGAGGCGATGGGAGGGGGAGCCATGACTTAGGGACGCACTTGTCCAAAATCTAGGGTGTGTTACAAAAGTACCAAATCAATTCACACTTCCCTCAATGAAAAAAACAAAAAAATAAAATAAAAACTATTCACACCACACAAAGAGAGAGTCTTGTCCCATTTTACTATACAAATGTTATTCAAAGCTACCCCTCCTTCCATCTATATAGGGCCTAATGCGTTTTTCAAGGATAAATTTGACCAACCAAATATTAGAGCAATAATATATGACATGCAACTTACACAAAACACACCGTTAAATTCGTGTGTGAAAGGAGCTTTCAATGATATAATTTTTACATTGTGCATGTCATGTACTATTAATCTTGTCAATAGTCAAAGGCGGGCTTAAAACGCATTAGGCCCTCTATAGATGGAAGGAGGGAGTATGGATCCATGTTATGTCCAATTAAATTTTTTCACTGGCTGTATAATGCATGTAACATACTCATACCAACATTTTAGTGCATCCAAATGTTTATACTACCGCTGCAATCCGAACTGAATTTGAATTGTTTCTCTATTTCAATAAGAATCTACAATCATGATTGTTGCCAACATCAACCATCATTCGTGTATTACCTTAACAACACACCACATGATTACTATAGAGATAGATATGAACTATGTGTACTATATGAACTCGAATCCAATCTTTTGAATACACTAGATGTTGATTCCAAATAATAGTACATTTGATGTACTAACTATATATTCATAATCTAAACCATGTTCCATACGTACACCGTGTTTATCACACAAAGTATAGTGCCCCGCCCCCTACATTATGACAAGTATTTAGCCCTGAGCTGCAAAAGCCATACATTAGCCCAAATTATAATCAATGTTCTATATATTATATGTAGTACTAGCAAGATGCCCATGCGTTCCACGGAACATCAACATGATCAAGGGGAGGCCTTATTTGCAAATATGGAGAGGGGTGTTGGTATCTTTTTTCAAAATTGCCATAGTTTCCTTCCTATCCATCAGATATAAATTGGAAGGCCTATATTGCAGGATGGCAGGCACACCATCATCAACAACTCTGTTTTTTATAAGAGTAGAGATAAAATATATTATATGTAGTATAACATGTTCATAACCACACCATGTGTATCACTTTTATATATATTCACGCATGCGTCGGTTTAAAACACTATGATAAATTCTTCAAATATCTGAATTCATTTTTTATAATGAATTATGATCTCTACTCGTCTTTTACACCCACACAATGCTCTTATCTTTGTAGCTAGCGCTAACTTTCTCTCGTGCATGCGCACGCCCGCATCCCATCACCCTCCCACAGCATTCTCTAGCTCCATCGCGCAAATTCGTCTTTTCACTTTAGGTCGTTCACCCACGGTGTGTGTAGGCCCCCCAGCTCCTTCTCTACGGCACACATCGATCGATATGCCTCTCTAGCCAGGTGTGCCTACCACAAACACAAGCTTCCCCTCTTCTCTTCTCACCTTCCATGCCTCACTCCCACAACTCTTTTCATCGATCTCATACTCGCACACTCCTTCCCCCTAGATATAGTATGCCTCTTGCACCACCTCTTAGATGCATCCCTCTCTCTCTCTATCCTTCTCCCCTGGCCTTATTTGCTTCTAACACATACATGCATGTATACCGATCGATCTCCCAACATATACCTTGGTCAACTTTAACTATTTTACCCCCACCCATCGATTGACGTACCTCACAAGTTATGTGTCTCCTTTCTCTGACAGACGATGATTGATCTTCCTAGGTAGTTATGTCTTCTTACCACAGCCCCCTCATCATTCATGCATGCCTCCTGATCCATCTCTCACATGCACGCGCATAGACAGGCAGCCATCCCCTCTCTTATTGATATTGCAGGCGTGCCCTCCGTTTGTCTAGTAAGTCTGTCCCACCATTTGTTAGAAGCAACTCCACTACCACCCCCTGCAACACTCTAGCTCTGTCTCTCTCCCAACCTTATTCCTCTCCCACACATATGCATGGATGCCAATCGATCTCCCTTGATACATAAGGTAGGCCTCTCTCCTCCTCCACACATATACCAGCCATTGTACCTCTATAGCTAATAAGGCCTCCCCCCACCACACATCGATAGTCGAGCGCTGTAGGTAGGTATCCATGCCACAGAGACAAACTGCACCTGTCCCCTCTCACGTTCCAGTAGGCCAGCCACCCTATATCTTTGACGTGGGCACACACAAATTCGACGACACTCTTTATCGATCGCGCGCGCACACACACACATCATCCCTCTCTTTGATTCTATAGATACCTAAAGTCGATGATACCTCCACTCTCTTCTCGTGATCGCCCCTCTCTATATATGATATATCTAGGTCTCTATTTTCACACACATTGCATATGTTAGATTTTTTGATTGACACCCCCCAAAAAAATACTCACCAACCCACACACCATATCTCTCTACGTTTGTATCTCTCTCACACAACCCCATGTAGGTGGTGTATGTACATGAAGAGAATAGGTGCACGTACTCACGCTTCGTGCCCAGCCACACCCGCGCGGGTACAAGGTGGAGCTCATTTCTGTATGAAATGGCAGCCCACGTGCTAATTTGAACGCGTCTAGCGGTTGTTTACCTACGGAGGTCTTGTACCACGCGTGCACGAAACAAAGTTTGACTTGATGCATTGGCGCGTTATTTTTAAATAAAGTTATATCGCTCAATGGCATGTACACAGAATATAGAATGATTTTTATGGAGAAAAAGGTAGTCCGCTCCACTATATACAATGGAGCCTGCCTGCCTGGGTTTGTCTCTCTTCAAATTATCTCACACAAGGAGGCGGTGGCCTCTCTCTCTCACCGTCGGTCACTGATCCGGCTGCATCCCGTCCACCGGCGGAAAGGGAGGATGTGCATCGTTTCTCTGTTCGACGGCGCCGAGGCAGCACATCCCGATCTGCGGTATGCGTTGTTCTCTCTGACCAAGCTCCGGCGTGGTAGGGCCTACCCCACCTGCTCGCTGCCGCAGTATGGGAAGATCTCGCCCGCCGCCGCTCACCTAGTTACATCCCGACGACCCCCAGGTATCCCCTCCGGCCTTGCTCCACTGCCCGTCTTCCCACGTCGCTGCATGTGGAAAATCTTGCATGTGGATCTAACATAGTTCTTTGCCCAAAACATAGCTTTTCCGGCGTACTTTCCATATTGCAATCTTGACCTCACACCGTTTTAGACAAACACACCCGGGTTGTTATCTTCCCTTAGGACATGGAATATGCTTCTTTTTTGTCATGGCATGTGTCATCAACTGTTATTGGCCAGTAATTGTTTCCTTTCTACCTCTTTTTTGCAAATAGGGCTATCCATTTCACCTCGTTGCTATTGCGACCTTTTGGTGAAGTGCACAAATCACTTTTTTCGTAAGAGTGTTTTGTGCAGTTGTACTAAAATGTCACATGGGTAATGTCTACATTTCAGTGCGACTGCACAAAGGGAGATTGGTTTTGCTCTATCCTCCTCATCCAACTCCGAGCCTAATCTTCTCCAACTATTTGCTTAATCTTCTCCAACTAGTTAGTCTTAAGAGAGACTGCAAAGGTGACCGGCTTCTATTTGTGTGTTTATTGTTTGATCAGCAGTCCTCTATTATTGTAATCACACTTAATATCTTTGGAACAGGGACGCTCAACTCTATTTTAGTGGAACTACACAAAATGATCGGAATGTTGCATGCTCCACACAACTACTTTTTTCCCAACATACCTTGTTGATTTAGGCAGAGCTGGGGGACGTTCCTGCCAATGAAAGCATTGATCAATTTTTATTTAACACCTTCTCACAACTTTGTCTTGAGTTGTGATGTAAATATTAGCTCTGATATGCTAATCATTGAGATGCATTAGCAAGGAAGTTAGTTTTTTATTGTCTTCGAAAGAGCATCGATGGAAAGACACACGAAACAAAAGCTGAATGCTCAGAGCATTATACAATTTCATGTGGCTGGAAAATTATTTGTATAGTACGTCAATTATGTAAACAAATGCTGGAATCTTGATAACATTGCCAGAAGTCTCTTCAGCATCCGGGTCCATGTGCCATGCATAAAATTATACTTCCTCCGTTCCTAAATATTTATCTTTTTACAAATTTCAAATCGACATATTTTAGAGTGTAGATTCACTCAGTTTGCTTCATATGTAGTCACTCATTGAAATCTCAAGAAAGACAAATACTCTGTAGTATATTTAAGAATGGAGGGAGTAGTGCACAACTGCATGGGAGACTTAGCCCGGTTGTTGCGCAACACTAATAGTGAGTAGTAATGAGCAGTCAAATCATAAGACCCACCTTTCCCACTATAAGTTGCTCGGAAGAATCAACCGTCAATACGCTCTAATGTCTCTCTGGTGGTGGAAATGCATGGAGAGAAATGCATCAGAATGAAGAGTGCCTTGTAAACTGTGACGAAAGGAGTAGTATGAGGCCCTGTTTAGATCACCGTTTCTCTTTTGAATACACTTGTAAAAAATAAACACATGTGCCCATCATTTCAATTCTGGCTGGAATTTGCACAGCGGCCAGTAACTTACATGTGTAAGTTATACGCCTCCGTATTAAAATACAACCATTCCAAACAGTGCCTGAAGGTGCAAAACCAAGTACCCGTATGGCCAGTCGGTCAATGCACTTCCTCTTGGCATATCACTGACATGTGGGACCAGAATGTGAGAAAACCGATCTCAATTGATGGCAAAATTGCCAACACACCGTTCCTTGAGAGAGATAAGGAGCGAGAACACACAAACGGGCTTGCACGGAGGCCAAGATATATTCGAGCATGGTTGATCGATATCATCATTACATGTTCGATGTTTTTAACACTACCATTGGGCTGTCGTTTTCCGCCCTTCTCCCTAACAAATGTGTACTTTATCAGAGATTAAAATAAAATAAGAGTACAGATGCTCCACCATGCGGTTCTAGTAGTAGTACTAGTCGTACAACTATAAACCTTGCTCTTGGCTCTTCTCCTCTTCATGAAGTCGAACAATGATGGTACTCCGCATGTTGGGTACTACAGTGTATGCATGTGGCAATCTGACACCGAATGAACTGCTGCATGTCCACCGCCTGGGCGTGGGCAGGTTGCATTAATCAAAAGGCGTAAGCAAGCTTCACCTTGTCCTGCAAGCTTCTCCTCGTTCTGCGAGTTGACGGAACACACCAAAAAGAAGCGCTAGTCCACACTCCCTCCTTTCCAGTTAATATGGCTTAATAATTTTTGCGGGTAAATGAGAGAGCTTTATTCATATATAAGCATTATTAGGACGATCAACCAAGATACTGGTCACTAGGAAGCGAGGTACCCCGCAAAAAAGAAGAAGGAAGCGAGGTGTTTCATCAAGCTAGGTCTCGGCCACATTCAAAGTGCACCAAGCACGGTACGCACAAAGATGCGCCACAAGGTTTGCTGACCTGTTTACATGCTGAATAACAAAAAAAGAGGAAATATTATCGAGGGCTCCTATTTGTAAAAGGATGTGAGCCAGAATTAAGCGAGAATTGTGGCGAGTGTTCCATGCAATGAACTACCATTATCACATGCAAGAACCCTCGAAGAGAATAAAATGTGTTGAAGATTGCGTTATTACATTTTTAAAATAAAATAAGAGTGCAGACGCTCCTCCATCCAGTTCCTAGTATAGTATAGTACATACCTGTCACATCTCTAGCTTTACCTTGCACTTGGACTAGCTTGGTTGTTGCATCATGTTTAAATTGAATAAACTTGAATTGAGGGAATTTGAAAGCCTCAAAATCTTTCAAAAGAAGGGTAGGAACCCTTTTAAATTGCATTCAGTGAATCCAAAATGCCCTAAAAATAGTTTTGAGAATTTTGGCAAGAGATATATATCAAACCAAAATTTAGGAACATTTTTAAGGAATTATTTTTGGACTTTGAATTTAAATCAATAATTATTTGAGTTGGATTGATATCCATAGTATTTAGGATATGAGTTCAAATATTCTGAAATAGAGTATGTGGTTTTGGTTCTGACCATTTAATCAACATATAAATTTTTAGGATTTATAAATTGGTTTGGTTTGTAAATCAAATAAAAAACAGATTGAATAAATAGAAAACAGAACATAAATAGAAAAACCAGAGAGAGAGAAAACCTACCTAGCGCCTACCTGTGCGGCCTGCTGCTGAAGCCGGCCCAACCCATCTCCACCTCCTGTGTCGTCTTCCACCTCTTTCTAGGAGGATGAGGGATGCGTGCCCGGCGTGAGCGACCACAAGCCGACCACCTCCTCTCTGCATGCTCGCCCAGATGCCTCTAGACGAAGCCACGACACCCCTAGACCGCTCGCTCTCTCCCTCGCCCTCATCCCCTTCTCTGTCTCGCTCTCTCTCCCGCAGTCGAGCGCCACCGTCGCCGCCGCTCACCGTTGCCTCACCCAGAGCCACATCCTCGCCCTCCGTCTGTTGCTATAAGCTCCATCGTCCACCACTGCATCTTCTCACCGACGAGCACGAGCCCGGGAGCAACGCAGCGTCACCCTCTTCGTCACCTTCGTCGTAGCCGCCGTCTCGCCTGTGACCGAATGCGCCGCCGCCTGTGCTCGTCGCCGATGACGCTCCGGTGACCATTTGGTCCCGGGCGTGCATCCAACATGCTCACCGCCGTGCATAGAGCCTCTCTATCGCTTCGTTGCGCTCGTTTGCACACCGCAGCACCGATCCCGCGAACGCCCGAGCTCCAGCCGCCACCGTTGAGGTCGCTGCCGCCGTTTCCGGCCACCCCAGCTCCGACCAAAGTCGTCGTTGGACGCGCCACAGCACCAGATTCCCGTATCATCCACCCGCGCTTCGAACCCTGGCCGGAGCAGCGTTTCTGAAGCTCCCCGCCGCGTCTGACCCCACCAGCGGTTAAATGCCGATGAATTTGACTCGTTTGACCAGAGGTTTGACCTCCCCTGGGTCCGGACAAGTGGGCCCATGCCCCTGCTAACTCAGTTAAGTTTATAATTAAACTTAATTAACCAACTGACCCTCTTACGCGTGGGCCCTGCCCTGCTGACACTTTAGTTAGGGTTAGTTTAATGCTAATTAACCCAGTTTACTAACAGAGTCATTGACAAGCAGGTCCCGCCTGTTAGGTTTGACTTGCGCCGGCCCTGTTGACCAGGTGATGTTAGCATGACCTAATGCTGATGCAGTAAATATTTTCTGGGATTTTAAATAAATCAAAGATGATTTATTTATTTTAGAAAATACCCCAAACTTCTAAAAATCATAGAAATTCAATCGTAACTCCAAATGAAATAAGTTATATATGAAAAATGATCGGAAAAATCAAATCTATCCATCTGTACCTTTTTCATGCATGTTAGAACAACTTATGACTACTTTTTAGGGCAAATAAAATAAATGGCATATGAACTTTAACATATGGAGTTTGAATTTGAACCTAGGGTTCAAACCAACTTCATTTAACTTGTTGCTAGTTGCATTAGCTCAAACCGCAGCATATTGTCATGTCATGATCATGCATCATATTGTTGCATTGCATTGATTGTGTTCCTTCTTTTTTACCGGTATTTGTCCCCTCTCAGTAGACGTGGTTTTGACGATGAGATCATAACACCAATGAAGAACTATACTATCTTCAGAAGTGCCAGGCAAGCAACCCCCCCCCCCCCATGTTCATTCCGATACAATCCCACTCGCTCGCTCCTGCTCTCTTTTACTGCATTAGGACAACAACGATTCAACTGTTACATGCTGCGGTAGTTGAACCCCTTTTCCTCTGCATGACCTGTCATTGCCACAGTAAATAGATGAAACCCACTAGCATGAGTAGGAGTTGTTTGAGCCCTGATGTGCCTACTCATTCATGCTTGTTTGTCATGCCTGCTACTGCTTAGAGTTGAGTCAGGTCTGATTCATCGGGGATGAATTAGAGGTGTGTGAACATGTCCTACTGTTGAGAGCTAAGTGTGTGAACACGATTTGGTAAAGGTATCGATGAGAGGCCACATGGTGGGTTGTTTCATTGAAGCCGTCCTTAGGAACGGAGTTCTGTGTTTGTGATCCATGAACAACTACTAACACACATTGGCCCCGAAACCAATGGACCCTCTCGACTTATTAACTGCCCTTGCCCTCTGTTCAAGAGTTGCAACTAGTTTCTCGTGTTTGTAGGATATGTGTTGGAGGCCGTGCGTAGCGCTGACCCTAGGGGTGGGCTATGATGCGGTAGATACACCATGGCCCGGTGTACTGGGTGCCCGTTTGGTGTCTCGGGAACCCTGCACACATCGTTTGGGGCTGTGAGCAAAACCCCGGCCGGATCTCCTCGCGTATGGAACCTGAATAGGCGATAAACCTGGACTAGAGACTTGTGTGGTTAGTCAGGACGTGGCCGACTCCCTCGCTAGGCTGTAATGCCCCGAGACCGATGTGCCAGGTGTCCTCCAGTTATTCGCTGTTGTTGCCTTGTCATTGCTTGTGTGTCATGCATTGCATATCATGTCATCATGTGCATTTCATTTGCATACATGTTCGTCTCATGCATCCGAGCATTTTCCCCGTTGTCCGTTTTGCAGTCGACGCTCCTATGTCACCCGGTGTCCCTTTCTACTTCTTTTCGTGTGCGGGCATTAAATGTTTTCGGATTGGACCAAGACTTGTCATGCGGCCTTGGTTTACTACCGTAGACCGCCTGTCAAGTTTCGTGCCATTTGGACTTCGTTCGATACTCCAACGGTTAACCGAGGGACCGAAAAGGCCTCGTGTGTGTTGCAGCCAACACCTTTCCAAACTGGCCCAAAACCCACCTAAACCTCCTCCATCCTCTCGGTCGTTCGATCACGATCGCGTGGCTGAAAACCGCACCTCATTTGGACTCTCCTAGCTCCCTCTACCTATATATGTGCAACCCTTCCAAATTCACGGACGAAACCCTCGATCTTACCTCTCTCCGCGCCGACGGACATTTCCTCCCCTGCCGACGAACATGTCCGGCCTCTCCTGCGCCAATCCGGAGGCCCCAAGTGGCATCGCCGCCTCCCGCCGCCGCCGGCCCACGGGCCCATGCGGGCCTAGATCCCGCCGCTGCCCGACGCACCTCACCCTACCGCACGCCCCCCGAGTGCCCCGCCGCCTTCGCCGCCCATCCCCGCCGCCGGCGAGCTCCGCCGCGGCGATCTCCCTCGCGGTTCGCGCCGCCCGAGCCGGCCCCGCTCTCCCTGCTGCCTCGCCGGTCGCCGGCCCCGCCGCCTCGTCGACCTCGCCCAACGCTGGCGCCGCCCCTTCTCCACCGGGCCTCTCCTTCCTCTTCCTCGGAGCAGCTCCGGCCACCGCGGGCACGACGAACTCCGGCGAACTCGAGCAGCTCCGGACGTCCTCGGATTCCGCGCCTGATCTGGATCCAGATCCAGATCCACCTTGCGGTTGACTTTTTCTCCTCTAACCCTAATCTTTTTGCATTTTTCAACGCATCATAACTTTGCATCCGTAGCTCCATTTTGCGCGTGTAGCATATCAAAATGTTTGTCTCGACGAGTACATCATTTCATATCATTGCGTCATTTTCATTTGAGCTCATCTTGATGATCGAAATGCTGTTGGAAGAGGGCTATGTGGTGAATTAGTCAGATCTGTTTCAGCAAATAGCTATTTGTCATTTTTGCCATGATTAATGTGTGCATGCTATGACCCTGAGCTCTACTTGTGTTTTGTTATATGCCATGTCATCTTTACAGAGGTGCTTGCCATGTTTTTTTGTGATATTTGTGGTGACTAGCACAAGCTTGCAAAGTAGCGTAATCGGTAATGCTGATTTCAGGGACTTGGAATTTCACTAAGTCCTTGTTCTGTTTTTGTCGTTATGCCATATGTTCATGTTGTTTCCTAGTGATCCGTGCCTCTTTTGAGGATGATCACTAAGGATGTTATGTTAACATTGTGGTCCTCTATCCATCATGTCTTTGTTTGCAATTATGGAGCAACCTAGCTTGAGTCAATCGAGCTCTACTTTTGCTATAAAATGATCCTGGCAGATTGTTGACATGTTCAGCGATTTTTCCGAGGTTGTTGCTATTGATCCGTGCATGTTATGATGTTGTTCTTGTCATGCCTAGCTTCTATGCCATGTCTTATTGATGAGGGTATGCTTAGTTTATCATACCATGCTCTGTAGTGAGTGCATCGAGCTCGTAAACATGCCTACTCGCTAATCTGTTTTGCATGCTCCAGTTTTTCACTAAGTCTGAATCTGTTTAAGTTTTTGCCATGTTCACATGCTTGCAATTGTATTTTCTGATCCCTTTTGGCTCAAGGTCACTAAGGGACTTTTGTTAAGTGTTTTGAGTAGCTTCATTCCATGCCTTTCTTTGCCATGATATGTCCCTGTAGCATGTAGTTTTCATGCTCTAAAGTTTGCTTCCTGATGATAAATTACAGACTTGTGTTAATTTCACCAAGTCTGAAACCTGTTATCATTTGCACTTTTGCCATGCTTGTATGAACCTGTTAATGAGTGAATTAGCCATAGCTCGGTGTTCATCTTTTGTCAAGCATCTTGAGTGGATTCCTGCCATGTATTATGTTGCCATGTTTGAGTGTTGTAGCATATTTATCTTGATGCATTTAGATGGCTACTTGCTGATTATCGCAGACCGGTGCCATATTTGTTTTGCTTGCCATTTCCAAACCGTGCATCCGATTCCGATGATCTTTATATCGATTTCAACCGAAATCACCTCACCTTTCTAGTGGAACTCTTGGATTTCCAAGTTGAGGCCAGGTTCAATCATTCCTTTCCAAATCATGCATATGCATCACATACCGCATCCCGCATATCATACCATGTTCATGTGTTGGTTGTTTACTATGTTGTGTGCTTATTTCCGGTGTTGCTTTCTTCGGGTTGGTTCCGATTAAAGTCGCATTTGTGAGGACCCGTTCGATTACATCCATTTATCTTCTTCATGGACTCGTTCTTCTTCCTTGCGGGATTTCAGGCAAGATGACCATACCCTCTAAATCACTTCTATCTTTGCTTGCTAGTTGCTCGCTCTTTTGCTATGCCTATGCTATGATACCTACCACTTGCTTATCATGCCTCCCATATTGTTAAGCCAATCCTCTAACCCACCTTATCCTAGCAAACCGTTGTTTGGCTATGTTACCGCTTTGCTCAGCCCCTCTTATAGCATTGTTAGTTGCAGGTGAAGATTGAAGTTTGTTCCTTTTTGGAACATGGAGATGTTGTTCCTTGTTGGAACATGTTTACTTGTTGGGATATCACAATATCTTTTATCTAATTAATGCATCTATATACTTGGTAAAGGGTGGAAGGCTCGGCCTTATGCCCGGTGTTTTGTTCCACTCTTGCCGCCCTAGTTTCCGTCATATCGGTGTTATGTTCCCAGATTTTGCGTTCCTTACGCGGTTGGGTTATAATGGGAACCCCTTGACAGTTCGCCTTGAAGAAAACTCCTCCAGCAAGGCCTAACCTTGGTCTTACCATTCGCCACCTAGCCTTTTCTTTCCCTTGGGTCGGCCAGCCCAAGGGTCATCTTTATTTTAACCCCCTGGGCTAGTGCTTCTCTAAGTGTTGGTCCAACCCAGACCATCGTGCGGGGCCGTCCCTTGGCAACTTGTGTTACGTTGGCTCTCGTACGCTTAGCTTATCCGGTGTGCCCTGAGAATGAGATATGTGCAGCTCCTATCAGGATTTGTTGGCACATCGGGTGGTCTTGCTGGACTTGTTTTACCATTGTCGAGGATGTCTTGTAAACGGGATTCCGAGCCTGATTGGGTCTTCCCGCTAGAAGGAATGTCCTTCATTGATCGTGAGAGCTTGTGATGGGCTAAGTTGGGACACCCCTGCAGGGATTTGAACTTTCGAAAGCCATGCCCGCGGTTATGGGCAAATGGGAATTTGTTAATGTCCAGTTGTAGAAAACCTGAAGTTAACCTTAATTAAAATGCATCAACCGTGTGTGTAACCGTGATGGTCTCTTCTCGGCGGAGTCCGGGAAGTGAACACGGTGTTGGAGTTATGCTTGACGTAGGTTGTTCTAGGATCACTTCTTGATCATAATTGTTCGACCATGCTTTTGCCTTCTCTTCTCGCTCTCCTTTGCGTATGTTAGCCACCATATATGCTAGTCGCTTGCTGCAACTCCACCTCATACCTTTTACCCTTCGTATAAGCTTAAATAGTCTTGATCGCGAGGGTGTGAGATTGCCGAGTCCCTGTGACTCACAGATACTTCCAAAACCAGTTTGCAGGTGCCGATGTTACCGAGCAGGTGACGCAACCAAGCTCAAGGAGGAGCTCTATGAAGATCATGTTCGTTATGTTGTTCTGTTTCCAGTTGATCAGTAGTGGAGCTCAGTCGGGGCGATCGGGGATCTGTGTAGCATTTGGGGTAGTCTTCTTTTATTTTGGTTCTGTAGTCGGACCTTGATTGTATCTGATTGATGTAATGCTTTATTCATGTAATTGTGTGAAGTGGCGATTGTAAGACTATGTATCTCTTTCCTGTTATGTATTACATGGGTTGTTTGCGAAGATTACCTCACTTGCGACATTGCTTTCAATGCGGTTATGCCTCTAAGTCGTGCTTCGACACGTGGAAGATATAGCCGCATTGAGGGCATTACATAGGCTTCCACCTGAAGGTTGCCGAGATACACGACATGTACATGGTGGTAAGTGGCAAGAGCATGTGTGAAGAAGTACACCCCTGCAGGGTTATAAATGATCTATTCGAATAGCCGTGTTCGCGGTAAAGGACTTCTGGGTTGCCTATACAGTTCATAGACAAGTGAAAGTGGATACTCTAAAATGCGCAAGATAAGCGTGAGTGCTATGGATGGCCTTCTCGTGGGGAGACAGGAGCGGCTCCATAGTGGTGTATTGATTGGTGAATATGTGACCTCGTGTGCGCCACCTCAGAAGAGTTACTTGTAGTCGTAGTTTAGGATAGCCACCGAGTCAAAGCTGGCTTGCTGTAGTTAAACTCCACCACCACCTTTGTTGATACTAATGCATATGTAGTTAGTTCTGATGTAAGTCTTTCTGGGTACATTTGTACTCACGTTTGCTTAATTTATGTTTTTGCAGAGAGACTTCAGTCTCACTAGTAGTTCCGCGTGGACTTCGAAGTTTAGCTTGTTACCTCAGCTACGATCTTCTGCCTCGGCAGGATCTTGTAGATAGTCAACCTTCTCAACCTTTTTCATTTGTAGTTGTCTGTACTCAGACAAGTTAAGCTTTCGCATGTGCTTGTTGCTTGTATGCTCTGTATGTGGGGTCATGAGACCCATGTTTGTAATACTTGGCTCCTTGGAGCCTAATGAACAAATATTTTGAGTTGTAGAGTTTTGTTGTGTTGCCATGTTGTATTTGCACATATCAAGCATATTGTGTGTATGATTTGAAATGATTGGTATGTGTGGGATCCAACAACCTAGTTGTCTATCGTTGGTAGGCTCTCTTATGGGGAAATGCAGTCTAGTGCTTCCACTGAGCCATGGTAGTTTGCTATAGCCCGGTTTACCAGAGTCCTGTTAGCCCAGTTGCTACTGCTCCGGAACACTTAGACTGGCCAGCATGTGTCCTTCTTCGATCCAGTGTCTGTCCCTTCGGGGAAATGTCACACGGTGTCTTTCGGAGTCCTGCTATCCTAGTTGCTATAGCCGGAATTCACTCATTGATGACCGGCACGTTCGTTGTTGGGTCATGTATGCCTGTCCCTATAAGTTAGTGCCACTTTTGGTTCATGACTAGTCATGTCGGCCCAGGATCTCTGTCATATGGATGCTAGCGACACTATCATATACGTGAGCCAAAAGGCGCAAACAGTCACGGGCCAGGTAAGGTGGCACCCGTGAGAATTCCGTGCGTGAGGCTGCAAAGCGATATGATGTGCTACATGCTAGATCGATGTGGCTTAGGATCGGGGTCCTGACAGCTTTGGTATCAGAGCCTGGCTGCATGTAGGATTACCAAGCCAAACTGGTCAAAGTTGAGTCTAGAAATGCTTTAGTTATGTAAGGGAATTGATTGTGGAAGGGAATGTAAGGCTCTTTTTACTCCTTTACCCTATGGCCTTCTGATCTGAGTCATCCTCTACTCTTCTACGGGGATTAAGAACTAGGCCTTCTCATCTATCTATCAGGATGACGTGTTACTAATCCATAGACTTATAGAATTGATAGTTTCAAGTCTCAGTTCAGTTTCTACTACTTCCGTATGTTCATAGCTGGCCTCAGAACCTTGATATTATGATGTTGAGTGGTCATGCCACTATTTTTCAGGATGTCTCAAATATTTTTGAGCATTTACAGCCATTATGCTGTCCGAGTCATCCCAGGTTTCTAAATAGTCTGATGCATTTGCAACTTCCTTCTTTCTGTTCTCGATGTCCTTTTGGGCCAGATTAAGCACACCAAATGGTCTGCCGAGGTACTCCATTGCCTCGATGTATATGTTGAAGCCATTGTTATGACCCAGTCGTATTAGAGAACCACTCGGTATTCTAGCAATGCTTTGTATCCCCAGTGTGATGATTCTGGCCATTATTCTCGAAAGCATCCCGTGATGCTACTTAGTAGTAGGTATTCTATTCCTTGATTTTTGAGCCCAAAATTCACCCTACTTACTTCATGTTGATAGTGTTTGCTAGTTCCTTTAGGATATTAGTACCCTTTGCGATAGTCCTCAATGTCCTTAGTAAAACCTTCTTCCAATACCATGAACTACTTATGGCAGAAGTTCCTTGTTGAACCAAAACATCACAATAAGAGTGCTCTTGATGAGTTCTCCATTCTGCATTGTGAATCTGCCAGTCCTACCTTTCTGCATGGATTATATGGAAGCAATATGTTGAACTTGTTTGACATACTAAATCTATGCATCCACAACTCAGAAAACCATATGTTCCTTTGAGCTGTCCCTGTTTAGTTGTATTCTGACCTCTGTCTATCATTTGATAGTCAGGACTAGTTGTGCATTTGTGTTATCGATGCCTATTATTCTTGTGGTCCGTCAAGCCATTCTATTCTGGAATGACTAAGAGAAACAAACTCCAGCACCTCATCCATTTCTTAGACTGGTCAAAGTAGTTGTATTCTGCAGATCAAAATGCCAATCCAGCTTTTGTTCTGTTCTACCTCGGAGTATTACCCCCTTTATGTCAGGGTTGCCCTGAGAATTGAAGCATTCTCATGAATTCTTGACGAAGTGATACTTCTTGCCATCATTTTCATTCCTCGGTTTCATGTTATCACAACCAGAATGCCGACAAGTGAACCATGATATGTGAAATCAATACTCCTAGCAACCGTGTTGCTTGGTAGTTAATGGACAATAGTTCATTCTTAGCGTGTTGGTATTGAATTATAATTCTAAGATTTATTGTGCGACCTAGTCCATTTTCCTTGGTGCACTCCTCGGTCAATGAGATAGGATTGTGTCAATCCATCACTTTCTTGATCACATCGTCTTGCCCTGAAAAGCAAGATTGTTCTCGAGCTTAGTAGCATATCGGCGGTTTATGATTTTCCAAATATCTTCTCGGAAGTATCAGCAGGTTGTCCCCTGACTGTTATGTTGAGCTCGTGATCAAGTTGGTTTCTTGTAACCAACCCTTCTCCAAGAATCTGTGTTGCATACCCCTGAGCAAGTTGGTTAAGCTAAACAACAACTTGGAGAGTTGGAAGATAAAAGCTTGTCCGACCTAGCTCATCACTAAGGGATATATTTTGTGTGTGTGTGTTGAAGAAATATGATATCTTCATTGGTTGGTCCTCGTGATCAGTTATTGGATCTATTGTCTTGGTCAAACTTTGATTTGAGTGTGGGCTATCCTCAAATCAAATCAGAACCAACGATGTTCGTAATGTTGTCTTACTCATGGTTGATCCCTCGAGCATACACCATTACATCCTTTTGTCTGACCAATGCTATCATCGTGTTCACTTAATTGTGGAAGTCCATTTATATGGAAACCTGGATGAATTGTTGTTGGGCCCATCGATAACATCCCTATTTTCTCCATCACTTAGTTGGACATTAAGCTAGTTTTGGAAACTTTGTAAACGATGCCTTCGTGTTCCATTCATGAGCTATATGTTTGGATGAAAGAAGTGACTTCCTCTAACTCACGTGCATTTGGTGCAAGTTGCCGCCGTGAACTTGAGAAAGCTTGTTTTGCTTCCCCTGGAATCATCCCAAGCCAGTCATGCATATGTGCGAAGTATTCTGTGGTCTGGAGACTTGCAACCTTCATTCTATATGTATTCTTAGCACACCAAGCCACTAATTGACTTGTTCAAGGAAAAGAAGTCTAGCGCGCGTAAAGACTTCGAAATCCTTGATGATGGATCCTAACCTAAACTCGATAGTATTTTATTATAAGACTACTATGTGGCCATTCTTGTCTTGGACAACATGCTCACATGTATGTAGCAGAACCAGCTCGTGTTTTGGAGCTTGCTATCGTAGTTCATTTCCTGAGTATCTTGCAACATCATCTCGTTGATTTGTGTTGCAACCTTTCACTTTCAGACATGCTGAGTCTGGAAATCCTGACACCAACCAGATCTGAATCTCAGGATATATGATGGTTGGAACATTTTCCAAGAACTATAAGATTGGTCTATCTTTAAACGGTAAAGTGGATGTTGTGGCTACCCCACCTAGCCAGAAGGCCAACTATGGTAGTATCTTGATTCAGCAATTTAGCCACCTCCCCACGAGGATGTCATATGACTTATTCTAGAAGTTATTCCTTATGGATACTTTGTCTTCCCGAAGTCCGACCTATACTTGATGGCCACGTTCATGCTTTAAGTATGACTGTGTTATGTAGAACATCAAGGAGAACATTAGAAGCGGAGTGCTAAATGTCTCTCGGTCGATCATCCAGATTTTGTTTCCTTGACCTAGCTAAGGTGAAATCTGAGAGAGTCTTGTCTTCCTTTGTATCGGCATCCTCCACGCCTATTCATCATGGTAGTATGGAGTGTTGCCAAGATTTTGTTATAGATGTTGGTAAAACCTTGATGAATATGGAAATGCTCAAGTTCTTGAAAGAACGCTCAGTCACTAGGTTATATCCCTGGTATCAACTGGAATGTGCCTTCCATTTGCCGAGTTGTCCTATAACCGTTGTTTCCTTTCCAAACTGAGTATGCCATTCTTTTGAATTCTTTCAAACGATCAATTGTGAATTGCCTCAGGCTGGTATGAAGAGTTTCAATGATCTATGGATCAAAAGTAATTCTTTTTGCCACTTAAGGGAATAATTCAACGATCAATTGTGAAACGCAGCGTCGCCCTCTTCGTCACCTTTGATTTATTATGTTGATAAAAAAGTACAGATTTTTTCTGATCATTTTTCATATATAACTTATTTCATTTGGAGTTACGGTTTGATTTATTTAAAATCCCAGAAAATATTTACTGCGTCAGCATTAGGTCATGCTGACATCACCTGGTCAACAAGGCCGGCGCAAGTCAAACCTGACAGGCGGGACCCGCTTGTCAGCGACTCTGTTAGTTAACTAGGTTAATTAGCATTAAACTAATCCTAACTAAAGTGTCAGCAGGGCAGGGCCCACGCGTAAGAGGGTCACTTGGTTAATTAAGTTTAATTATAAACTTAACTGAAGTTAGCAGGGGCCTGGGCACACTTGTCAAGACCCAGGGGATGTCAAACCTCTGGTCAAACGAGTCAAACTCGCCGGCATTTAACCTCCGGCGGGTGAGACGCGGCGGGGAGCTTCGGAAACACTGCTCTGGCCACGGTTCGAAGGGCGGGTGGATGATACGGGAATCTGGCACTGTGGCGCGTCCAACGGTGACTTTGGCCGGAGCTGGGGTGGCTGGAAACGGCGGCAGCGACCTCAGCGGCGGCGGCCACAGCTCGTGCGTTCGTGGGATGGGTGCTGTGGTGTGCAAACGAGTGCAACGAAGCACTAACGAGGCTCTACGCGCGGCGGTGAGCTTGTTGGATGCACGCCCGAGACCAAATGGTCACTGGAGCGTCATCGACGACGAGCACAAGCGGCGGCGCGTTCGGTCACCGGCGAGACGGCGGCTACGGTGTGCGAACAAGACGGAGGAGATGGGGGTTAGGGTGAGGAGCTCACGGCAGTTGCAACACGCGTCTCAGCTTGCTCGGGGAAGGTTGGAGCTGAGCGGGGCGATGAGGTGGATCTCCGATGACCGGCGACAAAGGTGATGAAGAGGGCGACGCTGCATTGCTCCCGGGCTCGTGCTCGTCGGTGAGAAGATGCAGCGGTGGACGGCGGAGCTTATAGCCACAGACAGAGGGCGAGGAGGTGGCTCTGGGTGTGGCAACGGCGAGCGGCGGCGATGGTGGTGCTCGACTGCGGGAGAGAGAGCGAGACAGAGAAGGGGATGAGGGCGAGGGAGAGAGCGAGCGGTCCAGGGGTGTCGTGGCATCGTCTAGAGGCATCTAGGCGAGCAGGCAGAGAGGAGGTGGCCGGTGTGTGGTCACGCACCGGGCACGCGCCCTTCGTCCTCCTGGTAACAGGAAGAAGACGACAGGGGAGGTGGAGATGGGCTAGGCCAGCTTCAGCAGCAGGCCGCACAGGTAGGCGCCAGGTAGGTTCTCTCTCTCTCTCTCTCTCTCTCTCTCTCTCTTCTATTCATGTTATGTTTTCTATTTATTCAATCTGTTTTTGATTTGATTTACAAACCAAACCAATTTATAAATCCTGAAAATTTATGTGTGGATTAAATGGCCAGAACCAAAACCACATACTAAGTTTCAGAATATTTGAACTCATATCCTAAATACTATGGATATCAATCCAACTCAAATAATTATTGATTTAAATTCAAAGTCCAAAAATAATTCTTTAAAAATGTTCCTGAATTTTGGTTTAATATATATCTCTTGCCAAAATTCTCAAAACTATTTTTAGGGCATTTTGGATTCACTGAATGCAATTTAAAAGGGTTCCTACCCTTCTTTTAAAAGATTTTGAGGCTTCCAAATTCCCTCAATTCAAGTTTATTCAATTTAAACATGATGCAACAACGAAGCTAGTCCAAGTGCAAGGTAAAGCTAGGGATGTGACAACACCTCTATAGTAGTAGTACTAGTAAACTTTGCGCTTGGCTGTTCACCTCTTCGGGAAGTCGAACAATAATACTAGTACTAGTATAGTGTATGCTTCTGGCAATCTGACACTGAATTAACTGTTGCACGTCAACAGCCTAAGCGGGGGAGAGCTTGCATTAGTCAAAAGTTTCTCCATGTCCTGCGAGCCACCGCGCGCAAGCTTCTCCCATCCTGCAAGCTTCTCCTCGTTCGGCAAGTTGATGGGACACACCAAAGTAATGCTAGTCCACACTTCCTCCTTTTCGATTAATATGGCTTAAATTCAAACGAGATAAATACAGTGTCTGTCACTGTATATTTGTAAAAATACGGTCAGTGGACTTCATAATACGCTCGTTGCGCTCAATATATACTTTTTCCGGTGTATATACGGCCACTAGCTCACCCTGGCTGAGTATGTGTGTGCATGCACGTGTAGGTTGAGCACTTGAGTGTGACCATGTGTGTTCCATCATGTGCTTGGACATGCATGCATTAGGGGGTCGCGCGTGTTTTTTTTTCATGTGTACGTGTGACTGTTGCACGCATGCACGAGGTTGTAGTCCCTTACATTCATGTGTTCATAAGTCAATGCTTTGTCAAAACGTTGAATGCAAGGTTCAATCATTCGTTGTTCACGCATGCATTCCCGATATTAATACGTTGGTAAAGACAATTTCTTGAGGAAAACAAACCCATGAATTGAGTACAAAGGGGACAAATAAGCCAGGACGGAGGGAGTACTAGTAGTGTGCCAGAAGGAGGGAGTAGCTACTGTAGTATAGTACTACGTAATATCGTCCAGTAACAAAATTCCTCTATGTGCATCCTGTCTACTCACGTGTCAAGCAAGAAAATAGAGATAAGTACAAGTGAGACTCAGGAACGGTCATACACGTAGGGGGAGTACGTGTAGGGGCCACTAAGGAGCAGTAAAATCACACAGTAAGTTAGTAGGAAGAAGAAACCATCATTTTACTCTTCAATGACACATATGCAATATAAAGTGGTTGATATGGAGAGAAAGAGAAAACCAATGTATATACACTAGCATTGGGTTGTTCTCTTCACAAGCATAGAACGACGGTGGCCACACCGCTGGTCACATATCTGGCCTGATCCCGCCGCTGGGGGAGGGAACAATGTTCTGCGTAGACGCGGTCGACATCAGTGAGGGAGAAAATCCATAGTTGGTGCATCCCAACCGCCCTTCTAGCTACAACCCTACGTCCCAGGTAGTAGTACATATTCCTTTCGGAGCCGGCTTGCTCCACTGCCGCAGCTCCCCATGTAGCTCCATCTCCATGTCGATCCTTGTCTACTTCTACCGGCTTCTATTTGTGATGAGTTTATGTCTTATGAACTAGTGCCAGTACTATTATTCTAATCACACTTCTTCAATATCTTTGCCATCAGGGATGCTCAGCTCGATTTTAGTGGAACTGCACAAAATCATCGTATGATCCGAGGGTGCCAGCCGTCTTTCCTTCGACAGGTTCTACCTAGCCAGGAAATTAAATCCTGTTTAGGGTTTAGGGTTTAAGTCGTAGTGACCCCATCAGTAGTTTTTCTTTTGTACACGCTCTCACAACTTTTGTCTTTAGTTGTGGAGTAAAAATTGGTTATGATCTATGAATCATTGAGATGTATCAGCATGCATGTTAGTTTTCCTTTGTATTTGATGGAATGTTGTAACAGGCCAACCTTGGAGTAGGAATGAAAATGGAGTGGAAAGTTTCCGTTTTTCCGGAGAAAAAATGGAAATGGAGAGAAACCAACATTTCATTTCGTTGGATCACGCCATCGAGAAAAACCAAAGTTTAAATCACGTCTGTCGCGTTCGTGTCTCACCCTCCTTCACGGCTCCACCACACACGGTCGCTCGACATGCCACTCACCGCAAACCGAGTACTAGAACTACTGGAAGAGATTGAGGAGTTGGGGGAGGACAACTAGCTGTAGCACGGACTCCCAAGAACTTTTTACATGCATGTTGTGGCCGACTATTGCGACCTTTGAACATGGAGCAGCAGCATGCATCGGGAAGCGGTGCGGGCGACGCTTCTATTGGTTGGCGCACCGCTTCAATGGCGGTGCCAGTGAGAGGTCATGTCCGCTCTGGCCGGGCATGAATGCGACACTGACTGTTTTGGGCGGCAAGCACGCGCGGGTGATGAAGAGGGTTCGGGTTGGTCAGGAGCGGGCGTGGCAGCGGTTCGCACGCCCACAAACAAGAGATGTTGTACGTTAATATTGCTGCGTATATAATTAACAACGTAAATAATGTGCCAGTTGGACAAATATGATTGGAGATGGAGATGGAATTTTATGTAAACACGGATATGCATGTCTATGTTTTTTGCGGGAACAAACTTGTATTACTCACATAGCCAGGCTACACTCGGGGTTACAAAGTTCGACAATGCCATCAGGGCCTAAACCTAGCCAAACAACGATACAGCCACTAGTCCTACTGTCGGTGTCAAAACCGACGGATCTCGGGTAGGGGGTCCCAAACTGTGCGTCTAGGCGGATGGTAACAGGAGACAAGGGACACGATGTTTTTACCCAGGTTTGGGCCCTCTAGATGGAGATAAAACCCTACGTCCTGCTTGATTAATATTGATGATATGGGTAGTACAAGAGTAGATCTACCACGAGATCAGGGAGGCTAAACCCTATATGCTAGCCTATGGTATCGTTGTTGTTCGTCCTACGGACTATAACCCTCCGGTTTATATAGACACCAGAGAGGGCTAGGGTTACACAGAGTCGGTTACAATGGTAGGAGATCTACATATCCGTATCGCCAAGCTTTCCTTCCACGCCAAGGAAAGTCCCTTCCGGACATGGGACGAAGTCTTCAATCTTGTATCTTCATAGTCCAGGAGTCCGGCCGAAGGTATAGTCCGGCTATCCGGACACCCCCTAATCTAGGACTCCCTCAGTAGCCCCTGAACCAGGCTTCAATGGCGACGAGTCCGACACGCAGATTGCCTTCGGCATTGCAAGGCGGGTTCATCCTCCAAGTACTTCATAGAAGATTTTGAACACAAAGGTAGTGTCCAGCTCTGCAAAATAAGTTTCCACATATTGCCATAGAGAGAATAATATTTACACAAATCTAATCTGCTGACGTATTCCGTAGTGTGACATCACACCACGGCCATGTCTTTATTCGAATCGCTTTACTGTCCCACCTCAGCGTGTTTAGCGAGGTGGTTTCCTTGGCACGTCTTGTCAAAGCAGAGATCGTGTCCCCTTATTCCGGGATTCTCATCAATACGGGCGTGGGTAACCCAACCGCGCCACTGATTACGGCGCTTGGGAGATAAGCGAGTTTTACCAGGCTGGTGGGGACGCATAGTTGCGTCCACCCATATAAGGGGATAAGGATCCACCTTTTCATCCACGCCTTCTTCCTCCTTTGCCTATCCATTTCCGTGCACTCGAGCTCCAGCGCCCAAGTCCGCACACCCCACCTCAACCTTCTCCAGTCATGTCCGGAGCGGGAGGCAAGTGGATGGTCTCCTCCGTCACGGAGGGACACATCAAAAAACTGAGGAAGGCCGGATACTTGTCTAACGACATTGCGCACCGGCTTCCCGAAGAGGGGCAGCTCATCCCCACCCCTAGGCCCCATGAGAGGGTGGTGTTCCTCCCCCATTTCCTCCGCGGACTGGGCTTCCCTCTTCACCCATTTGTCCGGGGGCTCATGTTCTACTATGGCCTGGATTTCCACGATCTGGCCCCAAACTTTGTCCTCAACATCTCGGCGTTTATCGTCGTGTGCGAGGCTTTCTTCTGCATCCGCCCCCATTTCGGCCAATGGCTCAAGACTTTCAATGTCAAGCCGAAGGTGATGCGCGGCACCCAGGCGGAGTGCGGAGGCGCCATGGTGGGCAAGATGCCCAACGTCCTATGGCTCGAGGGCTCCTTTGTGGAGACCCTAAATGGGTGGCAATCGGGTTGGTTTTACATCACCGAGTCGCGCGAGCCTGAATGGGTCGCAGCCCCCGAGTTCCGATCCGGACCCCCTACGCGGCTCACCTCCTGGAAAGAGATGGGCCTGTCGTGGGGTAAAAAAGGAGAGTTGACTGGACTCCAAACATGCGTCCAAACCTTGGTTGACAAGAAGCTCAAACTTGTCAACGTAGTCCAGGTTATGCTCATCCGCTGGATCCTCCCATGTCAACAACGGGCTTTCAACCTGTGGGAGTTCGACCCGGCACGGCACCAAACTCTGAGCAGGCTCTTCGGCATGACGTACGAAGATGCCTGGAAGGTGCTTTTCAAGGGCGCCGAGGCCCCCGCATCCGCTACCGAGGATCGCGGATTCAGCACGCAGCATCACGCTCGTGCGGTAAGCTGTTTTTTACCTTTTACAGGGTATTAGTTTTTCATAGATTTACTCCATGCAGGACCTAAGCTCCCTTACCTTTGATAGGATTGGCAGGAGACGTCTGGACAGATCAACTGTCTGGCTCCATTGCCCAAAGGCCCAGCGGACGCTCGCTTGGCGAAGCTGCTGGTTCCGGCACCCGATGTGGTGCCGGAGAAGAAGGCCAAGAAGAAGGCCACGGGGACTTGAAAGAGTGCCCGGCGCCAGGAGGTGCCAGATTCATCATCCGACGACTCCAAGGCACACTTCTCCCATGAAGACGAGGAGGAGGAAGAAGAGACCTCTCCCCCTCCAGCTGGGGGAGGGAAGAAAAGGAAGGCCGCCCCAACTGGGGAGGCCGAAGGGTCCAAGAAGGGGAAGACACTTCCTCCGGACTACTCCACCAACACCGACGACGGCGAAGAGGAGTGGCCGCACAGGGCCAAGCCCTTGGCGAGATCGTAAGTATTCGGACACCAGAGCAATTCATAGTGTTCCTTTCTTGCACAGCTCCTCCTTACGCCAAATATGACTATGCAGTCCACCCAAGGCCGGGCTCGACGAGTCGTCGAGCGGCTCCCTGGATTCGTCGGATGTGAATTCACTTCCGACGGCTACCTCCCCCCACCCGACGAACGACACCGAGGTGGCATCCCAACAGGTTCCAAGCCAGGAGGAGGTGGTCCTGGAGGCGCCGCAAGGTGACCTCCCGGACTCCAGGCGTAAAGGGGATAGAACCCCCAAGGGCTCGAAGTCCGGCCTTGAGCTGGACACCGCGCCGGAACCTGGAGCTCGGAGTCCGAAACGGGTGGAGGAGGTGCAGAAAGAGCTCCAGGCTCTCGTGAAAAAACACAAGAGTTTGGAGGTTGACTCAAAGACACAAGCGTCTGAGCTTGCGGCAGCCCTCGAAAGCGCGAAGTCTACCAAGGCTGAAGCCCAGAAAGCCCTCCAAGAAATTGAAGCGATGAAGAAGATAGCGGCGGGTAAGGCATTCATTGTTCAAAGCAAGCACGTGAAAGTGAATTACTTGTTACTTACCCGAGTCCGGAGCTCTCCAGGAGCATTCGCAGATTTGCCCCATAGTGCGTCTGATGCCGCCGCCTACTACCGATCCGAGGAGGGGAGCTCGGCGGAGAAGGTGTTCTGGTCTCAGTATGCTGAGGCCGGACACCTGGTGCCTTTGAGCGACCAGCTGAAGCAAATGGTCGAGCTCCACAAGGTGGACGAACAGGACATAAAGGGCCTCGTAGTTCGGCTTTGGCCTGGAGAGGCTCTGCCTGGGAGCTACTTTGGGCTGGTGAGGCGGCTGGTGGATTCCTGTCCACTGCTTGAAGTAATCAAGCACTTTGTCTGCATCGAAGGTGCCCGTAGGGCGCTTGCCCGTCCTAAAGTGCACTGGGGCAAGATGGATGCGGAGAAACTGGTGAAGGACGGGCCGCCGCCGGGCAAGGAGCATTGCGTCCCGGAAGCGTATTGTGAGGGTGTCCTGAAGGGTGCCCGCCTTATAGCGGATGAATGCTCCAAAGATGTAATTTTTTAGTAAACTCGCATTTGTGATCCTGTACGCTGAAAACTTGTTCATATGCGCTAAGCAACGCTTTTGAATTTAAAATATTACCTTCTGTGTGGCCGTTTATCAAATTTGAGAGATGGCGAGTCGTCGGCTTCTGCCCCCATGCCACGAGTGCTGGGGTGTTCGGGATAAACATGAGCGCTCCTTTTCCCATTCTTGGGTCCTTCGAGGGAGGCGCTCAACACAACGAACAAGGCAATCAGACTATAATGCTTGAACACTCTCACTTAGCCATAGAATTCTATAATTTTAAAATTCGGCGAAGCCCCTAGTGTTCGGAAGACCATGTTCGGGGCGCTATCCACGCCTAGGCCGGACAAAGCTGACTCCTCGCTCTAAGCGGCATAAGTCTTTAGGGACTCGAAAACCTCTCGAACAGCGACCAACTCTCGCCTCATCATGACGGTCAGTTCTAGCTTTCTCTACTGAGGTGCTTAGTCCAGCTCAATTGGGGCACAATCGCAGTAGTTCTCCTAGTGCTACCTTAGCCGATATAACGGAACGTAAGGTACCAAAACATAGGAGCCGGGCAAACCCAACTATTGACCCAAGACATGATTCGGAGCCGATGCATATAATGCTATAAGTTCGGGGTGCCACACTTGTGAAAGTGTTCGGACTTCTCACACCGTATTGTGGGGTACTTAAGCCCCTGGCGTACTGGTCGTACCAAAGTGTACGGGTGCAACATGTCATTAATGAACATATATTCGTTAAAAAGAGTAATGCAATAATAGACGGAAGCTATGCATTGTTTATTTAAAAAAGCTGCGATCAAAGCAGAACAATACAAATACTGCAATAAGCAAAAGATGGGACTATTTAACATGTCCTTTCTAGGGCGAGCTGCGGAATGTTATGTGAAACAGGTATACTTCTCGTTATAGAGACCACCTTAGAGTTCCATAGTGCGGCGTAGCTTTCTGCTTCCCTGGTTTTATCGTTTGTGTGGCAATTGTACTGCCGGACAAGCCTTCCAAAGAATGGAGTCCTGAAAATAAGAGAAAATTAAGAAATCTGCAGCCCCTAGTGCGGTTTAAGCTGCGTTTCGGGCGTGCCGTGATGGTGCCCCTCCCCCTGTGCCCATGGTACTTCCAGAGCGTAGTTATGTACGTGCAACACTGGTTTCGCAAGTTCGCGAGGGCTGGGGTTGGGGCCACATTGCTACGCTTTCTCAGAACGTGCCTGGCGGTCTTGTTGTAGGTTACTCCGGGTGCGCTTGACGGTGTCCAGATGTTTAATGGCCGGACTGGAGAATTGCCTTGAGAGGCTGCTTTGTACTTCCACTGCGATAGCCGCCGTATGCTCCTCTATTCGGAGAGAGCGTTCGGTGTTTCCATTGACCGTGATGACTCCTCGAGGGCCTGGCATCTTGAGCTTGAGGTATGCGTAGTGTGGCACCGCATTGAACTTGGCAAATGCAGTTCGCCCGAGCAGTGCGTGATAGCCACTGCAGAACGGGACTATGTCGAAGATTAACTCCTCGCTTCGGAAATTATCCGGAGAACCGAAGACCACTTCAAGTGTAACTGAGCCTGTACAGTTGGCCTCTACACCTGGTATGACGCCTTTAAAGGTTGTTTTGGTGGGTTTAATCCTCGAGGGATCGATGCCCATTTTCCGCACTATATCCTGGTAAAGCAGGTTCAGGCTGCTGCCGCCGTCCATAAGGACTCTAGTGAGGTGAAATCCGTCAATAATTGGGTCTAGAACCAATGCAGCGAATCCGCCATGCCGGATGCTAGCGGGGTGGTCCCTTCGATCAAAAGTCATCGGGCAGGAAGACCATGGGTTGAACTTTGGGGCAACTGGCTCCATCGCGTATACGTCCCTTAGCGCACGCTTCCGCTCCCTCTTGGGGACGTGGGTTGCGTATATCATGTTCACCGTCCGCACTTGTGTGGGAAAAACTTTCTGTCCACTGTTGTTCGGCGGGCGGGGCTCCTCCTCGTCATCGCTATGTAGCCCCTTGTCTCTGCTTTCAGCATTTAACTTGCCTGCCAGCTTGAACACCCAACAATCCCTGTTGGTGTGATTGGCTGGTTTTTCGGGGGTGCCATGTATCTGGCATGAGCGGTCGAGTATTCGGTCCAAAATGGACGGGCCCAGAGTATTTCTTTTGAATGGATTTTTCTGCTGACCGGGTTTAGAGCCTTTGAATCCGGCATTAACTGCCGTATCCTCAGCATTGTCACCATTAATGCGGCGCTTTTGCTTGTTGCGACACGATCTGCCACTGTTGTCCTTGGTATCCGAATTACCAGGGCTCTTGGTCATGTTATTGCTGCGAGCTAGCCAGCTGTCTTCTCCCGCGCTAAAGCGGGTCATAAGTGTCGTGAGGGCTGCCATAGATTTCGGCTTTTCCTGTCCTAGGTGTCGTGCAAGCCACTCGTCACGGATGTTATGCTTGAAGGCTGCTAGGGCCTCTCCGTCCGGACAGTCGACGATTTGATTTTTCTTGGTTAGGAACCGTGTCCAGAATTGTCTAGCCAATTCCTCTGGCTGCTGAATTATGTGGCTAAGATCATCGGCGTCTGGTGGTCGCACATAAGTGCCCTGGAAATTGTCGAGGAATGTGGTTTCCAGGTCCTCCCAACAACCAATTGATTCTGCTGGCAAGCTGTTAAGCCAATGCCGAGCTGGTCCTTTAAGCTTAAGTGGGAGGTATTTGATGGCGTGTAGGTCATCACCGCGGGACATGTGGATATGAAGGAGATAGTCCTCGATCCATACCGCAGGATCTGTTGTGCCATCGTATGATTCTATGTTCATGGGTTTGAAACCCTCGGGGATTTGATGATCCATTACTTCATCCGTGAAGCATAGTGGGTGTGCGGCGCCTCTGTATTGGGCTATATCACGACGCAGCTGAAACGAGCTTTGTCTACTGTGTTCGGCCCAGCCGGATTTACTGTATCCGGAGTGACGATTACCATCTCGTGCTGTGGGGCGCCCATGCAATCCGTAGATCGATCTTGTTTGCCTTGCCTTGTCCTCCAATATATCTCGCAGGTCTGGCACATTTTCCCGTGCCTTGGTATTTTTTGAGCGGTGCCGGGGTGCGGCTTGACTGGAGGGCCAAGAGGCCTCTCTGTCGCGGCCACGGGGTGGCCGGTCGGCCGCATCATGCACTGGTGATGTAGGTTTAGGTGCTTCCTCCTCTAATCGGGGTAGCAACCTGCGCTTTGGGTAGCTCTTGGAGGGGCGTTCGAGTTCATACTCTTCGGCCGCAAGGACTTCAGTCCATCTGTTGGCTAGCAAATCTTGATCAGCTCTAAGATGTTGCTGTTTTTTCTTGAGGCTGCTCGCCGTGGCCATAAGCCTACGTTTGAAATGCTCTTGTTCGATGGGATCCTTCGGCACGACAAATTCATCGTCGTCGAGGCTTGCCTCGTTTTCGGAGGGAGACATATAATTATCGTCCTCGCCCTCTCTGTCTGCCGCTCTCTCATGAGGGCTGGCTTCTCCATCGTCCTGTGCTGAATCTTGCTGCAGGTGTTTGTCTTCAGCACTGTCCGGGGTGTTATTATCTCCCGTGCTGGAATCACCGTTTTTGCTTTGGCGGGATTTAGAGCGGCGCCGCTGACGCCGGCGCTTAGGCTGCTTCTTGGAGGGGTCATCCTCCACTGTTCCATCACCATTGCCTTCTTTTGGGGTGTCCACCATGTATATATCATACGATGAGGTGGCTTTCTAGTGCCCTATAGGCGCTGGTTCTTGATCGGCTCCTGCATCGGCGTCCATACCGTCGATGTCTTAGGAGTCGAAGTCGAGCATGTCAGTTAAATCATCGACAGTAGCTACGAAGTGGGTGGTGGGTGGGCTTTGAATTTCTTCATCATCCGCATCCCAACCTTGATGACCATAGTCCGGCCAGGGCTCTCCTGATAAAGAGAGAGACTTTAGTGAATTCAGAATATCACCGAAGGGTGAGTGCTGAAAGATGTCCGCGGCGGTGAACCCCATGATCGGCGCCCAATCGGGTTCGATCGGTAGGGGCGCGGAGGGCTCGGAGTCTGGAGAGGAGTCCGACTCCTTGGAGTCACAGGCTTCGCAGAGAATAGGGCTGGTGTTCGACTCAATCACCATAGAGATTGCAGCCCCCGAGGCGGTGTCCAACCACCCATCCTCGATTGGCACAATTGGCTCCGAATTAAGGGTCGGGGCTGATGCGGGTGCGGGCTCCAGGGCACTGTTCGGCGGCAGAGCTAGATCATGCCCATCGTGACAGTGTGGCGCGCTCGGATGCGGCTCGAATCCGTCGAAGATCAAGTCTCCGTGGAGGTCGGCCGTGTAGCTCAAACTTCCAAATCTGACCTGATGGCCAGGGGCGTAGCTTTCGATCTGCTCCAGATGGCCAAGCGAATTGGCCCGCAGTGCAAAGCCGCCAAGTACGAAGATTTGTCCGGGGAGAAAGGTGTCACCCTAGATTGCATCGCTGTTAATGATCGGAGAAGCCATCGGGCCTAAAAGTGACGATACAGAGGAACTCTCAATGAAAGCACCAATGTCGGTGTCAAAACCAGCGGATCTCAGGTAGTTGTTCCGAACTGTGCGTCTAGGCTAATGGTAACATGAGACAAGGGACACGATGTTTTTACCCAGGTTCAAGCCCTCTCGATGGAGGTAAAACCCTACGTCCTGATTGATTAATATTGATGATATGGGTAGAACAAGAGTAGATCTACCACGAGATCAGAGAGGCTAAACCCTAGAAGATAGCCTATGGTATCGTTGTTGTTCGTCCTACGGACTAAACCCTCCGGTTTATATAGACACCGGAGAGGGCTAGGGTTACACAGAGTCGGTTACAATGGTAGGAGATCTACATGTCCGTATAGCCAAGCTTTCCTTCCACGCCAAGGAAAGTCCCTTCCGGACACGGGACGAAGTCTTCAATCTTGTATCTTCATAGTCCAGGAGTCTGGCCGAAGGTATAGTCCGGCTATCCGGACACCCCCTACTCCAGGACTCCCTCACCTACCATAATGAGCTAAAGTATGACAAACAATGTTGTTGTTTTGTCGAACATGAGCAATACAAGTATTTCGGAGTGCCATGAGCGATCTAATCTCACGCACCAAAAAACGAAACCAAGATCTATCAAGATCTTCATTCCTAATCCCCACCATATTTGTAGCTTCAAGGCAGTCAGTCTCGAACTTTTTACTCCATTGTATATATAGCCCCTCTTTTGATAGGGTTTCTCGCGTCTCTCTCTCTCTCTCACCCTCTCCATATCAAAACAAGATGACAGTGTCCACTCTATCTCTCTCCTCACCGGTGGTCACAGATCCGGCCGAATCCCATCTGCTGCGGGAGGTGAGGAGGTGCGGCGTTGATGTTGTCACCGTCGGCGATGGAGGAAGCCGATGCGCACCGTCCTCTTGGAGCCGGCGCTGGCACGGACGAAGGTCCTCCGTGCCCTTGTTCGCTGCCGTCGTGTAGGAAGATCCCGCCCACCCGCCTAAGCGACATTTCGACCACTAGAGATATAAGTCTTGTACTGGTCCAGCTCCCCAGGTCGCTGCATGTGGGTTTTCTTCTATGCGACTACTCCCCATCTCCCCATGTATAGTAGCTAGGGTTCGTCAGCTGGGCCACTCGAAAAGTTGTCGTGATTTATGCCTCGGTGGAGGTATACATGTTGTTTCGACAAAAAGTACAAGGTGGTTCTGCGGTCATTGTCCATATGCTCCTATTGCTGCTGCTAATCTAATACTAGCACTGGTTAAATGAAGAAATGCTTTTTTTCTCGGGTATCCTGGTTTAGTTCCCATCAAGATAATCATGATGCTTCTGTTTGTTAGTGTACTTTTCATTAATTCTTAATGACAATTGAGATGTCGTTGTTAATTTTGTACCACTGCCAAAACAAAGTAACAACACTATATCCCTTTTTTATATTTTTGTAAACATCGATGCGTATCTCCATACCCGGGCATGCCTTCCTCAATTTTAGTGGAACTGCACAAAATTGGATGGCCATTATTGTTCTGCCTCACTGTCCTCTACCACGTGGTTCTTCCTTCCTCGAGCTTGATTAATGAGAAGAAACAGACCACAGTGAGGATTTGCCGAACTTCATAGGTTACTCACCCAAACTTGATGCCAAATGGATGATGCATCACCACGATGACCTATCGATGCTCATGGTTGTGCCTCATGGTTGCGTCGGCTGGTGAAGCTGATCAATTTTCCACGAAAAACAAGCTGTCTTCCATTAGTGCTCTTTGCTTGTTACCCACAAAGATGATATCCTTCATCAGTTCACCTTGGTTGCATTGGAGAAGCAGTCGTCTTTCACGTTTGTGCAATTTTATCACACAATTGGCTATGAAGCAAATGTTTCCTCGAAGAAGGATCGACGTTGGTACTATGAGCATAAGTTTTGTATTGATTTCTAAGCCTTCTCACAAATTTGTCTTCAGCTCCCCTGTAATTTTATTTGTCCAGTTATTAACTTTGATTATAAAAATGGTGTGAACCAAAAACCCAGATGGACGTAGTAGCCCTCCATTTTTATTTACTCTGCATATTACATTTGACAGAAGTCAAACTTTGTAAAGTTTGACCAAGTTTAGGCCGAACACAACAAACCATAATTATTGAGAGAGGGCAAATTGTACGTACTCTCAAACATTTCCGATAATTGAAATTAAAATTCTTTATTTGTACACACTCTCACATGTTGCCGATAATTTGGCTCATGTGTGGTTGTTCACTTAAGGGAGGGTAGTGTGCCGCATGTTAAGGACAGGAAGTGCGACCAGGACACGTGGATCGTTAGTTCATCCGAAGTAGTAGTTTTCTTCGTTGGTACGTTAAGGGGCTGTTTGATTTGTGACTATGGTTGCCACATGTTGCCATACCTATGGTTAGGCAACTTTTACCTACTTAGGAGGGTGTTTGGTTCAAACCTTACCTTAGGAAATATACGTTTTGCCACACTAGGGCACCACATGACATACACTCGAAAAGTGTGGCAAGATTCCCTTAGGCTTGCCAACTTGTGGCTCTCATTTTGAAGAACTAACCTTAGGCAAGTGTGGCAAAATTTGTGTGGAAAAATGTGGCCTAGAACCAAACTGCCCCTAAATAAAGAGTTTCATTTCCTACTTACATAATTTAAAATGATTGTTATGGAGAGAATAAGAAAACCACTCCGCTATATATTAGTAGTATACACGAGTACTATATGGACGCACCTTCATTGACTTAGTGCACTTGACTTTGGGTGTATGACAGGTGGGCCCAAAATGTGGCTGGCCCACCTGTCATACAGCCAAAGGTAGGTGCAGTTAAGGCACAGGAGCTCACTCCGTAATATAGTATATATGTAGTACACTATATAAGCTGGAGCCTCAGCGCTTGTTCACTAGGGTTTGCACTCTCCACACTCTTGCCGCACTACATATATATACATGCTAGAGGCTCAGCATTCCTTTGCTAGGATTTGCTATATTCATAGTCTCTCACCCTCTTCACCAGATCTAAACAAGACTGCGTTGTGGCCTCTGTCTCTCTCACCCCCTCACAGCTGGCGAAGGAGGCGTCCGGATCCCGTCGCACAGGGAAGGGGAGGAGGTGCAGCATTCACTCTATCGCCTTCGGCGAGGGAGGCAATACACTACCAGCTGTGCTTTTCTCTTTCACCCAGCGCCTGTGCGGGAGGGCCACTGACCCCTTCTTCCTTGCTACCGTATGTAGTTTGGGCAGATCCGGCCTCCCGCCGCACGCCTTGCCACATCCCGACGACCCTAAGGTATAAGTTTCTTTGAAACCGTATTTGCTCTAGTTGCATGCAGATCTTTTTAGATTCTGTAGTCGAATCCAGGTTTTGGTTCAAAGAGGAAAGAAGGGTGCGGTGGGGTGGAGCATGAATCTAGGACGTGGTTCAATGAGGAAAGGAGGGAGGGGAGGTAGTATAGACTAGCTATCCAGCCACTTTGTTGGCCGAAAAGGGGAAAAGGGGTAACCTAGTACACACATCTGTAAGGAACCGATCTCTTTGTTGAAAAGGGAAAGAAACTGGGGGGTCAGCTAGTTTGTGCAGGACTAGATTTGCTGCCCTCACATAGGAAAAAGTTTCAAAGAGAACAAATATGGGACCAACACAGATATGCTTCCTGGCTACATACTCTGCATCACCCATTTATACGTGTGGACGCACATGGTGCTGGCATGTCCCATGTCCGATGTCATGTCCCATACAACTATTTTGCTGTTGTTAATCTAAGAATGTTGCTGGAAAATTGAAGCAATGCTACTATTAAAAGTAAATTACATTCTTAACTAATGTTGTTTTAAGAGAATGTCTCTGTTAATATGAATCAATGCAACCGTTTTAGAAATGCTACTGTCCTACTTTGTTTTCCATCAAGATAAGTTAGATGCATCTTTTTGTCGCCGTTTGTTTCATCCTCCTTTAATGGCCAGTAATTGTTTCCTTTTTTGCCTCTATTAAAACAGGGATATCTATTCAACTTGTTGCCTAGCAAACTTAAACGTCACACCAGAGACTTTTCTTGATTTTAGTGCAACTGCACAAAACGAGATTGGATTTCCTATTCGTGTTGGCAAATTCGTAGGTGATCTTGTGTGCGTCATGATATGTTGGTACTTGCCTTCATCCACATGATCGTGCAGTGTGTTTTGAGCTGTTGTGCTACTTGTATTGGTACTGTTTTAAATAAATGTTGAATTGAAGCTATTGTATTGCTCTCTTTTCCCATTAAGTAGTGAACACAAATGGTACCAACCTAGACATGATGCTAGTTGCTTTGCTACAATAAACTCTGCATCACCCCCTTTATAAGTAGATGGAAGCACATGGTGTTGTTGCGCCCACTCTCCCCTGGAACTATTTATGCTTTTTCTTAATCTAATGTTGATGGTAAAATTAAGCAATGCCACTCTCAGAATTAACTACTGAACTGTCTTAAGAGAATTTCTCTGTGAATATGAATCAATGCAACCGTTTTAGAAATGCTACTGTCCTATACTTTGTTTTCCATCAAGATAAGGTAGGTGCTTCTTTTTGTGGCCGCATGTTTCATCCTCCTTTATTGGCGGTAATTGTTTCCTTTTTGCCTCTGTTAAATCAGGGATATCTATTCAACTTGTTGTTATAGCAAACTTAAATGTCACATCGGCGATTTTGCTTGATTTCAGTGCAACTACACAAAAGGAGGTTGGATTTCGTATTCATGTTGGCTGATTCGTACGTGATCTTGTGTGCATCATGACTGGTTGGTACTTGCCTTCATCCACATGATCGTGCAGTGTGTTTTGAGATGTTGTGCTACTTGTATTGGTACTGTTTTAAATAAATGTTGAATTGAAGCTATTGTATTGCTGTCTTTTCCAATTAAGTAGTGAAAAAAATGGGACCAACCCAGACATGATGCTTGTTTCTTTGTTACAACAAACTCTGCATCACCCCTTTATAAGTAGATGGAAGCACATGTTGTTGTTGCGCCCACTCTCCCCTTGAACTGTTTATGATTTTTGTTAATCTAATGCCGCTGGTAAAATTAAGCAATGCCACTCTCAGAGTTAACTACTGAATCTTAGTTCAAAACTGCAACACTTGTTAGGGATCGGCGGGAGTACCATTTCTGTTAGGGATCGACCGAGTACATTTTAAAAAATGTATTGTTCAGATAATGTCTCTGTTATTATATATAAGTTACAGTGTTTTACAAATGGTACTATCATGCTTTGTAGTTCTTTTTACATCTTTAACCAAGGTATTGTTAAGATAATGTCTCCATTAAAGTGAATCAGTCGCATTGTTTTAGGAATGATACTTTTCTGCTTTGTCGTTCTTTATACATGTTAAAACAAGGTATTGTTAAGATAATGTCTTAGTTAATATGAATGAATCACACTGATTGAGAATTGTACTCTCCTGCTTTGTTTCCCATTAAGATAAGGTAGATCAGAAGATGTTTTTCTTCTGGGAGTATAAGTCATCAACCGTTATTTCTCAGTAATTGTTTCCCTTATACCTATTGTTGCTTATAGGGATATCAAAATTAAAGCTCGGTTTTATTCCAAATTTGATTTTAGTTGAACTGCACAAAAGGAGCCAATGTGTCTAAGGCAAACTACTGCATTAGTGGGTCCAGTTGGTCTTACCACTTTGCAGAAAGAAGCAGTCACTGTTTGCGCTACATTACACAAGGAATGATTGAGAAGCTTTACAGAGTATTAGTAGACGCTGGTGACATGACTAGTCTGCAGAGAGCATAGGAAACTCTACAACACGTGGAGTGCATTGGGAAAAAAGTGCCCAAACAAGTACAAGAAGCCAGGACATGACTCCAAAATTGTCAATGTCATTCTAAGCAACAATGACGGGGCATCTGGGTATGGTAATATGTTTACCATACTTTTAGTTTGTCAGTCTGCCGATTGGTGGGTTGACACTAAGCCCAATATTCATGTGTGTGTTGCTGTGTCTTTGTTTTCTTCCAGCATATAAATACAATATCCACAGGGATGCTCAGCTTGATTTTAGTGGAACTGCACAAAATGTCCAGATGGTTTGTGTCCTCCATAATACTTCATCATGCACAATCGAATGGTTCTCTAATCATTCGTCGTCACCTTGAGCCACCAGACTATATGTTTGAACGGTGCTGCCAGCGTCGGCCATTAAGAAGGGTGAGAAGAAAGACAAAAAGAGAGATGTCTCCTTTACTTGTGGTTCAGAGGAACACAGGGCAAACAAGCTCCCTAACAAGTACCAAGAAGCCAGGATAGGACTTGAAGTCTGTCAATGTCACTCTAAGAAACAATGATGGGGCATCTGGGTATGGTAATCTGCTTACCGTACTTTCAGTTTGTTAGTCCACCGATTGGTGGGGTGACACTGGGGCCAATATTCATGTGTGTGCTGATGTGTCTTTGTTTGCTGGCAGCATATAAATACGAAATCCACATGGATGCTCAACTTGATTTTAGTGGAACTGCACAAAATGTTCAGATGGTTCGTGTCCTCCATAATACTTCATCATGCACAATACATCGAATGGTTCTCTAATCATTCATCCTCACCTTGAGCCACCGGACTATCAGATGACAAACTGATGACAAACCCTGCCTGTTCCACAATCATGGGCATTACATATTTTGAATGGGAAAAGCTTGTCAAAGTTTAATCATTGATGTTAGCAAGAAGACATTAGTTTAATATATTGTAATTGGACAACCTTGTCAATTTTTCTCATTGATGTTAGCCAGAAGACATGCATTTGATATTTTTGAGTGGGACGCCCTTTGCTGCGAGCAGCATCGATCGTTTTTTCCTATTCCTGTCTTCAGTTCAGAAGTAAATATTTACTATGCTGAGATGCATAGTCACATGAATGTTGACTTATGTAAGGTATTTTAAGAGTTTGTTCTGAATGTTTTCTATGTAATGTCAGGCCTTATGAGTTTGATTGCAAAGTTGAGCTTGGAATGTTGTGGCATGCGACATCACGACCTGTTCACCGTGCCTCCTGAGAATAATGCTTCATATTGTTTTGCATGTTGATCTAATGCCCGTGATTTGCATGTTAAGAAGATCATCCTCTTCTATTGTTTCTGTGCTTAAGAAGTTCATTGTCTTATGTTTCATTCATAGCCTATACGACAACTCGGGTAGGTTAGATGTGAAACCATATGATCTTCTGACAAACTCATCATCTTAGGCCGTGATTGGATAGTCGTTTTCCAACGAAAACTGCTTGTAAAACTGACGTTTGTAAATAAAAGCAGATGGTCTCAGGCGAAGCACTTGGTTGGTCGATTTCGACTAGTAAAATATACACTGGTCTCTCAAATTAGACGCGTAACCCACCGATTTTACTTACAGACCTCGGGCCCTCGGTTTCATTACGCCTGTATTTTACGCGTTGTTTCTGATGATGAGTAAATTACACTTGTATCTTAATACAGGTGTGAAATAAACCAAAGCTCCCAAGCGCGGCCTTACCATTTCATGCCGTCTCAGTCTCTCGAAGGTGCCCATAGGTGTCCGATGATCATGGCTTCCTGAATCAGCAGCGGACGCTGTATCAGACCATCCGTAGGGCCCACGAAGCCCTCTCCATCGTATTTCGAGTTGTTGCGCTCGCCGTGGCCCCGAGCTTTGCCAACATGGTCAATGAACATGAGGATTCAGGATATGACTTTATTTTGACTAGATGACAGTAGGGACCCACCAGGGCCATAGCCGTACGTACGCAAGTGCCTTTATATTTTTTGCTTCCTCCTGGTTTCCTGACATCACGGTCGCACACCATTGTCAACCTATATAGCCAATAAACGAGAGAATTGCACAAGTAATGGCCGACATCTGGGACAAAAAGCTCGAGTAGTATTTGTGTTTTTGAGGTGTGAGCACTTCACAGTTTTTCTTGAGCGATGTTTTCGTTGTTGTTTAGAGGAGAGCAGGGTATTAACTGGGAGGTTTGTGGACCGTCTAGCCTAGGCCAGATATCCAGCCTAGATATTAATTTTTTTCAAGCTGAAAATGGCTAGCCCAGGTATACTTTTTTTAGGAATACCCAAGCAAGGTCAACTTGTTATTCTTCGCCCCGCTGGGCAGCAAATCTTTCCTAGGAGGGATGCATTAGGCATAACAGGAAAATGGGCTTTAATAAATATTAAATGGGATGTAATTATAAAAACTGGGCAGTAACTATAAAAAAATGCACCAAACACGTAATTAGTTTACAAAATATTATTTTTGGAATTTGAATTTTTTTAATTTCATTAATTGTTGCGCACGCAATGTTTGGTTGTATTTTTACGTGATCCAAATTTATATTGACATCGTATTTAATCTGACTAGAAATTTTGGGATAAAATATTTTGTATCCCATCAAAATTTGGGAATTTTTTTTAATTCTATTTTGAACGGTTGGTTGAAATTATTAATTGTTGTCCTTGCTAGAAAATGGGTTGTACTTTTAACAAACTGTAAATGGCTGTAGTAAATTCCAATACAATTCAAAAATGGGCTATACATTCTTATAAATCGTAAATGGTATATAAGTCCTCTGCGACACACTTGCGGGCCTACTAAGCTGACGCGTCCCCAAAAAAAAGTAAGTTGACGCATATGCAAGGCTTTGTCAACTTATAGTCAATACACAGTTCTAGCAGCAGTGGCCGTTGGATGTCCATCCAATGGATGCCATGCTTCTTCTTCAGTCTCGGATATTCTAGTGTCAGCCGCCCAAAAAATGATTTCTCCCCCTGACATCTGGGGCACACCGTTTTGGGGGCTGACCCGTGGGCCTACTAAGTTGACACGTACCAAGGGCTTTGTCAACTTAGTCATTATAAACAATTCTAGCTGTAGTGACCATACGATGTCCATCCAACGGCCGTCGTGCGTCTTCAACCTCTGGTCTTCTTGCTCGAGCCACCCAAAGCAGCCCTGGTTGTGCCGGCTGCTCCTGCCTCCCGTGGCTGGCTGTGCTGCCGCAGAGGCCTCATCGCCCTTACTACTCCCACTACGGGCTAGGTCATCCCTCTACTCACCCACACCCCCTATTATTCTGCAGCGATGGCAGCCTCACACCACAACCGAACCAGTGAACCCTCATACTCCTCTCCGCGTGGGCGTCCACTGACGTGTCTTCCCCGGCTCTGCGTCGTCCCCTTCCTAGGCCTCGCCGTCGTCCACCGCCCTAGTGCTCTAGGCGCGGCATGGTCAACGTGGTCAACGAACGACATCCATCGGACGTGGACTATACGTGGAGAGACTAACAGCTGGGTCCACGGCCGCACACTAGGAAATGCCTCCTTATTATGCGCAAAATAATGATTCCTCCACCTGACAACAGGGACCCACCAGACGGGCCACCGTATTTTGCGAAAAAAACGTTTCCCCCTGACTGTTGGGACCCAGCAGCTACATCTTCACACACAAGAAAGTGCGTCCATATTACGGGGAAAAATGATTCGCCCCCCTGACTGCTGTAACCCACCAGCTACATCTTTGCACGCAAGGAAGTGCCTAATAGTCGGGACCCACCCGGTCGAAGCGTACATAGCGTTGTCATTCTGGTAGTGAATGTGTATGTACATACTGGTCGGTCGGACTGTCTTCAGGCTACAGCGATGAACCATGGCCGTGTAAGGAAGGGCACGTGTGGTAGTAGAGGCGCGCATGTAGCATGTACATGAACATACAGCGGCCAGGGTGCAAGAAAGTAAATACGGCCACATACGTACATACGGGTGGCATATCGAACGCCTATTCGCGCATACGTACAGCCAGGGCTCGTGTACATCACTGGGTCAGAACGGAGAAACTGCGTCATCGTTGTGTTCATGGGGAGGCAACGGAATGCGTCGTGTTCATCGGGAGGCAACGGAACGCGTGCTGTCGGAGGGGGAAATCATCACCGGAGGCCATCTTCATCATCCCTGCGGCCACCATGATGAGGAGGGAGTAGTTCACTCTCGAGGCTGAGGGTATGTACTAGTAGCTATATGTTTGATCTCTCTCTCTCATGTTCTTGATTTGACATGATCTTTCTGTATCACGAGCTTTGTCAATATATTTAGATCTTATGGTGTTCTTCCCTCTCTACCTTCTTGTTCTGAATTGAGTCTTTCTCTTTGAGGTTTCATTATGTTGGCTTGAATATTGGATTTGAGAACACTTGATGTGCGTCTTGCATATGGGTACCCGTGGTGACAATGGGGTATTATATTGATTCACTTGATGTATGTTTTGGCACTCAACTCACGGATTCCTAAGGTGACATTGGGGTAATCTATGCATAGGGGTTGATGCACGTTTTCTTCCTATGTTCTGCACGATAGGAACTTTGGAGTGATTCTGTGTTGCCTGTTGAGGGACTGTTATATGATCCAATTATGTTACCATTGTTGAGAGATTTTGCACTAGTGAAAGTATGAACCATAGGCCTTGTTTCCAAGCATTGCAATACCGTTTTTGCTCACTTTTGTTACTATTGACCTTTCTGTTTTCATATTTTCAGATTATAAAAATCTATATCTACTATCCATATTACACTTGTATCATCATCTCTTCGCCGAACTAGTGCACCTATACAATTTACCATTGTATTGGGTGTGTTGGGGGCATAAGAGATTCTTTGTTATTTGGTTGCAGGGTTGTTTGAGAGAGACCATCTTCATCCTACGCTACGCCTCCCGCGGATTGATAAACCTTAGGTCATCCACTTGAGGGAAAATTGCTACTGTCCTACAAAACTCTGCGCTTGGAGGCCCAACACGAGTCTACAAGAATAATGTTGCGTAGTAGAGATCAAGCTCTTTTCTGGCGCTGTTGTCGGAGATGTGAGTGATTGAAGGTATATCTTTAGAACTTGTAATTGAATCTTTTAGTTTCTTGTTTTATCACTAGTTTAGTCTATAACAGAAAACTACAAAAAATGGAACCGAGGTTGCCTCATATTATTCGTCTTTATAATTTCTTTCTTGAATATGATGGATCAGAAAATTGTGCTCAATTGATAGAAGAAGAATTCAATAAAACACTTGGCGGTAATCTTGTTCTGGAAGTCATGTTACTAGACTATGATGAACCTACAAACTATGAGGAAGCAATGATGAGACCAGGTTCCGCAAAATGGCTTGAGGCCATGAAATCTGAGATGGGATCCATGTATGAGAACAAAGTATGGACTTTGGTTGACTTTCCCGATGATCGGAAAGCCATAGAGAATAAATGGATCTTCAAGAAGAAGACTGATGCTGATGGTAATGTTACCGGCTACAAAACTTTACTTGTTGCAATAGGTTTTCGACAAGTTCAAGGAGTTGACTACGATGAGACTTTCTCACCTGTAGCGATGCTTAAGTCGGTCCGAATCATGTTAGCAATTTCCGCATTTTATGATTATGAAATTTGGCAAATGGACGTCAAAACTGCATTCCTTAATGGATTTCTTAAAGAAGAGTTGTATATGATGCAACCAGAAGGTTTTGTCGATCCTAAAGGTGCTAAGAAAGTGTGCAAGCTCTAGCGATTCATAGCATCTCGGAGTTGGAATATACGCTTTGATGATGTGGTCAAAGCATATGGTTTTATACAGACTTTTGGAGAAGCCTGTATTTACAAGAAAGTGAGTGGGAGCTCTATAGCATTTCTAATATTATATGTGGATGACATATTGTTGATTGGAAATGATATAGAATTTATCGATGGCATAAAAGGATACTTGAATAAGATTTTTTCAATGAAAGACCTCAGTGAAGCTGCTTATATATTGGGCACCAAGATCTATAGAGATATATCAAGACGCTTAATTGGACTTTCACAAGCACACACCTTGATAAAGTTTTGAAGATGTTCAAAATGGACTAGTCCAAGAAATGGTTCTTGCCTGTGTTACAAGGTGTGAAGTTGAGGCAGACTCAATGCCCGACCTCTGCAGAAGATAGAGAGAAAATGAAAGTCATTCCTTATGCCTCAGCCATAGGTTCTATCATGTATGCAATGTTGTGTACCAGACCTGATGTGCGCCTTGCTATAAGTCTAGCAGGGAGGTACCAAAGTAATCCAGGAGTAGATCACTGGACAATAGTCAACAACATCCTGATGTACCTCAAAGTACTAAGGATATGCTTCTCATTTATGGAGGTGACAAAGAGCTCGTCGTAAATGGTGTCGTCGATGCTTGTTTTGAAACTGATCCGGATGACTCTAAGTCACAAACCGGATACGTATTTATACTGAATGGTGGAGCTGCAAGTTGGTGCAGTTCCAAGAAAAGCGTCGTTGCGGGATCTACGTGTGAAGCGGAGTACATAGCTACTTTGGAAGCAGCGCATAAAGGAGTCTAGATGAAGGAGTTCATATCCGATCTAGGTGTAATACCTAGTGCATCAGGTCCAATGAAAATATTTTGTGATAATACTGGAGAAATTGCGTTGGTGAAGGAATCCAGATTTCACAAGAGAACCAAACACATCAAGAGACACTTCAACTCCATCCATGATCGTGTCAAGGAGGGAGACATAGAGATTTGCAAAATACATATGGATCTAAATGTGGCAGACCCATGGACTAATCCTCTTCCACAAGCAAAACATGATCAGCACCAAGACTCCATGGGTGTTAGAATCATTACAATATAATCTAGATTATTTACTCTACTGCAAGTGGGAGACTGAAGGAAATATGCCCTAGAGGTAATAATAAAGTTGTTATTTATATCTCCTTATATCATGATAAATGTTTATAATTCATGCTAGAATTGTGTTAACTGGAAACTTGATACATGTGTGGATACATAGACAAAACACAAAGTCCCTAGTAAGCATCTACTAGACTAGCTCGTTAATCAAAGATGGTTAAGTTTCCTAACAATATACATGAGTTGCCATTTGATGAACGGGATCACATCATTAGGAGAATGATGTAATGGACAAGACACATTCCTAAGCTTAGCATATTGATTATTAAGTTTTATTGCTATTGCTTTCTTCATGACTTATACATATTCCATTGACTATGAGATTATGCAACTCCCAGATACTGGAGGATTACCTTGTGTGCTATCAAACGTCACAACGTAACTGGGTGATTATAAAGATGCTCTAAAAGTATCTCCGTAGGTGTTTGTTGGCTGGCATAGATCGAGTTTACGATTTGTCACCCCAAGTATCAGAGAGGTATCTCTGGGCCCTCTCGGTAATGCACATCATGATATGCCTTGCAAGCAGTGTGACTAATGAGTTAGTTGTGGGATGATGCATTATGCAGTGAGTAAAGAGACTTGTCGGTAACGAGATTGAACTAGGTATGAAGATACCGACGATTGAATCTCAGGCAAGTAACATACCGATGACAAAGGGAATGACGTATGTTGTCATTACAGTTTGACCGATAAAGATCTTCATAGAATATGTAGGAACCAATAGGAGCATCTAGGTTCCGCCATTGGTTATTGACCGGAGAGGTCTCTCGGTAATATCTACATAGTTCTCGAACCCGTAGGGTCCGCATGCTTAATGTTCGATGATGATTTGTATTATATGAGTTATGTGATATGGTGACCAAATATTGTCCGGAGTCCCGGATGAGATCACGGACATGACGATGAGTCTCGAAATCGTCGAGAGGTAAAGATTGATATATTGGATGACAGTATTCGGACATCTAAAGTGTTTCGGGATGTATTTGGTACATATCGGAGTACCTGGGGGTTACCGGAACCCCCCGGGGGAATATATGGCCATATGGGCCATAGGAGGGAGGCACACCGGCCAACAAATATGTGGCATGCCCCCACAAGGAAGGAGGCCGAATAGGACTAGGAGAGGGCACGGCACCCCATTTTCTTCTTGCCCGCTCCCTCTTTCCCCCTTTCCTCCTCCGGTGAAAGGAAAAGGGGGGCCGAATCCTACTAGGAGCCAAATTAGGATTCCTCCTACTTGGGCGCACCTAGGACCGACCTCCTCCCCCTCCGTCCTTTATATACGGGGGGAGCCTACAACATACATCAATTGTTCCAAGCCGTGTGCGGCGCCCCCCTCCACAGTTTATGCCTCCGGTCATATTCACGTAGTGCTTAGGCGAAGCCTTGTGCGGATCACTTCACCATCACCATCACCATGCTATCAGGCTGATGGAACTCTCCCTCAAAACTTTGCTGGATCAAGAGTTCGAGGGACTTCATCGAGCTGAATGTGTGCAGAACTCACAAGTGCCGTACATTCGGTGCTTGATCGGTTGGATCGAGAAGACGTTCGACTACATCAACCCCATTAAGAAAATGGTTCCGTTTTCGGTCTACGAGGGTACATGTACACACTCTCCCCCTCTCATTGCTGTGCATCTCCTAGATAGATCTTGCATAGAGGTGGCTGGCAGGTGTCTGTTTCTCCAACGTTTGTTGAATCAAATTTGACTGCAGCCGGTCCTTGTTGAAGGTTAAAACAACAAACCTGATAAATCACCATCGTGGTTTTGATGCGCGGGTGAGAACGGTTCTTGCTAGAAGCCAGTAGTAGCAACGTAAAACTTGCAACAATAAAGTAGAGGGCATCTAACTTTTTTGAAGGGCATGTTGTATTGTGATATGGTTAAGACATGATGTGATATACGTTATTGTATGAGATGATCATGCTTTGTAAAAGTTATCGGCAAGTGGCAAGAGCCTTATGGTTGTCGCTTTATTTTATGAAATGCAAAGGCCATGTAATTGCTGTACTTTATCAATATGCATTAGCGATAGTTGGCAAGATGACTACAACGGTACGATGGAGATCAAGGTGTCAAGCCGGTGATGATGGAAATCATGACGGTGCTTTGGAGATGGAGATCAAAGGCACAAGATAATGATGGCCATATCATGTCACATATTTTGATTTCATGTGATGTTTATCTTTTATGCATCGTATTTTCCTTAGTATGGCGGTAGCATTATAGGATGATCCCTCACTAAAATTTCAAGGTATAAGTGTTCTCCCTGAGTATGTACCATTGCGACAGTTCATCGTGCTGAGACACCACGTGATGATCGGGTGTGATAAGCTCTACATTCACATACAACGGGTGCAAGATAGTTTTGCACATGCGGAATACTCAGGGTTAAACTTGACGAGCCTAGAATGTATAGACATGGCCTCGGAACACTAGAGACGAAAGGTCGAACATGAATCATATAGTATATATGGTCAACATAGACATGTTCACCATTGAAAACTACTCCATCTCATGTGATGATCGGACATGGTTTAGTTGATATGGATCACGTCATCATTTAGATGACTCGAGGGATGTCTATCTAAGTGGGAGTTCTTAAGCAATATTATTAATTGAACTTAATTTATCATGAACTTAGTCCTGATAGTTTTTTGCATATCTATGTTGTAGATCAATGGCCCATGCAACTATTCCCTTGAATTTTAATGCGTTCCTAGAGAAAGCTAAGTTGAAAGATGATGGTAGCAACTACATGGACTGGGTCCGTAACTTGAGGATTATCCTCATTGTTGCATAGAAGAATTATGTCCTTGATGCACCGCTAGGTGACAAGACCCCTCCCGCTAATGTAGACGCTTTGAATGCCTGGCAAATGCGGTCTGATGACTACTCTATAGTTCAGTGTGTCATGCTCTACGGCTTAGAATCGGGACTTCAAAGACGTTTTGAAGGTCATTGACCATATGAGATGTTCCAGGAGTTGAAGTTAATATTTCAAGAAAATGCCCGAGTTGAGAGATATGAAGTCTCCAACAAGTTCTATAGCTGCCAAATGGAGGAGAACAGTTCTGTCAGTGAACACATACTCACAATGTCTGGGTATCATAACCACTTGACTCAGCTGGGAGTTAATCTTCTGGATGATAGTCTCATTGACAGAGTTCTTCAATCACTGCCACAAAGTTACAAAGGCTTTGTGATGAACTATAATATGCAAGGGATGAATAAGAAAATTCTCGAGCTCTTCGCTATGCTCAAAGCCGTGGATGTAGAAATCAAGAAAGAGCATCAAGTGTTGATGGTTAACAAGACCACTAGTTTCATGAAAAAGGGCAAAGGAAAGAAGGGGAACTTCAAGAAGAATGGCAAGCAAGTTGTCACTCCCAGGAAGAAGCCCAAGTCTGGACCCAAGCCTAAAACTGAGTGCATCTACTGCAACGGGATTGGTAACTGGAAGTGGAACTGCCCCAAGTATTTGGCGGATAAGAAGGATGGCAAAGTGAACAAAGGTATATTTGATATACATGTTATATTTATGTGTACCTTACTAATTCTCGTAGTAGCGCCTGGGTATTTGATACTGGTTCTCTTGCTCATATTTGCAACTCGAAACAGGGGCTATGGATTAAACGAAGATTGGCTAAGGACTAGGTGACGATGCGCGTCAGGAATGGTTCGAATGTCGATGTGATCACCGTCGGCATGCTACCTCTACATCTACCTTCAGGATTAGTTTTAGACCTGAATAATTGTTATTTTATGCCAGCGTTGAGCATGAGCATTATATCTAGATATTGTTTGATGCATGACGGTTATTCATTTAAATCATAGAATAATGGGTGTTCTATTTATATGAGTACTATCTTTTATGGTCATGCACCCTTGAAGAGTAGTCTATTTTTGTTAAATCTCGATCATGGTGATACACACATTCATAATATTGATGCAAAAATTCAAAGTTGATAATGATAGTGCAACATATTAATGGCACTACCGTTTAGTTCGTATTGGTGTAAAGCGCATCAAGAAACTCCATGCGGGCGGACTTTTGGAATCACTTGATTATGAATCATTTGATACTTGCGAACCATGCCTCATGGGCAAGGTGACTAAACTCCGTTCTTCGGGACAATGGAGCGAGCCACTGAATTATTGGAAATAATACATACCGATGTATGCGGTCTGATGAGTGTCGAGGCTCGCGGTGGGTATCGTTATTTTCTGAACTTCACAAATGATTTGAGCAGATATGGGTATATATACTTAATGAAACACAAGTCTAAAACATTTAAAAAGTTCTAAGAATTTCAGAGTGAAGTGGAAAATCATCGTAACAAGAAAATAAAGTTTCCACGATCTAATCGCGGAGGCGAATATTTGAGTTACGAGCTTGGCATTCATTTAAAATAATGTGGAATAGTTTCACAACTCACGCCACCGGGAACACCATAGCGTAATGGTGTGTCTGAATGTCGTAACCTTACTTTACTGGATATGGTGCGATCTATGATGTCTCTTACCGATTTACCACTATTGTTTTGGGGTTATGCATTAGAGACAACTGCATTCGCGTTAAATAGGGCACCATCTAAATCCGTTGAGACGACACCGTATGAACTATGGTTTGGCAAAAAACCTAAGCTGTCGTTTCTTAAAGTTTGGGGTTGCGATGCTTATGTGAAAAAGCTTCAGCCTGATAACCTCGAACCCAAATCGGAGAAGTGCGTCTTCATAGGATACCCAAAAGAAACTGTTGGGTACACCTTCTATCACAGATCTGAAGGCAAGATCTTTGTTGCTAAGAATGGATCCTTTTTAGAGAATGAGTTTCTCTCGAAAGAAGTGACTGGGAGGAAAGTAGAACTTGATGAGGTAATTGTACCTTCTATCGAATTGGAAACTAGCTCATCACAGAAAACCATTCCCGTGATGCGTACACCAACTAGAGAGGAATCTAATGATAATGATCATGAAACTTCAGATCAAGGTACTACCGAACCTTGTAGGTCAACCAGAGTACGTTCTGCACCAGAGTGGTATGGTAATCCTGTTCTGGAAGTCATGTTACTAGACCAAGACGAACCAACGAACTATGAGGAAGTGATGATGAGCCCAGATTCCGAAAAATAGCTTGAGGCCATGAAATTGGAGATGGGATCCATGTATGAGAACAAAGTATGGACTTTGGTTGACTTTCCCGGTGATCGGCAAGCCATAGAGAATAAATGGATCTTCAAGAAGAAGACTGCTGCTCATGGTAATGTTACCGTCTACAAAGCTCGACTTGTTGCAAAAGGTTTTTGACAAGTTGAAGGAGTTGACTATGATGAGAAAATGAGACTTTCTCACCCGTAGCGATGCTCAAGTATGTCTGAATCATGTTAGCAAGTGTCGCATTTTATGATTATGAAATTTGGCAAATGGACGTCAAAACTGCATTCCTTAATGGATTTCTTAAAGAAGAGTTGTATAAGATGCAACCAGAAGGTTTTGTCGATCCTAAAGGTGCTAACAAAGTGTGTAAGCTCCAGCGATCCATTTACGGACTTGTGAAAGCATCTCGGAGTTGGAATATACGCTTTGATGAGGTGATCAAAGCATATGGTTTTATTGGAGAAGCATGTATTTACAAGAAAGTGAGTGGGAGCTCTGTAGCATTTCTAATATTATATGTGGATGACATATTGTTGATTGGAAATGATATAGAATTTTTGGATAGCATAAAAGGATACTTGAATAAGAGTTTTTCAGTGAAAGACCTTGGTGAAGGTGCTTATATATTGGGCATCAAGATCTATAGAGATAGATCAAGACGTTTAATTGGACTTTCACAAAGCACATACCTTGATGAAGTTTTGAAGAATTTCAAAATGGAACAGTCAAAGAAAGGGTCTTGGCTGTGTTACAAGGTGTAAAGTTGAGTCAGACTCGATGCCCGACCATTGCAGAAGAAAGAGAGAAAATGAAAGTCATTCCATATGCCTCAGCCGTAGGTTCTATCATGTATGCAATGCTGTGTACCAGACCTGATGTGTGCCTAGCTATAAGTCTAGCAGGGAGGTACCAAAGAAATCTAGGAGTGGATCACTGGACAGCGGTGAAGAACATCCTGAAGTACCTGAAAAGGACTAAGGATATGTTTCTCGTTTATGGAGGTAACAAAGAGCTCGTCATAAATGATTACGTCGATGCTAGTTTTGACACTGATCCGGATGACTCTAAGTCACAGACCGGATACGTATTTATATTGAATGGTGGAGCTGTCATTTGGTGCAGTTCCAAGCAAAGCGTCATGGCGGGATCTACGTGTGAAGTGGAGTACATAGCTGCTTCAGAAGCAGTGAATGAAGGAGTCTAGATGAAGGAGTTCATATCTGATCTAGGTGTAATACCTAGTGCAGCGGGTCCAATGCAAATGTTTTGTGACAATACTGGAGCAATTGCCTTGGCGAAGGAATCCATATTTCACAAGAGGACCAAACACATCAAGAGACGCTTCAACTCCATCTGTGATCAAGTCAAGGAGGGAGACATAGAGATTTACAAAATTCATATGGATCTGAATATGGGAGATCCGTTGACTAAGCCTCTTCCATGAGAAAAACATGATCATCACCAAGACTCCATGGGTGTTAGAATCATTACAATATAATCTAGATTATTGACTCTAGTGCAAGTGGGAGACTGAAGGAAATATGCCCTAGAGGCAATAATAAAGGTGTTATTTATATTTCCTAATATCATGATAAATGTTTATTATTCATGCTAGAATTGTAATAACCGGAAACTTTATACATGTGTGGATACATAGATAAAACAAAGTGTCCCTAGTAAGCCTCTACTAGACTAGCTCGTTAATCAAAGATGGTTAAATTTCTAAACAATACACATGAGTTGTCATTTCATGAAAGGAATCACATCATTAGGAGAATGATGTGATGGACAAGACCCATCCGTTAGCTTAATATAATGAACGTTAAGTTTTATTGCTATTGCTTTCTTCATGAGTTATACATATTCCTTTGACTATGAGATTATGCAACTCTCGGATAATAGAGGAATACCTTTTGTGCTATCAAACGTCACAACGTAACTGGGTGATTTTAAAGATTCTCTACAGGTATCTCCGAAGGTGTTTGTTGGGTTGGCATAGATCGAGATTAGGATTTGTCACTCCAAGTATTGGAGAGGTATCTCTGGGCCCTCTGGATAATGCACATGATGATAATCCTTCCAAGCAACGTTACTAATGAGTTAGTTGCAGGATGATGCATTACGGAACGAGTAAAGAGACTTGTCGGCAACGATATTGAAATAGGTATGAAGATACCGACGATCGAATCTCGGGCAAGTAACATACCGATGACAAAGGGAATGATGTATGTTGTCATTACAGTTTAACCAATAAATATCTTCGTAGAATATGTAGGAACCAATATGAGCATCCAGGTTCCACTATTGGTTATTGACTAGAGAGGTGTCTCAGTCATGTCTACATGGTTCTCGAATATTGTTCGGAGTCCCGGATTTGTATTATATGAGTTATGTGATTTGGTGACCGAATATTGTTCGGAGTCCCGGATGAGATCACGGACATGACGAGGAGTCTCGAAATGGTCGAGAGGTAAAGATTGATATATTGGATGATAGTATTCGGACACCGGAAGTGTTTCGGAATGTATCGGGTACATATCGGAGTACCGGGGGGTGGGGGGTTAACGGAAACCCCCGGGGGATCCTAAATCTCGGGATGAGATTCTTTAGAGTGGGGGTGAGTTGTCACACCCTAATTAGTTCAAGCATTAGAGTGTGCATCATGTTTAAATTCCTTTTAAATTTGAAATGGGGATGACAGAACCCCCAGCACCCCCATAGAACAACTAGGGTTTACTAAAATTATTTTCAATGAACCCAAAATGCCCTTCACAAAATGTTCATCATTTCTGGATGGGGCTAAAACTCCTGGCAAAAATGGTGCACTCTTTTCTAGGACATTCTAGATTTTCTTGAATTAAATCATAAGTATTTGAATTTGGGCATTTAAATGCTATAAAATAATTTAAATGCTCAAATAATTCTTGAAATAAGTGTGGGCTGTTGGGAATAATCTAAACAGAGCCCCTGATTATTTTCAGGATTTTTAAAGATGTCTAGGTATTTTTAATAATGCCCAACAGTTGCAGAAAAGTAGAAAAAGAAAACAAATCAGAAAAAGAGAGAGAGAGAAACCTACCTGGCGCGGCCCAGCTAGCTCACCCACCGGCCCACCTGGATGCCCAACACTGTGCTAGCCCGCGCCAGCCAGCTGCTTCTTCCTCGCCAGGTAGGCAGGGAGGTGACGCCGGTGTGCCCGAGCTCGCCACGGCGTCACCTGCTTGCCACCCGCGCCCCTGGACGCCTGTACGCCTCCACGTCGCACCCCGCAGCCCCTGGACACGCCATTCCCCCCTGTCTCTCTCCCTTCGCGGTTCCCCACCATGGCCGACGCTCCTGTCGCCGCACCATCTTCGTAGCCGTGCCCTCTGTCGTTCTCGCGCCATGCCATCGTGTCCATGAGCTCCACTGTCGTCGACTACATCGAGTAGGCCGAGCCCCGAGTACTCGCTCGCCCCGGAGACGCTGCACCAAGCTCGTCCTCAACTCTGGCCACCGGAGATCCCCTTCGCCGCCCTGCTCACTCCAACACTTCCCCGAGCTCGCCGTTCGCTCCCCTGCAGCCACTGTGAGCTCCGCCATCGTTTCCCCCTCTCCCCGCACACGTCCGTGTCCTCTAACCCCCTCTGCCATCGAAGCTGAAGCTCGTCGCTGCCACCGCACATCGCCGTCATGGCCATAGCCATGTTGGGACGCCACCTAGCACGCCTTCATCTTCCACGCGTTCCCAGGAGCCTAACACACCACTCCATGCGCCTCGCCGTGCCCCATAGCCTCGGTTTCATCCTCGCCCGAACTCCGGCAACCGCCAAGGTCGTCGCCGGCATCGTTCCCAGCCTCCCCGAGCCCCACTTCCTCCAACAAACGACGCGGCTCGCTCCCCGCGTCACGTAGCTGCTCTCCGCCGTCGATTTGGTCATCGGAGACGCAAACCCGAGCCCCTCCGCGTCTGTCGTCGCCGGCGTCAAGCTGCCGGCGAGTTGACCCTGTTTCACCCCCGTGTGGGCCCAGGTAGACCCCCCTTAGTCTATGACAGGTGGGGCTGGTCTGCTAATTAGTTTAGGATTAGTTTTAACTAAATTTAATTAGTTTAGTCACTGACATGTGGGCCCAGGCCCCACTGACAGCTAATTAGTGTTAATTTAATTATGTTAATTAGTTGTGACACTGATAGAGAGGGCCCACCAGTCAGGTTTGACCTGGCCGACCCAGTTGACCCGCTGACGTCACACCTATGTCATGCTGACGCATTAATTCAATTACTGGATTTATTCTTTAATAGGAAATTCCAGAAAATAGTCAAAACTTCTAAAAATAATAGAAAATCAACCATAGCTCCAAATGCAAAGATTTATATATGAAAAATGATTAGAAAAATCCAATATATCCATCTGTAATGGTTTCAGGCATGAGAAAACAAGTTAACTTTGCTGTTTAAGTAGAATAAGGTAATGCACTAATAAGGCCATGTTTAATGAGCTAATATTTGAATCTTTGATTCAAATGAGTTCATCCCCTTCTGTTTTAGCTTGCATTAGGCCTAGACACTTTCATCTTGCCATGTCATAGCATGCATCATATTGTTGCATATTGCCATGTGTTGATTATGTTCGGTGTGATTTTCATGGTAGGTTCTGCCTCCGAGGATAACCCCGAGTATCCGTCTGAAGGGCAGTACCCTACTACCTCTATAGCAGGCAAGCAACCCATTGATCATTCCGATACAAACCCATGTTCTCGCTTCTGCTCTTGTTTACTGCATTAAGACAACGCGATTCAAACTGCTATGTGCTACGGTAGTTGAACCCTTATCCTCTGCATGACCTGTTATTGCCACAGTAACTAGATGAAACCCACTAGCATGTGTAGGAGTTGATTGAGCCATGTATGTGATTCCTACCTTGCTGTGCCTGCTATGCTTGGAGTTATGTCAGCTCTGGTCCATCCGGGTGATGGGCTAGAGTGAAATGATTATGTCGGTAATGTGAGGGATGTGTTGAACATGTTTTGGTAAAGGTATCGATGAGAGGCCGTGTAGGAGTACATGGTGGGTTGTTTCATTGAGGCCGTCCATAAGAACTGAGATCTGTATGCGTGATTTAAGATCAGTTACTACCACACATTGGGCCCTGAAATATGACCCCGCTCGACTTACTGACCCATCTCATCCTCTGTCCAGGAGTTGCAACTAGTTTATGGTGTTTATAGGTTATGTGTTGGCGGCCGTGCATAGCGCTGACCCTAGGGGTGGGCTATGATGCGGTAGATCGCCGTGGCACGGTGTACCGAGTCGCCCGTTTGGTGTCTCGGGAACCCTGCACACATCATTTGGGGCCGTTGAGGACATCCAGGCCGGATTTTCCTTGCGGATGAACCTGAATAGGCTTTAAACCTGGACTAGAGACTTGTGAGGTTAGTCAGGTCGTGGTCTACACCCACGTCGGCTTTCGCTTGAAGTCTGCCGAGCACATGTCGTGTGCAGACGCTAAGTGGTGGAAACATGTGTGATGAAGTACACCCTTGCAGGGTATAAAACTATTCGAATAGCCACGTCCGTGGTAAAGGACTACTTGGTTGCCTATACAGTTCATAGACAGGTTAACGGTTACTACTAAAAGACTCAAGATAAGTGTGAGTACCGAGGATGGCCCTCTCGTAGGATGACGAGGGAGAATCACCGGTGGAGTATTGTGTTGGTGAGTAGTAGACTCGTGTGCGGAAACTATCTTACTAGTGGAGTTTTGTAGGATAGCTTAGCCAATAGTCAAAGCTGGCTTGCTGCAATAACCCTACCACCTTCTTGAGAATGAGCATGTATAGTAGGTTCTGTTGTAAGACTTGCTGAGTACCTTTGTACTCATGTTTGCGTAATTATTGTTTTCAGACGACAACACCGGCCCCTCCGATGGGTTCTACATAGACCTTGACGTCGACGAGTGACTAGCCACCCAGGTGGTGATCCTGGCCATGGAGGGCCCTATGTAGATAGACAGGCTTCGAGAAGCCTTCTTACTTTCTAGTGTCTGTACTCAGACTATTTACTTCCGCTTGTGCTTGTATGATTGTATGACTTGAGTGTCGGGTCATGTGACCCCTATCTGTATGAACATGTTATGTATGGCTCTCTGGAGCCTTTAAATAAAGTACTTGAGTTGTAGAGTTTTGTTGTGATGCCATGTTGTATGTACTCATATCGGGCATATTGTGTGAATGATTGAAATGCTTGGTATGAGTGGGATCCGACAATCTAGTTGTTTATCCTTGGCAGCCTTTCTTATGGGGAAATGTAGTCTAGTGTTCCTCGAGCCATAGTAGTCCGCTACAGCCCGGTTCACCGGAGTCCTGCTAGCCCAGCACTACTGCTCAGGTCACTTGACTGGCCGGCATGTGTTTCACTTCGTTCCTATGTCTGTCCCTTCGGGGAAATGTCACACGGTGATCCGGAGTCCTGCCTAGCCTGCTACAGCCCGGGTTCCCGGAGTCCTGTTAGCCCAGTGCTACAGCCCGGATTCACTCGCTGATGACCGACATGCTCGATGTGATTCATGTATGCCTATCTCCATAGGTCTGTGCCGCTTTGGGTTCACGACTAGCCATGTCGGCCCGAGTTCTCTGTCATATGGATGCTAGCGACACGATCATATACGTGAGCCAAAAGGCGCAAACGGTTCCGGGCCATGGTAAGGCGACACCCGTGGAATACCGTGCGTGAGGCCGCAAAGTGATATGAGGTGTTACCGGCTAGATCGATGTGGCTTGGAATCGGGGTCCTGACAAAGATATCGGCCATATGGGCCATAGGAGGGATGCACACCAGCCCACAAAGTGGTGGTGCGCCCCTCATAGGGAAGGAGGCTGAATAGGACTTGGAGAGGGCGCGGCGCCCCCGTTCCTTCTCCCCCTCTCTCTTCCCCCCTTTCCCCCTCCGGTAAAAGGAAAAGGTGGGGCCGAATCCAACTAGGATCCCAAGTAGGATTCCTTCTACTTGGGCGTGACTAGGGCCGGCCTCCTCCCCCTCCCTCCTTTACATACGCGCGGGGGGGGGGGGGTGCTTACAACACACATCAATTGTTCGAAGCCATTGTGGTGCCCCCGTCCACAGTTTACGCCTCCGGTCATATTCACGTTGTGCTTAGACGAAGCCCTGCACGGATCGCTTCACCATCTCCATCACCACGCCGTCATGCTGTCGGAATTCTCCCTCGACACTTTTCTGGATCAAGAGTTCGAGGGACGTCATCGAGCTGAACATGTGAAAAACTCGGAGGTGCCATACATTCGGTGCTTGATCGGTTGGATCAAGAAGACGTTCGACTACATCATCCGCGTTAAGCAAACGCTTCTGCTTTTGGTCTACGAATGTACATGGAAATGCTCTCCCCCTCTCGTTGTGATGCATCTTCTACATAGATCTCGCGTGTGCGTAGGAATTGTTTTGAAATTGCATGATACCACTGGTACGCGTTGGTGCTATACAAACGGTTTTAACCCCTTTCCGCGACGACATTTGGGACTGTCGCCAAGTGAATGTGGGCGATAGGGGGTCCTTTCCACACGACCCAGAAACCATTGGGGATATGGAGCAATGATCCAGAGGCCTTCAAAAATGTAATCCTGTGCGATGCAGCACTGAAAGTGCAACTATCCCTGGGTGGTTTTGGTAATTCCTAACAACATATAGCCCATTGAGTAATGCTATTTCAAGATAAATATTTCAGGAAAGCTCAATGTTTGGCATGGCATGGATTAGAAAGTGGACCCCTCAAAATACAAAGAACACATGTTGGCTCAAGCTCAAGACTCTACATTTTACTTTTAGTGATCCAAGATCACATTGAGTCCATAGGAAAAGCCAATACTATTAAAAGGGGATGAGGCGTTGCTTAATGAGTTACTTGCTCAAAATGCTTAGTGATATGCTCAAAAACCCTCAACTAGTTTCTCATATCCACATATGTCCCAAACCAAAAGTCAAACTCGGCCCCACCGAAATTTCCTACCCGGCACCACCGAGTTCACTTGAAATAGCCACTGCCACAAACACCAGTCATCTCGGTCTCACTGATAGGGATCTCGGTCTCACCGAGATGGGATTGCAACCTCTCTGTTTCCCTTCATAACGTTTCGGTCCAACCGAGATGAGCGATCGGTCTCACCGAGATTTGAATGCAAACTCCGCGTTTCCCCTTCGTAACGTTTCAGTCTAACCGAGATGAGAGAATCGGTCCCACCGAGTTCGCCTGACTAACTCTCTGTTTGCCTATTACCAAAATCGGCCCCACCGAGTTTGTGTAATCGGTCTCACCGAGATTACGTTATGCCCTAACCCTAATGGAATCGGTCCCATCGAGTTGACATGTCGGTCCCACTGAAAAACCTAACATTCACATTTTGAACTAAATTGGTCTGACCGAGTTTCACGATTCGGTCCCACCGAGTTTAGTGATTTGTGTGTAACGGTTAGATTTTGTGTGGAGGCTATATATACCCCTCCACCCACTCTTCATTCATGGAGAGAGCCATCAAAACATGTCTACACTTCCAACATACATTTTCTAAGAGAGAACCACCTAAACTTGTGTTGAGGTCAAGATATTCCATTCCAACCACATAAATCTTGATCACTAGCTTTCCCCAAGTTGCTTTCCACTAAAACCCTCTTTCCACCAAATCCAATCCTATGAGAGAGTTTTGAGTGTTGGGGGACTATCATTTGAAGCACAAGAGGAAGGAGTTCATCATCAACACACCATCTATTACCTTTTGGAGAATGGTGTCTCCTAGATTGGTTAGGTGTCACTTGGGAGCCTCCCTCAATATTGTGGAGTTGAACCAAGGAGTTCGTACGGGCAAGGAGATCGCCTACTTCGTGAAGATCTACCCTACTGAGGCAAGTCCTTCGTGGGCGATGGCCATGGTGGGATAGACAAGGTTGCTTCTTCGTGGACCCTTTGTGGGTGGAGCCCTCCGTGGACTCGCGCAACCGTTACCCTTCATGGGTTGAAGTCTCCATCAACATGGATGCATGGTAGCACCACCTATTGGAACCACGCCAAAAATCTTCGTGTCTACATTGTGTTTGCTCCCTCAAAGTCCTCACTTTACCTTCATATGCAATTGTTTTACATTCCACTGCTATACTCTTAGAATTTCATGTGTAGGTTAATTACATGGCTTGTGCTAAGTTGTTAAAATCTGCCAAGACTTAAAATTGTGAAAAGGCTAGATTTTTATTTGATCAAGTAGTCTAATCACCCCCCTTTAAACATACTTTCGATCCTACAAGTGGTATCAGGGCTTTGGTCTCCATTTGCTTTGATTTCCATAGCTTTTGGTGATCATAGCCTTGGTTTCACAACCTAGGAGAGTATGGTGTCTAGCGAGGGAAATTACCACCATAGAGGTCCTTACTTTGATAGTACTAATTTTGCTAGTTGGAAGCATAAGATGAAAATGCATATTCTTGGACATAACCCCACCGTTTGGGCTATTGTGTGTATTGGCTTGCAAGGTGAATTTTTGATGGGAGATAACCGAACCGTCAAGCCACTGCAGAAGAGTTGAAGATGCTGCAATACAATGCTCAAGCTTGTGATATTTTCTTCAACGGATTGTGCCCCGAAGAATTCAACAAAATCAGTCGTCTTGAGAATACAAAGGAAATTTGGGATACTTTGATTGATATGCACGAAGGTACCGACTCCGTCAAGGAATCCAAATTGGATGTGCTTAAAAGTCAACTTGACAAGTTCAAAATGAAGGATGGTGAAGGTGTCTCTGAAATGTACTCTAGGTTTGCTCTCATCACAAATGAGATTGCCGGCTTAGGAAGTGAAGAGATGACTGACAGATTCATCGTTAAGAAGATCCTAAGAGCCTTGGATGGAAAATATGATACCGTGGGCACATTGATCCAAATGATGCCCAATTACAAAGATCTCAAGCCAACGGAAGTCATTGGAAGAATTGTTGCTCATGAGATGTCACTTAAGGATAAGGAAGAGCTCCACAACAAGTCAAGTGGTGCTTACAAAGCCACATGTGATGCTCCCACATGATCAACTGAGAAACAAACCTTCAATGAAGAATTGAGACTAATGGTGAAGAACTTCAACAAGTTATATAAGAGTAGAAGCAAGGAAAGAAGTTCCAAGTCAAGGTCCTACAATGACAAAAGGTATTCAAGTCGTGAACGTAATTGCTACGATTGTGGAAGACCCGGACACAACTCCAATGAGTGTATGGCTCCCAACAAAAGAAGAGAAGATTCTCCCAAAAGAAGAAGTAGAAGAGAAGAATCACCACCTAGAGAGAGAGAAGGAGTAGAGATGATCGTTATGAGCGAAGACCCTCTCGGAGAAGCAATAATTCGGAAAGGAAGGACAAGTCATCAAAGAGCTAAACAAAATGAAGACATCAAGCTCATGTTGGTGAATGGGTATCTGGCTCCGACTCCGACAATCACTCTGAAAGAAGTTACCACTCCGACTCCGAATACACTCAAGATGAAGGTGTTGTCGGTCTAGCACCTGTGTCAACAAACTCCTATGACATATTTGACTAACCAAATGAAGGAATTGGAAGATGCTTCATGGCTAAAGGCCCAAAGGTATCACACCCCGAGTATGTTCATTTCAATAGTGATGAATATGATTTGCTAGGTGATGATGATTTACTTGTTGTCAACTCTAGTTATGAAAACTATGATGAACTTGCTATTAATCATGCTAATCAAGATAAAACGAATGACAATGATAATAAGGAGATTGAGTGTCTAACTAAAGAACTAAACACTCTTAAGTTAGATCATCAAACTACCTTGGAAGATCATCGAGAACTTTTAAAGACTCATGAGAAGCTATCCTTTGAAAACCGCAACCTTGAGCAAGAGCATGAGTTCTTAAAGGCAATCAATGATGATCTTCACAAGAAAAGTTCTTCCGGCATTGCCAAGAGTTTACTCTTGTCTACTTACATGCCACAAGTTAAATCTAGCAACAAGAACAAGAAAGATTCTTCTTCTAGTAGTAACAATAATCATGCTAAAACCAATGTTGTTGCTTCTAGTAGTTGTCTTGATTCCACTAATGATTCTGTTGGCCAAGTTACACTTGAGCAAGAAAATAGCTTATTGAAGGGAATATAGAGAAAGGTGTTTACAAGAGTCTTGCCGGAAGTAAGCAATTTGAGGAAATTGTACGCAAGCAAGGAAGACACCGGAAAAATCAAGGTGTTGGTTTTGAACGAAAGTTCAATGCCAATGGAGTTGAGTGGGAAGAAGATCAATACCCCAAGAAGAAGTTTGTTCCCCAACAAATGAAGTATGATCCTGTTGGGGAACGTAGTAATTTCAAAAAAAATCCTACGCACATGCAAGAACATGGTGATGCATAGCAACGAGAGGGGAGAGTGTTGTCTACGTACCCTCGTAGACCATTCGCGGAAGCGTTATATCAACGCGGTTGATGTAGTCGTACGTCTTCACGTCCAACCGATCCAAGTACCGAAAGCACGGCACCTCCGAGTTTTGCACACGTTCGGCTCGGTGACGTCCTCGCCTTCTCGATCCAGCAAGAGGGGCGAAGTAGTAGATGAGTTCCGGCAGCACGACGGCGTGGTAACGGTGTTGGTGAAGAACAATCTCCGCAGGGATTCACCTAAGCACTATGAAAACTATGACGAAGGATAAACTAGAGGGGAAGGGGTTGCCGGCACATAGCTTGGTGTTTCTTGATGTCTCTTTGGTGCTAGCCCTACCCCTCTATTTATATGTTGAGCCCTGGGGTCGAAACTTGGAGTAAAAGCCTCCTCAAAGTCGGTTTTACCCGAAAGGCAAGAGTCCTTCTCGGACTCCGGGGCTAGACGCCAGGGTTCCCGGTGTCTACCCCCTAGATGCCAGGGTTCCTGGCGTCTAGCCTCTGGTCTCCGCAAAACTTCCTTTTGCACTTTCCAAAAGCCTCGTGGGCTTTCCCCTTTGGCCCAGATAAAGTGTTCTCGTGCCCAAACATTTCGGGAAACATCCGGAACCCCTTCCGGTGAATTCCGGAACCCTTCCGGAGATCAAACACTACTATCCACATATCAATCTTTACTTCCGGACCATTCCGGAGTTCCCCGTCATATCTGTGATCTCATCCAAAACTCCGAACAACATTCGGTCACCAACATACATAACTCATTGTACTATATCGTCAACGAACGTTAAGCGTGCAGACTCTACGGGTTTGAGAACTATGTAGACATGACTGAGACACCTCTCTTGTCAATAACCAATAGAGGGACCTGGATGCCCATATTGGCTCCTACATATTCTACGAAGATCTTTATCGGTCAGACCGCATAACAACATACGTTGTTCCCTTTGTCATCGGTATGTTACTTGCCCGAGATTCGATCGTCGGTATCTCAAACCTAGTTCAATCTCGTTACCGGCAAGTCTCTTTACTCGTTCCGTAATACATCATCCCGCAACTAACTCATTAGTTGCAATGCTTGCAAGGCTTATAGTGATGTGCATTACCGAGTGGGCCCAGAGATACCTCGCCGACAATCGGAGTGACAAATCCTAATCTCGAAATACGCCAACCCAACAAGTACCTTTGGAGACACCTGTAGAGCACCTTTATAATCACCCAGTTACGTTGTGACGTTTGGTGGCACGCAAAGTGTTCCTCCGGTAAACGGGAGTTGCATAATCTCATAGTCATGAAGAAAGCAATAGCAACAAACTAAATGATCAAGTGCTAAGCTAACGGAATGGGTGAAGTCAATCACATCATTCTCCTAATGATGTGATCCTGTTAATCAAATGACAACTCATGTCTATGGTTAGGAAACATAACCATCTTTGATCAACGAGCTAGTCAAGTAGAGGCATACTAGTGACACTTTGTTTGTCTATTTATTCACACATGTATTATGTTTCCGGTTAATACAATTCTAGCATGAATAATAAACATTTATCATGATATAAGGAAATAAATAATAACTTTATTATTGCCTCTAGGGCATATTTCCTTCAGATCCTACTTATTTCCAAGGAACACAAGCTCAAGATGATCTTCCACCACAAGACCACAAGCTAAAGGGCAAGGACAAGCTTCAAGAGGAGATTGATGCATTTTAAGAAGCCCCTAAGGCATTGGTCAAGTGGGTTCCCAAGACTACATCAAGTTCTACTTCATCAAGTACGACTACAACTCCAAGGATTCCCATCAAGATGTTGTGGATCCCGAAGAAGAAGAACTAGAGAGTTCTTGAGGGTGACTCCTCTAACATACTTCACTCATATCATTTTGGCAAGGACGAGTGCAAACAACTTCCATATCTTGCACTAGTTCAAGGAGTCACAAACCATTTTATTGGTAAGACAAGGGACAAGGTAACCTAATGCATTCATGGATATCACCTCAAGTGAATATCACTCTATGTCTATGGATATCCTTGTTTGTTCCTTGTGGGACTAACCCGTGTAGGTATTGATGCGGAGCATCCCAAGATCATCCCCATGGATGCACCCACACCTCCAACGACACTACTTGGACCAATGACACGAGCCCGAACCAAAGCTATCGAAGATAAGGTGAACTCACTCCTCTCCGAACTTCCACTTTCTATGCTTCAGACATGGCTACTACCTAAATCCAAGGTGTTGTCCATGATTAGGTACCAAGAGGGTCCTCCCGAATATGTGCATGAAGATGTACAAATCCCCGAGTCCACGGAAGAAGAGAACCAACGGAAGGAGCCAAGAGCATCTCCCAGGCCCCGGACATCCGGCCAAGGCCCCTGACGTCCGGCCCTTGGAGCGTCTTCCACTACAGCAGCCCAGTCGCAGAAGGCTACAGGCCCCGGACATCCGGCCCCTCCCAAGCCCCCGGACATCCGGCCCCTCCGTACCCGAGAGCAACAAATGCCACCGCTGCAGCCCAGACATCCGGCCCCCACAGCTCGGACATCCGGCGTTGCCTGAAAGCCCGGACATCCGGCCCGACCAGCCCGGACATCCGGCCTCCCCGGTCTGCACACAGTGAAGGGCCGAGGCCCGTGTATCCCTTCTCCCCCCTAGACTATATATACTCCACCCCGTACAACTTTCTAGGGTTAGCATTGGTTTAGCTCATTTTAGAGATAGGGGATTGCTCATCCACATCGGATCTACTCCACGAGAGAGACCGCGGCCTCGATGGAGAAAATCCCTTTTGATTCAAGACCTCCTTTGGAGAATAACTTCAAGACCTCCTTACGGAAAAGACTAGTTACCGTGTATCATCCCTAGTTGATCGTGGATCGTGTATCTTACTTTATGTACTCGCGGATCTAGCACATGTGTGACTATTTCTTGTTGGTTGAGTGATTCTCTCGTGTTTCCCCTCGTGATTTCCCTCGTTTTCCCCTCGTGTTCCTCTGTTCCTCGTGTTCTTCGCGGGATCCGCTCCTTTCGTGAAAGATCGGGCGATTAGGGTTCTACCCTACATCATCTTGGATCAGAGCCAGCTTGTCTCTTGATACCACCATCTTGGTATCTAGAGCCACGTTGATCATGATTTCGGATCCTCCCCGTTGTGTTTCTAGCCTTGTTTTGTTGTTTTTCGTCCTAATTTGAAAATTCCCCACCAAAAATAGCCCCCAATTTTTTTTTTGATTTGTTTGTGTGTTGAGATTTTGTTTGTTTGGATCCATGGATTTGTTTTGTTTTGAGTGGATCTAGCTTCCCATCCATTTTCCCCCAACTTCCATCCACAAATACCTCTAAATTTTTCCCGAATTTAACCTCTCCACACGGTGTTCATCCGCTCGTCCCCGGATCCAGAGCCGGGACATCTGGCCCGTCAAGCCCGGACATCCGGCCTTTCCACCCAGACATCCGACCCCTGGCAGCAACATCTCCATCCACCGCACCGTTTTCCGCCCAATTTCCACCTAATTTTGTTCGAGTGCCCACCATATACCATATATACTTCTGCATACCTCCACCACTTCCACATAACCCAACCATTTTTGGACCGTTTCGCTCTCCGAAACGTTTTCTACTTCGAGGTTTGAGAATTTGAGTTGCGGTACCGTATCCTTTTGTGTTTCGGCTATCTAGGTACGGTTCGACATCGACATCACCGCCGCTCATCTTCGCCACGGACGTGTCCTACATCATCACTGTCATCCTACATCATCATCAACAACGACCACCTTGACTACACCTTGGTATCCGTGCCACCATTTTGACACAATACCGGAAGCAAGACCGGTAACCTCATCTTGGAATTGGACATATCACTCTTGCCATTACATTGATAGACGTCATAGCCTTACTCCTTTGCGTCGCTTACCCATTGAGACTAGCCATTGAGTATTGCCGGAAACGAGACTTGTGCACATTAGTTATCATACTTCCCATAGCATACATACATCATTGTTGCATATATTGGTATCATCTCTTGTGTCACAAAGTTGTCATCGCATAGTCATTTGCTATCTTAGTTCGTCAAGCATTGCATGAGAAAAGCGCTCAAACATCAAAGAGCCAAACAAGCTTTTAAGCAAAGAGAAAAGATAAGCAAAGAGCTTTTAAGCAAGAACCATAGCATCTTACAACATTAAGATTGTCATACTCGATCATCTTGGATCATATCATAGCAACACCTTCCATAGAACATATTTGGGATAGAAGTCGTTGCATAAAATCTCAACACACCAACAAATCACACCAAAAATTTGGGGCTATTTTTGGTGGGGAATTTTCGAATTAGGACGAAAACAACAAAACAAGGCTAGAAACACAACGGGGAGGATCCGAAATCGTGATCAATGTGGCTCTAGATACCAAGATGGTGGAGACTCGTCCCTAAGTAGCTGAAACACCTTAGGAAACAGAAAAACCACGAACTCAAAATCTCAAATGTCAAATGGTTGTAGCGGGATGCGATGGTGGTTGCAGAAGCTCAATGGGATTGCGGAAATGCAATGTTGGGTTTTGCGAGTAGGCAAAGCGGAAGTGGAGGGTAAGGTTGACTATACACGGTGTCGGAGTTGGATCTTGCTGTAGTGGAAGACGCTCCAGGGGCCGGACGTCCGGGGCCTTGGCCGGATGTCCGGGGCCTGGGAGATGCTCTTGGCTCCTTCCGTTGGTTCTCCTCTTCCGTGGACTTGGGGACTTGTACATCTTCATGCATATCTTCGGGAGGACCCTCTTGGTACCTAATCACGCACAACACCTCAGACTTAGGTAGTAGCCATGTCTCATGCATAGAAAGTGGAAGTTTGGAGAGGAGTGAGTTCACCTTATCTTCGATAGCTTTCGCTCGGGCTCGTGTCATTGGTCCAAGTGGTGTCGTTGGAGGTGTGGGTGCATCCATGGGGATGATCTTGGGATGCTCCGCATCATCTCCCCTCCCTTGGGGAAGATCCGTCCTCGGATCGAAATCCTCATCACCATGGTAGGGCGAGAGATCTTTGATGTTGAAGATGTTGCTCACGGGGTACTTGTCACGAGGGATGTTGTTCTTGTAAGCATTGTTGTTGTAGCATGCAAGCACCTTGAATGGTCCATCCGCGCGTGGTCGAAGTTTGGACTTGTGTTCTTGTGGAAAGCGGTCCTTGCGAAGGTGTAGCCACACGAGGTCTCCAATGTTGAATATTATAGGGTGCTTGTTGACGTTGAGCTTGGTTGCAAGGTGTTGTACTTGGCGCTCGATAGTGTTTCTTATATCTTCATGCACCTTCTTGAGATGGGTCGCTCGTGCACTTGCGTCCAAATTGATTCGCTCTTGGAGTGGTAGAGGTAGAATATCCAATGGTGACAAAGGGTTGAATCCGTAGACGACCTCGAAAGGGGACTTGTGGTTGTTGAGTGTCTTGCTCAGTTGTAGGCGAACTCAGCGATGGGTAGACACTCCTCCCACTCCTTGATGTTCTTCTTGATGAGTACTCGAAGTGGAGCAGAGAGTGTGCGGTTTGTCACCTCCGTTTGGCTGTCGGTTTGAGGATGGTACACCGTGGAGAAGAGTAGCTTGATTCCGAGCTTGGCGCATAGGGTCTTCCAAAAGTAGCTAAGGACCATGACGTCATGGTCCGAGACGATGGTCTTTGGCACACCATGGAGACGCAAAATTTCCCTACAAAAGAGATTAGCAACATGTGAAGCATGGTCTATCTTGTGGCAAGGAATAAAATGTGCCATTTTTGAGAAACGGTCCACAACGACAAATATGGAATCTTTCCCATTTCGAGTTCTAGGCAAACCAAGTACAAAGACCATGCTAATGTCTTCCCATGGTTGGTACGGAATTGGTAAAGGCATATAGAGACCATGAGATTCAGCTTTGGACTTACCTTTGCGACATGTAGAACACCGGTTGGTGACATGATTGACGTCCCGAAACATATTTGGCTAAATGTAGCTCTTCGAGAGCGTGGCGAACGTCTTGTCACGTTCGAAGTGTCCCATTAAGCCTCCTCCATGAGATTCCTGCAAAAGCAACAACCGAAGAGAGGACTCGGGAATGCAAAGTTTGTTAGCTCTCATAAGATATTCGTCTTAATGTAATAGCGTTCCCAAGATGTATACGACAAACACTTGGCATAAGGAGTAGCAAAAGTTGCATCATGCTCATACAAGTATTTGATATGCTCGAAGCCAATGACATCTAACTCAAGTTGTGTCACAAGCATGCATATGCGGGAAAGAGCATCCGCTACAATGTTTTCTTTACCCTTGATGTACTTGATTACATAGGGAAAAGACTCAATAAATTCACTCCATTTAGCATGACGCTTGTTCAACTTTGTTTGTCCCTTACAATACTTGAGAGTCTCATGATAGGTATGAATGATAAAACTCATGGGGACGAAGGTAATGTTCCCATTCATGCAAAACGCGAACTAAAGCATATAGCTCTTTGTCATAGATGGGATAATTGAGTTGCGCTCTGGAAAGTTTCTCACTAAAGTAAGCTATGGGGCGCTTCTCTTGCGTTAACACACCTCCTATGCCATTACCACTAGCATCGCAATGAATTTCAAAAGGCTTGTCGAAGTTGGGTAAAGCAAGCACGGGAGCATGAGTAAGAAAATTCTTAAGCTCATTGAATGCGGTATCTTGGGATGGTCCCCAAACAAAAGGCGCATTCTTCTTGCTCAAATCATACAGAGGCGAAGCAATGGTGCTAAAAATCCTTCACAAAGCGACGATAAGAACCCGCAAGGCCAAGAACACTACGCACTTGATGCAAGTTGGCTGGTTGCGGCCAAGTCTTAATAGCATTGATCTTGGACTCATCAACATGAACACCCTTAGAAGAAACAACAAAACCCAAGAAAACGTGCTTATCAACACCAAAAAGGCATTTCTCCATATTAGCATAGAGGCTCTCTTTTCTAAGAGTTTGCAAAACGGTGCAGACATGGGTGACATGCTCTTTGATAGATTTGCTAAACACAAGAATGTCATCAAAGTAGACCACAACAAATATACCAATGTAAGGGCGAAAGACATGATTCATGAGGCGCATAAAAGTGTCCGGTGCTTCCGAAAGACCCATAGGAATGACTAACCACTCATACAAACCAAACTTGGTTTTGAAGGAGGTTTTCCATTCATCACCCTCTTGTATGCGGATTTGATAGTAACCACTCATAAGATCAATTTGGGAAAATATAGTGGCACCGCTAAGCTCATCAAGCATATCATCTAGGCGTGGAGTGGGATACCTATAGAGAACGGTGATAGCATTGATAGGTCTACAATCGGAGCACATGCGAAAACTACCATCATGTTTTGGCACAAGAATGATCGGAACGGCACAAGGGCTCAAACTTTCACGCACATGTCCATGGTCTATGAGATGCTTTAGTTGCCTTTGTATTTCTTTTGTTTCATCGGGGTTGACATGGCATGGAGCTTTATTCGGAAGAGGTGCTCCAGGGATGAGGTCGATTCAGTGCTCAATGCCTCGTAGAGGAGGTAGACCCGGAGGTAACTCATCGGGGAAAACATCTTGAAATTCCTGCATAAAAGAAGACAACACTAGAGGAAGAGTGTGAGAAGTGTTAGTTTGTGGTGCATTGTCCTTGCACATGAGGACGTAGTGTAGGACACTAGATTGGTTCTCACACACTTCTCTTATCTCACGTTTGGTGGCAAATAGAACTAGGTTGTTGTTTTTTCTCATCATGGAGGCACTCGATTTTGGATTGTGGCGCTCACTCTCTTTGTGGTGGCTCGCTCTCTCACTATGATATCCACGATGGGTGGCTTGCTTGTAGGCGATCACTTGACTTGGCGACATTGGACGGAGGACGTACTCCTTGCCCTTCATCTTGAAGATGTAGTGGTTCGTTCGGCCGTTGTGGATGACTCCTCTATCAAATTGCCATGGCCGTCCAAGGAGAAGATGACAAACAGTCATAGGAACGACGTCGCACTCCAAGGTGTCTTTGTAGGCGCCGATTTTGAAGGAGACTTGTACTCGGTGCTCGACTTGGATGGTGCCGGAGTCACTAAGCCATTGCACTTTGTATGGATGTGGATGCTTCGTCTTGGGCAATCGGAGCTTGGAGCAAAGTTCTTAACTTGCGAGATTATGACAACTCCCTCCATGGATGATGACCTTGACGGATCATCCATTGATGCCGGCCTTTGTGTGGAATATGTGGCATCATTGGTCTTCTTCTTCGTGATGTTGGAGAGTCAAGACTTTGGAGACAACAAGTGCGGGACTTGAGTCTTCATCACAAAAGACTTGTTCTTCTTCATTGTTCACTTGGCGGTGTATGGAGACTTTCTCGAGGGCTTCCATTTTGCCTTCGCTCATGGAGTCATAAGTGCCATCGTCGTTGAAGACCATGGTTCGCTTGTTGGTGCACTCGTAAGACTTGTGGCCTCGGCCTCCGCAAGTGAAACACTTGAAAGAACTTGTCTTGATGGTCTCATCGGTTGGGGTTGATGATGATGAAGCTCTCGGCTTGAAGTTGCTCGTAGGAGGATGGCTTGTAGTTGAAGAAGCTCACTTGGAAGTTGACTTGTCGATGTTGGAAGTAGAAGGATTTGTAGTCGGTGTTGGAGTCGTTGAAGCTTGGTTGTTGGAGAAGCCGTAGGACTTGGATGAGAACTTGGCATACTTGAAATCATCTTGCACTTGGCGTTCCGCTTTGGTAGCTTGGTGGACTAGCTCGATGAGATTTGATTATGGTTGGAAGTCGGCGATCTTCTTGATGAGATGATTGAGTCCATTCAAGAAACGTGCCATTGTTTGCTCATCATCTTCCGTGACATTGGCTCTTATCATTGCAATCTCCATCTCCTTGTAGTATTCTTCAACGCTCTTTGTTCCTTGCTTGAGTTGTTGCAATTTCTTGAAGAGGTCGGGTTGTAATAGTTAGGTACGAAGCATGCTCTCATGACATCCTTCATTTGCGCGCAAGTAGTGATGGGTGGTTCACCTCTTGCCTCTCGACACTCTATGATTTGTTCCCACCAATTGAGGACATAGTCTTGGAACTCAAGGGATGCCATCACGATCTTCTTTTCTTCTTCAAAATTGTGCAAACAGAAGATCTTGTCAACCTTCAATGCCCATGAAAGGTACTCTTCGGGATCGTTGCTTCCGTTGAACTTGGGCATGGTGAACTTGAGTTTGCCATAACGTTGCTCTTCATTGTGTTGCGGTCGGGGATGATGACGCCCATGTTGTTGATGATTGTGCAACTCGTGGTGCTCTTGGCGTGGGGGTAGTTATCGTCATCTCGTTCTTGTCGTGGAGGATCTCCATTGTCTTCATGCTCTTGATTGACTTGTTGTTCTTGGCGAGCTTGTGGAGGAGCTTGTCAAGCTCGAGGAGGAACTTGACGATGCACGCGATCTTGAAATCTTCATTCTTGAATTTCTTTGCGAAGTGCTTCCTCTTGTTCACGGGCTTGTCGTCTTCGGTCGGCAATGACTTGACTCGAATCACGTAGAGATTGTAGCGCTTCAAGTGCTTGAGCGTCACAAAGTTGTTGTTCTTGACGTTGTGCCTTGGCATCTTGAGCATTTTGGTGTAGACGCGCTCTCTCTTCCTCTTCATGTTGGCGTTGTCGTTCTCGGGCTAGCGCAAAGGCCTCTTGAGTTCGACGTTGTCGGCGCTCTTGAGAGTCGATGTCGCGCAGCGGATTGAGGCTTGCTTGATGATCGGTGCGCGTGGCCCGACGAAGAGTGTTTGATGTCGGTGTACTTGAGCCAGAGAGGGTGAAGTCAGAGTGGCGGCTTGAACGGCTCCTTCTTGAAGTGGAAGACAAGCGGTCGAGCAACAAAGCACGAATTTCGTCCATCCTTGTGTCATTCTGTTGCTTGTGATCATCGAGCTTGTGGTCGAAGTAGTCCCTTGTACGCTGCTCGGAAAGTCGCAAGTCGGTGGCAAGGTTGTCGATGCATTCACTCATAGCTTGTTGCTCTTGATGCAAAGCATGTTGTGCACCATAGAGGTGACTCTTGGTGACGAAGGAGTTCATGTCGTCGTCTTGCTCCATGAAGAGTGGGTTGGTAGAAGTACTATGCCTATCCATCATTCCAAGACAAATGTGAGTGGTAGAAAGAGAAGAACGAGTACCAAATGTACCTTGACCGAAGTTGAAAGTGGATCGAGGATCATTCCAATGTAGGACAAGGAAATAGCACAATTGGTACTAGTTCTTGTCGGTTTCTCACACCTACACAAGAAAAAGCTTTTGGTGGATCTTGGTTAGGATGGTGGCACAAAATTTGATGCAATTCTAAGTGAGCTTCAATAATATTGGAAAAGATTCGCAAGATGCATTGTGACAAGTAGACCAAGCATATAAGGTACACGGAAACACACACGCAAAAAGGTAAGTGGAGTTGTGCAACCAAGGGTGAGCCAAAATGTGGAATCCACAAAAATGCTCTTGTTGCACAACACTAGAGAGACGCTAGCACGATTGCACAATAGGCGGATACAAGAACTTGTGCACAACCTACTTAGCAAAAATGCAACGACTTCTATCCCAAATATGTTCTACGCAAGGTGTTGGTATGATATGATCCAAAATGATCGAGTATGACAATCTTAATGTTGTAAGATGCTATGGTTCTTGCTTAAAAACTCTTGGCTTATATTTTGTCTTTGCTTAAAATCTTGTTTGGGTCTTTGATGTTTCAGCGCTTTTCTCATGCAATGCTTGACGAACCAAGATAGAAAATGATTATGCGATGACAACTTTCTGACACGAGAGATGATACCAATATATGCAACAATGATGTATGTATGCTATGGGAAGTATGATCACTAATGTGCACAAGTCTCGTTGTCGGCAATACTCAATGGCTAGTCTCGATGGGTAAGCGACACGAAGGAGTAAGGCTATGACGGCTATCAATGTAATGGCAAGAGTGATATGTCCAATACCAAGATGAGGTTACCGGTCTTGCTTCCGGTATGGTGTCAAAATGGTGGCATGAATACCGAGGTGTAGGTGAGGTGGTCATTGTGGATGACGATGTAGGACACGTCCGTGGCGAAGATGAGCGGCGGTAATGTCGATGTCGAACCGTACCTAAATAGTCGAAACACAAAAGGATACGGTACCGCAACTCAAATTCTCAAACCTCGAAGTAGGAATTGTGTCGGAGAGCGAAACGGGCCAAAAATGGTTGGGTTATGCGGAAGTGATGGAGGTATGCGGAAGTATATATGGTATATGGTGGGCACCGGGACAAAATTTGGTGGAAATTGGACGGAAAACGGGGCGGTGGATGGAGATGTTGCTGCCAGGAGTCGGATGTCCGGGTGGATGGCCGGATGTCCGGGCTGGACGGGCCGGATGTCCGGGCTCTGGATCCGGGGACGGAACGGGATGAACACCGCATGGAGAGGTTAAATCCGCGCGAAATTCGGAGGAATTTGTGGATGGAAGTTGGGAGAAAATGGATGGGAAGCTAGATCCACTCAAAACAAAGCAAATCCACGGATACAAACCAACAAAATCTCAACACACCAACAAATCACAAAAAAAAATTGGGGCTATTTTTGGTGGCGAATTTTCGAATTAGGACGAAAAACAACAAAACAAGGCTAGAAACACAACGGGGAGGCTCCGAAATCGTGATCAACGTGGCTCTAGATACCAAGATGATGTAGGGTAGAACCCTAATCGCCCGATCTTTGATGAAAGGAGCGGATCCCGTGAAGAACACGAGGAACACAAAGAGGGAACCGAGGGAAATCACAAGGGGAAACACAAGAGGAACACTCAAACTAACAAGAACAAGTCACACATGTGCTAGATCCTTGAATACATAAGAGCAGATACATGATCCACTGACAACTAGGGACGATAAAAAAGGGCTACTGGTTCTTCTCCGTGAGGAGGTCTTGATGTTCTTCCCTAAAGAGGGGTCTTGAATCCGCTTGGGGGATCTTCTCCGGTGGAGGCTCGAATCTCCGAGGAGAAGGTAACCAAGTGGATGAGCAAAGCTCTCACACAAAATATGAGCTAATCCTTTGCTAACCCTAGAAAGTTGTACGGGATGGAGTATATATAGTCTAGGGGGGAGAAGGGATACACGGGCCTCGGCCCTTCACTGTGCGCAGACAGGGGAGGCCGGATGTCTGGGCTGGTCGGGCCGGATGTCCGAGCTTTCGGGCGACACCGGATGTCCGGGCTGGGGGCCCGGATGTCTGGGCTGGAGAGGTGGCATTTGTTGCTCTTGGGTTCGGAGGGGCCGGATTTCCGGGCCGGTGGCCGGATGTCCGGGGGCTCGGGAGGGGTCGGATGTCCGGGCTGCCGGGGTGGGATGTCCGGGGCCTGTAGCCTTCTGCGTCTGGGCTGCTGTAGTGGAAGACGCTCCAGGCGCCGGATGTCCGGGGCCTTGGCCGGATATCCGGGGCCTGGGAGATGCTCTTGGCTCCTTCCGTTGGTTCTCCTCTTCCGTGGACTTGGGGACTTGTACATCTTCATGCACATCTTCAGGAGGACCCTCTTGGTACCTAATCATGCACAACACCTCGGACTTAGGTAGTAGCCATGTCTCATGCATAGAAAGTGGAAGTTCGGAGAGGAGTGAGTTCACCTTATCTTCGATAGCTTTGGCTCGGGCTTGTGTCATTGGTCCAAGTGGTGTCGTTGGAGGTGTGGGTGCATCCATGGGGATGATCTTGGGATGCTTCGCATCATCGATGCGGAGCATCCTACGATCATCCCCATTGATGCGGAGCATACGCCTTTGGGCCTAAGGTGAACTCGCTCCTTCCCGAATCTTCCCTTTCCGCATGCAAGACATGGGTGCTACTTCAAGCGCGGACCTTGTGCATACTTAGGTACACCCGAGGAGACCATGGAGAACCCATGGACCAAGGCCAAGCGTGCGCGGAAGCGATGACGGAAGAAGACGGAGACAGCTCCAAGGCCCGGACATCCGGCCGCTGGAGATGACCCCTACAGCAACAGCCTCCTAGCCGCCAAGTGTTACAGGCCCTGGACATCCGGTGTCAACCCCGGACATCCGGCGCCTCGCCAACCCGGACATCCGACCAGCGGCCCGGACAGCCCGGACATCCGGCACCTGCCTGTGCGCAGAGATCGGGCCAAGGGCCCATGTATCCCCCTCTCACTTACCCCTTCATGGGCTAGCACTATATATACTTACCCACCTCCTCCTAGTTAGGGTTAGCATTGGTTTAGCTCATTTTAGAGATAGAGCATTGCTCATCCACATTGGATCTACTCCACGAGAGAGACCGCGGCCTCTACAGAGAAGATCCCATTGGATTCAGGACCTCCTTTTGGAGAAGAACTTCAAGACCTCCTCACGGAGAAGACCGGTTACCATGTATCGTCCCTAGTTAATCGTGGATCGTGTATCTTACTTTATGTACTCGAGGATCTAGCACATGTGTGACTATTTCTTGTTGGTTTTAGTGTTTCTCTTGTGTTTCCCCTCATGATTCCCCTCGTTTTCCCCTCGTGTTCCTCGTGTTCTTCGTGGGATCTGCTCCTTTCGTGAAAGATCGAGCCACTAGGATTCTACCCCACATCATCTTGGTATCAGAGCCAGCTTGTCTCATGACATCATCTTGGTATCATGAGCCACATTGATCACGATTTCAAAGCCTCCCCGTTGTGTTTTCTAGCCTAATTGTGTTGTGTTCTTCCCCAATTTCAAAAACTCCCCACCAAAAATAGCCCCCAATTTTTTTTGTGATTTGTTGGTTTGACGAAGTTTTGTTGGATTTGATCAATGGATTTTCTTGGTTTCAAGTGGATCTAGCATATCCCCAAGTTTCCCCACTTTCCATCCATGAAATCTCTGCAATTTTGCCCCTAAAATCATCTATTTCCGCCCCCAATTCGAAAATTTCCGCCCCAAACGGGATCTGGATTCGTCGGGCCGGACATCCGGGTCCCCGGCCGGACATCCGGCTCCTAGAGTGCCAAATCTGCACGGTTCTGGACATTAGGTCCCGGATTTCCGACCCCGAGCCCGGATGTCCGGCCCCTGACATCTCAGGCATCCCCGTTTCACAGTTTTGTCCATAACTAATTCATCCGGAGTCCGATTTTCGCGTTCTTTAGCTCGTTGAAAAGCTCTTGACATACTCCTTCCCACAAAAATACTACCAAAACCATTTGACTCCATCAAATATTTGGAACTTTGGCATCTTTGCCTAGGGCTTCCACCACAACCTCCGCATAACCACCACCGACTTCCACAACCTAACCAATTTTGTTCCCCATCGCATTAGTGGTTGCTTGAGGAGTGATTTGTGTCTCCAAAGGTGTCTAGGCTTCTTAGGGACGGTTGCTTCTTCATCAACCACCACCACCACCATAACTTCCGCATAGGCTTACCCACAATACACTTCCGCCACCCCGACTTAACCCAATTTTGTTTGTGTTGTGAGTTGTGTCTCCTAAGGTGTTTAGGCTACTTAGGGACCGTCCTTCCAACTCCGACACCGTGTATAGCCAACCTTACCCTACACTTCCGCATTGCCTACTCGTATAACCCATCATTGTACTTTCACAAAACCACCACCGCATTCCCGCTCCCACCATTTGACGTTTGAGATTTTGAGTTCGCGGTTTTTCCGTTTTCCTAAGGTGTTTCGGATACTTAGGGACGAGTCTTCATCATCTTGACATCTGCATCAAGATCACCGCCACTCATCATCGCCAAGGACGGTAACCTCCATATCATCTTGGTATCGTGGTATCCCTCCTTTGTATATTCCCTTGCCATTGCATTGACAACCCCTAGCCCATTTTGCGTTACTTGCCTATCGAGACTAGCCATTTGAGTATTTTCGGCAACGTTACTTGTGCACATTAGTGATCTACACCATACATTGCATACATACCATATCATATTGGTATCATATCATCCCTTGTGTCACAAGATTGTTCCCGTATATACCGATTTGCTACCTTGGTTTGTGCACTTCACATTGTGGCCATACACATACAAAGGAAAAAGGAATAAAGCTTTTAAGAAAAAGAGGAAGAGCAAAGAAGCTTGTAAGAAATAGCTATAGCATCATACCACATTGTCATATCCGATCATCTTGGATCATACCACCGGAACATACATACATAGCATACTTGGGATCGAAAGTTCATACATTTTGCATCGTATAGGTTGTGCACAAGTGTCGTATCCGCCTATTGAGCAATCGTGCTAGCGTCTCTCTTGAGTTGTGCAACACGAGCATTTTCCGTGGATTCCACATTTTGTTCTCATCCTTGGTTGCACAACCCCATTTATCTATCCGTGTGTGTGTTTCCATGTGCCACATATTGCTATTGGTCTACTTGTTTCACTTGTGATTTTGTGAATCTTTTTCAACATTATTGACTCTTGCTAACATTTTACATCAAATTTTTGTGCCACTATCCTCACCGAGCTCCACCATAAGCCTTATTTGTGTAGGTGTGAGAAACCGACAAGAATTGTTACCAATTGTGCTATTTCCGTGTCCACATTGGAGTGATCATTAATCCACTTTCAACTTCGGTCAAGGTACATTTGGTGTTCGTTCTTCTCTTTCTACCACTCACATTTTTCTCTTGGAGTGATGGATAGGCAAGGCATTTCATCTCCGGTCTTCCACAACAACGACTGCCTGAACAACTACATCACCAAAGCGTCAATCTTCGATCTACAACGACAAATGCAAGGCGCACAATCTAGATTGCGAGAGTGCATCGAGAACCTATCCATTGACATTCGCCACTCCGAAGCGAGGAAAAGGGACTACATCGACACCAAGCTTTCCGCATAGAAGGAGGAGCAAGATGCAAGGATGGAGGAGATTTGGACCTTGTTGATCAACAGTTCTTCCCCTTCATCATCCTCAAGGCGGTGGCATTCCAATCACAAGTCTTCAGAGCGCAAAAATGATGCAAGCGCAAGTCGTCCACATCTCCATGGCGACCACCATCACGTTCGTGATCCACCTCGTCATGAAGGGCAAGTCACCTCCAAGCATCATGTGCACGATGGCGACAAACGACATCTACTACGAGCTCAAGTACGACAACGACACCATCATCATGAAGATGTTCACCAAGCGCAAATGTACAAGTCCCAACAAGCCCTACTTCACCCCAAGGCCAAGCTTCAAGAGCAAAAGAGAAGACCGCGAGACGAGCACCACCAAGATGGAGCTACAGCTACAACAACCACTTCGGCATCTTCGCCAAGTGCTATCAAGGCATATTCGCCGAGTGCTATCAAGGCATCTTCGCCTTTGGACGTACGGCATCTTTTCCCACTTCCCATGAGTTCGCCTACATCGACATCTTCACCAACGAGGCGACCATCTATGAGTGAGGGCGATAATTCCATCTTTGGAAGCCCCCAAGGAAGATTGCCGAGCCTGGGACATTCCCTTTGGTCATGGAGACAAGCTACGAGGTGCCACATCATATGGGCCTCCAACAACAAGACGGTCGAGCAAGGGCCATCCCCTTCGCCCACGACGACGAGCATGGACCTCTTCAACAACATGAAGACGGTGCCCATATTGGACTCATACTCCGAGTCAAGCTACGAGCCCACACATGAGACCTTATCTTTGGTCTTGGAGGAGAGTGATGATGTGCCATCTTCGGCCTTCATCCACGGCTACGACTACGACGTGATTGAGCATGGAGACATTTGCACCAACATCTCTCCGACACCCACATATAAAGAGATGCCCCAATTCCCATGTGAGGAGAGCCACCCCACCATGAGTGACATGAGTGACTCCACCATACGTGATATTGAGAGTATTTCCTATGAGAGGATGAGTGTGACCACCACCAGCCCCACACTTGAGAGCATGCCACACATCCTATGTGAGGTTGAGCGCCATTTGAGTGACTCCACCAACCATATGAGTGAGAGCATCCAAGAGGGAGTGAGTGAGCCACAACACTTAGTGAGTGAGGTAGTTGAGACGGCATGTGAGGCCACTATGATTTCTAACAACTTAACCTCTACTCCGAGTGTGTTTTCTTTGGTGCTTGGTTTCCTACATGATGACACGCCTATCCTCGACGAGTCCATATCTCCAATGGAGATGACGATGGCCATGGTGGACGATGATGCACACCCACATGGTTCCATCAAGATGAAGATGACCACGACTTGGTCTTCGACACCTCACCTACAACACATGAGCGATGCTCCAAAGGTAACATAGGTGATGGTGCTTCTCTTCTCCCACTAGTGTACTATTTTATGAATGATTGCTTGCATGATGTTGACACACCTATACCCATGCTTCTTGCTAGTGCGACTTCTTCATGTCATGACTTACTTATTTATGATGAATATGATGACGAGCATGTTGAATTGCCTAGTTGTGATGATATGCTACATTGGATATCATGTGAAAATTCTATTGGTCACATCAGGTTTGATCATCCTTTAAAATTGTCATATGCTATGAGTGAGATATCTCATATTGCATCATTTCAATCTCAACATAGTAACTATGCATGCCCCATTAAAATCAATCCCATTTGCACTTATGGCATAGATGACAAGATGATGGTCATTGGTTTTTTTTCATGTGATGATATTGCCATGCTTCCTTTACATGATTTGCGCAATTCATCTACTATGCCATGCCATGATCACATTGTTCCAAATATGCATTGTTTTGGATGTTGTCAATATTCTCCATGTGATATTTCCATTAATGCTCATGAGGAGACCCCTATAGTTTCCGCATACATATTAGGAGATTTTGATGCATTCCATACTTTGCATGATTCCAATAATTGCTTGCACCATATGCATTCCATGAATAACAATGCTCTACATATTTCTTGTGATGCATTACACAATTTGAGTCTCCATTATGCTATACATAACAACAAACCCATCATGATGGATGACATGTTTCTATGTCACGCATCTCATTTATTTGAGAATTGGATATTTTGTGCTAACCAACACAAGCACGTGTGCATCATGATGGATGATGTGTACATCTACCACGCCCACACAATTTTCCCTTTGTCTTTGTTTTGTGTAGGTACTCACGTATACTTGTCAACCTCTCAATCCCAAGAGTTGATGAAACGAGCTCTTCAGAGCAAAGATGACTTGGGATCCCGAGAACTATCCTTCCCACCGCTCTCTTCGCGCAACGACTACGCGCATCTCTCTCACTTGGCTCTCACACAGCTATGGGCTATATACCGCTTGTCGAAGATAAGGTGAACTCACTCCTCCAAAACAACTTGAGCCCGAGCCAAAGATATCGAAGATAAGGTGAACTCACTCCTCTCCGAACTTCCACTTTCTATGCATGAGACATGGCTACTACCTAAGTCCGAGGTGTTGTGCATGATTAGGTACCAAGAGGGTCCTCCCGAAGATGTGCATGAAGATGTACAAATCCCCAAGTCCACGGAAGAGGAGAACCATCGGAAGGAGCCAAGAGCATCTCCCAGGCCCCGGACATCTGGCCCCTGGAACGTCTTCCACTACAGTAGCCCAGCCGCAAAAGGCTACAGGCCCTGGACATCCGGCCCCTCCTGAGCCCCCGAACATCCGACCACCAACCCAGAAATCCGGCCCCTCCGAACCCGAGAGCAACAAATGCCACCGCTGCAGCCCGGACATCCAGCCCCCCTAGCCCGGACATCCGGCGTCGCCTGAAAGCCTGGACATCCGGCCCGACCAGCCCGGACATCCGACCTCCCCTGTCTGCGCACAGTGAAGGGCCGAGGCCCGTGTATCCCTTCTCCCCACCTAGACTATATATACTCCACCCCGTACAACTTTCTAGGGTTAGCATTGGTTTAGCTCATTTTGGAGAAAGAGCGCTGCTCATCCAGATCGGATCTACTCCACGAGAGAGACTGCGACCTCTACGGAGAAGATCCCTTTGGATTCAAGACCTCCTTTTGGAGAAGAACTTCAAGACCTCACGGAGAAGACCGGTTACCGTGTATCGTCCCTAGTTGATCGTGGATCGTGTATCTTACTTTATGTACTCGAGGATCTAGCAAACATGTGTGACTATTTCTTGTTGGTTGAGTGATTCTCTCATGTTTCCCCTTGTGATTTCCCTCGTTTTCCCCTCGTGTTCCTCGTGTTCTTCACGGGATCTGCTCCTTTCGTGAAAGATCGGGCGATTAGGGTTCGACCCTACATCACGTATTGAAAGTGCAACTCACTCCAAAGGACTGCTCTAAATGATCTACATCAACTTTGAGCACCTACATCTTCAACACCTACATGAAGTCATCATCGACAAAACCCAAGGTTAGTTCATCCCTCCTAGGGGGGATATCACATCTAGGGGGAGCTTTGCTCTAATTAATTGAGCTAAAGCAACTCTAACGATGTGAACACAACAATGCATTACGTAGAAGTGGTAACCCCACTTGTGCTTAAGCGATGTGTATGACCTACGATCAAATGTTCTCTTTTGACTCCTTAGTCAATATACTCGTATATAGATGACCTAGTCATCGCCAAATTGCTTGATAGATGCTAGAGTGATTATGCATGCTTTGCCACATATTTCATTTTCCATCTTACTGTGTGAGCATGTTGGTTGCATATTTTACTCATTCGAGGACATCCATTTGTTGCCTTGATTGTTTGGCTTTTTCTATTTTTTGCCAAATGGATGGACAAGAATGCCTAAGGACTTCCTCTATCTATCTATCCTTTTCTTGTCTCAAACTCTATTCATGCTACATCACAAAGTTTGATCAAGTCAGATTCGAACCACTCTGTGTGAGGAGCACTCGGAGTCCCTGATTCGTCATAGACTTAAACTTCCAAAACCTCTTTGTGCATTTCGGTATGACCGAGTCATCCATTTCGGTCACACCGAAATCACTAAGTTGATCTAGGTTTTCAATCTCAGTGCAACCGATTTGAACTTTTCGGTCACACCGAGTTGCAGTAACCGCTTGTGATACTACATCTCGGTGCCACCGAGTTGTTCCACTCGGTCACACAGACAGGGTCGGGATATATATACCCACGGGTGAGATGTTGGAAATTTCTTCAAACTCCTCAGCCAGCGCATGTGTCCTGCTCTGCCTCCTCAAGTCTCCGGATCGTCTCCTCGCCGCTAGCAACCTCCCACCGCTGGTTTCCATCACCGTCAACAGAAATCTGCTCCGCTGTTGTCGCCGTAGCGAACTCCGGCCGAACTAGGGTATGGGTTCGACCCTTGTGCTATTCCTTTACCTCTGATTCATAGAACATTGTTTTGCCACGATCCTTACCACGTATGCAAACACTCTATCCACTGAAAACATCATTTGGGTTAGATTTGATTTGAAAATTTAGGGTTAGGTCTCCGTCGAACTCATCTCGGACCGACCGAGTTGTAGAAATCGTCCCACCGATTTGGCTTAGTCCATAGCACTTGCAATTTTCGGTCTGACCGAAAACTGCAAATCAGTGTGACCGAGTTCGATTCTCTGTGAAACCCTAGCAGTCTCGGTGCCATCGAACTATGACTCGGTCTGACCGAGTTCACTAGTTTAGGTTCCAAAAGCTGCTTCGGTATCACCGAGTTTACAAATCGGTAGCTCCGAAATGCTTTCTGTGTTGAACTAAAACTAAGTTTTTAAGTCATCTATTTTGCAAAAACTCTGCACTTTGTGACGGTCATCCACTCTATCTCATCTACATCTTTTCACAGGGTCTATTGTCAGTGAGTTTGCAGAGATGTCTGATCAAAGTGACAGTCAGAACAGGTCTGAGAAACATGTGCAGCTGAGTGAGGGTTTAGATCCCTCGAGCACTTTTGATGATGGCAGCAGTAGCACTCCGAGCAACTTGACAAAGGCAGGCACCAGATCTAGGAAGAAGAGAACCTCAGAATCTGAGGATGAGGATTATGTTGCCACTGAGGAGGAAGTAAGCTCCAAGAAGAATGTGCTGAAAAAGGAGTATGGCACAGCTGCTACAGTTAAGCCAAGAATAAATAAGAATGCTCCAGCAAAGAGAATTCCTATGTCTAAAGTCAGAGCCTCTACTCAAGAGAGAATGGAGTTCACTCTTGAACCCAATGAAGGTGGAGAAGGCAAGAAATGGAAGGAGAGGGTCAAGAAGACCATTGACAGAGTCATGAGCAAGCCCTCCATGATGAGAGATCCCTCTGAAGAAGAGGAAGAGGAAGAGGATGATGCACCAGCACCCAAAGCTCAGAAGCTTATGGGAGATGATATAAAGTCAGGGGCTACTCCATCAAAGCCCAAGACAGCTCCCAAAGCTCTAGCTCAGATGCCCAGTAAGCCCAAGAGGAAAACCAGAAGTATACCTGCCGAAGAAGAACAAGGCCCTAGTGCCTCAGGCTGAAGAAGATGATGGGTCTCTTATTTTGAGAAAATTGAAGCCCAAGATTCCAGACCACAATGATGCTCATCTAGTCGCTCAGAACATGGACGTCAGGAAAGATTCAAGACTGAGATTGTGGAGAGAGTCTGATCCTTATGCTGTGAGGAGGAGGACTGCAGTTGACTACCGGTTTCATACAAAGGAACAACAAGACTTTTATGAAACTATTTTGCTTGACAAGAAGCCCATTGTCCGTGACATGAGATGGGTTGATTGGGAATACATCCAGGAGAATGAAGATTACTTTCCAGGAGTTTATGACAGCTTCAAAGCATGTGGAGTAGATGAGTTTGTTGGACAGAAGCTCACAAAATGGAATGATGAGCTGATCATGCAATTTTACTCCATTGCTCACTTTTACCCAGATGGGAAGATCATATGGATGACAGAAGGTACTAGGTACCAATCCACAGTTGAAGAATGGGCAAAATTGATAAATGCCCCAGAAGAACATGAAGATGAATTGGATGTGTATGCCAAGAAGAAGAAGGACCACAACACTATGGCTAACATGTACAAGGAGATCGCAGATAAAGCTTTGGAGACTCACAAGCTTGGATCTGTACATTTCTTGTTGTCGGGTCTTCCTACTATCAACTGGATCCTAAGGCACACTCTGCTACCCAAGTCAGGAGATCACAACATGATCAGAGGGCACTCTATCAACCTGCTACAACTTTTTGATATCCCTCAGAAGTATAAGATCATGAGTCTGATTGTAGAGACAATCAAGAGGACTGCTGCTGACCAGAAGAGAAGCTGCGGGTATGCTCCACACATTCAGGAGCTCATCAACTCCAAGATGGCACAGGAACATATCTGTTGGATAAGGAGCATCTACCCCTGTATCCTGATTTTGAAGATAATACTGTTGTGATGAATGAGGAGGAACCATCATCAGTTCAAGCATAGGAGAAGAGAGCCAAAGCAAAGGCTGAGAAAGCTGCCAAGATGCCAAGTGTTGAAGAGGCATATCAAGTTTTCCTGAAGAGCAAGCAAGATCAACTTGCATATCTGATCCATTCTACACTAAGGATTGAGAAGGGCTTGGCCACCCTGACTCAAAACCAGGAGAGCTTGGAGAGGATCATAGAGACCAAATTTCATGATCTTGATCTGAAGGTAACTCACATTCAAACAACAGTTGAGCAGCTTTAGGAGGAAGCAGAAGAGAAGAGAGGCAAGGCAACCACATATGCATTTCAACGAGTACCAAGGAGTCAGAGGTCCGCTACCGTGCCAGTGACAGATTCTAGAGCTACAGCATCAGCACCAGCAGCTACAACTCTAGTGCCACCTCCAGCAGCCACTCCACTAGCTCCAACTACATCAACAGATGCATTCGTCCTTCGAGTTCTCTCTACACCACCTCTCGAAGACCAAGCCTGAGAGACACATAACACTATGCATATTTGAACTTTTTGGTAACTTTTTGCCAAAGGGGGATAGATATGTATAGATCATAGGCTTCGAGAGAGTGTTTTGCGTCTTTGCCTTTGGTTGAACTTTTTATTGTGTGAGATACTTTATGTCCTTGTGTGAGATACTTGTGTGATCATGTGATTGATCATTTGCTGCATTAATGCTTGTTTAGATGATACTATCTTTTATATCCATATATGATCATTCACTTGCTTGGTGATGAGTGCATGCTTTAAATTTCTATCATTTTGAGCGCTGCACCAAGATGTATGTGACATGGAAGAGTGACCCATGATCCTAATTGATTGTGCATTTGCATTCAAAAGCAAATTTTAAAAAATGCACAAATTTAGGGGGAGCTCTTGCTTATCACATACTTCTCAAAGTGACGATGTTTTTCAATCTTATTATCATCTGCCGAAGCTTTGATCTATATGTTGTCATCAATTACCAAATAGGGCAAGATTGAAAGTGCAACTATCCTTGGGTGGTTTTGGTAATTCCTAACAGCATATAGCCCATTGAGCTAATGCTATGTCAAGATAAATATTTCAGGAAAGCTCAGTGTTTGGCATGGCATGGATTAGAAAGTGGACCCCTCAAAATACTAAGAAAACATGTTGGATCAAGATCAAGACTCTACATTTTACTTTTAGTGATCCAAGATCACATTGAGTCCATAGGAAAAGCCAATACTATTAAAAGGGGATGAGGTGTTGCTTAATGAGTTACTTGCTCAAAATGCTTAGTGATATGCTCCAAAACCCTCAACTACTTTCTCATATCCACATATGTCGCAAACCAAAATTCAAACTCGGCCTCACCGAAATTTCCTACTCGGCGCCACCGAGTTCACTTGACACAGCCACTGCCACAAACCCTACTCATTTCGGTCTCACCGATAGGGATCTCGGTCTCACCAAGATAGGATTGCAAGCTCTCTGTTTCACTTTGTAACGTTTCGGTCCAACCGAGATGAGCGATCGGTCCCACCGAGATTGCAATGCAAACTCTCTGTTTCCCCTTCATAACGTTTCGGCCTAACCGAGATGAGCGAATCGGTCCCACCGAGTTTGCCTGACCAACTCTCTGTTTGCCTATTACCAAAATCGGTCCCACCGAGTTTATGTAATCGGTCTCACCGAGATTACGTTACACCCAAACCCTAATGGAATCGGTCCCACCGAGTTGACTTGTCGGTCCCACAGAAAATCCTAACGTTCACATTTTGAACTAAATCGGTGTGAGCGAGTTTCACGATTCGGTCCCACCGAGTTTGGTGATTTGTGTGTAACGGTTAGATTTTGTGTGGAGGCTATATATACCCATCCACCCACTCTTCATTAATGGAGAGATCCATCATAACATGCCTACACTTCCACCATACATTTTCTGAGAGATAACCACCTACACTTGTGTTGAGGTCAAGATATTCCATTCCAACCACATAAATCTTGACCTCTAGCTTTCCCCAAGTTGCTTTCCACTCAAACCCTCTTTCCACCCAATCCAATCCTATGAGAGAGAGTTCAGTGTTGGGGGGGCTATCTTTTGAAGCACAAGAGCAAGGTGTTCATCATCAACACACCATCTATTACCTTTTGGATAGTGGTGTCTTCTAGATTGGTTAGGTGTCACTAGGGAGCCTCCGTCAAGATTGTGGAGTTGAACCAAGGAGTTTGTACGGGCATGGAGATCGCCTACTTCGTGAAGATCTACCCTAGTGAGGCAAGTCCTTCGTGGGCGATGGCCATGGTGGGATAGACAAGGTTGCTTCTTCGTGCACCCTTCGTGGGTGGAGCCCTCCATGGAGTCATGCAATCATTACCCTTTGCGGGTTGAAGTCTCCATCAATGTGGATGTACGATAGCACAACGTATCGGAACCATGGCAAAAATCTCCGTGTCTACATTGTGTTTGCTCCCTCAAACTCCTCCCTTTACCTTCATATGCAATTGTTTTACATTCCACTACTATACTCTTAGAATTGCACGTGTAGCTTAATTACTTGACTTGTGCTAGGTTGTTAAAATCTGCCAAGACTTAAAATTGGGAAAAGTCTAGATTTTTATTTGGTCAAGTAGTCTAATCACCCCCCTCTAGAAATACTTTCGATCCTACAAGCACACACTAAATTCTTTCGCATGTGTGGGATCGGTGATTAAACGTTTCTAATGACACAGTGAAACCAAACGGTGTGTCGTAATGAACTGTTTGGGAAACCGCACGGGACAACATATGAACTGTGTGCGATTTGTGCCCCATCGCACATGAGTTTTTTGCGTAACCCATCTGCCATGCTAGACTCCATCGCACAAGTTTCCCAAAAATTATTGTATGCGATAATGTTCTATCACAAACGGTTCAGGAGACCCTTCGCACACATACAAGTGTTGTAGACCGTTTGTGATTTGTTACGTATCACCGATGGTTGCGGCAAGAGTGACGTGTTCTTTTCATTTGGGATCCCACACGTTTCCTAAAAAATTACGACTGGGATTGTATTTTAAGTTGGGCACGGTTTACTTCGAGTTCTCGTGTGCGATAACACGATATCACAAATGGTTCCGGAGACCCTACGCACACGTAGTAGCGCTGCAAATTGTTTGTGATCTGCTGTGTATCACCGACGGTTCCGCTATGATTGATCTATACTTTCCGATGTGGATCACTCATAGTTATTTAGTTGAACCGTGTGCAGAGAAATTGCCAGGTGAAAACAAAAATATCCCATTTTGAATCGGCATGCACAAAGCAAATTCGCCACAATATTCAATTGAACAAATAAACAAAAATATCCCATTTTGAATTGGCGCGCAAAAAGCAAACTCGTACAATATTCAATTGAACAAATAGTGTCCACAGGAAGAACATTCATCAGATTTTGCAACAATTGCAATTGAACATATGGTAGCTAAATTCCAATGATTTGTCCACACATATAGGCATTACATAATTAATCATAGTGTACGAAATACAAAGACCTCATCAGATGGAAACCAATGGTTCCATGCGTATATATATGTTTAGCAGATGACTCCTACTCAATGTTTCAGAAGAACGCATGCTGAAATCTTCATTATCACTAGTGGGATTGATGTAGTTATTCTGGAAGAAGTCGCTGATAAATCTCCAAACAATCAGCAATTCACCAGCTGGGAGCGGTTCAGGGGTCCTCAGTTTTAAGATGAGCTATAGTATTTTTAAGATCAGAATTTGCCATACGGGTGGAGTAGAATATATTAATTAAGATAGACTTACTGGTACTAATTTGCGAGGATCGTCACAACTATCAGAAAATTTGCAGATGGAGATCATGTGTCTGCAAACATAGTATCCACAAAGGTTGGTCCCTGCTTCTTGCTGAGGACACTGATTTTTTGTACACAATTAGCCATGTATTTGTCCTGTTAGGAACAACCAAACCGGTGTTAGATGTTTTATTTTTTCTTTGTCCTGTTAGAAAGAGGTTTATTTAGAAGCTTGAACATTTGACTAGCGTAAGAAAAGGTATTTGCAGACTGTTGGATAAATTTTCTGAAAATAATGGATTTCAGTGTGTTACTGGAGAAATGATCTCGTGCTACAGAGGTAGTTCCCTCTTCAATAGGTTCCCTGCTTTAGTTTTCCATAATGCGAGCACACTGCAAATAAAGATGAATTTTGACAACATCAATTATGGAACCAGATATGAACGCAAATTAATTTCAACATCATAGAATTCAATACCTATCCATGAATTGGTGAAGATGCGTCAGATCCTGAGCGTTTGTTGCTCTCTGAGAGAATCAATGTAGTGTGTTCTTGTTTTGAACAAATGAATACCAATATCCAGTGGTTGCTACATATTAAGAAAGCCATGAACTTACGAATTATGTCAAAATCTGAAAGACAATCAGTGTATGCATGGTTGTTTACTTGAATTTCCGTTCATGATATGGCCAGGGAAATGATTTTGCATGGGACGTGTTTTCGAAGAGACGAACGACTGTGTTAATGGCCCAGTCCTGTAGGTCCTTACCATGTATTTTTGTGCCATTTGCTACTTCAGGATCTATGAAATACACACTCTCCCTTTTTCTTCTCTACGCGTTCAATCCCCTGAGAGGAATAAAATGCAGTTAGTTGTTTATCATTTACAACCTTGAACTTACAAAATCAGGCATCTAACAAGAGTGGCATCGAGCTCCTTGAAGTTTAAGAAGAGATGTCAGTCCTCGAAACTCACATTGATGGAACCAACATTGTGTTGGAAATGATCTCTGTTGTAGTGGACTAGCAAACCATGATGACCTTCCGACATTAGATCCACGCAATATTCATGTAACTCACGGCAACTGGAGCTACACTCATCAAAGTATTCGCCAAAAAGAAATGGTTGGTCATGGACGTAATTGCGTGCTTGAAGTACGTCTGCTTTACTTTTAGCAAGCAACAAATGTACTTCTTCATCATCCATGGCGTCAGAAATAATATTACTCCCCGATTTGAACAAGCTGCTGTTAATTTGGTTCTGGGCGATCAGTGCTTTAAGTAAGAGGCAATCATTCTCTTTCCTCTTCACTCTCCTGTTGGGCTTCCTCGTGGGTGTAGCCTTTTTGGCCACTTCCTTCTTGGTACTTGAAGCATTTCTGCCAGAATGTCTGGTTGGCTACAAGACTGCCGAGCATACGGTGAAGCTTTGACGGACTCCTTAGCAGACGATTTATCTATGCCGGACAACTTAGCTGGCGGTGCTGCTGTGATGGACTGCTGGGCTGTAGGAGCAGAGGCATCAGTCTGCTGACCATGCATTGAAGCTATGTCGGGTTTCTGCGCAGGTGGTGCCAACTTGTCAGTGTGCTGAGGAGGTCGTGCCAACGTGTTGGTTTGCTGAGCGGACCGACAGACTGATGAGCAGTTGGTTCTGGACCTACAAACTACTTAGCAGGTGGTTCCGAAGCATCAGATTGCTTAGCAGTCCATTCCACCATGTTGGTCTGCCGAGCATGTGCTGCAGCTGGGTCTCCCCACACAGTTTTAGTGGCCGGCATGTGAATCGGTGGTGCATCTTAAGCAGTTGTAGGCCTTGCCACTGGCTGCTTTGGGGCGGAGGATGACATGGCCTGTACGCCACAAGGTCGGTCCGGCTGATCACAGGTTGATGCATTAGCCGTCGGATTACGAGTATTAGGTTCTTTGGGGGAAGCACGTGAGAGCTTCTACGGCAAGGAGAGCGTCACCGGTTGAGGGGCGACATTGGTTGCTCTTGGCGGGGCTTTAGAGATCTCCTCGACGACCTCTATTTCCTTTCGAGTCCACTGGATGTGATGTAACAGTGTTTCTCCCAAGGTCCTTTGCTCATCAAAGTCTCCTTGTACATTCTTCATGGAAAATCCATTGAATCCAGGCTTTACTTCAGTCACGTAGCACTTCACACAGCCCGACTTCAATGGCACACTGTCCAATAAGAGGCCATCTTCCAAGAAAGGTGGGCAAACCCAGGCTGTTGCACATTTTAATGTACCTTCATAATGTGTAAGCACACCCTTCAGACTTTCATTCCAGATAGATTAGATATAACATCATCACGAGCAGCTGCAGTCTTAGTGTCGCTGGGGTCAGCTAATGCATAGCTACTCTTGTGTAGTGTTGTCGCACAATAAGTAGCATCCTCCATGCCCGCCTTCCCTCCCATCTGCTGGCTATCTATCAATGTTAGAGTCTTCTGCGTCATCATTGACTCCTCAACATCCTTTCGAACAGCTGGATACATCTCCTTCCTCACCCCTTCATACAATGCATTCTGCTTCATTTCACTCCTTGCTTTTTCATGCTGAGCCTCTCTTCTTCGCTGAGTGTGAAAGCCCTCTTGTGCAGGACACTAACACCTATACCCCTTGCGTGACCAGGGGCTCTTTTGTTCCAGAGAAACAGACAGAACGACACATGGCCCTGAGTTCATGTAGAACCTTCCAAGGATCTTGGAAGCCTCGAACATCACTTGATACAGTTCTTGGTCATGTGAGTTTTTGAAGTAATAAGTTCTGTCATCACGCATCCTTGCATGTGGCGGCAAGTAGTCTCTGGCGTGTTGGCCCCTGATTTCGCTAAAGGAAGGATTCCCACCCGCCGCTACTTCTTATTTGTCCTCCTAGTCCCATATCAGTTTCATGCCGTAGTACCCTGCCACACCCATACGGTGGGGGTGTATGTTCTTCTTCTGAAGTTTCGATTGCTTGAAACTCTTCTCAGCAAACTCTTTAGTTGCCCTGACTCTTTTGAATTCTGCCTAGTCTGCCTTTGTAATTTGGGGGTATGTGCGGATTGGGTCCTTGCCTTCACTCAACTACTTCTTGTACGACGTTCTTCAAGCATCTCTAGCCTTCTTCAGTGCAGCGTGTTCCACCTGCATTCTCCACTCCTCTAGAACGTTCAAGTGATCCATGATCTCCCGGACTATTCTTCATTGTATTTCTATGTCAGCCTTCCGGAACCCCGGCAAATTAATGTTGAGCCTTGCCCTGCCAACAAATCCACACACACTCATGAACCTCGTGCGTGCTTTATCTGGTGTAGTTGGAGCCCAAGACTATAAATGAATCTCGGTTACTTCATATACACCTTTAGGCTGGTGTGTGGGCTTCCTTGGAGCGTTCTTCTATGTCCTAACTGGAAGGGTAATTACCGCAGCTCTATCCCATTCAAGATTACTTGATCCCTCACAATCCGCTGAAGACCTAGGGTTGTCGGAATCAGATAAAGATACGTCGCCTGAAGCATGAGTGTTGTCACTGCTACTCGGCATCTACAAAGAACACATGCGAAACTTAGGAAAGGAGGATAAGCATAAAACTAACGAGTTAGTATTAGGCTTTCTAAACATGTCATGCAACAATTTAGAAAATGTACTGCAAATTTGTTAAGTTTGTGTGACTCAGGCGCCCGCGATCTGTAAATAGGCAGTAACTTATTGGAACAAATACAACTTATATGTAGTAAGGAAGGTACATAATGGACATATATACGCTCTCCGTTATTTTATAGCCAATTTGGGAACATACGGAACGAAATAGGAAGAGGGATTGTGAGGAAATATGCCTCACCGCGAAGGAGAACAGTAACTAACAGGCTTCTTAATGCAAAACCGACCGGACCACAGGATAGGCGATGGTTACAACATCGATATGCTCAAGGGTGGATGGTGAGCAAATGAAGATGGTGATGCACGGGCCGCCGCGTGTTGGGAATGGCGGTGGAGGTAGGCTTGATGCCGAAGAGCGGGCACACGGTCGGGGTGAGCACAGTGGCGCCGGAGAGGGTTCTGCTGTGGATCTGGGGGACGGGGGAGCTGGCGATGGAGATTGGGTGGACTAGTTGAGTGAAACGTAGGCGGGCGGTGGGGGTGTTGGCAGCCTAGGTGAAAAGGGTGAAAAATATCCTCGGTCGCCGTGCTGAAAGGCCTATACAAACGGTTGCCTCTATGCGCTTGTGTACCACGGGTTTGATTTGCTAGCGCATTTCACGTCTCATGTGCTATATGTAAGACATTTTTGGGCATTTACCGTGCATTTTGCAATATAAATCAATTCCTAGCTGGACTGCATTTCCTATCGAAAGGGATGAGGATTGCCGTTCAATCTGGGAGCATCCAATGGTGCAGATGTACGATCCGTGGGGTTTGGGTTCTGGCCAATCAGAACACGCGACTCAGATCGCGCGCACAGCAAAGGGGGGCATCTGCCACGGTTTGGTAGGCACATTGCTTTCGTGAGTGAACCGTGTGCTTTTTGAAAACTTTTTTTGCGAGGGGCTATTTGAAAACATTTACATGAACTAACAACGCATTTTCTTTTGAATGAAAACAAGAGTTCATCGTTTCGCCTCCAAATTTTTTTCCACGGTAAGAAATCACCATTGTACCCTATGGTTCAATTTTCTCGTGAATTTGAGGTATCATTTGCTATATTTGAGTCATTTGCTATAGTCGTAACTACACGTGGGTGCTAGCTAGCTAGCAAGATCATTTGTGAGTCATTTTGAGAGTTTTCATTCATTGTTCAAGAAACGGGGAAAAAATCAAATAGTTCGGCCGCAGGTTGCAGCCAAAGGTGTATGCCTTGTTGGTATTCTAATTACAGGAAATGCATATAGAGTCCAGAAATAACGAAAATCGGTGTGTTATCGTGCCGTGTTGTCACACCCTGATTTTCATGCCACAACACTTAAGCTAATAAATCATGATAAAGTGTGGTTTGACAAAAAGTTTTGCATTATTTGGCTTTTATTCGGAGTTGGTTTTCTCTCTGTGTTTTTCAAGTGCTCTTTAAAGTCAACACAACCCCCCTCCCATACGTCATCTCCTTGCCCCAAACTTCTGCCCAATGATCATGCCATGTGTATAGTGCAATATAGTATTTTTTACAAAAATAATTTGTCCAAATAGTTTTTTCAAAAATTAGTTTTCCAAAAACCCCTGAATTGAGGTTTGCACTACAAGTACTTGATTTGGGGTATGAAAAATATTTCGAAGAGTGTATTTGAAACCTAGTAGATATAGGACTCCCATAAACCACAAAAATATAATTTTAAAAGTTATTTTCCTTTTTTATTTAAAATCTTTTTCTTAAGGAAACTTAGTGGACATATATTTAATAGGGAAACTCAGTGGACATATATTTATTGTTTCAAAAATTATTTTCCATATATTTGACAAAAATCAGGGAAACTCAGTGGACATATATTTTCCATATATAAGAGTTTCAACACATGGTCATGTTCAAAATATTGGACAAAATTCTCCAAAACCATTTCTGTCCATTTCAAGTATTTGAAATATTTCTACAAGAAATATTTTCAAATAAATCCAGGAAAAATCTAGCAAGTCACATATGCATAATATGATGACATTGCAAAGTTTCAGCTCAATCCAAACTATTTTGGTTCACAAAAGTTCCCCAAAACCCTCTCTGTCCAGAACCAAGTTTGAACAACTCTACATTGCCAACTTTCTCCATTTGATCCCAAACTTTGTGGACATTCTCAAATACCCAAATGATGAAACTACACCAAGTGGTGCATCAAATAGAATATTTTTGGATGACTAGATCTTGAAAAACCCATTTCTGTTGATTTCTAGGGTTTACAAAAGTTGCATTGGCAACTTTACCCAAATGAACTCAAATTTGGTGGAACACCCTATTTCTATGTGCCATTCCATCCTGTTAAGTATCATGGCAAGTGGGATTCATTTTCTTGCCCAAACCAGCAACAACACCTTCTGACACTTTACCAAATGCCATCTTAGACCTCTTCCACTAATCTCCACGGGCTCAACTTTGTACTACAGCTACTCCTGACCCTCTTCTACCTCCAGTAACTTTCCCCTGGCCATTGCTCAATGATTGAGGGGTGATACACCCCCATTTACCTCCCTGGACAGCAACTTCTCTCTCTCCCTCAACCTTCCTCCTCACTCCAGTGGCTGCCCAGGGCATCCAAGGCCATAGCCCACTTCTTTACTTCCCCCTAGAGCTACCACAGACCTTTGGCCGTGCCCACATTGCATACAAAATGGCCATGCCGACCATTTTGGGCGCTCTGGAGCGCGCGACAGTGCTCTCCCGCACTGTAGCCGCCCCCTGCCAACCACTCCCGGCCACCTCGGGCCTCCCCAGCGCGCCCTACGATGTGCCTCGGCATCCGCGTCATGCTAAACCCCTGTCCCCCTCCTCCTTCTCCCTCCTTTTGCCCCTCCTCGCACGCGCACCGGCCGCCCGAGAGCTCCAATGAGCGGCCTCACACGCGCGGCATCTCTGGCCTTACCCCGCTCTCTCCCTTAGCTCCCCTCAGCGTAATCCACGCCCCGCAATACCCCAGACACGGCGCCAGCTCCTCCCGAGCCTGTGGCGACGAGCAGGAGCTCGCCGGCGCATGGGTCCACGGCACCCCGCCGTTCGCCTATTTAAGGGCCTCCCCGAGCCTCTCCCTCACCACCACCCGCTCCTACCTACTCCAAATCGGCCCCCTGTGCCCTCCACTCTCCTCCAGGAGCACCCGAGCTCGACATCAAGCTCGAGCTCCGCCCCCTTGGGTTGCTGTCGATCTCAGGGTACATGCCCTCTCTGCCACTCCTCTTCCTCGATCTGGAACCTCCGCGGCTCACTGATCATTTCCCCTTTCCTCCCCGCTTCTTTTGCAGCCAGATACGGCCAGAACCGCTGCCTCCCGAAGCTCTTCCGCCTGTTTCCTCGTCACCGGCGAACCCCTACACTCCGACGACCACCTCCACGTCCACCCGAACAGCGACTCCGCCCTGAGCATGCCGGTGCCCTCGGATCGCATCGCCGTTGACCACAATGATGCCGCTGAGCTCGCCTCCCTCTCTGGCCCGAGGTTGAAGACGACGGCCATGGGGCCCGTCGGTCAGCCTCACACTCTGACGGGTGGGCCCCACCCGTCAGGTTTAAAAATGCACGCGCGTGCACCGGTTCGCTGCATCGGCTGGAGGCATATTTGCCAAATACACCTTCGACGTGGCAGCCTTGCGTGGGCTGGATTCCCCCTGGGCCTGCTACACTCTGGCCGAATAGGCCCAGTTGCACAATGGCCTTTTTCCTTTTCTTTTTCTGTAACTTTTCCAAAAATTCCATAGGATTAAATAATAATCCAAATGCAATAATTGAAACTGAAAGTGCGTTATATCGACTAGAGGGGGGGTGAATAGGCGATTTTTATGAAAGTCTTCAGAACATAGAAGTTTTGAAGACAAACGATAGAATTAAACCTATTACCATGCAGCGGAAGGTAGACTACACTAGGCAAACCATAGTTGAGTATTCAATGAAGTGAAAGCACAAAGACTAATAGCAGCTAGGTAGTGAGGATCAGGTAGGAAGTTATTGTGAAGCCAAACAGAACACGCAGTCACTCAGTGAAGACAAATGATAGTGCAAACATACAATGACTTCACAATGAGTAACAGTAAGTAAAGTGAAGTGAAGATGAAACCAGTGACTCGTTGAAGACAATGATTTGTTGGACCAGTTCCAGTTGCTGTGACAACTATACGTCTGGTTGGAGCGGCTAGGTATTTAAACCTTAGGACACACAGTCCCGGACACCCAGTCCTGAACACGCAGCTCAGGACACCCAGTCCTCACCATATTCTCCTTGAGCTAAGGTCACATAGACCTCGCCCAATCACTCTAGTAAGTCTTCAAGGTAGACTCCCAAACCTTCACAGACTTCGTTCACTGGCAATCCACAATGTCTCTTGGATGCTCAGAACGCGACGCCTAACCGGCTGGAGGATGCACAGTCCTCAAGTGTAATAAGTCTTCAGATCACACAGACAAGAAGACTTAAGTGATGCCCAGTTCTCTCTGGCTCTGGTGGTTAGGGCTTTTGTCCTCGCAAGGAAATCTCTCTCAAAGGCTTCGAGGTGGGTTGCTCTCAAACGACAAAAGCCGTACTATTAATCTGAGCAGCCAACCATTTATGGTTGTCGGGGCTGGGCTATTTATAGCCACTTGGCAACCCGACCTGATTTGTCCGAAATGACCCTGGGTCACTAAGGAACTGACACGTGTTCCAACGGTCAGATTTCAAACTCACACAGCAACTTTACTTGGGCTACAAGCAAAGCTGACTTGTCCGACTCTGGACAAGATTCGCTCTCATAGTCTTCACTCGAAGACATAGGTTTTTGGTTTAGGCATCACTTCAGTCATTCTGACTGGTTCTCTTGGACCCCACTTAACAGTATGGTGGTTCCTATGACTCAACACACAAGAAAAAGAACTACAGAAGATCTAATTCTTCGAGCTCTATAGGCTTCATATCGTGTCTTCTCTTGTCATAGTCTTCAATGTGAATATCTTCATATACCACCTTTGTCTTCAATGTCTTCATGCATTTTTAGGGGTCATCTCTGGTAGTAAAACCGAATCATGAGGGACTTCTACGTGTGTTATCCTGCAATTCTCACAAACACATTAGTCCCTCAACTAGGTTTGTCGTCAATACTCTAAAATCAACTAGGGGTGGCACTAGATGCACATACAATCTCCCCCTTTTTGGTGATTGATGACAAACTAGTTGAAGTTTTCAACGGGGAATATAATCTGTGAAACTGTAAAGGATAAGGAATTGTCTTCATAAGTTGCAAGGGCTCCCCCTGAAGATGTGCATATAAGTTAATTTGCTTTTGGAATGCAAATGCACATGGCAGGTGGTACTTGTGGAGATCCACTTCAACTTATGATGACAATCCACTATGCATGTGAAAGTTTATGAAGATAATGCCATGCATAATGGAAAATGGACGTCTGCAGAATGAGCTAAGTGTGGAATTTATCGTTGCACATGCGGAATTTATCTTCGCAAAACAAGGTGGCAAATAAGTAGCGGACGACCATCTAGTTTAAGTGTTACAACTCATAAGAACCAAATGTAGCAACAAAAAAAACGAGAGTTGTAAGCACGAAGCAAAATATAAGGCACCCGCCCATATGGACCCGCTTGAAGACTATCAATCTCATATGCTTCTCCCCCTTTTGTCAGTAATGACCAAAAAGGTTTGAAGAAATAGAGCCTCTACTCGTTCCCATGAGGAGTAGGTGAAGTAGCAGGGTTGTTGGTGTTGCTTGGCGGTGCAGAAGAGCTCGGAGGAGCTGAAGGAGGTGGCGGTGAAGTAGCATCGTCTTCTTCCTCAATAATTCTGGCAGTCACTGTGGCATCAGAGGAAGAGAACTCAGAGTCTTCAAGGGATGGAGTTCCTAGCAGCACAGCCCTTCGAGGAGGTGTGGAGTCAAACTTGAATCTCTCAGTGAAGCCATCCTCTTGAAGATCAGCTTCAGAAAGCATCATCATTAGCCCTTTCCATGTGCGGCGACAGGTTTCATGGGCAACGAAAGCATTCTTGGTGGCAAGATTTCAAGTGCGATTAACATCCACCAAGAGGCTTTTCATCTGACGCTTCAGCCAGTCATGATGCCTATCTTGTTTCTGATGTAGAGCCACAAGAAGCTCTCGGTCGTTGAGAACACGAGTGCGCTTCTTAGGTCTTGGAGCAGTGGCACTGTCAGTGGCTTCAGTGGAAGCAGGGTGTGGTGCACGTGTAGTTCCAGCCAAAGGATACACCCGAGAAACTGCTTCAACGCCTTTGACGTTCTGTGTAAAACTCTGATGTTCTGCATTCTGAAGACTTAGAGGTTGCTTGACAGGCTCAGAATATATGGCTTCAGTAGACATGTCCACGTCAGGCAAGAAGATCCGATGGTTGCGGGCTGAGGGCTGATAAGAGATGGCGGAGTGTAGCTTGATCAACCGCATGACCCAAGGGGCATAAAACTTCAAACCAAACAGATCAATGCCTGATGCAGCAAGTTGGCGTATGGAGAAGTCCTGTGCATTGAAGCATTTGCCATGAATTATATAGAAGACCAAAGTCTTCATTGCACCCTGAAGCTTGGCATTTGGAGAGTGCCCTTTGATAGGCCAGAGAGTTCGCCTGATGATGTGATAGATGGTTCTGGGCAGGTACTCAAGGTCTTTAACAAAGAACTCTGTGGGATACGCAGCATCTTGGGGCAATGGCTTCATCATGCTGAGCATTTGACTCATATCAGGTTTTGGCCGCTGAAAGATGCTCTCAATAGCTTCAGCATGCAGCTGACAGCCTTGCTCGAAGAGATCGCCAGGAGTGGGCAAGCCAGTGAGCTCAACGATGTCAAATGCATTGGCTTTGTGATGAACGTTGCCAGTCATCCACTCTAGGACCCAAGTCTTCGGATCTTTGCTGTACCCTTTGATGTGAAGTGTGGCATAGAATTGTAGCAGCAGCTCTTCATTCCAATGCTCTTCATCTGTAACAAACTGCAGCAGACCCACTTGCTTGAAGCAATCCAACGCTTCTTCTAGACAGGGCAGACCAGCTATAGCTTCAACGTCAAGGCGCTTGTGTGGGAAGATGCGACCTTGGTTGTAAAGAATGCAAGAGTAATAGCTTCACTGAGGATAGCTCCAGAACCGATCAGATGATATCCTTTCCCTTGAGTAGGGGTTCCTGGAGCTATTGAACAACGTGTTATCTGCCCTGAAGCCATTGATGTTGAAGGAGCCAGGTGCTGATGTAGGACCTGGAAACCTTGACAGTCTTGGGATTGGATTCTGGACCTGAGGCCTGTGCTCAACATGATAGTTGAATTGGGGACCGGCAGCAGACTTAGGAACAGAAGTGGCGGGATCAGTGGCTTCGCTGTCTTCTGAAGCTTTTGCTGGGGAGGGCTCCACATTAGCTTTGTTGTTGGTTGTGGCAGCCTCAAGATTTTCATCCTCCACTTGACTAGCTGGAGGGTCGGTCACAGGCACGTTCTCCTGGAGAATTGTTTCTTGGTGGAGCAGGGGAGTGGGATCTTGTGGTACTTCTTCTTCTGCAGCTGATGCAGCCGGAATGTCTTCAGCAGAGACTTGAGGCCTTGGACCTTTGCGAAGCCTGCGGAACGCAGACGGCGCCTTTGGAGTTGGAGTGGGCTGGGCCTCATAGTCTTATTCCTCTTGTGGGCGATCCACCCATGAAGCATCCTATGCAATTGGCGTCAGTGGACGACCAATGCTGATGAGTTCGCTGTTTTCTAACTGAGGAAGGACTGCATCATCTTCTATATTGTCATGATGACCAATGTCTTCAGCAGCGATGGGATCAGCTGCTGGAATGTCTTCAACTTCAGGAGCCTCTGTGGAAGCAGGCTCATGAACTGTCAGTTGATGTTCTGCGTCAGGATGAACCATAGAAATTGGTTCAACTATCAAGGGCTCTGTGGGAGCAGCCCAAGCTTTCTTGGTCTTTCGCTTTTTCTTGGTGGGGGCAGTAGGAGAGTCTTCAGAGTGTTTCCCCTTCCTGGCTTCAGCCTCAGCAGTTCTTGTCTTCTTGAGCTCTGAAGCTGTTGACCGGCTCTTTGGCTTCGAGCCAGTCATTCTTGTTGGGAAGACAATCGGAACTTCTTCTTGCCTTGGTGCATCAGTTTCAGCCGTAGCAGGCTTCTTCTTCTTCTTTGCGGCCATCTTGGGGTCGATGCCAGGACGCCCAAGTGCCTTGCGCTTCTCAGCCTCATTATAGGCTTGCACACATCTGTCAGCCAGAGTCTTCATGCGCTCACGCGAACCCTGAGCTTCTGCACGCTTCTTCACAAAGGCTTCCTTGAGCTCGTGCATCATTGTATTGAAGTTCTTCACTTCTTGCACGCTGAGCTTGGCCATATGCTTCTTGAACTAAGCCTTTTCATAGTCAATCTTCTACTTCAGCTCAACAATGCACTGGGCAATAGCAAGTTCTGAAGCAATGGCGCCTTGGAAGGCGACACTGAGGCCAATGGGTAGCTGCAGTTCTTCAAAGCTGATGTTTGGCGTGTCAAACCACTCGTCAATGAAGTTGTGGATGATGGTGACATCAAAGAGAGGCAGATCATTGAAGATTTCTGCTTCTTCTTTGCTCTTGATGAGTTGCTCAAGAGCGTCATCTGCAAGATCTTCATCACTTGACAGATCAATGTCGTCGTTGCACAGAATGGCAGCAGCTGTTAGCTCTTTGCCAGTGTGAGACAGAGGCATCTTGGCCTTCTGGGGCATTGAGACGCGTGATAAGTCTTCAGACTGCACACTGTCTTTAGGAGGTGCTGTTGCCAATGGCTTCGCCCTTGAGATTTTTGGTGAAGGGGCCGGCTTTGAAGCTTTTGGCTTCTTCAACTGCTTTGGCTTCGGCACTGTAGGTGCATCATCAGACTCAGTGTCAGCTGCAGGCTCATTCACTGCAGCCCCTTGAACCAAGATGTAGGTGATGAGGCCTTCAAGGTTGGCGAAAGGACCGATGACATTGGGTTCTGCATGTCGTGTGCCATCTGCCCTTGGAGATGAGGGACCAGGGTTGAAGTCTAACCCAAAAGTCCTCTTGTTCTGCTTCGCTGAGTTCTGAGCAAACTGGAAGTTGCGCTTGAACAGATTGTCGTCACGATACCATAGCAGTGACGATGAGTGTGCAGCAGCAGGTTGTGGTCCAGGACCATGCATGGATAGAAGCCTTGAGCAATGGCTTCATCTCTGGACCTGGGTAGAAGATTCTTGAATAGGATGTCTCCCCATGGTCTCTTGATGGATTTTTCTCAGCATACTCCTAGGTCACAAATCTGTATTTGAACCATTGTTCTGCCCAATATCTTCGAATCCATTGGATTCGGGTCTTGCGCTGACTGTAATCCTCTTTAGGATCTGTCTTGTACATTTCTGAGAGTTCATCTGGCAGATCTCTGGAGGTCTCACCATGACGCTTTCTGCCACCCTTCCTTGCTGCTTTCTCTGAAGCCATAAACTTTAACTTGAAAGGCTTCAAGACGTTCAAAGGCTTCAAAGGTTTTCGTTTGCTGGACCAACAGGAACTGGCTTTGGGAGAATTTATGTGATGCTGTAAGAATTCTGCAAATGAATGCAGACTATGAGAACCAAAGGATTCTCCCACGGACATGTACCTGTGACAGCATTAAGGTGCGAGGGAAGGGGAAGAGGTCATATGCATTCTCAGAAGATTTTGAAGATAAATCAGTTTAGAAGACATTGACCTCATCGTGCGAAGACATTCACTCATAGATAAGAAGTTGGTTCCAGATTTGTACGAATCCACAGATCAGTACAAGTGAGGAATCTAACTACTTTGTGAAGCACAAGTGAATATACTAGGCATGTTTATGAGATGCAGTATGAGAGAGATCTAGCTTGTGTGAACAAAAACTTCTTGTGGTAGAAAGTGACAGATCAATAGGATCAACGGTGCTATAAAAAAGGGAGTTTTATTTACCACACTGAGAACTGCTAGATGAAGTGGGAGATAAGGCCGAGCAGTTCGATCTTCCGTGCCCTAACTTGGCGACGGAGGACACCTACGGCGACGGCGGAGAGGACGATGGTCGCGGTCGGTGTGAAGACGGCGTCGGAGAGGTTGCGGCAGCGAAACGCTTCGTCACCGGCATCGTCGAGAGCTAGCGGTGGTGCTAGGGTTCGTGCGAGGGTGGAAGAAGAGATAATGACCGCTGTGAGTGTGTATTTATAGGCACAGGGGCGGCACTGTGCTATTACACAGGTGCCCCAGGCAATTCGCATTTGAGGAACACGTGGCCATTATGCGGAATTTTGGGGTTTGTTCCATGTCCCACGCACGCCTGGATTGTCGGGTGGTCGTTCCTACTTCTCCGTAATTCATGTGGAGGAATGAGCATTGAAAACGGACTTAATGGTTGTCTCTGTATCTTCTGCTGACAAGGACGCGGAGAAGACATTCGACAGTTTCAATAGAATGCATATGACTTGGAGAGATAGAGTTTGAGATAGAAAGCATAGAGAGGTTAGGGTCCGATCACATTCACTTAGTTCAAAAGATTCAACACGAAGACATAGCTATAAGTGAATGCTGTAGAGGACAGAATACTAGCATATATATATATATATATATATATATATATATCTATAATCAACATAGTGAAGATAATCATGAAAATATGTTGAGATCGAAGCCAAACCAAATGTGAAGACATTGCAAGGTAACGCCATGAGTGAAACACTTCAAAATAGAACGTTTGGTGGTGGCGTTACCCACCGTATAGGAAGTATTAGACCCAGACACGGCGCACAATTATCGTGGCGCTCCGAAGTCAAATTCCACATTAATGTATTCACACTTAGAATGTATGTCTTCATTGATTGAAGATATACTTCACTTCGTGTGTTGCACATCTAAGTCATCAATATGCATAAGAGTTAGGATGTGTGCCTGATCACAGGACATTTGAGGATTCCAGGATATTTAGCTCACACCGTAACTTGCAAAACCTCTTCTCATCCAAGGGCTTGGTGAAGATATCTGCCAATTGCTCTTCAGTGTTGACGTGTATGATATCAATGTCTTCCTTCACAACATGATCTCTGAGAAAGTGATGACGAATTTCAATGTGCTTTGTCTTCGAGTGCTGAACTGGGTTGTTAGCAATCTTGATGGCGCTTTCGTTGTCGCAGTAAAGTGGCACTTTCTTCAGATGAATGCCATGGTCCTTGAGTGTTTGCTTCATCCACAGAAGCTGAGCGCAGCAAGATCCAGCAGCAATGTATTCAGATTCAGAAGTGAAGAGAGATACACAATTCTGCTTCTTTGAAGACCAACATACAAGTGATCGTCCCAGAAAGTGACATGTGCCTGATGTAGACTTGCGATCAACTTTGTCACCAGCATAATCATCATCCGAGAATCCAACCAGATCAAACTCTGAGCCCTTTGGATACCATAATCCTAGAGTTGGGGTGTGAGCCAAATATCAAAGAATTCGCTTCACAGCTAAGTGATGCGACTCCTTTGGTGCCGCTTGAAATCGAGCACACATGCAAACACTAAGCATAATATCTGGCCTAGATGCACATAGATAAAGTAAAGAACTAATCATGGAGCGGTATACCTTTCGATCAAACTCTTTACCATTGTTGTCAGGACCCAAATGATGTTTGGCTGGCATTAGTGTTGTGAAGCCTTTGCAGTCTTGCATACCGAACTTCTTCAGGCAATCTTTGAGATACTTCTCATGAGAAATGAAGATGCCATTGCGTTGTTGTTGTATTTGAAGACCAAGGAAGAACTTCAGCTCCCCCATCATGGACATCTGATATTGCTATTACATCATATATCCAAACTCTTCACTGTACTTCTGATTGGTGCAGCCGAAGATAATGTCATCCACATATATTTGGCACACAAACAGTTCACCATCATATGTCTTCGTGAAAAGAGTGGGATCTAGGGAACCAGGTATGAAGCCTTTGCTCTTCAGGAAGTATTTGAGTGTGTCATACCAGGCCCGAGGGGCTTGTTTGAGGCCATACAGTGCCTTGTTGAGCTTGTATACCATGTCAGGATGTTTTGGATTTTCAAAGCCAGGTGGTTGTGCAACATACACTTCTTCTTCAATCTTGCCATTGAGAAAGGCACTCTTCACATCCATTTGATATAGAAGTATGTTATGATGATTTGCATAGGGCAGCAGTATGCGTATGGCTTCAAGTCTAGCCACAGGAGCAAATGTTTCATCGAAGTCAATGCCTTCCACTTGAGTATATCCTTGAGCAACGAGACGAGCTTTCTTTCCGACAACTTGACCATGCTTGTGATGCCCCCGTTTCAATCGTACACTAATCATACACGCAAACGTGTACGATCAAGATCAGGGACTCACGGGAAGATATCACAACACAACTCTACAAATAAAATAAGTCATACAAGCATCATATTACAAGCCAGGGGCCTCGAGGGCTCGAATACAAGAGCTCGATCATAGACGAGTCAGCGGAAGCAACAATATCTGAGTACAGACATAAGTTAAACAAGTTTGCCTTAAGAAGGCTAGCACAAACTGGGATACAGATCGAAAGAGGCGCAGGCCTCCTGCCTGGGATCCTCCTAACTACTCCTGGTCGTCATCAGCGGGCATCACGTAGTAGTAGGCACCTCCAGTGTAGTAGGAGTCGTCGTCGACGGTGGCGTCTGGATCCTGGGCTCCAACATCTGGTTGCGACAACCAGGAAGAAGGAAAGGGGGAAAGGAGGGAGAAAGCAACCGTGAGTACTCATCCAAAGTACTCGCAAGCAAGGAGCTACACTACATATGTATGCATTGGTATCAACTGGAATAAGGCTATTATATGTGGACTGGACTGCAGAAAGCCGGAATAAGAGGGGGATAGCTAGTCCTTTCGAAGACTACGCTTCTGGCAGCCTCCGTCTTGCAGCATGTAGAAGAGAGTAGACTGAAGTCCTCCAAGTAGCATCGCATAGCACAATCCTACCCGATGATCCTCCCCTCGTCGCCCTGTGAGAGAGCGATCACCAGTTGTATCTGGCACTTGGAAGGGTGTGTTTTATTAAGTATCTGGTTCTAGTTGTCATAAGGTCAAGGTACAACTCCAAATCGTCCTGTTACCGAAGATCACGGCTATTCGAATAGATTAACTTCCCTGCAGGGGTGCACCACATACCCCAACACGCTCGATCCCATTTGGCCGGACACACTTTCCTGGGTCATGCCCGGCCTCGGAAGATCAACACGTCGCAGCCCCACCTAAACCAACAGAGAGGTCAGCACGCCGGTCTAAACCTAAGCGCCCAGGGGTCTGGGCCCATCGCCCTTAGCACACCTGCACGTTGCGAACGCGGCCGAAAGCAGACCTAGCCTAGTGGCCTTCCAGTCCAATCCGGCGCGCGTCACTCAGTCGCTGACGTCACGAAGGCTTCGGCTGATACCACGACGCCGGGATACCCATAACTACTCCCGCGTAGATGGTTAGTGCGTATAGACCAAATGGCCAGACTCAGATCAAATACCCAGATCTCGTTAAGCGTGTTAAGTATCCGCGAACGCCGACCAGGGCCAGGCCCACCTCTCTCCTAGGTGGTCGGAACCTGCCCTGCCGCTCCGCCTCAAAACTCCACTCGCGGGTGCTCCTCAAGCCGACCCGTCTTTAGTCACCACATGTACCATGTATAAAGTATATAGTATATACCCGTGATCAACTCCCGAGTGATCACGGCCCGATAGTATAGCATGGCAGACGGACAAGGATGTAGGGCCACTGATGATAAACTAGCATCCTATACTAAGCATTAGGATTGCAGGTAAAGGTAACAACAGTAGTAGCAAGGACAGGCTATGCATCAGTATAGGATTAACGGGAAGCAGTAACATGCTACACTACTCTAATGCAAGCAGTATAGAGAAGAGTAGGCGATATCTGGTGATCAAAGGGGGGCTTGCCTGGTTGCTCTGGCAAGAGAGAGGGGTTGTCAACTCCGTAGTCGTATTGGGTAGCAGTGGCATCGGTCTCGGTGTCTATCGAGAGAAGAGGGGGGAGAAACAATAAATATATAAGCAAGCATAAGCATAGTGATGCATGACATGACAAGTAACAACGTTAGAGGTGCCCTAACGCGGTAGTAGGTGATACCGGTGAAGGGGGATGACATCCGGGAAAGTATCCCCGGTGTTTCGCGTTTTCGGGCAGAGGAGCCGGAGGTGAAATGTTGCAGGTTCACTATGCTAGGGACGCGTGGCGGGCAAACGGGCTGCGTATCCGAATTCGTCTCGTCGTTCTGAGCAACATTCATGTACAAAGTTTTTCCATCTGAGCTACGGTTTATTTTCTATTAATTTTAAAAGAATTAAATCATTTTTAGAATTAACAGAATTAATTTAGTTAGAAAATGCAATTATGACATCAGCATGATGTCAGGGTGATGTCAGCAGTCAGCTAGTCAGTTGACCTAGTCAAACTGACATGTGGGTCCCACTGTCATTGACAGACTAACTAACTACCTAATTAACTACATTAATTAGTTAATTAGATTAACTAACAGAGGTTAATTAGGTTAATTATTTGTCCTAATTAGTTATTTAATTAAGTAATCAATTAATTATTATTATTATTATTTTAAATTCCTTTTTTTATCCCCTTTTTTTAACGTTTTGGATGCGGGGCCCTCCTGTCATTGACCCTAGGGGCCTTTGCGGGTGTGCGGGTTACGGGCACAGCCCGAACGGGCGATGGCCCTCGCGGGTGCACCCGATTGGGTGCGGGTGCCGGCGCGCCGGCGTGAAGCCGCGAGAGCAGGCGAGGGGCGGACCCGGGCGGCGACCAACGAGGGGGGGCCGCGGCCGCGGCGAGGCCGGCCGCCGGTGGCTGGCGCGGGAGGGACGCGAGGAGCGTCGAGCGGCACCGGAGTGGGGCGCGGGGAGCGGCGGGGAGGGGCAGCGCGTGCGGGCGGCAACAGGGGAAACAGGCGGTGAGGCGGAGCAGGGGGAGCGCAGCGTCGCGGGGCAGAGGCCGCATGGGCACTGAACGGCGGCGAGGCGAGCAGCGGGGCCACGCGAGGCCGCGGTCAGAGAACCATGGGAGAGAGGGAGGGGGCTGGAGCTCACGGCGGGGCGTAGGGTCTCGGCCGTGGGGTCGAGGTGGTCCGGTGACGAAGCGCCGGCGAGGAGGAAGGCGACGGTGGCGTCGGGGGGGGGGGTCGAGGCGGCGAGGTCCAGGCGGCGGCGCGGGCTCGTGGAGGCCGATCGGGGGGGAGGACGAGGACGACCGCGCGACGGGGAGACGAGCGGCTGCGGCGAGGGACGGCTCCGGCATCGTCGTCGCGCGGCGAGGGCGCGTTGGGCTCGGCACGGTCGTGGGTTCGCTTCCCTGGTCCAGATCGGGGGAGGGAGCGAGGGGGGCGAGCGGGGTGGGGCGAGTGGGGGGGGGGTAGTGGGGATCGGGTGGGTTAGGGTTTGGGGGGGGAATGGATAAGGGGAGGGGGGGAAGGCCGGTTGGGCCTGCGCCCGAATGGGCCGGCCAACTGGGCCTGTAGGCCGTGGGAGGGGGTTCCCTCTTTCTTCTCTTTTTTTTGTTAGTTTCTTTCTTTTATTTATTTTCCTTTTCTGTCTTTATTTATTTTAAAATACTTAGGCAGTTTATAAAATTGTGTTTATTACACCATATTGACCTATGTAAAATATGGCATCTCCCGAACACTTTTGTTTTAAATTTTGAAAAACTTTTATTGTTTGCTTTGATTTTGAAATTTGAATTCGAATGGGATTGAATCATCGCGAGGTTTACAATAGTAAGAGTGGTGACGAGGCATCATTAGCAGAGGTTACTATAGCTTGATTATCCGGGCGTTACAATGCTCATCTTGCTTGTTGTGGTATATCCATTTGGTGCCTATTATATTGTGCTTCCGTGGATCAGGACGCTTAACCAGTTCCCATACATTATTCATCTCAAACTGTTGAAGCTCTTCTTGCATAGCTTGAATCCATTCAGGTTCCATGAAGGCTTCTTCAACTTTCTTGGGTTCTGCTATTGAGACGAATGCGAAGTGCCCACAGAAATTTGCTAGCTGAGTTGCCCTTGAACGAGTGAGTGGTCCAGGTGCATTGATGCTATCAATTATTCTTTCAATCTGCACTTCATTGGCAACACGAGGATGTACAGGGCGAAGACTTTGCTCTTGCTGTTCATTATCGTTGTTGGAAGGAATATCTTCAGGCTGAGCATTGTCTTCATGTTGATCAGGTGCTGAAATGATAAGTTCTTCTTCAGGATGAGCTTCAGAAGGTATAATTTCTCCAGTTCCCATTAGCTTGATTGATTCACTGGATGGAACTTCATCTAGCACATTTGGCAGCTGCTCTCTTTGTGAACCGTTGGTCTCATCAAACCGCACATCCACTGTTTCAACCACTTTGTAATGAAAGAGATTGAAGACTCTGTAGGAGTGCGAATCCTTTCCATATCCAAGCATAAAACCCTCATGTGTTTTTGGTGCAAATTTTGAGGTGTGATGTGGGTCCTTGATCCAGCACCTTGCGCCAAATACTCTGAAGTAACTGACATTTGGCTTCTTGCCAGTAAGGAGCTCATAAGATGTCTTGTTCAGTAGCTTGTGAAGATAAACACGATTGATTGTATGGCATGCAGTATCAATGGCTTCGGGCCAGAATTTTCTTGGGGTTTTGTATTCATCTAGCATCGTTCTGGCCATCTCAATTAGTGTTCTGTTCTTGCGTTCGACGACGCCATTCTGCTGTGGCGTGTACGGGGCTGAGAATTCATGTGTGATGCCCAAGGTATCAAGATATGTATCAAGGCCAGTGTTCTTGAATTTAGTGCCATTGTCACTTCTGATGTGCTTTATCTTGGCACCAAAATTGTTCATAGCTCGATTGGCGAAGCGTCTGAAGACATCCTGCACTTCAGTCTTGTAAAGGATTGTGTGCACCCAAGTATATCTAGAATAATCATCAACAATAATGAAGCCATAGAGGCAAGCAGTAGTAGTTAGAGTTGAGTAATGAGTAGGACCAAAAAGATCCATGTGAAGCAGTTCGAAGGGTCGAGTAGTGGTCATGATTGTCTTCGAGGGATGTTTGGCCCTCGTCATCTTCCCTGCTTCACAGGCACCGCATAAGTGGTCTTTCTTGAACTTGACGCCCTCGATGCCTATGACATGCTTCTTCTTCGCAAGGGTGTGGAGGTTCCTCATGCCAGCATGTCCAAGCCTCCGATGCCAGAGCCAACATTCTGAAGCCTTTGCTAGAAGACATACTACATGCTGTGGCCCTGCTGAGAAATCTACCACGTACAAATCATCTTTTCGATACCCTTCAAACACTAGAGACTTGTCAGATTCCATTAGTACAAGGCAACGATATTTTCCAAACATTACGATCATGTTCAAATCGCAAAGCATTGAGACAGACATTAAGTTGAAGCCTAGGGATTCAACAAGCATGACTTTATCCATGTGTTGATCCCTTGAGATTGCAACTCTACCTAGACCCAATACCTTACTTTTACCAGTGTCAGCAAATGTGATGTGGCTCTTGTCGAATGGACGTAAGGTTGAGTCCATAAGAAGACTTCTTTTGCCAGTCATATGATTTGTACACCCACTGTCAATAATCCATTCTGAAGACGCTGGTGTCGTACCCTACAGTGCAGTTAGGGGGATAGGTTTCACCAAGAGCATTGTGAAGCAAAAACATTTAACGAACCAGTGGGTTATGAAAGCTTAGATCCAGGTTAGGACTAATAGGGAGAGTAGCAAGCGATTCAGGTACGAAGTACATAGTAAGACCATTTGGGCATTTGATCTTGCGCCCTACAAGATATTTAAGGTCCCCAGCAATAGCGTCAGATGATTTTGGTTTTCTGCTAGAGACCTTTCCCTGCAAAAGAGAGTTAAGCCTTCTTAACCACCCACATCTTCAAGGGTGGCTTAGAAGCAATAAGTCTAAGTGCAGCATCTGAGAATTTTGGCTTTGAAGCCTTAGCAAACAGTCTTGTAGGCGGACAATAGTACTCATAAGAATAAGCAGAATAGTTCTTGGTCTTATGAACATGGCGGTTTGATGAACCGCTCTCATATTCATATGCCTGAGTATGGTTTCCCTGCAAAACATTTGCGTTAGTGCGACTCAGGTGAGTCCTCTGTTTGTATGAAGCCTTTGGACCGTATGACGCCTTTGGTCTGAGGTTTGTCTTCTTCAAGTGAGGTGTCATGAAGACATTCACGGCAAGATTTTCCAGACACCTTTTCGGAACCCAGATCTTCTTCATAGGCGGTCCATTCCTGCAGTTAGTACCAATGTACCTAGCAAACACTTCACCATTCTGATTCTTAAACAGTATATAGTTTGCATCAAAGGATTCATCAATGATAATGGGGTTAGCACAAGTGAAGCCAGTTAAATTGGATGGATCTGCTGAAGGTTCCTTTGCAGCAACCCACATGGTTTTGGGGTACTGCTCAGGTTTCTAGTAAGAGCCATCTGCATTCATTTTCCTTACGAACCCAACACCCTCTTTCCTAGGGTTTCAGTTCAGAATCTGCTTTTTGAGGACATCACATAGTGTCTGATGCCCTTGAAGACTTTTGTACATCCCTGTTTCAAGCAATGTCTTCAACCTAGCATTCTCATCAGCAATAGCGGTGGTATCCTCAGCAGAGGGGTTAGCTACCACATCAACAGTTGAAGATATTGCAACAGCAGTAGCAGTAGAACATTTAGCAACAGAAGTAGCATTATCACACTCAATGTATTTAAGACATGGTGGTTCAAATCCTTCCTGAGCGGGACTGATCTGTTTGGCGCGAAGTGACTCGTTTTCCGTTTGAACATCTTCATGAACCGCTCTCAACTTCTCAAGATCTTGCTTCCTTTGAAGATAATCATAGGAAAGCTTTTCATGAGTTGTTGAAAGAGTTTCATGACGACTTTCAAGTTCCTGATACTTAACGTGGAGATTTTTTATGTCTTCAATTAAGGATTCAGATCGAGTCATTTCAGCACCTAACAGATCATCGCTTCTGTCTAACAGTTTTTGAATATGTTCCATAGCTTTCTGTTGTTCAGTTGCAATTTTAGCAAGTGTTTTGTAGCTAGGTTTTGAACCACAATCAGAGTCATCGTCACTAGATGTTTGATAGTGAGTAGTGCGTGTGTTTACCTTGGCATCGCATGCCATGAAGCAGTAGGTAGAAGCGGAGTAGTCCTTGTCATTTGCATCGGTGTCGGTGATGAAGTCATTGTCTTTAGTGTTGAAGATGGACTTGGCAACGTATGCTGTAGCCAGACTTGCGACGCCTGAGTCGGATTCCTCCTCAGACTCCACCTCCGCCTCCTCAGAAGCAGACTCCTCTGAATCCATTTCCTTGCCAACAAACGCACGTGCCTTGCCAGATGAGCTCTTCTTGTGTGATGAAGACTTTGAGGAAGACTTGGAAGAAGACTTTGAGTATTTCTTCTTCTTCTTCTTGTCGTCAGAGTCATATTCCTTGCTCTTCTTCTTCTTTTTGTTCTCATTGTCCCACTGTGGACACTCAGAGATGAAGTGGCCAAGTTTCTTGCACTTGTGACATGTTTTCTTCTTGTAGTCATGAGTAGGAGCTTCATCATTCCTTGAACTTGATCGGGAAGACTTTCTGAAGCCTTTCTTCTTGGTGAATTTTTGGAACTTCTTGACAAGCATAGCAAGTTCCCTTCCAATGTCTTCAGGATCATCAGAACTGCTGTCAGATTCTTCTTCAGATGAGGAGACAGCTTTTGCCTTCAAGGCATGAGTTCGCCCATAGTTTGGACCGTAGATATCTCTTTTCTCCGAAAGCTGAAAATCATGTGTGTTGAGCCTCTCAAGTATGTCAGACGGATCGAGTGTCTTGAAATCAGGACGTTCTTGAATCATCAGGGCCAGGATGTCAAATGAACTATCAAGTGATCTCAGCAGCGTCTTGACGATTTCGTGTTTGGTAATCTCAGTGGCGCCGAGGGCTTGAAGCTCATTTGTGATGTCAGTGAGTCGGTCAAATGTGTGCTGGACATTCTCATTGTCCTTTCGCTTGAAGCGGTTGAAGAGGTTGCGAAGGACACTGATTCTTTGATCTCTCTGGGTTGAGATGCCTTCATTGACCTTGGAGAGCCAGTCCCAGACCAACTTGGATGTCTTCAAAGCACTCACACGGCCATACTGTCCTTTGGTCAGATGACCATAGATGATGTTCTTGGTAGTAGAGTCCAGTTGAACGAATTTCTTGACATCAGCAGCAGTGACACCTTCTCCAGCCTTGGGAACGCCATTCTCGACGACATACCATAGGTCGACGTCAATGGCTTCAAGATGCATGCGCATCTTTTCTCCCAGTAGGGATATTCAGTTCCATCGAAGACGGGGCACGCAGCGGAGACTTTAATTACCCCTGCAGTCGACATAGCTAAAACTCCAGGTGGTTAAACCGAATCACACAGAATAAGGGAGTACCATGCTCTGATACCAATTGAAAGTGCGTTATATCGACTAGAGGGGGGGTGAATAGGCGATTTTTATGAAAGTCTTCAGAACATAGAAGTTTTGAAGACAAACGATAGAATTAAACCTATTACCATGCAGCGGAAGGTAGACTACACTAGGCAAACCATAGTCGAGTATTCAATGAAGTGAAAGCACAAAGACTAATAGCAGCTAGGTAGTGAGGATCAGGTAGGAAGTTATTGTGAAGCCAAACAGAACACGCAGTCACTCAGTGAAGACAAATGATAGTGCAAACATACAATGACTTCGCAATGAGTAACATTAAGTAAAGTGAAGTGAAGATGAAACCAGTGACTCGTTGAAGACAATGATTTGTTGGACCCGTTCCAGTTGCTGTGACAACTATACGTCTGGTTGGAGCGGCTAGGTATTTAAACCTTAGGACACACAGTCCCGGACACCCAATCCTGAACACGCAGCTCAGGACACCCAGTCCTCACCGTATTCTCCTTGAGCTAAGGTCACATAGACCTCGCCCAATCACTCTGGTAAGTCTTCAAGGTAGACTCCCAAACCTTCACAGACTTCGTTCACTGGCAATCCACAATGTCTCTTGGATGCTCAGAACGCGACGCCTAACCGGCTGGAGGATGCACAGTCCTCAAGTGTAATAAGTCTTCAGATCACACAGACAAGAAGACTTAAGTGATGCCCAATTCTCTCTGGCTCTGGTGGTTAGGGCTTTTGTCCTCGCATGGAATTCTCTCTCAAAGGCTTCGAGGTGGGTTGCTCTCAAACGACAAAAGCCGTACTATTAATCTGAGCAGCCAACCATTTATGGTTGTAGGGGGTGGGCTATTTATAGCCACTTGGCAACCCGACCTGATTTGTCCGAAATGACCCTGGGTCACTAAGGAACTGACACGTGTTCCAACGGTCAGATTTCAAACTCACACGGCAACTTTACTTGGGCTACAAGCAAAGCTGACTTGTCCGACTCTGGACAAGATTCGCTCTCATAGTCTTCACTCGAAGACATAGGTTTTTGGTTTAGGCATCACTTCAGTCATTCTGACTGGTTCTCTTGGACCCCACTTAACAGTATGGTGGTTCCTATGACTCAACACAAAAGAAAAAGAACTTCGAAAGATCTAAGTCTTCGAGCTCCATAGGCTTCATATCGTGTCTTCTCTTGTCATAGTCTTCAATGTGAATATCTTCATATACCACCTTTGACTTCAATGTCTTCATGCATTTTTAGGGGTCATCTCTAGTAGTAAAACCGAATCATGAGGGACTTCTACCTGTGTTATCCTGCAATTCTCACAAACACATTAGTCCCTCAACTAGGTTTGTCGTCAATACTCCAAAACCAACTAGGGGTGGCACTAGATGCACTTACAGAAACTCCTAAATTCTTGTAATGATCCCACCTATTTATTGGTGCAGTTTTCAATCTTATCAAAGCAACTTTTCTTCACTGTTCAAATTTAAATTTGAATTTGAGCATTTATGCCTGTCATTTCAAATTCCTAGCACTGTTTCCATGACTCCAAATCCAAAACTAGCAATTTTCCCCTTCTTAGTTTTCACCCTAGTATGTAACAAAAATGAGTTGACATTTTTCCGAGCACTTTTGTTTTTCTGTTTTATTATTGCCTTATTTTTCTCGTTATTATTTTGCGACGATAGATTGCGTTGCTGACAAAGGACTTGGACTAGAAGACTTTGAAGACCCAGAAGACTTTGTTGAGCTAGGCAAGCAGCCCTTTGACCATGTCCATGAAACCCTTTTTATGCATGTCATATAGCACTTTTATTGCTTGCATCAGAGACATGATACTGTGGTGACCACATGGGGTGGTTTGCCACCGTTACTTCCTCGTTGATACTTGCATTGTGCATGACCCTACCTTCTTATGAGGGTTATGCTGGTGGGGGTCGATAGGATGCTAAAGTAGTTGCTACGAAAAAGGGACGGGAATATGCATGGTGATGGAGACAAAGTATTTCCAAAAGAATTTTCGAAAACCCCGCCGGGTGCCACTTATGCCCAAGGGATGTAATGAGTTTGGTAACCATTTGATGACGAAGTGGTGTATCGAGGCAAGTGTGTGTGTTGTTTTCAAAACGGATTGGTTTAAGTTGCGACCATTATTCCAACCTTACATGTGCAACCACTCTACCCTTATATGGGAAAGGGCATTATTGATTACCTAGGCCGATACTAGCTTGGAGCCCGCATTACTAGTGACGGGAGAGTTGTTGTTGCGCTCTCTCGGGACGGGGTCGTGCCAGGAAGGGCGGCCATGACTGTTTTGACAGGGCTCCGGACACACCGTTGGTACCCCGTGCTTGTGGTATGTGATGAATATGGGAGCCAGGCTCCTCAATTTTAAGATGTGAAATGTTGGGCATGGGGGTTACTACTAATCGAGTGGACTCTATGTTAGTGTCATCTAGGGAAAGATAGTGATCGGGTGCTTACCCCGGGTACTTGAGGTACCGCGGGTCGTGAATGACACGGAAGTTCCCCGGATCTTGTGGGTAAAGTGTGCAACCTCTGCAGAGTGTAAAACTATTCGAATAGCCGTGTCCACGGTCAAGGATAGTTGAGTAACCGCTCTTGGGCTACGTCCACTTGTTTACAAACCAGTGTGTGGGAAGTACTACTTGGGTCAAGTCAAAGGACTTGACATGAATGAGTTGGGTTGGAGCCCACTCCCTTTAAGTTGATATCTGTAACCAGCCCCTATGGTTACTTTAATTCATGCGATGCATGGTTTACTAGTTATTGAACATGTCATAACACAACAAAATTAGCTTTCTGCAAAAATTTACCTATGTCATGCATTGTTGTATCTTGAGCCAAAACATGGGTTGCTTGCGAGTACATTCAAAGTACTCATTGGCTTGCCACTGGTTATTTAATTGGCCATGCATGGAAGAACAGGAGTTCGAAGAAGAGTTCCTTGGAGATGAACATGCGAACTAGGACGTTTCCCAATCAGAATGCCTGTAGGGTTAAGGCAGATGGCATGGGTTCTACTTATCGACGAAGATTTCCGCTGCTTAAGTTTATTTGGTATTCAGCCATTGTGGCTTTATCTATGTAAGACTTGACCATAATGTTCATAATTTGTGTAAGGCAGTATGTATGAATGTAAGACTCTTGTTATTCAGCTTCTGTGTGTTCAGTGAGCATTGATCTCTCGGATCACTATACACGTGCATTCGGTGATCACGACTTATGAGTCGGGGTCCCCACAGAGCTGGTATCAGAGCCATCCTGACTGTATGAAGCCTTAGTTAGCATGGTCGTTAGTTTGGGTAAAACTATTTCCAAAACTATTGCTAGTTTCCAAAACTATCTCTACTACTCTTTCCTTCTCAGTTTTTCGAAAACTATGGTATACTTTCCTTATTGATCTCTTCCCCTTCAAAACATATGGTCGCTAGAACCCTTATGCCCCTGACCACTGGATTCCTTGAAATCCTCGTGGATAATCTAGAAGGAAGATGCCTTGCCAGGCATTCACCCACACCTTCTGAACACAAGCTTGGCAACGCCACGACAAGATGGAAAATGCCTTCTCAATGATTGAGGAAACCAAGACTCGGAAGATGGTGACACCGTTAAATTTTCCCCAGGATGATGCAACCTGACCCTGTGACGATCAGGGTGTAAGATATGCAGGATCATGATATACATCGCTAATAGAGCAATCATGTCCTTACCGTTGTTGTATCAGCAACCACCAGTGGATGAGAACCTCGCCATTTGGTCCGCCTCACTATAGTGAGCAGGAAAACGGTTCTCCTTATCCCCCGCTGTCGGTGTCAAAACCGGCGGATCTCGGGTAGGGGGTCCCGAACTATGCGTCTTGGATCGATGGTAACAGGAGGCAGGGGACATGATGTTTACCCAGGTTCGGGCCCTCTTGATGGAGGTAAAACCCTACGTCCTGCTTGATTATTCTTGATGATATGAGTATTACAAGAGTTGATCTACCACGAGATCAGAGAGGCTAAACCCTAGGAGCTAGCCTATGGTATGATTGTATGTTTTTTCTATCAACTAGCCTGACCTCGCTTTATATAATGCACCAGAGGCCTAGGATAACAAGAGTCATAGCCTAATACGCCAGTGGGGAGAAGTCCTTGTCTTGATCGCCAAGTCTTGTGGAATCTTCCTTGTATGCGGCAGCTGTCCGAACTAGCCCATAAGTATATGGCCATGGGGGTCCTCGGCCCAATCTAACATATTGGGAGATGACGTGGTGAGTACCCCCTAGTCCAGGACACCGTCAGTATCCCCCTGAACCGGTCTTCAAGTTGGGGACGCTCCTCGATTCTTCTGAACTGTTCTTCATCTTCAGTCGTCGGTCTTGAAAACTGGTTCAACAAATCTTCTTCGATCTTGAGGATTACCAACGTGCATCTGAAGAGTTTATACGTCGGGTATCCGAGGAGCCCCTTTAAGTTTCTGGCCTTTATCAATGCCTTGTTATTTTTATGCCACACCTCGGGTTTGAAGTTGTTCCCGGGCGGCAGTGTCCTCTTGTGTCCGAGCTCCAATGCCGGACTGCACCCGATTTATCTTTCGCAACTGAGCTCCAACGTCGGGCTGCTTCCGAGCTCCACTGCCTGAATGTATCCAAGCTCCAATGCCGGATTGCATAAGAGTATTGTTACAGCTGAGCTCCAACGCCAAACTGCATCCGGGTTCCAATGCCGGAATGTATCCGAGCTTCAACGCCGGATTGTGTCTGAGCTCCAATGTCGGACTACATACGAGGTGTCATAAATCACCTTGGTTCAAAAAGTTGAAGGAGTTTAGCCGAGCTTAATGCCAGAAATGCCCTCTATGGAGCCAGCCGCTAGCACCCGAGCTTTATGCTTGACTGCTTCCTAGGTGGTGCACCACCCCGACTATGGGCCAATTTTTTGTCAATATTTTTTATTGGTGCAATTTATTCTCTGCCGAGATATATAGCCAGTAGCCCTCAAGGTGTGTATCGGTCTAAAACCCGAGATGTATTTCAAGGATGACATAAAACCGCTGATCCTAGTAGCCGCTGAGACTTAGGTTGATTTGCAAAATCGGTCTGAGGACCAACTCCTAGCTCGGCAGAATACTTGGGGACACAAAAAGCGGTGTGGAGAGTCCTCGAGACTCAGGTTGGGTGCGGCCGACCGACCTGACGATCATAATCTCCTTGAAAACTATATTGCACTTAAATTTTCTGCACTGGATTGCCAATGCAGTAGCCCCCGAGACACTGGTCGGGTGGCAACACCAGATCAGGGGATCGATACGCCCCTTTAATATTAGTAAATTATAAGCCCGAAGCCCAGTAGCCCCCGAGCCTTAATGCAGGCACAGGTGGCCGAATTAATGCTCGGATCCGCATTGTACAAAACTTTGTTGACCGACCATCGGCTTCCACCTCCTCGGCTAGTAGCCGAGGAGTGTTTGTCCTACTTTATAAAGCTTTTATGAGCGCAAAGATTTACGACAAACAAGGCAATCTGGCCATATGGTTTTATAAACAAAGGTATGCAGAGAGATATGTTATATTATGGTTTAACATAAGAAATGTCTTCCAAAGAAAATAGTCCCGCTATCGGTTCCTTTCTTTGGGTTGTCATGCTAAGCATGATCATGAAACCTCAGCTCTAATGTAAGAGCAAAATATTGAGGATTTAGTTTGGGAGGCCACTTACTAGCCCCCGGTAGTGTTCGGCGACAGTCGAGGTCGAGCCGTAAACACTTCGGCCAATGTTATGAATGGCCCGTCATTTAACACAGTCATCGGATCACTGACCAGTTTACGCTTATTGTGACAGTCAGTTTTCGGCTTTCTCCACTGAGGTGCTTAACCATGTGAGCTGGAAGCATAATCACAGTGGTTCTCCCTTTGCACACCTAGCCGAACAAAGCGGAATGTAGGAGGTAAGCGCAGGAGCCGGGCAACCCAACTATTGATCGAAGACACAATTCGAAACCGATGCATATATAGCAATATCCGAGAATGTTTTTGCCAAAAAGGTGTCCGGCGTTGCACTGTGAGACTTGTGCTGAAAACACGCAAATAGTTTGAAAGTGCCATAAGCTTGGAAAACCAAAAAACGTCAGTAAAAACTTGACGTCCGAACAAGATCAAGTGTCCGGTGCCAATCCGAAAATTGCAAAAAAAAATTGTGCTTCTGTCGTGCTTTAACATGACACATCCGATCTCAAGACTTCACGCGGGTCAGCCTATGGCTTCAAGCTCCTCATCCCAAAGGTGGAGTACTTCTCCAAGGCCAGTTTAGCAAACTAAACTCAAGCAGCTTTCAGAGAGAAGACATGCAATCCGGCTATTGACCATAAACTCGAGTCGAAAGAGGAGCGGTAGAAAAAGACTTTGCAACAACCAAGAAGAAAACACATTTACTATAAAACAGCTCATACAAATTTTAAGATCCCCCAAGTGACTTGGGTAAAAGAATTTTATGTATAATGATTGTATTTACCGAAGTACTTATATCATATATGTGTTCACCCGAACTTTAAACGCGTCGTAACCGACCGTCGGCTTCTCCCTCTTCGGCCAAGGGCCGAAAAGTGTCATGTACTCCACCTGTCGAGAGTATCGACGGTGTTTCTGATGACCAGGCAATCAGGCCATAAGGCTGTAACAGACAAAGCACACTCAGGGAACTTATGCTATATTACTGAAGAAGTGTAAGAAGCATCTTCGAAGAAAATAGTACCCCCACTGATACCTTTCTTTGGTGCTCATTATTACTATGAGACATGTGCAATAGATTGTTTGTACTCATGAGTTCCGTTGTGTGCCAACCATGATTGAAAACAATAAGAGTGCTAGCTTTCGGCTTCACCCAGTCTGAGGTCAGAGCTCTGATGACCCGGTCGTGACAATCGCAGAGGTGCTCCCTTTACTCCCTAGCTGAATAATCGGGAACGTAGGGGTAATCACAGGAGCCAGGCAACCCAACTTGCAAATCGCTTAGGTCAATATGGTGCATATTGTGGGATAATACACGAATAAGGAACGAAGCCGTAAAAGTATAATCATATGCAAGAGGAAAAGCTCCATCAAGGGAGCCCCCAAATAAACGGGGTATTTGAATGCGCGCGTCACAAACAAAGTTTTGACAAGGAACTTTCTCACAAACAACTTTGTGCTAAAAAGTATAATGCTTGGTCGAACCAAACAAAATTTAAAACTGGAAGTTTTTGAGCATGAAAGCAACTTAGCTGGTTAATGTGCTCGGTGTTGATGACGCGATTCGGGCTTGTGGCGGGACGAAGACGCCCATTAATCTATGACAGATCCGACAAGGCTCACAGTCCTCGGCATGGCCGAGGTCCCAGCCCCCAGGCCCGAGGTGTCCGAGCAAGGAGTTCGACACTCCGGAGTAGTGACCTCCTAACGCAGTCAAAATCGATTACCTACACACATAAAACAGTGCGGTCCAGGAAATAATAATATATATATATATATGATCGTTGCATAATTGCTTTACGCAAAAATAATTTATTTAAAGAAATGTGGCCTAGCACCAAAGCCAATGTCGATGCATGGCGTCAGCGTGACGCAGTGAAGGCGTGACAAAGCCTGAATTTACAGGGCGGTCCGGGCTCCGGATGCGGCGTTCACTGAACTATGTACGGAAACTGACCAAACCACCATGCGACCATTTTTAATTGGCCGCCATTTGATAGACCTGTGTATAGATAATGGAACAAACCAGAGTAATAATTCCTTCAGAAAAATAAACCCAACAAGCAAAAATTGTTAGGATTAATAGCACCTGGTTTATTTGTTGTAGCATTCCGAAGAAATGTGTTGGGGATATTACTACCAATATGACCCGCCCAGGAGGGGCCGGGTCAGCCCTAATGGCGGGTTACATAAGAAGCCCAATATACATTCAAGATGATAGTTTATGAAAACATATAGAAGGCCCAAAGGCATGGGGCCGGCTTAAGGCCCGATATTGTAAACCGCCGTATGTAAGGAAAGACTTGTAAGGAATGGCATGTAAGGGAAGTCACCAAGCCGGACACGATTATGAGCCAGCCGGGACTCTGTAGGCCACCAGGCGTCAACCCGTGTATATAAGGGGACGACCCGGTGGCGGTTTAGGGCAAGAAACAACCAAGTCGAGAACCAAGCCAGCGAGCTGAGCCTCTTGGAGATTGAAACCTCAGCAATACCAATCCCAACTAGACGTAGGCTTTCACCTTCATCGTAAGGGGCCGAACTAGTATAAAAACTCTCTTGTGTCCTTTGTTCGGATTAACCCCTTTAAGCTTCCTAGTGCGATGGCCCTACGACTAAGTCCTTACTCTAGGACATCTGCCGTGTCAACTCCACGACAAAATGCGACTCCCAAAATCGGGAATCGATCCGCACACCCATTGCCTGATGGGAAATAAAGCGATGGCCTGGTGATGCTGGCAAAGGTTGGCTTGCTGAGGCGAAGCCCTCGGTCCAGCTAACGTGACGAAGCTGGTCGGCTGGTGACGCCGAAGTCACCGGAGTATGTTGATGAAGAAATAGCCAAGTCCCCAGTCTATCCGAGGTGACGGAGCGGGCTGGTGAGGAGTTGTTGTAGCTGCCATGTCCGCCGAGGTGTTGAAGTAGTTCGGCGTGATGGACATTGGCTCGAAGAAGCAATAGTGCGGCCATGCCGACCCAGGTCATAACTTGTGACACAGTCAGTGCTGGTTTGATGAAGTGACCATGCGGTGATGCCGGTGTGCCTGCTCCATGTAATCCGTAGGGCGGCGATGTTGGTGATGATTTATCCTTGGCGATTCTAAACTCTTATTCGGCTCGCCGAGGTGAGGATCCGAAGAAGTTGAGCTCGGCTAAAAAAGCGACGACATGTCTAGCACAGGTCGGTAGTCGTGGAGCTATATTGCCAGACTGGTTTGACACCAGCGTGATGGCGAAGATTACCTCAGAGGAGGATTAAATTTTTATGGGCGCGTGTTAAAAACAACGCAAAATACCTTAGAATAAAATTCCTTTTAAAAGGGTTGTCAAATATGACGTTCATAAAGAAACATGAATTCGGGTCGGATCCGTATTCGCGCAGAAAACAGACCCAAAAAGTGATGCACTAATCGGAAGGTTCCCGGAGTTTGGACGGTCAGATCGAGCTGAAAGTTTGAGGGGTGTTAGGTATAGGAATTCCGCAGCCGATCAACGGTTGGATCTTCCAAAGGACGTCCAAGCTAGGTGCTGGAGACCACGCCCTAAACTCGTCCATATTCCCGTCCAGATTTGACAAGGCTCCGGTATATCGTAGATTGCCGGAGATTCCTCCATCGGAACTCGACAAAATTTTGCATGGTTATTGTAGACTCAATTCCGCACAATTCCACCAAAGGGATCGTCAAAGCGACGCTCTAAGACGTGGTGTCAGCGGATAAAAGTTCGTTGTTCGAAAAACCAGCACGGTCGCCCGAGGGCAATGTTGACGTTGAGCCCCCGAGCTCCATGGATGATTCCTCCATGATCTTGATAGAGATCGGAGTTGATGTTGATGAAGGCATTCGTCTGAACATGATGATAGGAGATGGAGCACGGTCCTCGGTCGAGCCAAGGTGACCAGTCAAGCTGGCGACGAAGATGCCAGCATCGCAGTTGACCTGCAGATGAGCCATCGATCCTTTTGCCAATCAGACAGCGGAAGTTTCAATGAAAGCACCAATGTCGGTGTCAAATCCGGCGGATCTCGGGTAGGGGGTCCCGAACTGTGCGTCTAGGATCGATGGTAACAGGAGGCAGGGAACACGATGTTTACCCAGGTTCGGGCCCTCTTGATGCAGGTAAAACCCTATGTCCTGCTTGATTGTTCTTGATGATATGAGTATTACAAGAGTTGATCTACCACGAGATCAGAGAGGCTAAACCCTAGAAGCTAGCCTATGGTATGATTGTATGTTTTTTCTATCGACTAGCCTGACCTCGGTTTATATAATGCACCAGAGGCCTAGGATAACAAGAGTCCTAGCCGAATACGCTGGTGGGGAGAAGTCCTTGTCTTGATCGCCAAGTCTTGGGGAATCTTCCTTGTATGCAGCAGCTGTCCGAACTGGCCCATAAGTATACGGCCATGGGGGTCCTCGGCCCAATCTAACATATTGGGAGATGACGTGGTGAGTACCCCCTAGTCCAGGACACCGTCACCCGCTCTTGGTGTCGATGTTGTCATCAACGTAACCGACATGTTGGACCTCCACTATGCCTAGTTAATGTCATTGCATAAAGGATTTCCTACTTGGTACCATCGACGCCTTAGAAGACAGAAAGGGATCATCATGGTTAAGAAGACAATAGAAGACCGAGTCAATGCCTGCTACAAGGAGCCACCTTCACCCCATCACTTCAACATGCGAGAAGTTGTTGAAGATTCTTCAAGCCGACCCGGATCGTTTCATTAAACAACTAAAAAAGATGTAGAGACACATGAGAAAAACCCAAAAGACTGCACGAGACATGAAGCTAGCACGACTACTGAGTCTGAGAACCCCTAGGATAAGATGATAAATGTTCACTCGCACCCTAGAATCCTTGAAACCCTAAAACCTTACCAAGCCACAACATGGTCGGATCATGACAATGGGTTTTGGCTATAGGACAAGAAGACCTTGGCCAATACTCAACCGTGACCACCACCAATACCGCCATCCTACTTTATGCACCTCATGAACAAAGTCTTCATGGAGTACTTGGACAAGTTGGTTCTCATCTTTAGTGACATACTTATCTACCCGGAAATGGAAGAAGAGTCGTTCAGCTGGTTAGAAGGCATTGGAAGATCGCCATGTCAAGAAGGAGGAACTACACCAACTACCATCATCAAGAAGTAAACCACTGCGTCGAAGACCAGGTGTATCTACAAGCCATTCCTCTCAAAGGAACCAAGCATTTCCATGTCAGAAGGAAGCTCGCACCAAGATTTATCGCCCCTCTCCAAGATCACTGCAAGAAGAAGAGTAGACGGCTACCAGCTAGAATTACCACATGAGCCACCCACTGTGCACAACATTTTCCACGAGTCACAGCTTCGGAAGTGCTTCCAACTTCCTAACCAACCCGATCCCTACAAGGACATTGATCACCGAGCCATCGACCTCCAGCCCAATATGACTTACGCGAGAGACCCCAATGGCAATATGGATCAAGCAGGATGTCATACACGAAGCCACGCCATCGAGTACTTCAAGATACAATGGAGCACCACTCGGAAGCACAAGCAGTATGAGGACGTGAAGACTACCCCAGGTTTAGTTTTTGTATTCCTTTCCATGACTAGTTTGGGAATATCGGGGACGAGATTCTTGTAAGGGGGGTAGGTCTATCACACCCTGATTTTCATGCCACAACACTTAAGCTAATAAATCATGATAAAGTGTGGTTTTACAAAAACTTTTGCATTATTTGGCTTTTATTCGGAGTTGGTTTTCTCTCTGTGTTTTTCAAGTGCTCTTTAAAGTCAACACAACCCCCTCCCATACTTCATCTCCTTGCCCCAAACTTCTGCCCAATGATCATGCCATGCGTATAGTGCAATATAGTATTTTCTTAGAAAAATAATTTGGCTGAATAGTATTTTCAAATTTTAGTTTTCCAAAAACCCCTAAATTGAGGTTTGCACTACAAGTACTTGATTTGGGGTATGAAAAATATTTCAAAGAGTATATTTGAAACCTAGTAGATATAGGACTCCCATAAACCACAAAAATATAATTTTAAAAGTTATTTTCCTTTTTTATTTAAAAGCTTTTTCTTAAGGCCAGAAATGGTCTTTAATAGGGAAAAAATATTTTATTGTTTCAAAAATATTTGACAAAAATCGGGGAACCTCAGTGGACATATATTTTCCATATATAAGAGTTTCAACACATGGTCATGTTCAAAATATTGGAGAAAATTCTCCAAAACCATTTCTGTCCATTTCAAGTATTTGAAATATTTCTACAAGAAATATTTTCAAATAAATCCAGGAAAAGTCTAGCAAGTCACATATGCATAATATGATGACATTGCAAAGTTTCAGCTCAATCCAAACTGTTTTGGTTCACAAAAGTTCCCCAAAACCCTCTCTGTCCAGAACCAAGTTTGAACAACTCTACATTGCCAACTTTCTCCATTTCATCCCAAACTTTGTGGACATTCTCAAATACCCAAATGATGAAACTACACCAAGTGGTGCATCAAGGAGAATATTTTTGGATGACTAGATCTAGAAAACCCCATTTCTGTTGATTTCTAGGGTTTACAAAAGTTGCATTGGCAACTTTACCCAAATGAACTCAAATTTGGTGGAACACCCTATTTCTATGTGCCATTCCATCCTGTTAAGTATCATGGCAAGTGGGATTCATTTTCTTGCCCAAACCAGCAACAAACACCTTCTGACACTTTACCAAAGTGCCATCTTAGACCTCTTCCACTAATCTCCACGGGCTCAACTTTGTACTACAGCTACTCCTGACCCTCTTCTACCTCCAGTAACTTTCCCCTGGCCATTGCTCAATGATTGAGGGGTGAAACACCCCCATTTACCTCCCTGGACAGCAGCTTCTCTCTCTCTCTCCCTCAACTTTCCTCCTCACTCCAGTGGCTCCCCAGGGCATCCAAGGGCATAGCCCACTTGTTTACTTACCCCTAGAGCTACCAGACACCTTTGACCGCGCCCACATTGCATAAAAAATGGCCATGCCGGCCATTTGGGCGTTCTGGAGCGTGCTACAGTGCACTCTCGCACTGTAGCCGTCCCCTGCCAACCACTCCCGGCCACCTCGGGCCTCCCCAGCGCGCCCGACGATGTGCCTCGGCGTCTGCGTCACGCTAATCCCCTGTACCCCTCCTCCTTCTCCCTCCTGCTACCCCTCCTCGCACGCGCACCAGCCGCTCGAGAGCTCCAATGAGCGGCCTGACATGCGCGGCATCTCTGGCCTTACCCCGCCCTCTCCCTTAGCTCCCCTCGGTGTAGTCCACGCCTAGCAACACCCCAGACACGGCGCTAGCTCCTCCCGAGCCCTGTGGCGACGAGCAGGAGCTCGCCGGTGCACGAGTCCACGGCACACCGCCGTTCGCCTATTTAAGGGCCTCCCCGAGCCTCTCCCTCACCACCACCCGCTCCTACCTACTCCAAATCGTCCCCCTGTGCCCTCCACTCTCCTCCAGGAGCACCCGAGCTCGAGATCGAGCTCGAGCTCCGTCGCCTCGGGTCGCCGTCGATCTCAGGGTACAGGCCCTCTCCGCCGCTCCTCTTCCTCGATCCGGAACCTCCGCGGCTTGATCATTTCCCCTTTCCTCCCCGCTTCATTTGCAGCCGGAAATGGCCAGAACTGCCGCCTCCCGAAGCTCTTCCGCCGGTTTCCTCGTCGCCGGCGAACCCCTACACTCCGACGACCACCTCCACCTCCACCCAAACGGCGACTCCGCCCTGAGCACGCCGGTGCCCTCGGATCGCCTCGCCGTCGACCAGAGCGACGCCGGTGAGCTCGCCTCCCTCTTTGGCCCGAGGTTGAAGACGACGGTCGTGGGGCCCGTCGGTCAGCCTCACACTCTGACGGGTGGGCCCCACCATTCAGGTTTAAAAACGCACGTGTGCACCGGTTCGCTGCGTCGGCTGGAGGCGTATTTCCCAAATACGCCTTCGACGTGGCAGCCTTGCGCGGGCTGGATTCCCCTGGGCCTGCTGCACTATGTCCGAATAGGCCCAGTTGCACAGTGGCATTTTTCCTTTTCTTTTTCTATAACTTTTCCAAAAATTCCATAGGATTAAATAATAATCCAAATGCAATAATTCCAACTCCTAAATTCTTGTAATAATCCCACCTATTTATTGGTGCAGTTTTCACTCTTATCAAACCAACTTTACTTCACTGTTCAAATTTAAATTTGAATTTGAGCATTTATGCCTGTCATTTAAAATTCCTAGCACTGTTTCCATGACTTCAAATCCAAAACTAGGAATTTTCCCCTTCTTAGTTTTCACCCTAGTATTTAACAAAAATGAGTTGACATTTTTCCGAGCACTTTGGTTTTTCTGTTTTATTATTGCCTTATTTTTCTCGTTATTATTTTGCGACGATAGATTGCATTGCTAACGAAGGAGTTGGACCAGAAGACTTTGAAGACCCAGAAGACTTTGTTGAGCCAGGCAAGCAGCCCTTTGACCATGTCCATGAAACCCTTTTTATGCATGTGATATAGCACTTTTATTGCTTGCATCGGAGACATGATACTGTGGTGACCACATGGGGTGGTTTGCCAGCGTTACTTCCTCGTTGATACTTGAATTGTGCATGACCCTACCTTCTTATGAGGGTTATGCCGGTGGGGGTAGATAGGATGCTAAAGTAGTTGCTATGCAAAAAGGGACGGGAATATGCATGGTGATGGAGACAAAGTATTTTCAAAAGACTTTTCGAAAACCCCGCCGGGTGCCACTTATGCCCAAGGGAGATAATGAGTTGGGTAACCACTTGACGACGAAGTGGTGTACCGATGCAAGTGTGTGTGTTGTTTTCAAAACGGATTGGTTTAAGTTGCGACCGTTATTCCAACCTTACATGCGCAACCACTCTACCCTTATATGGGAAAGGGCATTATTGATTACCTAGGCCGACACTAGCTTGGAGCCTGCATTACTAGTGACGGGAGAGTTGTTGTTGCGCTCTCTCGGGACGGGGTCATGCCAGGTAGGGCGGCCATGACTATTTTCATAGGGCACCGGACACATCGTTGGTACCCCGTGCTTGTGGTATGTGATGAATATGGGAGCGAGGCTCCTCAATTTTAAGATGTGAAATGTTGGGCACGGGGGTTACTACCAATCGAGTGGACTCTATGTTAGTGTCGTCTAGGGAAAGATAGTGATCGGGTGCTTACCCCGGGTACTTGAGGTACCGCGGGTCGTGAATGACACGGAAGTTCCCCGGATCTTGTGGGTAAAGTGTGCAACCTCTGCAGAGTGTAAAACTATTCGAATAGCCGTGTCCACGGTCAAGGACAGTTGGGTAACCGCTCTCTGGCTACGTCCACTTGTTTACAAACCAGTGTGTGTGGGAAGTACTACTTGGGTCAAGTCAAAGGACTTGACATGAATGAGTTGGGTTGGAGCCCACTCCCTTTATGTTGATATCTGTAACCAGCCCATATGGTTACTTGAATTCATGCAATGCATGGTTTACCAGTTATTGAACATGTCATAACACAACAAAATTAGCTTTCTGCAAAAATTTACCTATGTCATGCATTGTTGTATCTTGAGCCAAAACATGGGTTGCTTGTGAGTACATTCAAAGTACTCATTGGCTTGCCACTGGTTATTTCATTGGCCTGGCATGGAAGAACAGGAGTTCGAAGAAGAGTTCCTTGGAGACGAACATGCGAACTAGGACGTTTCCCAGTCAGAATGCCTGTAGGGTTAAGGCAGATGGCATGGGTTCTACTTATCGACGAAGATTTCCGCTGCTTAAGTTTATTTGGTATTCACCCCTTGTGGCTTTATCTATGTAAGACTCGACCATAATGGTCACAATTTGTGTAAGGCGGTATATATGGATGTAAGACTCTTGTTATTCAGCTTCTGTGTGTTCAGTGAGCAGTGATCTCTGGGATCACTATACACGTGCATTCGGTGATCACGACTTATGAGTCGGGGTCCCCACACGTGTTCTCAGGATCACATGGAATTTTTTTGGTAAAGATGGCACGAGTTTTGATGCTCACACCTTCCAAATCGGAGCATCTCACAAGTAGGATCTTAGTTTCCAAATGAGACGCCGCACTTTAGACTCCAATCATCAGCGACTACATCATTCCGCTTTGAATTATTTTCATGGTAAACAATCACGTACGTACCCTAGGTTTGATTTTCTGGCCCATTTCAGGTCTCGTTTCTATAATCAAGTCATTTTTTGCACTTACCTTGCATTTAGTGCATATTATATTTAAATTCAAAACCGTTCTACAACTACATCTGGGGTGTTAGTTAGCAAAGAAGGTGTACAAATCATTTGTGTCTCGCTTTACGAGTTTTCATCCATTGTCTAAGAAACGGGAAGAAGTTTCAAACATTTTGGCCATGAGGTGCGGCCACCGGTGTAGGCCTAGTTGGTATTTTAATTATTGGGAATTCAGATGGAGTCCAGCCTTCATCCAAATCAGTGTGTGCGCATGGCGTGCTCTCATGACCCCGGGGAATTTTTTTGGTAAAGTTTGGCACATGTTTTGATGATTGCTCCTTCCAAACCGGAGAATCTCACATGAAGGACCATGGTTTCCAAAAGGAGACGTGTCAATTAAAACTCTAGTGGTCGGTGAGTTCATCATTGCACTTACCTTGCATTGCATTTCAGTGCATATAATTAAAGTCAAAACCCTACTACAACTATATGTGGTTGTTTTAGTTAGGCTATATATACTTAGGCTACTCATAGTGGAGAGTGTCATATACTAGTATCATTAATATGTATATATATGATACTAGTGTATGATACTACCTTTAATTAATTATAGTGCATAGTATAATACATAGAGTATAGTATCATAGATCATATTTATTGCCATGCATGACACAAATTAGCATCTCATTTAACATGATACGGTATGTACCTATATGTTACTCTAACCCACTATATATATATATTTAATTCTTTGCCACATCAGCATACTTGCTATTTCCGAGTGCATGATGTCGTCGGCTATGATACCACCACTATGGATAGCCTTATATAGTGGGGAGTATCATATAGTATATATAGTATCATGCATATGATACTAGCTAGTGTATGATACTACGTACGTACCTTCATAGTGCATATATAGTATCATAGAGTAGTATATATCATATATGACCGTACTTATATATGGCCATGCATGACACAAAGTAGTATAGCATTTATTATATATGCTATGGTATCTACCTATGATGTCGTCGGCTATGATACCCCCACTATGGCCACCCCAAGGCTGGTCGTAATATGGGAGTATCAAGCGGTATCATGCATGCCAACTATACTTTTTGGATTATGTGGCACACAGTTAAATGAAGAAAGAGAGGGCGTGGTATCATCATGATACCGTATCATATTAAATGTTGTACTACTTTGTGTCATGCATGGAAATTAATAAGGCAACCTAACGTACTAACTTATGATACTATGCATGCACACATTACGGAGGTATTACCGATCATATACTAGTATCATCCATATATATGATACTAGCTAGTCTATGATATACTAGCTACCTCACTAAGAGCATGGTTAATAATACAACCAACGGTCGGCTATAAGAAGTTGCCATGTCATATAAAGCCAACCTCTTAGCCGGCATGTACAATAATAAGTTTTAATTACGTACTAGTTATCAATAGTTGGCCCACCTTACATCCTCACAAAGTGTCTTTGGTCTCGTGTTGCAGCTGGCTCTACTAACCAAGAGCTCGCTTGTTTTCTCTCTCGTCTTCTCTTTCCTCCAGCTAAGCACATATATATTATTCTATTCCTTATAGCCTGCTTATGTCACTCTATTGTACTAGCTCTAATGCATAGTATCATAGAGTAGTATCATGTAGTACTTTATTTATTGTCATGCATGACACATAGTAGCATAGCATCTATTATGATATGGTTTCATGATGTGATACTTAACCCTCTCTTTGTTAATTTAATTCTATGATAGCTCATCAAAATTTCCTAGTTGGCATGCATGATACTAGCTATGATACCCCCTTACTATCAGCCTAGCAAAGAAGGTGTACAGATCATTTGTGCGTCACTTTGTGAGTTTTCATCCATTTATTCGGGAAGTGGGGAGAAGTTTCAAACATTTTGGCCGCGAGGTGCGGCCACTGGCATATGCCTAGTTGGTATTTCAATTACAGGAAATTCAGATGGAGTTCAGACATCATCAAAATTGATGTGTGCCTGTGGCATGCTCTCATGACCCCGTGGAAAAAAATGGTAAAGTTTGGCACAAGTTTTGATGACCGCTCCTTCGAAACCGGAGCATCTCACATGAAGGATCATGGTTTCCAAAAGGAGACGTGTCAATTCAAACTCTTGTGGCCGGTGAATTCATCGTTTGGCCTCATAAAAATTTCCACGGTACGCAATCACCATTATACCTTGGGTTTGATTTTCTGGCGCATTTTAGGTATCGTTTGCTATATTTAAGACATTTTTTGAGTTTAACGTGCATTTTGTGCATAAAAATAAAATTACAACCGGAACTGCATGTGCTGTCGAAGGGGATGAGGATCGCCGTTTGATCTAGGAGCATCCAACGGTGCAGACGTATGATCCGTGGGGTTTGGGTTCTAGCCAATCAGAAAGCACGACTCAGATCGTGGGTGTGGTTTGGTCGGCACACGTGTCGGCGTTTTGGGAACGGGGGTCCCCAGACTTGCCTGCTTGCGGCCCATGGCGTGGCTGAGCCAGCGGGCCCGTACGGCCCATCTTCATCAACGAGGTATTCAAGACCCTCGCGAGGGGCCAAGCCTCGCGAGGCGGATGACGCAAGACCTCCGCGGGAGCGGCCTCGCCAGGCAGGCTCATGAGGGGCGGATAGATCAAGGCAAGGCAAACCTTGCAAGGTTCTCGTGACGTGAGCTATGACGATCGAAACCAGGAGGGCGCCAGGCGGGCGCAACCGCGCGCAGCGTCCTTGTTTCCTCTTTGGTGCCAAGGGGGTAAGCGCATGCGCGGAGTACCGAGGCATCAAGCAAAGGTTTCCATATTGGTGCGACAAGACCAAGACTAGAAGGACGGTAAGACGAAGGTCACCATGGAGCCCAGGGCGGCATCACCACCAGAGCCTTTGGCAGGCGAAGACCACCTTTAGTCAGGATAGCTTGTACTAGTTGTCCCCTTTCAAATTGGCCGTTGTTGGCTCCCTCACGCTCAATATTGGGGGAGAGGACCAGGGCCTATATAAGTAGAACTAGTCACCACATTAGAGGGGACAGATTGGTAGACGACAAAAAGAAGAGAGAGAGAACTCATTCAGAGGCATCTCACCCACACAATTTCACCAAGCACAAGAACACCTCAACCTCAGGAGGCTGTTCTTTCCCTTGTACTATTCATCATCAGCCCAAGAGGCAATCCACCACCACCACACTGGAGTAGGGTATTACACCACAATGGTGGCCCGAACCAGCATAAATCTTGTGTCTTTCTATGTTGCGAGTTCGTCGAGTTTGTCCACGAGATCTTAGAGAATTAGGGTGTGGATCGATAGGGAGAAAACCTTCGCGCGCACCCTAGTGTTCAAACCTCGAGGGTTTTGCCAGAACCTGTGATCCACAACACGACTTTCATCAATGAACCGTGTATTCGCAAACCAGATTGCATATTTTTGTTCACACATACTGTAGTGAGATTAATTGAGTGTGCTACCTCTATGATATAATAATAATATTAACAAAAAACAGTTCATATTCATTGCCTGAGCTGATAGCATATCAAGGTCAACATATTAACAGTTCTTACATCAACAGAAAACCAGGCATAACTAACAAATTTAGTACACTCGGCAGTTCTAAATTGAACGAATTAAGTTACAGGGTAGGCATAAAGACTAGTCTTACGGTCCCATGTACATGGGGAACTGGGATCATTACGTTGACCCCAAATGAACTTAGGTTTTCTGATGATTTTACACTCCTCTGTTACACGGGTGCGTGATCCCTTGGCTGGCAACTGATCAAATTCATCATACTCGTCCTCATCGGTAACATCGTCGACACCCAGTACCCTTCTCTTCCCATGCATCATTGCATGATAGTTCTTATGCAAGGGGTCTTCCACAAAGAAAATCTGGGTAGCATCACTGGCAAGAATGAACGGGTCTGCATGATATGCCATCGTTGTCCTGTTAACGCATGTCTTCCTGTAATCATGAACCCTTACATGACCTATGGGGATCCATGCGCACCTGAATAATGCCACCTTAACTTTCACATAGTCAAGCTCCCAAATCTCTTTAATTGTTCCATAGTATACCCTTTTATCAGCTTCATCTACAGTCATGCATTCTATTTGAACAACGTTGTTCTGATATGAGGTCTTCTGATCACGTTCCTCAGTGTAGAATGTGTATCCATTTATGTCATATGCTTGGTATGTCAATACCGTAGGTGATGGCTTTTGTGCCAACCATGTACCAATGTCATCGATGGATCCTTGTGCCAAACGATTCTTGGGCCATTCGGCGTAATTCTTAGTGTGCTCTTTCATCTCCACATCTAACGAAGGCACCATTGGTAAGAAGCTTTATGAAATTGATATCTAGTAGTACCTAGTATCTGGAAGTTGCAGTTTATCGAAGCCGGAATGGGGAAATGGTGAAAGATATAACAGTAGCGCCAGACCAGGAAATCGCTATAGCTAAGTAATAGCAGCGCGTTCCCAAAAAGTGCTGCTGCTATAGTCAAGAGTGGTAGCGCGGGTACAGGCAGCGCTACTACTAAGAGTTAGCTGTAGCGCCTTATTGGTAGCGCGGGTACCCGCGCTGCTGATAGGCCTAAAACCCGCGCTGCTGCTAGCCTTTTCCCTAGTAGTGCAACTTCATTTTACCTAAGCTCACATCCACGAGATTTCTGATGTTTGCGCAGTAGGAAGAGGGTGTCTTAACTGACAACAAATAGGTGAAGAACCATGTTGCTTCTTTTGTACTGAAATTGTAACTCTAGCAAGCTTTGATGAATTTGTCATCATCTTCTGCTTCACTCTTGCATTTTGATTGATTAGCAAGCATATAGAGATGTGAACCGTCACCATCCTTTCTTTTACCTTTAATCTTGAGCAGAGTACCAAGGATGCTTTCACATACGTTCTTCTCTATGTGCATGACATCGATGCAGTGACATACACGTAGAATCTCCCAGTAAGGTAATTTCCAGAACACCGATTTCTTCTTAAACACTTGACCCTTGGGTGTTTGTTTCACCGTTAAAGGGTGGTTCTTGCCAAGCACAAAATTGATTTTTTTAGCCATTTTGTGGACTACCTCCCCTTCATAGGGTCTTGGGCCCACACCTACCTATGCCGTACCATCAAAATCATCTTTCATCTTTCGGTACGGGTGATTTTTCCATAGGAACCTACGATGGCGCAAATAGACTGTTTTGTGCGAGTTGGGAAGTCTTCTACTAACTGTCCTATCCATGCATGTGACAGACCCTACATCTCCCTTTGTATTCTGCCCTGATGTGTTACCTAATGCCGGCATATCTTGAATGGTGTGCAACAGCATCGCATGTAGATCAAAAATTTCCTTTCTGTAAGCATCATAACATTTTATAGTAGGCACATCTATCCACACTATCAGCAGTTCTTCTACCAGTAGTTGAAAGTAAATGTCGATGTCATTTGCAGGTTGCTTCGGGCCTTGGATAATCATTGACATCATAATGTATTTAGTCTTCATACACAACCAAGGAGCTAGGTTATATATGCACAGAAGCACCGGCCATGTGCTGCGATTGGTGCTCATATCGCCAAAAGGATTCATCCCGTCAGTACACTCCCCGAGCCTTATACTTCTAGGATCCTTGGCAAAGTCATCAAACTTGTTGCCGATTAATTCCCACTGAGCCCCATGTTTCGGGTGCCTCATAAACCTATACGCAAAGCCACCGCAACATCTTTGCCTCTTTAGGGTTTGCAAACAAACACCTCAACCATGGAATTAAAGGAAAGTACCAAACAACCTTGAATGGGATTCCTGTCTTGATCTCGTCGCCAATTTGTACTTGTCCTTTTCTCTCCCGCGCTTGTATCTTGCATGCTCGCATGTGGGACATGCACGCAAATCTTTGTACTCACCACAGTACAATATACAATCATTCACACAAGCGTGTATCTTATGTAGAGTTCCAATGGGCAAATAATTTTCTTCGCTTCATTCGTTCTTCTGGGGAGCACATTATCTTTCGGAAGAATTTCTTTGAAAATACCTAACATCTCTGTGAAGCCCTTGTTTGATAGACCATTTGCTGCTTTAAATCTGAGAAGCGCCAGGGTGGCAATCAACTTGGAATATTTCTTTTTGCAACCTGGATACAATTCTTTCTTGGAGTCCGCATCAATGGTTGGCAGATCCTTGTACCCAATCATATCCTTTTTTGGTCCCTCGAAATCTGCAATCATAGCAGAAAAATCTAGCATATCAAGATTGTCGTCATCTGCGTCGACATCTTGGTTTTCCGGTGGGCGCTTCGGCTTTCCGGTGTTCCATTGGTAGCTTGTTGCCTCTGCCCCGATGTTTGATTCAACATCCATGTGACACTGATCGGGGTTTGGCATCTCACAACCCTGGGTATGTTCATCCATGACATCCTCTTCACCGTGTCTGGTCCAATGTGTATATCCATGCATGAATCCCCTAGAGACTAAGTGCAACTGGACATCTACAACTTCATGTGACTTCGTGTTAGCACAATCAGTACATGGACACATGATGTAATCCGCATCACCAATTCTCCTCTTTGTACTTTCAGCCAAATTCATGAACTCTGTCACGCCACTGATAAAATATGTGGTTTTCCTATTCTTCATCCATCGAGATTGTTCCATCTGCACCACACGAATGGTAATTAAAAACAAAACAACAACATTAATACACGGATTAACTGCTGCCCAAAGAGTGTGCATAAATCACAAGGTTTTATTTTCTCAATTACTGAGTGTGCTCCATGTTGTTTTCTTGATGTGCAATGACAAAAATTAATGGCCAGTCAATTTACACATCGAGTACTAGTACAAAACTTCCCTTAGGAATTGAATACCTTAATTAAGCCACACACGAAAAGAATACCTTAATTAATTAGCCGCGCAGCGACCTCCACCCAGCAAACAGAGAAGAAAAATGCGGCGGCACGCCAAGACAGCAAGGTCGAGGAGCAAAGCTTAGCGCGGCTGCCGCCTGAAGTTCGACCTCCACTATCCCGCCATCGACTATGATGGATGTGCTCAAATCACGTCGCTGCCGACCTTGATAGTTGAGCTCCTCCTATGACGCCGCTACCACCCACCGACCGAGGATTGACCTCTTTTCCGGTAGCCGCTGCCTAGGCCGTCGCCGCCATATCTATATACAGAGCGATTGTTGTTTTGACGGATATCCACAGAGCGGTTGTTTACACGGTATCACTGTAACTCAATTATATAGGTAGGGTACTACATCACATACAATTATGTAACGGCAACCGTGTCTAACCTATGTTGTCTTCTCACACGGTTTGGTGCGGAAATCGTGTGTGACGTTGTAATACCTAACACAAACGACATGTATAAACAGTGTGCCATATACAACATATAGTGCCATAAGTAGTTCCCGACCGTTAGCTTATCCCAACAGTTTCCCCATTTCCCCCAAATCCCTACATAGCCTCCAAATTCCCTCGCGTGGCGCTGACATTGAGGCAATGCGAACGAGTGGTGCTGATGGTTTCGGTGCGGCTGCTCCTGCTCGTATCACTGCCACGATGGCCATCGCCGCCGAGAACTTGCCTAAGGTCATCAGAAGGCAGGTGTACTACGGATCCGACTCGTCCTATCAGGTTCCAATCTATCCCGATCTTTTTTAGCATGGCCAAAGTATAGCTCTTTGCTGAATCCGTCCTGAATGACCCCCCCCCCCAGGAAAAGCGATCAGCCGCCAGATCGGGAGCATGACTCTAGACTCCCACAACACAAGTTCGACTCTGATTTTTGCGCCACCGAGAAGTACCAAAAGCTGAGTTGTGTGCACAGGCACACTCCTGCTCGACATGTATGCACGGAGGGATTCAACATTGGCAGTCGGTTTCTCAGTTGCCCCATAGAGGTTAGTGCTAAGTTCATCATTTTACTTCAGTTAATGCCACCGCTCATCCTGAATACTATTTAACATTGGCAGGGATATGAGGCTTGTGCCTTTGTTAACTAGCTAGATGAAGAATGGCATGGCAGGGCTCGGAGTGTTATCACCAAGCTCGCAGAAGATAATGTAAAGCTGAAGAAGAAACTAGCTGATCTGGAATGTACAATCAGTACGATGAAGCAAGAAAGAATCAATCACAGGCAACATATGAAATCAAGAGACAAGAAGGAACTAGCATGTGTAGTTCTGGTTGTCGCATTAGCCATGTTCTATGCGTTGTTTGCCATGATGATTAGGCGTTTTGTTTGACAGTATTGCTAAAGCACATCTGGATATGCTCTAAGTAATGCACATTTAGGTCCTATGCCATTGATGTTACACGAAGATTCATGCAGATATTTTCCTTGTCTTTTTTTCTTTTCCTTTGTAGTTTGATTATTACTTGCTTTATCAAGAAGAAGAGCTCAATGTATCTCTTGCCAACTGTCCTACTCCATTCGTACCGGTACTGGTGCATAATCCCAAAACTCGTTCCTTCGTTTCGTCCTAAAAAAATAAACCAGTCAATAGGAGTCATGCGCAACCCCAGGAATTTGGAGCGACTGGGTACAAAATAATTGTGGTTGATTATATCTGCTGTTGGATAATACGTCAACCCCCACTTCTATTAGCATTTCCTTTTCTATGCATACCCCGCTTAAGTGTCCACCATCTTCATCGTCCCCGGTAGGCCGCGCTATACACTAGCACACACTCTGCAGCCATGTCTAGCGACAGCGAGGATGACGGTTCGGCCAGCAGTTTGGAGCCTGATGATAGGTCAACATCGAAGTCAAGCCCAGACCTTGATTATATCTGGACAATGGAAGGGACGCCGCCTCCGGAGTCGTTAGACAACAACGAGACAAACGAGGAGCCATCGGAGGACGGAGAAGAGGGCGACGATGATGATGAGGAGGAATGGTCGAACAAGGAGTAGGAGGACGACGACAGCAACGATGATGACAGCGGTGGCGGCAATGAAAAGCCAACCGTCAGCGGCAAGAAGCGTCCTCGCCAAGATGATGTCGTGCGGCCATCTAACAACAACAACAACAACAAGAACAACAAGAAGGACTAAATTAAGCAGACTATACATATCCCTATTTCCGTTCACTCATATTAATTTGTTATCTCTATTTATCCTATGAATATCATCACAGACGGATAGTAATAAGTATTCGACTGAGATCTTCTACATTATTGCCACAGGTTGGTTTGTTGAACCGTGTGCCCTGATTAGCACACAATTCAGAAAAAAAGACCGTATGGGATGTCTATAATGATCGACACAATTCTGATTACCGACCTGTTTGCCGGGTATCACACACATCTTGTTATGTGGAATCGTTTGTGTTCAGCTATATCATTGCAAATAGTTCATCAGAGCGAACTGTATGCCATATATCGCACACACATTGATTTGGCTGCCCATTTCTATTGTTCTTTCTAATCGCAAACAGTTCGTATGGATAAACTGTATGCCCAGCATCACACACACAACTAAAATCGGAACCGTGTTTGATGTGCCCGCCATCGCAAACGGTTTGCACCTTTTTCGATGGTTATTTTACACCACCGTTTGCGATTAATGCATCGCACACAGTTTCGTCGAAGGGTCTCTGATCGTAGTGTCGTGTTAGCAGCATCCTACAGTAGTGTACGTTCCCCAATAGATGATTTTATTTGTGCCCGAAGTTCTGATGAGCAAATTTATTATGATGATAGCATGCCTCCTATTTATGATGATTATATTGATGTAAGTGGGTTTGGAAGATTATCAACTCTAGGTACTAACAATCCCACTATTTTGGAGGGTCTTGAATCTTATTGTAATAATGATAAAAGTGGATTTGGAGAGGTCATGGCTCAATTTAGTGATGAGTCCTCTACTTTGGAAGATGTTTCAATTGACTATGATAAAAAAGTTCCCATCTATGATGATTATTGTGATGACGTGTATGCTAAAAAGAGTAATGATATCCATGAAACTTGCCATGCTCCAATTGATTATGCCAATCAAGTATCACATGATAGTTAATTTGTTGAGTTTGCTCCCACTATTAGGAATGAGAATAAATTTTCTTATGTGGAGAGTAATAAAATTTCTATGCTCGTAGATCATGAAAAGAATGCTTTATGTGATAGTCATATTGTTGAATTCATTCATGATACTACTGAAAATTATTATGAGAGAGGAACATATGATTTTGCATATCTCACTAATATCAAGTTTCCTCTATATGTGTTGAAAGTTTTGAAGTCATGATTGTTTAGCCTTCCTACGCTAGTTGATTCTTGCTCCCATAATTTATTTCCTCACAATATCCCTATGCATACACTACTAGGGAAAACCTTGTACACAGAACCTTACTAGCAGCGCGGTTTAGAATAGGCCGCTACTGCTACTTAGCAGTAGCGCGTGAGGAAAAACCGCGCTACTGATATCCACCTAGCAGTAGCGCGTCTCCACTAAAAGGCGCTACTACTGTAGTTGGCATGAGGTTGCCGCCAGACTAGGTATAGTAGTAGTGCGTTTCTTGAAAGCATGTTGCTGCTATTCTAGCATTAGCAATAGCGCTTTTCACCAACCCTCGCTGGTGCTAAGTTTAGTCCCCTCCTTGGAACAAAGTTTAGTCCCACCTTGCTCCACGAACAGGGTGTTTACCACCTTAAATATGTGTAGGATTTGTTGCCGCAATATGAATCTTTATCGGTTCCTAAATTGGTGAGGATTCATACTGATAATTTAGATTCTACAAAAAGAAACATCTTTGATGACCAATGTTTTTTGATGTTTTTTTACATGCTTAGCATTAGTAGTAGCGCATTTCCAGTAAACACTCTACAACTAAAATTTTAGCTGTAGCGCTTTTTGGCTTCCTGCGCTACTTCTAAAACAACCTTATCCTATTCCCCAGCCATCTCACCCGTTTCCCTCTCCCTCACCACACACTCTCACTCACACTCTCTGGTCACCGCCCCGTCACCGTCACCGTCGCCCGCCGCCGCTGCCCACGCGCCACCACCCCCGCCGTCGTTGGCGCTGCACCACCCGGCCGTTATCGCCGTCCGCCATCGTCGCCCATCACCGGTGCACCACTGCTAGTGAGTGTCGTGGGAAACCACAGCCACCTATGGGACCAGAGGGTCCCTTGATGGTTCGACAGGGGGGCTCGCATTGCACAAAGAGAAGACGAGCGTGGGGCAGCACGACAGAGATCACACAGGCAATTTTTACCCAGGTTCGGGCCGCCGCAGGCGTAAAACCCTACTCCTCCTTTGGTGGATTGATGGTGGAAGAATGGTGGTGGAATGTAGTACACTTGCCCGGCAGGGGCGGCAGTGACTACGCGTGTATGGGGGTGTGAGTTATGCAACCTTCTAACCCTTTCTATGGTTGCCATGGGCCTCCTTCTATAGGTTAATGGGTCACTACAATGGCAAAGTAGTCATTATACACTGATAAGATAGCAAAAAGTGCTATCATACCTAACTCTACAGGCTGACATGGCGCATTAAATGCACCGCTCAACATCACATCGTTGGTTGCCTGACAAACCTTGCCGGGCTATCTCTCCAGCTCCGCACCTGCTCGCTTGATACGTCACAGGACGGGTGTCGTCTTTAGGTGTCTTATGTAGAGAAAACGTGTCATGTGGCGAATGGCTTCCACTAAGTCACTTTGCGGCTTGACACCGCACTGATTGATGACATGGGTCGTGGCAGCGTAATTGGTGAGGTGTTTCTTCCTTCGTGAGTGCCGGCAGGCTCTGCCGGGACACTTCGGATGCCTCCTTCCGAGGGTGGCCTCGTCCTTGTCGAGCTCGCCTGCCCGACAAGGGAGGCTTTTCTCCTGGTGGTGTCTTGTTATTTTGGCTTGACTATGGTCCTCTCGATCTACATGCTGGTCCTTCGATTCTCTTGGTCTCTCTTGTATCTTCGCTTGGGTTGGTGGCTTAATCTTGTTCCCATTCCTGTGCACAATCTGGGCAATAGACCCGAGATTTGTTGCACCGACAGAAGCCCCCGGGCCTACCACCAATGCGCTGCCAAGCGTCATCGGGGTAGGACCTAATAACTGCACAGGCGACGGTGCTAAAGAGGCCGGCCTCTTGAGGTCTTCATTGATTCTTCTTTAATCTTGGTTCCAGGCTAGTTTCCGGTTTCCCCGCGCGTCATGTAAAGCCAATAGCGTTGGGGCCGACCTGGTAATGGCCCGTCAATGACTTTAACACACGGGGTAGAAACTACCAATTCCCTCTTTCCACCACACCCTTATCCTTGGCCACATATGCGGCATGTATTGTGAAGGGTAGGTAACGGAGGCGCATGGTGCGGGAGAGCATCAAGGCGAGGGCCGGTCATCTTGAATTGGCAGAGGAGGGCGTTGGCCGCCCGTTGAGGAAGCAGCTCCCCCGTCCCGCCTATAAAAAGGAGGGTCGGACGGAGGGCGGAGTCATCCATCTTTGCGCCCCCCTCCTCCGTTTTCTGCTTCTTGTTGGCTATGCTAGAGAGAAGAGCCTAGGTCCAAGCCCCGGGCTCTATTCCGGGGCTTTGCATGGATCTAACGTGGGGATCCAGGCGGCGCAGCGACAACCTCAGAGGTGGCAACTCTGGCATACTCGCCGTCGGGCCGCCTGTAGCATTGACTTTCGTGGGAGGGGATGCGAGTGACACCATGTCGCGGCCTATAATGGGTACGGTGCGTGGTAGTCGATTGCTCCCCATTCTTCTTTCCTTAGCGGCGCCAGGGAGGGGTCCTGGAAGGGAGTCGCGTTAGCAAAGGCAACCCCGACTCCTTCTGGGCGTCGTTCCCTTGCCGTGTAGGAGGGCTCTTTGTTCCCATACATGTCTCCGGGACGTGTGATGACTTCTAATGTCAGGGCTGCTAGGGACGACCATGCTCTTTGTGGGATGACCAAGAGAGCATGGCGTCTGACGTGACCGCTGCACCGAGGTCTTTGGGTGGTAGTAATGTGGGACAACCCACGATGCGTCAAGAATGGGAACGACCGTTTTGATGAGTCGTGTTTGCTGGTGACTCTGCGCGCCCCATATGGTCCTCCGGCAATGTCACCATCCACACTTGGCCTCTAGTTTCTTCCTCCTTGCTGGGGAGCGGCGTCAACCTGATCCTCAGGAGGCGCCGAATCCCAGCTGGGCCCGCCATCGGCCTCTTCATGAACAGCGGCAAAGACATCACGGGGCACTTATCTTTTCTCAATCTTAAACTTGTAGGCAATTGGCAAATTTTAATTCAAATAATGTAATCTCTCGAGTCCATGTTTGTGTTCTGTAATGCTTGTACTTGTATCTGCATGTTAATGAAAAAGATGAGCCATGCCGGGAACCCGTGCATGTATATTGTCATGCAGAGGTGGAATGCCTCTTTAGAGTAAGTAAACGAGTTTTCCCCGGCAGGCTATCCTGCCGGCACCCTTCTTATCTGCCGGAGAACTGTGTCTACTAGGCAAAAAAAGGGACTAGCCCCCCCGCCAACTTCCTTTTACCAAAGGCCACTACGACCATCCTGACCGAAGCAATGTTCGAGTCAAGGGTGGGAGCACCTAAGTCTCGAAAGAGTGGCGAGGTTCTCTCATGCACAAGTTATAGCTTAAAGAACACTAATGGACAAGAGGTAGAACTTATCTTTTTGGTTTGCCGGGGATCGCAGTGCCGGGCCATCTTCCCAACTCCTTGTTGAAGCCAAGTTCACGGTAGGAACCTGCAACTTCATGCAGATGGGAATGAATGCATTATGCGATCCTATGTATATGCATTTGCAAATGCTCACGAAATGCTTTATGCAGTGCTCTTGGAATGCTCATGCATGCATGCAACATGGTCGGGCCCCCTAGTGCTTCGTTTACTTTCTCTTGCACAAGGTCATTGCCCCGGCTTTGTACAAGGGGTTACATGCAGCTAAGGCAAGGCCTGTACAAAAGGGTGGCTGCCAGGCAGGGCCCGACAGCCGCGCCTTACGGGTAGAACTTGTGGAGATGCTCAATATTCCATGAGTTTTGCAATAGAATGCCATCTCCGGTCACCAGACGGACTGTGCCAGGTCTGGCGACTCGTACTACCCAGTAAGGGCCTTCCCACTTCGGCGTCAACATGTTTGTACCCTTGGCGGACTGAACGCGCCTAAGGACAAGGTCGCCTTCCTCAAAACACCAGGCATGGAACCTGCGGCTACGATAGCGACGCAGGGCTTGCTGATAGCGTGCAGCACGCATAGCAGCCCGGAGGCGGTTCTCCTGGAGTAGCACAACATCGTCACCCCGGTGCTGATCTTGCGCTACTTCGTCATAGGCAAGCACTCGAGGCGACCCATAAATAAGTTCCGTGAGGATAACTGCTTCTACCCCGTAGACCTGGGAGAAGGGAGTCTACCCGGTAGCTCAGTTCGGTGTCGTTTGGAGGGACCAGAGAACTATCGGCAGCTCCTTAATCCACCGCCTGACGTGCTTCTGCAGCATATCAAATTTTCTTGTCTTGAGTCCCAGCAGCATTTCAGCATTCACCCTCTCTGCTTGTTCATTGCTCCGAGGGTGTGCCACAGAGGCAAATGAGATCTTGCATCCGAGGGCATGAACATATTGCATGAAGGCGCAGCTCATGAATTGGGTGCCATTGTCAGTAATGATCCTTGCCTGAACTCCAAAATGACACACCAATTCTTTCAAGAACTTGATAGCTGACTAAGCAGCCACCTTTCTCATGGCAGTCACTTCTGACCACTTTGTAAACTTGTCGATGGCAACAAACAAGAATTCAAAGCCCCTGATCACTCGGGGGAAGGGACCAAGGATATCGAGCCACCAGACCGAAAATGGCCATGATAGAGGGATTGTCTGAAGAGCTTGGGCAGGCAGGTGGGTTTTGTTGGAATGGAACTGGCATGTTTCACACTAAGTGACTAGCTCGACCGCATATTGGAGGGCTGTGGGCCAATAGAATCGTTGCTGAAATGCTTTCCAAACTAATGCCCTTGATCCAATGTGGGAGCCGCACATGCCTTTGTGTATCTCCGCCAGCAGTTCCTTTCCTACTTCCCGGCAGACACTCTTCAATTCCGTTGGGCCTCCTTCTGTACAGAGTGTCATCGACAAACTGATACATACTGGCCCTCCGGGCTACTCTTTCAGCTTCATCTTGGTCACCGGGAAGCTCTCTGGTTTGGAGGAAGTGGACAGTGTGACTTTCCCAAGTTGGAGCCTAGGGCTCGGCAACGAGGATGAGCGGCACCTCCTCTGCTGCCGGAGCACATATCTCGGTCACGGCGTCCATGGGCCTTGCTGAAGGGTGTGGTCCGGCAGGCTCCTAGGAGTTGTTTCCGGCAGGGTCTCTACCAGGAGCGGACGGCTCTACCGGGAGAGGCTTACGAGTGTCCAACTTTCTTCTTTCCCAGGTCATTATTGCTGGGGACACGGAGGGCTGAGTTAGATGGAGAACAAAAGTCCCTGGTTCCACAGGAAGCTTCTATGCAGCACACTTTGACAGATGATCGACTATGTTGTTTTCTGCACGGGGTACGTGCTCTGTTTGCAATCCGTCAAAGTGTTCCTCCAATCTCCTCACTTCCTCGACGTATGCCGCCATCAGTGGACTTTGCTAATCCTTGTTGACTTGTCTCACCACAAGCTGTGAACTCCCCAAATGACCAGCTTCTTAATTCCCAATTCTGTTGCAATCCTTAGCCCGGCAAGGAACCCTTCATACTCTGTTGTATTGTGGGTTGCGTCTTCTCGGGCAAAATACATCTGGACAATGTACTTCAAGTTCTCCCTGGAAGGGGCGACAAGAAGTATGCCAGCCCCCGCACCTTGCAGGGAAAAGGCACCATCAAAATGCATAATCCATTCTTGGGTTGATTCCTTGCTGGGGATAGCTGTCTCTGCCACTTCCTCATCAGGGGTTGGCGTCCATTCTGCGATAAACTCTACCAATGCCCTGCTCTGGATAGTTGATGTGCTCTCAAATTTCAAGCCAAAACTGGATAACTCCAAAGCCCACTCCACTATTCTGCTAGTAGCCTCAGGGTTTGGAGTATCCTTTGCAACGGGAAACGAGTGACAACCATGATATCATGGGTTGGAAGTAGTGGCACAGTTTTTTTGAGGCCATGATGAGACCAAAGATGAACTTTTGCACCATAGAGTACCTCGATCTTGCCCCCTATAACAAGGAGCTGACGAAGTACACTGGGCGCCGCACCACTTTCTTCCTTGCCATGTCCTTGGGGTTGCTCTCGCTATCATGCTCATTACTGTCCTGATCCTTCTCTGACTCTACCGGTACTTGATCACTTTCTGCTTCATCCACTTCCCGATGTGCTACCAAGGCTACACTAACCACTTGGTTGGTTACCGCTAAGTACAAAAACAATGGCTCATATGGTTTGGGAGCAACTAGGGTAGGCACAGAGGACAAGTAGGTCTTCAAGTCTTGGAAAGCTGCATCTGCTTCCGGAGTCCACTTCATGGGCCCTGCCTTCTTCAAAATTTTGAAGAACGGCAGGGCGTGCTCGGCAGACTTGGAGAAGAATCTGCTTAGTGCGGCAACACACCAAGTTAGATGCCTCACATCCTTGACCGTCCTTGGTGCTTGGGTCTGCTTAATAGCTTTGATCTTGTCAGGGTTGGCTTCGATCTCTCGATGGAACATAAAGAACCCAAGTAACTTGCCGGAGGGAACGCCAAACACACAATTCTTCGGGTTGAGCTTCAAGTTGATCTTGCGCAGATTAGCAAATGTTTCCTCCAAATCCTGAATAAGGGTGGCTCTATCCTTGGTCTGGACCACAATATCATCCATATAAGCTTCTATGTTTCTATGTAGCTGCGGCTCAAAACCAATCTGGACTGCCCTTGCAAAAGTGGACCCGACACTCTTTAATCCTAACAGCATGCAGACAAAACAGTACGTACCACATGGGGTGATGAACGACATCTTCTCTTCATCTTTCTTGGACATAAATATCTGATGATACCCAGAGTATGCATCCAGAAAGGAGAGCAAATCACAACCTGAAGTGGAATCCACAATCTGATCGATTCGCCGCAAGGGGAATGGGTCCTTCAGGCAAGCTTTGTTAAGATCTGTGAAATCTATGCAAAGCTTGCACTTCCCGTTAGCCATCTGGACTACCACTGGATTTGCCAACCACGTGGGGTGCAACACCCCTCTGACCAAACCGGCTGCTTCAAGCTTCTTGATCTCCTCTGCAATGAACTCCTGCCTCTCCAAGGCCTGCTTCCGGACTTTCTGCTTGATAGGTCGGGCATGTGGGCAGGCTGCAAGGTGGTGCTCGATTACCTCCCTGGGAACACCAGGGATATCAGATGGTTGCCAGGCAAATACATCGATATTTGCCCGCAGGAAGGCAATGAGCGCGCTTTCCTATTTGTCATCAAGGGTGACTGTCGGCGTTCTGGGAACGGGGGTCCCTAGACTTGCCTGCCTGCAGCCCACAACGTGGCTCCATCAGCGGCCCTGTACAGCCCATATCCATCAGCGAACACTCAAGACCCTCGTGAGGGGCCAAGCCTCGCGAGGCGGACGACGCAGAACCTCCTCAGGGGCGGCCTCACCAGGCCGGCTCACGAGGGGCGGAGAGATTAAGGCAAGGGACACCTCGCGAGCTTTCTGTGATGCAAGCCATGATGACTGGAGCCAGGCGGGCGCAAATCGGGCGCCAGCACGCGCAGTGTCCTCGTTTCCTGTTTGGTGCTAAAGAGGCAAGTACAGGTGAGGAGTCCCGAGGCATCAGGCAAATGTTTCCATATTGGTGCAACAAGACCAAGACTACCAAGATGGCAGGATGGAGGTCATCATGGAGCCCAAGACGGCGTCACCACCAGAGCCTTTGGTAGGAGAAGACTACTTCTGTCAGGATAACTTGTTCTAGTAGTCTCCCTTCGAATTTGGTCGTTGTGGTTTCCCGCTCAATATTTGCGAAGAGGACCAGGGCCTCTTTAAAGAGGACTAGCCACCACCATATAAAGGGATTGGCTCATCGAGATCAACCCCAACCACACAAGTTCACCAAGCACAAGAACACCTCCCCTCAGGAGGCTGTTCTTCCCTTGTAACTGTTCATCCTCAGCCCAAGAGGCAATCTACCATACCATACTGGAGTAGGGTATTACACCACAACGGTGGCCCGAACCACTATAAATCTTGTGTCTCTCGCTCTTTGGGTTCCTCGAGCTAGGTCGTGAGATCGTACGGAGCGCGAGCTAGAGGGGGGAGAGATCTTTATGCGCACCCTAGTGTTCGAACCCATAAGGGTTTTGCCGGAACCCGAAATCCGACATTTGGCGCGCCAAGTAGGGGTGCGCCGAAGCCTTGCCTCCCGCCCCGACGGCCTCGCCTCTCCGACCGGCTCTCATGGACGCCGCCTCTTCTCCGATTGGATCGACGGGCGCCCTCCGCAGCACCGAGGGGCTCCGAGCCTTCACCACTGCCTTGCGGCGGGTCTAGTGGCCGCACAAGTTCAAGCCAGAGATGCCGCCCCATTACGATGGTGCGGCGGATCCGGCGGCCTTTCTGCTGGCGTACTAGGAGGCCGTCCTAGAGGCCGGGGGCAACGATAAAGTCATGGCCAACTGGCTCCCGATGGCCCTCGCTAGCGTGCGGCACGCCTGGCTCCTCCATCTGCCGGAATCTTCTGTGGCCTCCTGGGAGGAGCTGCGCGACCTCTTCACCGCGCGTTTCGGGGGACCAGCACCCCCTGTTGTCGCGGCTCTCCTCCGTGGCTCGTAGTTGCCGCCCTCGGACTGTCACGTCAAGCTGTTCTTTTGCCGGATCAGCGCCAACTCCACGCGTCAGGGGCTCCCCTAGGTTGGGTGGCACCCAAGGCCGACCTGACCTTCAACTCAAGAGATTACCCAGTCACCACCGTCGGTTCGGGCGTGCTTCCGATGCTTCGCACACCGACCATCTGTAGCGTAGCCGTTACCAAGACCCTCATCGACGGCGGCGCCGGCCACAACGTGCTCTCCGTGGAGGATTTTAGCCTCCTTCACATACCGCTTGAGTGGCTCCGCCCCAGCAAGCCCTTATCCGAAGTCGGCGGCGGCTCCTCCAAACCCCTGGGGTAGATCCGTCTCCCTGTAACCTTCGGCACACGTGACAACTACCGCACCGAGTTAATCGACTTCGACATTGCCCGCATCGGCTTGCCGTACAACCTCATGAAGATGCCAGGAAGCAAGGGCGTCCTCACCGTGGTCGGAGACACCAAGGAAGCCATGGTGGCCCTCAAGATCGCCTTTAGGGCCATATCGGCAGCTTTCCCGACCGACAAGGCCGTGTCCAGAACCAAGGGGGCTGCGCCGACCAAGAAGAAGCATCTATTCACTCAAGGCCAAGCCAAGACAAAGCAAATACCAGTCGACGAGGACGGGGCATCTGGAGCCACCTTTACCATACGCGTCCACCTCTCCCCAGATCAAGAAAAGGAGTTGGTGGACTTCTTGTGGGCGAACAAGGAAGTATTCTCCTGGGAACCTAAGCAACTAGTTGGGGTCCCGAGAGGAGTGATTGAGCATCATCTGAGGGTGTGCCCCAATGTGCGCCCTATGAAGCAGAAGGCGAGGCGACAATCCATGGTGAAGCAGTCTTTCATCGTTCAGGAAACCCACAAGTTGGAGGCAGCAGGTGTCATTCACGAGGTCCGGTACCCAGAATGGTTGGCAAACCCAGTCGTCGTGCCGAAGAAAGGAGGAAAGGAACGCCTGTGTATCGACTTCACCAACCTCAACAAGGCTTGCCCTCAAGACCCATTCCCAATGCCGCGCATCGACCAGATTGTCGACTCCACCGCCGAGTGTGATCTACTATGTTTCCTGGATGCGTTTTCAGGCTATCACCAGATCAAGATGGCGGTGGAAGATGTGGAGAAAACAGCTTTCTTGACCCCATGCGGGGTATACTGCTACACTTGCATGCCATTCAAACTGCGCAACGCAGGAGCAACCTTCCAGTGGCTGATGCACACCGCCTTGGGGCGGCAACTTGGGGGAAATGCTGAGGCCTACCTCGACGACATTGTGGTGAAGTCTCGGGAGGCAAGAAGTTTGATTCAGGACCTGGAGGAGACCTTCGCGAGCCTACGCCAGGTGGACCTGTGGCTCAACCCATTCAAGTGTGTGTTTGGTGTTCCTTCCGGCAAGCTGTTGGGTGTCCTCGTGTCCCACAGGGGGATCGAGGCTAACCCGGAGAAGGTCAAGGAAATCGAAGGCGTGAGCCCGCCACAAAACCTCAAGGAGATGTAGAAGATTGCAGGCTGCGTGACTTCACTGGGGCGCTTCATCTCCAAGTTGGGGGAGTGCGCCTTGCCGTTCTTCAAGCTGATGAAGAAGAAGGGTCCGTTCGAGTGGAGCCCCGAGGCCGACCTAGCATTTCAAGACCTCAAGAGATGCTTGAACAGCCCACCGGTGATGGTGGCGCCTCATCCTCGCGAGCCCTTGGTACACTACCTATCTGCCACACCCCACTCCACTAGCGCGGCGCTGGAGGCCCTCAGAGAGGAGCCCCAAGTCAAGGGCCCACCAAATGGAGCTGCCAAGCTAGATGAGGCTGCACAACACCAAGGCGATGCTCATGAGACAGCGGCTGCCCTGGCTAGTCATCAAGCCCTAGGAGCTGGAGATCCACAGGAAACACCATAGTCTCCAGGAGCCAAAAATACTGTCAGCTCTCCTGCCCTTGTCGAGCACCCAGTGTACTTCGTTAGCACAGTGCTACGAGATGCGAGAGCACGGTACCCCATGCCTCGGAAGCTCTTGCTCGCGCTCTTGGTGGCCTCACGTAAGCTACACCACTACTTCCAGGGTCACCCCATAAAGGTCGTCTCAACTTACCCATTGGAGAGAGTGCTCAGGAGCCCCAATGCCGCGGGAAGGGTTGCCGAATGGAACATCAAGCTACAAGGGTTTGACCTGGAGTTTAGCACAATCGGGGTCATCAAGGGGGCTGCACTTGCCAACTTTGTGGTAGAATGGACCGATACCCCGGAGCTCGAAGCAGGAGAGAACCAATCCCTCTCACTAGGGAGTGAAGTGCTAGATGGCTGGGTCATGTACTTCGATGGCGTGTTCGCACGCCAGGGCGCCGGGGATGGAGCCATGCTCATTTCGCCCACTCAGGACAAGCTTTACTACGCAGTGCAACTCTGCTTCCAGCGGAGCGAGAAGGTCTCCAACAACATCACAGAGTAAGAGGGTCTCATCGCTGGCCTCAAGGCCGTGGTGGCCCTGGGGGTGAAACGCCTCACTATCAAGGGAGACTCGCAGATCCTCGTCAACTTCTTCAACAAGGTGGACGAGCCGAATTATGAGCACATGGAGGCATACCTCGCAGAGGTACGCAAAATGGAGAAGCAGTTCCTAGGCCTGGAGCTGCAGCACGTGCCCGCGGCACCAATAAGGAGGCCGATGACATCTCCAAAAGAGCATCCAAGCGGCTACCCCAAGAACCTAGCGTCTTCGAGGAGCGGCTCCTAAAGCCTTCGGCAGCACCTCCGCCTGCGGAGCCGGCTCCACCTCAGGAGGAACTCCCCTAGCCACCAGCCTCGAGAGCCCCCGCTTGTGGCCCGACCACAGGAGATCGCCTCCTCTTAGCGCTCGAGCCTCAGGAGTGGTGTTGGACCGAGGAGTTCAGGGCATACCCGACGCAAGGCACGTTGTCGAGGAAAGACAAAGATGCGGAGCGTGTGGCCCGGCAGGCTATGGCATACTGCATTCAGGACGGTCAAGTATACAGGAAGCGGCCAAATGATGTTTCTCTAGGATGCATTTCCAAGGTGCAGGAGAACGAACTACTGGCTGACATACATGGCAAAGACTGCGGGCACCACTCGTTGTCGCGCACACTAGTCGGCAAGGCTTTCCGCAGCGGGTTCTACTGGCCCACGGCACTCAACGACGCGACCGAGCTGGTGAAATCCTGTGAGGCCTGCCAGTTCCACGCCAAGCAGGTCCACCAGCCAGCTCAGGAGCTCCGGACTATCCCGCTCTCGTGCCCGTTCGCAGTCTGGGGGCTGGATATCCTGGGCCCATTCCCTCGAGCGCCTGGAGGCTACCGCTACCTCTACGTCGCCATCGACAAATTCACCAAGTGGGCGGAAGTGGAAGCGTATGCACCATCCCAGCTGGGTCAGCAGTCAAGTTCATCAAGGGCCGCGTAAGCCGATTTGGGGTCCCTAATCGCATTATCACCGACAAAGGCTCACAGTTCACTAGCAACCTCTTTAAAAAATATTGTGCTAACCTTGGAAGCAGATCTGCTACGCCTCCATGGCGCACCCAAGGAGTAATGGCCCGGCCGAACGCGCCAACGCGGAAGTCCTGAGGGGCCTCAAGGCTAGGACCTTCAAGAAAAAGCTCGAGGCCTGCGGCAGGGGCTGGCACGACGAGCTCTAGTCCATGCTGCGGTCCATCTGCACCACCGCCACCAGGCCCACAAGCGAGACCCCGTTCTTCCTCGTCTATGGAGCAGAAGCGGTTCTCCCACACGAGGTCAGGCATTGCTCCACGTGGGTCCTGGCGTTGGATGAAACGCAGCAGGAGGCCATGCGGGGAATGGACTTAGTGCTGGGGGAGGAACGCCGCCGTGAAGCCTCGCTCCGAGCTGCGAGGTACCAGCAGGTGCTGCGGCAGTACCACTGTCGCAGCGTCCGCTCCAAGACGCTCGAGATGGGTGATCTTGTCCTGAGGTGGGTGCTCTCCAGGGAAGGGCTGCACAAGCTCTCGCCCATGTGGGAGGGCCTGTTTCAGGTCGCCCACATCTCTAGGCCTAGCGCTGCGCGCGTGGAGACGCAGGACGGGATCCCAATCCAGAACGCCTGGAACATCCAGCACCTCTAGAAGTTCTATCCATGAAGCAAGGCCCGGCGCCTGTGAAGCAAGGCCCAGTGCCTATGAAGAATCTCCGCTCGTGACACTCTCACGTAATGATGAGTGGGGTTGTACATGCCCCGGAGTCTCAGGAGTGCCGCCCTCGGGCCTTGGGGGCTCCCTCCCATGTCTTAGTGGCAGCACTTAGCTCCGCGCTGGTGAGAAGACAAGAAGACTAGACTAGGTGCCGGACGCGGCTTTTTATTTGCTTTCCGCAGTTGGCTTGCCTTTCTTTAGTCAGAATTTGCTTTTGGTGTTCCCTGCTGGCCTGGTTCCATTGCCTTTTTGCCTCCTTTCTGCTCTCGGTTCCTTGTTTTTGACCTATACTCTCCCTCACATGCCTCGCGAGGGGGCTGGACAGGTGCCCTCATGAGCATTTTCGTTTTCCTGTCTTTCGCAAGGCACCCTCGATCGAGTCCGCAAGCTGGCGCACCCCTCTCAATCTGTGCCCCCCGGGTACCGCGACGCAAAGCACTGGGCCATGGACGGCAGTGCCTGCGACCAGGGTTCGGAAGAATAAGAATTCCCTAACTTATTTTTGCAGTTCCCAGACACCTTCCAAGCACAGGAGGCCTCACTAGGCACTAAGGAGCGCGCACCTCGCGAGCCGGAAACTACTTCAGGTGCATCAAGCTAAGTTATTCCTCCACGCATATATAGAACATTGACGCTGCAGCACGACACAAGAGCGATAAACATAGCACAGCCACTTGGAAATCATAGTTGTTGCACGCCCCAGCGGGGCCCCATACTTGTCTCTCTCGTAATACATGAAGGAAAATAAGAATGAAACAAAAGCGGCATGTGCTCCCGCTGTAGGTCGTGAGGACGGGCCCATGGCGCTCTTCTGTGCTCAGCCAGAACCCTCCTCGCCCTTCACCGGAGCGCGGCAACAAGACGACCCGTTGCCGCCTTCGAAGCGGGCGCGACGGCTGGTCGTAGCTTCCACTGCTGGAGCTGTCACTGGAAGAAGATTCGCCATAGCTGGATGAGACATGGCCGGCGCTGAGGGTGGGCCCGCCGTCACTCTCGTCGCGGCCATCGCCAAGGCCGAGCACCTTGTCATCATCGTTGTACTCGGGGCAGCACCTGACGCGGCGACCATCTTCCCCAAATACCCTCACGAAGAGGGTCGCGTCACCGTGGGAAAGGGCCACGTTTCCCACGAAGCCCTGCTTCAACAACCGTCCGCCTGTAGCCAAAGACCACCTGGACCTGCGGACGGCAGTTCCCCGACATAGAACCGCGGGAGCTGAAGCCAGGTGCCAACCGGGTTCTCTGACCCCACGATGAACTCCGACATCACCTCCATCGAATGGAAACGCGGCCAAGGAGGCTGTGCAATGATGGCACGCCTCACCTCATCGACAGGGTTACCACGGCTCGGGCGACCACCACCATGCGAAGAGGCACCACCGCGACCACGAGGGGCCACGACGGGGGTAATGGCATCCTTGCGGGGACGGCCGCGCCCCCTCTTGGGCAGCGGTGAGCCAGGCCCCTCCTGACGAGCCTTCCCCTTCTCTGCAGCCGAGAGCCTCTTCGCAGGCGCAATGAGTGTCGCCTCATGCAGTGAAGCAAGGAAGAAGAAGGAGTGGGAGAAGCAAAGGAAGAGATGGGTGATAGGGGCTCTGCGCCCCACTTCCCATTTACAAGCAAGAGCAGGCCAACCGCCGGCCTCCATGATCTAAGGTAATAATGATCTTTTTCTACATGCAGCAAGGACTCGTCAAATCGGGCAGTTGCCGAGGCGGCGTGCAGAAGTGAAGACACTCACGTCCAATCCATCGCCATGCGTCAAGCGGGGCCACAAGCTGTTGGGGCCCGCGGCGCCCTGCACTTGTCCTTAGGCTTCGCCTGGAAGCCAAGTCCGAGCACACCTTGGGCCCGGGGGCTACTGTCGGCGTTCTAGGAATGGGGGTCCCCAGACTTGCCTGCCTGTGGCCCACATCATGGCTCCATCAGTGGCACTGTACGACCCATCTTCACCAGCGAACACTCAAGACCCTCGTGAGGGGCCAAGCCTCGCGAGGCGGACGACGCAAGACCTCCTCAGGGGCGGCCTCACCAGGCCGGCTCGCGAGGGGCGGGGAGATCAAGGCAAGGGACACCTCATGATCTTTCTCTGACGCAAGCCATGACGACTACAGTCAGGCGGGCGCCAGCGCACGCAGTGTCCTCATTTCGTCTTTGGTGCTAAAGAGGCAAGCACAGGCGAGGAGTCCCGAGTCATTAGGCAACGGTTTCCATATTGGTGCAACAACACCAAGACCAGCAGGACGGCAGCACGGAGGTCATCGTGGAGCCTTTGGCAGGCGAAGACTACTTTTGTCAGGATAACTTGTACTAGTTGTCTCCCTTCGAATTTGGCCATTGTGGGATCCCTTCCCGCTCAATATTTGGGAAGAGTACCAGGGCCTCTATAAAGAGGACTAGCCACCACCATAAAAAGGGATCGGCTCATCGAGATCATCCCCATCCACAAAATTTCACCAAGCACAAGAACGCCTCACCTCGGGAGGCTGTTCTTCCCTTGTAACTGTTCATCCTCAGCCCAAGAGGCAATCCACCACACCACACTGGAGTAGGGTATTACACCACAACGATGGCCCGAACCAGTATAAATCTTGTGTCTCTCGCTCTTTGGGTTCGTCGAGCTAGGCCACGAGATCATTCGGAGCGCGATCTAGAGGGGGGAGAGATCTTTGTGCTCATCCCAGTGTTTGAACCTCAAGGGTTTTGCCGGAACCCGAAATCCAACAGTGACACTGATAGTGAAAGTACCATCAACGCCAGCCAGCCCTGCCGGGACCTTTTTCACTTGGGGTGCAGTGACCTTGGATCTCTTGCTGTTAGAACACTCCAGCACGTCGTCAACAGATGTCGTGCACTCGATGGGGACATGCTTCTCAGACTATTTCCCGGAGTCCCTAAAACCCTTCTTCTTTCCTCTGTCCTCCTTGGTGGGAACTGCCGCTGCCTCAGCCGTGACTGTGTCCCGGTACATCTTTTCCATGCAAATGATTGTATCCTTCTCATCTGATGGGAAGGTAATGACCCCCAAAGGCCCAGGCATCTTCGAGGTGTTGCATCTTCGGTCCGGTAGTTCAGTTCTCCCCAAACGTCACTGGCAATGTGATCTTGCCCTTAGGACGACTCCTGCCGAGGTGAACTCCTTGAAACGTGCTGGTAACCTCCAACTCTTCTTCTGCTATCTGAGCCTTGCTGATAATTGCCGGGGAAATCAGATTCAACCCGGGCCCGCTGTGCCCGCTGTCCACCAACATCTTCGTGACCTTCAAGTTGCGAATTGTTGGAGAGACCAACAATGAAAAGCACCCTACCACAGTGGTGCAGTTAAGATTATCCGCTTCGTCAAAGATGATGGGTGTGCGGGACCATTTGAGCGGTTTCCGGGCCTCTGGCGCTGGCTCCATAGCATTGACTTCTCATGCCCACCGCTTGAGCTGGCGGTGAGAGGTGTGCAAAGATGCACCCCTGTCAATGTGCAGGGCATCAGTGATCTTCTAAAACTCTTGCTCATTGGTCTCCTCTTCATCCCCTCTATCACTCTCATCATCACAGACTTCCTTCTCTCGACCTCTAATGGGCTTTCCTTGGTTCCAAAAGGGTATGTCGGGGCAATTTACTTCACCTCCTCGGCCCTTACCGCCAGCGACATTCTGACCTTTTTCCTTGTCACGCTTCTCATACTCAGCTCACTGTCTCTTAACGAGCTTCTCAACCTGATAACACTCCTGAAGGTCGTGGTCTTTCGTCCGATGAATCTTGCAGTACAGTCCGTCACCTTTCCAGGCCTTCTCGGCAACTGCAGCATCCTGGAAGATAGCGCACACGACAGCTTCCTTGCTGGGGGCCTCAGCATTGACCTTGCCGGTACTAAGTGTAACCGATCCTTCAATAGTCATCACTGTCTTGTCTTTCCACTTCTTACTGCACTTCTTGTTCTTCTTCTGACTGGTTGATTCATCATCATCCTCTGAATCCATGTTGATGCACTCTTCCTCACCAGGCAACTTCGTTCCCAAAGGTGTAGAGCTCCTTCACAATCTTGGGCAACCGCACATTCATCTTGGAACGAATCCGTCGGTTACGTACATTGGACTGGAAGGCGGCTATCACAACTGCCGGATGGATATTTGGGATGTTTCTATGAACTTTGCTAAATCTCTATAAATACTTATGGAGGGTTTCTCCTTCCTTTTGATGGAGAAGTTGTAGGTCGCTGGGTCGGCCTGGCTCTTGATGGCCGCCAGTGAAGGTGCCAATGAACTCATGGCATAGGTCAGCCCATGACGAAATGGAGTTCTCCGATAGGTGCATTAGCCAAGACCTCACATTGGACTTGAGAGCCAAAGGGAAGTAATTGGCAAACACCTTCTCTCTCTTCCCCCGGCAGCCTAAACAACGATGGTGTAGATGCTCAGAAACCCTGCCGGGTTCAGCCTCCCATCGTATTTCTCAGGTATCGCTGGCTTGAACGTGTGAACGGATGGCCAATGGACTTGCCGCAGCTCACGAGTAAAGGCAGGGCACCCAACCTCGAAAGGTAGGTCCCCGCCAGTACCGAGCGCGGGTTCGTCGATGTCGGGGCTATCACACCCATCGGGTCAGCAGGGGTCGTCACGGTGTTGCTCAACAATGACACGCGTGTCTCCCCCTCGCCTATATTCTGGGTCTCTTCATCAGCCTGGACGTGCTAGACGGTCAGAAGAGGCCATCGAGACGTTGTCAGGGTCTTGATTCTGCTGTGCTCGCGCTGGCGGGGATTGCACCGTGGGGGTGACCCCTTATGTACGGCCAGCAACACGAGCCACTGTCATCGCCTGGCGAGGCCGTGCTAGTCCAGCTCACTGTGAGCCCCAGCTTGGGCAAAACCGAGCAGCCTTTGGATGGTGACTCGCCATTCGTCCATCTTCTCGTCCGTTGGCAGAAACCTTAGCAGTAGCTGAGCCCGCGCCATGTCCTCTGAGCCTGTGCTTGGCATGGGTGATGATGAAATCGATCACATCGTCACTCGGCTCCTGACGTTGCCAGCGATGGTAGCACTGCACCCCCGCTGCTGCGTGGCGGCCACCTGGATGGCATGGTGGTGCGGCGAAGGCACTCGAGGGCCAACGGCTCAGTCGGGCGCATAACTTGATCGATCCGTCTTGGGGGAGGCACGTGTACCATGGTCACTCCCATGGTGGGGGCGGGCGGATGGCGGTGATTAACCCCAGACCGAGCGCCGTTGCAGCGGCTATGCCCGTCGGCGAGGGGAGGGGTGCAGACAGAATAGCTCGCTCACCTGTACCATGTGGAGCGTGGCCATCAAGGTGTTACTGATGCTATTCTCCTCCGATGTCTCCCGCTCCTGCGTCGGCGGCGGGGGAGTGGCAACGGTGTCGCCTGCTCCAACCATGTCCTCAGGAGCGTCCACGTCCTCATTTGTCTCCACGTCCCCCGCAACATTAGAGGCCATGGGCGGCGGAGCCTTCGAGGTGGATGGGTAAGCTGGAGCACCGGATTTCTTCTTGGGCACCGTGGTCGATGGCGTCGTCAAAGGTGAAGACGGTGATGAAGATGACGCGCTGCACACGCCTTTAGGTTCGCGCAAGCGATCCCGCTACCTAGCATGCCATAGATGTCATGGGAAACCATGACCACCTATGGGGCCAGAGGGTCCCTTACTGGTTCGGCAGGGGGGCTCGCATTGCACAAAGAGCGGACGAGCGTTGGGCAGCACGACAGAGATCACATAGGTAGTTTTTATCCAGGTTCAGTTTGCCACGAGGCGTAAAACCATACTCCTGCTTTGGTGGATTGATGGTGGAAGAATGGTGGCGGAACGTAGTACACTTGCCCGGCAGGGGCGGCAGTGACTACGCGCGTATAGGGGTGTGAGTTATCCAACCTTCTAACCCTTTCTATGGTTGCCTTGGGCCTCCTTTTATAGGTTAAGGGGTCACCACAATGGCAAAGTAGTCATTATGCACTGATAAGATAGAAAACACAGCTATTGTACCTAACTCTGCAGGCTAACAAGGTGCATTAAATGCACCACTCAACGTTACATCGTTCGTTGCCCGACAAACCTTGCTGGGCTATCTCGCCAGCTCTGCACCTGCTCGCTTGACACGTCGCAGGACGTGTGTCGTCTGTAGGTGTCTTCTATAGAGGAAAGTTGACATGTGGCGAATGGCTGCCACTAAGTCACTTTGCGGCTTGACACCGCACTGATTGACGATGTGGGTCGTGGCAGAGTAGTTGGTGAGGTGTTTTTGCCTTCATGAGACCCGACAGGCTCTACCGGGACGCCTCAGATGCCTCCTTCCAGGGGTGGCCCCGTCCTTGTCGAGCTCACCTACCCGGCAAGGGAGGCTTTTCTCCTGGTGATGTCTTGTTGTTTTGCCTTAACTCTGGTCCTCTTGTTCTGCATGCTGGTCCTTCGATGCTCTTGGTATCTCTTGTATCTCGGCTTGGGTTGGTGGCTTAATCTTTTTCTCGTGCCTGTGCACAGTCTGGGCAATAGACCCGGGGTTTGTTGCACCGACAGTGAGGCACCTCTTCCTTCCCCCTCCCCCTCCTCCCTCCCTCCCTCCCTCCCTCCTTCCTCCCCCTCCTCTCCCTCCCCCCTCCATCCCTTCTCTGTTCATGTTCTTGTAGAATGTAGGTAATTTGAATGTAGGTGTACAAATTTAGTAACAGAAATTTTAGGTCTTTTGAATAGAAATTTTAGTAATATAAATTCTTTAGGTATACAAAAATTTTAATATAGAAATGTATCTCAATGCCATGCCATATGAGAAATTTAGTAACACAAATTTTTAGTAAGAAACATTAGTTATGCTTCTTAACCAAATAAAATATTTGGGTTATAAGATATATTGAATGTTTAGTAAATGTTGGTCTTGTGAATCAACATAATAATGTTTAGTTGATAGCTTATAGGGTTTATATTTTGTTTTTGCAGAAATCAAGGAGCCGCTGCATCATCCTCGTCGTCGTCCCCATCACCGACCCCCTTCGACCTTGAGGTGAGAGAAACCAAATCCTCATGTCGTTGATGTCGATGATGATGATGTAGCCAAATAGGATATGTGCTTGCCTAGGTGTCCTATGTTTGCAGGGAACACCTCAGAGTGGCCTATGTTTTGCCATAGTGTTGATTAATTTCCATTCCGGCAAATTTCAGGCGATCGATATGTCCTTTTTAGGAAAGGTCATGCTAGATTTTTCCATGAATTTTAGCATGCCATGTGCTAGAATGTAGGAAATATCAAGTGCCTTGGATTTGCTGGAAAGAGCATTAAACGACATTTTGGGTTGACAGTAAGTCTGTTGGGACTCCATACATGACAGTGAGAAAATAGTGAGGGAGTGTCCACCATATATGAGAGAAGAAGAATGCCGACTATTGTCATGGGGTTCGCTCTTCCTCTTCTTTCTCATGATAGACCTTTTGGTAATGCACGGGAAGGAAGAGAAGAGCGACCATCACCGACGGTCGCAAATGCCAGAGATGAAGAATCCCGACTGTTGTCATGGGGGTCACTTCTCCTTCGTTCTCGTGTGCTAGACAATTTGGTGAAATGCACTCGGGGGCGAAGGGAGGAGAGACCATCACCGATGGTCGAATATATCAGAGAGGGAGTGCCCACCATATACACCACCTCAGATGAGAGTTTTCAAGGAAGAATCGACAAACCGAAAGTCAACTCGTGATGAATATTCAGAAGTTTAATCTTTCAATTCTGAACACAGGAGATGTGTGATGATGATAGGATCCCGGAGTGCGGTTACTGCTATGATGATCGGGGTTTGTGCGACAGGTATCCTCACCTAAAAAATGATAGGTTTTTCACCATGAAGCTGGATGAGACCTTTGATGTCTGTATGGTACGCAACGACAAGCATTTCATTGTAATTCATATCATCACCTCTGTTTCTTTCAGTCAACATTTAATTCCTGGATTTTTTCAATTAGATTAGTACATCCCGTGCCATGCAAGACCATATGTATTGTAGAAGTTCAGTTTCAATGACTTTGAGAATACGGAGACGAGGAGGGCTCACTTAAGAACTAAACATGGTTATCTATTTCTGGTTAAGCTGTTTAATATGGAAAATCACTCCCATTTCGGTTGCTCCAATTGGGAAGCTCTCTGCAAGGCATATGGATTTGAAGAGTGTATGCACATAACATTTGATATTCATCCCGAAGATGATGATGATGATGATGATGATGATGATGATGATATCGATATCTGGGTGGATGTTGGTATTCATTCCTGGATGATGATGATGATGATGATGGTGATGATGAAGAACATGATTTGAAGAGGGTAAGTAATTTATATTACTAATTTTAAAATATTTGGTGTTCATCGGTACTAAACATCTTTATTTATAATTGTGAGCTTATTTCTTATCTTCCAAAATTACTCGGAAGGCTGTAGACAGGACATACTACATCTATCACTTAGATCTTAATTGTGAGGAGAAAGGTTATCTTGTCTCATTCATAGATGATGTTGAGGCCTTTAAAACCAATCATTCTAGCCTCCCAAATTTTACTGGATACGTGCCTCTAGTGCATAAGTTGCATGGTGGTAACTTTATTGCCAAAAACTTGGTAAGATTTTGTTAATGACGTAACTTTCTTACATACATTCTTCTTAAGTATATAAACTACATTGCTAACTATATATGTTACTATTACGTTTTTCAATAGAGGCTCCCGAAGGAGGTTGTGCCTTACATGCTGTTTACGGAAGGTTACATGCATATGGTTAGCTTACAACCAACTCGTTCAAAAGCTTACTATACTATATACTCAATTTGTTCAAATGATGGAAGGCTCATCAAAATAAAAGAATGGAGCAAAGTGATGAATGCGTGCACGCAACTAATGGGAGACAACATGATTGTGCGCAAGCCACAAGTTGGAGATAGGTTTATGTCCATTCTCCATTATGGAGATGCACTAATTTATCTCTTTTATGGTATTTTACCTAGGAGAGATGAGTAGGTCCTAAGTATTAAGAACAATTAGTTAGTGTTGATTATGACTATGATGATGATGAGAAGTTGTTATTATGTGGTACATTGTGTTAGAATTGATGATGTATTATGATGATAAGTTGTTAATGATATTATGATGATGATGATAATTATGATGGTGATGATAATTATGATGATGAGTTATTATATCATTGGGTGAAAGAACCGTGGATTTGTTTCAAGTGGATGGATCCAAAGTGACCAAGTCACGCTAATCCATGACTTGGTCACTTTGGATCCATCCACTTGAAACTAATCCACGGTTCTTTCACCCAATGATGCAATAACTCATTATGATGTAAAAACAATCTCTAAATTGCTACTGTATGAAAACTTGTATAATGGTGTATGAATACGACATAAAATAGAAAAGAAATAGAATAATAATAGTAGTAGCACGTATAGAGAGTCGCCCTGCTAGTAACTACCAGTAGCATGGGAAAACACACGCTACCGCTACCCTTTAGCTGTAGCGCCGTAGCAGTAGTGCGGTGCCCTGCGCTACTGCTATACCTAACACCATCCCTACTGCTAGGCTTTGCCCTAGTAGTGATAGTAAGTGGGTTGGACATAAATGTGCTAGTCATATGCTTCATGATGCTCCCGCTATGTTTCAATTCTTTACTTTTACGTGAGCATCATTAAAATCATCATGCATAGCTAAGAAGCCATTAAAGAAAAGCTCTTATTGGGAGATAACCCAATATTTATACCTACAACTTTTGTGTTTTCACATGATTAAGCTAATGTAGTAATCATGTTTTATAGCTTTTGTTTCAATAAATTACCAAGTAAAGCCTTTGGGGTAGTGTGGATGATATGACTTGATTCTGTGCAAAAACAGAAACTTTTGCTTCCAGTAACAGAACTGTTTAAATTCATTGGAACGTGATAAAATTCTGAACTTTTTACAAATCATTTGTATACAAATTGCCTACATTGTGGTAATTTTTCAGTAGTTTTGGATTTACAGAAGTATGGTCATTGTCCAGATCTTTACAGACTGTTCTATTTTTGTCAGATTCTATTTTCAATGCATAGTTTTCTTGCTTTAGTGTTTACATAACTTATGTTAAGTGATATAAATTGTGGAAATGCTAATATACAGTAGTAATTGTGTGAGAACAATTGTGAATCTTGTCTTTGACAGTACCCAAGTGAATGATTTGTTTTATCATACTACTTATCTCGCGAAGTTCCGTTAAGTTTTGTGTGATTGAAGTTTTCAAGTTTTGGGTGGGATATGGATATGAGGAGAATAAGGAGTGGAAAGACACTAGCTTGGGGATGCCCACGGCACCGCAAGTTAATATTTAAGGATGATCCAAGAAACTAAGCTTGGGGATGCCCCGAAAGGCATCTCCTTTTTAGTTCAATAAAAAGGTCAAGTATCGCGTTTACCATGCTTACTTTGCAAGTCTATATGTTGTTGTTTTGAAAATAGAAAGTTTTTTATCATTATCTGAATTCTTTTGGAAAGTCAAAACGTGATAAAATCTTGAAATTTTTACACAATAAGCTAATTTTTTTGCAATGTGGTAAATTTCCGGAACTTTTGGAGTTAAAGAAGTATGAATATTCTTGCGTCCTTGATAGACTGTCCTATTTTGGAAGATTGCTATTATGTTTCCATATGTTTGCTTGTTTAATGATTCTATTTGAGGATAGGAGTATTAAATATGGATAGGAATTTATTATGCAATGTTAAATAATTAGTGATTTGCTACAGTAGACAATGAGAAGGTTATTGCATTGATTTATACTAACTTATCTCACGAGTTCGTGTTGAGTTTTGTGTGGATGAAGTTTTTAAGATTTAGGGAAACCGTGATATAAAAGGAATTAAGGAGACACAAAAGCTCAAGCTTCGGGATGCCCAAGGCATCCCAAGATAAGAAGTCTCAAGCATGTAAGCTTAGGGATGCCCCGGTAGGCATCCCACCTTTCTTCATCAGCAATTATCGGTTAGCCTCAATTGAGCCTAAGTTTCTGCTTCTTCACATGATATGTGCTATCCTTGGAATGTCATTTTATTTTCTTTTGCTTGCTGTTTGAATAAAATACTTAAGATCTGAAATTCTTAAATGAGAGAGAGTCTTCAGATAACTACTTAATTTTTTGACTACTCAATGATCTTCACTTATATCTTTTTGGAGTACTTTGTCATTTGCTCACATGCTTCACTTATATCCTATGAGAAAATGGTTGAATGAATTCAATATCATAAATCTGAAATTATATGTGTTTCATATTCTTATTGATGGCTCATGTCTGCATTAGTATTTTCCCCGAAGAGGAAGGGATGATGCAGCGCAGCAATGGTAGGTATTTCCCTCAGTGATCAGACCAATGCTTTGGAACCAGTAGGAGAACCAAGCAACACTATGTAAATAGTACCTGCACACAATGAATAAATACTTGCAACCCGACGCATAAGAGGGGTTGTCAATCCCTCCCGGATAAAAGATAGATTGGTTTGTAGTAGATTGGATAAATAGATCTCACGAAAACGCGAAATAAAATAAATAAAAAATGTAGCAAGATTGGAAAGCAAATATGATAAATAATAGATCCCGGGGCCGTAGATATCATTAGTGGCTTCTCTCGAGAAATATAGCATACGGTGGGTAAAAAAATTACTGTTGGGCAATTGATAGAACTTCAAATAATCATGATGATATCCAGGCAATGATCATTATATAGGCATCACGTCCAAGATTAGTAGACCCACTCCTGTCTTCATCTACTACTATTACTCCACACATCGACCGCTATCTAGCATGCATCTAGTGTATCAGGTTCATGGAGAAACGTAGTAATGCAATAAGAATGATGACATAATGTAGACAAGATCTATTCATGTAGGAATAGACCCCATATTGTTATTCTTAATGGAAAAAATCAGTACATGTCTTGCTGCCCCTTCTGTCACTGGGAAAGAACACCGCACGACCAAACCCATCACAAAGCACCTCTTCCCGTGGCAAGAAAAATCCATGTAGTTGGCCTAACTAAACCAAAGATTCGAAGAAGACATACGAGGCTATCAGTAATCGTGTGTATAAGAGATCAAAACTCAAATAAACTTTCATGGATAAAATAGATCTGATTATAAACTCAAAGTTCATCGGATCCCGACAAACACGCTGCAAAGAGACTTACATCAAATAGATCTCCAAGAGACCATTGTATTGAGAATCAAAAGAGAGAGAGAGAGAGAGAGAGAGAGAGAGAGAGAGGAAGCCAATGAGGATGGTGAACACCTCTGTGATGGTGTCTAGATTGGATCTGGTGGTTTTGTAACTTGCGGCGGCTAGAATTGTGTTTGGTCGACTCCCCTCGAGTTTTTGGATTTTCTAGGTATTTATAGAGCAAAGAGGCGGTGCGGGAGGCGGCTGAGGTGGGCACAACAGGTGGGTTGTGCTCCCCTTGGAGCCCGCCTGTGGTACTTATTTGGCCCAACAGGTGTCTTCTTGTCCAGAAAAAATCTCTGATTTTTTTTGCTGCATTTGGACTCCATTTGGTAGTAATTTTCTACAAAGTAAAAAACAAGGAAAAAACACCAACTGTCACCAGGCACTATGTCAATAGGTTAGTCCCAAAAATGATACAAAGTTGCTATAAAATGATTGTAAAACATCAAAGAATGAAATATAACAACATGGAACAAGCAAAAATTTTAGATACTTTGGATACGTATCAGCATCCCCAAGCTTAATTCCTACTCTTCCTCGAGTAGGTAAATGATAAAAATAGAATTATTGATGTGGAATGATGCCTAACATGTTCATCACATATTCTTTTATTTTGTAGCATGGACATTTGGACTTTTATATGATTCAAAACAATAGTCTAGTTTTGAGATGAAGACTTAAATACTCAGGCATATCAACAAGCAATGATGTATTTCAAAAAAATCAACACTAAAGAAAGTTATCCCTAGCCCATCATGCTAAATCATTGTTCTATTCATGAAACACACTCGCATATTAGCTACACCCAATGCTCAGGTATGATCATAGTGCCCCTTAGTTGGTGCTTTATAAGAGAAGGTGGAGACTCAAATAAAAATTAAAATTGCATAAAGTAAATAGAAAGACCCTTCATAGAGGGAAGTAGGGATTTGTAGAGGTGCCAAAGCTCAAAGTGAAAAAGATAGAGATAAAACATTTTGGTGGCATGCCTGTCCAGTCAACGAAAATGATCGAGTAGTTCCCAATACTTTCCGTGCTAGATATATCATAGGCGGTTCCCAAACAGAAAATAAAGTTTATTCCTTTCTCCACCATACTTCCACATTCCCCGGCTAGCCATATCCACGGGTACCGTCCATACCAACACCTTCCAAGGAAAAAATCCCGATTTCACCCGGAACACTTCCGATATCAACGCCCACATCTTCATCTCTTGGTCAAAAAATGGCTCCCACCCACCTTCTCCTCGGCGACACACACCACCTCCGGCGATCTCCTCAACTAGCCATCTTTTTCTAGTTTCCCTCCAACTGATCTCTTTTCGGCGTGTTGTGATCTACACGTTCATACCCATCTTTCATGGGTTCCAATGATGGATCCATTGGCTTGGACTTCTCCAAGGGTTTTGTTTTTGAAGATAAGGTTTTTCGATCTACTGGTTTTTCTATGCACCCTATGGAGGATTCGGAGATCTTCACCATGGTTGTCTCCTTTGGGTGTCATGATTTTCGTTTGAATGAAGATTCAGTGGCGGCGTCTCTTGAGGCAGCCCTCGGAGGTTCGGCTATTGAGTTCATGGTTTTCTTGATCAAGGATAAGGTATTTGGATTTCAAGTCTCTTGCAAAGCAGTAGCCATGATTATTCTAAGTCTTAGATCATTTGCATGTGATCATTTCAAATGTTACTTTCATCTTTGGGGTAACGGTGGCCCAAATTGGGGTCGTGAGTTTAAGATCTGGAAATTAGAATGTGATGCTGAGACGGTTCTTGTTAGCCCTTCCCAAAGGCATGCTGCTCTAGGCTTGTTGGCCGTGCATAAGAGAACTCCTAAGTCCTCGTTCAAATCTGCTAATTCTGTCAGCAAGAAAACATCTTTTGCAGTTTTTCAAAACTACACAACTTGTCGTGGTTATCGTTTTCCTGCATCTGAAAATTGTATTCAAACTACTAAAGATGCGGGTTATTCTATTCCACCACATGAGAGGGTAGTCATTCATCCCACTTTGCCGGCGAATCTCTGGTGGATGTCGACGAGGCCTTCGATATCTTTTGGCACGGTGCAAGATCTACTGTCTCCAGCTGACCGGGCGCCGCCATCCTCGGGTGGGAATCATGTTTCTTTGAATGTGGACATACTTGGCCATGTTGGGTCATCTTCGGTGTGTGCCACGGGATGGGAGGAGCGCACGCGTTTTGGGCCACTCGATAGGGCTGAGCAGGACCTCTCCCCTGGGCTTGTTAATATTCCTTCTTCGCAACAAGCAACAGAAGATTTTGATTATTTGATTTCTGGAATGGTTGAGGAAGTTCTTACGTGTCAGATTTGTTTGGCAAAGGGACATTTTTCTTCTACTTGCACGTCAAAACTCTAGTGCCTCTCTTGCTGTCGTGTCGGGCATGTTAAAAAAGATTGCAACAGATTCGCTCAGATCTTAGGTTGGGTTTGGCAACCAAAACCCGCTAACGTTGCAACTTCCGAGGTCTCCAGCGAGAATATCTCCCTGACGTCGCATTTACCAATCTTGACCTCCCTTGCACTTCCACATTTACTCCCTCGTCCAGTCCCATCAGCCCTGGACCCAAGACTCCTTCGTCTCCGCCGTCTGCTACGCCTCCTCCGCTGCTGCACTCGCTGTCGACGTTGCTGGAGCGTGAGTGCTCCGCTCCCATGGCCAACTTCCATCTGGATCCTCTGCTCTATGTCCCGGCTGGCCACCACATCGTTGACGGTAGAGAAGAACGGGTGCCGCGAACCTTTGTGACGCCGCATACCCCAATTGTGCGTCGCCATGAAGATTTTATGCTTGCTGAGGTAATGCCGATCCCTCCACCCGATCAGATAGGTGCTGCTAGGGAAGAGGTTGTGAAGTGGCTGCAAGCGCATGGTGTTTTAGTCAGGTCGGTGTAGCCCTGGATTCGCTCTGCAGGTCTTTTTGAGCTTCGTGATGCTGCTGTCCGGTTCCAGTTGCTTCAACTCCCTCCGCAGCCGCTGTGTAATGATCGTTTTGTTCGCTTCATGAAGCATGATGAGGGGGAGTCTTTCAGGGGCGCCCAAGGATTCCGTCAAGGTTTACTCATGTTCTTGGGCATCCCTTTAGATCTTCGCAATACTGATTGTATCAGAGCTGCTCTGAACACGTTCGGCAAGTTTCATCATTGGATTAGTGATGATCCGTATCTGGTACGGTCTCTGGTTTTTGCTTCTTTCCCTGAAGATGTTCCCGTGCCCCGTGATGTTGTCTTGATGGATTATGCTGCTTGGGGTGGCGCGAGGGTTTCTTTGACGGCTCCTCTGTATATTTTGGTAGCGAATTTTGCTGAACAGATGCCACAGGATGAAGATTGGATGCCCATCAATGGAAATCCGCATCCGGTCCCCGGGGTGCCATTCCTAGAATTGCCACTGTTCATTTTGCCTCCGTATCCAGCCTTGGGATGGAATGATGTCCCTCCTCCTCCTCCAGAGCCTGCTGTCAATGATGTGGAAGACAACAACAGGGGTGCTTGGAATGAGCCAGTGGACCAGCCTGTTCCACAAGATCAGGAATCTATGGTGATTGATGTTTTTGCACAGCCCAGTTCTGATGCTGTCCAGCAGATTCATGTTATTCCTGTTGTTTCATCTGTTGAGGAGCTGCCTGAGGCTGATAATGTTCTTTTGGATGACGATATCAATGATGTTTGAAACTGAGCTATTGTGGTTTACCATCCTCCTCTGATTGTGCCTAAAGTGGAGCTGCCTGCTGTTGTTCCCTTTGGGCCTCCTTTGCCGCCTGAGATGGTGTGGAGAAGTACTTTTGAAAACCTTCTGCAGGCTCCTGTTGTCTACAATGTTCCTAAACCTGTTGCTCTGCAGCCTATTGAGCCAGTGGTTTTATCTCAGAGGAGTTGGGATTTGGCCTTCAGAGACATGGATTTACCTATGCTGACCTGGAGGGACCAGGAGCCAATTAGGCTGGTTGCTCGGGCTTTGTTCTCTAAAGATATTACAGACATTCGGCTTCCCTCTTCTCCAACTGCAGCACCCTCTAAAGTTGGAAGGCCTCGCAAGACGTTGGCGCCCACTCCCATTGTGGACACTTCTGTTCGAACATGTACCAGGAGCTTGGCCCAACGTGATGGTTTCAAGCCCACCTTCCAGGAGCTTTCTTTGCTTCCCAAAAGGAGGAAGCCCAGAGCAAAGCCTTTCATTGCTGAGATGCCAGATGACTCAGCCCAGGAGGAGATCCCACTAGCTACACCTATTGCTCGTCTGCAAGAAATTGGAAGGGAACTGGAGATTGATGCTCAACTCCTAACTGTGGATGCTCTTATGGTGGATCCACCTCATGCTGCTGCATCTAATGCAAATGAATAGTGTGCTCCTTTTTATTGGGTCTCACAAGGGTTTAAATTTGCTCTTATGCTGTCCTTTTGTTGGTCACTCTATCATGCAAACTTAATTGTAATGGTGCTGGGTCAGACTATGATGTGCTCTTTTGTTCATATAGCATTGTGTGTTGTATGCTTTGTGGACCTTATATCTTTATGTTTTAATGAGTAAACTTTGTAGAAACTGGAATGTTTTGTGCTGGAATGTCAGAGGTTTAAATTCTGAGGCTAGGCAGAGAGCAGTTAGGCAAAAAATCAATGAAAGTGAGTGTGCTATTGCCTGTTTGCAGGAAACCAAATGCTCATCTTTTGACTCTAGGTCAATTAAGAGTTTCTGCCCTAAGAGATTTGACAGCTTTGCTTGCTCCCCTGCAATGGGAGCCTCTGGGGAATTCTTGTGGTCTGGAACTCCTCTGTTTTTCTTGGAACTTTAATCCAAATTCAGCAGTTTGCTGTAGTTGTTGAGTTTCTGTCCAGACAGAACAATGAAAAATGGACTTTCATTGCTGTATATGGGCCTTGTCAGGGTGAAGCTAGGGATAATTTTGTCACTTGGCTATATAACCTAAGTATTCCTGTTGAGGAGAATTGGCTGCTTTTAGGAGACTTTAATTTCATTAGGTCCACAGAGAACAGGAATTTGCCTGGAGGGGACCTAAATGACATGTTCATCTTTAATGAGATAATTGGGCATTTGGGCCTTCTAGAGTTGCCCATAAAGGGAAGAGCTTTCACTTGGTCCAATATGCAAGACAACCCACTTCTTGAGCAATTGGACTGGTTTTTCACTTCAGTAGATTGGATCTCTGTCTATCCTATGACTGAAGTGCCCCCCCTTGCTAGAACTGCATCTGATCATGTCCCCTGTGTTGTCACAATCAAAACATCTATCCCTAAGTCAAATCTTTTTAGGTTTGAGAACTATTGGTTGGAGCTGGAAGGTTTTATGGATTGTGTTATTAAGTCTTGGAAGATTGCTTCTAGGAAGGGACACATAACTGCTAGAATTGCTGATAAGTTTAAGTCTCTCAGAATGTGCCTCAAAAGATGGCAAATGAATGTTTCTAAGTTAAAGCTCCTGATTGGTAAATGTAATCATGTTATTTTGCTACTAGATGACTTGGAGGAGTTGAGGCCTGTGTTTATTCAGGAGCTTAACTTCAGGAAAATTGTCAAAGTGCACCTAGAGAAATTTCTACATTTGCAATTCCTTTATTAGAAGAAAAGGTGTACTATCAGGTACATTAAGGTGGGAGGGGAAAATACAAAGTTTTTCCATGCCATGGCCACTAAAAGGCACAGGAGGAATTCGATTGCAAGTCTCAAACTGCCTGATGGTTCTGTGATCAATGATCATTCTCAAATGGAAGGAATCATCTGGAATTGTTTTAAAAATAGGATGGGCACATCAAGAGGCATTGCCATGGGCTTTGACCTCCCTGCTCTCATCACCCCTGTGGAAGGCCTTGACATTCTCACTAAACCTTTTGAAAAAAGATGAAATGGACAAGGTGGTTCAACATATGCCTGTGGATTAAGCTCCAGGTCCTGATGGCTTTAATGGCCTGTTTTTCAAAAAATGTTGGCATCTAATTTCTCAGGACTTTTATGAGCAAGCTCAGGAATTCTATGAGGGTGGTGCTATGTTGGATAACATTAATGATTCTTACATTACTCTTGTACCTAAAAAGCTTGCACCCGAAGAGGTTGGAGATTATAGGCCTATTTCTGTCACTAGTATGGGCCTGAAGTTTCTTTCTAAAATGGCAGCTAATAGGTTTCAAGAGGTGATCTTGCAGTGCATTCACAAGAACCAATATGGTTTTATTAAGAGCAGAACAATCCAGGATTGTATTGGCTGGACTTTTGAGTATTTGCATCAGTGCCATCAATCTACGAGGCCAATTGTAATCCTTAAGTTAGATTTTAAAAAGGCTTTTGACCCTCTGGAACATGAGGCTGTTTTTCAGATTCTTAGGCACAAAGGTTTTAATGAGAAATGGATTCTTTGGATGAAGCAGCTGCTGGGCACTGGTACTTCCTTAGTTCTTCTTAATGGTGTCCCTGGGAGAAAATTTGTTTGTAAAAAGGGGGTCAGGCAGGGTGATCCTGTCTCTCCACTTCTCTTTGTTATTGCTGCTGATCATTTGCAATCTGTCATCAATGACATGTTCAGAAGAGGAATTCTCCAAATGCCTATCCCTTGTCATGACCAGGATTACCCTGCGGTCCAATATGCAGATGATACTTTAATCATCTTGCCTGCTGACAGGATTCAGCTCCTGGCCCTGAAAGATATGCTTCAAGTGTTTGCTCAGTCCACTAGCCTTGAAGTCAACTACCACAAATCTTTCCTCATCCCCATAAATGTTGATCCTATTGTGATGAATGATCTTGTTGTTGCTTTTGGTTGCCAGATAGGAAAGATGCCTTTCACTTATCTTGGGCTGCCAGTGGGAACCACAAGGCCTAAAATGGTGGACTTTATGCCTCTGGTGGACTGTATGGAAAGAAGAATGACTGCTAGTTCCTCTTCTCTCAATCAAGGGGAGAGGCTTTTCTGAACTCTGCTCTGTCTTCAATGCCCATCATGTTTATGTGCAGCTTGGCTGTTCCAGCTAGAATCCTCAAGCAGTTAGAGAGAATTCAGAGGCAGTGTTTGTGGAGAAAAAGTAGAGATGAACCTGCCCCCTCCCTTGCTTCTTGGGAGCTTATTTGTAGGCAAAAAAACAGGGGTGGTCTTGGTATTCTCAATCTGGGGGTTCAAAATGTTGCCTTGCTCCTCAAACATGCCAGTAACTTCCTCAATAAAAATGATATTCCTTGGGTATCTCTCATTTGGGACTCTTACTACCATGGCAGGGTGCCTCAAGGAACATCCACTTGTGGCTCTTTCTGGTGGAAGGATATTTGCAAGGTTATGTTGAGTTTTAGAGAGTGTTCTTGGGTTGAGGTTAATGATGGTGACACTGCTCTGTTCTGGTTAGATAACTGGAATATTGGTGATGAGGTCTCTCCTCTTCAATCAAGATTTCCAAGCTTATTTTCTTATGTTAAGGACCCATGGATTACAGTCAAGGAGTTCTTCAGTTCTCAGGATATTGTACAGCATTTTCATCTCCCCCTGTCTGCTCAGGCTTTTGGAGAGTTGGGCATGATTCAATCTATGATGGGTTCTCATAGCAGAGTATCTGGCTCTAAGGATGTGTGGTTTTGGCAGAACTCTTCCAAGCAGTATAGACCCAAGATGTTTTACTCCCACACATTTCAGTCTGAAACCTATAACCCTCTGCTCTGTTGGATATGGAAATCATCATGTACTCTCAAGATTAAGGTGTTTGCTTGGATGCTCATCATGGACAGGCTTAATAGAAAGGATATGGTCGAAAGAAGGCATTGGCACATGGAGGATGGTGTGCATTGTAGGCTCTGCCCCCCTGCAGGTTGGAGAGACCAGGGATCATCTTTTCTTCAACTTCAATTTCAGTGTTCGTGTCTGGAATTACCTGCAAATTGATTGGCCTGCAGGGATCTCTATGTCTGATGTGGTTATTCAGGCTAAGAATGGTTTTGACAAGCCTTTTTTCTCTGAAGTGGTGTTCACTGCATGTTGGAACATTTGGATCATTCGAAATGCCAAGGTCTTCAGAATTGAGAGGGCCAGTTTTTATAAATGCAGTGCTGATTTTAGGCATGATATCTCTTTGTTGCAATATAGGATTAAATATGCCTACAAGGATAACCTTTTCAAGTGGATCTCTTTCCTTCCCCCTTAAGGCTTAGTGTAGTAAGGGTTTTATGCCCCCTCCTCTCCTTTTAGTTTAGCTTCTTTCTCTAGATTACCCCTTGCAATCATGTTCTGTATCTTTGCTACTTTGTTTAATAAAGTTTTTGATATGTTGTGGGGGTTTGCCCCACAGTTCCCAGTCAAAAAAAACACTTTCCAAGGAATTTATTATTTGATAACATAAAGTAAATTCATTTTTTCATTTCGGGGCTTAGCACACTAATACCTTTGCCATACTCTCGTATCATGACAAGTGAATAAACACTCATCTTGAGAATAACACATCTAGCATGGAAAAATATCAGCCACCCCTTACCATTTCATGAGCAGTACGAGCACACAAAAAGGAAAGTATTTTGAAAATTAGAGATGACACATACAAATTTGCATAGAACAGCAAGGGAATACCGCATATAGGTAGGTATGGTGGACTCATATGGCAAAACAGGGTTTAAGGATTTTGGATGCACAAGTAGTATTCCTACTTAGTACAAGGGAAGGATAGCAAAAGGATTGAGAAGCATCCAACCAAGAAACAAAAAATCACATAAAAGAGCATTAAGCATAACTAACACCTAATAATGCACCAGAAGTAGGATGTAATTTCATTTCATAACTATTGACTTTTGCGCTTGCATAGGGAATCACAAACCATAACACCAATATTCTTACTAAATCATAATTACTCATCAACATGACTCACATATTATTATCATCATACCGCAAAACTATTACAATGAATCAAGTTTATTTTATCCAATGATCTTCATGATTTTTTTATTATATCCCTCTTGAATATGTATCACTTTGGGACTAATTTCATATGTTGCTTTTGACAATCTCAAACAAATCTAAGTAAAGAACATGAGCATATAATTTTTCATCTTACAAAATAATATAAGTGAAACATGAGAGAATTTCTTCAAAAAAATTACTAACTCTCAAACAAATCTAAGTGTAGCATGAGAGCATTTCTTCAAAAATATTAAAGCACACCATCCTAAAAAAGATATAAGTGAAGCACTAGAGCAATTCCATAGCTCAAAATATTTAAGTGAAGCATAGAGAGCAATTCTAACAAATCATGGCATAATTTTGGCTCTCTCAAATAGGTGTGTCCAGCAATGATAGATGACACAAACTAAAAAGCAAAACAAGCAAAGACTCATATAATACAATACGCTCCAAGCAAAGCTCATGATATGTGACGAATAAAAATATAGCTCCAAGTGAAATACAAAAGTTCATTAGAAGAAAGAGGGGATGCCACTCGGGGGGCATCGCCAATCTTGGTTGCTTGTTTCTCTTTGGATAATAACTTGGAGTTCCATGGGGCATCCCCAATATTAGGCTCTTCTTACTCCTTATTCCTTCATCCATCATGATCTCACCCAAAACTTGAAAACTTCAATCACACAAAACTGAACAAAACCTTCATGAGATCCGTTAGTATAAGAAAGCAAATCACTACTCTAAGTACTATTGCAAACACATTCATATTTTATTTTTGCATTATATCTACTATATTCCAACTTTTCTATGGCTCATACACACGCTGATAAAGTCCATATATTCATCAAAATAAGCACACAACGCAAAGAGAAAAGAATCTATCAAAAACAGAACAGTCTATAGCAATATGAAAACTTTGTATACTTCTATAACTCCAAAAATTCTAAAATATTAGGATGATGTAGGAAATTTGTATATCAGCCATGTGTAAAAAATTCAGAAGCTTCCATCACTTCTATGATTTATTAAAATTATTGTACTGGACGCAAAAGTTTCTGTTTTTCAACAAGATCAAATGAACTATCACCCAACATGATCCCAAAGGATTTTCTTGGCCCAGACACTAATTAAAATATATAAAACACAATCATAACAAAGGAAAAATTGTGCAAACACCCAATAATAGAAAGAAAAAGGCAAAAATAAATTCTATTCATTGGGTTGCCTCCAAACAAGCACTATTGTTTTATACCCGTAGCTAGGCATTGATAATTTTAATGATGCTCACATGGAAGACAAGAATTGAAGCACAAAGAGAGCATCATAAATCATGTGACCAACCGATTTAAGTCTAACATTATTCCTATGCATAAGCATTTTATAAGAAAACAGAGTATCACGACAAGCAAAAAATAGCATATGAAAGGAAGAAGAAAGAAACAATAGCAATTTCAACATAACGAGAGGTAAATTAGTAACATGAAAATTTATACAACCATATTTTCCTCTTTCAAATAATTACATGTAGGATCGTAATCAAAATCGACAATATAGCTATCATATAAAATTTTCTCTCAATGACCCACATGCATAAAAGTCTTATAATTTTCCAAGATATTGGGATTAACATCAACTAAAGTCATGACCTCCCCAAACCCATTTCATCAAAAAATTCATAAGATCGAATGCTCTCCAAATATGTGGGATTATTTTTTACTTAAATTTTACGCTCTTCCAAACCGACTTTCAATATTATCACAAAAATATTCATCATGAGGCTTAAATAAATTTTCAAGGTCATAAGAATCGTTATCACCCCAATCATGATCATTAAAACAAGTAGTGGACATAGCAAAATTAGCATCCCCAAGTTTGTAGCTTTGTATATCATTAGCACAATTGACATTAGTAGAATTTATAGTAAAATCATTGCAATCATGCTTTTCATTCAAGGGGCTATGATTAATCACTTTATAAATTTCTTCATCACAATTTTCAGATTCAAGAATCTCAAGCAAAACTTCATAAAGATAATCTAGTGAACTCAATTCACAAGCCCTTGGTTCATCATAATTGGATCCTTGAAAAAGATTAGAAAGTGGATGAGGATCCATATCAATAATTTTTTAGCAAGCCAAGATGTAAGCAAATAGAAGGCACATGGCAACACAAGAAAACAAAAGATCGACCAAGAAAACGGCAAATGAAAAAGAGGGCGAATAAAACGACAAATTTTTGTTAAGTGGGGGAGGTGAAAACAAGAGGCAAATGGAAAATAATGTAAATTGCAAGAAGATGAGATTTGTGATTAGGAACATGATAGATGTTGATGATGTCTTCTCGGCAACGCCGCCAGAAATCCTTTCTTGATGGCTCGTGTCCACGTCAGTATTTTCCCCGAAGAGGAAGGGATGATGCAGCACAGCTACGGTAGGTATTTCCCTTAGAGATGAGACTAAGGTTGTCGAACCTATAGGAGAACCAAGCAACACTATGTAAACGGTGCCTACACACAAAGAGCAAATACTTGCAACCCAACGCGTAAGAGGGGTTGTCAATTCCTCCCGGGTAAAAGATAGATTGGTTTGTAGTAGATTGGATAAATAGATCTCGCGGAAACATGAAATAAAATAAATACCAAAAAATGTAGCAAGGTATTTTTGGGTTTTTGGAATAATAGATATGAAAATATAGTGGGAAAATAATAGACCGGAAAGAAAATATGATAAAGAATAGACCCAGGGGCCATAGATTTCCCTAATGGCTTCTCTCGAGTAAAATAGCATACGACGGGTAAACAAATTACTGTTCGGCAATTGATAGAACTTCAAATAATCATGACAATATCCAGGCAATGATCATTATATAGGCATCACGTCCAAGATTAGTAGACCGACTCCTTCTTGCATCTACTACAATTACTCCATACATCGACCTCTATCTAGCATGCATCTTGTGTATTAAGTTCCTGGAGAAATTGAGTAATGCAAAAAGAATGATGACATGATGTAGATAAGATATATTCATGTAGGAATAGACCCCATATTGTTATCCTTAATGGCAATGATCAATATGTGTGGTGTTGCCCCTTCTGTCACTGGGAAAGAACACCGCACGACAGAACCCATCACAAAGCGCCTCTTCCCATGGAAAAAATAATCGATCTAGTTGTCCTAACTAAACCAAAGATTCTAAGAAGAAATACGAGACTATAAGTAATCACACGTATAAGAGATCAAAACTCAAATAACTTTCAAGGATAAAATAGATCTGATCATAAACTCAATGTTCACAGGATCCCAACAAACACATCGCAAAAAGAGTTACATCAAATATATCTGCAAGAGACCATTGTATTGACAAACAAAAGAGAGAGAGGAAGCCATCTAGCTACTACCTACGGACCTATAGGTCTACAATGAACTACTCACACATCATCGGAGAGGCACCAATGAGGTTGATGAACCCCTCCGTGATGGTGTCTAGACTGGATCTGGTGGTTCTGGAACTTGCGGTGGATGGAATTGTGTTTCATTGACTCCCCTCGGGTTTTTGGATTTTCGAGGTATTTATAGATCAAAGAGGCGGTGCGGGAGGTGGCCGAGGTGGGCATAACCCACCAGGGTACACCTGGGCCCCCATGCATGCCTAGGTGGGTTGTGCTCCCCTCGGAACCCCCCTCTGGTACTTCTTTGGACCAACCGGTATCTTCTGGTCCAGAAAAAATCTCCGAAAGGTTTTGCTGTGTTTGGACTCTGTTTGGTATGGATTTTCTGTGAAGTAAAAACAAGGAAAAACCAGCAACTGGCACTGGGCATTATGTCAATAGGTTAGTCCCAAAAAATTATATAAAGTTGCTATAAAATGATCGTAGAACATCCAAGAATGATAATATAACAGCACATAGGAAACAAAAATTATAGATACGTGATAACCCACAAGTATTGGGGATCGCAACAGTTTTCGAGGGTAGAGTATTCAACCCAAATTTATTGATTCGACACAAAGGGAGCCAAAGAATATTCTCAAGTATTAACAGTTGAGTTGTCAATTCAACCGCACCTAAAAGACTTAATATCTACAGCAAAGTATTTAGTAGCAAAGTAATATGGAAGTAACAGTAACAGTGGCAAAAGTAATAGTATTGGTTTTTGTAGTAATTGTAACAGCAGTAGCGGAAAAAGAACTAAGCAAAGGTCAATATGTGAAAATCTCGTAGGCAATGGATCAGTGATGGATAATTATGTCGGATGCGATTCCTAATGTAACAGTTATAACATAGGGTGACACAGAACTAGCTCCAGTTCAACAATGTAATGTAGGCATGTATTCCGAATATAGTAATACGTGCTTATGGAAAAGAACTTGCATGACATCTTTTGTCCTACCCTCCCGTGGCAGCGGGGTCCTATTGGAAACTAAGGGATATTAAGGCCTCCTTTTAATAGAGTACCGGAAAAAAGCATTAACACTTCACGGGAGTGGTCTCGATTATTATCACTTCGGGGTTACCGGATCATAACACATAGTAGGTGACTATTGACTTGCAAAATAGGATCAAGAACTCATATATATTCATGGAAACATAATAGGTTCAGATCTGAAATCATGGCACTCGGGCCCTAGTGACCAGCATTAAGCATAGCAAAGTCATAGCAACATCAATCTCAGAACATAATGGATACTAGGGATCAAACCCTAACAAAACTAACTCGATTACATGATAAATCTCATCCAACCCATCACTGTCCAGCAAGCCTACGATGGAATTACTCACACACAGCGGTGAGCATTCATGAAATTGGTGATGGAGGAAAGTTGATGATGACGATGGCGACCGATTCCCCTCTTCGGAGCCCCGAACAGACTCCTAATCAGCCCTCCCGAGAGATTAGGGCTTGGAAGTGGCTCTGTATCGTCAAACGTGATGAATCCTTCTCTCTGATTTTTTCTCCCCGAACGTGAATATATAGAGTTGGATTTGAGGTCGGTGGAGCATTAGGGGGCCCACAAGACAGGGGGGCGCCCCCACCCTCGTGGACAGGGTGTGGGCCCCCTGACATTGATTCTTTCGCCAGTATTTTTATATATTCCAAAAATATTCTCCGTGAAGTTTCAGGTGATTCCAAGAACTTTTATTTTTGCACAAAAATAACACCATGGAAATTCTGCTAAAAACAACGTCAGTCCGGGTTAGTTCCATTCAAATCATGCAAACTAAAAGTGATAAATAAAAACTTTTACAAACTCTGTTTGATCTTGTTTTTGTAAATATGTAAAGCCAGCATTCAAGTTTTCATCAAAGATTATGAACTAACCATATTCACAATAACATTTAGGTCTCATGTTTACTCATATCAATGGCATAATCAACTAGCGAGCAATAATAATAAATCTCGGATGACAACACTTTCTCAAAACAATCATAATATGATATAACAAGATGGTATCTCGCTAGCCCTCTTTGAGACTGCAATACATAAATGCAGAGCACCTCTGAAGTTCAAGGACTGACTAACACTACAAAAAAATACACTTCTGTGATGATACGTGTTTGTCACAGTAGGTTGCTTTTTTTGTCATGCATGTACATCCATGACAAATTTATGATAGAATCAAGATAGTCATACCTGTGCTGTCATAGAAGTGTTCCATGACATTACCAAAATTATCGTCATGGAAGTGTCCACTTCCATGACGATAAATCACGCGTCATAGAAGTGCTTTCGTCAAGGGTGACCGACACGTGGCATCCACCGTAATGGAACACCGTTAAGCTATCGGGTCGGGTTTTGGATCCGATAACCCGTTAACAGCCCTGACCAATGGGAAATTTCCACGTGTAAAATTCTTATTGGCCGGACAAAACACGTGTCAGCTCGTCAGTGGGTCAGATAGGCACCTATGATACGTCGACACGTGGCACGGCCCAACAGAGGCCCATTCCTGTGAAGAGGCCGGCCCGTTTGACTTGGTCAAAAGCTGGCGGGCTGGCCCATGGAAAGCCTGTTAATGGCCTGTTCGAATATAGCCCATTTACAGCCCGCTAACCCAAGGCCCGTTACGCCCTATCCGAATTAGGCCCAGTAGCGTCATCTGGGCCATCCAATATGATTCCATCCCATTTTCACTTCTGGCCCATGTATGGCCCATGACGTCTTTCGGCCCATATGAGGCCCTATGTAACTCTTGGCCTACTAACGGCCCGTGGTGAAACTGGCCCGTAATGAACAGTGTATCACTTTCCACCCATTAACGGCCCGTGGTGAAACTGGGCCGTAATCAATAGTGTATCACTTTATACCCATTAACGGCCCGTTATTCCGTTGGGCTGTTTCCAGCCCATGTTATCTTTCGGCCTTCTCAGAGCCCATTTATTCTTGGGCTCATTTCCAGCATTCATTTACTTATGGCCCGTTACTGTCATTTTCTACTTGTGGGCCAAATTCAGCCCGTGGTTACAGTCGACCCGTTTGTGGTCCGTGAATACGTTGGGCCGATTTCATAGCGTCATCAAATACGGCCTATTAATGATGGCCCGTTATGGTCGGCCCATGAACGGACGATTCAAACTCTAGCTCGTTTACGGCCATAATGCGATCTGTTTGGCCCATGTTTGGCCAATCGATTATACGGCCCGTATAAGGCCCATTGATAATACGGCCCGCAGAAGGCCCATTGTTTCTACGGCCCGTAGAAGGCCCATTGTTTCTACGGCCCGTAGAAGGCCCACTGTTTCTACGGCCAGTAGGAGGCCCAGTGTCACTACAGTAAATATTAGCCCATGGTTATTGTGGCCTAGTTTTAAAAAATAGGTTATTGCAGCCACTAGCTAACCGCAGAAAAAGAACTACAATGACTACAAGCAAAGAAATAAACAAGACAACAAGGAAATAAATATGCAAGCAACTAACGCTAGGCTATCACGGCTATTACACATATTACATCCACTTGGCATCAAAGTTCGCCACCAGTGCAAATATAGGGAACAAAGAAGCATATCATATACACTAGTTGTCAAAGTTGGCGACCAGCGCAAATAAATGCCACAGCAAAACAAATCCAGAACTGAAACCACTTCAGAAGATCTCAAGAAACAATATCCTGGGTACCCATAATGCTGGCAAGATGCTTAGCAAGCTTATTAACTTTCTCTTGTTTGGCGCTTAAATCCTCCAGCGCTTGTTGTTGCACCAGAAAATATGCATCTGAATTCTATAGGAACTTCCTCAATCCTTCAGCTTCCTGTCACAGCACATCTGATTGATGTCTTTCAACTTGAAGTTGAGACTCAAGAAGACGAACTGATTCAGGTAGCGAGTTCGAAGAGCTTGTGCCAGCAGTAGTGGCTAGTAACTCGAACACTACATCAAGACAGGACTTTTGGGTTCCCTCACTGTCGTCAAGATAGTTTTTATCAGCTTTCTTGGAGACCAACAGGGATGTCTCACTATCTTGAACCTTATGTGCATTACTTCCTTTACCATTGGATAACGCGGTACTGTTCTCCAATATTTTGTCCGCATTCTAAAAGAGAAATAAGTAGACACATCACATGTTTACCATGTTGTATATGAAACTCATTTGGTTAAATGAGTTTAGTAGTAAAGTGGACAGGATAACAACATGAAACAAACATATATCTATGTACCATGGTCACTTTATGGTCTATATCATTCTAGTTTTTGTTGCCAAATCAAGATAGAGACACAGTTCAAATAATATTTGTTCAAGACAAAGCAGAATAGACAGAATATAAGTGTTGGTAACTATAGAGCAATAACAACACTTGTAATGTGCATGACATGAGAACTTAACTGATTATTCAATTGAAACTGAAATCAACATAGAGCAGGTTAAAACAGCAAACCAGTTAAAGAAACAAGTTTAAAACTTACCTGTTGCGTCATTGGAGTTTCAATTCCATTCTTCAAATTTGAAAATAGTTGGTATGAGTAAAGACAGTAATGCAAGAGCAAAGGGGTATGAACCATAGCTACAGAACCTGACCTAAAAACCAATCTTCTTCTCCTTTAAGCGTTGAGTTGGGAATCAGAGTGGTGGTCCTCGTGCTTTGGGCACTGCAGTTCCCTTACTAACTGCTCGTGTTTGGGTGCTATGTGGTGGAGACGGTGCTATGTCAACTGGAACTGGGTTACTATCTGCCGGGGTTGGGGTTAGAAGGGGTGTAGTTGGTTCTCTGTCCAACTAGGTAGGGGTACAATCTGTGAGAGTCTGGGTTATCTGCGGTGGATCTGGTCCTTGGGCAAGTACAACCGTGGTTCTATCTGCATCAACTGGTAGCACTATCTTTTCTGAAGACCATGTTGTTACTCCCTTAGATACTGCCATCACGCTCTCCAATTCAAATGGCTGATAAACAAGAAAAGTAATAGAAAGTATAGACATTGTATGATAGACAGGTGCAATGGATAGTGGGGAATAAAAGAGGGCATGAAATAATTCATATTTATGTTGTCTAACCAAACAGGATAGCATGACACAATTTCACATATATGGTGGCTAACTAAACAGGATAGCATGACACAATTTCACATATATGGTGGCTAACTAAACAGGATAGCATGACACAATTTCACATTATGATGGCTAACTAAAAAAGATGAAAAGACATAGTTCAAAATATGAGACTATGTAAACAGGATGACATGACATAACTATATAATGTGTTTATTAAATAGGTTGGCATGCCATAATTCACATACATTCACGGATAGAATGCCATAATTCAAAATATGATGACTGTAAACACTAAACATGATGAGATGATATAACTATATGATATCTTTATTAAATGGGTTGCCATGCCATAATTCAGATAGATGATGTGTACGTACTATGTAAACATGATGGCATGATATAATTCAAATATATGATTTATATAGTAACAAGCAAGCAGATGGCAATCCATATATGATGTAAAAACTAAGCAATGCAAGACAACATGCATGACATGGGTAATATAACCCTGCCAAGTTTGAGCATAGACCTTAGGGGGGAAATAGGACTGGTCATCAGTCTCTGAATCCTCCTCTGAGGAGCTCTCTGTAACCAGCAAGATGTCTGCTTCAGCAGCTAGCACTGTCTGCTCTGAATACCTTGTTTTCACTCCAGATACTTCCATCACCGCTTCAAATAGCTGATGCACAGGAAGAGTAGTTGAATATACAAACGTTGTCGACAAATGGAACACGTAATACAAAAAAATGATAACATGATATAATTCACATACATGATGATTGGCTAAATAGCATGGCATTGCATAATTCACATATATAATGCCTTTGCAACAATATAGCATTGCATAATTCACATATATAATGTCTTGCAACAAGATGGCAATGCATAATTCACATATATGGTAATTAAACACTGAACAGGTGGCATTCACACAAAGCATGTCCAAACTTATCAAATGACATAGCAATGCGAGACACCATACGCACGATATGAGCAACATAACCCTGCCAAGTTAGAGCATACACCTCGGGGGGGGGGGGATAGGACTGGTCATCTGTCTCTGAATCCTCCTCTGAGGAGCTATCCGTAACCAGCGAGGTATGCGCTTCGTCAGATAGCATAGTCTGCTCTGAAGACCTTGTTTTCACTCCAGAATTTGCCATCACCTTGTCAAATGGCTGATGCACACGGAGAGCAGTTGAATGTAATAACATTTTTGAAAAATGTAATATGTAACCAAAAAAAGGATGGTCTGATATAATTTACATATAAGATGACTGGCTAAGCAGGATGGCATTGCAAAATTCACATATATGATGCCTGGCTAAACAAGATGGCGTTGCATAATTCACATAAACGATGAATAAACTAAAAAGATGGCATTCGCACAAAGGATGTCTAAACTAAGCAGATGACATGTTTGATGTATAAAGTAAGCAATGCAAGACACCATATGCATGATATAACCAATATCAGCATGCCAAGTTAGAGCGAAGACCTTAGGGGGTAAATGGGAGTTGTCTTCTCCTTCTGAATCCCCCTTAGAACAGATATCTTCCTCTCGATTACAATCCGAAATGCATGGAGGGGGGGCTGCCTTTGCGCCTACCATGAAGCGACGTCTGCATGAAATTTTATTGCCACGCAAGGCTCGTCTCTTTTTCTCTACATGTTCAGTTCCATTGTTTACAATAACTATCATGCATAGGAATAAAACATAGTGAGATTATGAAAGGAGTGCATGCAGAAATCCAGAGTTATGGTAGCAACCTGTGGATAGACCAAAACCAATAATAATAGGCAGATAATGGCTTCAGTTAAAAAATACAGATAATGGATTCTTTAATGTTTGTTTCCCACCCAACATGAAACTCATAGTAGACACCGGGGATTAACCAGATAGTAGATAGATACTATTGATAGCGGCCCTGATATGTACCCCACAACCATTTAAAAACTCAAGTTTGACCATTAGTTTGGAGCTAACTCAGAGTCTAATCGGTGAACAGGATGATAAAGTAGCATGTAATATTAAGCGATGCATAACATAAGCAGACACGAAAGAGTGAGACCTCTCTTGCGGACCCGTGTAGTCCTCGAGGTCATCTGCTCGGTTGATGATGGTAGTGCAGTTTTCATGGCTGCCAGTGGTGGGGAAGAAGATCTGAGGCGGCGAAAGACAGTCTGGAGGCCGGATCCCTGCTGTGCTTGACCCTTCTATCGTTGGAGCAGCTGAGCTGGGGTGGACGATGGCACAGCAGAAGCGGGACAAACCACGCAAGGTTTTCTTTGACAACTATCTGTAAGAGAAGTAATTCTGTAAGGGCTCGTTTGAATTGGAGGATTCCAACAATGCAGGGATAGGAAATAGATAGGAATAGGATAGGAATACACGTGCAAAACAGAGAATTTAAAAACACAGGATTTCTGCCAAACTGGGTGTTTGATTCACAACAATTGGAAGATCACGGGATGCAAAGAAGCATGGTGACATTAAGTCAAACCACAAGAAAATGTACGATTATAATGCTATTAGGCTACTATCTCTTAGTCTTGTGCTTGATGAATAGGAATTTGAAAAGGAGGACAAGTGAAAATTAAAATTCCTACTTTTTTTCTTTCAAGGAGACATGAAAGGAACAAATCCCTGTGCTCAGTGGACAATATATATAAGATGTAGAGTAAAAAAGAGATGCAACAAGTGTAGAACCTCTTTGGTGAAGCCATGTCTATCTCAGCATGATTGGCTTGGCCGGTGAGGATGCTCCGGCAGACTTGGCTGTCGGAGGAGGGGAAGAAGATCTTAAGCGTCTAGAGATGGAGCCTGAGGTACTGCTCCGATGTGATGGAGGGTTTCGTCGTTGGAGCAGCTCCGGTGAGTTGTACGACGCCGAGACTAAAGCAGGACAAGAGAGAAAACGAACAACGTTAACCTGAGTGGAATTCTAATAGCATCTCCAATACATGACATAAAATACATAACCACAAAGTGCTAGATGTGAAATACATCAGCCGCTCATCTTTGAACTTAACTGTCGAAACTGAACTTAACTGTCGAAACTGAACTTAACTGTCGAAACTGAATTTTGCTGTCAAAACTGAATTTTGCTGTCGAAACTGAACGCACTAGCAAGGTAAGGCTACACGTCGGTCGACTGACTTTTTCATCTCTGGTCAGTCGATTTTGCAGCCGTTGGATACGAAATCAAGGGCCTGCAGTTCATCTTCAACCTCCACCCCCCTGAGCCGGCCAAACAGCAGCCCCCCCCCCGCCGCCCACGGCCGGCGGTGCGCCGCCCCGAAAATACTCCCCACCGCCGGTCCGCCGCCGCCCCGGCCATCCCTCTAGGCCACCCCGTGCCGAGCTTTTTCTCCAGCAATCCCCACGCCACCGCCCCGCCAACGCCGGCAACCACCGCCCCCATCTTGAACCCTAAGATAGATAGCGGGATATCTCTCGGGCGAGCCCCCTCCCCGCTGCGGCTGGTTCTTCCTTCACCCCGGCGAGCCCCCCACCACCTGAAAATTGACTGACCCAAAAGTCGATTCAGTCGACTGAAGTGTAGCTAAATCGGAGCAGCATCGCAAGCAAGAGCAAGAGCGAGAGTAGCAGCACGAGCAAGAGCAATAGCAAGAGCAGACCAGGCAGGGGACCGAGAGCAAGAGCAGAGTAGCAGCGCGAGCGAGAGCTAAAGCAGCAGTAGGTCCTACTGATGTGGACATCACCGCCGAGGGAGAGACGCCGAGGAGGAAGTGGCCGGCGACGCCGTCATGGATGGAGCCGCACCGTGTCGGCTCGGGACCGAGCGCCGGCAGCACCGTGAGATCGAATCAATAAGAAAATGCGGCGATTAGTGTACACCCTGTTTGGTGGCACCGATTAGGCCGCAGTTTCATCGGAGGAAACGGTGATGATGATGCTCTTCCGGTGGTGCAGGTGAAGACGGCAGTGTGGGAATGGAGGTGCCGTGAAAGATGAGGGGAACGTCGGGGCAGCTCCTTGGAGGTGGAGGACGGGGTGGCTGAACCGGCGGGACGATGAGATCGACGGCGGATCCTCATCCGGTACGATGGATGAGGGACGTCGAGGTGTTGCTGTGGACGACGTCATCGGGGAAGAGGCTCCGGCTGGGTGGCGGACGGAGCAGGGTGTGGGGTTTCATCGCGGGTTTTCGCGGCCTTGGTGTACGAATGGGTGGGTGGATGGGATGGCAGTGGGGAACCATGGCTTAGAGACGCGCTTGTCCGAAATGTGGGGAGAGTTACAAAAGTACCCCCACCGATTTGAGGCGGTTCTTTCGGTTCAGGGGTACCACGGGCATTTCACGTGTCTGGATTTCATAGGAGGTGGGAGTTTTCGCGCGCGTTGTAATTTCGGAATAGCAAGGCGCGGGTTGAGATGGAGGGAGTTGTCGGAGCACAACGAGACAAAGATATATCTTAAATATTTCGGGCTAACAAGGCGCGGGTTGAAATTTCCGGATAAGCCTAACATGTACTGTCACAAATCAATGCGCCCTACAAATGTCATTCAAAACTTTGAATTCATGTTATGTTCAATTAAAATATTTCGCTACGTGTATAATGCATGCAACGTACTACTCAAATGAACGTTTTAGTGCATTCCAAACGTATATACTACCGCTTCAATATGAACTATATTTGAATTCGTTTCTCTATTTGAATAAGATCTACAGTAAAGATTGTTGTGAAGTCAAAGCATTTGAATTCGTTTCTCTGTTTTAATAAGATCTACAATCATCATTATTGTCAAGTTAAACCATCGTTTGTGTATTATCTTCAGAGCACACCACATGATTAGTCTCGAGTTACATATGAACTAAGTTAGATTTTTTGCATCCACTTTATTTTGATTTTCAAATCACATTACATTTCTAGCTATAGCTAGATCTTCATAATCTAAACCATGTCTCATATGTATAATGTGTTTATCACATTATGTATGGTGCCCCGCCCCCTACGCCTACAAGTATTTAGATGTGAGTTGCAAACACCACAGATTACCACAAATTCAAATAAAATGTGAGAATGTTCGATATATAGTATTGTTTAGATTGTTTGATATTTAGTTGTAAGCTGCGAACGCCACACATTATCACAAATTCAAATAAAATGTGAGATTGTTTGATGTATACTATGGTTTAGATTGTTCGGCATTTAGCTGTGAGTTGCAAACGCCACACATTATGACATTATGGTATAACATGTGCACATCACGTGTATGACTGCTATATTCATGCATGCAATGTTTAAAACACTATGATCTCCTATTCAAATATATGAATCAGCTTTCATATCAAATTATGATCTTTGTTAGTCTCTTACACCCACACAATCCTGTAACCTTTGTAGCTACCACTAACTTTCTCTTGTGCATGCACATGCCCTCCTCGCCCTCCCCCTCCCTCGGCATTCTATCCACCTGGCACATTCATTCTTTTCTTTAGGTCGTTCTCCTAGAGTCTCCACAACTCCTTTCTGACACACACCGATCGATAAACCTCTCCAGCGGTGCCTGCCTACAACATACAAACACACCTTCAATCTCCTCCTTTATGTGTCCTTGCCTCGTGTCTCTCATATGGTCAGACACACATGTAAACTCTCGCCCCTCTTTTCATCGCTCTCACAACCGTACACTCCTCCCCTATCTAGCTAGTAGTTGGGCCTCTCGCACCACCTCCTAGCTCCATTCTCTCTGTCTATCTATCTCGCTGGGCCTTATTTGCCTCTAACAAATGGACGTACACCGACCGATCTCTCGCTATACATATAGCTAGCTAGGTCCTTATAACTCATTTTTACCCACACGTCAATCGATCTACCTCATTAGTTGTGTCTCTCCCTTCCTCCGACAAACAACAATTGATCTACCGATCTAGTTAGGTTTGCTTACCAAACACATGGTTCCCCTACATCATCCATGGATGCGTCCTGACAGATCTATCACGCATAGGCACACACAGAAACACATCCCCACTCTTATTGATAACATTGCAGTTCCACCCTCAGTTTGTCTAGTAGGCCTCTCCCACCATCTTCGAGAAGCAACTCCATCACCCATCCAGCACTCTACCCCTCTCCCTCCCTCTCCCTCCCTCTCTCCCTCCTCTCTCTCTCTGTCCCATCATATTTCCCGTCCTTCAGTTATGTATGGATGTTGACCTATCTCCCTCAAGACATAGCTGGGTCTCTCCTTCTCAACACATATACGAGTCGTTCTACCTCTATAGTTAGGCCTCTTACTACCCCTCCCACCACCCCCTCCCCCCCCCACACACCGATACATCGAGCGCTCTAGTCATGTCTCCCTGCCACACACAAACTTGATGTGTGCCCTCTAACGTTCCGGTAGGCTAGTCGTCCTATATCTTTGACTTGTACACACAAACAATTTCAATGGCTCTCTTCACCGATCTCACACCCACCCACTTGATCCTCTGTTTGACTCTATCAATAGCTATGACCCCTCCCTCTCTTCTCATGGATTGCCCGACCCTCAATGTATGATATGGATAGGCCTCCATTTCACACACATTGCATGCAAAATTTTGTTTGAGATGTCATCGACACATATTCCCACAAATAATTCACGAAATCAACCCCCCACCCCACCCCCACCCCAAAACAAAAAACACTCACGAACGCAGTTTGTATCTCTCACACACACCCCACGTAGGTGGGGGACGTGCACGAAGAGAAGAGGTGCATGCACGGCGCATGTACTCCCGTCTCTTTCCCAACCACACCCGCGCGGGTACACGGTGGAGCTCATTTCTGTACGAAAAAGGCAGCCCACGTGGTAATTTGGCACGTGTACTGGTTGTCCACTTGGTGGATGGAGGATCGTCTACCACGGGTGAACAAACAAATTGTGACTTGACGTGTTATGTTAAAAAAAGAGGCAAACCATGTGGGGCCTACCTTAGAGGCAAGGCTCTATACACTGGAGTACTTTTGAGGTGTCCTGTCAACTCGCAGAATGAGGAGAAGCTTGCTTAGTACACCGTCTCCCCCGCCCACGGGCGCGGTGGCTCGCAGGTTGTGGTGAAGCTTGCTTACCACGCCTTATGCCCGCTCCCTCGCCCACGCGCGCGGTGTCTCGCAGCCCGAGGAGAAAATTTTACTACTCCCTCCATTTACTCCTCGTCCCTACTACCTTGGTTATAGAGATTATACTATCATATTGTTTGGAATATATATGTCCTTTAGTAGATTTCAATATGAACTACTAGTACATACTCCAAACACTGATGTATATAGACATATTTTAGAGTGTAGATTCACTCATTTTGCTCCGTATGTAGCACTCTCCCTCGCCCCTTGACCCTCGCCCACGTGGTGGACGTGCAGAAATTCATTCGGTCTCATATAGCCAGAATGATATATACTGCACTACCATTATTGCTCGACTTCCCGAAGAGGTGAAGAGCCAATCGCAAGGTTAATATCTTGGAGATGCCAAGCGCAAGGTTATAGGAGAACGAGTAGTAGGTGCCGCGTCATTTATAAATAAAGTTTTTTTTCTTCAGTGGAACGTACACAATATGATAGGTTCATATGGAGAGAAAAGGAAACCGCTCCACTATATACATAGTCAGGACGGGCCAGCCTACACGGTTGCTTGCTGGGGTTGCTCTCTTCACACTCTCTCGCACAAAACGGCTGTGGCCACATCTCTAACATCCCGGCGGATCACGTCCTCTTGGGGAAGGGTTGGATGCTTAGTGTAGATGCGGTGGCCGTCGCCGACGGGGAAAAACCATTGTCGGCACATCCCGATCAGGGGTCCCCGCCGTTCTCTCTCACAAAGCCGGTGAGGTTGCCTTCGTCCCTTGCTCACTGCCGCGACGTGGGCAGTTGCCGCCTCCCGCCGCCCTCCTCAAGGTTGAGTTACGTCCCTCAGGTACAACTCCCTTTACAGCCGGCTTGCACCACCGCTCCAGCTGCCCACATCACTCCCTGTGGATATTTCTCTACTTCTTTGCCCCGCACATACCTCTACTGGCTTCTACGTACTGTATTTGTGATGAGTTTATGTCTCATCAACTAGTCCCAGTAATCTTATTCTAATCACGCTTGTTCAATTTCTTTGCCACAGGGATGCTCATCCCTATTTTGGTGAAACTGCACAAAATGATCTAATGGTCAAAAGGTTGCAAACTTCATTTATTAGGAAGCTCGAACGTTGCCAGCAAATTGAAGCCTAGTCAGGGTTCACAGTTCAAGGGCTAGGGACTGCATGGATCATTTTTTTCTTTAGCTACCTCTGTTTCAAAATAAGTGTCAACTTTAGTAGTAGTACAACTTTGTACCAAAGTTTGCACAAAGTTGAGAAACTTATTTTGGAACGGAGGGAGTACATATTTTCTATGATCTGTCAATCATTGAGATGCAATAGCATGCATGTTACTCTTGTATTTGATGAAATGTTGCAACAGGCAACCTTGGACGCAAGATACATGTAACAGAAGCTGGAAGCTTCATAGCATTATACAAATTTATCTCGCTGATAAATTACAGTGCGTACTATACTAGTACTTCCTCTGTTCCTAAATATAAGTCTTTGTAGAGATTTCACCATGAACCACATGCGGATCACTAAGCCTGCGTGTTTTCACTGCTCTTGCACGCCTCCGCTGTAAGAATGGAGAAAATTTTAATCTAGTAGGTATACCTCCTTTTGCCGAAAGCGTGGGACATCCAGCAGTCCTACGACCTCAGTAATAAAGACCAATGAGCCGTCAAATCACATAGACCCAGCAGTAAGTTGGACGAACGAAGCAACCATCACTCTTGCGCCAGTGAGAGGTCGCGTCTGCTCTACTTGGGCATGAATGCCGCACCGATTCTTTGGAGCGGCGCTGACCATTTCGGGCGGGAAGCGCGCGCGGGCGATGGAGGGGCTTTGTGTGGGCCAGGCTGGTCAGGAGCGGCCGTGGCAGCTGTCTGCATGTCCCTACTGGACACGCCCGAAAAAGAGAGGATGCACCGAATCTCGCGGCTAAAATCGTACACTACACAACATCTCTCTGTAGGAGTAGGTCGATCTGTCGCTCTCTCTAACACACACATAGTGTTAAACATACTCGCACACACACACACGCGCACACGCACGCACCTTGGTCCCGTTGCACCTTCTAACGTGACTTATTACACCTAGACGAAGGGAGTAGTAAGTATACGAGATACGGTGGCACACTGACTTAAGTCGAATACAAGTGCCCAAAATTTGTGTGCATGTTATATTAAGGATTCAGGAATGTATAAAAGGTTATTTCCCTCTCTTTGAACATAACGGGAGGGTTGTGTAGCTGGTTAGCCTGTTCGCTCATCAAACTTGAGGTCTTGGGTTCGATAACTACACTTGAGCATAATTTGTGCCAGGAGGATTCTTTGACTGGTCAAAATGTTTTCTAGGGTTTGCACGCTTCACACTCTCTCTCTCCAGTATATATATACACGCTGGAGCCTCAGCGCTTGTAGTTTCTCTCTTCACACTCTCTCACCCTCTCCCGCTGGAGCCACAGCACTTGTAGTTGCTCTCTTCACACTCTCTCGCCCTCTCTAGATCTAAACAAGACTTAGTTGGCCGCTCTCTCCCCTCATTGCTACTCAAAGAGCCGGCAGGATCCGTCCGCCGAGAAGGGAAAGGAGGCTTAACGCTGTCGCTGTCGGTGAGGGACTACCGGCGCAGCTGTTCACTTTCCACCCAGCGGCGGCGCGGGAGAGCCTCCGACCCCTTCTTCTTCGCCGCCGTCCCGTCGCCCGCCGAACCACGCCCTAAGAACCTTAAGGTATAATTTACTTACTCCACATGCATTGCTCTAGCTGCATGTATACCATGAATCTAGGACGCGGTTCAAAGAGGAAAGGAGTGGGAAAAGTTGTATATAGCATGAATCTCGGACGTGGTTCAAAGAGGAAATGAAGGGGGAAAGTTGTATAGCATTAATCTAGGACATGGTTCCAAGAGGAAAGGAATGGGTGAAAGTAGTGGGGAAAGTTGTATTGCATAAATCTAGGACGTGATTCAAAAAGGAAAGGAAGGGGCGAAAGTACTAGTTCAAAAAGGAAAGGAAGGGACAAGGCTATAGAGTTTGAGCAGGACTAGATTTGCTGCGCTCACATAGGGAAAGGCGTCTGATAACAAAACTGGGACCAACGCGGACTGACACGGAGTTTTTTTATCCCCTACACCAAAATGTCCCTGTAACAAACACCCTCTAATAATGCCACTACAAAATTGATGCAATGCCACAGTTAAAAGAAAATTACATGTTTAACGAATTTTATTGTTAATATAATCTCTGTGTTAATATTAGTCAATGCCACCGTTTGAGAAATGCTACTGTCTTGCTTTCTTTCCCATTTAGATAAGGTAGATGCTTCTTTTTGTTGTCTTCTGTGTCATCCATCGTTATTGACCACTAATTGTTTCCTTTGCACCTCTGTGTAAACAGGGTTATCTGCTTCACCTCGTTGCCATTGTGACCTTTTGTTGCACTGCACAAAACACTTTTGTTTTAAGAGTGTTGTGTGCAGTTCAACCAAAATGTCACACCGACAATGTTGCTTGATTGCTTGATCTCAGTGGAACTGCACAAGAGGAGATCTTACTTCCTATCCATTAAGGCGAATTTGGTTCAGATCTTCTTCTTGTGAGTTGTTTGAATTCCACATCATGAGAGGTCGGTACTAGCCTTCTTTCACATGATTCTGCAGTGTGCATTCATATGTTGTGCTACTTGTATGATAATGTTGCTTGATTTTAGTGAAATGCACAAATGGACACAAGACTTCCAATCTGTATGTGCACCGTAATATCCCATTGAGGTAAGATAAGGATATTTCACAGCTGATGGCCTGTATTTTGCCACTTTCATCAGAAAATTAAGTTTAGTACTATACTTGTAGTCCATAATTGACATGCTAAATCTTACATTGAAGGCGAAGCTTGTTTGTTATTGAACCAAGTGATGAAGGGGAAGAACAAGGGGAAGAAAAACGAAAATCAACTCCCGGTGCTGTAATGAAGCATTGGAATTGTGATGGCACAAGTAATGATATAGTTTTGCATCTTAATTTATTGCTATTGCTGGAACGATCAATTGTTTTGCCACAGATTTGATGCCACTCTTAATGTAATATGTAATTATCTCTACTTGTGCAAACAGGGAACTTCTTTGCAGATACCATATATTTTAGTGGAACTGCACAAGAAGATGTTGGGAACATTAAACTAATCGAGGAGTATATAGTAAGCTTGGCCACCACCATAGATGCTTAATCTGTATTCTCTACACAATAAGCCTCTTGACAAAGGTTGGTACTCGCCCACTGATTTCATCCATATGATTGAGCTTTGTCATCTCTATTGGTGTTGTGCTACTGTTTAGATACTGTCATGAAAAAGTGGTATTGTCCTTGAGAAGTGCTTCATCTGTGCTGTTTTAAATATTTCCTTTCCTTTTTCGAGCAAACAGTGATGCTAGCATTTAGTAGTCCTCTTGTCGTTGCACAACAGGATCATCTTCCTCTGAAGAAGAATATGGAGTACGTGAAGTGACTAGTTCCGATTATGCCAGGATGAGGAAGCCATGTATATCTTATCATCAGAAGGAGCAGTTGAAGGATGGTTACATTACTCCCCACAAGACCAAACTAACTTCAGCTCAGAAGGACTGACAAAATCTCCATTTTTTTGCTGTTGTTCTAGGATTCTTTCTAGTGAGTTCCATTTTTCTAAAAGTGTGCTCTACATGGACCATGTATGTGCCTGTTGAAACTGTCAATTCATAGTACAGTTTGCTCTATACTAATCACTTTTTTGTATTTGTGCAAACAGGGGTGCTCAGCTTGATTTCAATGGGAACTGCACAAAATGTTCATGAATACATCGAATCATTCATTTCCACCACGAGAAAGGAGGTGCCGATAAGTTCAAGGCATTGCAACATATAAGGGCGAAATCATACAAGCTAGGCGCGAATTTGGTTGATTTTGGTGGAACTGCACAAAAAGAACAGCTGGTTTATTTAGCACGAGGTGCCATGTCAATGTCCGAACTGATGGAAAACCTTGTCCATTCCACAATCGCAGGCATTTGATATTTTGGAATGGGACAACCTTGTCAAATTTTTCTCATTGATTTTAGCAAGACATGCGTTTGATATTTTGGAATGGGACGCCCTTTGCTGTCAGCAGCGTCGATCAATTTTTTCTTTATTCTTTAGTTGTGAAGTAAATATTGCCTCTGACATGTGAGTCGCTGAGATGCATAATCATCGATTGTTTTGAATGTTCTCTATGGATTGCCAGGCCTGTGTGTTTGATTGCAATGTACAGAAACGCTAAAAATCTGCTCAAACTCTTTGTACTCCTTCTGTTCCTTTTTACTTCGCACATTATGTAAGTGCATACTTTTTTGTATAAGATTGGTGAAAGTAGAGATACTTTGACTGTAGACAAAACTTGTATGCAGACTAGAAAGGACCAGACGGAGTACATGTGAAACTGCTGCAGACGAGGTGATCACCCTAGGAATAATGCTAGTACGTATTGTTTTGCATGTTCATCCAATGCCAGTGATACAGGAATTCAAACTAATCGAAATAAATTCATTCATACACGGTCAGATTTCATATAAACATGCCGGATTTCATTACATTTCAACTATAAAGGGGCGCGCTGGATGTATAATTAATTAACCGGCCTAGCTTGTCATAGCGATTAGGGCAACTAGGAGCCCAATGATCAGGATCACCACATGACAAAGACCTTTCTTCTTGTCATTCTTCTTCTTGAAGTTCATGTGTTGCACAGCCTTGTTCTTCCCATCAAACTTTGCTTTACCATCAAACTTGCCCTTGTTCTTGAACTTGTGGGGCTGGAAGTTCTTCTGTACCATATTGGCACTAGATCCTCTCTCAATTCCTCAAGCATGTGTGTCCTTTGCTCTCGCCTTTTCTTCCACATCAAGAGTGCCAATGAGATCCACGAACGAGGAAGCTTGGTGACGAAGGAGGTATAATTAATTAACCGAAGCTACGCACCTCTGTCCCGCTGAGCTGAACAGAAGCTTCAGTGACTTAACTGCAGGTGCAGTTGCGTAACTGACATGTGGCCTGTTGGGCCCACGTGTCAGTCAGCCAACTGCACCAGCAGTTACGTAGAAGAAGCGTTATTCTCCAGCAGAACTCCCCGACTCCACGTCACCACCAAGAAGCTAACCGGCCGTCAATGGTCAACCCGCCTAGCTTGGCTTCAACAGGAGGGTAGCAGCGGTGGCCTTACTTGGACCCGAGCGGCGACGACCTACCATGTTCTACTCTTCCTCGTTTTCTATGTGGCGCGGCTTCGTTGGCAGCGAGGCGGTGCCTCGGTGGAGCCGGTGATGTCCTCTGTCTCGTTGTCGGCGGGCGGCGCCTCAACGGAGCGGTGGAAATTCTCCCTCGCATTGCCGGCAGGGTGGGGCCTCGGCAGACCCGGCGATGTCCTCTGCCTCGTTGTTGGCGGGGCGGGGCCTCGGCGGAGCCGGCGGTGTCCTCTGCCTCGTTGTTGGCGCCGCGGGGCCTCGGCGGAGCAGGGCCTCGTCGACGCCAGTGGAGCGGGGACTCGTTGGAGCTGGCATTGTCCTCTGCCTTGTCCTCGGTCTCGCCAAATAGTGCCTCGCCCGCTTCATCGCCCTCTTTGCTAGCCTCTTTGTAGGCTGCCACAGCCTCCGCCACCCGCATGCTGTACCGCCAGCGCTCGAGGCGGCCCTTGCGTTCGGAGCGGTACGAGTCGAGCAATGCCTCCTGCTCTGCCCGCTCCGCGGCGATCTGCTCCTCCGCCTGCAGGTGCTCCTGGAGGAGATGGTGGTTGTAGGCGGCGTCGGCCTACGCCTCCCGGAACTACTCCTGACGCATCTGCCTCACACTGTCCATATATTGGGCACGTGCCTCGCCGATGGTCATGGTGCAATGCACCGGCGAGGATGCGCGGAGGAGGGGGTTGGCGCCGGATCGTCGACTACCATGTTCTCCATTGGGACGTCGTCGTCCTCCGGCTGCCTGCCGGCCAGCCGGTCGGAAGCAATGGCTGCCATCTCCTTGTGGTCCGTCGTCCACCCGTCCTGAAGAGCGCTGGAGCACGAGGAAGCCATGGTGGGCAGTAGTGGTGACAGGAGAAAGGGAACGGATGCAGATGACTGCGGCTATGGCCGTGGCAGCAGTTTATATAGCAATGGTGGGCGGGCAGAGGGATGGACGTGTGGCGCCGGAGTAGCCGCCTCGGCAACCGCATATCATTAATGTGGGCGGCAGATGGACGGACGGACGGCACTTGTGTCGTTTGAAGGCAGAGCAATCGCCTGCACCGGGAAGCGGGGCGGGCAGCGCTAACTATTTCGGGCAGAAAGCGTGCGTGGGCGAGGAGATGACTTTACTTGGAGAGGATGACAATGGGGACACACCAGGTCCATAGCCTCACGTACACAAGTTCCTCCTTATTATATATATATATGTATAAAACTATACTCCCTCCGTCTAGGTGAATAAGTCGTATTAGAAGGTGCATCATGACCTAGGTGCAAGCAGATTGGTGGAAAAGAAGAATATTTCTCTCTTCTAAACACAACATTTAATCACAGCAGTTAAGAGGATGCCTTATTAGCTTCCCATGCAGGCCATCGTAATTCATAGCATGCAAAGTGCTTTTATTTCTTGCCTAATAACCGCATGGACGTGTTGCATGCATTGGTCCTTGCCCAAGCAAAAAAAGGGAGGAAAGGGGTTTCCACGGGAGACAACGAGGCAAAGGTGGAAGAGCTCGCTAGAATAATTTATTTTGCTTCCCCCTGGTTTCCTGACATCACGGTCCCACACCATTGTCAACCTATGTAGTAGTCAATAAACGAGAGAATTGCACAAGAAGCGGCCGACAGCTGGGACCAAGCAGCTCGAGCAGTATTTGTGTTTTTGAGGTGTGAGCATTGCAGAGTTTTTTGATGTTTAACCCAGATATTAATTTTTCTCCTTTGAACAACAACGAAAACATCGCTACAGGTATTAACTGGGTGGGCTGTGACCCGTCTAGCCCAGGCCAGATATCCAGCCCAGATATTAATTTTTTTCAAGCTGAAAATGGCTAGCCCAGCTATACCTTTTTTTAGGAAAACCCAGGCAAGGTCAAGTTGTTATTCTCCGCCCCGCTGGGCTGCAAATCTTTCCTAGGAGGGATGCATTAGGCTTAACAAGAAAATGGGCTTTAAGAAATAATAAATGGGATGTAATTATAAAAACCGGACAGTAACTATAAAAAATGCACCAAACACGTGATTAATTTATAAAATATTATTTTTGGATATTGAAAATTTTAATTTCATTAATTGTTGCGAGCGCAATGTTTCATTGGATTTTTATGTAATATAAATTTATTTAATCTGACTAGAAATTTTAGGATAAAAATATTTCGGATCCCATCAAAATGTGGGAAATTTTATTGAATTCTGTTTTGAACGGTTGGTTGAAATGGGCTGTACTTTTAACAAACTGTAAATGGGCTGTAGTAAATTCCATTAGAATTCAAAAATGGGCTACACATTCTTACAAATCTCAAATGGGCTATAAGTACTCTGCCACACACTTCTGGCCTTACTAAGTTGACGCGTCCCCTAAAAAAACAGAGTTGACGCGTATGCAAGGCTTTGTCAACTTATAGTCAACACACGGTTCTAGCAGCAGTGGCCGTTGGATGTCCATCCAACGGATGCCGTGCTTCTTCTTCAATCTCGGATATTCTAGCTTCACCCGCCCAAAAAATGATTCCTCCCCCTGACATCAGGGGCGCATCATTTCGGAAGCTGACCTGTGGGCCTACTAAGTTGACGTCCCAAGGGCTTTGTCAACTTAGTAAATATAAACGATTCTAGCTGCAGTGACTGTACGATGTCCATCCAACGGCCGTAGTGCTTCTTCAACCTCTAGTCTTCTTGCTCCAGCCGCCCAAAGCAGCGCCGGTTGTGCCGCCTGCTCCTGCCTCCCGTGGCCGGCTGTGCTACCGCGGAGGCCTCACCGCCCCCTACTATTCCCACCGCTGGCCAGGCCCTGCGGCGACGGCAGCCTCACACCGCAGCCGAACGAGTGAACCCTCATACTCCTCTCCGCGTGGGCATCCACTGCCGCTTCTTTACCGGCTCTGCGTCGTCCCCTTCCTAGGCCTCGCCGTCGTCCACCGCCCTGGTGCTCTCGGCGCGGCGTGGTCAACGTGGTCAAGGAACGACTTCCATCGGACGTGGACTGTATGTGGAGAGGCTGACAGCTGGGTCCACGGCGGCAGCAATGAAGTGCCTCCTTATGACGTGGAAAATAATGATTCCTCCACCTGACAACAGGGACCCACCGGACGGGCCACCGTATTTCATGAAAAAAACGTTTCCCCCCTGACTGCTGGGACCCACCAGCTACACCTTCGCATGCAAGGAAGTGCGTCTGGGAAAAGAAAAACAATTTGCCCCCCTGACTGCTGGGACCCACCAGCTACAGGGCTATGTGATGATTATGTCAGATCTGTTTCAGCAAATGGCCTTTTTGTCATGTGTGCATACTACGATCCTGAGCTCTACATGTGTTTTGTAGAATGCCATGCCATCATTACAGGAGTGTATGCCATGTATTTTTGTGATCTTTGTGGTGACTAGCACAAGCATGCAAAGTATCTTACTCGATGATGCTGATTTCAGGGACTTATAATTTCACTAAGTCCTTGCCCTGTCCTTATTTTTATGCCATATGTTCATGTTGTTTCCTAGTGATCCGTGCCTCTTTTGAGGATGATCAGTAAGGATGTTTTGTAGATATATTGTGGTGCTCTATCCATCCATGTTTTTGTTTGCATTTATGGAGCACCCTAGATTGAGTCAATCGAGCTCTACTTTTGCTATAAAATGTTCCTGGCAGATTGTTGACATATTTAGCGATTTTACCGAGGTTGTTGTTATTGATCTGTGCATGCTATGTTGTTGTTCTTGCCATGTCTAGCTTCTATGCCATGTCTTCTTGATTGGTGTATGCTCAGATTGTCATGCCATGCTTTGTAGTGAGTGCATTGAGCTCGTAACCATGCCTACTTGTTAACTGTTTTGCCATGCTCCAGTTTTTCACTAAGTCTGAATCTGTTTATGTTTTTAGCTATGTTCACATGCTTGCAATTGTATTTTCTGACCCCTTTTGGCTCATGGTCACTAAGGTACTTTTGTTATATGCTTTGAGTAGCTTCATTCCATGCCTTGCTTTGCCATTATATGTTCCTGTAGCATGTAGTTATCATGCTCTAAACATTGCTTCCTACTGATATATTCCCGCCATGTTGATAATTTCACAAAGTCTATAACCAGTAATATTTTGCACTTTTGCCATGCTTGTTTGAGCTTGCTATTGAGTGAATTAGCCGTAGCTCGGTGTTCATCTTTTGTCAAGCTTCATGAGTGGATCCCTGCCATGTATTTTGTTGCTAAGTTTGAGTGCTGTAGCATATTTATCTTGATGCATTTAGATGGTCACTTGCTGTTTATCGCAGACCGGTGCCATATTTGTTTTGCTGGCCATTTCAAAACCGTGTATACGATTTCGGTGATCTTTATATCGATTTCAACCGAAATCACCTCCCCTTTCCAGTGGCACTCTTGTATTTCCATGTTGAGGCTAGGTTCATTCATTTATTTCCAAATCATGCATATGCATCACATACCACATCCCGCATATCATGCCATGTTCATGTGTTGGTTGTTTACTATGTTGTGTGCTTCTTTCCGGTGTTGCTTCTTCGGGTTGGTTCCGATAACGTCGAGTTTGTGAGGACCCGTTCAACAACGTCAGTTTATCTTCTTCATGGACTCGTTCTTCTTCCTTGCGGGATTTCAGGCAAGATGACCATACCCTTGAAATCACTTCTATCTTTGGTTGCTAGTTGCTCGCTCTTTTGCTATGCCTATGCTACCATACCTACCAATTTCTTATCATGCCTCCCATATTGTTAATCCAAGACTCTAACCCACCTTTTCCTAGCAAACCGTTGTTTGGCTATGTTACCGCTTTGCTCAGCCCCTCTTATAGCGTTGTTAGTTGCAGGTGAAGATTGGAGTTTGTTCCATGTTTGGAACATGGATATTTTGTTGGGATATCACAATATCTCTTATTTAATTAATGCATCTATATACTTGGTAAAGGGTGGAAGGCTCAGCCTTATGCCTGGCGTTTTGTTCCACTCTTGCCGCCCTAGTTTCCATCATATCGGTGTTATGTTCCCGAATATTTTGCGTTCCTTACACGGTCGGGTTATAATGGGAACCCCTTGACAGTTCGCCTTGAATAAAACTGCTCCAGCAATGCCCAACATTGGTTTTACCATTTGCCACCTAGCCTTTTCTTTCCCTTGGGTCGTCCGGCTCAAGGGTCATCTTTATTTTGACCCTCCCCCCGGGCCAGTGCTTCTCTAAGTGTTGGTCCAACTGAGCGATGTCCGGAGCTACCAGGGGCAACTCTGGGCTGGCCTACCCGACGTCTGGCTCATCTGAGTGTACCCTGAGAACGAGATATGTGCAGCTTCTATCGAGATTTGTCGGCACATTCGGGCGGTGTTGCTGGACTTGTTTTACCATTGTCGATGATGTCTTATAACCGGGATGCCGAGTTTGATCGGATTGTCTTGGGAGAAGGAATATCCTTCATTGACTGTGAGAGCTTGTGATGGGATAAGTTGGGACACCCCTGCAGGGATTTGAACTTTTGAAAGCCGTGCCCACGGTTATGGGCAGATGGGAATTTGTTAATGTCCGGTTGTAGAAAACCTGAAGATGATCTTATTTAAAATACATCAACCGCGTGTGTCGCCGTGATGGTCTCTTCTCGGCGGAGTCCGGGAAGTGAACACAGTGTTGGAGTTATGCCTGACGTAGGTTGTTCTAGGATCACTTCTTGATCATAGTTTTTGGACCGTGCTTTTGCCTTCTCTTCTCGCTCTCATTTGCGTATGTTAGACACCAAATATGCTAGTCGCTTGCTGCAGCTCCACCTCATACCTTTTACCCTTCCTTTTAGCTTAAATAGTCTTGATCGCGAGGGTGTGAGATTGCTGAGTCCCTGTGACTCACAAATACTTCCAAAACCAGTTTGCAGGTGCCAATGATACCGTGCAGGTGACTCAACCAAGCTTAAGGAGGAGCTCGATGAAGATCTTGTCCTTTGTGTTGTCTTGTTTCAGTTGATCAGTATTGGAGCCCAGTTGGGGTCGATCATGGATCTGTGTAGCATCTGGGGTAGTCTTCTTTTATTTTTGGTTCCGTAGTCGGACCTTGTGTGTATCTGGTTGATGTAATGCTTTATTCATGTAATTGTGTGAAGTGGTGATTGTAAGCCAACTATGTATCTCTTTCCCTTATGTACTACATGGGTTGTGTGAAGATTACCTCACTTGCGACATTGCTTTCAACGCGGTTATGCCTCTAAGTCGTGCTTCGACACGTGGGAGATATAGCAGCATCGAGGGCGTTACAGTTGAGAAGAAGGATAAATCTCTGACAATGGTGGTTGATTATCGTGCATTGAATGAAGTGACGATCAAGAACAAGTACCCACTGCCGATGATCAATAATTTGTTTGACCAGTTGCAAGGATCTAAAGTATTTTTGAAGATCGATCTTCGATCAGGATACCACCAACTGAAGATCCGAGAACAGGATATACCTAAGACAGCCTTCACCACAAGGTACAGGCTATATGAGTACACAGTTATGTCATTTGGATTGACAAATGCCCCTGCCTATTTCATGAGTTTGATGAATAAGGTGTTCATGGAGTTCTTGGATAAGTTTGTTGTGGTGTTCATTAATGATATTTTGGTATACTCGAAGAATGAAGAAGAACACAAAGAACATTTGCGTTTAGTTCTCGAGAAGCTCAAGAACATAAGTTATATGCCAAGTTCAGCAAATGTGAGTTTTGGTTGAAGGAAGTTGGATTACTTGGACATGTTATATCAGAAGAAGGTATAGCAGTAGACCCTACTAAGGTTCAGTCAGTCACTGAGTGGTTGGCACCCAACTCAGTTGGAGAGATCCGTAGTTTTCTGGGACTCACGGGATATTATCGGAGATTCATCGAGAATTTCTCTAAGATTGTGAAGCCTATGACGGAGTTGTTGGAGAAGGACACCAAGTTTATATGGCCAGATGAATGTGAGGCAAGTTTTCAGGAGATGAAGAAACATTTGGTTACAGCCCCAGTGCTGATTCTGCCGGATATACGCAAGGATTTCCAAGTGCATTGCGACACATCTCGCTTCGGACTTGGAGGCGTGCTTATGCAAGACGGAAGAGTTGTTTCATATGCCTCACGTCAGCTTCGACCGCATGAGTTGAATTATGCCACGCATGATTTAGAGTTAGCAACTGTAGTGCATGCGCTCAAGACCTGGAGACATTTTCTTATTGGAAATCATTGTGATCTGTACACGGGTCATAAGAGTTTGGAGTACATTTCACACAGAAGGAGTTGAATCTCAGGCAAAGGATATGGTTGGAGCTTATAAAGGACTATGATATGAAGTTGCACTATCATCCAGGCAAGGCCAATGTCGTAGCATACGCTTTGAGCTGGAAGAGTTACGCCAATACCTTCGTAAGCGGATGATTGCCAAAGGAGTTAGCTGAAGATCTCAGTGTAATGCCCTCGATGCGGCTATATCTCCCACGTGTCGAAGCACGACTTAGAGGCATAACCGCATTGAAAGCAATGTCGCAAGTGAGGTAATCTTCACACAACCCATGTAATACAGAAGGGAAAGAGATACATAGTTGGCTTACAATCGCCACTTCACAAAATTACATGAATAAAGAATTACATCAACCAGATACAATCAGGGTCCGACTACGGAACCAAAATAAAAGAAGACTACCCCAAATGCTACACAGATCCCCGATCGACCCCAACTGGGCTCCACTACTGATCAACTAGAACGAAACAATACAAAGGACAAGATCTTCGTCGAGCTCCTCCTTGAGCTTAGTTGCGTCATCCGCATGATTCAACGGCACCTGCAAGCTGGTTTTGGAAGTATCTGTGAGTCACAGGGACTCGGCAATCTCACACCCTCGCAATCAAGACTAATTAAGCTTATGGGTAAGGTAAAGGTATGAGGTGGAGCTAAAGCAAGGGACTAGCATATTTGGTGGCTAAACATACGCAAATGAGAGCGAGAAGAGAAGGCAAAGCACAATCGAGAAACTATGATCAATAAGTGATCCTAGAACAAACTACGTCAAGCATTACTCCAACACCGTGTTCACATCCCGGACTCCGCCGAGAAGAGACCATCACGGCTACACACGCGGTTGATGTATTTTAATTAAGGTCATCTTCAGGTTTTCTACAATAGGACATTAACAAATTCCCATCTTCCCATAACCGCGGGCACGGCTTTCGAAAGTTCATAACCCTGCAGGGGTGTCCCAACTTATCCCATCACAAGCTCTCACGGTCAATGAAGGATATTCCTTCTAGCGGGAAGACCCGATCAGGCTCGGAATCCCGGTTACAAGACATCCTCGACAATGGTAAAACAAGTCCAGCAAGACCTCCCGATGCGCCGACATCCTGATGGGAGCTGCACATATCTCGTTCTCAGGGCAACACCGGATGAACACTACGTACAACTAAAACCAGCCCTCAAGTTTCCCCGAGGTGGCGCCGCAAGTGGCTCTGTTTTGGACGAACACTTAGACAAGCACTGGCCCGGGGGGGTTAAAATAAAGATGACCCAATGGAAAAAAAGGCTAGGAGGCGAATGGTAAAACCAAGGTTGGGCCTTGCTGGAGGAGTTTTATTCAAGGCGAACTGTCAAGGGGTTCCCATTATAACCCAACCGCGTAAGGAACGCAAAATCCGGGAACATAACACCGATATGACGGAAACTAGGTCGGCAAGAGTGGAACAAAACACCAGGCATAAGGCCGAGCCTTCCACCCTTTATCAAGTATATAGATGCATTAATTAAATAAGAGATATTGTGATATCCCAACAAAATAACCATGTTCCAACATGGAACAAGCTCCAATCTTCACCTGTAACTAACAACACTATAATGGGGGCTGAGCAAAGCGGTAACATAGCCAAATAATGGTTTGCTAGGACAAGGTGGTTAGAGGCTTGGCTTAATAATATGGGAGGCATGATAAGCAAGTGGTAGGTATCGCAGCATAGGCATAGCAAAAGAGCGAGCAACTAGCAAGCAAAGATAGAACTGATTTCGAGGGTATGGTCATCTTGCCTGAGATCCCGCAAGGAAGAACAACGAGTCCATGAAGAAGACAAACGGACGTAGTCGAACGAATCCTCACAAACGCGACATTATCGAAACCAACCCGAAGAAGCAACACCGGAAAGCAGCAAACAACATAGCAAACAAACATCACATAAGCATGGCACGATGCGCAAACAAGTATGATGCATGTCCGGTTTAAAAAGGCATGGCATGGCAAAATGCACAAACAATCCTACAAATTAAGTGGAGCTCAACATGTAACTCCGTTGCATATTGACGAAACACCACATTCAAGTTATTTAGTTCGATCTCGTTTAGGTACCCAACAATATTAAATGTTGTTAAACATGGCAAGAGATGAGGCATAACAAAACTACACCATCTAAACAATTTAAATTGGGCCGGATATAACAAATAACGAATCCGGAAAATCCCCATATGCATTTAGCAATTTGGTGCAACAACAATTTTAAAGATTTAAATTGGTGTTATCATGATGCGGATGACATGAACAAGTTTATGCAATTTTTATTAAAAGTTTGACAAGAGCATTATGAAGCATTTGTCACCATGGTGAAGCATTTGCCACGACAACGTTCCGGTTCCGGTAACTCGATTGAGATACCGATGCAAAGGAGAAGTGTGCGGATGCGTGCAAAAGATGGTGGGGCGCTCCCGGATTCCGAGTGTCCCACGAGACGATGGTAACAAGGCAAAAGAGGGGCAACGTGCATCGACAATTCGGACACGGTTAGAACATGAGCATCTCATACAACTTGCATTCATTCTCGGAAGGTCGTCTTGGCGGTTATACCTTTCGGAGCATGCATTTCGGGCGGAACGAGTTCGTAGAGGGAAGTAGACGTTCTCGCAACGGCGGTAGTGGAAGTAGTTGTTCACGCGGCGGAAGTAGAACTTGACGATACCGTTACACGGGTCTTTGGCAACGGTAGTGGTACCCATTTTGTAGTCGTGCACATTCTGTAGATGTTCGAGGTCACAGCGAGGATCTTGACGTCCACGGAGTCTTCGAGGGTCGACGGTAGTGGTACTCGCATCATCGGGGTACTTGTCGGATCCAAAAGATACTTGGTGAAAGATCTCGGAGACGATGTTTGACGGTCCACGTAGAAGTCTTGGCGGCTTGAGCAGGGACCACCCGAACTTGGCAGGGGCAGCAGGTCTCGAGGGAGTGATGGACGTCCGAACAGGTCCAGGCTGTGGAGTCGAGCAGGACGACGACACAGCGCTCACTGGTAAGGGTCCGGTTGCCGGGTCATAGGGGATGGGAGACTGATGCCTCAGAAGCTCGCAGAATCAACGGTCAACGGCGCTGGAGTTCCTGTTGCGGTGGCGGTCATGGTTCCGGCGGAACTTGGTGCGGAGGAAAGGGTCAGATGGGGGGTCCGGGACTCGTAGGCCGGTTGCAGGGATGCTCAGGGCAGGGGAAGCAGCGACCAAGGGGACCGGGAGGAGCTCAGCTCCCCTCGGACATTGCAGGCTGCTGGTGGAGGAGATGGTGGCACGGGCGCGGAGGACGACGGATGCGGGCGCTCGAGGTGGCGCTGGGAGCGTGGCTCTAGCGATGCCGCTCGCTGGTGGCGACCAGAGACGGAGGCAGGGTCTCGGCAACGTTGGCGAGGCACGATGCCATGGCGAGGCGACGACGCAGAAGATGGCGCGACTGGTGGCGACCATTGCCAGAGGCGGGGAGGGCAGCGGCGCTGGTGGGTTGCGAGATGGAAGGCGCCAGGAGGAAGGAGGGAATCGACCAGGCGCGGCTGTGAGGGCTCCTGCGGGAGGAGGACGAGGGGGACCAAGCGGGACTCCTCTGGCGTGTGTGGTTGGTGGCGATAGCGGGAGGAGAATGAAGGGAGAGATGGGATTGGGGCGAGCGAGGGCCTCCAGTGGCGGCGCAAGGGGAGACGAGGGAGTGAGGATGGATCGATCAACTAGGGTTTGGGAGCCAACTGGGCCTAGAGGGGCAAAGGACTTGGCCGGCCTGGAGGATTGCGGAGAGGTTGGGAGGCCCAGGTGGCCCGACAGGCTGGTTGGGCTCCTTTCTCTCTCTCTCTCTCTCTCTCTCTCTTATTTTCTATAAATAGAAAATAACAAAGAAGAAAAAGAGTAGAAAGGAAAAGTTAGGGATAGAACTTGGACATGTGGACAATTTTTTTTCAGACCCACAAAAATACGAGGAATTTGACAAAAATGGCCTCACAATTTTTAGAGGAAGTAAAATCCACATGTGTTGGATTTAACTCGGCAAGTTCAAATTTTGAAACCCGTTCAAATGAACTCCAAATGGGTTAAAATTATAGGAGGTGATCCTACACAATATATGTGATTTATGGGCAGATTTGGGACATTAATGGTGGAAGTAAAATTGCAACCCAATTTGCAATTTAACTTAAAAGTTCGAAAAGGAAGGATAGGAGGTTGAGTCGGGTAAGGGAATAGTTGAAGAGTAGTGCAATTGGGTTATGGGTGATTCTAAGTTAATGGAATATTTTATAATATCTCCATAATAATATTTGGAGTATATATGTTATAAAGAGAACTCACCATGTGAATTCCCTCGATTTAAATGGATCAAAGATCCATGCCATTTATTTAGTTGACTTAAAAAATGACATGATGGCATGATGACATGATGCAATGCACACGATGCAATGATGAATGCAAAGAACCAAACAAATCACACGACGAAACCCAAAAAACCTGGAGGGCATCTGAAGCTCCGGTCTTGGGGCATCACAACACTCCACCACTATGAGAGGATCTCGTCCCGAGATCTAGGATGGCACCGGAGGGAAAAATAAGAGGAAGAGAAGAGGTAAAACTAAGTTGCTTCTTTGACAAACGAGTGAGACCAAGGAACCTTGAAAGGTTAAGCCATTTCCGAGAATAGAATAAACAGAGATGAACGAAGCTGAAGACACTCAGTTAAGAAAGAGGAAAAGAAAGAGCCGATTCGGGTAGCACTTCGGTTGAAAAGAGATTAAAGACTTGATAACACGAAAAGAACTTGAGCAAAAAGGTCACAACACTCCGGTTAAAACGAGATAGAGAAGGAATAAGAATGATATAATTTGGATAGCACTCCGGTTGAGAAGGGATGCAAAATTTGATAAGATGAGAGAGCTCGAAAGAAAACACGACACTCCGGTTGAATGGATAAGCAAGGAAAAGAACACTATCATGACAAAACAAGAAGATGGGTAGAAGAGAGCAACATCACAATGCCTCCGGAACAAAAGAATAGAAGATAGATAATTGAGATAGGAGAATGGAGAAGAAAATGCCAACTTCTGCCACAAAAGAGCTTGAAGAGGCATCTTTAGGAGAAGGGTCGAACGGAGTTGTTGGGAAACCAACAACGAAAGGATAAGCTTAATATGGTCTTGTGGAATACATCTCAAATTATGAGGTGACAACCTGCCACTCACGGGAAAAGAATTGGATTGATATGAACAAGGAGACGAGAAAGTATTTCACCGGGAGGATAGATGAAGAACTTAGGTCATTTATAAGCACCATAGATAGCAACAATCCTTAGGGAAGGCTTTAGGTGAAACATGACACAAGATAGCTCCAACTAGTTGGCTGATGAAACATGAACTCAAATTATCAAGAATGACATGATACCACCTCCGATGATACTGTAGAAGAAATTACACTCCGGATTGCAAGTAGAAGAATGATTGAGCTCCTTAGAAAGGAATCTCAATGAACACTTGGAGAAGGGATTATTTCCTTGATGAACCATCGTGTAGAACATCCATGAAGAACTCCCATAACAAAAGGATGATCAAACGGAAGGAAAAAAGAGGTTGAAAACACAAGGTGAATCCTTGTACCGATTTAGATGAATCTCCGTGGTGAAATAGTTGAAAAAGATTGGAACTCCGGGAAAAGAGAAGATGAACAATTGAAATCAGGAATTTGATGAACCTCCGGAATAAGGAATTAATCATCTGGGAGAATCAAGAATAAGAATTATGTTATGCTCCTCCGTCACCAATTAAATTGATGACGAGCAAACAGATTGCATACAACTTATTCTCGTAGAAAAGATTAAGAGAGAAATAACATAAACTTGAGAATGTCTTCAACGAACCGCCGGTAGGATTGGAACATCGAATAAATTGATATGATAAACGAAGGAAGAGGAACTCTTGAACGAACCACGGTAAGAATTGAAAATGAACGAAGTAAAGGGATGAATCACCGGGAAGAATTATAAAAAGCACGAAGATACTTGAGAGGATTTAGATACAAGGGAACGGAGAGATCATGAATTGATTAAAGAATATTTGAATGATGCAGCGATAAGATTTGGAGAATGAGAGCTGCCAGCTAAAATGAATAATAATGAGATGATGGCCTCCGGGGAATCAAACTGAAAAGACTCCTGATTTTGCACCGGATAGGTGAAAAGAATTCCCACAATCGAAAACAATTATGAGAGGATGGCAACAAGTTTGAACTACGCATCTCTGAGAGAATGGTTGAGATTTTGAGGAAAACTCTTCTTCGGTCATCGAAATCTGAGAATTACGACGAGAAACACCACCAAATTGTTGAGATACTCCGGAATAAAGATGAATGGAAAAGTTGAAACCTCAACCTTCGAAAAGCATCCGTTAAACGAGTTATGGCAATACTCCCGAACTCCCGCCCCAGTACTGGGTGGCATCGAGGTTATCTCACCAACAACTCCATAAAAGAGATTTTCGATGTCGGCGAACACTAAACTCAGGTACTCCAGAACTGCAACGATAAAATTGTGACGACAACACGTCGGAGCTCAACTCCCCGGGACACTGCCACAACCCCTAAATGTTAGGAGGCACGAAGAACAATGTTCTCGTCACAAAACCATCGGAACGATTCCAAGATACTCGCGTGATCCTAAAAAAAATTAGTGAAAATTTGAGAAGAGAAGAGTCAAAACTCTACGTCAAGATGCCTCACCAGAGCGACGAAGGGACTGAGGAGTAAAAAGAATTCCTAACTCTCCAATATATATAATCCTAAATGACTCAAAACATTTCTAGATTCAATAACGCCAGCGATTCGATGAAGCAGGGGGCTCCTAAGGTCGGGGAAGGCTCTGATTACCAACTTGTAACGCCCTTGATGCGACTATATCTCCCACGTGTTGAAGCACGACTTAGAGGCATAACCACATTGAAAGCAATGTCGCAACCAACGATGAAAAGAATTTGAAAGATCTTGGAGAAAAGCATTTGACTGATGAAAAATTCATTCTTACGTCAAACTTGGAAAAGAATTTGTGAGTAACGCCAGGAAAAGAGAAGAGTCAGGTAAGATCCTGGGAAAAGACCTGTGCGTTAGGGCCCACTCAAAAGATACACCGTTGAACGATTTGAAGGAGAGATTGCACCGGTTGCTATAAATGGATTGAATGAGATAACAACCTCGAAATAGGTTGAACTTATCTTGAATGAAAAGACGAGCCTTCTGAGATATCTTCAGCACTCCCGAACAAATGAATAGCAAGAAGTGAATGATTATGAGGTGCACCGGCATGAGAAGGTATTTGAAACAAGGAAAAGAATATGATCAACACCGAAAGCTTGAATTGAATCCACTGGAGAAGAAAACGAGTGATGAGAGACGAACTTGAAGCTTGTTTAGCATCTTCTGAGAATCAACAGATAAGAACATTGACGGAAAAGAATGGAGAGATTTCCCATCAATAAAAGGATACTTGAATAAGAAATCTGAGTCCTTGAAGAAAAAGGGAGGGTGGGCGGGAAAACAAAGGCAACTTGGAGACGAATGAAACAAACACTGTTGAGAAGGCTTGAGTTGATCTTGCGGATGTTGAAATGATCAGATCCACTTGAAGAGAAACACGCCAGTTGAAAAGGATTGACATGACAATCTCGATTATCATGAAGGATTTGTATTCACATCGGAGTATGAGAACACCGCTTGGAAAAGGTATGGAATCAACATTTGACTTCAAAGCAACTCGAATACCACAACTCAAATCAAAACAAGGATTGGCTGGCAGAATAAGCCGGAACAAACATATGATAGAGATTTCGTCCGAAGTTTTCGTGGTGGGGCCTACACGGGCTTGATCGTACATCACCATCATGTACAAGGCAGTGGACATGACATACGAAGCGTCCCCGAGTCAGCATAGCCAAGGACTCTTTAAGACACAACGAGACCATTGTAAAACCAACCGTGGATAGGCGGACCACTAGACGTCGAACCCCAATTTCATATCATACATCTGTCGGAAAGAAATCCTAAGAGCTACATGAATTCCCACTTATAAACTCCCAAATTTTTCCAGTTATACAATCAGGTGTTGAGGATATAGGGGAAGCATAATATCTCACCCAAAACTAGCAAATCCTTCATACAGCTGTATCCATCCTTCAACACATAACCAAGAAACCTTCGGAAATCGTTTACCTCAACCTTTGAAAAGCATCCGTTAAACGAGTTATGGCAATACTCCCGAACTCCCGCCCCAGTACTGGGTGGCATCGAGGTTATCTCACCAACAACTCCATAAAAGAGATTTTCGATGTCGGCGAACACTAAACTCAGGTACTCCAGAACTGCAACGATAAAATTGTGACGACAACACGTCGGAGCTCAACTCCCCGGGACACTGCCACAACCCCTAAATGTTAGGAGGCACGAAGAACAATGTTCTCGTCACAAAACCATCGGAACGATTCCAAGATACTCGCGTGATCCTAAAAAAAATTAGTGAAAATTTGAGAAGAGAAGAGTCAAAACTCTACGTCAAGATGCCTCACCAGAGCGATGAAGGGACTGAGGAGTAAAAAGAATTCCTAACTCTCCGATATATATAATCCTAAATGACTCAAAACATTTCTAGATTCAATAACGCAAGTGATTCGATGAAGCAGGGGGCTCCTAAGGTCGGGGAAGGCTCTGATTACCAACTTGTAACGCCCTTGATGCGGCTATATCTCCCACGTGTCGAAGCACGACTTAGAGGCATAACCACATTGAAAGCAATGTCGCAAGTGAGGTAATCTTCACACAACCCATGTAATACATAAGGGAAAGAGATACATAGTTGGCTTATAATCACCACTTCACACAATTACATGAATAAAGCATTACATCAACCAAATACAATTAGGGTCCGACTACAGAACCAAAATAAGAGAAGACTACCCCAAATGCTACACAGATCCCCGATCGACCCCAACTGGGCTCCACTACTGATCAACTAGAATGGAACAATACAAAGGACACGATCTTCGTCGAGCTCCTCCTTGAGCTTAGTTGCGTCATCTGCACGATTCAATGGCACCTACAAGCTGGTTTTGGAAGTATCTGTGAGTCACGGGGACTCAGCAATCTCCCACCCTCGCGATCAAGACTATTTAAGCTTATGGGTAAGGTAAAGGTATGAGGTGGAGCTACAGCAAGTGACTAGTATATTTGGTGGCTAAACATACGCAAATGAGAGCGAGAAGAGAAGGCAAAGCACGATCGAGAAACTATGATCAATAAGTGATCCTAGAACAACCTACGTCAAGCATTACTCCAACACCGTGTTCACTTCTCGGACTCCGCCGAGAAGAGACCATCACGGCTACACATGCGGTTGATGTATTTTAATTAAGGTCATCTGCAGGTTTTCTACAATAGGACATTAAGAAATTCCCATCTGCCGATAACCGCTGGCACGGCTTTCGAAAGTTCATAACCCTGCAGGGGTGTCCCAACTTAGCCCATCACAAGCTCTCACGGTCAACGAAGGATATTCCTTCTAGCGGGAAGACCCGATCAGGCTCGGAATTCCGGTTACAAGACATCCTCGACAATGGTAAAACAAGTCCAGCAAGACCTCCCGATGCGCCGACATCCTGATGGGAGTTTCACATATCTCGTTCTCAGGGCAACACCGGATGAACACTACGTACAGCTAAAACCATCCCTCAAGTTTCCCCGAGGTGGCGCCGCAAGTGGCTCTGTTTCGGATGAACACTTAGACAAGCACTGGCCCGGGGGGGTTAAAATAAAGATGACCCTTGGGCTGGCCTAACCCAAGGGAAAAAAGGCTAGGAGGCGAATGGTAAAACCAAGGTTGGGCCTTGCTGGAGGAGTTTTATTCAAGGCGAACTGTCAAGGGGTTCCCATTATAACCCAACCGCATATGGAACGCAAAATCCGGGAACATAACACCGATATGATGGAAACTAGGGCGGCAAGAGTGGAACAAAACACCAGGCATAAGGCCGAGCCTTCCACCCTTTATCAAGTATATAGATGCATTAATTAAATAAGAGATATTGTAATATCCCAAAAAAATAACCATGTTCCAACAAGGAACAAGCTCCAATCTTCACCTGCAACTAACAACGCTATAAGAGGGGCTGAGCAAAGCGGTAACATAGCCAAACAACGGTTTGCTAGGACAAGGTGGTTAGAGGCTTAGCTTAGCAATATGGGAGGCATGATAAGCAAGTGGTAGGTATCGCAGCATAGGCATAGCAAAAGAGCGAGCAACTAATAAGCAAAGATAGAAGTGATTTCGAGGGTATGGTCATCTTGCCTGAGATCCCGCAAGGAAGAAGAACGAGTCCATGAAGAAGACAAACGGACGTAGTCGAACGAATCCTCACAAACGCGACGTTATCGAAACTAACCCGAAGAAGCAACACCGGAAAGAAGCAAACAACATAGCAAACAAACATCACATAAGCATGGCACGATGCGCAAACAAGTATGATGCATGTCCGGTTTAAAAAGGCATGGCATGGCAAAATGCACAAACAATCCTACAAATTAAGTGGAGCTCAACATGTAACTTCGTTGCATATTGACGAAACACCACATTCAAGTTATTTAGTTCGATCTCGTTTAGGTACCCAACAATATTAAATGTTGTTAAACATGGCAAGAGATGAGGCATAACAAAACTACACCATCTAAATAATTTAAATGGGGACGGATATAACAAATAACGAATCCGGTAAATCTCCATATGCATTTAGCAATTTGGTGCAACAACAATTTTAAAGATTTAAATTGGTGTTATCATGATGCGGATGACATGAACAAGTTTATGCAATTTTTATTAAAAGTTTGACAAGAGCATTATGAAGCATTTGTCACCGTGGTGGAAAGGAAAGGGGTGCCTTGGCAACGATAACGAAAACGATGCTGCGGCAACGTTCCGGTTCCGGTAACTCGATTGAGATACCGATGCAAGGAGAAGTGCGCGGATGCGTGCAAAACATGGTGGGGCGCTCCCAGATTCTGGGTGTCCCACGAGACGACGGTAACAAGGCAAAAGAGGGGCAACGTGCATCAACAATTCGGACACGGTTAGAAGATGAGCATCTCATACAACTTGCATTCATTCTCGGAAGGTCGTCTCGGCGGTTATACCTTTTGGAGCATGTATTTCGGGCAGAACGAGTTCGCAGAGGGAAGTAGACGTTCTCGCAACGGCGGTACTGGAAGTAGTTGTTCACGCGGCGGTAGTCGAACTTGATGATACCGTTACACGGGTCTTCGGCAACAGTAGTGGTACCCATTTTGTAGTCGTGCACATTCTGTAGATGTTCGAGGTCACTACGAGGATCTTGACGGCCATGGAGTCTTTGAGGGTCGAAGGTAGTGGTACTCGCATCATCGGGGTACTTGTCGGATCCAAAAGGTACTTGGTGAAAGATCTTGGAGACGACGTTTGACGGTCCACGTACAAGTCTTGGCGGCTTGAGTAGGGACGACCCGAACTCGTCAGGGGCAGCAAGTCTCGACGGAGTGATGGACGTCCGAACAGGTCCAGGCGGTGGAGTCGAGCAGGACGACGAAGCAGCGCTCACCGGTAAGGGTCCGGTTGCCGGGTCATAGGGGATGGGAGACTGATGCCTCAGAAGCTCGCAAGATCGACGGTCAACGGCGCTGGAATTCCTGTTGCGGTGGCGGTCATGGTTCCGGCAGAACTTGGTGCGGAGGAAAGGGTCAGATGGGGGGTCCGGGACTCGGACGCCGGTTGCAGGGATGCTCGGGGCAGGGGAAGCAGTGACTAAGGGGACCGGGAGGAGCTCAGCTCCCCTTGGACATTGCAGGCTGCTAGTGGAGGAGACGGTGGCACGGGCGCGGAGGACGACGGATGCAGGCGCTTGAGGTGGCGCTGGGAGCATGGCTCTGGCGATGCCGCTCGCTGGTGGCGACCAGAGACGGAGGCAGGGTCTCAGCGAGGTTGGCGAGGCACGCTGCCATGGCGAGGCGATGACGCTGAAGATGGCGCGACTGGTGGCGACCATTGCCAGAGGCGGGGAGGCCAGCGGCGCTGGTGAGTCGCGAGATGGAAGGCGCCAGGAGGAAGGAGGGCATCGGCCAGGCGCGGCTGTGAGGGCACCTGCAGGAGGAGGACGAGGGGGACCTAGCGGGACTCCTCTGGCATGTGTGGTTGGCGGCGATAGCGGGAGGAGAACGAAGGGAGAGATGGGATTGGGGCGAGCGAGGGCCTCCTGTGGCGGCGCAAGGGGAGACGAGGGAGTGAGGAGGGATCAATCGCCTAGGGTTCGGGAGCCAGCTGGGCATAGAGGGGCAAAGGACTTGGCCGGCCTGGAGGACTGCGGAGAGGTTGGGAGGCCCAGGTGGCCCGACAGGCTGGTTGGGCTCCTTTCTCTCTCTCTTATTTTCTATAAACAAAAAATAACACAGAAGAAAAAGAGAAGAAAGGAAAAGTTAGGGATAGAACTTGGACACGCGGACAATTTTTTTCCGGAGCCACAAAAATACGAGGAATTTGACAAAAATGGCCTCACGATTTTTAGAGGAAGTAAAATCCACACGCGTTGGATTTACCTCGGCAAGTTCGAATTTCGAAACCCATTCAAATGAACTCCAAATGGGTTGAGATTATAGGAGGTGACCCTACACAATATATGTGATTTATGGGCAGATTCGGGACATTAATGGAGGAAGTAAAATTGCAACCCAATTTGCAATTTAACTTAAAAGGTCGAAAAGGAAGGATAGGAGGTTGAGTCGGGTAAGGGAAGAGTTGAAGAGTAGTGCAATTGGGTTATGGGTGATTCTAAGTTAATGGAATATTTTATAATATCTCCATAATTATATTGGGAGGATATATGTTATAAAGAGAACTCACCATGTGAATTCCCTCGATTTAAATGGATCAAAGATCCATGCCATTTATTTAGTTGAGTTAAAAAATGACATGATGGCATGATGACATGATGCAATGCACAAGATGCAATGATGAATGCAAAGAACCAAACAAATCACATGACGAAACCCGAAAACCCTGGAAGGCATCTGAACCTCCGGTCTTGGGGCGTCACACTCAGGGAGCTATGTTTGGAGATAGTCCCTAGAGGTTTTGTTGCAACATTAGAAATTTTTTCGACATTATTGGGAAAATTTGAGAAGCTCAGAAGGATGATAAGGAAATTGCTGAGATAAAGGAGAAGATGAGCAAAGGAAAAGCCAAGGGTTTTCGTGAGGATGAGCACGACACCTTGTGGTTTGAGGACCATGTTTATGTACCCAATAATGCAGAGATTAGGAAGTTGATACTTCAGGAAGCTCATGACTCACCATACTTGATACACCCCAGAAACACCAAGATGTATTTGGATTTGAAGGAGCGTTTCTGGTGGACTGGTATGAAGAAGGATATTGCCGAGTATGCAGCTGTATGTGATGTATGTCAAAGAGTGAAGGCAGAACATCAAAAGCCAGCAGGATTACTGCATCCTATGCCTATACCCGAATGGAAGTGGGATCAACTTGGCATGGATTTTATCACCGGATTACCCAGGACCCGATCGGGATACAATTCTATTTTGGTAGTAGTGGATCGCTTGACCAAAGTGGCTCACTTTTTCCCAGTGAAGACCACCTATACAAGTGCGAAGTTGGCCAAGATATATATGACCAGGATCGTTTGTCTGCATGGATTTCCGAGGACCATCGTATCAGATAGAGGAACCCAGATTACTTCAAAGTTTTGGCACCAGATGCACCAGACTTTGGGCACCAGGCTAGAGTTCAGTACAACCTTTCATCCATAGACAGATGGACAGACCAAGATAGTCAATCAAATTCTGGAGGACATGTTGAGAGCTTGTGCGCTAGATTATGGATCTAGTTGGGATGATAAATTGCCTTACGCGGAGTTCTCATACAACAACAGTTATCAAGCCAGTTTGAAGATGGAACCTTTCGAACCTTTGTATGGGAGAAGGTGCAGAGCACTGTTGATGTGGGATGAAGTTGGAGACCGCCAGTTGTTTGGACTAGATTTGATCAAAGAGTCTGAAGAGAAGGTTAAGTTGATTCGAGACAGACTGAAGGTAGCTCAGTCTAGGCAGAAGAGTTATGCAGACTCAAAACGCAATGAGGTAGTCTATGAAATCAAAGACAGGGCATATCTTCGGGTGTCACCCCTGCGAGGAGTTAAACATTTTGGAGTTAAGGGAAAGTTAGCCCCAAGATTTGTAGGACCATACCGAGTTTTGGAACGTATGGGAGAAGTAGCCTACAAGTTGGACTTACCCGAAGGACTGTCAGGAGTTCATGATGTGTTTCACGTTTCCCAGTTCAAGAAGTGTCATGTAGAGATGGCTGATATTCCTCTAAGAGATACAGTGCCCCTTGAAGCAATTCAGTTGGACAGTGATCTGACCTATGAGCAGAAACCAGTCAAGATTCTCGAGTTTGCCAGCCGAGTCACGCGCAACAAGGTTATCAAGTTTTGTGAAGTTCAGTGGAGCCACCATACCGAGGATGAGGCCACCTGGGAATGAGAGGATGATCTACGGAAAGACCACCCACACCTATTTTCTAGCCAACCCGAATCTCGAGGGCGAGATTCACCTTAAGGGGGGGTAGGTTTGTAACATCCCAAATTTTCAATTTGGAATGTTATACATATGACATCATATGCATATCATATTTTATTTGCTTTCTGGTTTTGTGATCCTAAAAATCCTAAGCAACTCAAGGACCCACGGAGAGAGTTGGGGATTGTATTATTTTCATATTTGAATTTTCTCAAATATTGAAAAAGGGATCACTTTGGTTTTAATTATTTTCTCTCTGAAAATATTTCAATATCAAAATATATGAGAGGGGATAATATGACTTCTCCAAAACAAAAGAAATATGGGAGGAAAAATGTTAAAATCAAATAAATTATTTTATTTGGATTTTATTGCTATTTTATTTGAATTAGAAAAATATGCATTTTTCAAAATTGCATTTTAGGCCAAGAAAATGTTCACTTTGTTCTAAATATTTTATTTAGACAGCGAAAATTTGTTTTGGCATTTTTAGATTTTTATTTTTGTTTATTTCGGATTTTTCTCGGTGGAACCTTATATATATAAAAACAAACCGACCTTGGGCCGTGCCCGAGCCGGACTCTGTCCGCGCTTAGGCCTTATAAGCCGCCAGCCCGCCCGCACCCCCGAACCATAGCGCCTCCCGCCAGTCGCTGCCGCCCGCTGCTGTGCCGTCACCCGCTGCCGCGCCGCCGACCACCACCGCACGCGCCGTCCGCCGCTGCCCGCTGCCGCCGCCACTGTCGATCACCGTCGCCGCCGCCGCGGATCTCGCCGGATCCGCCGCCGTCGTTTTTTCGGTTATGTAAAATCCGATCGGTTTTCTTTTAAAAACCTAGATCTGTTTTTTCTGGTTTTTATACGGTTTAGTTATTTAGCGGACGTTCGTTCGTTCATTCATTTTAATGAATGATGTTCGCCGCTTAGGTTCGGACAGCGAACGTTCGTTCGTTGATCTTTTATTTTTATTTTATTTTTGGCCAGGGACCTATCCGTGATTATTTTTATTGCAGATTAACCACTGATCTTCAAACACTCACCGTTTTAAATCGTTTGTCCAAATCCAGTGAAACCAACGCCAAAATCTTCGTATCGAATCCCTCTTTCTGCTTAATCAACTTGAACATGTTTTTGACAATTTAAAATTTTGGTTTCAAGTAGTTTTGAATTCGAAGTTCTTTTGATCGTAGTTTTAGTTCTGTACCTCCGATTTGATCGATTCTTTTTTCAAATCGAACCTCTTTAGTTGAAATTTTAGATTGGATCTTCTTATTTGAAGTTTTCCCCTTGCATCTTTGCTTGAGTGCTTATGTATGCTATTCTTTGTTTGTGATAGAATTCCCGTAGTGTGCTGCGTGCTACTATGAGTCACTAGGTTTTACGGATCATCAGCAAGGCAAGTAACACTTTGATCATACCCTTCTATTACCTAGTTTTATGCATTAGTTACAACCCTCAAACATTGCATGAGTAGGATCTCTTAACATGTGGGTTTTGGGAAGTAGATGATGAGGCAGAACGTATTATCCTTTTTATTATCAAACCCTTGGGAGTTACTTGTATGTTATGCTTATATCGCCATGCTATGCTCGTAGACGTGGATTGGGTTTGAGTGTATCCATGATAGAGGTGAGAATGTTAATTAATGGTTAACTTAAGGTGGCTACTTAAACACACATCTGGGTGGATTGGTTGCGGGCACCTAAGGATATACCAGTGTTGTCCTTTTTTGTTCGCCACCCAAGCTCAAAGGGGTCATAAGATTATTCATGCTAGAAACTTACGTGTGAAGCCACAAGATCTTATGGGCTCTAGCATAGTGGAGTAAGTTGCATGACCTCTTCCAGTGGTAGGCTAGCAGATGTAGGGGATGTAGGTTGGTACGGTCTACCCAGGGTTAGAGTTAATGCTTCTGAAAAACTGTGTCTCGATCATCCGTTTCTAAAACCTCTGCAGAGTGTACAAACTAATCATGGTTAGCCGTGTCCCTGGTTATGGACATCTTGAGTATCTGGTTCTTGAATTATCATGTTGATCTCATCACTCTAAAATTAATTTGTTGGGATATTAATTACTTTCTAATTGGGATTGAGATGGGGACTTACCATTCTCAATGTTCTTTCAACTACCATGATAGTTAAATAAAATATATTCCTTTGTTGTAGGGAAAAATTGGGTTTTCGCAAAAACATTTTCAAACCGTAGAGCCTCCACCAGCCTCAAATGCATGTAGTGATAGTCTTTACTTGTTCATTGCTCTACTGTGTTATCTTGCCAGCATATTGCATGTGCTGACCCGTTTCGGGCTGCAACGTATCATGTTGCAGACTTTTCAGACAAAGAGTAAGGTGTGCTAGGTTGTTGTCGTGCACTCAGCTATGCCGTTGGAGTTGATGGACTCACTTTATCTTCAAAGCCTTCCGCTGTTATCTTATTCAGATGGCCTTAAGCCATATTTATTGTAATAAGTTCTCTTTTGAGACATTCGATGTAATAAGTGTGTGATTGCCACTCTGTTATAAATTCTTCAAGTACTATGTGTGTCTGCATTACCGATCCAGGGATGACACTTATGCATAGAGATTTGACCGTTTGGGGTCGGATCGCTACATAATCGGAGAAGCCTCCCCCAAGCTTGTGGGAGACTCTCTTCTTCAATTTGCACAAAATTATATATTTCCCTTAAGGCACCTTGTTTCTTATGAGTGGGGAAATATTTACCAAAGAAGTAATAAATCATATCCTGGCGACTACGCACACAATCAGGATCAAGAGAATTAAACCAAGTTTTAGCATCACCCTTTAATGAGAACGGAAACAACTTAAGGATGAAGTAATAGCGAGATTTCTCATCATTAGTGAACAGGGCGGCTATATCATTTCATTTATTAAGGTGTGCCACAACAGTTTCAGATTCATAGCCATAAAAATGATCGGATTCAACCAAAGTAATTAAATCAGGGTCGATAGAGAAATCATAACCCTTATCGAAAATAGAGATGGGTGAAGTAGCAAAAGCAGGGTCATATTTCATTATAGCATTCAAAGATTTTTCTTTCAGCTTAGCTAATAGTTTCTTAAGATCATATCTATTGTTGCAAGCTAAAAAGTCTCTAGCAGTTTCTTCATCCATAACATAACCCTCAAGCACAACATGCAATTCATATCTAGGTGGAGAATCTTCATCATCACTTTCATCAATATTATCAGTTTCAATAATTTCATTCTCTCTAACCCTAGCTAGTTGTTCATCAAGAAATTCACCTAGTGGCAGAGTATTATCAAGCATAGACGAGGTTTCATCATAAGCATCATGCAAAGAAGAAGTGGCATCATCAATAACATGCGACATATCAGAATGAATAGCAAGTGTAGGAGTCGCAAGTTTACTCAAAATAGAAGGTGAATCAAGTGGAAAGCTAGATGGCAGTTCCTTACCTCCCCTCGTAGTTGTGGGAAAAATCTTGGTTCTTTCATCTTTTAAGTTCCTCATAGTGATCAACAGATATAAATCCGAAGTGACTCAAAGAATAGAGCTATGGACCCCAGCAACAGCACCGGAAAATTGTCTTGATAACCCACAAGTATAGGGGATCGCAACAGTTTTCGAAGGTAGAGTATTCAACCCAAATTTATTGATTCGACACAAGGGGAGCCAAAGAATATTCTCAAGTATTAACAGTTGAGTTGTCAATTCAACACACCTAAAAGACTTAATATCTGGAGCAAAGTATTTAGCAGCAAAGTAATATGGAAGTAACGGTAATGGTGGCAAAAGTAATAGTATTGGTTTTTGTAGTAATTTTAACAGTAGCAATGGAAAAGTAACTAAGCAAAGGTCAATATGTGAAAAGCTCGTAGGCAATGGATCAGTGATGGATAATTATGTCGGATGTGATTCCTCATGTAAAAGTTATAACATAGGGTGACACAGAACTAGCTCCAGTTCATCAATGTAATGTAGGCATGTATTCCGAATATAGTCATATGCTTATGGAAAAGAACTTGCATGACATCTTTTGTCCTACCCTCCCATGGCAGCGGGGTCCTATTGGAAACTAAGGGATATTAAGGCCTCCTTTTAATAGAGTACTGGAACAAAGCATTAACACTTAGTGAATACATGAACTCCTCAAACTATAGTCATCACCGGGAGTGGTCCCGATTATTGTCACTTCGGGGTTACCGGATCATAACACATAGTAGGTGACTATTGACTTGCAAAATAGGATCAATAACTCATATATATTCATGGAAACATAATAGGTTTAGATCTGAAATCATGGCACTCGGGCCCTAGTGACAAGCATTAAGCATAGCAAAGTTATAGCAACATCAATCTCAGAACATATTGGATACTAGGGATCAAACCCTAACAAACCTAACTTGATTACATGATAAATCTCATCCAACCCATCATCGTCCAGCAAGCCTACGATGGAATTACTCACGCCCGGTTGTGAGCATCATGAAATTAGTGATGGAGGAAGGTTGATGATGACGATGGCGACGGATTCCCCTCTCCGGAGCCCCGAACGGACTCAGATCAGCCCTCCCGAGAGAGATTAGGGCTTGGCGGTGGCTTCGTATCGTAAAATGCGATGAATCCTTCTCTCTAATTTTTTTCTCCCCGAATGTGAATATATAGAGTTGGAGTTGAGGTCGGTGGAGCATCAAGGGCCCTAGGGGGGGCGCTGCCCACCCTCGTGGACAGGGTGTGGGACCCCTGACGTTGACTCTTTCACCAACATATTTTATATATTCCAAAAATATTCTCCGTGAAGTTTCACGTCATTCCGATAACTTTTATTTTTGCACAAAAATTACACCATGGCAATTCTGCTGAAAACAACGTCAGTCCGGGTTAGTTCCATTCAAATCATGCAAGTTAGAGTCCAAAAAAAGGTCAAAAGTGTTTGGAAAAGTAGATACGATGGAGACGTATCAATACGTTGGAGACGTATCACTTATCTGATGGGGAGTAATGACTTCACATATAGGAAGTATAGGTGGTAAAATTTGTTGGAAGTTAGCAAACACAGCATTTGTCACTTGAACAATTCATGAAAGAATATTAAAGGAAGAGAGATTTCACATATTAATATACTATCTTGGACATCTTCTATGATTGTGAGCCCCATTAATTATTTTAAAACTTGAGCAAATTAGTTGAAGTTGAACAATGTAGACAATGTAATGAGTTATGTCTAGGTATATTTGTATAGAAATTAATACTGGTACAACAAGGTGCTATATACAAACAATTTTTAAACCCTTTCTGCGATGAAATTTTAAACCGTCGCCTAGTGGGTGTGGGCGATATGGGGGTCATTCCCACATGACCCAGAAACTGTCGGGGATAGGCCCTCTGGTCACACACGCTGTGCAAAATGAGCTCATGTGCAATCGGGCTAGCCATAGTTTCCGTTCGTCTGCATACCCCACATAGTGAATCCTAGAGAAAGGTTCCCGTTCGTCTCCACATCCCACCCAGTGAATCTGAGACGAACGTTTATGTTTGTATATACATCCCACATGGTTTTATGTATAGCCTCGTGTGTGATAGGTGTAATGATCACACTTGCTCTACCTCTGTTAACTATTTTCTTTATTCAACCATATCACACACGATTTGATGAAGAAAACTGTATGGCATTGGGCTATCCATCGCAACCGCTTTTACTACTAAAATTGTTTGCAAAGTTCCATGACCCATTTAGCAGGTTTAGTAGTTTACAATTAATAATTCCAGTATTATGCAAATTCACATTTCATATTGAACACCTGTTTGCCAATTTAATATCAGGCACATAAATATATTTTAACATTACAGTATGATAGCGACCTGAAAACAACACATGACATCATATAGCTAGTTCACCTTCATAAGAATAATATTAGAACTATATATTCATTTCCCAAATCGACTGATGCATGATCAACCAGTCTCCACCTCTACTTTCAGTTCAATAAGAAGGTGTTTTGCACTTACCAATTGGGAAAGTGCCTCCTCCTTCGCCAGCACCATCTTAGCAAAGTCTAACTTAAAAAATCTGAGCTCATTCTCCATCTTCCTCTTTTTTCCCGCATCTTGAAATATTCTTCAGCGTTGACAACACTTTATCTAAGGCTATCTCTGTTCTCTTCCTCATACATGCTCCAAAGCTTTGCTAGGCACATCTTCAAAGACTGTGGCCACTCTTGATCAACCCACTCCAGGTAAGAACACTTCCGTCCATCCTATAATATTTAAAACTAAACTAGTAACAATTGTAGGGAAAATGGGTTTCTAGAAACATAAAAAATCACCAAATACATATTTTAAAAAACTGAAGAAATAGGTTAATTATGACATATCTTCTCAAAAAGGTCAATGTGCAAATGAATTAATTGCTACTGAGACAACAACCAAATTCAGAAACATCACAAATTATAATTAACTTCAACAATGCTAAAAGTTCTTAGTCATGTACTATAAATTACAAATTGAACATTTTATGAGGAAGCTGAATATAACTGCAACAACATAGAGACAGTGATTGGATGACATCAAATTGATACTGACAGGTGTGTACATGCACAAATTTAGTAACATAGAACTAATAGCACTAAGATCGTCTACTATGTATGCCAAAACCGGTGTCAAGACAACTGTTGCTACATTTCGCACCAGTGCCCTGCTCTAGCGAGCCGATGTAGAGGAAAAAAATCAGGGAACTGGACTCCAGAGCACCTAGTTGCTTCGATGCCCAGTTCCTTCGTGCCATAAAGTTTTTGTTATGCTACTGCTTGGCTGCTCGGATGTGTGGACCAAAGTTGGTTGCAAAAACTGCTGAAGCGGTGCAAAATAATTTTCTAATGGCACCGCTGATGACATGGCAACATTTTTTAGATACTAGGTAGAAACTGTGACACTCTTAACCAGATCTAGAATAACATAGCATAGTGACAGTGGCTGAATCACATCTAACAAATGATTTGTAACAACGAAAGTGGGGCTAACCTTCTCAGCACATGCCAGAAACTTCCTCCCACTGTCCATAGATTCAAACGTAACTAACTTCATGCATGGAGATTGATGGTGACAATGAGCAGGAAGATCTTCAGCCACCAACTCTATTCGTTGCAACTAATGGTCCTAGGGAGCTACAAGCAGAAGAAATGGCTCAAATCGACCGTCGGGTTAAAATCCTTCATTCCAAATCATAACCCGAGAGAGAGAATAGAGGCATACCCAGGTGGTTAAAGAGTCATCGTCGTCGGAGGAACCGCTGGCGAGGTCATTGAAGAAGACCATGGCGACCGCGGCAGTCGAATGCGAGACGCCAAGAGCGAGGAAGCAAGCGAGGAAGCGGTTATAGCTTGGGAAGGAAGGAAGGAGGAAATAGGGGAAATGTGACTTGTGGCTGGGGAGAAAAGGGGGTGGGGAGGGGGTAGATATTTCGGCGATAGGCCAAAAATTTCAAAAGGTGGAGTGAAACTTTGCGCGCGGTGCCGCCGTACAGCATTCACTTTGAACGAATGTGTACACCGCATACAATTCTTCTGCTTTATGCGCATGCGATGAGTTTGATCATTCAAATATTGGTGGAAATTTCCCTGGGCATTATCCTCATCAACGTCATTGCATAATTTAACATCGCTTGCTAATTTGGGCACACAAAAGAGCCTACATCACATAGACCAAAGTTACTGAATCGAGCAATTTTAATAATTAAACAGAGCCAATTGACCTAAACATTGCTCGAACAAAAGACCAACGTTATAAACAAAGGCTAAGTATGCATAATTTTAACAAATCCGCCACTGCGCCGCACTATGCCTCGTCGATGTAAGATGAGACGCCGACTACTTATCCAGGCGACATGTCGCCGTTGGTGGACTCCGCGTCGCCCCCGTTGAAGTCAACCGCGTCGTCGTCATCGTCCTCATCCTCGGTGCCGCCCTCAAGGTTGTAGTACTCGTAGTAGTAGCTGTGCCAAAGCTCGCGATGGTACTCCATCGCCGATTCCTCCATGGACAGGCTCTTCTCAACCTCGTCCCGAGCCACGCGCAACTCCTCCTCCCGGCGCTCCTCAATCTCCGCTGCCTCTTGCATCTCTAGCTCCCGCTCGGTGATCTCATGAGGAAGCAGGTGCTCCATGGCCTCCATTGCCTTTTCGGACGTGGGTTGCATGCTAGATTCTGAGGTGGCCCAGAATATCTTCACGTGTGCATTCTCGATCTTGGTGTGGATGTCCTCGACCGGGGCCAGTGCGACATCGGCGGCGCAGTCGGTAGCTCGAGCTCTCTCGGTGTTTTAGCTGCCATCGCCGCAATTGGTGCAGCTGCCCTGTCGGCTGCCGTAGACGCCCTCTCAGCGGATGGGGTCGCACTCTTGGTGCAGGAGGCGGCGCTAGAGGAGGATGCGGCCACCATACGGGCCCTCACGAAGTGTTTCCATGGCGTCATTCTTAGCAAGAAGGGGTTGCGGGAATGGGGATCTGGGATTTGTGGATTCGGGGGTGACCGACACTAGAGTAGACGAAGCCGGTGAAGCTTGTGGAGGAAGACTTAAGTAGACCCACAAATTTTTCTCGCAAACGATCCCTACAAAAAACTGTGTGTGATGTTGTTGATATTTTGTATTAGATGTGAAAGACGAATTTTGGGTATAGTGGCAATGGTGTTTAAAATGTATGAGAAAATTTGGAGTACTAATACAACTGTCATGACAAAATTTGGAAACTTTCAGAGGTCATTTGACCTTTTTAAGACATTCAAGTGATTTTCTAGCCATACAATTAACGTAATTCAAATTTGAACTACATGTACATGCAACAGCTAACCATAACGGTTTGAAAAGTCATATTTGTATACTTGTGTGCGAGTTAATTCCATGTGCAGTAAATTGGAAGAAATTTTCAAACATATTGGTGTCACGGCTTGGACACAAAGCATCGAGTGCCATGGCATTGAAATTCCAAAAAAATGAAAAATAATCAGAAACACATGAAACCTTGACGTAATGGCTTGGCACCAAGATGGCGTGGAAAAAATGGCCTGTTTGACGAAAGTTTGGCGACACACAACTCATAAACCAGAGCAACTCACTAGAAGGCTCACGGTTCCAAGCGGGCACAATGCATGTTTGATGACAAACCGGTGATAGCTTCCTCATATGGCCTGCAAAAAAATTCTAAAGTTAATGTGCACAAATACAACTGTCATGTGAAAATTTGGACAATTACAGGGGTCATTTGACCTTTTTAAGACATTTAAGTGATTTTCTAGCCATTTAATGACCGTAATTCAAATTTGAACTACCTGTAGATGCAATAGCTAACCATAACAGTTTGAAAAATCATATTTGTGTACTTGTGTGCGAGTTAATTCCATGTGCAGTACATTGGAAGGAATTTTCAAACATATTGGTGTCACAGCTTGGACACAAGCGTGGAGTGCCATGGAATTTAAATTCCAAAAAATAATAAATCATAATAAATACATGAGACCTTGCTTGACGTAATGGCATGCCACCAGGATGTTGTGGTAAAATAATTGGCCTGGTTGACAAAATTTTGGACACACACCCCTCACAAACCGGAGCTACTCACTAGAAGGCTCGTGGTTCCGAGAGGACACAATGCATCTTTGATGACCAACCAGCGATAGCCTCCTCTTATTATGGCCTTTAAAAAATTTCTACAGCTAACGTTCACTAATACAACTGTCATGTCAAAATTTGGAACATTTCAGGGGTCATTTCACCTTTTTAAGACATTTAAGTGATTTCTAGCTATTTAATGACGGTAATTCAAATTTGAACTAAATGTACATGCAACAGCTAACCATAACAGTTTTGAAAAATCATATTTGTGTACTTGTGTGAGAGTTAATTCCATGTGCAGTAAATTGGAAGATTCTCAAACATATTGGTGTCACAGCTTGGACACAAAGCATCAAGTGCATCCCTGCTACTTCTTAAGCTTGCGTTGATTTTTCCCTTGAAGAGGAAATGGTGATGCAGCAAAGTAGAGATAAGTATTTCCCTCAGTTAAGAACCAAGGTATCAATCCATTAGGACGCACAAGCAAGTCTCTAATCTATGTACCTGCACAAACTAACGAACACTTGCACTCAACGTGAAAAAGGGGTTGTCAATCCCTTCATGGTCGCGAACAAGAGTGAGATATAAAAGAGATAGGTATAAAATATAAATAGAAGATCAAACTAAAGTAAATATAAATAAATTGCAGCAAGGTATTTTTTGGTTTTTTGGATTATATATCTGAAAATATATGATGTGAAATAGACCCGGGGGCCATAGGTTTCACTAGAGGCTTCTCTCTTGAAAGAAAACACACAGTGGGTAAAAAAATTACTGTCGAGCAATTCATAGAAAATCACAAAGTTATGACAATGTTCAAGTCAATGGTTATGAATATAGGCATCACATCCGTGTCAACTAGACCAACTCATGCCTGCATCTACTACTATTACACCACACATTGACCATTATCCAGCATGCATCTGGAGTATTAAGTTCATAAGAACGGAGTAACACCTTAAGTAAGATGACATGATGTAGAGGGATAAACTCAAGCAATATGATGAAAACCCCATCTTTTTACCCTTGATGGCAACAATACAATATGTGCCTCCTACCCATACTTTGTCACTGGGTGAGGACACCGCAAGATTGAACCCAAAACTAAGCACCTCTCCCATTGCAATAAGAATCAATCTAGTTGGCTAAACCAAACCGATAATTCGAAGAGAAATAAAAAGATATTTAATAATGCATAAAAGAGTTCAAAAAGACTCAAATAATATTCAGAGATAATCTGATCATAAATCCACAATTCATCGGATCTCGACAAACACACCGCAAAAGAATATTACATCGGATAGAACTCCAAGAACATTGAGGAGAGCATTGTATTGAAGATAAAAGAGAGAGAATAAGCCATCTAGCTACTAGCTATGGACCCATAGGTCTATGGTAAACTACTCACGCTTCATCAGAAGGGCAATAGAGTTGATGTAGATGCCCTCCGTGATCAAATCCCCCTCTGGCAGGGTGCCGAAAAAGGCCCCAAGATGGGATCTCATGGGAGCAGAGGCTTGCGGCAGCAGAAAAGTATTTTGGTGGACGCTTCTATTGGTTTGGGAATATTTGGAAATTTATAGCACAAGAATTAGGGTTAGAGGACTCCCGAGGGGCCCAAAAGCCCTCAGGGCGCCCCCTGGGGCGCACCTAGGAAGCTTGTGGCCTCCTTGGGAAGCTTTTGACCCCTTCTCCAAGCTCCGTGGATCTTCTGGTCCAAGAAAAATCATCGTAAAGTTTTATTCATTTTGGACTCTATTTGATATTCCTTTTCTGTAAAACTCAAAAACAAGGAAAAAACATAAACTGGCACTAGGCTCTAGGTTAATAGGTTTGTCCCAAAAATAATATAAAATAGCATATTAATGGATATAAAACATCCAAAACAAATAATATAATAGCACGGATCAATAAAAAATTATAGGTACATTGGTGACGTATCAAGCATCCCCAAACTTAATTCCTACTCATCCTAGAGTAGGTAAATGATAAAAACAGAATTTTTTATGTGGAATGCTACCTAACATATTTATCCATGTAATATTCTTTATTGTGGCATGAATATTCAGATCCATAAAATTCAAAACAGAAGTTTAATATTGACATAAAAAATAATACTTCAAGCATACTAATAAAGCAATCGTGTCTTCTCAAAATAACATGGCAAAAGAAAGTTATCCCTACAAAATCATATAGTCTGGCACAACCCCGATGACAAGCCAAGAAATTGTTTCATACTTTTGGTGTTCTCAAACTTTTTCAACTTTCACGCAATACATGAGCGCGAGCCATGGATATAGCACTATATGTTGAGTAGAGTATGGCGGTTGTGGAGAAGACAACAGGAAGGAGAAAGTCTCACATCAACTAGGCGTATTAATGGGCTATGGAGATGCCCATCATTAGATATGAATGTGAGTGTGTAGGGATTGCCATGCAACGGATGCACTAGAGCTATAATTGTATGAAAGCTCAAAAAGAAACTAAGTGGGTGTGCATCCAACATGCTTGCTCACGAAGACCTAGGGTAATTTGAGGAAGCCCATCATTGGAATATACAAGACAAGTTCTTATAAGGAAAAAATTTCCACTAGTTTATCAAAGTGACAACATAGGAGACTCTCTATCATGAAGATCATGGTGTTACTTTGAAGCACAAGTGTGGAAAAAGGATAGTAAGATTGTCCCTTCTCTCTTTTTCTCCCATTTTTTCCTTATTTTTTTTGGGCTTCTTTGGCCTCTTTTATTTTTTATTTGGGCTTCTATGGCCTCTTTTATTTTTTATAAAGTCCGGAGACTCATCCCAACTTGTGAGGGAATCATAGCTTCCATCATCCTTTCCTCACATGGGACAATGCTCTAATAATGATGATCATCACACTTGTATTTACCTACAACTCGATACTAGAACAAAATATGACTCTATATGAATGCCCCCCATGATGTAAAGGGATGTGTAATGATCAAGAGGGACATGTATAAAAAATATGAACGGTGGCCTTGCCACAAATACTATGCCAACTACATGATCATGCAAAGCAATATGAAAATCATGGTATGTGTCATAATAAAACAGAATTGTGTAAGTTGCATGGAAATATATCTTGTCATGCCTATGGAAATGCCATAATATGTAGGTATGGTGGCTGTTTTGAGGAAGGTATATGGTGGGTGTAATCCACCGGCGAGAGTTGCGAGGAACTAGAGAGGCTAGCAATGGTGGAATAGTTAGAGTGCGTAGAATCCATGGACTCAACATTGGTCATAAAGAACTCCCATGTTCCTAGCGGGATAGATTGGTAGGAAAATACCATCGCTCATCCCCAACCGCCACTCATGAGGAAGACTATCAAAAAATAAATCATGCTCTGACTTCATCACATAATGGTTCACCATATGTGCATGCTACGGGAATCGCAAACTTTAACACAAGTATTTCTACCAATTCATAATTACTCACTAGCATGACTCTAATATCACCATCTTTATATCTCAAAACAAATGCAAGGAATCAAACTTCTCATAGTATTCAATGCTCTTTATATGAAAGTTTTTATGATATCCCTGTTGGATGCCCATCATATTAGGCCTAATTCACAACCTAAGAAAATTACTATGCTGTTTAGAGACTCTCAAAATAATATAAGTGAAGCATGAGAGTTCAACTATTTCTATCAAATAAAGCCACCGCTATTCTCTAAAAAGATATAAGTGAAGCACTAGAGAAAATTGCAAAAGATATAAGTGAAGAACATAGAGTATTCTAATAAATTCACGATTCATGTGTGTCCCTCCACTGGTACAACAACGTACTAAACAAATGGTTTAAACCCCTTTCTGCGATGGCATTTGGAACCGTTGCCAAGTGAGTGTGGGCGATAGGGGGGTCCTTCCCACACGACCCAGAAATCATCAGGGATATGCCCTCGTGGGACCCAGGCTGGGGCCATGTGCGATCGGCCGAGGCATGGAACCCCAATCATTTCCGTAGGTATGTACATCCCACACGGTGAATCCCAGAAATCATTTCCGTAGGTATGTACATCCCACACGGTGAATCCCAGAAATCATTTCCATAGGTATGTATGCCCCACACGGTGAATCCCAGAAATCATTTCCGTAGGTATGTTCATCCCACACGGTGAATCCGAGAAATCATTTCCGTAACATCCCACGCGGTGAATCCCAGAAAATCATTTCCGTAGGTATGTACATCCCACACAGTTCTTTGTGTGGAAACGTGTATGCAAGGTGGCCTAACGCAAACATTTTGCTGCCGGAAGCCATGTTTGATTGTTAGTTGATCGAACACGCCTACTTTCCAGAAACTGTGTGGGTTGTCTGAGTTAATTGCCCATGGTGCTGTCTGAGTAACCATTTGCAGGGTAATTAGCCTATTATTGATAATCCATGTACTAATCAAGGAGATATTTCTTATAAAACACGCTAGATATTTCATATCCGTATAAAAGCAACCAAGATTTCATAATCGAATTACATCAGATAGCTTCGGCACTCAGTTACGCCATTACACAACAGCACCAAGTTTCACCTGCAGCATCAAAAACCTTTGGAAAGTAGCATCATACACAGTAAAAAGACAAATGCAGAAGCGGAAGGCGAATATTGAGCCTTCAGTGATGTTGAATGTCCTTGCAACTTTAGCTAGTGGCTATGGATAATTGCCCGCCCAACCTTCGTCCTCTTCAGCAAGACTTCAATATTGTACCATGGGTGTTGAATGAATACCTTCCTCGACTCTTGATTATGCAGGTTGTTCGAGAGGTAATCATCGGTGAACTTCTTTGAAAAGTACTGAAAACAAACCTATGCATAAATCACTGTTGTAAATTTTGAAATGGCGCAAGCGGTAAAAACAAGGTAAAAGAGTTGGTGCCATCCTATAGTTGACTGATGTCTTCTTCATTGTGCAAACAAAGATCTTGTTGTTATTCGTCGCAAGTTTCTTCATCCTAATAATCTTTCTGAGTTTCTTGACTTGACTGATATTCATGGATATCTCATTTGCCCATATGCAAAATGGGTCGAACAGTGGGTCTAAGCCTCTAACAGCAGGACCTACATGTGCATGACCAAATTGTAAGAAACCTAAATATTATAATGATTCCTACAACTGCACAATAATGTGCTATTAGCCAAAGGACCCAGCTTGAACAAACCTCGATGGTAAACCGCAGTGTCTCCCATTGTTTCCCTGCAACACACATAAGGAAGATCTTGATCAGGTTAACTGAGAGTTGCCATACTATCAGTAGAATATGTATTGAGTACAACCAAATTCGATTGGTATCACATGCATAACAATAGAAAATTGTACACACAACAAATGAAAATCAAATTGCAGAACTGAACCAAATAGTTAAATGGACAGCAGACCAAATGAAAATAAATAGTTAACTGAGAACAACATTGCATAATAGAAACATGTACTAGAAGTTAAGACAGTTAACAAAACAAAGAATGCTTGAGAATAGTACTACGAAATGTAGCAATTGTTGGACCAAAGTGTTAACTGAACATTACATTTTAGAGGACCAAACTGTTAACTGAACATCAGATTACATATTAACATTACAGAAGACAAATCACTAGAAGGCACAGGCGGTGGCCTCGAGATAACATCACGAACTGTATTTTAAAGTAGACAAACGCACGACGGTGTCGACGGTGGCCTCGAAGACGAGGTGCTCCTCCAAGATCTGGCGGTCGACACGCATGTCAGCTATAGCGACCTTGTTCGCGCGTGCGGCCGCATGCTACTTAGCTCCATGTTATACTGCATGCAAAATGCATGTGGGCAGCGCTTAATTGGAGGAGGGGGAAGTGATTTTTGTGGAAGGTGTCACTCCGTCAGTCGGGGCATGTGGGATGGGAAAGGAGGAGGATGGTGTGGATGGGTTGTGGATTACCTGACCATATCTACGAGGCCGCGTAGCAAGAAGAAGGGTCGGCGGCGAGGAGGCGGCGGAGCAAGAAGAAGGGTCGCCGCGAGGAGGCGGCGCTACAAGAAGAAGGGTAGCCGGCAAGGAGGCAGCACTGCAAGAAGAAGGGTAGCCGGCGAGGAGGTGGCGTTGCAAGAAGAAGGGTCGCCGGCGAGGAGGCTGAGCTGCCAGTAAGCAGCAGTGAAGGTTTGAACGTGGAAAGCAAGGAGGAACAGTGGAAATGAGGCTTTTGGTAGGAGGGAGGGGCGGGCAGATAGATATTTCCGCGGTGACAAAAAAATTTCACTCGGTGCCGCGAGAAACTAGCGCGCAAGTGTGGTTCAAGCGGGGGCGGTGGACTGTAGACGACGAAGCTTCCTGTGTAAGCCAGACTAGACAATGCGCCAAGATATTTTATATCGCATCCCACACGATTCTTTCTAGTAAATTGTTTGTGGTATACCTGATTTTTTTCATTATGTTTTGAAAGACAAAATGGTGTTACGGAAGGAAAGGATGGTGTTTGAATTCCTAGAACATTTACGTACAGTGACCATGCAACTAGTACATAAGTGTCGTGTTTAAATTTGGAATTATGCCGGATTCGTTTGGCATTTTTATGCATAATTCAAATTTGAACTACAAGAACATGCTCCAATGCACCAAAGTTTGTGTGAAAAATCACATGTGTGTCTTTGGGTGAATTTATAGGTCCCACGCAAGAAATGGGAACAAAATTCAAACATCTGGGTGTCGTGGCTTAGCCGGAATAATTGAGAAACTTAGTTTTTTAATTCCTGTCAATCAAAAACATGGCTGGAAATCATGAAACTTGGCATGGTGTCATGACATGGCACCAACATGCTGTAGTAATTTGTTTGGCTGAATTGGGACAAGCTTTGGTGTAAGCTTCTTGCAAACTGGAGCTTCCCTCAAGAAGGCTCCTGGTTTCGAGAGGGAACGTGTCACCTCAGTGTGCGAAACGACATACGTACAATACCTTCTCCTGCCTTAATTTTTTAACACAGGCAGATTAGACCAAATAGAAGTATCATGCTAATTTTTGGAATTAATTGAGTTTCTGGGAAATTAATGTACATAATTCAAATTTAAACTACAAGCACGTGCTCCAGTGCACCATAGTTGTTTGAAAAATCATATGTGTGTCCTTGGGTGAATTTCTAGGTCCCATGCAAGAGGTGGGAGTGAAATGCAAACATCTGGGCGTTGTGGCTCGGCCAGAAAGATTGAGAAACTTGGTTTTTTAATTCCTGTAATTCCAAAACATGCCTGAAAATAATGAAACTTGGCATGGTCTTATGAAATGTCACGAACATCCTGCGGTTATTTTTTTGGCCGAGTTGGGACAAGCTCTGGTGTAAGCTTCTTGCAAACTGGAGCTTCCCTCAAGAAGGCTCGTGGTTTCGAGAGGGAACGTGTCACCTCCATGTGAGAAACGACATACGTACACTGCCTTCTCCCGCCTTAATTTTTTTGTACATCCGGATTAGACCAAATAGAAGTGTCGTGCTAAATTTTGGAATTATTCTATGCTTGTTTCACCTTTTTTATACATTGATTGAGTTTCTGGGCATTTAATGTGCATAATTCAAATTTGAACTACAAGCACATGCTCCAGTGCACCAAAGTTGTTTGAAAAATCACATGTGTGTCCTTGGGTGAATTTCTAGGTCCCATACAAGAGATTGGAGTGAAATTCAAACATCTGGGCGTCGTGGTTCGGCTTAAAAGATTGCCAAATGTGGTTTTTTAATTCCTGTAATTCCAAAACACGCTTGAAAATCATGAAACTATGCATGGTGTCTTGACATGGCACGAACATGCTGCGGTAATTTTCTTGCCCGAATTGGGACAAGCTTTGGTGTAAGCTTCTTGCAAACCGGAGCTTCCCTCAAGAAGGCTCGTGTTTCCGAGATGGAACGTGTCACCTCCGTGTGCGAAACGACATACGTACACTGCCTTCTCCCACCTTAATTTTTTTACACAGCCAGATTAGACCAAATAGAAGTACTGTGCTAAATTTTGGAATTATTCCGGGCTCGTTTCGCCTTTTTTATACATTAATTGAGTTTCTGGGCATTTAATTTCCATAATTTAAATTTGAACTACAAGCACATGCGCCAGTGCACCAAAGTTGTTTGAAAAATCACATGTGTATCCTTGGGTGAATTTCTACGTCCCATGCAAGAGATGGGAGTGAAATTCAAACATCTGGGCATCGTGGCTCGACCGGAAAGATTGAGAAACTTGGTTTTTTAATTCCTGTAATTCCAAAACATGCCTGAATATCATGAAACTCGGCATGGTCTTATGACATGGCACGAACATGCTGCGGTTATTTTTTTGGCCGAATTGGGACAAGCTCTGGTGTAAGCTTCTTGCAAACCGGAGCTTCCCTCAAGAAGGCTTGTGGTTCCGAGAGGGAACGTGTCACCTCCGTGTGTGAAACGACATACGTACACTGCCTTCTCCCTCCTTAATTTTTTTGTACATCCGGATTAGACCAAATAGAAGTGTCGTGCTAAATTTCGGAATTATTCTGTGCTTGTTTCGCCTTTTTTATACATTAATTGAGTTTCTGGGCATTTAATGTGCATAATTCAAATTTGAACTACAAGCACATGCTCCAGTGCACCAAAGTTGTTTGAAAAATCACATGTGTTTCCTTGGATGAATTTCTAGGTTCCATACAGGAGATTGTAGTGAAATTCAAACATCTAGGCGTCGTGGCTCGGCCGAAAAGATTGCCAAACGTGGTTTTTTAATTCCTGTAATTCCAAAACATGCCTGAAAATCATGAAACTAGGCATGGTGTCTTGACATGGCACGAACATGCTGCGTTAATTTTTTGCCTGAATTGGGACAAGCTTTGGTGTAAGCTTCTTGCAAACCGGGCTTCCCTCAAGAAGGCTCGTGTTTCCGAGATGGAACGTGTCACCTCCGTGTGCGAAACGACATACGTACACTGCCTTCTCCCACCTTATTTTTTTACACAGCCAGATTAGACCAAATAGAAGTACGGTGCTAAATTTTGGAATTATTTCGGGCTCGTTTTGCCTTTTTATACATTAATTGAGTTTCTGGGCATTTAATGTGCATAATTCAAATTTGAACTACAAGCACATGCTCCCGTGCACCAAAGTTGTTTGAAAAATCACATGTGTGTCCTTGGGTGAATTTCTAGGTCCCATGCAAGAGACGGGAGTGCAATTCAAACATCTGGGCATCGTGGCTCGACCGAAAATATTGAGAAACTTTGTTTTTTAATTCCTGTAATTCCAAAACACGCTTGAAAATCATGAAACTTGGCATGGTCTCATGACATGGCACGGACATGTTGTGGTAATTTTTTTGGCCGAATTGGGACAAGCTCTGGTGTAAGCTTCTTACAAAGTAGAGCTTCCCTCAAGAAGGCTTGTGGTTCTGAGAGCGAATGTGTCACCTCCGTGTGCGAAACAACATATGTACACTGCCTTCTCCTGCCTTAATTTTTTGCACATGCATATTATACCAAATACAAGTACCGTGCTAAATTCTGGAATTATTCGGGGCTCGTTTGGCCTTTTTATACATTAATTCAGTTTCTGGGCATTTAATGTGCATAATTCAAATTTGAACTACAAGCACAGGCTCCAGTGCACCAAAGTTGTTTGAAAAATCACATGTGTGTCCTTGGGTGAATTTCTAGGTCCCATGTAAGAGATTGGAGTGAAATTCAAACATCTGGGCATCGTGGCTCAGCTGGAAAGATTGAGATACTTGGTTTTTCAATTCCTGTAATTCCAAAACACGCCTGAAAATCATGAAACTTGGCATGGTGTTATGACATGGCACGAACATGCTGCGGTAATTTTTGGCCGAATTGGGACAAGCATCTTGCAAACCGGAGCTTCCCTCAAGAAGGCTCGTGGTTCCGAGATGGGACGTGTGACCTCCGTGTGCGAAACGACATACGTACACTGCCTTCTCCTGCCTCAATTTTTTTACACAGCCAGATTAGAGCAAACATAATTACCGTGCTAAATTTTCGAATTATTCCAAGCTCGTTTTTCCTTTTTTTATACACTAGTTGAGTTTCTGGGCATTTAATGTGCATAATTCAAATTTGAACTACAAGCACATGATCCATTGCAACAAAGTTGTTTGTAAAATCACATGTGTGTATTTGGGTGAATTTCTAGGTCCCATGCAAGATATGGGAGTGAAATTCAAACATATGGGCATAGTGGCTCGGCCGGAAAGATTGAGAAACTAGCTTTTTTTAATTCCTGTAATGCCAAAACATGTTTGAAAATCATGAAACTTGGCATGGTGTCATCACATGGCACCAACATGTCGCGGTAATATTTTTGGCCGAGTTGGGACAAGCTTTGGTATAAGCTTCTTGCAAACCGGAGCTTCCGTCAAGAAGGCTTGTGGTTCCGAGAGGTTACGTGCCACCTCCGTGTGCGAAATGACATATGTACAATGCCTTCTCCCACCTTATTTTTTTACACAGCCAGATTAGACCAAATAAAAGTACTGTGCTAAATTTTGGAATTATTCCGGGCTCGTTTCGCCTTTTTTATACATTAGTTGAGTTTCTGGGTATTTAATATGCACAATTCAAATTTGAGCAACAAGCACATGCTCCAGTGCACCAAAGTTGTTTATTAAATCACATGTGTGTCCTTGGGAGAATTTCTAGGTCCCATGCAAGAGATGGGAGTGAAATTCAAACATCTGGGAGTCGTGACTCGGCTGGAAAGATTGAGAAACTTGGTTTATTAATTCCTGTAATTCCAAAACGCGCCTTAAAATCATGAAACTTGGCATGGTGTCATGACATGGCACCAACATGCTGCGGTAATTTTTTGGCCTGAGTTGTGACAAGCTTTGGTGTAAGCTTCTTGCAAACCGGAGCTTCCCTCAAGAAGGCTCGTGGTTCCGAGAGGGAACGTGTCACCTCCGTGTGCGCAACGACATACGTACATTGCCTTCTCCCATCTTAAATTTTTTACACACCTAGTTAGACCAAATAGACGTATCGTGCTAAATTTTGGAATTATTCCGGGTTCATTTGGCCTTTCTTATACATTAATTCAGTTTCTGGGCATTTAATGTGCATAATTCAAATTTGAACTAAAAGCACATGCTCTAGTGCACCAAAGTTGTTTGAAAAATCATATGTGTGTCCTTAGGTGAATTTCTAGGTCCCATGGAAGAGATGGGAGTGAAATTCAAACATCTGGGCGTCATGGCTCGACCAGAAAGATTGAGAAACTTGGTTTTTCCATTCCTGTAATTCCAAAACATGCCTGAAAATCATGAATCTTGGCATGGTCTCATGACATGGCACCAACATGCTGCGGTAATATTTTTGGCCTAATTGGGACAAGCTTTGGTGTAATCTTCTTGCAAACCGGAGCTTCCCTCAAGAAGGCTCGTGGTTTCGAGAGGGAACGTGTCACCTCCGTGTGCAAAATGACATACGTACACTGCCTTCTCACGCCTTAATTTTTTTACACAGCTAGATTAGACCAAATAGAAGTATCATGCTAAATTTTGGAATTTTTCCGGGTTCGTTTGGCCTTTTTTATACATTAATTTAGTTTCTGGGCATTTAATGTGCATAATTCAAATTTGAACTAACAGCACATGCTCTAATGCACCAATGTTGTTTGAAAAATCACATGTGTGTCCTTGGGTGAATTTTTAGGTTCCATGGAAGCGATGGGAGTGAAATGCAAACATCTGGGCGTCATGGCTCGGCCAGAAAGATTGAGAAACATCGTTTTTCAATTCCTGTAATTCCAAAACACGCCTGAAAATCATGAAACTTGGCATGGTCTCATGACATGGCACCAACATGCCGCGGTAATATTTTTGGCCGAATTGGGACAAGCTTTGGTGTAAGCTACTTGCAAACCGGAGCTTCCCTCAAGAAGGCTCGTGGTTCCGAGAGGGAACCTGTCACCTCCGTGTGCAAAACGACATACGTACACTGCCTTCTCCCGCCTTATTTTTTTTACACAGCTAGATTAGACCAAATAGAAGTACCATGCTAAATTTTGGAATTATTCCAGGCTCGTTTTTCCTTTTTATACGAGTTTCTGGGCATTTAATTTGCATAATTAAAATTTGAACTACAAGCATGTGCTCCAGTGCACCAAAGTTGTTTGAAAAATCACATGTGTGTCCTTGGGTGAATTTCTAGGTCCCATGCAAGAGATGGGAGTGAAAATCAAACATCTCGGCGTCGTGGCTCGGGCAAAAAGATTGAGAAACTTGTTTTTTTAATTTCTGTAATGCCAAAACACGCCTGAAAATGATGAAACATGGCATGGTGTCATGACATGGCACCAACATGCTGCGGTAATTTTTTGGCCCGAATTGGGACAAGCTTTGGTGTAAGCTTCTTGCGAAATCGAGCTTCCCTCAAGAAGGCTTGTGGTTCTGAGAGCGAATGTGTCACCTCCGTGTGCGAAACAACATATGTACACTGCCTTCTCCTGCCTTAATTTTTTGCACATGCATATTATACCAAATACAAGTACCGTGCTAAATTCTGGAATTATTCGGGGCTCGTTTGGCCTTTTTATACATTAATTCAGTTTCTGGGCATTTAATGTGCATAATTCAAATTTGAACTACAAGCACATGCTCCAGTGCACCAAAGTTGTTTGAAAAATCAGATATGTGTTCTTGGGTGAATTTCTAGGTCCCATACAAGACATGGGAGTGAAATTCAAACATCTAGGCGTCATGGCTCGGCCGGAAAGATTGAGAAACTTGGTTTTTTCATTCCTATAATTCCAAAACACGCCTGAAAATCATGAAACTTTGCATGCTCTCATGACATGGCACCAAAATGTTGCGGTAATATTATTGGCCAAATTGGGAAAAGCTTTAGTTTAAGCCTCTTGCAAACCGGAGCTTCCCTCAAGAAAGCTTGTAGTTCCGAGAGGGAATGTGTCACCTTCGTGTGCGAAACGACATACGTACACTGCCTTCTCCCACCTTATTTTTTACACAGCCAGATTAGACCAAATAGAAGTATTGTGCTAAATTTTGGAATTATTTCAGGCTCGTTTCGCCTTTTTTATACATTAATTGAGTTTTTCGGCATTTAATTTCCATAACTAAAATTTGAACTACAAGCACATGCGCCAGTGCACCAAAGTTGTTTGAAAAATCACATGTGTATCCTTGGGTGAATTTCTAGGTCCCATGCAAGAGATGGGAGTGAAATTTAAACATCTGGGCGTCGTGGCTCGACCAGAAAGATTGAGAAACTTGGTTTTTTAATTCCTATAATTCCAAAATACGCCTGAAAATCATGAAACTTGGCATGGTGTCATGACAAGGCACCAACATGCTGCGGTAATATTTTTGCCCGAATTGGGACAAGTTTTGGTGTAAGCTTCTTGCAAACCTGAGTTTCTGTCAAGAAGGCTTGCGGTTCCGAGAGGGAACGTGTCACCTCCGTGTGCGAAACGACATTCGTACACTGCCTTCTCCCGCCTTAATTTTTTTACACAGCCAGGTTAGACCAAATAGAAGTATTGTGCTAAATTTTGGAATTATTCCGGGTTCGTTTGGCCTTTTTTATACATTAATTCAGTTTCTGGCATTTAATGTGCATAATTCAAATTTGAACTAAAAGCACATACTCTAGTGCACCAAAGTTGTTTGGAAAATCACATGTGTGTCCCTGGCTGAATTTCTGGTCCCATGGAAGAGATGGGAGTGAAATTCAAACATCTGGGCGTCATGGCTCGGCCAGAAAGATTGAGAAACTTGGTTCCTCAATTCTTGTAATTCGAAAACACACCTGAAAATCATGAAACTTGGCACGGTCTCATGACATGGCACCAACATGCCGCGGTAATATTTTTGGCCGAATTGCGACAAGCTTTGGTGTAAGCTTCTTGCAAACTGGAGCTTCCCTCAAGAAGGCTCGTGGTTCCGAGAGGGAACAGGTCACCTCCGTGTGCGAAACGACATACGTACACTGCCTTCTCCTGCCTTATTGTTTTACATAGCCAGATTAGACCAAATAGATGTACCGTGCTAAATTTTGGAATTATTCCGGGCTCGCTTCACCTTTTTTATACATTAATTGAGTTTCTGGGCATTTAATGTGCATAATTAAAATTTGAACTACAAGGACATGCTCCAGTGCACCAAAGTTGTTTGAAAAATCACATGTCTTTCGTTGGGTGAATTTCTAGGTTGCATGCAAGGGATGTGAGTTGTCACACCCTAGCTAGTTCAAGCATTAGAATGTGCATCATGTTTAAATTCCTCTTAAATTTGAATTGGGGAAGACAGAACCCCCAACACACCCCCCCTTGGAAACAACTAGGGTTTACTAAAAATATTTTCAATGAACCTGAAATGCCCTTCTAAAAAGTTCATCCTCTTTGTCTTAGGTTAGAACCTCTGGCAAAATTGGTGCACAATTTTCTAGGTCAACAGAAGGTCATTGAATTAAATCAACGAGCCATCTCCGGTCGAATTCGCCGCCGCCAGGACCTCCCCGAGCCCGCTGACCCCCTCTCCGACTCCGCCGTGAGCTCCTCTTCCTTTCCCCCTAGTTCCCGTGCTCGATTACGCCTCGTAGCCACCGCCCCCTCCGAGCCTGAGCGCTCCTCGCCGCCGGCCATGCCGCCATCGTGGCTACAGCCGTGCAAGCACGCGTCCGAGCGCCTCACCGTGCTCAGCGCAGCACCAGGGACCCGTAGCCACCACCAGTTCTTCCTCCCATGCACCGTAGCCTCGAAACCGACCTCGCCCGAACTCCGGCCGCCACCACGAGCTCGATTCCAGCGAGCTCGCCCCACCCCAGCTCCTCCCACTTGCCCCACTAGATGCGCACGAGCCCCAGCTACACGTAGCACGTCTCCGCCGTCGATTTGGTCACCGGAGGACCAAATCCGAAGCCCTCCGCGTCTCGGGCCTCGCCGGCGTCGAGCCGCCGGCGAGTTGACCCAGTTTGACCCCTGGGTGGTCCCAGGAAGACCCGCCCCTGAGTCTATGACAGGTGGGGCCGGTCGGCTAACTAAATTAGGATTAGTCTTAATTAATTTTAATTAAATCAGTCACTGACATGTGGTCCCAGGCCCCACTGACAATTAATTAGTGTTAATCTAATTTTGCTAATTAGCTGAGAGGCTGACAGAAGGGGCCCACCAGTCAGGTTTGACCTGGGCTGGCGCCTTTGACCTGCTGACATCACCCTGACGCAATGCTGACGCAGTAATTGATTTTCTGGATTTATTCTTATTCAGGAAATTCCAGAAAATAGTTCAAACTTCAAAAATTCATAGAAATTCAACCATAGCTCCAAATGAGATAAATTATATATGAAAAATTATCAGAAAAATCAATCTATCCAACTGTAATGGTTTCATGCATGACAAAACAAGTTACCTTGCTGTTTAGGCAGAATAAGGAAAAGCACTATTAAGGCCATGTTTAATGAGCTAATATTTGAATCTTTGATTCAAATGAGTTCATTCCTTTCTAATATAACTTGCATTAGGCCAAGACACATTCATATTGCCATGTCATAGCATGCATCATATTGTTGCATATCGTCATGTGTTGATTGTATTATGATGTCTTCTTCGTGGTAGGTTCTGCCTTCGAGGATATCCACGAGTATCCAACTGAAGGGCAGTATCCCACTACCACTCCATCAGGCAAGCAACCATTGATCATTCCGATACAAACCCATGTTCTCGTTTCTGCTCTTGTTTACTGCATTAAGACAACGCGATTCAAACTGCTGTGTGCTACGGTAGTTGAAACCTTATCCTCTGCATGACCTGTCATTGCCACAGTAACTAGATGAAACCCACTAGCATGTGTAGGAGTTGATTGAGCCATGTATGTGATTCTTACCTTGCTATGCCTGCTATGCTTAGAGTTGTGTCAGGTCTGGTTCATCTGGGAGATGGGCTAGAGTGAAATGCTTATTCCGGTAATGAGAGGGATGCGTTGAACATGTCTTGGTAAAGGTATCGATGAGAGGCCATGTAGGAGTACATGGTGGGTCGTTTCATTGAGGCCGTCCCTAAGCACTGAGATCTGTATGCGTGATTTAAGATTCACCTACTACCACACATTGGGCCCTGAAATATGACCCCGCTCGACTTACTGACCCCTCTCGCCTCTGTCCAGGAGTTGCAACTAGTTTCTGGTGTTTGTAGGACACGTGTTGGCGGCCGTGCGTAGCGCTGAACCTAGGGGTGGGCTATGTTGCGGTAGATACACCGTGGCATGGTGTACCGAGTCACCCGTTTGGTGTCGCGGGAACCCTGTTCACATCGTTTGGGGCCATTGAGGACACCCTGGCCGGATTTCCTTGCGGATGGAACCTGAATAGGCGATAAACCTAGACTAGAGACTTGTGAGGTTAGTCAGGTCGTGGTCTACACCCACGTCGGTTTTCGCTTGAAGTCTGCCGAGCACATGTCGTGTGCAGACGCTAAGTGGTGGAAGCATGTGTGACGAAGTACACCCCTGCAGGGTATAAAACTATTCGAATAGCCGCGTCCGCGGTAAAGGACTACTTGGTTGCATATACAGTTCATAGACAAGTTAATGGATACTACTAAAAGACTCAAGATAAAGTGTGAGTACCGAGGATGGCTCTCTCGTAGGATGACGAGGGAGGATCCCCGGTGGAGTATTGTGTTGGTGAGTAGTGGACTCGTGTGCGAAAACTATTTTACTGGTGAAGTTCCATAGGATAGCTTAGCCAAGAGTCAAAGCTGGCTTGCTGCATCAACCCCACTGCCTTCTTGAGAATAAGCATGTATAGTAGGTTCTGATGTAAGACTTGCTGAGTACCTTTGTACTCATGTTTTGCTTATTTATTGTTTTCAGACGACAACACTGCCCCCTCCGACGGGTTCTATGTAGACCTTGACGTCGACGAGTGACTAGCCACCCAGGTGGTGACCCTAGCCATGGAGGGCCTATGTAGATAGACAGGCTTCGAGATGCCTTCTTTCTTTCTAGAGTCTGTACCCAGACTAGTTGCTTCCGTATGTGCTTGTATGTTTGTATGACTTGAGTGTCGGGTCATGTGACCCCTATCTGTATGAACATGTTATGTATGGCTCTCTGGAGCCTTTAAATAAAGTACTTGAGTTGTAGAGTTTTGTTGTGATGCCATGTTGTATGTACTCATATCAGGCATATTGTGTGTATGATTGAAATGCTTGGTATGAGTGGGATCCGACAATCTAGTTGTTTATCCTTGACAGCCTTTCTTATGGGGAAATGTAGTCTAGTGTTCCTCGAGCCATAGTAGTCCGCTACAGCCCGGTTCACCGGAGTCCTGCTAGCCCAGCACTACTGCTCAGGACACTTGACTGGCCGGCATGTGTTTCACTTCGTCCCTATGTCTGTCCCTTCGGGGAAATGTCACACGGTGACTTCCGGAGTCCTGCCTAGCCTGCTACAGCCCGGGGTTCCCCGGAGTCTTGTTAGCCCAGTGCTACAGCCCGGAATCACTCGTTGATGACCGACATGTTCGATGTCATTCATGTATGCCTGTCTCCATAGGTCTGTGCCGCTTTGGGTTCACGACTAGCCATGTCGGCCCGGGTTCTCTGTCATATGGATGCTAGCGACACTGTCATATACGTGAGCCAAAAGGCGCAAACGGTCCCGGGCCATGGTAAGGCGTCACCCGTGGGATACCGTGCGTGAGGCCGCAAAGTGATATGAGGTGTTACTGGCTAGATCGATGTGACTTGGAATCGTGGTCCTGACAGCGTTGGTATCAGAGCCGGACTGCATGTAGGTTCGTTGAGCCAAACTGGTCGATGTCGAGTCTAGAAATGCTCTAGTTATATGTAGGGGAATTGATTGTGGGAGGGAACGTAAGGTTCTTTTACTCCTTTACCTATGCCTCTGATCTGAGTCATTCTCTTCTCATTTAACGTGGGTTAAGGACTAGGCTCTCTTCTTCTATCAGGTTCACGTGTTACTAATCCGTAGTAGCTTATAGGATTGTTGTTACAAGCCCCAGTTCAGTTCTACTACTATAGTATGTTGCTAATTGGATCAGAATCTTGATATGATGTTGTTGAGTGGTATTGTGAACTGTTGTGGATGACTCAAATCTTTTTCTGAGCATTTACAGCTGTTATGCTGTCCAATTTTCCCTAGAAATTCTGATGCCTTTGCATTGTGGTTGTGCTTTCAGATGGCCAACCATGTTCAAAATCAAGTGGTTCGCCTGACCCGGTGCCTCGACGTGCCCGGTCATACTGCTATGTTAGTCCGGGTAATGATCGAGACGGGCTACCGTTGGTATCCCGAATACACCGTCGAAGAGCAGTTCTGCGACTTTAATCAAAGCCAATATCTCTGCACCGTCAGGATATTTCCTTCTTATCCTGGATCTACCGAGCCCCTTCACTGTTCCTATGGACTCGGGGTTACTGTTGAGATGGCTGTGCAGGATGCTGCCTATTCCATGATGACCATCTTGCGAGTCCGGACTGGCCTGCTTCGGAACACCGACTTCCGTTACATGCCAGCTTCACTTCCGGGAGCGCAAGGGTATCTTCAGGCTATCTATGCCGACTGCACTCAGGAGGGCTCATTAACTCGTACCATTGCCGAGATGCTCGAAGATAAGGACCGAGAGAATCGGGCCTTGAGGTTGGAGCTTTTTAATACCCGTGCTGATCATTGGGCCACATTGACTCGGTTTGCACCTGCGGTGCAAGCTGGATGTATGGATACAAGGGATCTGTATCCTGTGAGATCAGCTCTGCCAGACATGGTGGATTGGCGTGATGTGGGAGGCATCACCCCACCCCGTGATCCCCGCAGGCCACCGTTTGTTGGTCCAAGACCTCATCCTAGCCCCTTTGGTCCACAGGCTCCTCAGGACTGTCTGTTCCCGGATGGTCATGTTGAACTTCTAGGATACGGAGGCGACTTCTATGAGAACTACTACGGAGCTGTCTGAGTTAGTAGTAGTACCACTAGTATTGTAGTAGTTGTATCTCCACTGTCCTGAGTGACTTGTGGAATATGACTTTGTGTGTAATCAATTCCGGAGGTGTAGACAAATAATGTATAGGAGCTTGGAATGCCTCTGATGAGATGTAATGTCTTTCATCATAGTTGTACTGTAGCCTGGGCTTGTACTGAACTATGTATGATGTGTATGACCGTTGGTATATATATGGCAGTTTTATATTACCATGACATACAGATGAACATCTCGGCATCCTGTGTTATCCATTACATTCTGCACTTCCTTGCTAAGTTTGAGCCATCCTTGTCTAAACCGTTGTCTTGTTTCCTCTTAGGATGGTCAACACCCGCAGCAACCCTGCTGCCCCGGAGCAGGGGGAAGTCAGTGCAGCTAGAGGTGAGAATCTGCCTCACCCGCCTTCTCTAGCCGAAGTGATGCTAGAGGCGGAAAGAAACAAGCGTGAGACTAACTGCCTGCTAGAGCGGATTGAGCAGAACACTGCATGCCACCCGCGAAATGACTTGGTGTCAATCAATGACTTTATCAAGCTATACCCGCCAAAGTTTAATCACTCTGTCGAGCCCCTCGACGCGGATGACTGGCTTCGCAGCATCACCCACAAGCTACGTTCTGCCAACGTAGCCGAAGCCGACAAGGTTACCTATGCTGCCTATCACCTCGAAGGCCCTGCTAGCCTTTGGTGGGAAAACTTCGAAGCTATGCGCCCGGTCGGCCAAATCACTTCTTGGGCTGAATTCAGTGAGGCTTTCCGTGAGCATCACATTCCGGAAGGTCTCATGGATCGCAAGAGGGAGGAGTTCTGCAACTTCACCCAAGGAAGACTGACTGTGGATGCATATAGTCATGAATTTGGGAATCTGGCACGCTATGCCCCTGAAGAGGTTTCTACTAACGCTAAGAAGGAGGCAAGGTTCCGCAAGGGACTTAGCCCTGAGCTTCGCCGCGATCTCCGTCTGCATGAGTGCACATCTTTTCAAAAGCTGGTCAATAAAGCCATCAGCGCTGAGACAGGCCGGACTGATTATGACGCTTCACGCAAGCACTCCCGTGATTTTGGCTCTTCATCCGGCTCGGGAGCTCAGAAGCGCCGGGTGTGGATCCCAAGCACGGCACTGCCACCCAGGTTCATCCCGAGGCCATCCTTTGAGGCGCCTCGTCCCAACCAGCAATTTGCACCGTCCAAGCCCTATGGTGGCCCCGCTGCTAATGCTTCTCCACGCCCCAATGTGGTGACATGCTTTAAGTGTGGAGAGCCGGGTCACTATAGCCGAGAGTGTCCCCAGAACAACAACTCCAATCAAACTGGGAAGTCCGTTGGCCGTGGTAAGCCAGCGGGGAAAACATTTTACGCCAAGCCGGCCACCACTGCACGTGGCCATGTCAACTATGTTTCAGCCGAGGAGGCTCATGAGGATCCCAACGTCGTCCTTGGTACGCTCCTTGTTAACTGCCATCCGGCATCCGTTCTTTTCGATACTGGAGCATCTCATTCATTCATATCCGAGAGCTATGCTCGATTGCATAACACGACATTCTGTGACATGCCCACTTCCATGGTAATTCAAACCCCGGGTTCCAAATGGCAAACTTCTAGAGTAAGCCATGGGAACGAAATTCTTGTCGACAGACTTGTCTTCCTTGCATCCTTAATAGCTCTCAAGTCCTCCGACATAAATATCATCTTGGGTCTGGACTGGATGTCAGCTCATTATGCTAAGATCGATTGTGCCACTAGAACCGTTCAACTTACTCACCCATCGGGCAAGACAGTCAATGTCTTAACTCGAGTGGCCAAGCGCCAGCTTTACTCTCTAAATGCTAACCCTCTTCCAGACCTTGAGGATGTTCCGGTAGTCCGAGACTTTCCGGATGTTTTTCCAGAAGAACTGCCAGGTGTTCCACCTGACAGGGATGTTGAGTTCGTGATAGACCTTGTCCCAGGAACCGTTCCAATCTCTAGAAGACCCTACAAGATGGCACCCTTAGAACTAGCCGAGCTTAAGAACCAACTCGATGAGTCCTTGAAAAAGGGTTTCATCCGTCCTAGTTCCTCTCCTTGGGCTTGCCCCGTCCTCTTCGTCAAGAAGAAGGATGGAACGGATCGAATGGTTGTGGATTACCGACCTGTCAATTTGGTCACCATCAAGAACAAATATCCGCTTCCCAGGATCAACGATCTGTATGATCAGCTCGCTGGATCCTCAGTCTTTTCCAAGATGGATTTGAGGTTGGGCTACCATCAAATCAAAATCAGAAACGGGGACATTCCCAAAACGGCCTTTGTTACTCGTTATGGCCAATACGAGTACACCGTGATGTCCTTCGGTTTAACCAATGCCCCAGCCACCTTTTCCCGGTTAATGAACTCGGTTTTCATGGAGTACTTGGAAAAATTTGTCGTAGTATACCTCGATGACATACTCATCTACTCCAAGAATGAAGAAGAACATGCCGAACATCTAAGGCTGGTACTGATGAAACTTCGAGAGCATCGCCTTTATGCCAAATTCTCCAAGTGTGAATTTTGGTTGCCAGAAGTGACCTATCTAGGCCATGTAATTTCTGGTAAGGGTATTGCTGTCAATCCCGAGCAAGTTCAAGCCGTCCTTGATTGGACTCCACCTGAGACGGTTAAGCAAGTTCGGAGCTTCCTTGGCTTAGCGAGCTATTGCCGCCGCTTCGTCGAAAATTTCTCCAAGGTTGCTAAACCTCTAACTGAACTCCTCAAGAAGGATAAAAAGTTCGAGTGGACTCCACAGTGCGAGTTCAGTTTTCAGGAACTGAAAAGATGCCTGACATCTGCTCCCGTACTGGTACCACCAAATTTCTCCAAGGACTTTATTATCTATTGCGACGCCTCGCGACAAGGACTAGGTTGCATACTCATGCAAGATCGTCAGGTAATTGCCTATGCTTCACGGCAATTACACCCACATGAGGAAAATTATCCCACACATGATCTAGAGCTTGCAGCTGTAGCCCATGCACTTAAAACCTAGCGACATTACCTTCTCGGTAATCGTTGCGAGATCTTCACCGATCACCAAAGTTTGAAATATATCTTCACCCAACCAGATTTGAATCTCAGGCAAAGACGCTGGGTCGAGTTTATCTCGGATTACGACTTAGGAATAACTTACACCCCAGGCAAAGCCAATGTCATGGCTGATGCGCTAAGCCGTAAGTCCTATTGTAACAACCTGATGTTACAACAAAGTCAACCACTTCTCCATGAGGAATTTCATAAGCATAATCTTCACATTGTTCCTCGAAGATTCCTATCCACCCTGGTGGCGAATCCTACCCTTATGGATCAAATCATAGCTGCCCAGAAGCGTGATAAGGGCATATCCCGGATTAAGGAAAACATCGCTAGCGGAGTTGCTAAATGTTTCTCCAAGGATGAGCGAGCTGCTGTCTTTTTCGAGAACCATTTGGTGGTTCCCAAGAAACAACATCTACGCTAGTTGATCCTTAAGGAAGCTCATGAATCCCCTCTCACCATTCATCCCGGTAGTACTAAAATGTATCAAGACCTACGCCAGAGGTTTTGGTGGACTAGGATGAAGAGAGAAATCGCTCAATACATTGCTAGCTACGACGTCTGTCATCGTGCTAAAGCAGAGCATCAACTGCCTGCTGGCACCCTTCAACCTTTGGCTATTCCTGAATGGAAATGGGATAAAATCAGTATGGATTTCATCACTGGGTTTCCCAGGACCAAGAGAGGGAATAATGCCATCTTCGTTGTGATCGACCGACTTTCCAAAGTAGCCCGCTTTCTACCTGTTCGTGAGAGTATCACTGCTAGCCAGCTAGCTGATCTATACATCTCCCGAATAGTATCTCTTCATGGTGTTCCATTGGAAATTAACTCAGACCGTGGGAGTCTCTTCACCTCTCGATTTTGGGAAAGCTTCCAAAATACTATGGGAACTCGTCTCTCTTTTAGTACCGCCTTCCATCCTCAATCAAGTGGTCAAGTAGAGCGAGTCAATCAAATTCTGGAAGATATCCTCCGAGCTTCTGTTATCTCCTTCGGAATGAGTTGGGAGAAATGCCTTCCATTCGCGGAGTTTGCCTATAACAATAGTTATCAAGCTAGTTTGGGGAAAGCTCCTTTCGAAGTTCTCTATGGACGAAAATGTCGAACGCCTCTTAACTGGTCAGAAACCGGGGAAAGACAGCTCTTTGGCCCGGATATGATTCAGGAAGCAGAAGAGCAGGTTCGCGTTATTCGTGAGAAATTGAAAACAGCCCAATCTCGTCAAAAGAGTCAATATGATCGTAAACATAAACCTATGACTTATGAAGTCGACGAGAAGGCCTACCTTCGGGTTACTCCGTTAAAGGGAACCCATCGTTTCGGTATCAAAGGCAAATTGGCTCCTCGTTACATTGGACCCTTTCGCATTCTTGCCAAACGAGGAGAAGTTGCCTACCAATTGGAACTACCTCCGCATCTTTCCAGAGTTCATGATGTCTTCCACGTTTCACAACTCAGGCATTGCTTCGAGGATCCTATCCGTGGAGTGGATCACGAAACGCTTGATCTACAAGATAACCTTTCTTATCGGGAATATCCCGTTCGTTCCTTGATCAAGCCGAGCGTACCACTCGACGTCATAATATCAAGTTTCTCAAGGTTCAATGGTCACACCATTCCGAGGAACAAGCCACTTGGGAAAGGGAGGATCGTCTTCGACTTGAGTACCCCACCTTCTTCCCGGAGGATCCTAAATCTCAGGACGAGATTCTTTTGAGTGGGGGTGAGTTGTCACACCCTAGCTAGTTCAAGCATTAGAATGTGCATCATGTTTAAATTCCTCTTAAATTTGAATTGGGGAAGACAGAACCCCCAACACGCCCCCCCTTGGAAACAACTAGGGTTTACTAAAAATATTTTCAATGAACCTGAAATGCCCTTCTAAAAAGTTCACCCTCTTTGTCTTAGGTTAGAACCTCTGGCAAAATTGGTGCACAATTTTCTAGGTCAACAGAAGGTCATTGAATTAAATCATAAGTATTTGAATTTGGGCATTTAAATGCTATAAAATAATCTAAATGCTCAAATAACTCTGGGAATAAATGTTTCCTGTTGGAAATAATCTAAACAGAGGCCACATTTATTGTCAGGATTTTTGGAAATGTTTTAGTATTTTATTTAAAGCTAAATAGTTGCAGTTAAATAGAAAACAGAAACTAAATAAAAAAAGAGGAGAAAGAAGCCCACCTGGGCCTTACCTGTGCTGGCCCAGCCACCTGGCTCGGCCCAGCCTGCTGGCGCTGCCAGTCGTCGTCCTCCTCATGCCAGAAGGACGCGGAGCGCGTGGCCGGCGCCCGCGGCCACACACCGGCCACCTCCTGCTTCCGCCGACGCCCGAGAGACGCCCTGAAGTGCCACGCGACCCCCCACGTCTCCCTCTCGCACTCACTCACTCTCCCCCTCGTCTCCCTCTCTCTCTCCCGCGACGGCCGAGCGCGTACCTCGCCGCCAATCGCCGTAGTTGCCACCACAGACACCCCCTCGCCCCTCCGACGAGCCCATTAGCTCCGCCTCGACTCCCTCGTCCTCCCCACCGAGCCACGCATCGCCGGAGGCCCTGCATCGCCGCCTTCAACCTCGTCTTCAACCTCGGGCACCCGAGCCATCTCCGGTCGAATTCGCCGCCGCCAGGACCTCCCCGAGCCCGCTGACCCCCTCTCCGACTCCGCTGTGAGCTCCTCTTCCTTTCCCCCTAGTTCCCGTGCTCGATTACGCCTCGTAGCCACCGCCCCCTCCGAGCTCGAGCGCTCCTCGTCGCCGGCCATGCCGCCGTCGTGGCTACGGCCATGCAAGCACGCGTCCGAGCGCCTCACCGTGCTCAGCGCAGCACCAGGGACCCGTAGCCACCACCAGATCTTCCTCCCATGCACCGTAGCCTCGAAACCGACCTCGCCCGAGCTCCGGTCGCCGCCACGAGCTTGATTCTGGCGAGCTCGCTCCACCCCAGCTCCTCCCACTTGCCCCACTAGATACGAACGAGCCCCAGCTACGCGTAGCATGTCTCCGCCGTCGATTTGGTCACCGAAGGACCAAATCCGAAGCCCTCCGCCGTCTCGAGCCTCGCCGGTGTCGAGCCGCCGGCGAGTTGACCCAGTTTGACCCCTGGGTGGGCCCAGGAAGACCCCCCCTGATGTGTCTCGGCTAACTAAATTAGGATTAGTCTTAATTAATTTTAATTAAATCTGTCACTGACATGTGGGCCGAGGCCCCACTGACAACTAATTAGTGTTAATCTAATTTTGGTAATTAGCTGAGTGGCTGACAGAAGGGGCCCACCAGTCAGGTTTGACCTGGGCTGGTGCCTTTGACCTGCTAACGTCACCCTGACGCAATGCTGACGCAGTAATTGATTTTCTGGATTTATTCTTACTCAGGAAATTTCAGAAAATAGTTCAAACTTCAAAAATTCATAGAAATTCAACCATAGCTCCAAACGAGATAAATTATATATGAAAAATTATCAAAAAAATTCAATCTATCCAACTGTAATGGTTTCATGCATGACAAAACAAGTTACCTTGATGTTTAGGAAGAATAAGGAAAAGCACTATTAAGGCCATGTTTAATGAGCTAATATTTGAATCTTTGATTCAAATGAGTTCATTCTTTTCTAATATAACTTGCATTAGGCCAAGACACATTCATATTGCCATGTCATAGCATGCATCATATTGTTGCATATCGTCATGTGTTGATTGTATTACGATGTGTTCTTCGTGGTAGGTTCTGCCTCCGAGGATATCCACGAGTATCCAACTGAAGGGCAGTATCCCACTACCACTCCATCAGGCAAGCAACCATTGATCATTCCGATACAAACCCATGTTCTCGCTTCTGCTCTTGTTTACTGCATTAAGACAACGCGATTCAAACTGCTGTGTGCTACGGTAGTTGAAACCTTATCCTCTGCATGACCTGTCATTGCCACAGTAACTAGATGAAACCCACTAGCATGTGTAGGAGTTGATTGAGCCATGTATGTGATTCTTACCTTGCTATGCCTGCTATGCTTAGAGTTGTGTCAGGTCTGGTTCATCTGGGAGATGGGCTAGAGTGAAATGCTTATTCCGGTAATGAGAGGGATGCGTTGAACATGTCTTGGTAAAGGTATCGATGAGAGGCCATGTAGGAGTACATGGTGGGTCGTTTCATTGAGGCCGTCCCTAAGCACTGAGATCTGTATGCGTGATTTAAGATTCACCTACTACCACACATTGGGCCCTGAAATATGACCCCGCTCGACTTACTGACCCCTCTCGCCTCTGTCCAGGAGTTGCAACTAGTTTCTGGTGTTTGTAGGACACGTGTTGGCGGTCGTGCGTAGCGCTGACCCTAGGGGTGGGCTATGTTGCGGTAGATACACCGTGGCACGGTGTACCGAATCACCCGTTTGGTGTCGCGGGAACCCTGTTCACATCGTTTGGGGCCGTTGAGGACACCCCGGCCGGATTTCCTTGCGGATGGAACCTGAATAGGCGATAAACCTGGACTAGAGACTTGTGAGGTTAGTCAGGTCGTGGTCTACACCCACGTCGGTTTTCGCTTGAAGTCTGCCAAGCACATGTCGTGTGCAAACACTAAGTGGTGGAAACATGTGTGACGAAGTACACCCCTGCAGGGTATAAAACTATTCGAATAGCCGCGTCCGCGGTAAAGGACTACTTGGTTGCATATACAGTTCATAGACAAGTTAATGGATACTACTAAAAGACTCAAGATAAAGTGTGAGTACCGAGGATGGCCCTCTCGTAGGATGATGAGGGAGGATCCCCGGTGGAGTATTGTGTTGGTGAGTAGTGGACTCGTGTGTGAAACCTATTTTACTGGTGAAGTTCCGTAGGATAGCTTAGCCAAGAGTCAAAGCTGGCTTGCTGCATCAACCCCACCGCCTTCTTGAGAATAAGCATGTATAGTAGGTTCTGATGTAAAACTTGCTGAGTACCTTTGTACTCATGTTTTGCTTATTTATTGTTTTCAGACGACAACACTGCCCCCTCCGATGGGTTCTATGTAGACCTTGACGTCGACGAGTGACTTGCCACCCAGGTGGTGACCCTGGCCATGGAGGGCCTATGTAGATAGACAGGCTTCGAGATGCCTTCTTTCTTTCTAGAGTCTGTACCCAGACTAGTTGCTTCCGCATGTGCTTGTATGTTTGTATGACTTGAGTGTCGGGTCATGTGACCCCTATCTGTATGAACATGTTATGTATGGCTCTCTGGAGCCTTTAAATAAAGTACTTGAGTTGTAGAGTTTTGTTGTGATGCCATGTTGTATGTACTCATATCAGGCATATTGTGTGTATGATTGAAATGCTTGGTATGAGTGGGATCCGACAATCTAGTTGTTTATCCTTGACAGCCTTTCTTATGGGGAAATGTAGTCTAGTGTTCCTCGAGCCATAGTAGTCCGCTACAGCCCGGTTCACCGGAGTCCTGCTAGCCCAGCACTACTGCTCAGGACACTTGACTGGCCGGCATGTGTTTCACTTCGTCCCTATGTCTGTCCCTTCGGGGAAATGTCACACGGTGACTTCCGGAGTCCTGCCTAGACTGCTACAGCCCGGGGTTCCCCGGAGTCCTGTTAGCCCAGTGCTACAGCCCGGAATCACTCGTTGATGACCGACATGTTCGATGTGATTCATGTATGCCTGTCTCCATAGGTCTGTGCCGCTTTGGGTTCATGACTAGCCATGTCGGCCCGGGTTCTCTGTCATATGGATGCTAGCGACACTGTCATATACGTGAGCCAAAAGGCGCAAACGGTCCCGGGCCATGGTAAGGCGTCACCCGTGGGATACCGTGCGTGAGGCCGCAAAGTGATATGAGGTGTTACCGGCTAGATCGATGTGACTTGGAATCGGGGTCCTGACATGAGTGAAATTCAAACATCTTGGCGTCGTGGCTCGGCCAAAAAGATTGAGAAACTTGGTTTTTTAATTCCTGTAATGCCAAAACACGCCTGAAAATCATGAAACATGGCATTGTGTCATGACATGGCACCAACATGCTACGGTAATTTTTTTGCCTGAATTCGGACAAGCTTTGGTGTAAGCTTCTTGCAAACCGGAGCTTCCCTCAAGAAGGCTCGTGGTTCCAAGAGGGAACGTGTCACCTCCGTGTGCGAAACGACATATGTACACTGCCTTCTCCCGCCTTAATTTCTTTACACACCTAGATTAGACCAAATAGAAGTATCGTGCTAAATTTTGGAATTATTCGGGGTTGGTTTGGCCTTTTTTATATATTAATTCAGTTCCTGGGCATTTAATATGCATAATTAAAATTTGAACTACAAGCACATGCTCAATTGCACCAAAGTTGTTTGAAAAATCAGATGTGTGTTCTTGGGTGAATTTCTAGGTCCCATGCAAGAGATGGGAGTGAAATTCAAACGTCTGGGCGTCGTGGCTCGGCCGAAAAGATTGAGAAACTTGGTTTTTTAATTCCTGTAATGCCAAAACACGCCTGAAAATCATGAAACATGGCATGGTGTCATGACATGGCACCAACATGCTAGGGTAATTTTTTTTGCCCGAATTGGGACAAGCTTTGGTTAAGCTTCTTGCAAACCGGAGCTTCCCTCGAGAAGGCTCGTGGTTCCATGAGGGAACGTGTCACCTTCGTGTGCGAAACAACATACGTACACTGCCTTCTCCCGCCTTAATTTTTTTACACACCCAGATTAGACCAAATAGAAGTATCGTGTTAAATTTTGGAATTATTCGGGGTTTGTTTGGCCTTTTTTATACATTAATTCAGTTTTTGGGCATTTAATGTGCATAATTAAAATTTGAACTACAAGCACATGCTCAAGTGCACCAAAGTTGTTTGAAAAATCAGATGTGTGTTCTTGGGTGAATTTCTAGGTCCCATGCAAGAGATGGGAGTGAAATTCAAACGTCTGGGCGTCGTGGCTCGGCCGAAAAGATTGAGAAACTTGGTTTTTTAATTCCTGTAATTCCAAAACACGCCTGAAAATCATTAAACTTGGCATGCTCTCATGACATGGCTCCAACATGCTGCGGTAATATTATTGGCCGAATTGGGACAAGCTTTAGTGTAAGCTTCTTGCAAGCCAGAGCTTCCCTCAAGAAGGCTTGTGGTTCCGAGAGGGAATGTGCCACCTTCTTGTGCGAAACGACATACGTACACTTCCTTCTCCCACCTTATTTTTTTACACAGCCAGATTAGACCAAATAGAAGTACGGTGCTAAATTTTGGAATTATTTCAGGCTCGTTTCGCCTTTTTATACACTAATTGAGTTTCTGGGCATTTAATGTGCATAATTCAAATTTGAACTACAAGCACATGCTCCTGTGCACCAAAGTTGTTTGAAAAATCACATGTGTGTCCTTGGGTGAATTTCCAGGTCCCATGCAAGAGATGGGAGTGAAATTCGAACATCTGGGCGTCGTGGCTCGGCCGGAAAGATTGAGAAACTTGGTTTTTTTAATTCCTGTAATTCCAAAACACGCCTGAAAATCATGAAACTTGGCATGGTGTTATGACAAGGCACCAACATGCTGCGGTAATTTTTTGGCCCGAATTGGGACAAGCTTTGCTATAAGCTTCTTGCAAACCGGAGCTTCCCTCAAGAAGGCTCGTGGTTCCGAGAGGGAACGTGTCACCTCCGTGTGCGAAACGACATACGTACACTACCTTCTCCTGCCTAATTTTTTTACACACCCAGATTAGACGAAATAGAAGTATCGTGCTAAATTTTGGAAATATTCCGGGTTCGTTTGGCATTTTTTATACATTAATTTAGTTTTTGGGCATTTAATGTGCATAATTCAAATTTGAACTACAAGCACATGCTCCAGTGGAACAAAGTTGTTTGAAAAATCACATGTGTGTCCTTGGGTGAATTTGTTGGTACCATGCAAGAGATGGGAGTGAAATTCAAACATCTGGGCGTCATGGCTCGGCTAGAAAGATTGAGAATCTTGGTTTTTTAAATCCTGTAATTCCAAAACATGCCTGAAAATCATGAAACTTGGCATGGTCTCATGACATGGCACCAACATGTTGCGGTAATATTTTTGTCTGAATTGGGACAAGCTTTGGTGTAAGCTTCTTGCAAACCGGAGCTTCCCTCAAGAAGGCTCGTGGTTCCGAGAGGGAACGTGTCACCTCCGTGTGCGAAACGACATACGTACACTGCCTTCTCCCACCTTATTTTTTTACATAGCCAGATAAGACCAAATAGATGTACCGTGCTAAATTTTGGAATTATTCCGGGATCGTTTCGCCTTTTTTATACATTAATTGAGTTTTTGGGCATTTAATGTGCATAATTAAAATTTGAAATACAAGCACATACTCCAGTGCATCAAAGTTGTTTGAAAATTCACATGTGTTTCCTTGGGTGAATTTCTAGGTCCCATGCAAGGGATTGGAGTGAAATTCAAACATCTTGGCGTCATGGCTCGGCCAAAAAGATTGAGAAACTTGGTTTTTTATTCCTGTAATGCCAAAACACGCCTGAAAATCATGAAACATGGCATGGTGTCATGACATGGCACCAACATGCCACGGTAATTTTTTTTGCCCGAATTGGGACAAGCTTTGGTTAAGCTTCTTGCAAACCGGAGCTTCCCTCAAGAAGGCTCGTGGTTCCAAGAGGGAACGTGTCACCTTCGTGTGCGAAACAACATACGTACACTGCCTTCTCCCGCCTTAATTTTTTTACACACCCAGATTAGACCAAATAGAAGTATCGTGTTAAATTTTGGAATTATTCGGGGTTTGTTTGGCCTTTTTTATACATTAATTCAGTTTTTGGGCATTTAATGTGCATAATTAAAATTTGAACTACAAGCACATGCTCCAGTAGACCAAAGTTGTTTGAAAAAACACATGTGTGTCCTTGGGTGAATTTGTTGGTCCCATGCAAGAGATGAGAGTGAAATTCAAACATCTGGGCGTCGTGGCTCGGCCGGAAAGATTGGGAAACTTGGTTTTTTAATTCCTATAATTCCAAAACACACGTGAAAATCATGAAACTTGGCATGGTCTCATGACATGGAACGGACATGCTATGGTGATTTTTCTGTCTGATTTGTGAAGCCGCACACATTAACAATCAACAATTTCATGTTGAAACAAGTGCTATCACCTTACTAATCGGAAACGCAAGTATTATTGAAACTGTGGGCGTTCGACCTACCAATTACATGCGTCCACGCGTCCCCTTTTTTTATTGGCTAGATGCTGCCGTGCGGGGTAGCTATTTGAGTACGGGAGGCGTGCGATCAGACCCCTGCATGTGTTCATCGGGAGGAGAACCCTTTTGACTGCTACCCGCCACGCACCTCCCTCCCAATGTCTCCATTAATGGCGCATGAGCACCTGTTCTACGGCGTGGCTATATGTCTCACTGGACTGAGATTTAAAAGATAAAAATGAAAATCTGAAAAGAAAGTTTTGCACAGATCTTGATGTAAGATCTGACAGACCTATACAACATCGACTACGACTTATAGCAAGCATGATGAATATAAGGATGATGACATTGGATAATAATTGTCTTACATATTTATAAACATAATTAAAAAAGCCACATGCGGCAACGCCCGATATACACAAGGGCAAAAGAAGAATGAAGCCACAAAAGGAACTAATCTCCGCGGCGGGCGGCGACGAGCTCTTTCTTGTCCTCAAGATGCTGGTTGAGAGCATCCACGGATTCCTCCACCAGCCTTCTGCGCTTGATGCGCAGCATGGCATTCTCGTCCATAAGTTTCTCGACGATGATGCCGGTCCTCTGCAGCAAGGCAGTGCTCTGCTCCTGCTGCTCCGCACTTCCAACGATCTTCGCCCTCAACAGGTCGCGCTTGGCCCAGAGCTTCGCATTGCTCTCATTTAGTTGCCGGATGACGTCGGTAGACTGTTCAAACGAGGCTTGCAGGTCATCCTGCAACATCGCCCACCTGGAGATCTGATCCATCTGCCTGAGGACGAGGGCATGCATGCGCCTGTAAGAGTCCTCACCTGCCCGCGAGTCAATTTTCAAGGCCGTCGTGACATGGGAGGACATCTCTGCTGCATTCACGGTGCGGCGGGACATCTCTTCTGCTTCCGCGGCGCGGCCGGACCAGTCCGCTACATCGACAGCATGGCGGGTCCTCCGTGCTTCTTCGTCGGGCGTGGCGGGACCTCTCTGCTGCTACGGCGATGCGGTGGGACATGTTGGCTGCTATCGCGGCGAGGCGGGATATCTCTCGTGCTCCCTCTTCCAGGCTCGCCTCTCCTTGGTTGGAATCTATCGACCCAGAACTCATGCTGGCCATGGCAAACGCAAGGGAACAATGTTGCATGACTTGTTTGTTTTTGACTTTTTGTGGATGGGGAGTTGAGGAGGAATGTGCAGTCATCTTGGAGTAGTAGTATTTATAACCACGTAGTAATACACTCCTAAGTAGGAAACCTTTTAGGTTTTGATCGGTGTGAACAGTTTTGCCATTTGGAATGTGACGAGACACATGCTCAAAATTTACTGACGGTTATAAGTGCGGCACTATTCGCGGAAGGCGTAACGTGGGCACGTACGCCTTCTCGGCGGCGTGCGTGGCGTTTGCACCATAGGGTGCACCGCAATAGGCAACATCAACACACGTCTTTTAATTAGAAGGGGTGTACCCATCTAGCGCACACACATTGATCTATCTAACTGTTTCTGTTTGTTGTGGCTAACCGCAAACAGTTCATCCATGTGAAGTGTATGCCATCAATCGCAGACACTCTGATCTGGCTTACCCATTTCTGTTCTGTTGCCTAATCGCAAACACTTAATCCTTCTGAAGCGTATGCCCTCAATCACACACACCTTGATCTGGCTGACCATTTCTTTTGTGTTGCCTAATCACAAACAGTTCATCCGAGTGAACCATATGCTGTATATCGCACACACCTTCATCTGGCTGCCCGTTGCTTTTGTGTTGCCTAATCACAAACAGTTCATCTGAGTGAACTGTATGCTCTATATCCCACATGCCTTCATCAAGCTGCCTGTTTCTTTTGTTCCACCTCATCACAAACAGTTCATTGGACTGAACCGTATGCCTTGGATTGCACACACAACTAAAATCTGAACTGTGCTTGATGCATCCTCCATTGCAAATGTTTTCACCTTTTGTGATGGTTTTCCTACAGCACCGTTTGCGATTATGGCATCGCACACAATTTCTTGAAGGGTCTCTGATCGTAGTGTCGCGTTAGCAGCAACCTGCAGTAGTGCTCTCAATAAATTGTGTACAACAAGGATGATTGTGGCAAACTAAAAAGCAAAGACTCATATCGTACAAGATGCTCCAAGCAAAACACATATCATGTGGTGAATAAAAATATAGCCTCAAGTAAATTTACCGATGGAACGAGACGAAAGAGGGAATGCCATCCAGGGCATCCCCAAGCTTAGATGCTTGGTTGTCCTTTAATACTACCTAGGGGTTCCTTGGGCATCCCCAAGCTTAGGCTCTTGCCACTCCTTATTCTATAGTCCATCAAATCTTTACCCAAAACTTGAGAACTTCACAACACAAGACTCAACAGAAAACTCATGAGATCCGTTAGTATAATAAAATAAATCACCACTTTATGTGCTATTGTGAACTCATTTTAAATTTATATTGGTGTAATATCTACTATATTCCAACTTCTCCATGGTTCATACCGATGTCTGCTTGAACTAAGTCGGTATTTCCCCAAAGAGGAAGGGATGATGTAGCACAACAACGGCAGGTATTTCCCTCAGTGATGAGACCAAGCTTATCGAACCAATAGGAGAACCACGCAACACCACATAAACAGCTCCTGCACACAAAGAACAAATACTTGCAACCCGCCGTGAGAGAGGGGTTGTCAATCCCTCACGGGTAAAAAGATAGACCAAATTGTAGTAGATTGGATAAATAGATATCGCTAGAATGCGAGATAAAATAAATAACAATAAATTGCAGCAGGCCAATGCTACAAATCAGCTGGCTGATAACAAACAAACATAATCCCCGCGCCAGTCATTAGATTAACCAATGTGTAGCTGTTAGATCAGGTCAACGTAGAAATAGCATGCAACGACTCGCGCCTCCTCTGCATTGAGCACAACGATGGTGTGTCGCCATTAATCCCACCTCACCATGGCACCTGCGCCAGTGACCTCGAAGCATCGGAGCCACCGGACAGAGCTCCACGCATCAATACTGGGAGCCGATGGAAAACAAAAGCTTCAACGCAACACCAACGACCCAGCGAAGCTCCACTACAGACCCATGGTTGCACTATGACGTGAAAATGTAACACCCTCGATGCGGCTATATCTCCCACGTGTCAAGGCATGACTTAGAGGCATAATCGCATTGAAGGCATATGTCGCAAGTTAGGCAATCTTCACAGCATCCCATGTAATATAGATAATAAAGGGGAGATAACATAGTTGGCTTACACTCGCCACGTCAAACAAGTACATAAATAACAATACATCATCCAAACACTCATGGCCCGACTACGGTGCCAAAATAAAAGATAACCCAACAAGCGACACGGTCCCGATCACCCCCTAGTGGGCACCACTACTGATCATCAGGAGAAGAAACATAGTAATGTTGAGAGTCCTCGTCGAACTCCCACTTGAGCTCGAGCGTGTCACCTGGAGCAGAATCATCAGGCCCTGCATCTGGTGTAATAGTAATCTGTGAGCCACAGGGACTCAGCAATCTCGCACCCTCGCGATCAAGACTATTTAAGCTTATAGGTAAGGCAAGGTAAATATGTGGAGCTGCAGCAAGCGACTAGCAAATATAGTGGCTATCCTGTTCGCAAAACAGAGCGAGAAGAGGAGGCAAAGCGCGAGCGAGAAACTAGAGAGCAACCTGCGCAAGCATTACTCCAACACCGTGTCCACCTCCCGGACTCCGCCGAGAAGAGGCCATCATGGTAACACACTCAGTTGATTCATTTTAATTAAGTTAAGGTTCAAGTTATCTACAACCGGACATTAACAAATTCCCATCTGCCCATAACCGTGGGCACGGCTTTCGAAAGTTCAAATCCCTGCAGGGGACTCCCAACTTAGCCCATGACAAGCTCTCATGGTCAACGAAGGAATAGACCTCCTCCCGAGACGTTCCGATCAGACCCGGTACTTCGGTTCTTCAAGACACTTCGACAGGTTAAAACAAGACCAGCAACACCGCCCGAATGTGCCGACAAATCCCGATAGGAGCTGCACATATCTCGTTCTCAGGGCACACTCAGATGAGCTCTCCATACAACTAAAACCAAACCTCGAGTTTCCCCGAGGGGGCGCTGCACAGGACTCTAGTTTGGACCAACACTCAGAGGAGCACTGGCCCGGGGGGGCTAAAATAAGATGACCCTCGGGCTCCGGAAACCCAAGGGAAAAAGAGGCTAGGTGGAAAATGGTAAAACCAAGGTCGGGCATTGCTGGAAAAGCTTTAATCAAGGCGAACTATCAAGGGGTTCCCATTATAACCCAACCGCGTAAGGAACGCAAAAATCCGGGAACATAACACCGATATGACGGAAACTAGGGCGGCAAGAGTGGAACAAAACACTAGGCGAGAGGCCGAGCCTTCCACCCTTTACCAAGTATATAGATGCATTAAGATAAAAAGATAATATAATGATATCCCAACAAGTCAATAATGTTCCAACAAGGAACGGTCTCCAATCTTCACCTACAACTAGCAACGCTATAAGAGGGGCTGAGCAAAGCGGTAACATAGCCAATCAATGGTTTGCTAGGACATGGCGGGTTAGAGGTTTGACATGGAAATTTGGGAGGCTTGAAAGCAAGTGGTAGGCATCGTAGCATTGGCATAGCAAAAGAGCGAGCATCTAGCAAAGCAAAGATAGTAGTGATTTCGAGGGTGTGATCATCTTGCCTGCAAAGTTGTCAGAGTTGACTGGATCCTCGAAAGTAAACTCAACGGGCTCCTCGTTAGCGAACTTGTCTCCCGGCTCTACCCAAACAAGACAAACAAGCAAACGAAACACAATCAACCACGTGCAAGGTCAAACAATATGATGCAAAGATGGTATGCTATGCGGGATGCATATGCAAGATTTGACAAGGTATGCATGAACCTGGCCTCAACTTGGAAATCCAAGTGTTCCACTGGAAAGATGAGATGAAATCGCTTGAAAATGATATAAAGAACGCCGGAATCAGAGTTACGGTTTGGAAATGCCAAGCAATTCAAATATGGCCACGTTTTGCGATTTACAGCAAGTAGCCATCTAAATGCAATAAGATGAACATGCTACAACATTCAAACATGACAACAAGATACATGGCAGGGATGCATTCATGATGCTTCAAAAAAGTCTAGCACTGAGCTACGGCCAATTCATCCATTAACAGGTTCAAACAAGCATGGCAAAAATGCATATGGCAAACAGATTTCAGACTTTGTGAAATTAACACTTGTCTGGAATTTTAGATCAGGTAGCACACTTTGGAGCAACAAAACTATATGCTACAGGTCCTGAACATGGCAAAGTAAAGCATGGCATGGAGCTACTCAAAGAGCTTAACAAAAGTCCCTTAGTGACCTTCAGCCAAAAGGGATCAAAAAATACAATTGCAAGCATGTGAACATGGCAAAAACATAATCAGTTCTCAAACTTGGTGAAAACTAGAGCATGCTGAAAACAGATATCAAGTAGGCATGTTTACAAGCTCGATGCACTCACTACGGGGCAAGTCATGACAAGCTAAGCATACATCCATCAAGAATACACAAAATTCAAGCTAGACATGGCAAGAACAATAGCATAGCAAGCACGGATCAACTACAACATTCTTGGCAAAATCGCTAACAAGTAGACAATCTGCCCAGATTTACGAAGTAGCAAAAGTAGAGCTCGATTGACTCAATCTAGGGTGCTCCATAATTGCAAACAAAGACATGGATGGATAGAGCACTACAAGATTAACAAAACATCCTAACTGATCATCCTCAAAAGAGGCACGGATCACTAAGTAACAACATGAAAATATGGCAACATGAGATAAACAGCTCAAAGACTTAGTGGAAATGCCAAGTCCCTGAAATCAGAATTACCAAGTACCTCACTTTGCAACCTTGTGCTAGTCACCACACACATCACAAAAATACATGGGTTGCACCACTGGAAAGATGGCAAAACCCTTAACAAAACATATGTAGAGCTCATGGGCATATCGTGCACACAATAATCATGGCAAGAATGACAAATATCTAAAAGGAGCAGCAGATCTGACAATTATCTCAAGTAGCACTCTTCTAACAGCATTTCGGGCATCACGATGAACTCAAATGAAAATGATGCAATGGAATGAAATGATGTACTCTCTGAGACGAACATTTTGATATGCTATATGGCCAAAACGGAGCTACGGATGCGGAGATATAGCATGATGAAAAATGCAAATTATTAGGGTTTCGGGGACGGAAAGTCAACCGAGACGGGATCCGGATCTGGATCGGGATCGTGGTTACTGTAGCAGCTCGAGGTCTCGCCGAAAATGGAGGTCCGCCAGAATCCTGTTCGCTGGAGGGAGGGGTTCGCCGGAGAGGGGACTTGCCGGGGCGCCGATGGGTGGCAGGGAGGCGTGCGCGTGCCCGGGCGCGGCGCCGGCATTGGGCGGCGGGTCGCCGGAGCCGGAGTGACGAGGAAGCGCGGCGGGCTTGCTCCGGCCGGCGGCGAAGGCTGCGACCGGCGCGGATCCCACGGCGGCGCGGCGTGCTGGAGTGGAGGAGGACGAAGGCGGGCGGCGGCGATCCGGATGGGCCTCGGGGGCCAGATGCGGGCCTCCCAGGCCGGAGCGGCGGCAACGAGGTACGGTGACACATGTCACTCGCCGATTGGTGCGGGCGCGGCGGCGCGACTTCGGACGTATCCGGCCGGACAGAAAAATGTCCGCCGGCGCGCGAGGTAGGTGGATCTAGGGTTAGGGACGAGGTGAACCGCGAATTTCGGGAGGGTGGTGTATATATAGGCATAGAGGGAGCTAGGAGAGTCCAAATGAGGTGCGGTTTTCGGCCATGCGATCGTGATCAAACGCTCTAGATGATGGAGAGGGTTTTGGGACAAAATGGAGGGGTGTTGGGATGCAACACACACGAGGCCTTTTTGGTCCCTCGGTTAACCGTTGGAGTATCAAACGAAGTCCAAATGATACGAAACTTGACGGGCGGTCTACCGGTAGTAAACCAAGGCCGCTTGGCAAGTCTCGGTCCAATCCGGAAATGTTTAATCCCCACACACGAAAGAAAGGTAGAAATGACCACCGGAGGAGAACGAAGCAGCGGAATGCAAAACGGACAACGGGGAAAATGCTCGAATGCATGAGATGAACACGTATGCAAATGCAATGCACATGATGACATGATATGAGATGCATGACAACGATAACAACACACGGAGACAAAGACCCGAACCCGAGAAAACAAAATAACTTAAGGCCGGAAACGGCAAGAGTTGGAATACATATTGCGAAAGTCACATCCGGGGTGTTACAACACTCCACCACTACGAAAGGATCTCGTCCTGAGATCTAGGACTGAAAGAACGCCGGGTACTCAGAACGGAGGTGATCCTCGCGTTCCCAGGTAGCTTCACGGTCGGAATGGTGTGACCACTTTACTTTGAGGAATTTGATTGACTTGTTACGAGTCTTGCGTTCAGTCTCTTCAAGAATAGCAACTAGGTGCTCACGATAGGAGAGATCTTCTTGGAGCTCAATGTCCTCGAAGTTGATGGTGCGGTCAGGAGTCTTGAAGCACTTTCTGAGCTGAGAGACATGGAACACATCATGAACATTTGCAAAGTTTGAAGGAAGCTCGAGTTGATAGGCGAGATCGCCTCTCTTGCTGACAATCTTGAAAGGTCCCATGTATCTGGGGGCAAGCTTCCCTTTGATACCGAAGCGACGAGTACCTTTCATAGGAGAGACAGGGAGGTAAACATGATCTCCGATCTCGAAAGCCAAATCATGGTGCTTACTATCATAGTAGCTCTTCTGACGGGATTGGGCTGCTTTGAGGTTATCTCGAATGACTTTGCACATTTCCTCTGCCTCTGTGATTAAGTCATTTCTGAGAAGCTGACGTTCACCGGTTTCAGACCAGTTGAGAGGGGTACGGCACTTCCTACCATACAGAATTTCAAATGAGGCCTTGCCCGAACTTGCTTGAAAACTGTTGTTGTAGGAGAATTCAGCATAAGGAAGACAATCCTCCCACTTCATGCCAAAGGAGATCACACAAGCCCTGAGCATATCTTCAAGAATCTGGTTGACACGCTCGACTTGACCGCTAGTTTGAGGATGGAAAGCTGTGCTGAAGCGGATGTTCGTGCCCATGGCCTTCTGGAAAGAATCCCAAAACTTGGAGGTAAAGATGCTGCCACGGTCTGAAGAGATCACTTGTGGAATACAGTGCAGAGAGACAATTCGAGAGGTATAGAGTTCTGCCAATTAAGCTGCAGTGATAGACTCTTTGATAGGCAGAAAGTGAGCCACTTTGGTGAGTTTGTCAATGACAACGAATATAGCATCATTGCCACGTTTGGACTTTGGAAACCCAGTCACGAAGTCCATTTCAATGTGGTCCAACTTCCATTCTGGAATGGCAAGAGGTTGGAGGAGACCAGCTGGCCTTTGGTGTCCTGCCTTCACTCTTCTGCAGACATCACATTCATTCACGAACTGAGCAATCTCGCGCTTCATTCGAGTCCACCAATAAGCTTGCTTGAGGTCCTGATACATCTTCGTGCTCCCAGGGTGGATGGAGAGGAGAGAATTGTGAGCCTCGTTCATGATCACTTTACGGAGGTCACCTTTGGGTACAACAATACGATCCTCGAAGAAGAGAGTATCCTTGTCATCAAGGCGGTAGCACTTGTACTTGGGTTGACTCTTGGCAATCCCAATCTTCACCTTTTTCACCATAGCATCAAGAAGCTGAGCTTGGCGAATCTGGTCTTCCAAGGTAGGAGAGACTTGAAGGTTGGCGAGGAAACCTTGAGGAACAACTTGCAGATTAAGTTTGCAGAAAGCTTCACAAAGCTCGGGTTGATAAGGCTTGAGAATTAGACTGTTGCAGTAAGCTTTCCTGCTTAATGCTTCAGCCATCACATTGGCCTTGCCTGGAGTATACTCGATACTCGGATTATACTCTTGAATCATTTCGACCCATCGAGTTTGCCTGAGGTTGAGATTAGGCTGAGTGAAGATGTACTTGAGACTCTTGTGATCAGTGAAGATGTCCACTTTCCTTCCCAATAAGAGATGTCTCCAAGTCAAAAGAGCATGCACAACTGCCGCCAACTCGAGATCATGAGTGGGGTAGTTCTTCTCATTGGGCTTCAACTGGCGAGAGGTATAAGCAACAACTTTCTTCTCTTGCATCAACACTGCGCCAAGACCTTGAAGAGAGGCATCACAAAAGACCTCATACGGCTTGGATTCATCAGGCGGAGTCAGAACTGGAGCAGTGATCAATTTCTCTTTCAAAGTGTTGAAAGCAATGTCACACTCCGGAGACAAAACGTACTTGACGTGCTTCTGGAGAAGATTTGAGAGAGGCTTCGTGATCTTGGAAAAGTTCTCAACGAATCTTCGGCAATAGCTTGTGAGACCGAGGAAGCTACGGAGTTGCTTCACATTCTGAGGAGGTTCCCAATTCACAATTGCAGACACCTTCTCAGGATTCACGGCAATGCCCTTGGAAGAGATGATATGACCAAGATAAAGAACCTCATCGAGCCAAAATTCGCACTTGGAGAACTTGGCGTAGAACCGGTGTTCCCTCATCTTATCGAGTACCAAACGCAAGTGCTTGGCATGATCTTCCTTGTTCTTCGAGAAAACCAGAATATCGTCGAGATAGACCAAAATGAAGTCATTGGTGTAGGTGTTGAAGATGAAGTTCATCATGCGAGAGAAAGTCGGAGGAGCGTTGACGAGGCCAAAAGACATGACAGTGTATTCATATGACCCATAGCTTGTCCTGAAAGCCGTCTTGGGAATATCTTGCTCCCGGATTCGAATCTGATGATAACCCATACGGAGATCAAGCTTGGAGAATACTTGGGCACCTTTGAGTTGTTCGAACAGCTTGTTGATGTTGGGAAGTGGGTATTTGTTCTTGATGGTCTTCTTGTTCAATGGACGGTAATCAACACAAAGTCGGTCCGTTCCATCCCTCTTCTTCACAAAAAGAACACCACAACCCCACGGAGAAGAACTAGGCCGGATGAGACCCATTCTCTCTTGAATATCGAGTTGCTTCTTCAGCTCCTTCAACTCTTTAGGTCCGAACTTGTAAGGACGCTTGCACACAGGTTCCGTGCCAGGCTCAAGATCAATGACGAATTCAACTGGCCGGTGCAGAGGCATTCCTGGAAGCTCTTCTGGAAAGACGTCTTGATATTCGCAAACGACTGGAATTTGCGAGATAGCATCTAGTTCACCCTTCTCATTGAGAGAAAACAGATGGATGGTATCATCACGAGCGGCAAAGACAATTACATCCTCAGACGAATGAGTCAATTGAATCTGCCTGGCAGCACAATCAAGATGCGCCTTGTGCTTAGAAAGCCAATCCATTCCGAGAATAAGATCAATATCCGAGTCACCCAGAACAATAGGAGAAGCTAGAAATTTATAGTCGCCCAACGTGATAGTAATATCCGGGACGCAGAAATTAGCTGTCATTTGCTTGCCCGGTGACACGACTTGCAAGGAATTTTGCAGATACTAATAATCACACTCATACTTCGATGCAAAAGGTTTGGAAATGAAACAATGTGATGCACTGGTGTCAAAATGAACTTTTGCAGGGATATCGTTAACAGGAAGGTTACCCATGATGACATCTGATGAATCCTCTGCCTGAGCGGCATTCACCATATTGACCTTGGCGTACTTGGGGTTATGCTTGACCATAGCTGTACTTGCCGATCTCACGGGAGGAGGAGGAGGAAGACGCCTCTGGTTGAGACACTTGTTAGCATAGTGACCCTTCTGTTGGCACTTGTTGCACGTGACCTCTGAAATAGGACGGTGATACGGAGCACTCGATCTTGGAGCTTGAGACGAAGTCTTGTTCTGAAAGCCAGGGTTGGGTGGGTGGGAAGATCCACTGCCACCTTTGCTATTCTGCTGATATGGCTGACGAAACGGAGGAGGAGGAAGCCAATACTTCTGCTACTTGGCCACTTGAGTAGAGGAAGAAGGAGTAACATCTCTGACTCGCTTCTTGGAAGCATCACACCTCAGTTGAGCGGCCTCTTGCTTCAGTGCCATGTTGTAGAACTCATCGTACCTCAAGGGCTCAAAGAGAACAAGAGCTTGCTGGATTTCTTCTCTCAGACCACCCCTGAACTGGTATATCATGCTTTTCTCATCAGGTACATCCTGCTTGGCAATGCGGGCGAGCTTCTGAAACAACTTGTTGTAGTCATAGACAGACAAAGAGCCTTGCTTCTGGTTGCGGAATTCCTCACGCTTGCTTTCAACCACGCTCTGGGGGATATGGTGAGCTCTGAAATCTTGATGGAATTCATCCCAAGTGATCACACGTCCACCTCTGGAATCCTTGTACTGCTAGAACCATTCTGCAGCTTGATCTTTGAGTTGGAATGAAGCGAACTTGACAAAGTCCTCAGGCCTGACGTTACTGCACTCAAAATGCTTGCACAGATTCACAAGCCAATCGTCAGCATCGATTCCCTCAACACAATTGCTGAAAGTCTTTGGCCCGTTAGCAAGGAACTGGTTGAGTGTAGCAAAGTGATTCTGATTGTTGCCTTGGTTCCCTTGGTTGCCTTGATTGCGCTCTTGGAGAATTTGCATGATCAACTGTGTGTTTGCATTGGTTGTGGCCATCACAGCTTGCCATGCCTCCAGAGGAGGTGGAGGTGGTGGCGGATCTTGATTCTGATTCTGATTGGTGCTCTTAGTGGGAGCCATCCTGAAGAGGTTGACCACCGTTAGCACATAGACAGATAAATGAAGCTGAATCCAAGGGAATGAAAATTGCAACATATAGTCTTCACATCTGAACAAAATGAACGAATGCATTCCTCTTGAAATGGTCACATATCCATAAATTGAGAAACCACTTAGAATTTAGGTAGAGAAATAAATCAACAAGGTACGGATCAAGAACGAATACTCGGTAAGAAATCCCAATCTCAAACCAAATATCCGTGGAAGAAGAACTAGAGCTACAAGAATTCCCACCTATGAAACTCCCAAACCTTTCCGGTTATGCAATCAGGTGTTGGGGATACAGGGGAAGCATAATATCTCACCCAAATCTAGCAAATCCTACATCCAGCTGTATCCATCCTTCAACACATAACCGAGAAAAACTTCGAAAACCATCTACCTCAACCTTCGAAAAGCATCCGTTATACAAGTTATGGCGATACTCCCGAACTCCCGCCCCAGTACTGGGTGGCGTCGAGGTTATCTCACCAACGAACTTCATAAAAGAGATTTTCGATGTCGGCGTACTAGACTCAGGTATTCCAGAACTGCAACGATAAAATTATGACGACAACACCTCAGAACTCAACTCCCCGGGACACTTCCACAAAACCCCTGACAGGAGGCACCAAGACAATGTTCTCATCATAAAACCATCGGAACGATTCCAAGATACCCGCGTGATCCTAAATTTTTTTTAGTGAAATTTGAGAAGAGAAGAGTCAAAACTCTACATCAGGATGCCTTACCAGAGCGATGAGGAGACTGGGAAGTAAAAAAGAATTCCTAAACTCTCCGATATATAATTCCTAGATGACTCAAAACATTTTTCTAGACACAACTCGGCCGCTAAAAACGATCAAGCAATGGGGCTCCTAAGGTCGAGGAAGGCTCTGATACCAACTTGTAACACCCTCGATGCGGCTATATCTCCCACGTGTTGAGGCACGACTTAGAGGCATAATCGCATTGAAGGCATATGTCGCAAGTTAGGCAATCTTCACAACATCCCATGTAATATAGATAATAAAGGGGAGATAACATAGTTGGCTTACACTCGCCATGTCAAACAAGTACATAAATAACATTACATCATCCAAACACTCATGGCCCGACTACGGTGCCAAAATAAAAGATAACCCAACAAGCGACACGGTCCCGATCACCCCCTACTGGGCACCACTACTGATCATCAGGAAAAGAAATATAGTAATGTTGAGAGTCCTCGTCGAACTCCCACTTGAGCTCGAGCGCGTCAACTGGAGCGGAATCATCAGGCCCTGCATCTGGTGTAATAGTAATCTATGAGCCACAAGGACTCAGCAATCTTGCACCCTCGCGATCAAGACTATTTAAGCTTATAGGTAAGGCAAGGTAAATATGTCGAGCTGCAGCAAGCGACTAGCAAATATAGTGGCTATCCTGTTCGCAAAAGAGAGCGAGAAGAGGAGGCAAAGCGCAAGTGAGAAACTAGAGAGCAACCTGCGCAAGCATTACTCCAACACCGTGTCCACCTCCCGGACTCCACCAAGAAGAGGCCATCACGGTAACACACTCGTTGATTCATTTTAATTAAGTTAAGGTTCAAGTTATCTACAACCGAACATTAACAAATTCCCATATGCCCATAACCGTGGGCATGGCTTTCGAAAGTTCAAATCCCTGCAGGGGAGTCCCAACTTAGCCCATGACAAGCTCTCACGGTCAACGAAGGAATAGACCTCCTCCCGAGATGTTCCGATCAGACTCGGTACCTCGGTTCTTCAAGACACTTTGACAGGTTAAAACAAGACCAGCAACACCGCCCGAATGTGCCGACAAATCCCGATAGGAGCTGCACATATATCGTTCTCAGGGCACACTCAGATGAGCTCTCCATACAACTAAAACCAAACCTTGAGTTTCCCCGAGGGGCGCTGCACAGGACTCTAGTTTGGACCAACACTCAGAGGAGCACTGGCCCGGGGGGCTAAAATAAGATGACCCTCGGGCTCCGAAAACCCAAGGGAAAAAGAGGCTAGGTGGAAAATGGTAAAACCAAGCTTGGGCATTGCTGGAAAAGCTTTAATCAAGGAGAACTATCAAGGGGTTCCCATTATAACCCAACCGTGTAAGGAACGCAAAAATCCGGGAACATAACACCGATATGACGGAAACTAGGGCGGCAAGAGTGGAACAAAACACTAGGCGAGAGGCCGAGCCTTCCACCCTTTACCAAGTATATAGATGCATTAAGATAACAAGATAATATAATGATATCCCAACAAGTCAATAATGTTCCAACAAGGAACGGTCTCCAATCTTCACCTGCAACTAGCAACGCTATAAGAGGGGCTGAGCAAAGCGGTAACATACCCAATCAACGGTTTGCTAGGACATGGCGGGTTAGAGGTTTGACATGGCAATTTGGGAGGCTTCAAAGCAAGTGGTAGGCATCGTAGCATTGTCATAGCAAAAGAGCGAGCATCTAGCAAAGCAAAGATAGTAGTGATTTCGAGGGTATGATCATCTTGCCTGCAAAGTTGTCAGAGTTGACTGGATCCTCGAAAGTAAACTCAACGGGCTCCTCGTTAGTGAACTCGTCTCCCGGCTCTACCAAAACAAGACAAACAAGCAAACGGAACACAATCAACCACGTGCAAAGCTCAAACAATATGATGCAAAGATGGTATGCTATGCGGGATGCAATGCGAGATGCATAATCAAGATTTGACAAGGGATGCATGAACCTGGCCTCAACATGGAAATCCAAGTGTGCCACTGGAAAGATGAGATGAAATCGCTTGAAAACGAAATAAAGAACGCCGGAATCGGAGTTACGGTTTGGAAATGGCAAGCAATTCAAATATGGCCACGTTCTGCGATTTACATCAAGTACCATCTAAATGCAATAAGATGAACATGCTACAGCATTCAAACATGACAACAAGATACATGGCAGGGATGCATTCATGATGCTTAACAAAAGTCTAGCACTGAGCTACGGCCAATTCATCCATTAACAGGTTCAAACAAGCATGGCAAAAATGCATATGGCAAACAGATTTCAGACTTAGTGAAATTAACACTTGTCTGGAATTTCAGATCAGGTAGCACACTTTGGAGCAATAAAACTATATGCTACAGGACCTGAACATGGAAAAGTAAAACATGGCATGGAGCTACTCAAAGAGCTTAACAAAAGTCCCTTAGTGACCTTGAGCCAAAAAGGATCATAAAATACAATTACAAGCATGTGAACATGGCAAAAACATTATCAGTTCTCAGACTTAGTGAAAACTGGAGCATGCTGAAAACAGATATCAAGTAGGCATGTTTACGAGCTCGATGCACTCACTACGGGGCAAGTCATGACAAGCTAAGCATACATCCATCAAGAATACACAAAATTCAAGCTAGACATGGCAAGAACTATAGCATAGCAAGCACGGAGCAACTACAACATTCTTGGCAAAATCGCTAACAAGTAGACAATCTGCCCAGATTTACGAAGTAGCAAAAGTAGAGCTCGATTGACTCAATCTAGGGTGCTCCATAATTGCAAACAAAGACATGGATGGATAGAGCACTACAAGATTAACAAAACATCCTAACTGATCATCCTCAAAAGAGGCACGGATCACTAAGTAACAACATGAACATATGGCAACATGAGATAAACAGCTCAAAGACTTAGTGGAAATGCTAAGTCCCTGAAATCAGAATTACCAAGTACCTCACTTTGCAAGCTTGTGCTAGTCACCACACACATCACAAAAATACATGGGTTGCACCACTGGAAAGATGGCAAAACCCTTAACAAAACATATGTAGAGCTCATGGGCATATCATGCACACAATAATCATGGCAAAAATGACAAATATCTAAAAGGAGCAGCAGATCTGACAATTATCTCAAGTAACACTCTTCTAATAGCATTTCGGTCATCAAGATGAACTCAAATGAAAATTATGCAATGGAATGAAATGATGTATTCTCTGAGGCGAACATTTTGATATGCTATATGGCCAAAACGGAGTTACAGATGCGGAGATATAGCATGATGAAAAATGCAAATTATTAGGGTTTCGGGGACGGAAAGTCAACCGAGACGGGATCCGGATCCAGATCGGGATCGTGGTTACTGTAGCAGATCGAGGTCTCGCCGAAAATGGAGGTCCGCTGGAATCCTGTTCGCCGGAGGGAGGGGTTCGCCGGAGAGGAGACTTGCCGGGGCGCCGATGGGTGGCAGGGAGGCATGCGCGGGCCTGGGCGCGGCGCCGGTGTTGGGCGGCGGGTCGCCGGAGCCGGAGCGACGAGGAGGCGCGGCGGGCTTGCTCCGGCCGGCGGCGAAGGCTGCGACCGGCGCGGATCCCACGGCGGCGCGGCGTGCCGGAGTGGAGGAGGACGAAGGCGGGCGGCGGCGATCCGGATGGGCCTCGGGAGCCAGATGCGGGCCTCCCGGGCCGGAGCGGCGGCAGCGAGGTACGGTGACGCGTGTCACTCACCGATTGGTGCGGGCGCGGCGGCGCAACTTCGGACGTATCCGGCCGGACAGAAAAATGTCCGCCGGCGCGCGAGGTAGGTGGATCTAGGGTTAGGGACGAGGTGAACCGTGAATTTCGGGAGGGTGGTGTATATATAGGCATAGAGGGAGCTAGGAGAGTCCAAATGAGGTGCGGTTTTCGGCCACGCGATCATGATCGAACGCTCTAGATGATGGAGAGGGTTTTGGTGGGTTTTGGGCCAAAATGGAGGGGTGTTTGGCTGCAACACATGCGAGGCCTTTTCGGTCCTTCAGTTAACCGTTGGAGTATCAAACGAAGTCCAAATGATACGAAACTTGACAGGCGGTTTTCCGGTAGTAAACCAAGGCCACTTGGCAAGTCTCGGTCCAATCCGGAAATGTTTAATCCCCACATATGAAATAAAGGTAGAAATGACCACCGGAGGAGAACGAAGCACTGGAATGCAAAACGGACAACGGGGAAAATGCTCGAATGCATGAGATGAACACGTATGCAAATGCAATGCACATGATGACATGATATGAGATGCATGACAACGATAACAACACACAGAGACAAAGACCCGAACCCGAGAAAACAAAATAACTTAAGGCCGGAACGGCAAGAGTTGGAATACATATTGGAAAAGTCACATCCGGGGTGTTACAGAAAAAGAGCTTTGACGCAGCACCATCGAAGTTATGATCTACAAACACAAAGCAACAAAACACTCTCTCTCGAAGCCTATGATCTATACATTTATCCACCTTTGGCAACAAGTTACCAAAAAGTTTGAAAATGCATAGTGTTATGCATCTCTTAGTCTTGGTCTTCGGGAGGTGGTGTAGAGAGAACTCCAAGGATGAAAGCATTAGTGGATGATGTTGGAGCTGGTGGAGTAGGTGCCGGAGGTAGCACTGAAGCTATTGCTGGTGCAGATGAAGTAGCTCTTGTATCTGACACTAGCACTGCAGCTGACCTATGATCTCTTGGCACTCGCTGAAAAACATTTGTAGTTGCCTTCCCTCTCTTCTCCTCGGCTTCCTCCTAGAGCTGCTTGACCGTAGTCTGTATCTCAGTCACTTTCAGATCAAGATCATAAAACTTTGTCTCAACGATCCTCTCGGAGCTCTCCCAATTTTGAGTCAGGGTGGCCAAGCCCTTCTCAATCCTCAAGGTTGCCTGAATCAGATAACCTAGCTGATCTTATTTGCTCTTTAAGAACACCTGAGATGCTTCCTCAGCACTTGGCATCCTTGCAGCCTTTTCACCCTTTGCCTTAACTCTCTTCTCTTTGTGCTTGTGCTCATGAAGGATCATCCTCATTCATCACAACTATGTTATCCTCAAATTCTAGGTGCAATGGTAAATGCTCCTTGTCCAACAAGTAAGTGCACGTGCCCATCTCGGAGTTGATGAGCACCTGAATGTGCGGAGCATACCCACAAGATATTTTATGATCTGCAGTAGTCCTCTTGATTGTCTCAACAATCAGACTCATGACCTTGAATTTTTGAGGAACATCAAATATCTGCAGCAAGTTGATTGAATATCCTCTTATCATCTAATGATCTCCAGATTTGGGTAACAAAGTATGTCTTAAGATTGTGTTGATTGTAGGCAGACCAGATAACAGATAATGCACATATCCAAGCTTGTGTGTCTCCAAAGCTTTGTCTGGGATCTCCTTGTACATGTTTGCCATTGAGCTGTGGTCCTTCTTCTTCTTGGCATACACATCCAAATCATCCTCATGCTATTCTGGGGCATTGATCAACTTGGCCCGGTCATCAACAGTTGATTGGTACCTTGTACCCTCAGACATCCATATAATTCTACCATCTAGACAGAAATGAACTGTAGAATAGAACTGCATAATGAGCTCATCATTCCATTTGGTAAGCTTTTGTCCCACAAACTCATCAACTCCACAAGCTTTGAAGCTTTCATGCACTCCTGGGAAATAGTCTCCATTCTCATCAATGAATTCCCAATCAACCCACTTCATGTCATAGACTATAGGTTTCTTGTCTAGTACAATGGTCTCATAGAAATCCTGATATTCCTTGGTGTGGAACCTATAGTCCACTACAGTCCTCCTCCTCACAGCATAGGGATCAAACTATCTCCAAAGTCTCAGTCTAGCATCCTTCCCGATGTTCATATCCTCTGCCACTGGATGAGTGTCATTGTGTTTTGGAATCTTTGGTTTCAGTTTTCTCAGCACTAGGGCTTCTGCATCTTCTTCAACTTTAGGCACTGGGGCCTTGTTCTTCTCTTTAGCTGGGATATTCTTTGTTCTTCTCTTGGGCTTAGAAGGCTTCTGAGCTTGAGCTGCAGCCTTGGGGGCAGTCTTGGGCTTTGAAGTGGCAGCCCCTGACTTAATGGCATCCCCCATAAGCTTCTGGGACTTGGGTGCTGGTGCAGCATCCTCTTCCTCTTCATCTTCTTCTGGATCTCTCATTATAGAGGATCTACCAATGACTCTCGAAGTGGTCTTCTTGACCCTCTCTTTCCTTTTCTTTCCCTCTCCAGCAACCTCTTCAGTTGGTTTAGAGATTTCAGCAGTTGAGGCTATGGCCTTTAGGGTTGGCACCCTCTTGGCAGGGGTCTTCTTGTGCAATCCAGGTTTAGTTGTTGCAGAAGTACCATACTCTTTCTTCAGCACTTCCTTTTTGGAGCTAACTTACTCCTCAACAGCCACCTAGTCCTCATCTTCAGAATCTGAGGTTTTCTTCTTCCTTGTTCTAGTGGCTACCTTGGGCAAATTACTGGGAGTGCTCCAGTTTCCCTCATCATAGCTGCTTGAGAGACTAGTGCCCTCACGCACTTGCTCTTCTGACTTGTTATGACTATCACTTTGGTCAGACATCTTGACAATCAAACTGACAGCAAACCCTACGAATAGATATAGATGAGGTAGAGTAGATGAGCATCACAAAGTGCAGAGTTTTTGCCAGACAAATGAGTCAAAAACTTAGTTGTAGTTCTCCACAAAAATCATTTCGGAGCTACCGATTTGTTAAACTCGGTGATACCAAAGCAACTGTTGGAGTCTAAACTAGTGAACTCGGTCAGACCGAGTCATAGTTCGGTGACTCCGAGATTGCTATGGTTTCACAAAGAATCAAATCTGGTCGCACCGATTTGCAATTTTCGGTCAGATCGAAAAGCGCATGTGCAATGGCCTAAGCCAAATCGGTGGGACCGATTTCTACAACTCGGTCAGTTCGAGATGAGTTCGGCGGAGACCTAACCCTAAATTTTCAAATCAAACCAGACCTAAAGGGAGTTTTCTCTAGATAGATTGATTTCATACTTGGTAGTGATCATGCCAAAGCAATGTGCTAAGAATCGGAGTAAGGAATTAGCACACAAAGTCGAACCCATACCCTAGTTCGGCGGGAGTTCACTACGGTGACAACGGCGGGGCAGTATCCTGTTGACGTCTACGGAAACCAGCGGCGGGAGGTTGCTGGTGACGAGGAGACGATCCGGAGACCCGAGGCGGCAGAGCAGGACACGCGTGGGCTGAGGAGGTTTGAAGAAATTTCCGAAGTCTCACCCGTGGGTATATATGTCCTGACCCTGTCGGTGTGACCGAGTGGAGCAACTCGGTGGCACCGAGATGCAGAATCGCAAGTGGTTACTACAACTCTGTGTGACCGAAAAGTTCAAATCGGTTGCATCGAGATTGAAAACCTAGATCAACTCAGTGAACTCGATGTGACCGAAGTGGATGGATTGGTTAGACCGAATTACACTGAGAGGTTTTGGAAGTTTAAGTCTATGACGAATTGGGGACTCCGAGTGCCCCTCACACGGAGTGGTTCAAATCTTACTTGATCAAACTTTGTGATGTAGCATGAATAGAGTTTGAGACAAGAAAAGCATAGATAGCTAGAGGAGGTTCTTAGGCATTCTTGTCCATCGACATGGCAAAAGAGAAAAAATCCAAACAATCAAAACAACAAGTGGATGTTCTCGAATGAGTAAAATATGCAATCAACATGCTCACACAATAAGATGGCAAATGAAATATGTGGCAAAGCATGCACAAACACTCTAGCATCTATCAAGCAATTTGCGATGACTAGGTCATCTATATATGAGTATATTGACTTAGGAGTCAAATGAGAACATTTGATCGTAGGTCATACTCATCGTTTAAGCACAAGTGGGGTTACCACTTTTACATAAAGCATTATTGTGTTCACACAATTAGAGTTCCTTTAGCTCAATTTATTATAGTAAAGCTCCCCCTAGATGTGATATCCCCCCTAAGAAGGATGAACTGACCTCGGGTTTTGTCGATGATGACTTGATGTAGGTGTTGAAGATGTGGATGCTCAATGTTGATGCAGATCATGTGGAGCAATCCATTGGAGTGAGTTGCACTCTCAATACCTACACGGGTTAGTCCCACAAGGAACAAACAAGGATATCCATGGACATAGAGTGATGTTCACACAAGATGATGTCCATGAAGGCAATAGGTTACCTTGTCCCTTGTCTTACCAGCAAGAGGGTTTGTGGCTCTTTGAACTAGTGCGAGATGTGGAAGTTGTTTGCACTTGTCCTCACCAAAATGATATGAGTGAAGTATGTTTGTGGAGTCACCCTCAAGAACTCTGTAGTTCTTCTTCTTCGGGATCCACGTCATCTTGATGGGAATCCTTGGAGTTGTAGTCATACTTGATGAAGTAGAACTTGATGTAGTCTTGGGAACCCACTTGACCAAGGCCTTAGGAGCTTCTACAAATGCATCAATCTCCTCTTGAAGCTTATCCTTCCCTTTTTGCTTGTGGTCTTGTGGTGGAAGATCGTCTTGAGCTTGTGTCCCTTGGAAAGAAGTAGGATCATACTTCTCTTGTTGAGGAACAAACTTCGTCTTGGGATATTAATCTTCTTCCCACTCAACTCCATTGGCATTGAACTTTCGCTCAAAACTGACACTGTCCTGGGAACAGGGGTACCCAGACTTGCCTGCCTGCGGCCCAGGGCATGGCTCCACACTACAAAAAATACACTTCCGTGATGATACGTGTTTGTCACAGTAGGTCGCGTTTTTTGTCATGCATGTACATCCATGACGATTTTATGACAGAATCAAGATAGTCATACCTGTGCTGTCGTAGCAGTGTTCCATGACATTACCAAAATTATCATCACGGAAGTGTCCACTTGCATGACGATAAATCGCACGTCACAGAAGTGCTTTCATCAAGGGTGACCGACACGTGGCATCCACCGTAACGGAACGCGTTAAGCTATTAGGTCGGGTTTTGGATCCGATAACCCGTTAACAGCCCCGACCAATGGGAAAATTCCACGTGTAAAATTCTTATTGGCCGGACGAAACACGTGTCACAGCCCACCACTGGCCCATTAAGCTTACAAAGTCGGCCCATTTGACTTGGTCAAAAGTTAACGGGTTGGCCCATGAAAAGCCTGTTAACGGTCTCTTCGCAAATAGCCCATTTTACGGCACGTTAACTCGCGGACTTTGATTAACTGTCCTGAGATACTACCTTATATCAAGTAAGTGCAGTACTGTAGCTTATACATCGTAATCTACTAAACTTGCAGCACATTCTTATATATTTATATGTTTGACACGATCACTATGTTGTGCAGCATCTACAAAGAGGAGTTACTGCCGCAAAATCCAAGAAACATTGACAAAGTGGTTATGGCAGGATTTGCGAAATGGTTCAAGAACCATGTAAGCTTTTGAAGTGCACTGTCAGTTTTTTTTTAATATATTGAGTACATAAGATGATCAACTTGTCTATTTTCTAACCATAGGTTAAGAATATGCGGGAGGATGGGAAGGTAGTTGATGATGCCCTTTACTCACTAGCAATGGGTCATGATACTCGGGTAAGACATTATGAATCTTGCGTTGTTGGAGATGTGCGCTACAACACCCTTGCACGAGACGAAGGCAGGAAGACACAAAACAGTGCCATCATGAGCACGGATACGTATGACAAAGAGACAACTGAAATGTATGCTAACATAACAGACATTGTTTAGTTGCAGTATATCTCTAGTTTCGAGGATCATTGGTGTGTGGTTCTGTTGTGCTGTCGTTGGTATAACCTGTATTCCAAGATCGCAAAACCAAGAGCTGATGATTATTTCAAATCCATCAATGTCAAGGCGGCGTACCAGACCAACGAGCCTTTTATTTTGGCAAATCAAGCAACACAGATATTTTTCTTGGAGGACACATTTGCACGTACCGATGACTGGAGAGTATTGCAAAGTTTTGAGCAGAGGAATTCGTTTAATGAAGTTGCACAACAAGATGATGCTTACACTGCTCCTGATGTACAAGATAACACAGATGTTCCTAATATCTTTGAGAACCATCACGTCAATGATGCCGGTGAAAAGATTGCATGTCATGATGTGGACATACAAGAGTTGATCAAGAAGAAGCCAATGTTCGAGGACGTTGAGGACAAAGAAGAAGATGACACCGTGGGGAATTATGATTCAGACTGATACACATGGCGAAGATGTTGACGCTGCTACGGATGATGATGATTACATTGCTTTTGCTGTATTTGCCTGTCAGAAGACGTTTTTTTATCTACTATGTGAAATTGTGTTTGCTATGACAACTGAAACCTGATGAACATGTTGTTTAGTATTTTGCTGTGAAAACATCACTATTATGTATGCTGATTTGTGTTTGGTGATTGTATGACAACTAAAACATGATGACATTGTTGTTTAGTTGTACTCATATTTGGTTGTGAAACTTGAAATTGATGACATAGTTTGCTGTTGGACTGCAATTTGCTCGACATCTTCAAATGAGAACAAAGCTGACCCGAGAGGGCCTCTGATATTTATTTATTTATATGAGCAAAAGGGGATACCCCCTGATTTCCGTTAATAGAAATCATTAGATGTTCACAACACTACGCCCAGCCTGCTACACATGTTTCATTCATTACTAGTTTCAACAAAGTGCTCATGTCGTAGCCACTGAATACATCACGAGTGCTACATACACTGCAAATAAAGAGACAATCATCCTATAGAGCACATCGATTTTGCCCATTATCTTCACAAGCTATTTCATCTCCTCATTGCTATCAAGGCCGTTCAGCAGCTGTTACTTGGCCATGATCAGAGGAACTGCATCTTTAACCTTCTGCTCTACATCTTCCTCTTCTGCCGTTCCTTTAGTTACTTGTCCAACACCCCAACCTGCTGGTATTGGGATTCCTCGGCTAACCAAATAATCAGCGTAGTTGCATTCCCCCACATCAACAACTTCCTAGAAACACAAATCACACAAATCTTCCCTTTTCTGCATGAATCAAATTGGAAGATCATCAACCAAACTATTAAAAAAAATCAGCAACTGAAAGCAGCACAACAACACTTAAACATATTATTACCCCATGATTTGGGGATTTGTAGAAGACTCGGCCAGGGTTGCGGATTGTGGTTGAGACGCGATGGATGACTCTGCGTGATTTGCAGCTGTGGCACCACACCAACGGCAGCGGGTTGCGATGAGCAATCGGCTGCGGTGCGCGTGCCAGCGGGGGTGTGATGAGACCCACAGGCGATGGTACGGGTGGCGAGTTGGCGCATATCTGGTTGTTGCCTGCTGAAGAGCAGGAGGACGAGCAGCCAGCGGACATGGTTGCTGCGGCCAGAGCTTCTGATGCTAGGTAGAGTAAGTAGAGAAGAGGAGAAGCGAACGTTGGATATGTCAGATTCATTACTTGCAGATTAGCATAGCACCATATATAGTCATAGTCTATGTTTGGATTCGAACCAGCTACATGAGCACGTCTTTCTTTTTTCTAAAGCTCGGCAACGTCTCTTTACTGGTACACTAGCTTGTTCTGTACGCATTCCCAAGTCTTTGATTTTCTTTCCCTTTTTGCGAGGAAGGAAGGAGGACAAAATTGAGAGTTCCTGGGACTCGAACCCAAGACCTCTCGGTTGAAAACCAAGGGTGCTAGTCACTTATGTGGCGAACGTTCCCTGTGAGGAGGACGGTAGACGAACGCATTTGGTGTCCGCTTAGTCAACAAACGATTGTGCCAACCTTGACTGTTGGATTGACATTCAACGTCTGTCTCGTTTCTTCAATCTCTTCTTCCTCGAGCCGCCAAAGCCAAACCAGCGCCGGCGGGACCACCTGCTACCCGGCTCCTATTCGTTCCTGTCCGAGACCTCACCATCGTCCTCCGCCTTGGTTCGCTCATTGCCGCCCTTCGGTGTTGTCAACATGGTCAACAACCGAGAGGAATAAGGAGATGACTGTACATGGTGAGGATGACAGCAGGGACCCAGCCGCGCGCGCAGTAATTTTGTTTTTTCGGGACGGAGAAGGGTATCAACTGGGTTGTGCGGGACCCATGGCCCGTCTAGCCCAGGATTTTATTTCATATGTTTAGCACATGACCAGCCCAGTTTGTTTTTTTCCTTTCTGAAAATGGCTAGCCAGCTATTTTGTTTTTTGTAGAATAACCAACGTAGGCCTACTTGCTTTTCTACGCCCTGCTGGGCCAGAAATATTTCAAGACGAGGAGGGATGCATTTTGCCCATAAAATGGGCTATAAGTAATAAGAAATGGGCTATAAGTAATAATAAATGGGCTGTAAAATGAAAAAATACAGCAAACAGGCAATTAGTTCTAAAATACTGTTTTCTTTCGGATTTTGATATTTTAAATTTCATTGTTTTTGTGCGGGTAAAATTTCATTGAATTTAAATTAAAGTATATTTAGATTTAAAATTAATTTGAATCTAGCTAGAAATTTCGGGCTGTATGCTGTTTCGGACAGATTTGGAGGCTGACTTGTGCGTCTACTAGGTTGACATGTACTTGGGCTTTGTCAACTTAGTCCACAAACGATTCTAGCAGCAGTGACCGTTGGATGTTAATCCAACGGCCGTGCTGCTTCTTCAATATCTGATCTTCTTGCTCCAGCCGCCCAAACCAGAGCCCTGCTCCCGCCTCCCGTGGCCGGCTGTGCTGCCGCACAAGCCGCACCGCCCCACCCTACTTCATTGCTGGCCAGGCCATTCCTCTACTCACCCACACCTCCTGTTATTTTCCGGCGACGGCAGCCGAACCAGTAAACCCTCGTACTCCCCACTACGTGGGCAACCATTCCCAAATCTTCCCCAGCTCTGTGTCGTTCCCTTCCTAGGCCTCGCCGTCGTCCACCGCCATGGTGCTCTCGGCACTGCCTGGTCAATGTGGTCAACGAATGACATCCATCGGCCGTGGACTGTACGCGCAAAATAATGATTCCTCCACCTGACAATTGGGACCCACCGGAAGGGCCTCTGTATTTTGCGAAAAAAACGTTCCCCCCGCTAACATGTCAGACCCACCAGCTATATCTTCGCACGCAAGGAAGTGCCTCCTTATTACGCACAAAAAAGAATACACCCCTGCTAGCTGGGACCCACCATAGTGGGAGGATGACTTGTGGGCCAACTAAGTTAACGGGGATGGAGGGCTTTGTCAACTTAGTCAATATGAACGATTCTAGCTCTAGTGACCGTACGATGTCCATCCAAAGGCCGTAGTGCTTCTTCAACCTCTGGTCTTCTTGTTTGAGCCGCCCAAAGCAGCGCCGGTCGTGCCGCATGCTCCTCCCTCCCGTGGGCGGCTGTGCTGCCGTGGAGGCCTCACTGCCCCCTACTATTCCCACCGCTGGCCAGGCCCAGCAGCGACGGAAGCCTCACACCACAGCCGAACCAATGAATCCTCGTACTCCTCTCCACGCGGGCTTCCACTTCCGTGTCTTCCCCGGCTCTGCGTCGTCCCCTTCCTAGGCCTCGCCGTCGTCCACCACGGTGGTGCTCTCGTCGCGGCCTGGTTAACGTGGTCAAGGAACGACTTCCATCGGACGTGGATTGTACGTGGAGAGGCTGACAACTCGGTCCAAGGCCGCAGCAAGGAAGTGCCTCCTTATTACACGAAAAATAATGATTCCTCCACCTGACAGCTGGGACCCACCGGACAGGCCACTGTATTTCATGGAAAAAATGTTTCCCCCTGACTGCTGGGACCCACCAGCTTTATCTTCGCACGCAAGGAAGTGCGTCCGAGCAACAAAAAAACGATTTGCCCCGCTGACTACTGGGACCCACCAGCTACACCTTCGCACGCAAGGAAGTGCGTCCGGGCAAAAAAAACGGTTCACCCCCTGACTGGTGCGACCCACCGGCTACATATTCGCACGCAAGGAAGTGCGTCCAGGCAAAAAAAACGATTGGCCCCCTGACTACTGGGACCCACCAGCTACGTCTTCGCACTTTTCTTGTGGTGTATGGCACTTCATCATCGTCGTCATGTTCCATCTTCGGGTCGCCGTATTTGTCGAAGTCTCTCTCATTGGCGAATCCATCCATTCTGATGATCTACCTTTTGCCTCTCCTCACGACAACATGACTGGGCTTTGACGGATCGGTAATGAAGAAGCATTGTTCCACTTGGGAAGCCAGTACCCAAGGCTCATTTTTCGCGGTGACGTTTGCGCCCGTGGTCTTGGATTTGGCTTCGGGTATAACCATGGTGGTGAAATACCGGTCTTCTTTTAGGACGCTCTTGGCCCATCTGACATGGAACATCGGGACCTTCTCTCCAGCGTAGCTCAGCTCCCAGATCTCCTCGATCATTCCGTAGTATCTGTCCTTGTCGTTACCAGTGTAGGATTCCATCGTTACCCCGCAGTTCTGATAACGATCGCTCTGCATGTCCTTTTCCTCGGTGTAGAATGTGTAGCCGTTGATATCGTACGCCTTATAGGTTATCAGGTTTTGCTCGGCGCCCTGTGACAAGGCGAATATGAGTTTTTCTTCCGCAGAAGAATCCTCATGTAAAGGGTACGACAGAAGCTTCTCCTTGAACCAACGCGTGAAACATGAGTTGTGCTCTTTGATTATATCTCCGTCCGTCCTCTATTGGCCTCGGTCATTGTACGTCTTCTCAATAAAGGTTTTGTGCTCTACCACCTAAGGATCGACCACGTCTATGTGTTGTAGCACGACTAGGTTTGCTCTTTCAAATTCGACGAGTCGACCCTCGAGGTAGACACGCATTTCGTGAGGAGCCTCGCGGTGACCCCATCCAGCGAGCCTGCCGAGGTGCCTGTTGACGGGTAGACCAACGGGGTTCTCGATGCCTAGATAATTCATGCAGTAGGAGATGCACTCTTCGGTCAGAAAGCCCCTGGCTATGCCTCCCTCTAGACGTGACATGTTGCAAACGTATTCTTTGATGACAGCATTCATCCTTTCGAACGACATCATGCTGTGCAGGAACGTCGGCCCGAGTGGGATGATATCCTCCATGATATGAACCAGCAGATGCACCATAACGTGGAAGAATGCGGGCGGGAAGTACATCTCAAGCTCGCATAGTATCACCATGATCTCATCATGTAGTCTTGTGAGTTGCCTCATGCCAACTGACTTCTGAGAGATGACGTCGAAAAAGTTTCATAGGCCAAATAGCGTTTCACGGACGTGCGCGTCCATGATCCCACGGATTGCAACTGGAAGTATCTGCGTCATCAGCACGTGACAGTCGTGAGACTTCATCCCGCTGAACTTCTGCTTCGCTGAGTCTAGGTATCTGCGTATCTTCCCCGCGTAACCGTAAGGAAGTTTTACTCCTACGAGGCAGGTGAAAAACTGCTCGATCTCCTCCTGACTTAGAGTCAAGCACGTGGGAGGGCAGTCATTTCCAATCTTCTTGTCCTTTTTGCCTTTGCGACGACTTTCCGTGTACTTCGCCTCATCATCATCATAATCATTGTATTTGTGGCAAAGCCAGCATTCATAATTATTCATACATGTCACTCATGCATCATTGCACATCCCAGTACACCGCCGGAGGCATTCACATAGAGTCATATTTTTGTTCTAAGTATCGAGTTGTAATTCTTGAGTTGTAAGTAAATAAAGTGTGATGATCATCATTATTAGAGCATTTTCCCGGTGAGGAAAGAATGATGGAGACTATGATTCCGCCACAAGTCGGGATGAGACTCCGGATGAAAAAAAGGGAGAAAGGCCAAAAAAGAAGAAGGCCCAAAAAATGAGAGAAAATGAGAGAAGGGACAATGCTACTATCCTTTTTCCACACTTGTGCTTCAAAGTAGCACCATGATCTTCATGATAGAGAGTCTCCTATGATATCACTTCCATATAGTAGTGGGAATTTTTCATTATAGAACTTGACTTGTATATTCCAATGATGAACTTCTTTAAAATGCCTTAGGTCTTCATCAGCAAGCGAGTTGGATGCACACCCACTTAGTTTCTTTTGTTGAGCTTTCATATACTTATAGCTCTAGTGGATCTGTTGCATGGCAATCCTACTCACTCACATTGATATCCATTGATGGGTATCTCCATAGCCCGTTGATATGCCTACTTGGTGTGAGACTATCTTCTCCTTTTTTGTCTTCTCCACAACCACCATTCTACTCCACATATAGTGCTATATCCATGGCTCACGCTCATATATTGCATGAAGATTGAAAAAGTTTGGGAACATCAAAAGTATGAACTTGGCTTGTCATCGGGGTTGTGCATGATTTAAATATTTTGTGTGGTGAAGATAGAGCATAGCCAGACTATATGATTTTGAAGGGATAACTTTCTTTGGCCATGTTATTTTGAGAAGACATAATTGCTTAATTAGTATGCTTGAAGTATTATTATTTCTATGTCAATATTAAACTTTTATCTTGAATCTTTCAGATTTGAACATTCATGCCACAATAAAGAAAAAATACATTGAGAAATATGTTAGAAAGCATTCCACATAAAAAATTCTTCTTTTATCATTTACCTACTCGAGGACGAGCAGCAATTAAGCTTGGGGATGCTTGATACGTCTCCAATGTATCTATAATTTTTGATTGCTCCATGCTATTATATTATCTATTTTGGTTGTTAATGGGCTTTATTGTACACTTTTATACTCCCTCCGTACACTTTTGTAAGGCACAGAAGAAAATTTCCGACAGCCCCGAAAAATTGGTAATGGACAACTATACCCCTTTCAATCGATCAATTTGAAATTCAAAAAAAATTGGAATCACCTCGCCCAGCACGTCGTCGCCCACCTCGCGCCGTGCTTCTCCTCGCCCAGCACGTCGTCGACCACCTCGCGCCCGGCTTCTCCTCGCCCCGCGCGTCGCTGCCCACCTTGCGCCCAAGATTTCCTCGCTGCTCACCTGGCGCCCAACTTCTCCGCCCAGGATCTCCCGCTCATCGCCGCCCAGGATCTCCTCCTCATCGCCGCCCAGATTCCTGGTCGCCGCCGACCCAGGAGCACACCTTGCGAGCCGCCGGCCACCAGCCCATGCGCACCTCACCGGCACTGCCTCCCTTCATCCCCGCGTCATCGGCAAGGTGCATCTAGCCTGAGCTAGGGGAGAAGGCCAGGAGAAGTTTAGATCGGAAGCTGGCCTAACTCCTCGCCCAGCACCTCGCTGCTCCTTGTCCAGGATCTGCGTACTCCACAACCTCCAAGCTCGGTGATACTTGTTGGCTTCTCGCCGAAAGCTGGCCCAGCTCCTTGTCCAGCACCTTGATGGTCCAGCTCCTCACCAGCAACATCAGTAGATCTTCAACAGCAAGGAAGAAGCAGGTCCTCAACATCAACAGTAGAAAATCGTTGGCCCAATTTCAAGCATGGTAGTCCCAGATCCTAATTTCAGTCCACCTGAAGAAGGCAACGAAGAACCTGAAGAAGAAAGCAACAATGCTGGTCAAAATTTAGGTATAATTTCTTCTAATCTTGCATCAAATTATTTCTCAGAAGTAACAGAGAAGGGATTGCTAAGATTTAATAGTGCATATGAGGAAGCTTCATTTTGTTCACAGGTTATTCAACAAGCAACATTTACATTTTCAACAAGCAACGGAGGTCTCCTGGACATTGTAGGGGTATTTCAGTTTTTGTCTCATTTGGTTCTAGGAAAAATGAACAAACTCCATGTATGTGTGTGTAAATAAACATATACTCTGACAGCATGTATGTGTGTGTAAATAAGGATATACCCTGACAGCTATGAATGGAAAAGAATGGTTGCAAGAACAGCGGTGTACCTCAAAATATTTTCATACTACTCCAAATTAAAAAGAAAAGGCAATGCAAAAACAAATCATGTAGTATAATTTGCTTGCTTGCTTGCAACAGAGATCAATCATGGAGTATAAAGTTTAGTTTATATTTACAAATTTAGTTTACATTTATATTTTCAGCAAGCAGCATTTATGTTTATATTTACAGCAAGTAAAGCAAGCAATACTCCTATCCTATGGAATTGTTGTTGCTATTGTTGACCTCTTGTTTACATTTCCAGCAACCAATTTGTAATATTCTTGTAATAATTAATTTAATTATTCTATTGCTATTGTAGGAGTACAAAGGCAAAGGAATTGGCTCACTGATGCGCAGAGATATGCCGCTTACATGTCCTTGGAAACCCTCCATAAGAGTAGAGGAGGCAAGTTCAAGAGAACTGATAGGAAGGACGTGGCTGCAATATTTGGAGCACATGTTTGAGTTATTCAAAGAATATGGGAGACGGCAATGAAACAGAAAGGCCTTGGTCAGGAGGTGGATGTTTCAAACAAAAGAAAGGAAAATTGTGGAAGAAAATCGTATGATGATATCCTGTCTCTCATTCCGACAATTCCCTTAAACAAGAGGTCAAATATTTGATCTCTAGCCAAGGCACTGGGTGTAAGCCCTACTACACTATACAAGAAGTTCAAGTTGAATAAGATAAGGAGACACTCCAACAGGGTAAAGCCGGTACTGACAGAGAAAAATAAGAGAGATAGGGTGGATTTTTGCCTCTCTATGCTAGATGAGGCAACATTAGAAGATGTAAACCCAAGTTTCAGTAGTATGCATAATATTGTTCACATCGGCGAGAAATGGTTCTCCATGACCAAGAGAAAGAGGAACTACTATCTGCTTCCTGACGAAGAGGACCCGGAAAGACCTGTCAAAAACTCTATTGGAAAAGTGATGTTTCTCATAGCGGTAGCAAGACCACGGTTTGATGAAGATGGGAACATGACATTCTTCGGAAAAATTGGGGTATGGCCATTCGTGAGAGTGACTGCAGTAGCAAAAAGAAGCAAGAACAGGGAAAAAGGGACATTGGAAACAAAGCCTGTCATAGTGACGAGGGATGTGATGAGAGAGTACATTATACAAAAGGTTGTGCCAGCGATTCAAGCATTGTGGCCTGCAGATGATGATGGACAACCCATTTTTATCCAGCAAGATAACGCGAGAACACATATCCTACCTAATGATCAAGCATTCGCAGAAGCTGTGGACGAAAGTGGCCTGGACATCAGAATAATGTATCATCCTCCAAATTCTCCGGACATGAACGCCCTGGACCTTGGGTTCTTCAGCTCCATCCAGTCGCTAACAGACTGCAAAAGTCCGAAAGCTATTCCAGAGCTGATTAAAGGTGTTCAAGAGGAGTTCGATGGATATGAAGTTTCAAACCTTAACAGAGTATTCATAACTCTGCAGACTTGCATGGTCGAAGTAATGAAGAATGGTGGAGCCAATAAATACAAAATCCCGCACATGAACAAGGACAGGCTAGAAAGGCTACAACTACTACCGCCCAGGATCTCAGTTCCTCATGAAGTGTATGCAATGGCACTAGAGATGCTTGGACGTTGATCCTACTCCAGTTTGTTGTGTTATCTATGTGTACTTGTTGTGTATTCTACTCCAGTTTGTTGGAGTACTTGTGTATTCCGTGCTTACAAGCAAAGGAGTATGTGTTTATGTGTGAACTTGGGGTCTATAATTATTGTTTCCAGACTATATTGTTCTATATATTGCTATATACTCTAGCTTATACTTGGAGTACTTGCTATATATTGGAATATATACTCCAGTATTTATGGTTGGAAAAGAAGCAAATTGAATCACTTGCTATAGATGGATTGATACTCCAGTACTTCTAGCAAGTTGCAAAACACTCCAACTAGGAGTATATTCTTTACTTGTTTGATAGGAGTATATATTCTCTGCAGCAAAGAATATACACTCATAGGAAGTTCCAGATGTACTCCTAGATGCAAACTGAGATGCAAAGAGAGATGCCAATCTCTTTGCCTGAACTTGGGCCAGTTCATACCCATTCCAGAAGATATACTCCACCATATCTGCACCACATCTGTTAATCTGCAAGGCAAATTAGGTGGAGAGGATCAAGTGGTGAACACTAAAGTGGCCTGGACATCATTTGTCTTTGCTTGATTTTCATCCACACACACACATACACAGTCTTTCTTCTTCCCTTTTTATTCTCCAAAACAGACGCAGAGTTGTTTTCTTTTGCAGAAGCAGAGTTTGATGTGACTTACAAGTTTGTACTGTATCATCATCATATTTTTTGCTTTCAGAAGACACTTAATTTGATAACTGCCTCATCTTAGTACACACACATACAAGCAAAGCTAGCTACTCCCCTGCATTTGATTACTGAGGTGTCAATCAGTGCATGCTATGCGTGTGTGGGAGGCCGGCATGTCACTGTCGTTGTAGTACAAGGAGCCGCACCATTTGAGAGATCCCTCCATCCATCATGCTTGTGAATCTGGTGCTCTGAATCATATCCATGACCAGATGCATTTAACTAAAGGTGAGGTGATAAGAGCAGAATACAGACTATATAGGATGAACCAGATGCATTTAACTGAAGCGGCTGCGGTAAATCCTCACCTCGGAGACGAGCTTCCTGCTCTGCTCTGCGATGGTTGTATGGCTCAAAGAAGGGTCCATCCGCCCTCCCCCTCCCAGCACCCCCGTCGTTGATGCTGAGGTGGTGAAGTAACTGACGAGGAGGAGGAAGAGGAGCGGGAGGGTGACGGCGATGTGGGCATTGCCTGAAGCCGCAGATCCGGGTGGACGACCAGCGGCAGCAGCTCCGGGCAGGCAACCGGCAACAGCAGCTCCGCCGCGCCGTCTTGATAGCCCATGCCGCAGATCGAGCACCGCCATTGCAGATCGGAGAGCTGGAGGAGAAAAATCACATTTTTAACGATGGAGGTGGTGCTGTAGAGCGCCGGTGATGCGCGCGAGGGAGAGAGCGCTGACGACGCGGACGAGGGAGAAGCTCGGGGAGGGGCAGCACGGGCGAGAGAGGGCAAGGGAGAAGCTTGGGGAGAGGCGGCGCTGGTGATGCGGGCGAGCATGCGTCAGAGAGGGAGGGATGTGGGCGAGCGTGTGAGGAAGGGGATGCGAATGTTTCGCTACCGTGTCCTCGGCCGACACGGGGGTAAAAATGGAAAACACCATTTTCGTGCACGACCGAGCGACTGTGCACATGATTTCGCTCCATGCCTTACAAAAGTGAACGGAGGGAGTATCAAGGCCCATCCCAAATTACTGTTTTTTGCCTATTCTAGTGTTTCGAAGAAAAGGAATATCAAACGGAGTCCAAACGAAATGAACCTTTGGGAACGTGATTTTCTCAACAAACATGATCCAGGAGACTTGGAGTCGGTGTTAAGAAACAATCGAGGAGGGCACGAGGCAGGGGGCGTGCCTACCCCCCTGGGCGCGCCCTCCACCCTCATGGGCCCCTCGTTGCTCCACCGACGTACTTCTTCCTCCTATATATATCCACGTATCCCCCAAACACCCAGGAGCACAATGATGACCTAATTCCACCGCCGCAACCTTCTGTACCCGAGAGATTCCATCTCGGGGCCTTTTCCGGAGCTCCACCAGAGGGGGCATTGATCACGGAGGGCCTCTACATCAACTCCAGGGCCTCTCTGGTGATGTGTGAGTAGTTTACTTCAGACCTTCGGGTCCATAGTTATTAGCTAGATGTCTTCTTCTCTCTCTTTGGATCTCAATACAAAGTTCTCCTCGATTCTCTTGGAGATCTATTCGATGTAATATTCTTGTGCGGTGTGTTTGTCAAGATCCGATGAATTGTCGGTTTATGATTTAGTTTATCTATGAACAATATTTGAATCTCCTATAAATTCTTTTATGTATGATTGGTTTATCTTTGCAAGTCTCTTCAAATTGTCAGTTTGGTTTGGCCTACTACATTGAGCTTTCTTGCAATGGGAGAAGTGCTTAGCTTTGGGTTCAATCTTACTGTGCTCGATCCCAGTGACAGAAAGGGAACCGACACGTATTGTATTGTGCCATCGAGGATAAAAAGATGGCGTTTATATCATATTGCATGAGTTTATCACTCTACATCATGTCATCTTACTTAAAGCATTACTCTGTTCTTATGAACTTAATACTGTAGATGCATGCTGGATAGCGGTCGATGTGTGGAGTAATAGCAATAGATGCAGAATCGTTTCGGTCTACTTGTCGCAGACGTGATGCCTATATACATGATCATACCAAGATATTCTCATAACTATGCTCAATTCTATCAATTGCTCGACCGTAATTCATTTACCCACCATAATACTTATTCTCTTGAGAGAAGCCACTAGTGAAACCTATGGACCCCAGGTCTATCTTCCATCATATTAATCTTCCAATACTTAGTTATTTCCATTGCCATTATTTTACTTTGCATCTTTGTTTCTCTTTATCATAAAAATACCAAAAATATTATCTTATCATATCTATTAGATCTCACTCTCTTAAGTGACCGTGAAGGGATTGACAACCCCTTTATCGCATTGGTTGCGAGGTTCTTATTTGTTTGTGTAGGTGCGTGGGACTCGAGCGTGATCTCCTACTGGATTGATACCTTGGTTCTCAAAAACTAAGGGAAATACTTTTGCTACTTTGCTGCATCACCCTTTCCTCTTCAAGGGAAAACCAACGTGGTGCTCAAGAGGTAGCAGGCTATGTTCTGTGGACTCTAGCATTAGCGCTTCCTCGCGCTTCAAGACCTCCTCCTCGTCGGACGGCGCCCCCTTCATTGACGCCAAGTCTACTCTACGCGCCTCCGCCTGCTGCTCCAGGAAGGCATTCAGGGCCTGAAGCTCCTGCCTGCGCTTCTCGGCAACCTCCCGGCGGTGGTCTGCCTCCCTGACCTCCTCCTGCGAGGTTGCAAGGGATGCCTCAGCTTCCGCGTTGGCATGCTCACGCTAGAGGTACCCGAGGTTGATGGCCACCTTAAATTGATGCCATTCATCCACCAGCTGAAGACCCTCAGTTTCAAGGCGAGCGTCCACATCCACAAGCTCTTCCCCCAAGATTGCTCAACGCACCCATAGCTTCCTGGAAGAGCTCGTGGCGGACGACACCCCACCCGCGCGCGAGCTCGAATGCACAACCGAGTCCGTCCTCCACGCCGGGAGTCGTTGAAGAGGGTCGAGGTGGCTCGCCTCCTCCCAGCAGGGAGCTAGAGGCCGGCGCCTTCCCAGTCGCCCTTCGGGCCCTGACGGGGGAACGAAAGGGCGGAGGCTCATTATCCGAAGGGGAGGCCAGAGCCGAGGCCACTCATCTGTGATCAATAACTAGAGGAGGAGCCCTCGTCACACCTTCCGCACCCCAAGCAAGGCCGCGGAGAGCGGATGGCAAGAACGCGGGGTCGAGATGCCATGCCGGCGTGCTTGCATGTTGGACAAACCTCACAGCAAGTGCTGCACGCTGGCTTGGGGCGCTCAAGGTTAGCAGAGGACTCGAGGCAGGAGGAGGTTGCTTCTCAGGAGACTTCATTGCCTTGGTAGAAGGGACCCTGAGGAATCACGGTTAGGAGGAGAGGCGGCACCCTAGAAAGTACAAAGCTAAGGTGCTCACTTGTCAATAGCAATGTACTTTCTCTGCTTCAATGGCCGGAAGGCGTCACCACTGCAGCATGGAGATCCCCTCCTCTTGCGGAGCTCCGCGAAGTTCGGTCAGAGCCGGCCGAAGCCTTTGGCACGGTCACCAAGGTCGGGCACGGATGGTGCATGTCGGCGTCCTGGGAACGGGGGTCCCCAGACTTGCCTACCTGCGGCCCACGGCGTGGCTCCACCAGCGGCCCTATACGGCCCTGTACGACCCATCTTCATTAGCGAACACTTGAAAGTTATCAAGGTCAAAGCCTTGGGCACGGTCACCAAGGTCGATTGAAAGTTATCAACAGAGAAGTGAACATGGTTGCTCCGGCAACACCCAGTTATTTGAAGTGGTCTCAGACTGCCATCACATTCGACTAGTCTGATCACCCAGCGCGTATAGCCACCCCTGCGAGGAAAGCGTTGGTGGTCGACCCAGTTGTTGAAGGCACTCGACTGACCAAAGTGCTGATGGATGGTGGTAGCGGCCTGAATATCCTTTGTGCTAAAACCTTGAAGGGAATGGGCATTCCTATGTCCAAGCTTAGTGAAAGTATTATGAGTTTTCATGGCGTTATACCTGGCAAGAAGGCTAATCACTCGGCCAGATCCCCCTTGATGTGGTTTTTGGTGATTCCGAGAATTACTGCAAGGAAAAGTTGACATTTGAAGTAGTGGATTTCCAGAGTGCTTATGTCGGGACCCCAATTCAAAGTCGCACCGATCTAGCATGTAACACCTCATATCACTTTGCGGCCTCAAGCACGGTATTCCCACGGGTGTCACCTTACCATGGCCCGGGACCGTTCGCCTTTTGGCTCACGTATATGATAGTGTCGCTAGCATCCATATGACAGAGAACCCAGGCCGACATGACTAGTCGTGAACCCAAAGTGGCACTAACTTACAGGGACAGGCATACATGAAACAACATCGAGCATGTCGGTTAGCAGCGTGTGAATCCGGGCTGTAGCAACTGGGCTAACAGGACTTCGGGAACCCGGGCTGTAGCAGGCTAGGCAGGACTCCGGATGTCACCGCGTGACATTTCCCCGAAGGGACAGACACAGGAACGAAGTGAATCACATGACGGCCAGTCCAAGTGTTCCGGAGCAGTAGTGTTTGGCTAGAAGGACTCCGGTGAACCGGGCTGTAGCGGACTACCATGGCTCGGTGGAAGCACTAGACTACATTTCCCCATAAGAGAGGCTACCAAGGATAGACAACTAGGTTGTCGGATCCCACACATAGCAATACACGTTACACGTACGCATAACATGCAAGTATGTGTTGTACAACATGGCATCACAACATAACGCAAACTCATAGAGATAAAGGCCTAGAAGAGCCACATAGCATTAAATACAAACAGGGGTCACATGACCCATCATTCAGAGCATACAAGCAACAGAAGCATTACATGTCTGAGTACAGACAACTACAAAAGAAAAAGGCCGAGAAGCCTGACTATCTACAAGTCCCTCCCAAGGGTACAAGATCGTAGCTGAGGTAACAAGCTACTCGTCGAAGTCCATGTGGTACTACTAGCGAGACAGATGTCTCACCTGCAAAACATAAATAAAGCAAACGTGAGTACAAAGGTACTCAGCAAGACATACATCAGATCCTATCATACATGCATTTGTATCAAGAAGGTAATGTGGGGTTTAGTTGTAGCAAGCTAGATTTGACTCAGTGGCTATCCTGTTCTACGACAATGAGAAACTTCTTTGAGGTGAGGCAGCGCACACGAGTCCACTAATCACCACATCAATACACTACTATGGATTCATTCCCGTCTCCCTACGAGAAGGCCATCCATAGCATTCACACTTGTCTTGAGCATTTTAGAGTATTCACTTTAAGTTGTCTATGTACCACGTAAGCATCCAAGAAGTCCATAACCGAGGACACGGCTATTCGAATAGATCATGATAACCCTGCAGGGGTGTACTTCTTCACACACGCTCTCACCACTTATCACCATGTACACGTCATGTATCTCGGCAACCTTCAAGCGGAAGCCTAGCGAGGGTGTCGGCCACGACCTCACTGACCACACAAGACTCTAGTCCAGGTTTATCGCCTACTCGGGTTCCATCCGCAAGGAGATCCGGCCGGGGTTTCGCTCACGGCCCCAAACGATGTGTACATGGTTCCCGAGCCCACCATCCGGGTGCCACTCGGTACACTGGGCCACGTGTGCCTAGTATGTCCCAAGGCCACCCTGCCAGGTGTGTAAGTGCATCTAGTGCCACCCCTAGTTGGTTTTGGAGTAATGACGACAAACCTAGTTGAGGGACTAATGTGTTTGTGAGAATTGCAGGATAACACAGGTAGAAGTCCCTCATTGATTCGGTTTTCCTACCAGATATGACCCCTAAAAATGTATGAAGACATTGAAGTCAAAGGTGGTATATGAAGATATTCACGTTGAAGACTATGACAAGAAAAGACACCACATGAAGCCTATGGAGCTCGAAGACTTAGATCTTTCGTAGTTCTTTTTCTTTTGTGTTGAGTCATAGGAACCACCGTACTCTAAAGTGGGGTCCAAGAGAACCAGTCAGAATGACTTAAGTGATGCCTAACCAAAAACCTATGTGTTCGAGTGAAGACTATGAGAGCGAATCTTGTCCAGAGTCGGACAAGTCAGCTTTGCTTGTAGCCCAAGTAAAGTTGCCGTGTGAGTTTGAAATCTGACCGTTGGAACATGTGTCAGTTCCTTAGTGACCCAGGGTCATTTTGGACAAATCAGGTCGGGTTGCCAAGTGGCTATAAATAGCCCACCCCCTACAACCATAAACGGTTGGCTGCTCAGATTGAGAGTACGGCTTTTGTCGTTTGAGAGCAACCCACCTCGAAGCCTTTGAGAGAGAATTCCTTGCGAGGATAAAGCCCTAACCACCCAGAGCCAAAGAGAATTGGGCATCACTTAAGTCTTCTTGTCTGTGTGATCTGAAGACTTATTACACTTGAGGACTGTGCATCCTCTAGCCGGTTAGGCGTCGCGTTCTGAGCATCCAAGAGTCATTGTGGATTGCCAGTGAACGAAGTCTGTGAAGGTTTGGGTGTCTACCTTGAAGACTTACCAGAGTGATTGGGCAAGGTCTATGTGACCTTAGCTCAAGGAGAATACGGTGAGGACTGGGTGTCCTGAGCTGCATGTTCAGGACTGGGTGTCCGGGACTATGTGTCCTAAGGTTTAAATACCTAGCCGCTCCAACCAGACGTACAGTTGTCACAGCAACTGGAACTGGTCCAACAAATCATTGTCTTCAACGAGTCGCTGGTTTCATCTTCACTTCCCTTTACTTACTGTTACTCCTTGTGAAGTCATTGTATGTTTGCACTATCTTTTGTCTTCACTAAGTGACTGCGTGTTCTGTTTGTCTTCACAATATCTTCCTACCTGATCCTTACTACCTAGCTGCTATTAGTCTTTATGCTTTCACTTCATTGAATACTTGACTATGGTTTGCCTAGTGTAGTCTACCTTCCGCTGCATGGTAATAGGTTTAATTTTATCGTTTGTCTTCAAAACTTCCACGTTTTGAAGACTTTCATAAAAATCGCCTATTCACCCCCCTCTAGTCGATATAACGCACTTTCAATTGGTATCAGAGCAAGGTGCTCCCTTGTTCTGTGTGATTCGGTTTAACCACCTGGAATTTTAGCTATGTCGACTGCAGGGATAATTAAAGTCTCCGCTGCGTGCCCCGTCTTTGATGGAACTGAATATCCCTACTGGAAGAATAAGATGCGCATGCATCTTGAAGCCATTAACGTCGACCTATGGTATGTCGTCGAGAACGGCGTTCCCAAGGCTGGAGAAGGTGTCACTGCTGCTGATGTCAAGAAATTCGTTCAACTGGACTCTACTGCCAAGAATATCATCTGTGGTCATCTGACCAAAGGACAGTATGGCCGTGTGAGTGCTTTGAAGACATCCAAGCTTGTCTGGGACTGGCTCTCCAAGGTCAATGAAGGCATCTCAACCCAGAGCGATCAGAGAATCAGTGTCCTTCGCAACCTCTTCAACCGCTTCATGCGAAATGACAATGAGAATGTCCATCACACGTTTGACCGACTCACTGACATCACAAATGAGCTTCAAGCCCTCGGCGCCACTAAGATTACCAAACACGAAGTCGTCAAGACGCTGCTGAGATCACTTGATAGTTCGTTTGACATCCTGGCCCTGATGATTCAAGAACGTCCTGATTTCAAGACACTCGATCCGTCTGACATACTTGAGAGGCTCAACACACATGAGTTTCAGCTTTCTGAGAAAAGAGATATCTACGGTCGAAACTATGGGCGAACTCGTGCCTTGAAGGTAAAAGCTGTCTCCTCATCTGAAGACGAATTTGACAGCAGTTCTGATGATCTTGAAGACATTGGAAGGGAACTTGCTATGCTTGTCAAGAAGTTCCAAAAATTCACCAAGAAGAAAGGCTTCAGAAAGTCTTCCGATCAAGTTCAAGGAATGATGAAGCTCCTGCTCATGACTACAAGAAGAAAACATGTCACAAGTACAAGAAACTTGGCCACTTCATCTCTGAGTGTCCACAGTGGGACAATGAGAACAAAAAGAAGAAGAAGAGCAAGGAATATGACTTTGACGACAAGAAGAAGAAGAAGAAATACTCAAAGTCTTCTTCCAAGTCTTCCTCAAAGTCTTCATCACACAAGAAGAGCTCATCTGGCAAGGCACGTGCGTTTGTTGGCAAGGAAATGGATTCAGAGGAGGAGTCTGCTTCTAAGGAGGCGGAGGTGGAGTCTGAGGCGGAGTCCGACTCAGGCGTCGCAAGTCTGGCTACAGCATACGTTGCCAAGTCCATCTTCAACACTGAAGACAATGACTTCATCACTGACACCGATGCAAATGACAAGGACTACTCCGATTCTACCTACTGCTTCATGGCACGCGGTGCCAAGGTAAACACACGCACTACTCACTATCAAACATCTAGTGACGATGACTCTGAGTGTGATTCAAAACCGAGCTACAAAACTCTTGCTAAAATTGCAACTGAACAACAGAAAGCTATGGAACATATTCAAAAACTGTTAGACAGAAGCGATGATCTGTTAGGTGCTGAAATGACTCGATCTGAATCCTTAATTGAAGACATAAAAAATCTTCACGTTAAGTATCAGGAACTTGAAAGTCGTCATGAATCTCTCTCAACAACTCATGAAAAGCTTTCCTATGATTATCTTCAAAGGAAGCAAGATCTTGAGAAATTGAGAGCGGTTCATGAAGATCTTCAAAAGGAAAACGAGTCACTTCGCGCCAAATATATCAGTTCCGCTCAGGAAGAATTTGAACCACCATGTCTTAAATGCATTGAGCGTGATAATGCTACTTCTGTTGCTGAATGTTCCACTGCTACTACTGTTGCAATATCTTCAACTGTTGATGTGGTAACTAACCCCTCTGCCGAGGATACCACTGCTATTGCTGATGAGAATGCTAGGTTGAAGACATTGCTAGAAACAGGGATGTACAAAAGTCTTAATGGGCATCAGACACTATGTGATGTCCTCAAAAAGCATATTCTAAACCAAAACCCTATGAACCTTCAGCAGACACTTGAAACCTGAGCAGTACCCCAAAACTATGTGGGTTGCTGCAAAGGAACCTTCAGCAGATCCATCCAATCTATCTAGCTTCACTTGTGCTAACCCCATTATCATTGATGAATCCTTTGATGCAAACTATATACTGTTTAAGAATCAGAATGGTGAAGTGTTTGCCAGACACATTGGTACTAACTGCAGGAATGGACTGCCTATGAAGAAGATCTGGGTTCCGAAAAGGTGTCTGGAGAATCTTCCTGTGAATGTCATTATGACACCTCACGTGAAGAAGACAAACCTCGGTCCAAAGGCTTCATATAGATAGAGGACTCACCTGAGTCGCACTCACGCAAATGTTCTGCAGGGAAACCATACTCAGTCATATGAATATGTGAGCGGTTCATCAAACCGCCATGTTCATAAGACCAAGAACTATTCTGCTTATTCTTATGAGTACTATTGTCCACCTGCCAGACTGTTTGCTAGGGCTCCAAAGCCAAAATTCTCAGATGCTGCACTTAGACTTATTGCTTCTAAGCCACCCTTGAAGATGTGGGTGGCTAAGAAAGCTTAACTCTCTTTTGCAGGGAAAGGTCTCCAGCAGAAAACCAAAATTGTCTGATGCTATTGCTGGGGACCTTAAACATCTTGTAGGGCGCAAGATCAAATTCCCGAATGGTCTTACTATGTACTTCGTTCCTGAATCGCTTGCTACTCTGCCTATTAGTCCTAATCTGGATCTAAGCTTTCGTAACCCACTAGTTCGTCAAATGTTTTTGCTTCACAATGCTCTTGGTGAAGCCTATCCCCCTAACTGCACTGTCGGGTACGACACCAACGTCTTCAGAATGGATTATTGACAGTGGGTGTACAAATCACATGACTGGCAAAAGAAGTCTTCTTATGGACTCAACCTTACGTCCATCCGACAAGAGCCACATCACATTTGCTGACACTGGTAAAAGTAAGGTATTGGGTCTAGGTAAAGTTGCAATCTCAAGGGATCAACACATGGATAAAGTCATGCTTGTTGAATCCCTTGGCTTCAACTTAATGTCTGTCTCAATGCTTTGCGATTTGAACATGATCGTAATATTTGGAAAATATCGTTGCCTTGTACTAATGGAATCTGACAAGTCTCTAGTGTTTGAAGGGTATCGAAAAGATGATTTGTACATGGTAGATTTCTCAGCAGGACCACAGCTTGCAGTATGTCTTCTAGCAAAGGCTTCAGAATGTTGGCTCTGGCATCGGAGGCTTGGGCATGCTGGCATGAGGAACCTCCACACCCTTGCAAAGAAGAAGCATGTCATAGGCATCGAGGGCGTCAAGTTCAAGAAAGACCACTTATGCGGTGCCTGTGAAGCAGGGAAGATGACGAGGGCCAAACATCCCTCGAAGAAAATCATGACCACTACTCGACCCTTCGAACTGCTTCACATGGATCTTTTCGGTCCCACTCATTACTCAACTCTTACTACTACTGCTTGCCTCTATGCCTTCATTTTTGTTGATGATTATTCTAGATATACTTGGGTGCACATAATCCTTTACAAGACTGAAGTGCAGGATGTCTTCAGACGCTTCGCCAATCGAGCTATGAACAATTTTGGCGCCAAGATAAAGCACATCAGAAGTGACAATGGCACTGAATTCAAGAACACTGGCCTTGATACATATCTTGACACCTTGGGTATCACACATGAATTCTCAGCTCCGTACACGCCACAGCAGAATGGCGTCGTCGAACGCAAGAACAGAACACTCATTGAGATGGCCAGAATGATGCTAGATGAATACAAGACCCCATGAAAATTCTGGCCTGAAGCCATTTGTACTGCATGCCATACAATCAATCGTGTTTATCTTCACAAGCTTCTGAACAAGACATCTTATGAGCTCCTTACTGGCAAGAAGCCAAATGTCAGTTACTTCAGAGTATTTGGCGCAAGGTGCTGGATCAAGGACCCACATCACACCTCAATGTTTGCACCAAAAGCACATGAGGGTTTTATGCTTGGATATGGAAAGGATTCGCACTCCTATAGAGTCTTCAATCTCTTTCATTACAAAGTGGTTGAAACAGTGGATGTGCGGTTCGATGAGACCAATGGTTCACAAAGAGAGCAACTGCCAAATGTGCTAGATGAAGTTCCATCCAGTGAATCAATCAAGCTAATGGGAACTGGAGAAATTATACCTTCTGAAGCTCATCCTGAAGAATAACTTATCATCTCAGCACCTAATCAACATGAAGACAATGCTCAGCCTGAAGACATTCCTTCTAACAACGACAATGATGAGCAAGAGCAAAGTCTTCGCCCTGTACATCCTCGCGTTGCCAATGAAGTGCAGATTGAAAGAATAATTGATAGCATCAATGCACCTGGTCCACTCACTCGTTCAAGGGCAACTCAGATAGCAAATTTCTGTGGGCACTTTGCATTCGTCTCAATAACAGAACCCAAGAAAGTTGAAGAAGCCTTGATGGAACCTGAATGGATTCAAGCTATGCAAGAAGAGCTTCAAAAGTTTGAGCTGAATAATGTATGGGAACTGGTTAAGCATCCTGATCCATGGAAGCACAATATAATAGGCACCAAATGGATATACCGCAACAAGCAAGATGAGCATGGTCAAGTTGTCAGAAACAAAGCTCGTCTCATTGCTCAAGGATATACTCAAGTGGAAGGCATTGACTTCGATGAAACATTTGCTCCTGTGGCTAGACTTGAAGCCATACACATACTGCTGGCCTATGCAAATCATCATAACATACTTCTATATCAAATGGATGTGAAGAGTTCCTTTCTCAATGGCAAGATTGAAGAAGTGTATGTTGCACAACCGCCTGGCTTTGAAGATCCAAAACATCCTGACATGGTATACAAGCTCAACAAGGCACTGTATGGCCTCAAACAAGCCCCTCGGGCCTGGTATGACACACTCAAATACTTCCTGAAGAGCAAAGGCTTCATACCTGGTTCCCTAGACCCCACTCTTTTCACGAAGACATATGATGGTGAACTGTTTGTGTGCCAAATATATGTGGATGACATTATCTTCGGCTGCACCAATCAGAAGTACAGTGAAGAGTTTGGATATATGATGCAAGAGCAATATCAGATGTCTATGATGGGAGAGCTAAAATTCTTCCTCGGTCTTCAAATACGACAACAACGCAATGGCATCTTCATATCTCAAGAGAAGTATCTCAAAGATTGCCTGAAGAAGGTCGGTATGCAAGACTGCAAAGGCTTCACAACACCAATGCCAGCCAAACATCATCTGGGTCCTGACGACAATGGTAAAGAGTTCGATCAAAAGGTATACCGCTCCATGATTGGTTATTTACTTTATCTATGTGCATCTAGGCCAGATATTATGCTTAGTGTTTGCATGTGTGCTCGATTTCAAGCAGCACCAAAGGAGTCGCATCACTTAGCTGTGAAGCGAATTCTTCGATATTTGGCTCACACCCCAACTCTAGGATTATGGTATCCAAAGGGCTCAGAGTTTGATCTGGTTGGATTTTCAGATGCTGATTATGCTGGTGACAAAGTCGATCGCAAGTCTACATCAGGCACATGTCACTTTCTGGGACGATCACTTGTATGTTGGTCTTCAAAGAAGCAGAACTGTGTATCTCTCTCCACTGCTGAATCTGAATACATTGCTGCTGGATCTTGCTGCGCTCAGCTTTTGTGGATGAAGCAAACACTCAAGGACTATGGCATTCATCTGAAGCAAGTGCCACTTTACTGCGACAATGAAAGCGCCATCAAGATTGCCAACAACCCAGTTCAGCACTCGAAGACAAAGCACATTGAAATTCGTCATCACTTTCTCAGAGATCATGTTGTGAAGGAAGACATTGATATCATGCATGTCAACACTGAAGAGCAATTGGCAGATATCTTCACCAAGCCCTTGGATGAGAAGAGGTTTTGGAAGTTACGGTGTGAGCTAAATATCCTGGAATCCTCAAATGTCCTGTGATCAGGCACACATCCTAACCCTTATGCATATTGATGACTTAGATGTGCAACACACGAAGTAAAGTATATCTTCAATCAATGAAGACATACATTCTAAGTGTGAATACATTAATGTGGAATTTGACTTCGGAGCGCCACGATAATTGTGCGCCGTGTCTGGGTCTAATACTTCCTATACGGTGGGTAACACCACCACCAAACGCTCTATTTTGAAGTGTTTCACTCATGGCGTTACCTTGCAATGTCTTCACATTTGGTTTGGCTTCGATCTCAACATATTTTCATGATTATCTTCACTATGTTGATTATATATATATACTAGTGTTCTGTCCTCTACAGCATTCACTTATAGCTATGTCTTCGTGTTGAATCTTTTGAACTAAGTGAATGTGATCGGACCCTAACCTCTCTATGCTTTCTATCTCAAACTCTATCTCTCCAAGTCATATGCATTCTATTGAAACTGTCGAATGTCTTCTCTACGTCGTTGTCAGCAGAAGATACAGAGACAACCATTAAGTCCGTTTTCAATGCTCATTCCTCCACATGAAATCCGGAGAAGTAGGAACAACCACCCGACAATCCAGGCGTGCGTGGGACGTGGAACAAACCCCAAAATTCCGCATAATGGCCACGTGTTCCTCAGATGTGAATCGCCAGGGGCACCTGTGTAATAGCAAAGTGCCGCCCCTGTACCTATAAATACACACTCACAGCGGTCATTATCTCTTCTTCCACCCTTGCACGAACCCTAGCGCCACCGCTAGCCCTCGACGACGCCGGCGATGAAGCGCTTCGCTGCCGCAACCTCTCCGACGCCGTCTTCATGCCGACCGCGGACATCGTCCTCTCCGCCGTCGCCGTAGGTGTCCTCCGTCGCCAAGTTAGGGCACGGAAGATCGAACTGCTCGGCCTCATCTTACACTCCGTCTAGCAGTTCTTAGTGTGGTAAATAAAACTTCCTCTTTTTACAGCACCATTGATCCTATGGATTTGTCACTTTCTACCACAAGCAGTTTCTGTTCACACAAGCTAGATCTCTCTCATACTTCATCTCATAACATGCCTAGTATATTCACTTGTGCTTCACAAAGTAGTTAGATTCCTCACTTGTACTAATCTGTGGATTCGTACAAATCTGGAACCAACTTCTTATCTATGAGTGAATGTCTTTGCACGATGAGGTCAATGTCTTCTAAACTGATTTATCTTCAAAATCTTCTGAGAATGCATATGACCTCTTCCCCTTCCCTCGCACCTTAATGCTGTCACAGGTACATGTCCGTGGGAGAATCCTTTGGTTCTCATAGTCTGCATTCATTTGCAGAATTCTTACAGCATCACATAAATTCTCCCGAAGCCAGTTCCTGTTGGACTAGCAAGCGGAAAACTTTGAAGACTTTGAACGTCTTGAAGCCTTTCAAGTTAATGTTTATGGCTTCAGAGAAACCAGCAAGGAAGGGTGGCAGAAAGCGTCGTGGTGAGACCTCCAGAGATCTGCCAGATGAACTCTCAAAAATATACAAGACAGATCCTGAAGAGGATTACAGTCAGCGCAAGACCCGAATCCAATGGATTCGAAGATATTGGGCAGAACAATGGTTCAGATACCGATTTGTTACACAGGAATATGCTGAGAAAAACGCCATCAAGAGACCGTGGGGAGACATCCTATACAAGAATCTTCTACCCAGGTCCAGAGATGAAGCCATTGCTCAAGGCTTCTATCCATGCATGGTCCGTGGACCGCAGCTTACTGATGCACACTCGTCGTCACTGCTATGGTGTCGTGACGACAATCTGTTCAAGCGCAACTTCTAGTTTGCTCCGAACTCAGCGAAGCAGAACAAGAAGACTTTTGGGTTAGACTTCAACCCTGGTCCCTCATCTCCAAGGGCAGATGGCACACGACATGCAGAACCCAATGTCATCGGTCCTTTCGCCAACCTTGAAGGCCTCATCACCTACTTCTTGGTTCAAGGGACTGCAGTGAATGAGCCTGCAGCTGACACTGAGTCTGATGACGCGCCTGCAGTGCCGAAGCCAAAGCAGTTGAAGAAGCCAAAAGCTTCAAAGCCGGCCCCTTCACCAAAAATCTCAAGGGCGAAGCCATTGGCAACTGCACCTCCTGAAGACAGTGTGCAGTCTGAAGACTTATCACGCGTCTCCAAGCCCAGAAGGCCAAGATGCCTCTGTCTGACACCGGCCAAGAGCTAACTGCTGCTGCCATTCTGCGCAATGACGACATTGATCTGTCAAGTGATGAAGATCTTGCAGATGACGCTCTTGAGCAACTCATCAAGAGCAAAGAAGAAGCAGAAATCTCCAATGATATGCCTCTCTTTGATGTAACAATCATCCGCACCTTCATTGATGAATGGTTTGACACGCCAAAAATCAGCTTCGAAGATCTTCAGCTACCCATTGGCCTCAGTGTCGCCTTCCAATGCGCCATTGCTTCAGAGCTCGCTATTGCCCAGTGCATTGTTGAACTGAAGAAAAAGATTGACTATGAAAAGGCTCAGTTCAAGAAGCATATGGCTAAGCTCAGCGTGCAAGAAGTGAAGAACTTCAAGATCATGATGCACGAGCTCAAGGAAGCCTTTCTGAAGAAGCGTGCAGAAGCTCAGGGTTCGCGTGAGCGCATGAAGACTCTGGCTGACAGATGTGTGCAAGCCTACAATGAGGCTGAGAAGCGCAAGGCACTTGGGTGTCCTGGCATTGATCCCAGGATGGCCGCAAAGAAGAAGAAGAAGCCTGCTACGGCTGAACCTGAAGCACTAAGGCAAGAAGCAGTTCCGATTGTCTTCCCAACAAGAGTGACTGGCTCGAAGCCAAAAATCCAGTCAACCGCTTCAGAGCTCAAGAAGACAAGGACTGCTGAGGCTGAAGCCAGGAAGAGGAAACACTCTGAAGCCTCTCCTACTGCCCCCTCCAAGAAGAAGAGGAAGACCAAGAAAGATCGGGCTGCTCCCACAGAGCCCTTGATAGTTGAACCCATTTCTATGGTCTATCCTGAAGCTGAACGTCAACTGACAGTCCATGAGCCTGCTTCCACAGAGGCTCGTGAAGCTGAAGACATTCCAGCAGCTGATCCCATCGCTGCTGAAGACATTGGTCAACATGACATTGTAGAAGATGGTGCAATCCTTCCTCAGCATGAGAACAGTGAACTCATCAGCATTGGTCGTCCACTGACGCCAATTGCACAGGATGCTTCATGGGCGGATCGCCCACAAGAGGAAGAAGACTATGAGGCCCAGCCCACTCCAACTCCACAGGCGTCGTCTGCGTTCCGCAGGCTTCGCAAAGGTCCAAGGCCTCAAGTTTCTGCTGAAGACATTCCGGCTGCATCAGCCGCGGAAGAAGAAGTACCACAAGTTGCCACTTCCCAGTCCCACCAAGAAGCAGTTCTCCAGGAGAATTTGCTTGTGACCGACCCTCCAGCTAGTCAAGTGGAGGATGAAAATCATGAGGCTGCCACAATCACCAATGAAGCTAATGTGGAGCCCTCCCCAACAAAGGCATCAGAAGACAGCGAAGCCACTGATCCTGCTACTTCTGTTCCTGAGTCTGCTGCCGGTCCCCAGTTCGACTATCATGTTGAGCACAGGCCTCAGGTACAGAAACCAATCCCAAGATTGCCAAGGTTCCCAGGTCCTGCATCAGCACCTGGCTCCTTCAACATCAATGGCTTCAGGGCAGACAACACATTCTTCAATAGCTCCAGGAACCCCTACTCAAGGGAAAGGATATCATCTCATCGGTTCTAGAGCTATCCTGAGCGAAGCTATTACTCATGCATTCTTTACAACCAAGGTCGCATCTTCCCACACAAGCGCCTTGACATTGAAGCTATAGCTGGTCTGCCTGTCTGGAAGAAGCTTTGGATTGCTTCAAGCAAGTTGGACTGCTGCTGTTCATTACTGACCAGGAGCATTGGAATGAAGAATTGCTGCTCCAATTCTATGCCACATTACACATCCGCGGGTATAGGAGAGATCCGAAGACTTGCGTCCTGGAGTGGATGACTGGCAACGTTCATCACGAAGCCAATGCATTTGACATCATTGAGCTCACTGGACTGCCCACTCCTGGCGATCTCTTCGAGCATGGCTGTCAGCTGCATACTGAAGCTATTGAGAGCATCTTTCAGAAGCCAGAACCTGATATGAGTCAGATGCTCAGCATGATGAAGCCATTGCCCCAAGATGCTGCTTATCCCACAGAGTTCTTCATTGAAGACCTTGAGTATCTGCCAAGAACCATCTATCACATCATCAGGCGAACTCTCTGGCCCATCAAAGGGCACTCTCCAAATGCCAAGCTTCAGGGTGCAATGAAGACTTTGGTCTTCTATATACTTCATGGAAAATGCTTCAATGCACAGGACTTCTTCATACGCCAACTTGCTGCATCAGGCATTAATCTATTTGGTTTGAAGTTCTACGCCCCTTGGGTCATGCGGCTGATCAAGCTACACTCCGCTATCACGTATCAACCCTCAGCCTGCAACCATCGGATCTTCTTGCCTGATGTGGATACGTCTACTGAAGCCATATATTGTGAGCCTGCCAAGCAACCTCTAAGTCTTCAGAATGCAGAACATCAGAGTTTTACTCAGAACGTTGAAGGTGTTGAAGCAGTCTCTCAGGTGTATCCTTTGGCTGGTACTACACGTGCACCACACCCTGCTTCCACTGAAGCCACTGACAGTACAACTGCTCCAAGACCCAAGAAACGCACTCGTGTTCTCACCGACCGAGAGCTTCTTGTGGCCCTTCATCAGAAATAGGATAGGCATCATGACTGGCTGAAGCGTCAGATGAAAAGCCTCTTGGTGGATGTTAATCGCATTCGCAACCTTGCCACCAAGAATGCTTTCGTTGCCCATGAGACCTGTCGCCGCACATGGAAAGGGCTATCGATGATGTGTTCTGAAGCTGATCTTGAAGAGGATGGCTTCACTGAGAGATTCAAGTTTGACTCCACACCTCCTCGTAGGGCTGTGCTGCTAGGAACTCCCTCCCTTGAAGACTCTGAGTTCTCTTCCTCTGCTGCAACAGTGACTGCCAGAATTATTGAGGACCGCCAAGCTCCTTCAGCACCGCCACCTCCTTCAGCACCGCCAAGATCTTCAGCACCTCCAAACACCACCAACGACCCTGCTACTTCTCCTACTCCTCATGGGAACGAGTAGAGAATCTATGTCTTCAAACCTTTTTGGTCCTAGCTGACAAAAGGGGGAGAAGCATATGAGGTTGATAGTCTTCAAGCGGGTCCATATGGGTGGGTGCTTTATATTTTGCTTCGTGCTTACAACTCTCGTTTTTGCGACATTTGGTTCTTATGAGTTGTAACACTTAAACTAGATGGTCGTCTGCTACTTATTTTCCACCTTGTTTTGCGAAGATAAATTCTGCATGTGCGATGATAAATTCCGCACTTAGATCATTCTGCAGACGTCCATTTTCCATTATGCATGTCATTATCTTCATATACTTTCACATGCATAGTGGATTGCCATCATAAGTTGAAGAGGATCTCCATAAGTACAACCTGCCATGTGCATTTGCATTCCAAAAGCAAATTACTTATATGCACATCTTCAGGGGGAGCCCTTGCAACTTATGAAGACAATTCCTTATCCTTTAAAATTTCACAAATTATATTCCCCGTTGAAAACTTCAACTAGTTTGTCATCAATCACCAAAAAGGGGGAGATTGTAAGTGCATCTAGTGCCACCCCTAGTTGGTTTTGGAGTATTGACGACAAACCTAGTTGAGGGACTAATGTGTTTGTGAGAATTGCAGGATAACACAGGTAGAAGTCCCTCATTGATTCGGTTTTCCTACCAGATATGACCCCTAAAAATGTATGAAGACATTGAAGTCAAAGGTGGTATATGAAGATATTCACATTGAAGACTATGACAAGAAAAGACACCACATGAAGCCTATGGAGCTCGAAGACTTAGATCTTTCGTAGTTCTTTTTCTTTTGTGTTGAGTCATAGGAACCACCGTACTGTAAAGTGGGGTCCAAGAGAACCAATCAGAATGACTTAAGTGATGCCTAACCAAAAACCTATATGTTCGAGTGAAGACTATGAGAGCGAATCTTGTCCAGAGTCAGACAAGTCATCTTTGCTTGTAGCCCAAGTAAAGTTGCCGTGTGAGTTTGAAATCTGACCGTTGGAACATGTGTCAGTTCCTTAGTGACCCAGGGTCATTTCGGACAAATCAGGTCGGGTTGCCAGGTGGCTATAAATAGCCCACCCCCTACAATCATAAACGGTTGGCTGCTAAGATTGAGAGTACGGCTTTTGTCGTTTGAGAGCAACCCACCTCGAAGCCTTTGAGAGAGAATTCCTTGCGAGGATAAAGCCCTAACCACCCAGAGCCAAAGAGAATTGGGCATCACTTAAGTCTTCTTGTCTGTGTGATCGGAAGACTTATTACACTTAAGGACTGTGCATCCTCCAGCCAGTTAGGCGTCGCGTTCTGAGCATCCAAGAGTCATTGTGGATTGCCAGTGAACGAAGTCTGTGAAGGTTTGGGAGTCTACCTTGACGACTTACCAGAGTGATTGGGCGAGGTCTATGTGACCTTAGCTCAAGGAGAATACGGTGAGGACTGGGTGTCCTGAGCTGCGTGTTCAGGACTGGGTGTCCAGGACTGTGTGTCCTAAGGATTAAATACCTAGCCGCTCCAACTAGAAGTACAGTTGTCACAGCAACTGGAACTGGTCCAACAAATCATTGTCTTCAATGAGTCACTGGTTTCATCTTCACTTCCCTTTACTTACTGTTACTCCTTGTGAAGTCATTGTATGTTTGCACTATCATTTGTCTTCAATGAGTGATTGCGTGTTCTGTTTGGCTTCACAATATCTTCCTACCTGATCCTTACTACCTAGCTGCTATTAGTCTTTGTGCTTTCACTTCATTGAATACTTGACTATGGTTTGCCTAGTGTAGTCTACCTTCCACTGCATGGTAATAGGTTTAATTTTATCGTTTATCTTCAAAACTTCCACGTTTTGAAGACTTTCATAAAAATCGCATATTCACCCCCCCCCTCTAGTTGATATAACACACTTTTAGGGTGCCACACGGTAGAAAAATATCACTACCTACAAACACCAGAAACTAGTTGCAACTCCTGGACAGAGATAAAGTTGGCTAATAAGTCGAGAGGGGTCGAGTTACCAGAACCCAATGTGTGGTAGTATCTAGTCATTAGACAACATACACAGAACCCACCATGTACTCCTACATGGCCTCTCACCGCTACCTTTACCAAATCGTGTTCACACACTTAACTCTCAACATCAGAACATAGCACTGTACCCCAATTCATTCCCAATGAATCAGACCTGACATACTCTAAGCAATAGCAGGCAATGCATGGTAGGAACACAACATGGCTCAATCAACTCCTACACATGCTAGTGGGTTTTAACTATTTACTGTGGCAATGACAGGTCATGCATAGGAATGGGTTCAACTACCACAGCATAAAGTAGCAGTTGAATCGTTGTTGTCCTATGCAATAAATGAGAGCAGGAGCGAGAGAGTAGGATTGTATCGGAATGAACAAGGGGGTTTGCTTGCCTGGTAGATCAACAGAGGGGGCACTGCTCCACTGACAGGTACTCTGGATTGGTCTTTGGAGCAGGACCTATCGAGAAGGAACGGTGTCGGTAATCAAAACAAAAGCATATGCAACAATATGATGCATGAACGTGGCATTAGTATGTGATGTGTTTTGAGCTAATGCATTTAGCATTCAACTTGGAAGAGGTCCATTTGAACCAAAGGTTCAAATGCAACTCTAAATTAAGTCTCTTAAAATGCCATAAGTGTGTTTTCATATATACATCATGTATAGGTTGGTTTGTCATGCATGAAAATGGTATAGATGGATAGATTGAATTTGTCTGATCATTTTTCATATATAAATTATTTCAATCTGAGCTACGGTTGAATTTCTATGAATTTTAGAAGTTTATAACAATTTCTGGATTTTCCTAATTTATTTTGAATCCAGAAAACCATTACCGCGTCAGCATGACAGCAGGATTGCGTCAGCAAGTCAAAGGCGCCCGACCAGTTCAAACCTGACGTGTGGGGTCCACATGTCAGTGTCTGTGGCTAATCTAAAATTAATTAAACCTAAACTTGTTTAGTTAATGGGGTTGGCCCAACGCGTCAGTGACCCAGGGTGGTCAAACCCTGGTCATAGGGGGTCAAACCCTATCAATTCCGTCGGCGTTTAGCCACCGGCGAGGCAGAATGCGGCGGAGGGCCTCGGATTTGGTCCTCCGGTGACCAAATGGGCCGCGGAGACCATCTCCGAGGAGCTGGTGCTCGCGCGCATATAGTGGAGGCGACGGGAGGACGCAGGGTGGCCGGAGCTCGCCTTAGCAGAGCTCGCCAGAGCGGAGCTCGCAGCGGCGGCCGGCGTGCGGGTTCGGGCGGCGCAGCGCTATGGTGAACGAGAAGACGAGCTGGTGGCGGCGTTAGCTTGCTGCGGAGCTGCGAAGCACGTAGTTGTGCTCGGGAACGAGCTTTGCTAGCTCTTGTTATGGCGGCGACAAGAACGGCGGCGGCCGGCTCTCGGCTCCGGTGGAAACGGCGGGTACACAGCGCAATAGAGCACGAGGAGAGTGGGGAGCGGCAGAGGAGCTCACAGTGAGTCAAACTAGGGGGTTAAAGAGCTCGGGGAGGCACCGGAGGCAGCAATTCGGCGGCGACGATCTTCGGTTGCCGACGAGGGGAACGGCGGTGCTTGCAGCGTCCAGGGGCTTCCGTCGTTGGGCGGCTCGGTGAGGAGGAAGAGAGGGACGAGGCGTTGCTTGTGGACTCGACGGAGGGGCGAGGGGACGGCGGGGAGCGCGTCGGCGGTGAGCTGCAGCGACGGTAGCGCTTCGGCTGTCGCGGGAGAGAGCGAGAGAGAGGAGGGGAAGGAACGGGAGAGAGTGAGAGAGGTGCGGGGCGGCACGTGGCGGCTCCAGGAGCCTCTCCCGCGTAGGCAGAAGCAGGGGGCGGCCACGGCGTGTGGCCACAGGCGCCGGGCACGCGCCTCTCGTCCTCCTGGCGAGAGGAGGGTGATGACTGGCAGAGGGCCTGGTGGGCTGGGCCGGCCTGCTGGGCCACACAGTGCCAGGCCGCAGGTAACCCAGGTAAGGTTTTTCCCTTTTGTTTTTCTTTTCTATTTTCTGACATTTGTTCTGATTTAGTAATAATACTAAATCATTTTGTTTACTTCTGTAAATTTTTGTAGGAACTAGTTGGATTGCTCCAAAACTCCTCACCAATTAACATAATTTTTGGACATATATTATATATATAGCAAATATATATCCAAAGCAATTAATTACTGGATTAATTCCAAATGCCAAAAATAAATACTTATGAGCTCTTAAAATTATTGGTTTGATTTATATCTCTGTCCCGTATTTTCAAAGAGCAACATGAGCATTTTATTGGACCTTTTTAGAGCAATTTTTTTATTTGGGTCATTTCCAGAAATGATTCTGAGGGTTTCACAAATCCTCATTTCAAAATTAAATGGAATTTAAACATGATGCACAAGGAAGGCTAGCCTAGGCCATACCAGAACTAGGGATGTGACAACTCGCCCCCACTCAAAAGAATCTCGTCCCAAGATTCAGGGGTCGACGGAAAGGAAGCAGGGTACTCAAGTCGAAGACGATCTTCACGCTCCCTGGTAGCTTCTCTCTCTGAATGATGAGACCACTGAACCTTGAGAAACTTGATGTTATGACGTCAAGTGACACATTCTGCCTGATCCAGAATGCAGACGGGGTACTCTCGATAAGTGAGGTTATCTTGGAGAACAAGCGTTTCGTGGTCCACTCCGTGGATGGGATCCGAGAAGCAACGCCTGAGTTGAGAGACGTGGAAGACATCATGTACTCGAGAAAGATGTGGGGGTAGTTCCAACTGGTAGGCAACCTCTCCTCGTTTAGCGAGAATGCGAAAAGTACCAATGTAACGAGGAGCCAACTTGCCCTTGATACCGAATCGATGGGTACCCTTCAAAGGGATAACCCGAAGGTAAGCCTTGTCGCCAACTTCATAAGCCACTTCCTTATGACAGCGGTCATACTGGCTCTTTTGACGAGATTGGGCTGTTTTCAAATTCTCACGAATGATGCGAACTTGCTCTTCTGCCTCCTAGATCATATCCGGTCCAAAGAATTGTCTTTCACCGGTTTTTCACTAGTTCAAAGGTGTTCGACATCTTCGTCCATACAGAATCTCAAAAGGAGCTTTCTTGAGGCTGGATTGGTAGCTATTATTATAAGCAAACTCGGCGAAAGGAAGGCACTTCTCCCAATCCATACCGAATGAGATAACGCAAGCTCTGAGCATGTCCTCGAGAATTTGGTTGACCCTTTCCACCTGACCGCTTGACTGAGGGTGGAAAGCGGTACTGAAGGAAAGATGGGTGCCCATGGCAGTTTGGAAACTCTCCCAGAAATGAGAAGTGAAAAGACTACCACGATCTAAATTGATCTCTAGTGGAACACCATGAAGTGACACTATTCGAGAAATATATAAGTCAGTGAGCTGACTAGCAGTGATACTCTCTCGAATAGGTAGGAAGTGAGCCACCTTGGAAAGACGATCAATGACTACGAAGATAGCATTATTCCCTTTCTTTGTCTTCGGAAAGCCGGTGATGAAGTCCATACCAACTTTATCCCATTTCCACTCAGGAATGGCTGAAGGCTGAAGGGTGCTAGCAGGCCTCTGATGTTCTGCCTTAACGCGACGACAAACGTCACATTTAGCAATGAACTCAGCGATTTCTCTCTTCATCCTAGTCCACCAGAACCTCTGGCGTAGATCCTGATACATCTTAGTACTACCGGGATGAATCATGAGAGGAGATTCATGGGCCTCCTTAAGGATTAGTTGCCGAAGATGCTGCTTCTTGGGGACCACCAGGCGATTCCCGAAGAAAACAACACCTCGACCATCTATAGAGAAACTACCAGCAATGCCCTTGGCAATGTTTCTCTTGATCCGGGTAATTCCCGTTTCATGCTGCTGGGCTTCTATGATATGATCCACAAGAGTAGGTCTCGCCACCAGGGTAGAAAGGAATCCACGAGGAGCAATGTGAAGGTTAAGCTTACAGAATTCCTCATGGAGAAGTGGTTGGCCCTGCTGCAACATGAGATTGTTGCAATAGGACTTACGACTTAGCGCAACAGCCATGACATTTCCCTTGCCTGGGATGTAGGTAATCCCTAAGTCGTAATCTGAGATCAACTCCAACCAATGTCTTTGCCTAAGGTTCAAATCTGGTTGTGTGAAGATATACTTGTTACTCTGATGGTCGGTGTAAATCTCGCAACATTTACCAAGAAGGTAATGTCGCCAGGTCTTAAGTGCATAGACTACGGCTGCAAGCTCTAGATCATGTGTAGGATAATTCTCCTCATGTGGATGCAACTGTCGAGTTGCATAGGCAATCACATAGCGATCTTGCATAAGAATGCAACCTAGTCCCTCTCATGAGGCGTCGCAGTAGATAACAAAGTCCTTAGTTAAATCCGGTGGCACAAGTATGGGAGCAGAAGTCAGGCGTCTTTTCAGTTCCTAAAAACTATGCTCACATTGTGGGGACCACTCAAACTTTTTATCTTTCTTGAGAAGTTTCGTGAGAGGTTTGGCCACTTTGGAGAAGTTCTCAACGAAGCGTCGAAAATAACTGGCTAGACCAAGGAAACTCCTAACTTTCTTAACTGTTTAAGGTGGAGTCCAATCAAGAACGGCCTGAACTCTCTCGGGACTAACAGCAATGCCCTTACCAGAGATCATGTGGCCGAGATAGGTCACTTCTGGCAACCAAAATTCGAACTTGGAGAACTTGGCATAAAGGTGGTGCTCTCTGAGTTTTTCTAACACAAGTCTAAGCTGTTCGGCGTGCTCTTCCTCGTTCTTCGAGTAAATAAGAATATCATCGAGGTAAACCACGACGAACTTATCTAAGTACTCCATGAAGATCGAGTTCATCAAGCGAGAGAATGTAGCTGGAGCATTGGTTAGACCAAAGGACATGATGGTGTACTCGTACTGGCCATAACGAGTGACAAAAGCCGTCTTAGGAATGTCCCCATATCTGATCTTGATTTCGTGGTAGCCTAACCTCAAATCCATCTTGGAAAAGACTGAGGATCCAGTATGTTGATCATATAGATTGTTGATCCTGGGGAGCGGATACTTGTTCTTTATTGTGACCAAATTAATGGGACGATAATCTACAACCATCCGGTCCGTACCATCCTTCTTCTTGAGAAAGAGGACGGGGCAAGCCCAGGGAGAAGAACTAGGACGGATGAAACCCTTTTGCAAGGATTCTTCGAGTTGTTTCTTAAGCTCAGCTAGTTCTAAGGGTGCCATCTTGTAAGGTCTCCTAGAGATTGGGGTGGTTCCTGGGATAAGATCTATGACAAACTCTACATCTCTGTCAGGTGGAATACCTGGCAGTTCCTCTGGAAAGACATCCGGAAAGTCACGGACTACCAAGATATCTTCAAGGTCTGGAAGAGGGTTGGCATTAAGAGAATAGAGTTGGCGCTTTGCAACTCTAGTGGAGACAGTGACTATCTTGCCTGAGTGTGTAAGCTGAACATACCTGGTGAAACAATCAATCTTGGCATGATGAGCTGTCATCCAGTCCATTCCCAAGATGATATTAATATCTGAAGACTTGAAGGCTACACGTGATGCAAGGAATACAAGTCTGTCAACAAGGATTTCATTACCATGGCTTATTATGGTAGTTTTCCATCTAGACCCTGGAGTTTGGGTTTCAAGTGGAGTTGGCATATCACAAAATGACATGTCGTGCAAACGAGCATAGCCTTCAGAGATGAAGGAGTGACATGCTCCGGTATCGAATAGAACCGAAGCTGGATGACAGTTGACAAGGAGTGTACCAAGAATGACATCCGGATCATCATGAGCATCTTTAGCCGAGACGTGATGCACACATCCACGTTCAGTGGGAGCTGACTTGACGCTAATCACCTTCCGTGATGGCTTACCACAGCCAACAGACTTCTCAAGCGGGGGTGGAGCATAGTTGGTTTGAGAGCAGTCACGGGCATAGTGTCCTGGCTCTCCGCATGTGAAGCAAGTCCCTGAAGTAGGACGTGGACCCGCATTGACAAGTGGTCTACCAATAGGCCTAGGTGGAGCATACTACTGAACTAGGTGAGGCGCCACATAAGAGGGCCTCGGTGAATATCCGGGTGGAAGAGCGGAGTTCGGAACCCAAATCCGGCGCTTCTGAGAACTAGAACCAGAGGAAGAAACCAAATCACGGGTGTGCTTACGAGACTCCTCATAAGTAAGCTGAGTTGTCTCTGCATTAATGGCCTTGTTCACAATAGCCTGGAATGTACTGCAATGATGCAAGTGGAGATCACGACGCAACTTGGGGTTGAGACCCTTCCGGAACCTAGCCTGCTTCTTGGTGTCCGTGGACACCTCTTCTATAGCATAGCGGGCAAGGTTCTCAAACTTTCTACGGTAAGCATCAACAACCATCTTACTCTAGGTGAAACTACAGACCTCTTCTCTCTTGCGGTCAATGAGAGCCTGAGGAATGTGATGCTCGCGAAAAGCCTCAGTGAAATCTCTCTAGGTGGTTATCTGGCCAGCTGGAAGCATAGCCTCATAGTTCTGCCACCAAAGACTAGCAGGACCTTCTAGATGATAAGCAGCGTAGGTGACCTTGTCACTTTCAGCTACGTTCGCAGAACGCAGCTTGTGAGTGATACTACGAAGCCAGTCATCTGCATCGAGTGGTTCAATGGAATGATGGAAGGTAGGTGGTTTCAGACCAATGAAATCATAGATGGTCGCTGACTCTTTGCACTGGGGTGCGGTGTTCTCCTCAATACGTGCTAACAAGCGGTTAGACTCTCGCTTGTTCTTCTCCATCTCTAACATAAACTCTGCCAATGAAGGCTGGTCGGGAGGATCCTCATCCCTACCATCTCCGGGGTTCCGGCTACGAGCAACAGAACTTCGGTTAACCGGCAACATCCTGAAGAACGAAACCAAGGAAACAAGGATGGATTTAGCATCAACTATAGGATGCAGAAGGTAGCACAAGAATTTAGTATCTCTCAACCTCCTAGCACAATTCCGGCAGCATAATGACAGTAAAATGCTCAAAATGAGACATCCTCCAAACGATGGGGTAGTACCATACTCAACATCATCACTCAAGGTTCTGAGATATTACTAAACAGGCTACACCGGAGGTACTCGAACTGGGATATCACTCTGATCAACCAATCCTTAGAGACTACAGAGTAGTAACACGTGATCCTGATAGACGGAAGAGAAAGCCTAGTTCCTTAACCCCGTAGGAAAGATAGGATGACTCAGATCAGAAGGCATGAGGTATAAGGAGTAAAAGAGCCTTACGTTCCCTTCCACAATCAATTCCCTTATATAGCTAAAGAATTTCTAGACTCAACTTCGACCAGGTTGGCTTGGTAATCCTACAGGCAGTCAGGCTCTGATACCAAAGCTGTCGGGACCCAGATTCTAAGTCACACCGATCTAGCATGTAACACCTCATATCACTTTGCGGCCTCACGCACGGTATTCCCACGGGTGTCTCCTTACCATGGCCCGGGACCATTTGCGCCTATTGGCTCATGTATATGATAGTCGCTAGCATCCATATGACAGAGAACCCGGGTCGACATGACTAGTCGTGAACCCAAAGTGGCACTAACTTACAGGGACAGGCATGCATTAAACAACATCGAGCATGTCGGTCAGCAGCGTGTGAATCCGGGCTGTAGCAACTGGGCTAACAGGACTCCGGGAACCCAGGCTATAGCAGGCTAGGCAGGACTAATGATGTCACTGCGTGACATTTCCCAGAAGGGACAGACACAAGAACGAAGTGAATCACATGCCGGCCAGTCTAAGTGTTCCGGAGTAGTAGTGTTTGGCTAGAAGGACTCCGGTGAACTGGGCTGTAGCGGACTACCATGGCTCGGTGGAAGCACTAGACTACATTTCCCCATAAGAGAGGCTACCAAGGATAGACAACTAGGTTGTCGGATCCCACACATAGCAATACACGTTACACGTATGCATAACATGCAAGTATGTGTTGTACAACATGGCATCACAACATAACGCAAACTCATAGAGATAAAGGCCCAGAAGAGCCACATAGCATTAAATACAAACAGGGGTCACATGACCCATCATTCAGAGCATACAAGCAACAGAAGCATTACATGTCTGAGTACAGACAACTACAAAAGAAAAAGGCCGAGAAGCCTGACTATCTACAAGTCCCTCCCAAGGGTACAAGATCGTAACTGAGGTAACAAGCTACTCGTCGAAGTCCATGTGGTACTACTAGTGAGACAGATGTCTCACCTGCAAAACATAAATAAAGCAAACGTGAGTACAAAGGTACTCAGCAAGACGTACATCAGATCCTATCATACATGCATTTGTATCAAGAAGGTAATGTGGGGTTTAGTTGCAGCAAGCCAGCTTTGACTCAGTGGCTATCCTGTTCTACGACAACGAGAAACTTCTTTGAGGTGAGGCAGCGCACACGAGTCCGCTAATCACCACATCAATACACTACTATGGATTCATTCCCGTCTCCCTGTGAGAAGGCCATCCATAGCATTCACACTTGTCTTGAGCATTTTAGAGTATTCACTTTCAGTTGTCTATGTACCACGTAAGCATCCAAGAAGTCCATAACCGAGGACACGGCTATTCGAATAGATCATGATAACCCTGCAGGGGTGTACTTCTTCACACACGCTCTCACCACTTATCACTATGTACACGTCATGTATCTCAGCAACCTTCAAGCGGAAGCCTGGCGAGGGTGTCGGCCACGACCTGACTAACCACACAAGAATCTACTCTAGGTTTATCACCTATTCGGGTTCCATCCGCAAGGAGATCCGGCCAGGGTTTGGCTCACGGCCCCAAACGATGTGTACAGGGTTCCCGAGCCCACCATCCGGGTGCCACTCGGTACACCGGGCCACGTGTGCCTAGTCTGTCCCAAGTCCACCCTGCCGGGTGCCACTCAGTAGAAAAATAGCACTACCTACAAACACCAGAAACTAGTTGCAACTCTAAGCAATAGTAGGCAATGCATGGTAGGAACACAACATGGCTCAATAAACTCCTACACATGCTAGTGGGTTTTAACTATTTACTATGGCAATGCCAGGTCATGCAGAGGGATGGGTTCAACTACCGTAGCATAAAGTAGCAGTTGAATCGTTGTTGTCCTATGCAATAAATGAGAGCAGGAGAAAGAGAGTAGGATTGTATCGGAATGAACAAGGGGGTTTGCTTGCCTGGTAGGTCAACAGAGGGGGCACAGCTCCACTGACAGGTACTCTGGATCGGTCTCCGGAGCAGGACCTATCGAGAAGGAACGGTGTCGGTAATCAAAACACAAGCATATGCAACAATATGATGCATGAACATGGCATGAGTACGTGATGTGTTTTGAGCTAATGCATTTGGCATTCAACTTGGAAGAGGTCCATTTGAACCAAAGGTTCAAATGCTACTCTAAATTAAGTCTCTTAAAATGACATAAGTGTGTTTTCATATATACAACATGTATAGGTTTGTTTTCCATGCATGAAAATGGTACAGATGGATAGATTTAATTTTTCTGATCATTTTTCATATATAAATTATTTCAATCTGAGCTACGGTTGAATTTCTATGAATTTTAGAAGCTTATAACAATTTCTGGATTTTCCTAATTTATTTTAAATCCAGAAAACCATTACTGCGTCAGCATGATAGCAGCATTGCGTCAGCAAGTCAAAGGCGGCTGACCAGGTCAAACCTAATGTGTGGGGTCCACACGTCAGTGTCTGTCGCTAATCCTAAATTAATTAAACCTAAACTGGTTTAGTTAATGGGGTTGGCCCCACGTGTCAGTGACCCAGGGTGGTCAAACCCTGGTCAGAGGGGGTCAAACCCGGTCAATCCCGCCGGCGTTTAGCCACCGGCGAGGCAGAACATGGCGGGGGGCCTCGGATTTGGTCCTCCAATGACCGGCGCGCGTGCTCGTGCTCGTGCGCATCTAGTGGATGCGACGGGAGGACGCGGGATAGCCGGAGGTCGCCGGAGCGGAGCTCGCAGCGGCGGCCGGCGCGCGGGTTTGGGAGGCACAGCGCTATGGTGCACGAGAAGACGAGCTGGTGGCGGCGTTAGCTTGCTGCGGAGCACGTAGTCATGCTCGGGAACGAGCTTTGCTATCTCTTGTTATGGTGGCGATAAGAACGGCGGCGGCTGACTCTTGGCTCCGGTGGAAATGGCGGGTACACGGCGCAATAGAGCACGGGGAGAGAGGGGAGCGGCAGAGGAGCTCACAGTGAGTCAAACGGGGGGGGGGGGTCAAAGAGCTCGGGGAGGCACCAGAGGCAGCAATTCGACGGCGACGATCTACGGTGGTCGACGAGGGGAACGGCGGTGCTTGGGCGTCCAGGGGCTTCCGGTGTTGGGCGGCTCGGTGAGGAGGAATAGAGGGACAAGGCGGAGCTTGTGGACTCGACGGAGGGGCGGGGGACGGCGGGGAGCGCGTCGGCGGTGAGCTGCGGCGACGGCAGCGCTTTGGCTGTCGCGGGAGAGAGCGAGAGAGAGGAGGGGAAGGAACGGGAGAGAGTGAGAGAGGTGCGGGGCGGCAGGTGGCGGCTCCAGGAGCCTCTCCTGCGTAGGTGGATGCAAGAGGTGGCCACGGCATGTGGCCGCAGGCGCCGGGCACGCACCTCTCGTCCTCCTGGCGAGAGGAGGGGGATGACTGGCAAAGGGCCTGGTGGGCTGGGCCCGCCTGCTGGGCGCACAGTGCCAGGCCGCAGGTAACCCTGGTAAGGTTTTTCCCTTTTGTTTTTCTTTTTTATTTTCTAAAATTTTTCTGATTTAGTAATAATACTAAATCATTTTATTTTCTTTTGTAAATTTTTGTAGGAACTAGTTGGATTGCTCCAAAACTCCTCACCAATTAACAGAATTTTTGGACATATATTATATATATAGCAAATATATATCCAAAGCAATTAATTACTGGATTAATTCCAAATGCCCAAAATAAATACTTATGAGCTCTTAAAAATATTGGTTTGATTTTTATCTCTGTCCAATATTTTCAAAGAGCAGCATGAGCATTTTCTTGGACCTTTTTGGAGCAATATTTTTATTTGGGTCATTTCCAGAAATGATTGTGAGGTTTCATAAATCCTCATTTCAAAATTAAATGAAATTTAAACATGATGCACAAGGAAGGCTGGCCTAGGTCATACCAGAACTAGGGATGTGACAGCTTATCATGCTATTCTGGGTAGGCCTGCCTATGCATGTTTCATGGTTCTACCATGTTACGTGTATCTCAAATTGAAAATGCCTAGTCCTAGAGGAGTGATCACTATCACTGGAAATCGGCAGAAGGCAGAAGAGTGCTTCCAGAAGGGCTCAAAAACCGCCGATGCACAAATGGCTACAGTCGAAATGCAAGAATACCTGAAAAATGCAGATCCGTGTGATTTGCTGCGCTCCAAGAAGCCGGCCACAGATTCTGCATTTCAGTCGTTCGGTGAAACCAAGCCGATTCATATTCACCCGGCCGATTCTAATGCTGCTGCTACTCATATCTCAACATCACTCGACAACAAGTAGGAAGAAGTGCTCATCCAGTTCCTCCATGAGAACCGGGAGATCTTTGCATGGAAACCTTCTGACATGCCGGGTGTACCCAGGGCATTGGCTGAGCATCATTCGCGAGTCGACCCGAAAGTAAAACCAGTCAAGGAACATCTTCGACGGTCCACCGTACAGAAGAGAAAAGAAATTGGTGAGGAAGTGGCTCCTAGCAGTTGAGTTCATCCGAGAGATTTACCACCCCGAGTGGCTCACCAATGTTGTCATGGTCCCCAAGAAGGACAATTCACTTTGCATGTGCATTGACTTCAAGCATATCAATCGGGCTTGCCCAAAAGATCATTTTCCTCTCCCCCACATCGACCAGATCATCGACTCGACTGTGGGGTGTGAGCGTCTGTCTTTTCTAGACGCCTATTCCGGGTACCATCAGATCCGACTGTATGGACCCGACGTGATAAAAACATCTTTCATCACTCCATTTGGGTCTTTTTGTTATGTCACCATGCCATTCGGTCTCAAGAACGCAGGAGCCACATTCATGAGGATGATTCAGAAGTGTCTGCTGACTCAAATCAGTCGAAATGTGGAAGAATACATGATGAGGACATGACTACCTTGGATACGACCAAAAATATTGCATACATGCATATTCGTCAGGTGATTACTAATGCAAACTATTCAATAATCTATTTATGTCATCCAGAACAAAAATACTTCACACACTTTTGTGTTTTGTCTAATTGCAGGTGTATGCGACATTTGTACAATCCACATATGAAGATAAGGGAAAAGGAGAAGTTTAGGTTGTGTTCAAAAAGTCCTTCTCACGTCACTTTTGGGCCAAGAGAAGATAGAGTCCAAGTCTCTCAAGTTCTGGATTCAGATTCGGACTGCACAGACATACCTGACTCAAAACGCCAACAACTTTTTCATACGGACTCCGAATTGGGTGATTATTTTTTTGTTGGAAACTAGATTTCATGCTCTTTCCAACCCAATTGGGTTCACCTTCAAGTTCGTCCGGAGCGTTGAGTTACGGACGAAACAATCTGACGTTGCAGCAGAATCCGAGTCAAACTACAAGCCCAAAGGTGTTGCATCACCTCCACTTGGGCCCATGAGCCTTGTACGACCTAGGGTTAGTTTTAGGATGCCTTGCGACGTCCTCCCACCTCCTTGGCCGCCACCCCTTGCTCCTATATAATTAGATCCATCTAGTAGCTTTTTCCTTGGGATTTGTTTAGTTAAAAGTTAGCCATTGCAACTTCGTGTACTTCGTTTGTGTCCAACGACCAGACCAAGACCGCTTACGGATCCCAACCATTATCAATACCTCATATATATTTGCAATATTCAGATTGATTTATCATATTCTTGCTCGTTCTTCGATTGCTTGCAGGAATAGACCTTCGTGGTCAGGCTGACCGTGCTTCCGGCATCGTTAGTAACCTCAGGAGATTGGTTTAGCGATTGCTAAGGCGCAACGTCGCGCACGTTTGTAGTCGGATCGTCAAAGTCGTCTCCACCAAATCGATAGTTATCATCTCATCGAAAGATCGGGACACCCTCGCCTCTATCAATACATGGATGGCATTATCGTCAAGTCATGTAAAGGTTCCGACCTGTTGGCTGACCTTGCTGAAACGTTTGCCAACCTGAGAAGGTATGATATCAAGCTTAGTCCATCAAAGTGCACATTCGAAGTTCCTGGCGGGAAGTTACTTGGCTTCCTCGTTTCCGAACGAGGGATCGACGCGAACCCAGAGAAAGTTGGTGCCATACACTGGATGAAGCGCCCTGTGCGTGTGCATGATGTCTAGAAGCTTACTGGTTGTTTGGCCGCCTTGAGTCGATTCATTTCTTGCCTCAGTGAAAAGGCATTGCCTCTTTACCGACTGTTGAAGAAATCTGACAAGTTTGAGTGGACTCCTGAAGCTGATGCAACATTTGCAGAGCTCAAAGCCCTGCTTTCCACCCAGCCAGTGCTCGCTGCCCCAATCAGCAAAGAGCGTTTACTGCTTTATATTGCAGCCACTGGACAAGTTGTCAGTACGGTACTCACGTTCGAGCGGGAAGAAGAAGGAAAAGCCTATAAAGTTTAGCGCCCAGTATACTATGTTTTTGAAGTTCTGACTCCATCCAAGCAAAGATATCCACATTATCAGAAGCTTGTTTATGGGATTTACATGACCACGAAGAAGGTTGCACATTATTTCTCTGATCACTCCATTACAGTCGTCTGCGACGCACCATTGTCAGAAATTCTAAACAACAGAGATGCGACTGGTCGAGTGGCAAAGTGGGCGATTGAACTCCTTCCCTTGGATATCAAGTTTGTGGCAAAGAAAGCTATCATGTCCCAAGCAATAGCAGATTTCCTCGCTGAGTGGGTCGAACAGCAAGTATCGACTCAGATTCACTCGGAGCATTGGACCATGTTATTTGACGGATCCAAGATGCTGAATGGTTCTGGTGCTGGGGTGGTATTGGTATCCCCCCGAGGTGACAAGCTCAGCTATGTTCTCCAGATTCATTTTGATTCCTCCAACAATGAAGTTGAATATGAGGCACTTTTGTACGGGTTGCGTATGGCCATTGCACTCGGCTTCCGTCACCTCATGGTCTACGGCAACTCAGATTTGGTGGTTAATCAAGTTATGAAGGAGTGGGACGTCAGAAGCCCCGCTATGACTGGCTATTGTAATGAAGTGAGAGAGTTAGAGAAGAAGTTTGAGGGTTTAGAGCTCCATCACATACCCCCGAATGAAAAATGAAGCAGCTGAAGATTTGGCAAAGGTGGGTTCCAAGAGGAAAGCCATTCCCAGCAATGTGTTTTCGGAACATATTCATACACCTTCAGTTTAGGAAGATCCTTTCACTGAAGAGCCCCCACAACCAAAGAGCGCCACTGATCCGACTGAAGTCGAAGTCCCAGCTGTGGTCGACTTGATCATGGACATTTTGGTCATCACTGCCGACTGGATAGTACCGTACATTGCGTACATTCTTAGGAAGGAACTCCCAGAAGATGAAGAAGAGGCTCAGCAGATCATCCGTCGATCCAAAGCCTTTACGGTGATAAGAGGACAACTGTTCAGAGAAAGTGTACTAGAGTCAGCCAAAAATGCATAACACCAGAAAAAGGTCGAGTGATCCTCAATGACATCCACTCGGGGATCTGTGGTCACCATGTGTCCTCTCGGACCATTGTGGCCATAGCATACCGAGCAGGATTTTATTGGCCGTGAGCAAATGAGATGGCGAAAGAAATAGTCGACAAATGTGAAGGTAGCCAGTTTTACTTGAACATGTCTCACAAACCTGCATTAGCCCTGAAGACCATTCCACTCGTTTGGCCCTTTGCCATTTGGGGATTGGACATGGTCGGACCTCTGAGGATTGGCAGGAGCGGCTTCACTCATGTGCTTGTGGCAGTCGACAAGTTCACCAAATGGATTGAAGCCAAGCATATCAAAAATCTTGGAGCCAGTACTGCTATCAGCTTCATTAGAGAATTAACATTCAGATATGGTGTTCCGCACAGCATCATCACCGACAATGGATCCAACTTCGATTCTGATGAGTACGAGCCTTATGTGCTTCCCAAGGCACTCGAGTCGACTATGCTTCAGTCGCCCATCCCTAGTCGAATGGACAAGCAGAAAGAGCAAATGGATTCGTTCTCAAAGGATTGAAACCCCGATTGATGCGCGATCTCAAGCATGTAGTAGGCGCCTGGGTCGATGAACTTCCATCAGTGCTTTGGGGATTGAGGACAACTCCAAATCGGTCGACTGGCTGAACTCCATTCTTCTTGGTCTATGGAGCTAAAGTTGTTCTACCGAGTGACTTGCTTAACAATGCACCCCGAGTCGAGCTTTTCCACGAAGCAGGCTCGGCAAAACATAGTTGATCTCCTGGAAGAGGAAAGAGAGATGGCCATGATCCGGTCGACCATTTATCAGCAAGACCTTCGTCGATTCAAAGCCAGAAACGTGAGGGGTCGAGCATTTCAAGAGGGAGACTTGGTTCTTCGAGTGGATCAGCAGAAACCTCACAAGCTCGCTCCTGCTTTGGAAGGCCCCTTCATTGTCACCACAGTGCTCCACAATGGAGCGTACCATCTTTACAATGTCACGCACAAGAAAGACGAGCCACACGCTTGGAATGCGGAGCTGCTCCGCCCCGTTTACACTTAAAAGCACTCAGACTGTTGAGATGTAATAAGAAATACCCTCTAGTTTCATTATCAAAGACACGGTTTTTACAGTCTCATAAATGATTGTTGTTCCTTTTATGCTCTAAATCCCCCAGTGGGTGGCTTAGCTGCAAACCCGTTTCGCCTATGTTCGAAAAATCCTACCGAGTGGTGAGCAACGCTCCCACTCGGAGGCTTAGCTGCGAATCCGTTTCGCCTAAGTTTAAAAAATCCTACCGAGTGGTGAGCAAGCCTCTCACTCGGGGGCTTAGCTGCAATCAAGTACTCGCCTAAGTTTGAAAAATCCTACCGAGTGGTAAGGAAGCCTCTCACTCAGGGGCTTAGCTGTAGTCCAGTACTCGCCTCAGTTCGAAAAATCCTACCGAGTGGTGAGCAACACTCCCACTCGGAGGCTTAGTAGCGAATCCGTTTCGCCTAAGTTTAAAAAATCCTACCGAGTGGTGAGCAGGCCTCTCACTCCGGGGCTTAGCTGCAGTCCAATACTCACCTAAGTTTGAAAAATCCTACCGAGTGGTGAGCAAGCCTCTCACTCGGGGGCTTAGTTGCAGTCCAGTACTCGCCTAAGTTTGAAAAATCCTACCGAGTGCTGAGCAAGCCTCTCACTCGGGGGCTTAGCTGCAGTCCAGTACTCGCCTAAGTTTGAAAAATCCTACCGAGTGGTGAGCAAGCCTCTCACTCGGGGTCTTAGCTGCAGTCCAGTACTCGCCTAAGTTTAAAAATCCTACCGAGTGGTGAGCAACCCTCTCACTCGAGGGCTTAGCTACATTCAAGTACTAACGTAAGTTTAAAAATCCTACCGAGTGGTGAGAAACCCTCTCACTCGGGGGTTTAGCTTTAGTCCAGTACTCGCCTAAGTTTAAAAAACCCTGGCGAGTGGTGAGCAACCCTCTCACTCGGGGGCATAGCTGCAGTCCAATACTCGTGTAAGTTTAAAAAATCCTACCGAGTGGTGAGCAACCCTCACACTCGGGGGCTTGGCTGTAGTCCAGTACTCGCGTAAGTTTGAAAAATCCTACCGAGTGGTGAGCAGCCCTCACACTCGGGGGCTTAGCTACAGTCCAGTACTCGCCTAAGTTTAAAAAATCCTACTGAGTGGTGAGCAACCCTCACACTCGGGGGCTTAGCTGTAGTCCAGGACAAGCCTAAGTTTGAAAAATCCTACCGAGTGGTGACAACTCTCACACTTGGGGGCTTAGCTGCAGTCCAGTACTCGCCGAAGTTTGAAACACATCCCTATCCACAAGGACGATGAGGTGTAGGTCGACTGCAAGCAGCGCCACAAATGCAACGTATGCTCCATCCTCATGCGCAAGGACGACAAGGTGCAGGTCAACTGCAACCTTCTCTTCGGAGCTAGGCCACAAATACAACGTGCACTCCATGCTCATCAGCAAGGACGATGAGGTGCAGGTCGACTACAACCTTCTATTCGGAGCTACGCCACAAATACAACGTGCGCTCCATCCTCATTTGCAAGGACGATGAGGCACAGGTCAACTGCAACCTTCTCTTCGGTGCTGCGCCACAAGTATAACGTGCGCTCCTTCCTGATCTACAAGGATGACGAGGTGCAGGTCGACTGGGACCTCCTCCTCAGAGCTGCATCTCAAGTACAAAGACTATTCCGAGTGAAGAACAAATTCCACTTGAAGGCAAACACAAGCACATGCAGAGATAAACCAAGTTCAGGTACATCCTAAAGTTCCAGAACACGGATAAAAGTACTCGGGCATCAGGCCGGAAGGAGTTTAATGGTTACAAAATCACTCAGCATTCCGAGGCAAATTTAAGGCGAGATATAAAGTTTGTTCACTCCTCAGGAGGAGGGCTTGCAGGTTCGACGAACTCATCCAGATCAATTCCGTCAGTGATCCAAGTGGCAGTAGCAATGAAGGTTTCCATGAAGGATTGGAAGTCATGCCTTTTGGTGTTGGCAACTTTGATCGCTGCCAGCTTCTCTTCTCGAGCTTCTTTGAAGTGCACCCGAACCAGCGACAGAGCCACGTCAGCACCGCATCGGGCAGAAGACTTCTTCCATTCTTGCACTCGACCAGGGACCTCATTGAGTCGAGTCATCAGGGACTCGAGGTCATTTTGAAGCGTTGTCCTTGGCCAAAGTGTTGTATCGATGCGCGACACCGCCACCTTCAGGCGAGCAAGATAGCTCGTAACGCTGGCAACACGGGATTCCAGTGGGAGCACGTTCATGGCAGCCTCATCACCGACAGGAGAAAGGATGGGGTCCAAGCCTGTGTCGATCCATCCAGTTTCTTCTTCAAAGTTTTGGTAGAATTCTGCAGATTCAAGGAATTAATGATTCAACCGGTTCATGGTGACTTGCAAACAGTAAATTAGTCGGATAAAGAAAAGTACCTTCGAGTATAAGGAAGAGCTTCTTAGCGAGTGCTTTCAGATAAGCTTCCAGGTCGTTTCTCCTACAAGAAATGCCTTCCAGCTTATTGTTCATAGTCATCTTATCTTTGTTCAGACGAGTCGCTTCTCGGTTGGACTCGGCAAGAGACGCCTTCAGCTTGGTGATTTCCTCCTCTAGCGCACCGGCCGAAGCCAGCTTCTTGTCAGCAAGTGCAGTCTTCTCCTGAGCCTCCTTTTGCGCAGCTGCAAGATCGAGGTCCTTCTTCGCCAGAGCCTGCCTCATTTTATCTGCAAGATATACACTTGGGTCAGACAGAAGAACGAATAGATAACTTGAGGGATGGTCAAAATAAATAGTCGACAGGTCGTTACCTTCTGTACCAGCTACTTCATCTTTAGCCTTTTTCAAGTTCTGATTGGCCAGCTACAAGTTAAGGTTGAGTTGTGTCTGCTTTTCCTCGAATTCAAAGAACTTGGAGATAAGCGCACAGGATTTCTACAATAAGTAAAAGATATGTCAATGGACAAGATCAAAGATCATTCGCTTCCGAGTGAATAAAACTCTAAGACTACTGCAGAATCAAACATTCTATAGTAGTCTCGGGGACTACACACAGTGGGTGCACTTATCGTGCCCCTACTGGTTCAGATTCCACTCTACACGGTCTGCCCAGACCGAGTGGAAGAAAAAAACGAGAGAAAGGCATACTCAGACCCCAACCGACTGCTAGCAGTCGACTGCGGTCTCAGGGACTACACCCAGTGGGTGCACTTAGCATTCCCCCACTGGATCGGATTCCACTCGACATGGTCCGCCCAGACCGAGTGGAAGAGTGAAACAATAAAGACATCAAACACCGAGTGGGTGCGCAGATGTGAAGTGCAGAATAACAGGATGTTTTACAGAGAAAAGTTTTCAAGTAGCATATCCTAACAGAACAAGCAACAAGATAAGAGTTCAGTCGGAAGCCAACTTACCTGGACATTGGCTAGAAGGGCCGCACTAGCGTCGTAAGTAGCCTGACTATTTTCGTGCACCACCTTCACTCCCTCCATCATTATGCCAGCTTGGCAAATGGCTTCTGCGACAGCGTTGGCCTGGCTTTCTGGAATGTGATGAGCGGTAAATAATGGGGTTGATGGTGTGGTCGCGATAGCTTGAAGTTCCAAGACATGAGGCTGGATAGTTGAAGCAAACACTAGTGCAGTCGACGATGTAGGGCGTTCACTTGATACTGGAGTAGTGAAAGTAACAGAAGCCCAAGTCACATCTTCAGGCTGTTGGGCCAGTAGTTCTACCATCGGCACCGGTTGGGACGTCTTGCCAGTTGATGCCTTCTTACTCCACCTAGGCCTCGGCGGCACGTCCTCGTCATCATCCGGAAGATCAATGACATGAGGAGGAGCTGCAAACAAGAGTTAGTTGTTGGAATTCAGTCGGTCAATAAAATGGCTGAGAAAGCAAAGGCAAGTTTGCAAAAATCATACCCGGGTTAGAAATGACCGTGTCTTCTATGCCTTCGTCATCATCCCTATAGGCAGAAGTCCCAAAAGTGGAAGCTCTTCAAGTTTCAAGATTCAATCGGGCAAATGATAAAGAGAGTCGACAACATAAATCCTCGATTAAAAACTGGAGACAGGACACTTACGCAGAAGTGACGGGGACGTCAATCTTGATCTTGGGCAGGGCCTTCCGAGGCTTTGGTTCTGTAATCTTTTGCTGCTTTAGGGCCTTTTCAGTCAGCACATGAGAAGAGGTCCGAGTGCACTTGGGAGTTTGTCCAGTCGACCTAGCAACTTCTCCATGGACACTCGCCGGGTCGTGCTTATGTTCGGAACGCTTTTCAGTGCGAGGCGGTTGCCGGTGTCAAAACTGGCCGATCTCGGGTAGGGGGTCCCGAACTGTGCGTCTAAGGCGGATGGTAACAGGAGGCGGGGGACACAATGTTTACCCAGGTTCGGGCCCTCTTGATGGAGGTAATACCCTACTTCCTGCTTGATTGATCTTGATGATATGAGTATTACAAGAGTTGATCTACCACGAGATCGGAGAGGCTAAACCCTAGAAGCTAGCCTATGGTATGATTGTTGCTGTCCTACGGACTGAAACCCTCTGGTTTATATAGACACCAGAGGGGCTAGGGTTACACAGAGTAGGATACAAGGGAGGAGATCTACATATCCGAATCGCCAAGCTTGCCTTCCACGCAAAGGAGAGTCCCATCCGGACACGGGACGAAGTCTTCAATCTTGTATCTTCAGAGTCCAACAGTCCGACCAACGTATATAGTCCGGCTGTCCGAGGACCCCTAATCCAGGACTCCCTCAGCGGTGACTCGACTTTTTCACCGCTTCTCGAGTCCTCGCTTTGCTCCTCCTCTTCGCCACCATCAGATTGCCAGTCCATGCTGTCGCTTCCGCTCGCCTCTCCTTCTGGGTCCTGCTACTGCTATCCTTTAGGCATCGAGTACATGTCAGTGAAGGCCTAAAAGACAACAAGTGGAACAAATATCAGTCGGTTGGCAGAAGGCAATTACATGATAGATCAAAAAACCTTCGAAGATCGAATTGGACCTTGTCTGGTTCATATGAGTTGTCGAGTGGAGGGATTCTCCTGGATCCCCTGGGGTTGTCTTTGTTGCCAGTGATGCCCCTCAACCACTTCTCCACCATGTCCTCATCGATATTTAATGGTTGGATCCGAGTGGTATCCTCGATGTCCGAATACATCCACATCGGATGGTCGCGAGCTTGAAGCGGTTAAATGCATCGTCTGAGGAAGACCTCCATCAGATCCATGCCGGTCATGCCATCACGAATGAGTTGGACCACCCGCTCGACCAACACCTTCACCTCAGCTTTCTCCTACGGTGTCACTTTCAAGGCAGAGGGCTTCTCGACTCGAGCCATGGAAAAGGGGGGAAGTCCAGTCGACTGACCCAGAGTCGGCTGGTCTTTAAAGTAGAACCAGGTCGACTGCCACCCTCTGACTGACTCGGGAAGAATCATGGCTGGGAAAGTGCTTTTACCTCTCATTTGGATCCCAAGACCCCACACATCTAGATCACATGTGTCCTCTCATCACTCGGATTTGCATTTTTTACCGACTGAGAACGACAGGTGAAGATGTGTTTGAAGAGGCTCCAGTATGGCTGACAACCGAAGAAATTCTCGCACATGGACACGAATGCAGCGAGGTACACGATAGTGTTGGGAAAAATGATGAAGTTGTGCTCCAAAGAAGTTCAAGAAACCTCGAAATAAAGAGTGAGGAGGGAAAGAAAAACCACAGTCGACGTGGGTGGCGAGGAGCACACACTCACCCTCCCGCGGCCGCGGCTCGGTCTCATCCTCCGGGAGCCGCGCTGACTTGTGGGGAATCAGACCCGCCTCAACCAGATCGTCAATGTCGTCCTGCCGGATCGTCGACTGAATCCAATCTCCCTGGACCCAGCTACGCGGCAGACCGTATCTCGACGAGGATCCGCCCCGGTTGGTCTCCCTCCGCTTCGCCTTCGCCTTGTTCCCGCGTTCCCCTTCGCCTTCGCCTTGTTCCCCTTCGCCTTCGCCTTGTTACCGCGTTCCTATCAAATCCCGCAATTGTCGCGCGCGCGATACATGGCGAAAAAGGTGGCACAATGATCGAGGCGGCCCTGCCTAATCCAACCCGATTACTGCGGCCTCCTCCGCCCTGCACGCTTCCCAAAATTCAAATCCTGCAAGATCCGCAAGCGGCAAAGCAACCTATCAGACGGAAGATTTTTTCCATTTGAACACTCAAAGCTTAGCAGTAAAAATTCACTCAACAAAACCAAGAATGGATCAAGAGGACTGAAAAAGAAGTTGAAGTCATCATGATTGTTCATTTGATCCCAGTAAGACTCTTCCGAAGCGTAAAAATTGAATCGGAGGTATTCTCAACTCCTTCTCCTCTCGAACCCAGAACCATTCGGGGGCTAATGATGAAGCTATGTACCAAGGGTAGGGTCATAGGCCTAACCTAGACACCCTCCCCTAGGACATCACCCTAAAACCAGAAGCATTCGAGGGATCGCGTCATCCACTCGACCACGAAGCATTCCACTTGGAAGACTCAAAGTCACTCGACCGTGACAACTATCACTCGACAGACAGAAGATCTAAAGTCACTGTACATGGCAACGGTCGGATGTTTACTTCATAGACTTAATGGGCATTGATGTCACTTTATTACTAGCGTTACCAGTAACGCCCCCTCTTGTTGTACCTTAAACCCCTTGTAACGTGGGCTGGCTGGGGTCTGGGTGCACTCTATATAAGCCACCCCCTCCACTGGCACAAGGGTTCGCACCCCCTGTAACACACACACACATAATCCAGTCGACCGCCTCCGGGCACCGAGACGTAGGGTTGTTACTTCCTCCGCGAAGGGCCTGAACTCGTAAAACTCGTGTGTACAACTTTGTCGTAGTTAGGATCTTGCCTTCTCGTACCTACCTCCATTCTACTATCAGTCTTAGATCCACGACACCCATGACCCTATGATCCCGCATTAACCACATCGTAACGGCATGGAGTAATTATGCCAAAGAATTCCAACCGTTCGCCTCAGCCACAGCAGATCTGCGCGTGTGCCGAGGCCCAGTAGTGGTGGGCCCCGGCTTGCTACGATGTCCCATCACGCGCATGGGCTGGCAGGCGGCCTGGCCGGCTAGCGACACGTGGCGAGCAACATGCAGGCGGCAAGATTGGCGCCAGGCCGGTGCACCACCAAGCTCCAGCCAAGACATTTCGAAAACCACCAGGCGGCCCGCCTAGTCACGTCCGGCTCCCAACAGTCAGCATTCCAGAAGACGGATGAAGCGCTCAGAGTGGGAAGCTGCCGAGGCTCCTCACCTCTTTTAGCCGCGGCGCCTCACCAGATTCGGGGACTACTGTCTGAGTAATTAGCCAGGGTAGCCTCATCAGCTCCCCATGGCATTTCAAGAAATTAGGGCCGGCTTCGCCCCTCAAGACCTACAGATGAACTAGCCGCCTTCTTACAGCCGACTGGTCTCAGTGGCCGGTCGAAAGAAGACAGCAAGGCCCATAGGGTGGCCTCAAATTGGGCCGACTCCTGGCGGGCGGCCTCTAGAGAGGCCGGCCCTCAGCAGGCGGCTCCAAGCACGTCGAAGTTTGCACCACATCATGACGACGAGACGGGGCGTGGCTATAGTGCTGACAGCCACCCCCGAATCCATGGCCAAGTGTGGCCACAGTGCCTCGTATGCGTGGACGCCCCCCGGCGGGCGCAACACTGTTGATGTATGGCCCATGACATCACCCATAATAGAGAGGGCCATGCCCCCACTACGGAATGTCGGTACGGCCCACAGGCGGTGGGCCCTGCCTGTCTGTGAGAAGCCAGAGGGCGGCGACCCCAGACCAGCTGGCTCGAGGAGAGGCCAGCTCCTAACAAGGCGGCCTTCCTCTCCTCAAATACGTGCGCCATTAATCAGAAGAGATGGGGGATGGCTACTATCGGTGTCAAAACCGGCGGATCTCGGGTAGGGGGTCCCGAACTGTGCATCTAGGCGGATGGTAACAGGAGACAAGGGACACGATGTTTTTACCCAGGTTCGGGCCCTCTCGATGGAGGTAAAACCCTACGTCCTGCTTGATTAATATTGATGATATGGTTAGTAGAAGAGTAGATCTACCACGAGATCAGAGAGGCTAAACCCTAGAAGCTAGCCTATGGTATTGTTGTTGTTCGTCCTACAGACTAAAACCCTATGGTTTATATAGACACCGGAGAGGGCTAGGGTTACACACAGTTGGTTACGATGGTAGGAGATCTACATATCCGTATCGCAAAGCTTGCCTTCCACACCAAGGAAAGTCCCTTCCGGACACCGCACGAAGTCTTCTATCTTGTATCTTGATAGTCCAGGAGTCCGGCCGAAGGTATAGTCCGGCTATCCGGACACCCCCTAATCCAGGACTCCCTCAGTAGCCCCTGAACCAGGCTTCAATGACGACGAGTCTGGCGCGCAGATTGTCTTCGGCATTGCAACGCGGGTTCCTCCTCTAAGTACTTCATAGAAGATTTTGAACACAAATGTAGTGTCCGGCTCTGCAAATTAAGTTTCCACATATTGCCATAGAGAGAATAATATTTACACAAATCTAATCTGCTGACGTATTCCGTAGCGTGACATCACACCACGGCCAAGTCTTTATTCGAATCGCTTTACTGTCCCACCTCAGCGCGTTTAGCGAGGCGGTTTCCTTGGCACGTCTTGTCAAAGCTGAGATCATGTCCCCTTATTGCGGGATTCTCATCAATACATGCGTGGGTAACCCAACCACGCCATTGATTACGGCGCTTGGGAGATAAGCAAGTTTTACCAGGCTGGTGGGGACGCATAGTCGCGTCCGCCCATATAAGGGGATAAGGATCCACCTTTTCATCCACGCCGTCTTCCTCCTTTGCCTATCCACTTCCGCGCACTCGAGCTCCAGCGCCCAAGTCTGCACACCCCACCTCAACCTTCTCCAGCCATGTCCGGAGCGGGAGGCAAGTGGATGGTCTCCTCCGTCACGGAGGGACACATCAAAAAACTGAGGAAGGCCGGATACTTGTCTAACAACATTGCGCACCGGCTTCCCGAAGAGGGGCAGCTCATCCCCACCCCTATGCCCCATGAGAGGGTGGTGTTCCTCCCCCATTTCCTCCGTGGATTGGGCTTCCCTCTCCACCCATTTGTCCGGGGGCTCATGTTCTACTATGGCCTGGATTTCCATGATCTAGCCCCGAACTTTGTCCTCAACATCTCGGCGTATATCGTCATGTGCGAGGCTTTCTTCTGCATCCGCCCCCATTTCGGCCTATGGCTCAAGACTTTCAATGTCAAGCCGAAGGTGGTTCGCGGCACCAAGGCGGAGTGCGGAGGCGCCATGGTGGGCAAGATGCCCAACGTCGTATGGCTCGAGGGCTCCTTCGTGGAGACCCTAAAGGGGTGGCAATCGTGGTGGTTTTATATCACCGAGCCGCGCGACCCTGAATGGGTCGCAGCCCCCGAGTTCCGATCCGGACCCCCTACGCGGCTCACCTCCTGGAAAGGGACAGGCCTGTCATGGGGTAAAAAAGGAGAGCTGACCGGACTCCAAACATGCGTCCAAACCCTGGTGGACAGGAAGCTCAAACTTGTCAACGTAGTCCAGGTTATGCTCAAACGCCGGATCCTCCCGTGTCAACAACGGGCTTTCCACCTGTGGGAGTTTGACCCATCGCGGCACCGAACTCTGAGAAGGCTCTTCGACACGACGTACAAAGATGCCTGGAAGGTGCTTTTCAAGGGCGCTGAGGCCCCCGCATCCGCTACCGAGGATCGCGGATTCAGCACGCAGCGTCACGCTCGTGCGGTAAGCTGTTTTTACCTTTTACAGGGTATTAGTTTTTCATAGTTTGACTCCATGCGGGACCTAAGCTCCCTTACCTTTGACAGGCTTGGCAGGAGACGTCTGGACAGATCAACTGTCTGGCTCCTTTGCCCGAAGGCCCAGCGGACGCTCGCTTGGCGAAGCTGCTGGTTCCGGCACCCTATGTGGTGCCGTAGAAGAAGGCCAAGAAGAAGGCCACAGGGACTCGAAAGAGTGCCCGGCGCCAGGAGGTGTCGGATTCATCATCCAACGACTCCAAGGCGCACTCCTCCCATGAAGACGAGGAGGAGGAAGAAGAGACCTCTCCCCATCCAGCGGGGGGAGGGAAGAAAAGGAAGGCCGCCCCAACTGGGGAGGCCGAAGGGTCGAAGAAGGAGAAGACCCTTCCTCTGGACTACTCCACCAACGTCGACGATGACGAAGAGGAGTGGCCGCATAGGGCCAAGCCCCTGGCGAGATCGTAAGTATTTGGACACTAGAGCATAGTGTTCCTTTCTTGCACAACTCCTCCTTACGCCGAATATGACTATGTAGTCCGCCCAAGGCCGGGCTCGACGAGTCGTCGAGCGGCTCCCTGGATTCGTCGGATGTGAATTCGCTTCCGACGGCTACCTCCCCCCACCCTACGGACGACATCGACGTGGCGTCCCAACAGGTTCCAAGCCAGGAGGAGGTGGTCCTGGAGGCGCCGCTAGGCGACCTCCCGGACTCCAGGCATAAAGGGGATAGAACCCCCAAGGGCTCCAAGTCCGGCCTTGAGCCGAACACTGCGCCGGAACCTTCGATGGTTCCGGACTCTGGTAGGCAGCCTCCTTCCAAGAGGAGCAAGGCTACCGAGCCGGCGACCTCCGTCCAACCGGAGACACCGGACAATTTGCTGGAGGTGCTTAACGGCGCCTCCATCGACGAGGAGCACCCACTATTATGAGTGCGGTGATCCAGAAGGTTCAGTCCGCCAAGAGCGGACTGACTGAAGCCTGTGCCAGCCTTCTAACAGGCATTGAGGTAAGTAAAGGATATGTAAAAATATTACCACGTAGACAGTAGCCCCTGATGCTCTATTCGGCGTTCGGAAAGAAAAGCCGAATAGAGGATCTAATAACATTCGCAGGAGTCTAACATAATCAAGTCAATATGCGTATGCAGGCTTCGTTGCTGGCCTCCGCCGCACCGACTGCGGAGGTGGATATGCTGAAGCAAAACCTCACGTGGTCCGAGAACGAGCTCGGCCATGCCAAGAGGCAACTCGAGGAGAAGGAAGGTAAGTAATACCTTGCGCAAGTATATAGAGAAGATGTGGTTGCAAAAAATGACAGGATCAACGTGCTATTATAGGGGCCACGACCGAGGTGGAAACCCTTAAGAAAGCGCTGTCCGAGGCCGAAAACAGAGCGGCCACGGAGCGCACAGAGAGAGGGAAGCAGGAGGCACAGGTGGACGAGGTGCAGAAAGAGCTCCAGGCTCTCGTGAAAAAACACGAGAGTTTTGAGCTTGACTCAAAGATGCAAGCGTTCGAGCTTGCGGCAGCCCTCGAAAGCGCGAAGTCTGCCAAGGCCGAAGCCCAGAAAGCCCTCCAAGAAATTGAAGCGATGAAGAAGATAGCGGCGGGTAAGGCATTCATTATGCAAAGCAAGCACGTGAAAGTGAATTACTTGTAACTTACCCGAGTCCGGAGCTCTCTAGTAGCATTCGCAGATTTGCCCCGTAGTGCGTCCAATGCCGACGCCTACTACCAATCCGAGGAGGGGAGCTCGACGGAGAAGGTGTTCTGGTCTCAGTATGCTGAGGCCGGACACCTGGTGCCTTTGAGAGACCAACTAAAGCAAATGGTCGAGATCCACAAGGTGGCCGAACAGGCCATAAAGGGCCTCGTAGTTCGGCTTTGGCCTGGAGAGGCTCTGCCTGGGAGCTACTTCGGGCTGGTGACGCGGCTGGTGGATGCTTGTCCACGGCTTGAAGTAATCAAGCGCTCCGTCTGCATCGAAGGTGCCCGTAGGGTGCTTTCCCGTGCTAAAGTGCACTGGGGCAAGATGGATGCGGAGAAGCTGGTGAAGGACGGGCCACCGCCGGGCAAGGAGCATCGCGTCCCGGAAGCGTATTATTAGGGCGTCCTAAAGGGTGCCTGCCTTATATCGGATGAATGCTCCAAAGATGTAATTTTTGAGTAAACTCGCATTTGTGATCCTGTACGCTGAAAACTTGTTCATATGCACTAAGCAACGCTTTTGAATTTAAAATATTACCTTCTGTGCGGCCGTTTATTAAATTTGAGAGATGGCGAGTCGTCGGCTTCTGCCCCCATGCCACGAGTGCTGGGGTGTTCGGGATAAACATGAGCGCTCTTTTTCCCATTCTTGGGTCCTTCGAGGGAGGCACTCAACACAACGAACAAGGCAATCGGACTATAATGCTTGAACACTCTCACTTAGCCATAGAATTCTATAATTTTAAGTTTCGGCGAAGCCCCTAGTGTTCGGAAGACCGAGTTCGGGGCGCTATCCGTGCCTAGGCCGGACAAAGCCGACTCCTCGCTCTAAGTGGCATAAGTCTTTAGGGACTCGAAAACCTCTTGAATAGTGACCAACTCTCGCCTCATCATGACGGTCAGTTTTAGCTTTCTCTACTGAGGTGCTTAGCCCATCTCAACTGGGGCACAATTGCAGTAGTTCTCCTAGTGCTACCTTAGCCGATATAACGAAACGTAAGGTACCAAAACATAGGAGCCGGGCAAACCCAACTATTGACCCATGACATGATTCGGAGCCGAGGCATATAATGCTATAAGTTCGGGATGCCTCACTTGTGAAAGTGTTCGGACTTCTCACACCATATTGTGGGGTACTTAAGCCCCTGGCATATTGGTCGTACCAAAGTGTACGGGTGCAACAAGTCATTAATGAACATGTATTCGTAAAAAAGAGTAATGCAATAATAGACGGAAGCTATGCATTGTTTATTTAAAAAAGCTGTGATTAAAGCAGAACGATACAAATAGTGCAATAAGCAAAAGATGGGACTATTTAACATGTCCTTTCCAGGGGCGACCTGCGGAATGTTATGTGAAACAGGTATACTGCTTGTTATAGAGACCACCTTAGAGTTCCATAGTGCGGCGTAGCTTTCTGCTTCCCTGGTTGTATCGTTTGTGCGGCAATTGTAGTGCCGGACAAGCCTTCCGAAGAATGGAGTCCTGATAATAAGAGAAAATTAAGAAATCGGCAGCCCCTAGTGTGGTTTAAGCCACGTCTCGGGCGTGCCATGATGGTGCCCCTCCTCCTGTGCCCATGGTATTTCCAGAGCATAGTTATGTACGTGCAACACTGGTTTCGCAAGTTCGCGAGGGCTGGGGTTGGGGCCGCATTGCTGCGCTTGCTCGGAACGTGCCAGGAGGTCTTGTTGTAGGTTACTACGGGCGCGCTTGACGGTGTCCAGACGTTTAATGGATGGAATGGAGAATTGCCTTGAGAGGCTGCTTTGTACTTCCGCTGCGATAGCCGCTGTATGCTCCTCCGTTCGGAGAGAGCGTTCAGTGTTTCCATTGCCCGTGATGACTCCTCGAGGGCCTGGCATCTTGAGCTTGAGGTATGCGTAGTGCGGCACCGCATTGAACTTGGCAAATGCGGTTCGCCCGAGCAGTGCATGATAGCCGCTGTGGAACGGGACTATGTCGAAGATTAACTCCTCGCTTCAGAAATTATCTAGAGATCTGAAGACCACTTCAAGTGTAACTGAGCCTATATAGTTGGCCTCTACACCTAGTATGACGCCTTTAATGGTCATTTTAGTGGGTTTAATCCTTGAGGGATCGATGCCCATTTTCCGCACTGTATCCTGGTAAAGCAGGTTCAGGCTGCTGCCGCCGTCCATAAGGACTCTAGTGAGGTGAAATACGTTAATGGTTGGGTCTAGAACCAATGCGGCGAATCCGCCATGACGGATGCTAGTGGGGTGGTCCCTTCGATCAAAAGTGATCGGGCAGGAAGACCATGGGTTGAACTTTGGGGCGACTGGCTCCATCGCGTATACGTCCCTTGGCGCACGCTTCCGCTCCCTCTTGGGGACGTGGGTTGCGTATATCATGTTCACCGTCCGCACTTGTGGGGGAAAACCTTTTTGTCCACTGTTGTTCGGTGGGCGGGGCTCCTCCTCGTCATCGCTATGCAGCCCCTTGTCTCTGCTTTCGGCATTTAACTTGCCTGCCTGCTTGAACACCCAACAATCCTTGTTGGTGTGATTGGCTGGTTTTTCGAGGGTGCCATGTATCTGGCATGAGCGGTCGAGTATTCGGTCCAAACTGGACGGGCCTAGAGTATTTTTTTGAATGGCTTTTTCCGCTGACCGGGTTTAGAGCCTCTGAATCCGGCATTAACTGCCGTATCCTCAGCATTGTCACCGTTAATGCGGCGCTTTTGCTTGTTGGGACGCGACCTGCCACTGCTGTCCTTGGTATCCGAATTACTAGGGCGCTTGGTCATGTTATTGCTGCGAGCTAGCCAGCTGTCTTCTCCCGCGCAAAAGCAGGTCATAAGTGTCGTGAGGGGTGCCATAGATTTCGGCTTTTCCTGTCCTAGGTGCCGTGCAAGCCACTTGCCGCGGATGTTATGCTTGAAGGCTGCTAGGGCCTCTGTGTCCGGACAGTCGACGATTTGTTTTTTCTTGGTTAGGAACCGTGTCCAGAATTGTCTGGCCGATTCCTCTGGCTGCTGAATTATGTGGCTAAGGTCATCGGCGTCTGGTGGTCGCACATAAGTGCCCTGGAAATTGTCGAGGAATGCAATTTCCAGGTCCTCCCAACAACTAATTGATTCTGCTGGCAAGCTGTTAAGCCAATGCCGAGCTGGTCCTTTAAGCTTGAGTGGGAGGTATTTGATGGCGTGTAGGTCATCACCGCGGGCCATGTGGATATGAAGGAGATAGTCCTCGATCCATACTGTAGGATCTGTTGTGCCATCGTATGATTCGATGTTCACGGGTTTGAAACCCTCGGGGATTTGATGATCCATTACTTCATCTGTGAAGCATAGTGGGTGTGCGGCGCCTCTGTATTGGGCTATATCATGACGCAGCTCGAACAAGCTTTGTCTACTGTGTTCGGCCCGGCCGGATTTACTATATCCGGAGTGATGATTACCGTGTCATGCCATGGGGCCCCCACGTGATCCGTAGATCGATCTTGTTTGCCTTGCCTTGTCCTCCAATATATCTCGCAGGTCTGGCGCATTTTCCCGTGCCTTGGTATTTTTTGAGCGGCGCCGGGGTGCGGCTTGAGTGGAGGGCCAAGAGGCCTCTCTGTCGCGGCCATAGGGTGGCCGGTCGGCCGCATCATGCGCTGGTGATGTAGGTTTAGGTGCTTCCTCCTCTAATCGGGGTAGCAACCTACGCTTTGGGTAGCTCTTGGAGGGGCGGTCGAGTTCATACTTTTCGGCCGCAAGGACTTCAGTCCATCTGTCGGCTAGCAAATCTTGATCAGCTCTAAGCTGTTGCTGTTTTTTCTTGAGGCTGCTCGCCGTGGCCATAAGCCTGCGTTTGAAACGCTCTTGTTCGACGGGATCCTCCGGCACGACAAATTCGTCGTCGTCGAGGCTTGCCTCTTCTTCGGAGGGAGGCATATAATTATCGTCCTTGACCTCTCTGTCTGCCGCTCTCTCATGAGGGCTGGCTTCTCCATCCTCTTGTGCTGAATCTTGCTGGAGGTGGTTGTCTTCGGCACTGTCTGCGGTTGAGGGAGTCCTGGATTAGGGGGTGTTCGGGAAGCCGGACTATACCTTCAGCCGGACTCCAGGAATATGAAGATACAAGATTGAAGACTCCGTCTCGTGTCCGGATGGGACTTTCCTTGGCGCGAAGGCAAGCTTGGCGACGCGGATATTCAAGATCTCCTACCATTGTAACCGACTTTGTGTAACCCTAACCCTCTCCGGTGTCTATACAAACCGGATGGTTTTAGTCCGTAGGACAACTTCATCATACAACAATCATACCATAGGCTAGCTTCTAGGGTTTAGCGTCCTTGATCTCGTGGTAGATCTACTCTTGTACTACCCATATCATCAATATTAATCAAGCAGGACGTAGGGTTTTACCTCCATCAAGAGGGCCCGAACCTGGGTAAAACATTGTGTCCCTTGTCACGTGTTACCATCTGGCCTAGACGCACAGTTCGGGACCCCCTACCCGAGATCCGCCGGTTTTGACACCGACATTGGTGCTTTCATTGAGAGTTCCTCTGTGTCGTCGCTTTCAGGCCCGATGGCTTCTTCGATCATCAACAACGATGCAGTCCAGGGTGAGACTTTTCTCCCTGGTCAGATCTTCGTCTTCGGCGGCTTTGCACTGCGGGCCAACTCGCTTGGCCACCTTGAGCAGATCGAAAGCTACGCCCCTAGCCATCAGGTCAGGTTTGGAAGCCTAAACTACACGGCTGACATCCGCGGGGACTTGATCTTCGACGGATTCAAGCCACATCCAAGCGTGCCGCACTGTCTCGATGGGCATGATATAGCTCTACTGCCGAACAGCGCCTTGGAGGCCACACACGCATCGGTTCCGACCATTGATTCAGAGCCCACTACGCCAATCGAGGATCAGCGGTTGGACGCTGCCTCAGGGGCTACGATCTCAGAGGCGATCGAGCTGAACTCCAGCCCCGCACTCCGCATGGCCCGTGACTCCGAAGAGCCGGATTCCTCTCTGAACTCTGTGCCCCCAGCGCCCCCGCTGATCGAATCTAATTGGGCGCCGATAATGGAGTTCACCGCCGCGGACATCTTTCAGCACTCGCCCTTCGGCGACATCCTGAATTCTCTAAAGTCTCTCTCTTTATCAGTAGAGCCCTGGACGGACTACGGTTAGCAAGGTTGGGATACAGACGATGAAGAAATTCAAAACCCACCCACCACCCACTTCATAGCCACTGTCGATGACTTAACTGACATGCTCGACTTCGACTCCGAAGACATCGACGGTATGGACGACGATGCAGGAGACAGCCAAGAACCAACGCCTATAGGGCATTGCACAGCCACCTCATCTCACGATGTGTACATGGTGGATACCCCTAAAGGAAGCAACAACGAGGAAAACGGGGAGGGGGATCGATCTATCGAAAAACAATCAAAGTGTCGGCGTAAACGCCGACCTAAGCCCTGCCTCGATAAAGACCCAGCCATAGAGCAGGATGAGCCGGTAGACGACGAGCATGCCTTAGAGCAACCATCCCAGCAAGACAACCCGGATAGAGAAACCGAACATTCCTCCCCCGGCGAAAATGGCATTCCGGACGACCCCACGAAGCAGAAGAACCTCCACAAACGGCTCGTTGCAACCGCACGCAGCCTGAAAAAGCAGAAGCAGAAGCTAAAGACTGCGGAAGATGCACTTAGGATCAGATGGAGGAAAGTAATCAATACCGCAGACAAATACGGCGGCAGTCGCCGCACTAAAAGCTATCCGAGGAGAAAACTACTGCCTGAATTCGATGAGGAGGCCTTAGAGACCTCGCATTCAAAAAGTAAGAAAGCCACACAGTCGGATAGACGACCCCAGGGCCAGCTTAAAGCGGCAAGCAGCGCCGCACTTAAGCCGGTATGCGACCCACTTAAGGATTCGCATCATGGCCCAGCCAGGTCCATTTATGGGCCAAGAAAGCAAGCTCTCGTAAGCAATGCAATAAAGCCATTATCAAAATACGGCACACCCAAATACAGGGGTGCCGCACACCCCCTATGTTTCACCGATGAGGTCCTGGATTATGAATTTCTAGCGGGATTCAAACTCGAAAACATAGAGGCATATGATGGAACAACAGACCCTGGAGTCTGGATCGAGGATTATATCCTCCACATACATATGGCTCGAGGAGATGACCTCCACGCCATAAAATACTTACCCCTCAAGATTAAAGGGCCAGCCCGGCATTGGCTTAAAAGCCTTCCTGAAAACACAATCGGAAGTTGGGAAGAGCTCGAGGATGCTTTCCGAGCAAATTTTCAAGGGACCTATGTCCGCCCTCCGGATGTAGACGATCTTAGTCACATAACTCAACAACCCGGTGAGTCAGCTTGGCAATTCTGGAATAGATTTCTTACTAAAAAGAATCAGATAGTCGACTGTCCGGACGCTGAAGCCTTAGCAGCTTTCAGGCATAATGTCCGAGACGAATGGCTCGCCAGACACCTCGGCCAAGAAAAGCCAAGAACAATGGCCACACTAACAAGCATCATGACCCGCTTTTGCGCAGGAGAAGATAGCTGGTTGGCAAGATGCAGCACCAGCGACCCAAGTACATCCGAAACTAGGGATGGAAACGGAAAACCGCGACGCAATAAGGACCGTCGCCGGACTAAGGAAAAAAGTCCGAAGAGCACGGCAGTTAACGCCGGATTCAAAAGCTCACGACAGAATCAGAAAAAGCTGCCCCTCCGAGATAACAGGGATGACCTATCCAACCTAAACAAAATCCTGGATAGGATATGTCAAATACATAGTACTCCCGGAAAGCCTGCTAACCATACCCACAGAGATTGTTGGGTTTTCAAACAATCCGGCAGACTCAACGCCGAACACAAGGGGCTCGATACACCAAGCGAAGACGAGGACGAACCCCAAAAGCAGAGTACCAGGAAACAACAGAATTTCCCACAAGAAGTAAAAACAGTAAACTTACTCCACATAACAAAACGTGCGGCGCCCATAAAGGTACGCGCCCCACGGTCTATCCCAAAGGAATCCCGCCACTGGCTGTCAAAACCAATCATCTTCGATCATCTGGATTATTCTAGAAGTATCAGGAACCCAGGCTGGACTGCCCTGGTACTCAATCCAATAATTGGCGGACTCCAGTTTTCAAATGTCCTTATGGACGGTGGCAGCGGACTCAACCTGATATATCAGGACTCAATCCACCACATGGGGATCGACCCAAAAAGAATTCGCCATAGCAAAACCTCTTTTCAATGAGTAACGCCAGGTCCGGACACCCATTGCATGGGTTTTCTCTGGCTCGAGGTTATTTTCGGCTCTGCCGATAACTTCCGTCGCGAAAAGCTGACTTTCCACATCGTCCCATTCTCAAGTCGCTATCAAGCACTGCTGGGACGCGAAGCTTTCGCCCGCTTTAACGCAATACCGCATTATGCATCTCTTACGCTTAAGATGCCCGGTCCACGCGGCAGCATCTCCTTAACGGGGAAGCAGTAAGGGCGCCTCCCCCAAGCGGAGGATTGTGCGGCCGCTTTAACAGCCCCACAATACAACGGCTTCACCAGCCAGAACATCGGAACAGTTCATTAAGACCACAGACACGGATAGACGAGTCCGGCACAAAAGTATCGTTGATAAAGGCTTAGTGGCCATATACCCCTGCACTAGGGGCTTCACACGTATAAAATAAGAGACAATAAAGCTCAATTTTCCATATTTTACTTTACACATTGTTTATTTCATATAACTTTTGTTCGGCACGCCCCTTTTTCAACTTAGTTACTCTCTTTTTTACAGATGAACGTCATGCTGCGCCCGTCCAGGATACGGCACAACGGAGACACAGGCGCAGACGTGCAGTAGGGACCCGTACCAGGGATTCTTTTCAGATTAAGACCCTCCGTAAACCTTTTTTACTGTCTCTTGTTGATATACATCCCCTGGTTCTATGACCAAGGAGAATTCTTGCGCGTACCTGGACACTAGGGGCTTATACCTTAGAGCGTCACTTAGCCCGCTCTCATAAAGACCGAATACCTTAGGGAGTGTTCGGCGTCGCGAGTTTGGCCTTATATGCATCAGCTCCGAGTCATGATTTTGGTTAAATGTTGGGTTGCCCGGATCCTGTGTTCGGCCGCCTTACGTTCCGCTCTATCGGCTAAGGCGGCACCAGGAGAACTACTGCGATTGTGCCCTGGTTCGGCCAGGCGAGCAACTCAGTAGAGAAAGCCGAAAACCGATTGTCATGATATGGCGTGAGACTGGTCAACCACTCGATGACTCTCCGGAATCTATAGGATTCTCCCGCATTAACGAAGGGCCGTTTCCCGGCCAGGTACATACGCGCCCCGAATTTGGGCGAGCGCAGTCGCCACCAGGGGCTACCTAAATAGTCCCATTGTCAAGCTCTGATGGCTAAGTGAAAGTGTTAAAGCATTATAGTACGGTTGCCTAGCTCGCTGCGCTATCACCTCCTTTGTAGGACCAAGACATTGGATTAAGTGTGAAAATGCGCCTTCTGCGAGAACCCCCGCACTATGTGCGTGGGGGCTGAAGCCAATGACTGCCATCTTTCAGATTTTGTATGTATATCTTAAAACGGCCGCACAGGAGGTGTCCACATACTTCCAGGCACAAGTATAAAAGGCTACTACAATTCATCAAAATATTACTTCATAATTACACGAGAAGTGCGTCTCTACTACACGAGCGCCTTCAAGGACTTCCTAAAAATAGTGCTCGGAGGGTACTCGGCTTTGGTTCGAATCTCGGGATGCAACAACGGTGGTCTCCATCTCTGCCCAGTATGTCTTGACACGGGCAAGAGCCATCCATGCGCCCTCTATGCATGCTGGCCTCTTCATCGCATCGATACATGGCACCGCGCCAAGGAATTGTTGCACCAAGCCGAAATAACTCTTCGGCTCCGATCTCCCCGGCCACAAATGACCCATGACGTACTTCATGGCGAGTCCGGGCAATCTATTCAGTTCGGCCCATTGAGCCAGACGATCGTCCACTGCCAGTGGACGCTCTGGATTGTGGAACTGCGACCAGAAAAGCCTTTCCACCTCACGATCTTCTTGATCTCAAAAGTGTTCGGTCGCATCAGCAGCACTCGCTGCCAAATCCAGATAGGTGTCCTTCGCACTCCACATCCGGTCCAACGGAGCAAACTTCGGATCTCCAAACTTCCTCCACAGCATAAAGGGCTTTCCAGCCGCAATCTGTCCGGCCTGACGCAGCTCCTCCTTCGCAGCTCTCATCGCAGAGCGAGCGTCCTTGGCATCAACAACGGCCTTCTCTAAGTCCGTTTGTCTCGCCCGGTCTTCTTTCTCAAGAAACTTGCAACGGTCAGCAGCGCTTTTTAACTTCACGGCCATCTCGGCCATCTCCTTCTTGCTTCGGCAGTGAGCAGCCTGTTCGGCTCTCAGCTCTTCAAGTGCCTTCTCGGCAGCCTCATCACTTGTCCTGGCTTGTTCCTTAGCTCGGGCATGTTCCGCCCGGAGACTCTCCACGGCGGCCGCACCATCTGCGTCAAGCACAAACATTGTAAGATACTGGCATAAAAGCTCCTCTTACCAGATGTCGCCCAAGGAATTGCATACCTTGAGCATCATCAAGTCGCTCGTTGACGAGCGCGATGTCGGCATCTGCCATGTCAAGTTGCCGCTTTAGTTCGGCAAAATCATTAGTTCGGCTCGATTCCGGACACTTCGCCACCTATATACAAAGGCGAAAATTAGACCTGGGATTATGATCCTCTGCGCGCCGTCAATTTTGACAACGCACAGAGTCTCAGGGGCTACTATCTACACAGGGTGCATCTTGTTTATGCGCAACTAACAAAGAAGTACATTATCAAACGTACCTCAAAACCCGTCAGCAAACTTCTGACGGCCTCGTGCAATCCGCTTTCCGTGGACGAAATCCTTCCAATCACCGTACCCATCAATGCACGGTGCTCCTCTGAGATAGAAGCTCGCCCCAGTAGAATCATCAGCTCCTCCAACCGCGCACCAGACGGCGCCGGACTTGTCCTGTGACCTCCATCAAAGGCAGGACGCGGAGAACCTTGGGGGGCCATATGGCTACCTTCCACCCCTGCCGGATTCGGAGAAACCCTCCGCAACGACACCTCAGGGTCGCCCACCTCGCTAGGCGGTACGGTAGGGGGAGGCATTCCACTCTCCATCATCTCCGGAAGAAGATCCCCCGAAGACGAGCTCTGTTGAGAAGGGTTGAGGTCCGAGCTACAAGGTAAAATTTCGGTTAATCTTCTCAGATAAAAAGTAAGGATTTCTCTCATCCCTCTAAAGTAAAATATTTCTCTACTTACGGCTCGTTGGAGGGCTGATCCCTTTGGGGGCGTAGTTCGGCTGAGGATCTCCCCGGCGCCGGACCCTCTGACGAGGACTTCTTCCCCTGCTTTGAGGCCATGGTCTGGGTCGTCAGAGGCGGCCCTCTTCTTCCCCCTAGGAGTGGAATTGTCGGTTCCTCCCTTCGGAGCAGCCTCCTTCGAGGAGGCCATAGTTTCCTTGTCCTCCCCCTCACTTCCCTCCAAAGGCACGATCTTCAACATCCTGACTAGCACCAGATCCGTCCTGGTCTTAGGAAGGGGAGCCGGACACCTGATCAGCTTCTCCTTCGCTACCCACTCCTGTTTAAAAGGACAACTCTTTTAGGGGCGAGTTTATGACAATTTTACGGATAGCGAGTCCGGGCACAAGGTTACTTACTTGAGTATCTGGGCGATTGCAACTTAAACCTGCGTCCTTGGTCAAATCCGGACACATTGCTTGTGATCCGAAGAACATTTTATACATCTCCACGGGCGTTGCGCCCATAAAATGTTGGAGAGCTCGTGGTCCCTCCGGATTAAACTCCCACAGACGAAGGGAGCAACGTTTGCTGGGCAATGTTCGGTGAATCAGCATGACCTGCATCACCTTGACCAGGTTGAGGTCTCTTTCTAAGAGATCCCTAATGTAGCCCTGCAACAGGGGCACGTCCTTGGATAACACCCAATCTAACCCTTTGTTGACCCATGACGCTAGCCGTGGTGGGGGACCCGAGCGAAAGGTAGCAGGCGCCACCCACTTGGCGCTCCTGGGAGCGGTGATATAGAACCACTCTCGTTGCCACAAGTCGAGCTCCTCTTGAAAGGAGCCCTCGGGCCATGGAGCATCGGCATTCTTACTTATGACGGCACCTTCGCACTCTGTGTGCCGTCCCTCGATCATCTTCGGCTCCACTCCAAAAGTCTTGAGCCATAATCCGAACTGAGGAGTAACACGGAGGAACGCTTCGCACACAATGATGAATGAGGAAATGTGGAGGATGGACTCCGGAGCTAGGTCATGAAATTCCAGCCCATAATAGAACATCAGCCCCCGCAAGAAGGGACCCATAGGGAAGCCTAAACCCCGAAGGAAGTGAGACTTGAACACTACACTCTCACCAGGCTGGGGACTGGGAATAGCCTGCCTTTGAGCAGGCAACCTATGCGAAATTTCGGTGGTAAAAAACTTAGCCTCTCTCAACCTTAGCACGTCCTCCTCCGTGACGGAGGAGGGCATCCATCGGCCTCGAAGGTCGGAACCGGACATTGTCGAAGGTCCGAAGTGCCTGTAATCTGGAGCCTAGGGTGTTGGAACTCGAGGCGACAGGCGAACTTGTTTTGAGATTGGAGAAAAGGAGTAAGGCCTTGGTCTCTTTATAAGAGGTTGAATACCAGGAGCCCTCCCCGTAACTGTTTGGGACTCGCCTTTAATCGAGAAAACATGCTAACGGGCACGATTGGGTTACCCACGTCCGTATTAACGAGGATCCCGTAAAAAAAGGGGACACGATCTTTGCTTTGACAAGACGTGCCAAGGAAACCGCCTCGCAAAACACGCTGAGGTGGAGAAGTGAAAACGATTCGAATAAAGGCTTGGCCGTAGTGTGATGTCATGTTGCGGAATACGTCAACAGATTAGATTTGTGTTAATATTATTCTCTCTATGGCAATACGTGGAAGCTTATTTTGCAGAGCTGGACACTACTCCTTGTGTTTACAAATTTTATAAATAATTTGGAGGAGGAACCCGCCTTGAAATGCCGAAGACAATTTGCGCGCCGGACTCGTCGTCATTGAAGCCTCGTTCAGGGGCTACTGAGGGAGTCCTGGATTAGGGAGTGTTCGGGTAGCCGGACTATACCTTCAGCCGGACTCCAGGACTATGAAGATACAAGATTGAAGACTCCGTCCCGTGTCCTGATGGGACTTTCCTTGGCGTGGAAGGCAATCTTGGCGACGCGGATATTCAAGATCTCCTACCATTGTAACCGACTTTGTGTAACCCTAACCCTCTCCGGTGGCTATATAAACCGGAGGGTTTTTGTTCGTAGGACAACTTCATCATACAACAATCATACCATAGGCTAGCTTCTAGGGTTTAGCCTCCTTGATCTCGTGGTAGATCTACTCTTGTACTACCCATATCATCAATATTAATCAAGCATGACGTAGGGTTTTACCTCCATCAAGAGGGCCCGAACCTGGGTAAAACATTGTGCCCCTTGTCTCCTGTTACCATCCGGCCTAGACGCACAGTTCGGGACCCCCTACCCGAGATCCGCCGGTTTTGACACCTACAGGGGTGTTATTGTCTCCCGTGCCGGAATCACCGTTTTTGCTTTGGAGGGATTTAGAGTGGTGCCACTGACGCCGGCGCTTAGGCTCCTTCTTGGAGGGGTCATCCTCCGCTGTTCCATCGCCATTACCTTCTTTTGGGGTGTCCACCACGTATATATCATACGACGAGGTGGCTTTCCAGTGCCCTATAGGCACTGGTTCTTGATCGTCTCCTGCATCGGCGTCCATACCATCGATGTCTTCGGAGTCGAAGTCGAGAATGTCGGTTAAATCATCGACAGTGGCTACGAAGTGGGTTGTGGGTAGGCTTTGAATTTCTTCATCATCCGCATCCCAACCTTGCTGACCATAGTCCGGCTAGGGCTCTCCTGATAAAGAGAGAGACTTTAGTGAATTCAGAATATCGCCGAAGGGCGAGTGCTGAAAGATGTCCGCGGTGGTGAACTCCATGATCGGCGCCCAATCGGGTTTGATCGATAGGGGCGCAGAGGGCTCGGAGTCTAGAGAGGAGTCCGGCTCCTTGGAGTCATGGGCTTTGCAGAGAATAGGGCTAGTGTTCGGCTCGATTGACGTAGAGATTGCAGCCCCCGAGGCGGTGTCCAACCACCCATCCTCGATTGGCACAGTTGGCTCCGAATTAAGGGTCGGGGCTGATGCGTGTGTGGCCTCCAGGGCACTGATCGGCGGCAGAGCTAGATCATGCCTATCGTGACAGTCCGGCGCGCTCGGCTGCAGCTCAAATCCATCGAAGATCAAGTCTCCGCGGAGGTCGGCCGTGTAGCTCAAACTTCCAAATCTGACCTGATGGCCAGGGGCGTAGCTTTCGATCTGCTCGAGATGGCCAAGTGAATTGGCCCGCAGTGCAAAGCCGGCAAATATGAAGATCTGTCCGGGGAGAAAGGTCTCACCCTGGATCGCATCGCTGTTAATGATCAGAGAAGCCATCGGGCCTAAAAGTGACGACAAAGAGGAACTCTCAATGAAACCACCAATGTCGGTGTCAAAACCGGCGGATCTCGGGTAGGGGGTCCCGAACTGTGCGTCTAGGAGGATGGTTATAGGAGACAAGGGACACGATGTTTTTATCCAGGTTCGGGCGCTCTCGATGGAGGTAAAACCCTATGTCCTGCTTGATTAATATTGATGATATGGGTAGTACAAGAGTAGATCTACCACGAGATCAGAGAGGCTAATCCCTCGAAGCTAGCCTATGGTATCGTTGTTGTTCGTCCTATGGACTAAAACCCTCCGGTTTATATAGACACCGGAGAGGGCTAGGGTTACACAGAGTCCGTTACAATGGTAGGAGATCTACATATCTGTATCGCCAAGCTTGCCTTCCACGCCAAGGAAAGTCCCTTCCAGACACGGGACGAAGTCTTCAAGCTTGTATCTTCATAGTCCAGGAGTCCGGCCGAAGGTATAGTCCGGCTATCCGGACACCCCCTAATCCAGGACTCCCTCAGCTACAGTGTTCGCCCGCCAGGCGGCGGTACTGTAGCCACGCCTCCCCCGACAAAGCGTGCATCATTACCAGCATCGCTACAGTGCTGAGAAGCCGGCTAGACCCGCAAGCGGCAGGAACGGCCTGTCAGCCATGTACAAGAAAGCCAACCGAGCCCAACAGGTGGTGGGCCCCAGCGACCGGCGGAGAAGCCGGCGACCATAGACACAGACAGATGGGGCCAACACCCGGCCGGATTACCAATGTACTCCTGGGGGTAGGCCTATATAAACCCCCAGGGCACCCAGGCAAAGGGTTCAGACCTTAGTTCATTTCGCCCACACACATAGAGAGAGAGCTGGGGCTAGCCTTGTTCTTCTTCCTCCTCTAGAGAAACTACTCTAGGAGCAATCTTATAGCCACTCTTGTTGCTATAGTGATCATGCGGAGACCCCACAGAGCAGGACTAGGGGTGTTATCTCCTAGGAGAGCCCGGAACCTGGGTAAGATTCGCCGGCGTGCATGTCTTCGCCTCATCGTGTTTCCTGTCACCGGCGACGTACTATTAGCCCCCTCCATGATAATCCACCCTTTGGCATATGTCGCACGACACCCCCAACATCAGGGGTGCCAGACCACGCTGAGACCTTGGTGCTCGACTCGTGGAGGCTCACCGAGGCATCGGGGGCTCCAACCTCAGGAGCATCGGACTGCGTCGCCCCTCGGGCCGTCTCCTCAGGACGGCTATCCCGGGTCCTGGGGGACGGCACCACAGGAGCCCCAAGTGGTGCCAGTTCCACAGCAGCAGCGTCGCCATCGCCCGACAGCAACCACCCCCTGCGCTCGCTCTTGGGGCGGGCCCCACGCTCGTGGTAGGAAGGGGGCCACGAAGACAGGGCTCTCGCGAGGCCGTTCAAGGCCAACTGGGCGTGGTCCCCATTCGTCGAAAAGGGGCATCTGCTTCATGAACTCCGCCTTGTTCGAGTAGCAGTCCTGAAGACAGCCCTCCTCCGGCAGGTTGGCTGGCATCGGGTCACCCGTCAGGAGCTCGAGCACCATGCGCCGCGCCTCAGGAGGAAGAGCCGGAGCCCGAAGCCTCATACGGTCATCGGAGCCAGAGAAGGTCCACATTTGCCGAGAGTGGTGCTGAAGTAGAGCGATCCGACACCGGATGAACTCCGTCACCACCATGGGTGCCGTCACACATACATCCTTCAACCTAGCGAACTAGAGCCAGACATGGGCGGGCCGCCGATCGGTGAGCTTCGCATGCCCCCAACCGGAGCTCGGAGTAGCTGGGACCCGAGGGAGAAACAGCAGGGGGTTACGCACGCCAACGTCCACGAACACCCACCTCTTCCTAAAGCCTCCGACGACTGGCGAGAGCTCGAAGTCAATCCCCGAGCCGGCCGTCGCTGCAACGGCTTGGAGGGATACACACCCAGAGCACTAGAGAGGATCTGTCAGGTGTAGTGAGAAGAAGTGGCGAAGCAGAGCCACGGAAGGGGCAATGCCCACCATGGCCTCGTAGACGAAGGCGAAGACAGCAAGGAGGATGATGGATTGGGGATTGAGATGCAGTGCGTTAATCTGGTAATGCGAGAGCACTGCATTGAAGAAGTTGGAGAAGGGGGAATCAAGCCTACCTACAGGGCGTGGAGGTGGATGGGGAACTTGGTGGGCGTCCTGTCAACCGCGGCGCGGGAAGCAGGCCAGGCCACCGTCGCCCCCCACTCATTGAAATCGGCTGGAGCACCGGTCGCACCTTGCCCATCGCCTCTTGGTTGAGCACCACCGCCTGCTCGATGGCGGGCTCGAAGACCGGCATAGGGGGGCCGAGGTATGGGACTCCTTCTTTCCCTTCTTCTTCCAGCTTGGTGCCATGGCGGCGGGGGGAGTTGGTGTCAGATTGGACTGGGGAAAGAGATCTGCGGCCTTCTAGAAGATGAGGGAGCGACGAAAATTGCTGCCTGTAGAGGAGGAGGAGCTACGAAGACGACAGTGGTTGCCTAGCCAGGCAGAAATCGAGGTTGCGTGGGGAAGTGGAGGCGCCCACGACTCGTCAATCGCCATGTGTCAATTAAGGCCGTAGGCTATTGGGGCCCACGGTGCTCCTCACTTGCCCCTTGGCTTCACCGCGAAGCCAAGAACGAGCGCACCTTGGGCCCGGGGGCTTCTGTCAGCGTCCGGGGAATGGGGGTACCCAGACTTGCCTGCCTACGGCCCAGGGCGTGGCTCCACCAGCGGCCTGGTATGGCCCATCTTCATCGACCAATGCTCAAGACCCTAGCGAGGGGACAAGCCTCGCGTGGCGGACGACACAAGATCTCCTCAAGGGCAGCCTCACTAGGCTGGCTCGTGAGGAGTGGAGAGATCAAGGCGGGCACCTCGTGAGGTTCCCGTGACGTGAGCCATGAAGACCAAGGCCAGGCGGGTGCCAGCGGGCGTAGAGTGCCAGTTTCGTCTTTGGTGCTAAAGAGGTAGGCGCAGGCGAGGAGTCCCGAGGTGTCAGGCAAAGGATTCCCTATCGGTGCAATGAGACCAAGACCGGCAGGACGGCAAGATGGAGGTCATCACGGAGCCCACGACGGCGTCACCACCAGAGCCTTTGGCAGGCGAAGACCACCTTTTGTTAGGATAACTTGTACTCATTTTCCCCCTTCAAATTGGCCACTGTGTGATCCCTTCCCGCCTAATATTTGGGGAGAGGACCCGGGCCTCTATAAATAGGGCTAGCTACCACCGTAGCAAGGACGGATCATTCAGATCATCCCTAACCACACAAGCTCATCGAGCTCAAGAACACCTCTCCTCAAGAGGCTATTCTTCCCTTGTACTTGTTCATCCCCAGCCTACAAGGCAATCCACCACACCAAACTGGAGTAGGGTATTCCACCACAACGGTGGCCCGAACTAGTATAAACTCTTGTGTCCTTGGTTCCTTGGGTTCGGTGAGCTAGAGTTTGAGATCGTTGCGAGAGCGTGAGCTAGGGCGAGAGAGATCTTCGTGCGCACCCCAGTGTTCGAACCTCAAGGGTTTGTTGGAACCCTTAATCCAACAAAAACCAATACCTTGATTCTTCCGGTGCCTTCCTTGCTTGCATACAATTTCCTCAAATTGCTTACTCCCGGCAAGGCCCTTGTAAAAACCTTTCTCTATGATTCCCTTCAATAAGCTGTTTTCTTGCTCAAGTGTAACTTGGCTAAGAGAATCATTAGTGGAATCAAGACAACTACTAGAAGCAACAACATTGGAGTTACTACTAGAAGAAGAATCTTTCTTACTCTTGTTGCTAGATTTAACTCATGGCATGTAAGTAGACAAGAGTAAACGCTTGGCAATATAAGAAGAACTTTTCTTGCGAAGATCATCATTGTTTGCTTTTAAGAACCCATGCCCTTGCTCAAGGTTGAGATTTTCAAAGTGTAACTTCTCATGAGTCATTAAAAGCTCTTGATGATTTTCAGGGTAGTTTCATGAGCTAACTTTAGAGTGTTTAGTGCTTTAGTTAGACGCTCAATCTCCTTCTTATCATCATTCATTTTATCTTCATTAGCATGATTAATAGCAAGTTCATCATAGTTTTCATCACTAGAGTTGTCAACCAGTAAACAATCATCACCTAGCAAATCATCTTCATAACTATTGAAATCAACATACTCGGGGTGTGATACCTTTGGATCTTTAGCCATGAAGCATATTCCAATTCCTTCATTTGGTGAGTCAAATATGTCATAGGAGTTTATTGACACAAGTGCTAGACCGACAACACCTTCATCTTGAGTATATTCAGAGTTGGACTGATAACTTCTCTCGGTGTGATTGTCGGAGTCGGAGCCGGATACCCATTCACCAACATGAGCTTGATGTCTTCGTTTTGTGTAGATCCTTGATGACTTGTCCTTCCTTTCTGAATCCTTGCTTCTCCGTGATGTTCTCCGTTCATAACGATCATCTCTATCTCCTTCTCTCTCTTGGTGGTGATTCTTCTCTTCTACTTCTCCTTTTGGGTGAATCTTCTCTTCTTTTGTAGGGGGTGTACACTCATTGGAGTAGTGTTCGGGTCTTCCACAATTATATCAATTTCGTTCACGACTCGAAGATCTTTTGTCATTGTAGGACGTTGACTTGGAACTTCTTTCTTTGCTTCTACTCTTGTAGAACTTGTTTAAGTTCTTCACCATTAGGCTCAATTCTTCATTGAAGGCTTGTTTCTCACTTGATGATGTAGGAGCATCACATGAGGCTTATTAAGAAACACTTGACTTGTTGTGGAGCTCTTCCTTATCCTTGAGTGACGCCACATGAGCAACAATTCTTCCAATGACTTCCGTTGGCTTGAGATCTTTGTAGTTGGGCATCCTTTGGATCAATGTGCACATGATATCATATTTTCCATCCAAGGCTCTTAGGATCTTCTTGATGATGAATCTATCGGGCATCTCTTCACTTCCTAAGCTGGCAATATCATTTGTGATGAAAGCAAGCCTAGAGTACATTTCGGCGACACATTCACCATCCTTCATTTTGAACTTGTCAAGTTGACCTTGAAGCACATCCAATTTGGATTCCTTGACAGAGTTGGTACCCTCATGCATATCAATCAAAGTATCGCAAATTTCCTTTGCATTCTCAAGACGGCTGATTTTGTTGACTTCTTCGGGGCACAACTCGTTGGAGAGGATATCGCAAGCTTGAGCATTGTATTGCAGCATCTTTAACTCTCCCACGCTAGCTTCACAGTTCGGTTCTGTCCCATCAAAGAACTCACTTTGCAAGCCAATACACACAATGGCCCAAATGGTGGGGTTATTTTCAAGAATATGCATTTTCATCTTATACTTCCAACTAGCAAAATTAGTACCATCAAAGTAAGGACCCCTATGGTGGTAATTTCCCTCGCTGGAGGCCATACTCTCCTAGGTTGTGAAACCAAGGCTATGATCACCAAAGCTATGGAAATCAAGGCAAATGGAGACCAAAGCTCTGATATCACTTGTAGGATTGAAAGTATGTATAGAAGGGGTGATTAGACTACTTGACCAAATAAAAATCTAGCCTTTTCCCAATTTTAAGTCTTGGCAGATTTTAACAACTTAGCACAAGTCAAGCAATCAACCTACACATGCATGTCTACGAGTATAACATTGGAATGTAAAACATTGCATATGAAGGTAAAGGGAGGAGTTTGGAGGGAGCAGACACAATGTAGACACGGAGATTTTTGGCGTGGTTCCGATAGGTGGTGCTATCGTACATCCACATTGATGGAGACTTCAACCCACGAAGGATAACGGTTGCGAGATTCCATGGAGGGCTCCACCCACGAAGGGTCCATGAAGAAGCAACCTTGTCTATCCCACCATGGCCATCGCCCACGAAGGACTTGCCTCACTAGGGTAGATCTTCACGAAGTAGGCGATCTCCTTGCCGGTACAAACTCCTTGGTTCAACTCCACAATCTTGATGTAGGCTACCAAGTGACACATAACCAATCTAGGAGATGCCACTCTCCAAAAGGTAATAGATGGTGTGTTGATGATGAACTCCTTGCTCTTGTGTTTCAAATGATAGTCTCCCCAACACTCAACTCTCTCTCACTGAATTGGATTTGGTGGAAAGATGATTTGAGTGGAAAGCAACTTGGGGAAGGCTAGAGATCAAGATTCATATGGTTGGAATGGAATATCATGGTCTCAACACATGAGTAGGTTGTTCTCTCTCAGAAAATGAGTGTTGGAAGTGTAGGCACGTTCTGATGGCTCTCCTTACTAATGAAGGAAGGGTGGAGGGGTATATATAGCCTCCACACAAAATTAACCATTACACACAATTTACTAAACTCGGTGAGACCGAATTAGAAAACTCGGTCAGACCGATTTAGTTCAAAATGTGAACGTTAGGCTTTTCGGTGGGACCGACATGTCAACTCAGTGGGACAGATTCCATTAGGGTTAGGGAATAATGTAATCTCGGTGAGACCAGTTACACAAACTCGGTGGGACTTGTTTTGGTAATAAGCTAACCAGAGAGTTGGTCAGGCAAACTCGATGGGACCGAGTCGCTCATTTCGGTGAGACCAAAATGTTATGTAAGGGAAACAGAGAGTTTGCATTGCGAACTCGGTGGGACTGATCGCTCATCTCGGTTGGACCGAAACGTTACAAAGGGAAACAAAGAGCTTGCAATCCCATCTCGGTGAAACCGAGATCCCTATCGGTGAGACTGAAATGACTAAGGTTTCTGGAAGTGGCTATGTCAAGTAAACTCGGTGGCGCTGGATAGAACATTTCAGTGGGGCCGAGTTTGAATTTTGGTTTGGGATATATGTGGATATGAGAAACTGGTTGAGGTTTTTTTTGGAGCATATCACTAAGCATTTTGAGCAATTAAGTCATTAAGCGTCACCTCATCCCCTTTTAATAGTATTGGCTTTTCCTATGGACTCAATGTGATCTTGGATCACTAAAATGAAAATGTAGAGTCTTGAGCTTGAGCCAATGTGTGTCCTTAGCATTTTGAGGGGTCCACATTCCTAATCCATGCCATGGTAATCATTGAACTTTCTGAAATGATCATCTTGAAATAGTATTAGTGCAATGAGCTATATGTTGTTGGTAATTACCAAAACCACCCAGGGATAGTTGCACTTTCATGCCTCCTTCACCGTGCTGCGCATCTCTGATGCGCCTGACGCCGATGAGTACCCCAATGAGGTACTTGACTTCTCTGACTCCCCCCTTTTCCTCAACGGCAGCGGTACTGCCAGAGAAATGGACCTCTGCGTGAAGGTTTTCGTCACCGACACCAGCGCCTCTTCCTCGTTCAATGCAGCGAGGAAGGTCGCCGAAGCCAGGGCCACGACGGATTGGGCCGACTTGCCTAACCCGCTGCACACCATGATGCAGAGCATTCACATCCCTATCGCTACCGACGTTGATGCCTCTAGCATCGCCGAGGCCCGGACTCGGCTCGAGGAGGACCACCAGCACCTGCTAGACCTGACCGAAACGCTCGCCGCCACGCCGCGTCACGTGGACTCCACTTCGCTGGAGCGCAACACCGCCTAGGGCTTCACACCTCCTGCAGCCGAGCCAAGCCGGGTCGCCGACGTGCGAGCCCGGGGCGGCGCAATCGGCCGCGCCTTCGGTGCCATCCCGCCCATCTATGAGACTCCCGTGAAGAACATGCGCGCCGCCAGGCTCCCGTGGTTGGCCTAGATCAGCTCCCGGGCGAGGAGCTGAAGGATCGCCTCAAGCGGGTGAACGACCTCCTCGACACGGCAAATGCGCAGCAGGACCGCCTCAACCAACTCGCCAAGCCGGCGGGATCCGGCTCCCTCCGCGCCGACGGACCTGGCGATCATCAGAACACGATGTCTTTACCACAGGGCAAGGCGCACTCTGGCCGCACCCGGAGCCGGTGCAACCCCGCCCCAACGACTGCCGGGGGGTTGGGCGACGAGCCGGCCCTGGAAGATCGACGTCGGCTTGATCCTCCCCTTCAACACGCCCGATGTCCGGTTTCAGTTGACCTGGCCACCCGTGGCGCGGTCGTTAGCCGGATCGCCCCCCGCGCCATCGACGACACCGACGCCCGCCACCGCCTCGACGGACTCGCCCTCTCCACGGAGCTGGAGGAGAGCGGCCCTATCGGGCCGACGTGCTTTGGTCGGCGCATCCGGGACGAGCACTTTACTAAAGGGTTCACGCTTCCCCCTGGCACCCCCAAGTACAACGGCACCGTGAAGCCGGAGGACTGGCTCATCGACTACACCACCGCCGGTGGAAACCACCGACTCGCCGTACGCTACGCGCCTCTGATGCTTCAGGGCTCGGTACGCCCGTGGTTGAACAGCCTACCGGTGGGCAGCATCAACACGTGGGTTGATTTCGAGCAAGCCTTCGTACGCAACTTCACCGGGACCTACTGATACGTCTCCAATGTATCTATAATTTTTGATTGTTCCATGCTATTATATTATCAACCTTGGATGTTTTATATGCATTTATATGATATTTTATATGCCAGTTTCTGTTTTTTTTGTTGTTTTTGAGTATGGCAGAAAAGGAAAACCAAACGGAGTCCAATTAACCTGAAACTTCATGAAACTTATTTTTGGACTAGAAGAAGGCCAGGAAGTAAAAGAATTGGGCCAAAAGAGTCTCGGGCTGCACACGAGGGTGAGGGGCACGCCCACCCCCCTGGGCGCACCCCCCTACCTCGTGGATGGCCCAAAGACACCCCTGCCTTGTTCCTGACTCCAACACCTCTTATATAACCTAAACTTCCAGAAATAAACCTAGATCAGGATTTCCGCCGCCAGAAGCCTCCGTAGCCACCAAAAACCAATCTAGACCCATTCCGGCACCCTGCCGAAGGGGGGAATCCCTCTTCGGTGGCCATCTTCATCATCCCGATGCTCTCCATGATGAGGAGGGAGTAGTTCACCCTCGAGGCTGAGGGTATGTACCAGTAGGTATGTGTTTGATCTCTCTCTCTCTCTCTCTCTCTCCCGTGTTCTTGAGTCGGCACGATCTTGATGTACCATGAGCTTTGCTATTATAGTTGGATCTTATGATGTTTCTCCCCCTCTACTTTCTTGTAATGGATTGAGTTATCCCTTTGACGTTATCTTATCAGATTGAGCCTTTAAGGATTTGAGAACACCTAATGTATGCCTTGCATGTGCTTATCTGTGGTGACAATGGGATATCACGTGATCCACTTGATGTATGTTTTGGTGATCAACTTGCGAGTTTCGTGACCTCATGAACTTATGTATAGGGGTTGGCACACTTTTTCGTCTTGACTCTCCGGTAGAAACTTTGGGGCACTCTTTGAAGTTCTTTGTGTTGGTTGAATAGATGAATCTGAGATTGTGTGATGCATATCATATAATCATATCGACGGATACTTGAGGTGACATTGGAGTATCTAGGTGACATTAGGGTTTTTGTTGATTTGTGTCTTAATGTGTTATTCTAGTACGGACTCTATGATAGATCGATCAGAAAGGAGAACTTTGTGGTGGTTTCGTACCCTACCATAATCTCTTCATTTGTTCTCCGCTGTTAGTCACTTTGGAGTAACTCTTTGTTGCATGTTGAGGGATAGCTATATGATCCAATTATGTTATTATTGTTGAGAGAACTTGCACTAGTGAAAGTATGAACCCTAGGCCTTGTTTCCTAGCATTGCAATACCGTTTGTGGTCACTTTTACCACTTGCTACCTTGCTGTTTTTATATTTTCAGATTACAAAAATCAATATCTACTATCCATATTGCACTTGTTTCACCATCTCTTCACTGAACTAGTGCACCTATACAATTTGCCATTGTATTGGGTGTGTTGGGGACACAAGAGACTCTTTGTTATTTGGTTGCAGGGCTTCTTGAGAGAGACCATCTTCATCCTATGCCTCCGATGGATTGATAAACCTTAGGTCATCCACTTGAGGGAAATTTGCTACTCTCCTACGAACCCCTGTACTTGGAGGCCCAACAACGTCTACAAGAATAAGGTTGTGTAGTAGACATCAAGCTCTTTTCTGGTGTCATTGCCGGGGAGGTTAGCGCTTGAAGGCATATCTTTAGATCATGTAATCGAATCTTTTTGTTTCCTGTTTTATCACTAGTTTCGTCTATAAAAGAAAATTACAAAAAATGGAATTGAGGGTACCTCATATGCTTCATCTTTTTAATGTCTTTCATGAAAATAAGGATTCCGATAATTGTGCCAAAGTGTTAGAAGAAGAATGCATTAGAATGTTTGGCACTAAATATTTGAATGATGAGCATGATTGCAATGTTGATAGTATGAATTCCTTGAGTATCCATGATGCTAATGATATGCAAAGCCACAAGCTTGGGGAAGCTATGTTTAATGAAGATGATATTTTTAGTCTCCCAAGTTTTGATGAGAAAATTTATTATGATGATAGCATGCCTCCTATTTATGATTATTATAATTGTGAAAGTGGATTTGGAGAGGTCATGACTTTATTTACTGATGAATTCATTATTTCAGAAGAGGTTCCAACTGATTATGTGAACAAAGTTGCTATCTATGATGACTATTGTGATGACATGTATGCTATAAATAATAATGATAACCATGAAATTTGTCATCATGATTTTAATTTTCAATTGGATTATGCCTCAGATGATAGTTATTTTGTTGAGTTTGCTCCCACTATTATTCATGAGAAGAATTTTGCTTATGTGGAGAGTAGTAAATTTTGTATGCTTGTAGATCATGAAAATAATGCTTTATGTGATAGTTATATTGTTGAATTCATTCATGATGCTACTAAAAATTATTATGAGGGTGAAATATATGCTTGTAGGAGTTGCAATAATATCAAGTTTTCTCTCTATGTGTTGAAAATCTTGAGGCTATGCTTGTTTTACCTTCCTATGCAAGTTGATTCTTGTTCCCATAAATTGTTTCCTCACAAAATCTCTATGCATATGAATTGGGTTCTACTTAAATGTGCTAGTCATATTCTTCATGATGCTCCGTTTACATTTCAATTCTTATCTTTTATGTGAGCATCACTGAAATCATCATGCCTTGCTAGGGGCGTTGAACGATAGCGCTTGTTGGGAGGCAACCAATTTTTTATTTTTTTCCTTGCTTTTTGTTCCTGTTTAGTAATAAATAATTCATATAGCCTCTGTTTAGATGTGGTTTTATGTTTTAATTAGTTTTTGTGTCAAGTAGAACCTTTGGGAAGACTTGGGGAAAGTCTTTGCGATCTTGCTGTAAAAAACAGAATTTTAGCACTCACGAGATTTGCTGCTATGTTTTACTGGTGAGTGATATTTAGTAGATTCTTTTTGAAGACGATTAACAGATAAATTCATCACGTCCAGGAATTTATTTTAGAATTTTTGGGATTCCAGAAGTATACGTTTGATCCAGATTACTACAGACTGTTCTGTTTTTGACAGATTCTGTTTTCTATGTGTGGTTTGCTTATTTTGATGAATCTATGAGTAGTATCGGAGGGTATGAACCATAGATGAGTTGGAATACAGTAGATATTACACCAATATGAATTTAGAATGAGTTCACAACAGTACCTAAGTGGTGATTTATTTTCTTATACTAACGGAGCTTACGAGTTTTCCGTTAAGTTTTGTGTTGTGAAGTTTTCATGTTTTGGGTAAAGATTCGATGGACTATGGAATAAGGAGTGGAAAGAGCCTAAGCTTGGGGATGCCCAAGGCACCCCAAGATAATATTCAAGGACAACCAAGAACCTAAGCTTGTGGATGCCCCAGAAAGATCCCCTCTTTCGTCTTCGTTCATCGGTAACTTTACTTGGAGCTATATTTTTATTCGCCACATGATATGTGTTTTGCTTGGGGCGTCTTGTATGATTTGAGTCTTTGCTTTTTAGTTTACCACAATCATCCTCGCTGTAAACACCTTTTGGGAGAGACAAACATGAATTGGAATTTATTGGAATACTCTATGTTCTTCACTTATATCTTTTGAGTTGGATAATTTTTGCTCTAGTGCTTCGCTTATATATTTTAGAGCACAGCGGGGTGTTCTATTTTATAGAAATAATTGATCTCTGATGATTCACTTATATCATTTTGAGAGTCCTTTAGAACAGCATGGTAATTTACTTTGGTTATAAATCTTTAATGCTAAGAGAAGTTGGATGCTTGATAGTTGTTTTGAGATATAAAGGTGGTAATATTAGAGGTGTGCTAGTTGAGTAATTGTGAAATTGATGAATACTTGTGTTGAAGTTGGAAAGTCCTGTATCATGCACATATGGTGAACGTTGTGTGAAAAATTTGAAGCATGGGGTGTTCTTTGATTGCTTTCCTTATGAGTGGCGGTCGGGGACGAGCGATGGTCTTTTCCTAGCATGCACGTATGGTGAACCGTTATGTGATGAAGTCGGAGCATGATTTATTTATTGATTGTCTTCATTATGAGTGGCGGTCGGGGACGAGCGATGGTCTTTTCCTACCAATCTAACCCCCTAGGAGCATGCACATAGTGCTTGGTTTTGATGACTTGTAGATTTTTGCAATAAGTATGTGTGTTCTTTATGACTAATGTTGAGTCCATGGATTATACGCACTCTCACCCTTCCATCATTGCTAGCCTCTTCGGTGCAGTGCGTTGCCCTTTCTCACCATGAGAGTTGGTGCAAACTTCACCGGTGCATCCAAACCCCGTGATATGATACGCTCTATCACACATAAGCCTCCTTATATCATCCTCAAAACAGCCACCATACCTACCTATTATGGCATTTCCATAGCCATTCTGAGATATATTGCTATGCAACTTTCCACCGTTCCATTTATTATGACATGCATCATCATTGTCATATTGCTTTGCATGATCATGTGGTTGAAATTGTATTTGTGGCAAAGCCACCATGCTTAATTTTTCATACATGTCACTCTTGATTCATCGCAATCCCGGTACACCACCGGAGGCATTCACATAGAGTCATATTTTGTTCTAAGTATCGATTTGTAATTTTTGAGTTGTAAGTAAATAAAAGTGTGATGATCATCATTAGAGCATTGTCCCATGTGAGGAAAGGATGATGGTGTCAGGACCCTGATCCTAAGCCATATCGATCTAGAATGTAACACATCATATCACTTTGCAGCCTCACGCATGGTGTTCCCATGGGTGCCACCTTACCTGGCCCGGGACCGTTTGCGCCATTTGGCTCACGTATATGATAGTGTCGCTAGCATCCATATGATAGAGAACCCAGGCCGACATGACTAGTCGTGAACCCAAAGTGGCACTAACTTACGGGGACATGCATACATGACCCAACAACAAACGTGTTGGTTATCAGCGAGCGAATTCGGGCTGTAGCAACTGGGCTAGCAGGACTCCGGGAATCCGGGCTGTAGCAGGCTAACATGACTCCGAAAAGACACCGCGAGACATTTCCCTGAAGGGACAGACACATGATCGAATAAGGACACATGTTGGCCAGTCTAAGTGTTCCGGAGGAGTAGCTGTCGGTGGGAACGACACCTATGGGATCACAAGAATCCCTACTACAGTTGCGGGGTGTGGGGTCGTGAGAAGAGTGGATCAAACAGATAGCACACGGTTCGTTTATCCAGGTTCGGGCCGCGGGGATGCGTAAAACCCTACTCCTGCTTTTGTGGACTGTATATCTGTGTTCTTGAGCTAGCTATGGGGCGTGAGCAGCTCCAAAAAGATGAATCCTCCTCCTGGTCGCCTCGGGCCTCCTTTTATAGGAAAGGGGTCGCCACAGTGGCACCAGGAGGTGGAAAGGGAACAGTGATGTGAGGTTATCCCTCGCATTACATGACAAGGCGCATTTAATGCGTCTTGCCCAGGTGTCCTTGCTTTATCGGGGACGGGGGAGAGCCCTGTCTCGTCCGTCGCCGCTCCCTCTCGTGTTGATGCCCTGGCATGCAGCTGAGGTGGCGCAGTGGTGGGTCTCCACGAAGATCTGCATGCCGCCACGCAGGTGCCTGCCCAGCTGGTTGGGTCGGCAGCTATATGTGAACAGCAGTGGAGGTTTGGCTGGCGTGGGCCTGATGGTGGCCCAACGGGTGTTCTTGGCAAGGGCCTTGCCGGGGCCCCAGCAAGGGTCTTGCCGTGGCGCCTGCTGTCATCCCCGGCAAGCCTCTTGCCGGGGGCCTTGTGGTCCTCCTTGGCTGGGATCCCGCCAAGGATCATCATCTTCTGAAGGGCGTATCTGATCTCGAATGTCTTCACAAAGATCTGCATGCCACCACGGGGATGTCTCCCGAATCCTTGCCCCATGGGGGTAGTGGACTCAAGGGTGACTCACTCCGTAGGTGTGGGGCGAGCTGCCACGGCAAGGGTCTTGCCGGGTTTGCTAAAACCGCCTCCCGGCAAGGACCTTGCCAGGGGGGTCCGCTTCGTCCCCTTTGCTCTTTGTGGTCTTGGTCTTGGCGTCGTTCTGCTTCTCCTGAGCTTCGGCCTTACCTTGGCTCACCTGCCTTGCCTTGCTCAGTGTGGTGGTGCCCATGGCTCAGACTGCCCGTGCACAGTTATAGTGGTACAAAAAGTGTACCCCTCTTTTTATACACCGACAGGAGCCCCCAGGCCTAGGCCACACGTAAGCGCAATCGCATCGTTGGGCTAGGCCCAAAAACGGTGCGCGGGCAGGCGGGCGGTTTTTACCGCGGTAAGTCTCTTCGCGCGCTGCGCTTCCCATGCTTCCCGCGCATGGCAGCTTGTGGGGAGGCGTGTGTGACGTGGGCGGCATGCGTGGGGCTGAGCTCGGCATGCATGCGTCACATCGTAGTAAAGGGGGTGGTTTGCGCCTTCCCCCTAAACGGAGGGAGGCGTGGAGGCGCGGCCCATTTACTGAACGGGGCCGAGGCGTGGTCTTCAAGGCGTCCACTCCCCACGATCACGGGGTGGGGAGAGGTCGCCTCACCTGTCGCCTCAGTCCTGCACGCCTGCTACGTGGCTCTCATGCGCTTGGGGTGGTGAACGGTGGAGGCGGGAAACCGGGCCGCCGCCGGCTAGGGCAGCGGGTCGGTCCCAGTTCCCTGCGCCTTCCATGTCTTGATTGGCTGAGCGGGGCGGCCGAGCCCCCACCCCGTTCCTTTATAAAGAGCGGGAGGGGGGGATGGCGTCCCGCATTCCTTCATCTCCTCCTTCCTTCAGCTTCTGCTCCCCCCTTCCATCCGTCATGGAGAGAGGGAATCCTGGTCCTTCAACGGTGGCGGCGAGGGTCGCCGCCCGACAACGCGTCCCTCCTTCTCCTGCACCTGCAGTGGCAGAGCCAGCCGCAAGGGGAAGGGGGAGGGGACGGGGCGGCGCGCCGGCCTCGCCTCCGCCAGTAGTTCTTCCCCCCGTGGAGGGCCACATTGGGGATGACCCTTGCGATCTCTTCATCAGGCTACGCCGGCCGCCTCGCCGTCGCCTTCGTCTCCCGACTCCATTCGCGCGGGAGATGGAGCTGGAGCTGGATCCGCCGGAGTCGTTGTGGCTGCACATGAGGGGTTGCGCGATCAGTGGCATGCGGGCCCGCGTCGATTTCCCCGCCCCTCACGTGATGTATCTCCATCGGGGATGGAAGACGTTTGCCCATATCCACCGCTTGACGGAGGGGCTCACTCTCCATTTTAAGCTGATGGAGGGTGGCCTTCTCTCCGTCAAGGTCTTCGAGTGCTTTGGGACCCGTGCAAGGTGCTGCGTGGAGAGCTCTTCTAATAGTGAAGACTCCTCCTCGGGCGGGAGTGACGAGGAGGACAGCGGCAGCGATGACGAGGGTAGTAGGCGGCAGGATGACGGGTCCGATTAGGTGTCGGGCGCCGCTCCGCACGGCATCGGCGACCCATCATCTGCGTCGCCGGCTCCCTGAACTTCTCGGGGTCGTCTCCTTGGGCGGCTGGCGTTGGGAGGCTGCGGAAGAGGAAGAGGGCGGGCGGCAAGGCTGTCAAGTCGGAGTACGCGGGCACCGGCGCCTTCGGCGCGTGCTGACGTCCTGCCGCCTCGCCTTCGAGCTCTGCTTCCGACGCCGCCATCACCATCCAGCCTTCGGACGGCCACCGAGATGTTCTCTTGGTGTCTTCTGCCACCCGTAGCTCGCCTAGGCGCCCCTTTTTCCCTTTCGCCTCCTTGACCTGCCTCCTGAGGATAGGGACAAGAAAGGGATTATGGGCACCTTATCTCTTTTTAGTTTGTAAGCCTTCGGGCCTTAGCTGAATTTAAAACTTGTAATCCCATCATTCATGTTTTTCATTCCCTATGGACTGTACCTGAGTGGAATGTTTTTAATGAAAAAGGGATGCTTGCCGGGTCATTTGTTTGTGGGTAGAACCCACGACAAGGATTAAATCCTTGATATCCTCAAGATAAACATTTCCTTGCCCGACAACAGGCCTTGCCGTCTCCCCACTTCGCTCCACCTTTCTCACACCTTTGGCGGAGGCAGGGATGAGGTGGGTTCAGGCTCCTTGTTTCATCCTCTCGCTACCGCGACTACTACCAAACCTGGCCCCAGGAACGAGCCCTAGGGCCTAGAGTTATGGGAGCATGGTAGTTTTAGGAAAAAATGAGGTTTCACATGCCTCAGTCCATAAAGGAATGCATGATAAGGGATGAAGAACTTATCTGAAGCTGTAGCCCCCGGCAACTCTTGTTTGCCGTGGGTGAATCTTTGCTCTTGCAGCCCCCCGGCAATACTGGCTTGCCGGGGTCTAGATGCTGGTTTGTCCCTCTTCTCTTTTTCGTCCTCAAGTGATCTGGCAAGGATACCTGTGAGTCCAATCAATCAAAGAAGACGAAAGAACGGCAAAGAGACGCACACTCGACCTCTAAGCTAGGGGTTATTCGCCGCTAAGCAGTATCAACCCTAACCAAGGACGAGACTCGACCTAGCATGCATGCTATAACTTAGGGCGCCAGCGCTTCATTTATTTATGCTCAGGGTCTGCGCCTGTCTTTGTACAAAGGGTTACATGCATCATCGGCAATGCTTGTACAAAAAGTGGCTTGCCGGGGGGCCCGGCAAGCCGCGCCTCATGGGTAAAACTTGCGAAGATGCTCAATGTTCCAGGAGTTACTCACCGGAATGGCATCTTCGGTCTCCAGGAAGACTGCGCCGGGCCTGGTGACTCGTATTACTCGATAAGGGCCTTCCCACTTTGGCGTCAACTTGTTGGAATTCTTGGCCGATTGAACGCGCCGAAGGACAAGGTCGCCTTCCTCAAGGCTTCGGGCATGAACCTTGCGGCTATGGTAGCAGCGCAAGGCTTGCTGGTAGCGTGCTGCTTTCACAGCCGCCCGAAGACGATCTTCCTCAAGGAGCATTGCGTCATCTTGCCGCAGTTGCTCTTGCTCAAGCTCATCATAAGCGAGCACTCGAGGTGACCCGTATATGAGTTCAGTGGGGAGAACTGCTTCTGCCCCGTATACCAGGGCAAAAGGTGTCTGGCCGGTGGCTCGATTTGGCGTCATCCTGATCGACCAAAGAACCGTCGGCAACTCATCAATCCAGCATCTTCCACTCTTGTGCAACCTGTCAAAGGTCTTGGTCCTTAAGCCTCGCAGTACTTCAGCGTTTGCCCTCTCAGCTTGACCATTGCTTCGTGGGTGAGCAACGGAAGCGAAACAGACTTTGCTGCCGAGGTCTTGGATATATTACATGAAGGTGCGGCTTGTGAACTGTGTGCCGTTGTCGGTGATGACCCTGTTGGGTACACCAAAACGGCACACTAGTCCCTTGAAGAACTTGACGGCTGACTGAGCTATGACCTTCCTCACTGCCTCCACCTCTGGCCACTTTGTTAACTTGTAGATTGCAACGTACAAGTACTCAAAGCCCCCGACAGCGCGGGGGAAAGGGCCCAGTATGTCGAGCCCCCAGACCGAGAAGGGCAAGGAAAGAGGAATGGTTTGAAGGGCTTGAGCTGGCTGATGAAGCTTCTTTGAATGGAACTGACACGCTTCACACCTGATGACTAGTGTTGTCGCATCCTGGAGGGCGGTGGGCCAGAAGAAGCCTTGCCAAAATGCCTTGCCGGCAAGGGCCCTTGACCTGATGTGGGACCCACATATGCGTCCGTGTATCTCCGCCAACAGCTCCAGTCCCTCCTCCCGAGGGATACACTTCAATTTCACACCGTTCAGCCTCTTTCTATACAGGACGTCATCGACGAACTGGTACATGGTAGAGCGACGGGCTACTTTTTCCGCTTCTTCCCGCTCTTCAGGAAGTTCCCCTGTTTGGAGGAATCAGATGGTATGCTGTGCCCACGCTGGAGCCTGGGGCTCGATGGCGAGGACTAAAGGCATTTCCTCCGCTATAGGAGCGGCTGTCTCGATGGCAAGAGCTTGACGCTCCGCCGGAGCTAGCCGTCCCGTGGCGGGCTCATTGTCCCTGGCAACATCCTTGCCGGTGGCTCCGGGGAGCTCGGAGGGAAAGTACTTGCCGGGTCCTGATTTCCTCCTCCTGTTCTGCTCTGTTGATGGATCAACGGATGGCTGAGTTACCTGGAGCACAAAGGTACCTGGTTCCACAGGTAGCTTGAGGGCAGCGCGTTTTGACAAGTAATCGGCGATATCGTTCTTTGCTGGGGGAACATATTCAGCCTGTATACCGTCAAAACGCTCTTCCATCTTTCCCACTTCATCGACGTAGGCCTTCATCAACGGGCTCTGGTAGTCCTTGTTGACTTGCTTGACGACGAGCTGCGAGTCGCCCCTGACGATGAGCTTCCTGATTCCGAGGTCTGCCGCGATCCTAGGACCGGCAAGCAGCCCTTTCGTACTCTGCCGTATTGTTTGTTGACACCTCCCTGGGGAAGTGCATTTGGATCACGTACTTGAGGTGCTCTCCGGTGGGCGCGACAAGCAGTACGCCAGCCCCGGCGCCATGTAAGGAGAAAGCTCCATCAAATTACATGATCAACTACAACTTGCCTCCTTGCTGGGGAGAGCAGTCTCTTGGGCTTCTTCGTCAGGCGTTGCGGTCCATTCTGCAATGAACTCCGCCAGGACTCGGCTCTGAATCGTCGAAGTACTTTCAAACTTGAGGCCAAAGCTGGACAGCTCCAGTGCCCATTCCACAATTCTTCTCGTTGCATCTAGATTGTGCAATATCCGTTGCAGAGGGAGGCGAGTGACAACAGTGATCTCGTGTGCCTGGAAGTAGTGATGCAGCTTCCTCGAGGCCATAAGAAGGCCGAAGAGCAGTTTCTGCACGCCGGAGTACCTTGACTAGCTCCCTGCAGGAGGGAACTAACAAAGTAGACTGGGTGCTGCATCATTTTCTTCTTCAGCGGCACTTCAACTGGCTATGTCGTCTCTGCATTGGTGGTGTCGGGCTCTGTCGCTGCCATTACCTCGTTGTCAACCTCTCTCTGGACCACTAGTGCGGTGCTGACCACCTGGTTCGTTGCCACCAGGTATAGCAGCAACGGCTCCTGTGGCCTAGGCGTAACCAGTATTGGCGCGGAGGAGAGGTACTTCTTCAAATCTTGCAATGCTGCTTCGGCTTCTAGCGTCCACTCCATCGGGCCCGCCTTTTTCAGGATCTTGAAAAAGGGAAGGGCGCGCTCGGCAGACTTGGAAATGAATCTGCCCATGGCGGCGACGCAACCAGCAAGCCGACGCACATCCTTGATTCGCTTGGGTGCTTCAATCTGCTCTATAGCTTTGATCTTGTCCGGATTGGCCTCTATCCCATGCTGCGACACAAAGAACCCGAGAAGCTTGCCAGATGGGATGCCAAAGACGCACTTCTCAGGGTTCAGCTTGAGATTGATCTTTCGCAGGTTTGCAAATGTTTCTTGCAAATCCGGTATGAGGGTTGCCCTGTCCTTGGTTTTGACCACTATGTCAAACATATAAGCTTCCATATTTCTATGGAGCTGGGGTTCAAAACCAATCTGGACCGCCCTTGCAAATGTCGAACCAGCACTCTTTAGCCCGAAAGGCATCCGCATGAAACAATACGTACCACATGGGGTGATGAATGCTGTTTTCTCTTCGTCTTCTCTTGTCATGAAGATCTGGTGGTAGCCAGAGTAGGCATCGAGGAATGACAACAGATCACACCCAGCTATGGAGTCAACAATCTGGTCGATGGGCGGCAACGGGAAGGGGTCCTTAGGACAAGCCTTATTGATATCTGTGTAACCAATACAAAGCCTCCACTTCCCATTAGCCTTGCGCACTATGACCGGATTGGCCAACCACGTTGGATGGAGCACTCCTCTTACCAAACCCGCTGCTTCCAATTTCCGGATCTCCTCTGTGATGAACTCTTGTCGTTCCAAAGCTTGCTTTCTGACCTTCTGCTTGACGGGCCGCGCATGAGGACAGACAGCAAGGTGGTGCTCAATCACCTCCTTGGGAACCCCAGGGATGTCGGAAGCTTGCCATGCAAACACATTGACATTCGCCCGCAGGAAGGTGACGAGCGCGCCTTCCTATTTGTCGTCAAGGGTGGAGCTTATGGTGAAAGCCCCTCCCGTGCCGTCCTCATTGACAGAAACCTTCTTGGTTCCCTGGCGGTATGGCCCTGGGCTTCTTGTTTCCGCCGGTGGAGCTCTCTGGCATGTCCTCGACGGGAGCGCTACACTCCGAAGAGGTGCGCTTGCCGGAGTGGGTGTCCGAGGTCTCACCGGTCTTCTTCTTCTTCCCTCCCGGGGTCCCAGCGGCAGGAGCAAGTGCCCCAGTGGAGGAAGCTGCTGCAACTGCTTGCTGGTATTGTTGGTCAGCGCAAATCAGCGCATCTTTCTTATCGGAGGGGACAGTGATGATCGGCACACGTCCTGGCATCTTCAGGGTGTTGTAGGCGTAGTGTGACGCCACCATGAACTTGGCCAGCGCTGGGCGGCCAAGGATCCCGTTGTAGGGCAAGGGGATCTTGGCAACATCAAACACAATCCTCTCCGTCCTGTAGTTCAGATCGCATCCAAAAGTCACGGGCAGCGTGACCTTTCCCTTAGGTTGGCTTCTTCCCGGGTTGACCCCCTGAAACGTGCCCGTCTCCTCGAGGTCTCCATCAGGAATCTGTAGTTTCTCGATCATGGCAGGCGAGATCAAGTTTAGACCGGCCCCGCCATTGACTAGCATCTTTGTCACCTTGAGGTTGCGTATTGTTGGTGAAACCAACAATGGCAAGCACCCGACCGCAGTAGTGCGATCAGGGTGATCCTTAGTGTCAAAAATGATAGGTGTGCTGGACCACTTCAGCGGCCTTTGGGCATCAAATGACGGCTCTGCCGCTGTAATCTCTCGCGCCCACTGTTTAAGCTGGCGGTGAGAAGTATGCAGCGAGGCGCCGCCGTCGATGCACATGGCCTCTGTAGCTTTCTGAAACTCTTGGTCACCGGATTCGTCGTCCTCTTCGTGATTGTCGTCTTCTGGCTTTTTGTCACGGCCCCAGGCGGGCCTCTCCTATTGTTTATCCTTGCTGCGACGGCCCGCCTGGCCGTCACGCTTCTTGCCGGACCCCTCAGCACCGTCTTGGCCCTTCTCCTTGTCCCGCCTCTCATATTTAGCCCTCTGCTTCTCAGCGAGGAGCTCAACCTGTCGGCAGTCCTGGAGAGCATGGCCTTTGGTGCGATGGATCTTGCAGTATCGCTTGTCGGAGTTCCTCGGCTTCTCGGCTACCGCCAAGGCCCAGCAGGCGACACATCCGGCAATTTCCTTGCCGGGGTCATCTGCCTTGGTTTTCTTGGTGGAGCCGGTGTCACCAGATCCCTCGACGGCAAGCACGGCTTTACCTTTGCGCTTCCTGTTGCGGCGCCGGCTCTTCTTCGCCGGGGCTGCAGTATCTTCATCTGAGGAGTCGGTTTCCATGCCGGCGTCTTCGTCGGGGTACTTCCTTCCCTCTTCAGCCTGGGCACATCTGTCAGCAAGAACATAGAGTTCTGCTACATCTTTCACCTTGTGCATTGCCAGCTCTTCCCGCATCTTGCGGTTACGCACGTTCTGATGGAACACGCTGATGATGGCGGCAGGGTGAACATCAGGGATATTGTACTGTATCCGGCTGAACCTCTGTATATACTTGCGGAGACTCTCGCCTCCCTTCTGGGGAATGACATGCAGGTCGCTCGCTTGGCCATGGGCTTGGTGGCCTCCAGTAAAGGTGCCCACAAACTCATGGCACAAATCCGACCAGGAGGAAATAGAGTCTACCGGCAAGTGCATCAACCATGACATGGCGTTGGGTTTAAGAGCCAACGGAAAGTAATTTGCAAGCCCCTTATCGTCGCGGGCTCCGGCAGCTTGCATCGCAATGGTGTAGATGCTGAGGAACTCGGACGGGTGGGTCTTGCCGCTGTACTTTTCGCCCACGTCAGGTTTGAAGGTGCGGTGAGTGGGCCACTGGAACTGCCGCAGCTCACGGGTAAAAGCTGGACAGCCTACGTCGTAAAGTAGGCCTCCAGGGCTCTCCGGTGACGGGTGGTTCACAGCTGGCCCTGCTCGCCTGTTTCACTGGTGGCGCGCTCCGCGCTGGCACTCGATAGTGGTTCGAGCGTCTTCATGTTCTCGTTCTCGAAGGACTTGGCGCTGGTCACAGTGGGTCCGTGGGTCGGACGACGCTATGGAGATTTCGTCGCCCGCAACGTCGCGACGGGCTGGCGTCCGCGGTACCGGGCGAGGAGCAGGCGAGTGCACCGTGGTCGCGGCGCCACCGGCTTTCCTGCCACTGGTGTGTGGGACTCCGTCGGAGCATCGACCCGGGGGCTCCACCGGACTTGGTTCGTCTTTGTTGGCCACTGCAACAAGGCTTCGGATAGTGGCTCTCCATGCGTCGAGTTTCCCCGTAGTGGGAGGAAAATCGAGGAGCAACTGCGCGCGCACTAGGGCTTCTGCTGGAGTTGGTGGCAGCGAAACCTGCACGGATCACGATGCGCTTTGACTTCTGACCATGTCAGAAGGAGCTCTATCATGACCCCGCGGTCGCATGCCATCTTCACCAGCGCCTCGGCGAGCGGGCATGTCTTCTACCTCCCGGGAGTGGCGCTCGGGGCTCTTCCCGCGGCGATGCCCAGGGTCTTCGGCGTGGTTGCGCCGTTCGTCGTGCGCCGCTTGAGAGGAGCGCGCCGTCGGCGCCGGCGTGGGAGTCTTGGAGGCCCTCGCATCGCCTTCGGGCAGGGCGGTAGCGATCTTGGAAGGCCTCGCGCCACCCGCGGAGGGCCTGGCTCAGTCTTTGGATTTGGCGGTGTGCGGCCCGCTACCAGGCGCACGAACATCGCCGCCTCCCAAACTCCGGCTGCTGGGACGGTGTTGGTGTTCGCGAACGGCGCCCCGGGTCCTTTCTGCGACCGGTCCGCTGCTCGCCCGCGTCGGGACTGGATGTCCGTCTTCCGACAGGCCAACCGCCACCGTCGTCTTCTTCTTGGGCGCCATGACGATGAAGAAGCGTCGAACTAACTGATAAAGTCGATTCTGACAACTGCGCCCCCTACCTGGCGCGCCAAAGATGTCGGTGGGAACGACACCTACGGGATCACAAGAATCCCTACTATGGTTGTGGGGCGCGGGGACGTGAGAAGAGCGGATCAAACAGATAGCACATGGTTCGTTTATCCAGGTTCGGGCTGCGGGGATGCGTAAAACCCTACTCCTGCTTTGGTGGATTGTATATCTGTGTTCTTGAGCTAGCTATGGGGCGTGAGCGGCTCCAAAAAGCCAAATCCTCCTCCTGGTCGCCTTGGGCGTTCTTTTATAGGAAAGGGGTCGCCACAGTGGCACCAGGAGGTGGAAAGGGAACAGTGATGTGAGGTTATCCCTCGCATTACATGACAAGGCGCATTTAATGCGTCTTGCCCAGGTGTCCTTGCTTTATCGGGGACGGGGAGAGCCCTATCTCGTTCGTCGCCGCTCCCTCTCGCGTCGACACGCGCCCTGGCCAGCGGCGCCTGTGGTGCCATGTAGGCAGGCAGGCAGCTGAGGTGGCGCAGTGTTGGGTCTCCACGAAGAACTGCATGCCGCCACGTAGGTGCCTGCCCAGCTAGTTGGGTTGGCCGCTACATGCGAACGGCGATGGAGGTTTGGCTGGCGTGGGCCTGATGGTGGCCCAACGGGTGTTCTTGGCAAGGGCCTTGCCGGGGCCCCGGCAAGGGTCTTGCCGTGGCGCCTGCTGTCATCCCCGGCAAGGCTCTTGCCGGGGGCCTTGTGGTCCTCCTTGGCTAGGATCTTGCCAAGGATCATCATCTTCTGAAGGGCGTATCTGATCTCGAATGTCTTCACAAAGATCTGCATGCCACCACGGGGATGTCTCCCGAATCCTTGCCCATGGGGGTAGTGGACTCAAGGGTGAGTCACTCCGTAGGTGTGGGGCGAGCTGCCACGGCAAGGGTCTTGCCGGGTTTGCTAAAACCGCCTCCCGGCAAGGACCTTGCCGGGGGGGGGGGGGGTTCGCTTCGTCCCCTTTGCTCTTTGTGGTCTTGGTGTTGGCGTCGTTCTACTTCTCCTGAGCTTCGGCCTTACATTGGCTCACCTCCCTTGCCTTGCTTAGTGTGGTGGTGCCCGTGGCTCAGACTGCCCGTGCACAGTTATAGGGGTAAAAAGTGTACCCCTCTTTTTGTACACCGACAGTAGCAACTGGGCTAACAGGACTCCGGTAAACCGGGCTATAGCAAACTACCATGGCTCAGTGGAAGCACTAGACTACATTTCCCCATAACAAAGGCTACCAAGGATAGACAACTAGGTTGTCGGATCCCCACATATACCAAGCATTTCAATCATACACACAATATGCTCGATATGTGTAAATATAACATGGCATCACAACAAAACTCTACGACTCAAAGTATTTATTCATAAGACTCCAAAGAGTCAGACATTACAAACATGGGTCTGATGACCCAGCATTCAAGTCATACAAGCAATAAGCACAGGCAGAAACATAAACATGTCTAAGTATAGACACTTGAAAAAAGAGAAGGCTAGTAAGCCTATCTATCTACAAGACCCTCCAAAGGGTACAAGATCTTAGCTAAGGTAACAAGCTAAACGTCGAAGTCCACTCGGAACTACTAGTGAGACTGAAGTATCTCTGCAAAAACATAAATTAAGGAAACTTGAGTACAAATGTACCCAGCAAGACTTACATCAGAACTAGCGAGATATGCATCGGTATCAACAAAGGGGATGGTGGGGTTTAACTGCAGCATGCCAGCTTTGACTCAATGGCTAACCTGAACTACTACTGCAAGTAACTATTTTGAGATGGCGCAAACGAGTCCACATATTCACCAGTCAATACACCAATATGGATCCGCTCCCGTTTCCCTACGAGAATGCCATCCATAGCACTCACGCTTATCTTGTGCATTTTAGAGTATCCAGTTTCACTTGTCTATGAACAGTATAGGCAACCCATAGGTCCTTTTCTACGGACATAGCTATTCGAATAGATCATTTATAACCCTGTAGGGGTGTACTTCTTCAGACACGCTCTCGCCACTTACCACCATGTACACGTCGTGTATCTTGGCAACCTTCAAGCGGAAGCCTGGAGAGGGAGTCGGCCACGACCTGACTAACCACACAAGTCTCCAGTCTAGGTTTATCACCTATTCGGGTCCCATCCGCAAGGAGATCCGGCCGGGGTTTCGCTCACGGACCCAAACGATGAGATCAGGGTTCAGAGGCACCAAACAGGTGTCCCGGTACACCATGCCTCGTGTCTCTGCCGCATCATTGCCCACCCCTAGAGTCAGCGCTATGCACGTCCCCCAACACATATCCTACAAACACCAAAAACTAGTTGCAACTCCTGGACAGAGATCGAGGCGATTAATAATCTGAGAGGGGTCGAGTTACCAAACCCAATGTGTGGTAGTAACTGTTCATGGATCACAAACACAAAACTCGGTTCCTGAGGACGGTTTCAGTGAGACATCCCACCAAGTACTCCTACATGGCCTCTCACCGCTACCTTTACCAAATCATGTTCACAGACTTAGCTCTCAATAGTAGGACATGTTCACCACATTCCAATTCATCCTCGATGAATCAGACCTGACTCAACCTCTAAGGAGTAGCATGCATGACAACAAGCATGAATGAGTCGGCACATCAGGGCTCAAACAACTCCTACTCATGCTAGTGGGTTTCATCTATTTACTATGGCAATGACAGGTCATGCAGAGGAAAGCGGTTCAACTACCGCGCCATGTAATAGTTGAATCATTGTTGTCCTAATGCAGTAAAAGAGAGCAGGAGCAAGAGAGTGGGATTGTATCGGAATGAACAAGGGGGTTTTGCTTTCCTGGCACTTCTGAAGATAGTATAGCTCTTCATCGGTGTCATCAATCTCATCGTCAGAACCACGTCTACCGAGAGGGAACAATACTGGCAAACAGAGAAGGAACACAATCAATGCAATGCGACAATATGATGCATGAATGTGACATGGCAACATGATGTGATTTGAGCTAATGCAGCTAGAAATAGAAGGGTTTGAGTTGATTTGAACCAAAGGTTCAAATTCAAATTCAATCTATGAATGTCCAAAGTGCATTAACATGTTTTGAGCTATACAGCAAGGTTAAGTTGCTTTAACATGCATTAAACCAGTACCAATGGATAGATTGGATTTTTCTGATAATTTTTCATATATAAATCTTTTCATTTGGAGTTACGGTTGATTTTCTATGATTTTTAGAAGTTTGGGCAATTTTCTGGATTTCATAAATCATTTTTGATTTACTAAATATCCAAAAAACATTTATGACGTAAGCACTGCATCAGCATGACGTCAGCAAGTCAACTGGGTGGCCAGGGTCAAACATGACGCGTGGGACCCATCAGTCAGTGTCTCCAGGTTAGTTAAGGTTAAAACTAATCTTAATTATAACTTAGAGTTTGGGGCCTACTATCAGTGACCAGGTGGGGTCGTTAGTGCCTAAACTAATTAGGCCACATCAGCCGACGGAGATTAGCCGTCGACGACCACAGCGATGGTGGGGGTCCGCTGGAGTTATGCCAGAGGCGACGGATCGACGCGCAGAGGGAACCAGAAGGTAGCCCGTGCCCGCGCGCATCGAGAGAAAGCAACGGGAGGGCGCGGGGTGGCCGGAAGCGAGCTCGTGGCGGCGGCCGGAGTATGTCATCAATGGTGCGCTAGCTAACGGGTGCTAATGACGGCGGAGTTAGATGGGAAATGGACCTTAGCTAACAGCTGGCTCGTAGAGGTGGTCGGGGAGCTCGAGGGAGGTCGGACGGTGTCGAATCATCGGCGGTTGTCATCGGATCCCGCGTAAGAAGACGAAGGCGAGGACGACAACACTGGGCTCCCGGCGTCATGTGGCTTGGCGATGAGGAAGAGGGCGTCGCGGCAGAGCCATTGGACGATACGGAGAGGGTTAGGGTGGACGGTGGCCACGGTGATCATCGTCAGTGGCGACAGCCGCGTTCGGGTGTGCGTGAGAGAGCGAGACAGAGGAGGGCGATGAGCACGGGGAGAGTGAGAGAGAGACCAGGGAGGTGCGTGGCAACACGAGGGAGGTCCAAGCAGGCAGGGAGAGAGGAGGTGGCCGCAGCGCGTGCGCGTGCGCGAAACACATGCCCTCCTGCCTACTGGCAGGAGGTTGAAGACGGTGCGATGGCTGGGCTGGGCCAGCTATAGTGTTGGGCTGGTTGGCTGGACAGGTAAGGTTTCTGTCCTTTCCTTTCCTGTTCTTTTCCAATTCTGTTCAGTTTTCTATTTTGCAGGTTTGTTTGGAATTTGGTTTTGAAACCAATTCAATTTTGTTGCTTCTGAAAATATTTTTGGAAGCTAAAAGAATTAAGCCAAAGCTCCACAAAATATTTCAGAATTATTGGACCTGTATTTATTTAATAGTAGGTATAAATCCAATTCAAATAGCTATTTATTTAACTCAAAGGCCCAAAATAAATGTTTCTAAGACACCAAAGATATTGGTTTGGATTTTATCTCTTGCCGATATTTCCAGAGGATAACAGGAACATTTTCTTGGACTTATTTGAAACAATTTTATCTTGATCATTATTAAAAGGATTCTGAGGCTTTGAAAATTCCTCAATTCAAATTTAAATGAAAATTATACATAATGCAGCAACCAAGCTAGTTCAAGGCATACCAAGGCTAGGGATGTGACAACTTACCCCCACTAAACAAGAATCTCGTCCCGAGATTCAAGACATGAGGTAAGAGGAAAGGGGGTCACAGAACTATCACAATCTCCATGATCCAACTGTCCTTCTCGAAGATGTTAATTCATTGCTTCATATTGATCTTGACGTCTTTGCTTTTGAGATCTTCGTTCAACGCGTTGACGACAGAAAGAAACTCTATAGGAAACGATCTCCTCGATGATCGAGCACTCAAGATCAACTCATGGAGTGAAATGTAAGAACATCTCTTGAGTTTACACATAAAATACACACCAGGGACAATGGAAAGAGGTGGATGACAAGATTTCAATTGGGTGAGCAAGAATTCCACGTTGAAGAAGATGGTGCATGGTTTCAAGATAGCGAGGAAATAATCACCATGATTCCATAACAGGGCACCTTAGGTAAGGTGACTCATAGAATTATTCCCAAAACAATTACTTTTGATCCATAGATCAGTGAAACTCTTATACCATCCTAAGGCAATCACAAACGATCGTGTGAAGGAGTTTGAAGAAATGGCATACTCCTACTAGAATGGATGATGTGGACTACCTTGTTGAAGACAACGCATTGAGTGATTTTTGCTTATCATCAGAAATGGATGGGACCCATGGTAGGACCACTTTTCAAGATGATCCTGAGCAGCAATTGCTGAGAAGGGCAGCCCATGGGAAATTGGCACAAGGTGGTGCAAGCTGGGAACAAAATGCAAATGTTGGGAATGTTCCAACCATCATATCTGCCTGAGATTCAGATTGGTTGGTGTCAGGATATTCCAGACTCATCAAGTCTAGAAAAGAAAAATGAAAGTTTGCAACACAAATAACTAAGATGGCGTTGCGAGATTCTCGGGAATAAACTATGATAGCAAGCTCCAAAACATGAGCTGGTTCTGCTACACACATGTCAACACGCTGTCCCAGACAAGCATGGCCACGTAGTAGTCTTACAACAAAACACTACCGAGTTCTGGCTGGGAACCATCATCGAGGATGTCGGAGTCTTGTGCATGATCTATAATTAACACAACAAACTCCTTTTCGTTGAGAAAATCAATCAGTGGCTTGGGGTGCTAGGGAATACATATGGAATGAAGGTTGCAAGTCTCCAAACCACATAATACTTCACACATATGCATGACTGACTTGGGATGATTCCCGGAGAGCAACATTGACTTTCTCGAATTCATGGCGGCAACTTGCATCAAATGATCATGAATTAGAGGAAGTCACTTCTTTCATCCGAACATATGCTTCATGAGCTAACACGAAGAAAATGCTCTCAAAAGTTTCCAACTCTAACTTAGATGTTCAACATGAATCATGGACAAGATGAAAATGTTGTCAATGGGCTCAACAACAATCCATCCAGGTTTGCATATAGATGGAATTCCACAATTAAATGAACACGGTGATAGCATTGGTCAGACCCAAAAGATATAATGGTGTATGCTCCAGGAGACAACCACGAGTGAGACAACATTACAATCATCGTTGGTTCTAATTTGATTTGACGATAGTCCATGCTCAAATCAGAGATTGGATAAGACAATAATGCCAACAATTGATCACAAGGATCAATCGATGAAGATACCACCTTTCTTCAAAAAGCACACAACACAAGGATATCCCTTCTGAAATGAACTAAGTGGGACAAGCTTTCATCTTCCAACTCTCCAAGTTCTTGTTTAGCCCAACCGACTAGTTTAGGGTATCCAACACAGAATCTTGGAGAATGGGTGGTTTGGAGGAAAACCAACATCATCACGAACTCAACATAGTGGTCACGTGATAACCTGGTAATACTTCTACGAAGATATTCGGAAAATCATGAACCACCGATATGTTATTAAGCTCGAGAACAATCTTGCTCTTCACGGCAAGACGATAGGACCAAAAGAGTGAGGGACTGACACAATCCTAACTCATTGATTGAAGAGTGCACAGGAAATAAGGACTAGGTAGCACGATCAATCTTAGGATGATGATTCAATAACCAGCACGCTAAGAGTGAGAGTATTGTCCATTAAATACCAAGCAATGAGGTTCCAAGGAGTATTGATTTCACACATCACACTTCACTTGTCGGCATTACGGTTATAACAACACGGGACCGAGGAATGAATAATGATGGAGAGAAGTATCACTACGTCAGGAGTTCATAAGAGGTGGTGTAATTCTCATGAAAACCCTGACATAAAGTTGTAATACTCCAAAGTAGAACAGAACAAAAGCTAGATTGGCATTTTGATCTGCGGAATACAACTACCTTGACCTAATACTAGAGATGGACGAGGTACTAGAGTTTGTTTCTCCTAGTCATTCCGGAATAGAATGGCTTGATGGATCACAAGAGTAATAGGCATCGATGAATGATGCGTGCATACTCTTGGCTATCAAATGATAGACGGAGGTCAAGATACAACTAAAGAGAACGACTCAAATGAATATGTAACTTTCTGAGTTGTGGACGCATAGATTAGTATGTCGAACAAGTTCAACATATTTCTTCCGGATAACCCATGTAGAAGAGGAAGGACTGGCAGGTTCACAATATAGAATCGAGAACTCATCACGAGCACTGTGGTTGTGATCTTTTGGTTAAAAAAAGAACTTCTGCTAAGGATGGTTCATGGTATTGGAAGAATGATATACCATGGACCTTGAGGACTATCGCAAAGGTTACTAATATGCTAAAGTAACTAGCAAACACTATCAACATGAAGTAAGTAGGTGAATCTCGGGTTCAAGAACCCAGGAATAGAATGCCTACTAACTAAATGGCATCACAGGATGCTTTCGAGAGTAATGGCCAGAATCATCACACTGGGGATACAAAGCATTGCTAGATTACTGAGTGGTTCTCTAAGACGCTTATGGTCATACTAGTGGCTTCAACATATACGCCGAGGCAACGGAGTACCTCAACTCGACGATTAGTGTGGTCAATCTGGCCCAAAGTAACATCGTGAACGGAAAAAAGGGATTTGCAAATGCATTAGACTATTTAGAAACCTGGGATGACTCATACAGCATAACTGTTGTAAATGCTCAAAAAGTTTTGAGACATTCTGCAAAATGGTGGCATAACGACTCAACATCACAATATCAATGTTCCAAGAGCAAGTGTTAACAGACGAAAGTACTAGAAACTGAGCTGAGACTTGAATCCATCAATCCTATAAGTCTCTATCATAGTAACTCGTCATCCTGATAGATAGATGGGAAGGCCTAGTTCTTAATCCCCATAGAAAAGAAGAGGTTGACTCGGATGAGATGGCATAAGGTAAAGGAGTAAAAAGAGCCTTACGTTCCCTTCCACAATCAATTCCCTTATATAACTAAAGCATTTGTAGACTCGACTTCGACCAATTTGGCTTCATAATCCTACATGCAGTCAGGCTCTGATACCAAAGTTGTCATGCCCCGATCCTAAGCCACATCGATCTAGCATGTAACACATCATATCAGTTTGCCGCCTCACACACGGTATTCCCACGGGTGCCACGTTACCTGGCCTGGGACAGTTTGCGCCTTTTGGCTCACATATATGATAGTGTTGGTAGCATCCATATGACAGAGAACCCGGGCCGACATGACTAGTCGTGAACCCAAAGTGGCACTAACTTACAGGGACATGCATACATGACCCAGCAACGAACGTGTCGGTCATCAGCGAGTGAATTCGGGCTGTAGCAACTGGGCTAGCAGGACTCCGGGAATCCGTGTCGTAGCAGGCTAATAGGACTCCAAAAGACACCACGTGACATTTCCCCGAAGGGAGAGACACAGGATCGAAGAAGGACACATGCCGACCAGTCTAAGTGTTCCAGAGCAGTAGCAACTGGGCTAACAGGACTCCGGTAAACCGGGCTATAGCAGACTACCATGGCTCAGTGGAAGCACTAGACTACATTTCCCCATAAGAGAGGCTACCAAGGATAGACAACTAGGTCGTCGGATTCCACACATACCAAGCCTTTGAATCATACACACTTATGCTCGATATGTGTAAATACAACATGGCATCACAACAAAACTCTACGACTCTAAGTATTTATTCATAAGACTCCGAAGAGTCAGATATTACAAACATGGGTCTGATGACCCAGCATTCAAGTCATACGAGCAACAAGGACAGGCAGAAGCATAAACATGTCTGAGTACAGACATCTAAAAAAAACAGAAGGCTAGTAAGCGTATCTATCTACAAGACCCTCCAAAGGGTACAAGATCGTAGCTGAGGTAACAAGCTAAACGTCGAAGTCCACGCGAAACTACTAGTGAGACTGAAGTCTCTCTGCTAAAACATAAGTTAAGATAACATGAGTACAAATGTAACCAGCAAGACTTTCATCAGAATTAGCTACATATGCATCAGTATCAACAAAGGAGATGGCGGGGTTTAATTGCAGCAAGCCATCTTTTACTCAGTGGCTAACCTAAACTACTACTTCAAGTAACTCTTTTAAGGTGGCGCACACGAGCCCACATATTCACCAATCAATACACCACTATGGATTCGCTCCCATCTCCCTATGAGTACGCCACGCATAGCACTCACGCTTATATTGCACATTTTCGAGTATCCACTTTCACTTGTCTATGAACTGTGTAGGCAACCTAGAGGTCCTTTACCGCGGATGCGGCTATTCGAATAGATCATATGTACCCGTGTAGGGGTGTACTTCTTCACACACGCTCTCTCCACTTACCACCATGTACACGTCGTGTGTCTCGGCAACCTTCAAGCGTTAGCCTAGCTAGGGAGTCTAGGTTTATCGCCTATTCGGGTTCCATCCGCAAGGAGATCCGGCCAAGGTGTCGCTCATGACCCCAAACGATGAGAGCAGGGTTCCCGAGGCACCAAACGGGCGTCCCGGTACAACGTGCCTCGTGTCTCTACAGCATCATAGCCCACCCCTAGGGTCAATGCTATGCACGGCCCCCAACACATATCCTACAAACACCAGAAACTAGTCGCAACTCCTAGACAAAGATCAAAGCGATTAATAAGCCGAGAGGGGTCGAGTTACCGGAACCCAATGTGCGGTAGTAACTGTTCATGGATGACAAACACAGAACTCAGTTCCTAAGGATGGTTTCAATGAGACAACCCACCATGTACTCCTACATGGCCTCTCACCGCTACCTTTACCAAATCGTGTTCACACACTTGGCTCTCAATAGTAGGACATGTTCACCACATTCCAATTCATCCCCGATGAATCAGACCTGACTCAACTCTAAGAAGTAGCAGACATGACAACAAGCATCAATTAGTAGGCACACCAGGGCTGAAACAACTCCTACTCATGCTAGTGGGTTTCATCTATTTACTGTGGCAATGACAGGTCATGTAGAGGAAAAGGGTTCAACTACCGCAACATGTAACAATTGAATCATTGATATACTAATGCAGTAAAAGAGAGTAGGAGCGAGATAGTGGGATTGTATCGGAATGAACAAGGGGGTTTTGCTTTCCTGGCACTTCTGAAGATAGTATAGCTCTTCAACAGTGTCATCGATCTCATCGTCAGAACCATGTCTACTTAGAGGGAAAAATACCGGCAAATACAGAAGGAACATAATCAATGCAATGCGACAATATGATGCATGAATGTGACATGGCAACATGATGTTATTTGAGCTAATGCAGCTAGCAGTATAAGGGTTTGAGGTGATTTGAACCAAAGGTTCAAATTCAAATTCAATCTATGAATGTCCAAAGTGCATTAACATGTTTTGATCTATACAACAAGTTTAAGTTGCTTTAACATGCATGAAACTAGTACCAATGGATAGATTGGATTTTTCTAATAATTTTTCATATATAGATCTTTTCATTTGGAGTTACGGTTGATTTTCTATGATTTTTAGAAGTTTGGGCAATTTTCTGGATTTCATAAATTATTTCTGATTTAGTAAATATCCAGAAAACATTTATGACGTCAGCACTGCATTAGCACGATGTCAGCAAGTCAACTAGGCGTCCAGGGTCAAACATGATGCGTGGGACGCATCAGTCAGTGTCTCCGTGGTTAGTTAAGGTTAAAACTAATCTTAACTATAACTTAGAGCCTCGGGCCCACTGTCAGTGACCGGGTGGGGTCGTTAGTGCCTAAACTAATTAGGCGATGTCAGCCGCCAGAAATAGCCGGCGACAACCACAGCCGACGGTGGGGGTCAGTCGGAGTTGCGCCAGAGGCGACAAATCGACGCGCAGAGGGAACCAATAGGTAGCCCGTGCCCGCGCGCATCCAGAGAAAGCATCGGGAGGGCACGGGGTGGCCGGAGTTCGCTGGAAGCGAGCTCGCGGCGGCGGCCAGAATATTGTATCAATGGTGTGCTAGCTAACTGGGGCAAATGACGGCGGAGTTAGATGCAAAACGGACGATGAGCTCACAACTGGCTCGTAGAGGTGGTCAGCGAGCTCGAGGGAGGCCAGACGGATGTTGTCATCGGATCCTGCGTAAGAAGACGAAGGCGAGGATGACAACACGGGGCTCTCGACGTTACGTGGCTTGGCGATGAGGAAGACGGCATCGCGGAGGAGCCGTTGGACGGTACGGAGAGTGGTAGGGTGGACGGTGGCCACGGTGATCGTCGTCGGTGGTGACGGCCGTGTTCAGGTGTGCGTGAGAGAGCGAGATAGAGGAGGGGGAGGAGCACAGGGAGAGTGAGAGCGAGACTAGGGTGGTGCGTGGCGTAGTGAGGGAGGTCCAGGCAGGCAGGGAGAGAGGAGGTGGTCGCAGCGCGTGCGCGCGCACGAAACACACGCCCTTCTGCCTACTCGCAGGAGGTTGATGACGGTGCGGTGGCTGGGCTGGGCCAGCTACAGTGCTGGGCTGGCTGGGCTGGACAGGTAAGGCTTCTGTCCTTTCCTGTTCTTTTCTAATTCTGTTCTGTTTTCTATTTTGCAGGTTTGTTTTGAATTTGGTTCTGAAACCAATTCAATTTTGTTGCTTCTGAAAGTATTTTTGGAAGCTAAAAGAATTAAACCAAAGCTCCACAAAATAATACAGAATTATTGGACCTATATTTATTTAATAGTAGATATAAATCCAATTCAAATAGCTATTGATTTAACTCAAAGGCTCAAAATAAATGTTTCTGAGACACTAAAGATATTGGTTTTGATTTTACGTCTTGAACAGTTTTATCTTGATCAATTATAAAAGGATTCCTAGGCTTTGAAAATTCCTCAATTCAAATTTAAATGAAAATTAGACATGATGCAGCAACCAAGCTAGTCCAAGGCATAGCAAGGCTAGGGAAGTGACAGATGGAAACTATGATTCCCCCACAAGTCAGGATGAGACTCCGGACAAAAAATAAAATAAAAAAAGAGGCCATAAAAAAGAAAAGAAGGCCCATACAAAAAATGAGAGAAAAAGAGAGAAGGGACAATGTTACTATCCATTTTCCACACTTGTGCTTCAAAGTAGCACTATGATCTTCATGATAGAGAGTCTCTTATTTTGTCACTTTCATATACTAGTGGGAATTTTTCATTATAGAACTTGGCTTGTATATTCCAATGATGGGCTTCCTCAAATGCCCTAGGTCTTTGTGAGCAAGTAAGTTGGATGCACAACCACTTAGTTTCTTTGATGAGCTTTCATGTATTTATAGCTCTAGTGCATCTGTTGCATCGCAATCCCTACTCCTTGCATTGACATCAATCGGTGGGCATCTCCATAGCCCATTGATTAGCCGCGTTAATGTGAGACTTTCTCCCTTTTTTCTTCTCACACAACCTCAATCATCATATTCTATTCCACCCATAGTGCTATCAGTACTAGGGAAAACCTAATACACAGAACTTTAGCAGTAGCGCGGGTCAAAGAACCACGCTGGTGCTAAGTAGCAGTAGCGCGCCTGTGCAAACCACGCTGTAGATAAAGTTTTAGCAGTAGCGCGTCTTGTTATAAACACGTTACTACTAAAATTCCCACGGCTTAGACTATAGGCTACACATAGTAGTAGCGACCTATATCGAACCGCGCTACTGCTACTTTCTTTGTAGCAGCGCGTTTTAATCTAAACTCGCTACTGCTAAAGGATATAAAATTAAATGGAAAGCACATAGAAAGGTAATTGAAAATGAAAGAAATAGAATAAGGTGAAAGGAAAAAAATAAAATGTGAAGAAAACTAAATGAAAAAGGGGGAAAAGAGAAAGGAGTAGCAGTAGCGTGTATTCCAGAACGCGTTGTAGCTAACGTAGCAGTAGCGCGCTTTCTGGAACACGCTACTGCTATTTCTGACTTAACCACGGTGTTCGTCCTTCCCCATGGCCACTTCCCCCAAATCCAGCTCTCCACTCTCGCCGCCGCTGTCGCCCGTCGGCCGCCGCGCGGTCTCCACACACCCTCTACGCCGCCCCCGACCCCAGATTCAAAGCCGCCCCCGCCCCCGACCTCAACGCCGCCCCAGACGCCGCCCCCGACCTCGACGCCGCCATCCGCCGCACGCCCGAGCCCCGACCCCGACCTCGACGCCGCCTACCCCTTCCTCGTCGCAGGCACCCGAGGTGAGCACGCCT